>NC_064599.1:37497500-38747500 GCF_943734845.2 Anopheles funestus
AGGAAAATTGCTTTTATCAACAATAAAAAGTATGTTTAGAGGATTCTTTGCCTCCGCGCTTTGCAACCAACACTTTACAGGGGTTTGTCTCGCGAATGGTAGTGCTTCAAGCGCCATTCTTTATTCACCTTGTAAGGGGAAAAGGTAAGCGCTTCCTGGGCTCTATCTCTCACTCTCTCTTTTTCACTCCAGTCTGGATACGTCAGAAGAATACCCGAAAGGCACGAAGAACGCTGGTGGTACGTTACGCAACTGGCTTTCATTTCGACGTATGTGATGATTCTTTCTGGCTTTTAAATTCACGTTCCACATACATACAGACATGGTTTCGTTTTACGGTGGCGCGTGTGTCTCACGGTCTTTCGCTTATTTGTTACTTATTCATGCGAACCATTTTTGCAGATCCACCTACTCACTCGTATGAATCAGACGGCCTGGTTCTAATACAAAACCCAACATTTGCACAGCGAAGCGCAGTGCTAGTGGGAAATTGTTAGTTTCCGAAGCAAGCACACAGTGAAGCATAGGTTTATTGTACATATGTAGCACCATTTGGTCCATTTTGGTCGCCATTTGCTATGGTCCCGTTTTTCGAATACAAACAATTTAAAAGAATCATTCGCTACGTTCCTATTTTGTGCAATGGCTTTAACATGCACACAGATACATACAAAAGAACTAAAAAAAACACTCATTCACATCACTTGCAAAATGCTTTCAATCGAATGAGAATATGAAGCGTAAGATGCAATGGTTTCTAGCATACAGAATAGCAAAAAGAATCAAACACACACAAACATACAGAGAAAATAGCATGCTACTTTTTAGACAATTGTCTAGCCAGGACTGGGTGCTTCTAGCAATGTGTTTTTTTCTCTCTTCCTGTCATTCTTTTCACCGTTTGAAAATGGTGAGAAAAATCATGAAACTCAACCGTGCAGAACAAAAGCATTTTGCATTTTTATGCACTTAGACAAACGGATCCCACCGAGCAACGTCCGATCGACAACACTGCTCGGCCGTTTGAGGTACGCACATGGGTACAGAAATGTGGCAAAATGGCGCAAGTAAAAAGGGAAGGCGCACGCTCTCTTTCGAAAGCGTTCTTCCGTCCGTTGCTGTTCCTTGCCGTGGTGCCCCTTCAAGGATACTACTTATGGGAAAACAGTTTTCTTTGTCTCATGGTGAAAGTGTTGCAAATGTCATTAAATTTAGTGGCACGAGAATGCCATTTTTATGTGCTGTTTGTCGAACGGGATAAAAATTGCTTTTCATTTCACTGAAGAGAAACACCGTTTGGAAAGTGGAAGGTTTCGATGTGCGGGGCGCTTGGCATGACATAGAGTAGGAAAAATATTGATTATCGGCTCACTGAATCAGGATCATTATCTATGATAGGTTTTAAAATATAAACATTAAAATTATTTTAATGAATACTCATTACACACGGAAATAAAACATAAATACATCAAGTATTCTAAGTAAGGACTAAGTTAATAATCGCTGTCTTGATTGTAGAACTACAGTAACTTGTGTTTTTTGCAAAGTCTGATAAGTTTTTCTTGGTTCACGTTGTAACTTACGGATTTGTTCTCTGAGAACAATTTTACTAATATTTGTTTTCTCATACAATATAAGTATTATTTTGTCTTTGTTCTGGTTTTGATTTATTATATGTATCTGTTTTCAAATAGTAAGACTCACATATGAAGCTTCGGTCCTACTGGAATTATCCTGTATCCATAAAATACCAGGCGCCTCCATTTACCATGTATGGGTATTAATTGTGTTATTTTAGTATCATTTATTTATCTCGTTCCTAAAGGTTTATTTATTTGTGGATAAGATACGTTAAAATTATATCTTAAAGACGTTGATGAAAATTGCTGTAGCTTTCTCCATGACGTACCATTCTCCTTCGGACTTGTCGTGAACTCATATTTTAAAAACAACCAGGCGCCTCCATTAAACATCGATCTATTTCGTGGATGATTCAGATGAACTGTAATTTCGTGTTTTTCGTAGTTTTTAATAATAATTTTGCTGGTTATTATTTGTCTTAATTCGGTAGGAAGGCAAAACAGTTCTTTCCTTCCTGTTTTTAATTAACCATATCTACAGCTACAAATGAATCTTACCGATCCTCGGACAAACCGTGTGTCGAAAATTTCGAAAAGAGTATCAAAGCTTTCTTAAATATTTTTCTAACAATCATATTAATGTAACAAATGCAGTAACTATAATTCATTTTGAAAGAACAATTTCTCTTTAATAACTGAATGGTTAACTCCTACTATCAACCTTCCTTAACCTTCTGCTCAAACGCTACCCGCTACCGCGTATCTGTATCTGTTTTTATTTCAAATCATTTGCACATTAAATTCAAGCCCACCACTGATTGTTTATGAAAACCCCAATAAACCATTTCACAGCAATGTCACAGAAATCATCAATGTCATCGATAATCAATTTTTAAATTACCTTCGAATCGCTCCTACCTACATACGCGATGACAGTAATGACCGACAAGTAAACGCAATAAGGCTGAACTTTTCGCCGGCAGATAGAAACAAATCAATGACAAGTGGAAACTGGTTGCAATGAAAGAAAAGAGACACAAAAATCGACCATCCCGCTGGTAAGCTGGTAAGGAACACCACTCATAAGAAGCCATCCCATTGGATTGAAGAAAAATCCTCTTCCCATCTGGGGCAGGAAATATCATCTTTCAGCTTCGTGGCGCTCGTTCGGGTTTGGGTTCGGGAACCCTGCAAACGGTGCCGGCAAAAGCCACAAACAGTGGCAGCACTGTTGTTGGAAGGGCGGGGGATGAAAAAATAAATTGGATCATTAAAATTAAATGATGCTGAAATTTGCTATCGATTCCGGAGCGCGCGCCCTGGTAGCGTTGCTGTCGAAGAAGATTTACTTCCGTGCGCTGGGGTTTGGAGGAGGAAGGGCGGGTGGAAGTAGGTTTTTGTTTTTCGCCATTTTTTTCATGCTGCTTTCCAGTGCCAAGTAATGATCGTTCGACTTCGACGAGGCGTTATGTTAAATGACGTAAAACGGTTTCACTTTGGCAAGAGTTTATGTTTCGATTTTGTTTTGGCTTGCAAAAAGAGCGGCTAAAAATAGCTAGAAATTATTTAAGTGAGGCAAGGCATTTTTTTTCAAATAAAATCCGTAGCTAGATCATAATTTGATTTCGGTTTTGATATCCAACGGCAGTCTGTGCCGAAGTAAAACTTATCATTGTAATGAACAATCTTTGTTTGTCAATACAATATCATTATAACGGTTCGATGTGTTTTCCACAAACAATGCAGAAGGTGAATCAAAACAATTTTATCACGACCAGGATTAAAACCTTAAGCACTCCCATCTTTAGAGCATAATCCTTCCATTCCTTCGCGTTCTTCGGTAAGGCCGGACTTCAAGATGGCCGCACGGTGAGCTAATGCTTTTCTGCACACAGTGCCCGGAGCAATTTATATGGATGGACGGTGTAATAAATTTCTCCCATGTCTGTCAGGGAGTCAGGGCAGTTTAATGCTGCCCAACATGCTCGCTCGGTTTCCCCCGGTTTCGAGTAGGAGCAATTTTCGATTGATTGCTTTCGCTCAATTGTGCTTCGGGAAGGTTTTTGCAAAACTGATGGTGAGTCCCATGCCGACACAGTGAGGGGTCCGTTTCGGATGATTACGGGAGTTGTTTGTTTTGTCGGCCGCTCGGGAAACTCGGGCAATCCTTTGAAAAGTCCGCTATCTATTTCATTGAACTTGAGCAATGAACGGAAAGCGGAGTTGAAAAGTTTTCCCTTTCCCTTTGCCTTTTCACTCTCTTTTTCTCAGCATATACATCTGTCCAACGTATTGTACTCGGTTGCTGATGAGTGCCAGGCGTGCTGTGGTGGGGTTTGAAGGGAACAAGATTTCCCATACAAAGCATTAGGACTAGCGTGGGGAAGAATCGATGAAAAAACATGCGGGTTTTTCCTATCCCCTTTAGCTGGGCTCGGTTCCCAACAGCGCGCCGCACATACACGATTGCGTGAATGAAGGACGCCTCAACTCCACCTTCTCCGAATGCTGAAAAGGATTAAGTTTAAAGATACATCAAAACTTTTCGAATGGTTGAAACTTGATCCATCTACAATCTACCGTCCATCTTTTCATTCCCGTACAGGTCGAGTCGGGATAGATTTTCAACGGCACACAAAAACATGCTCCGCTGTACCGGTTCTCTCCCTCTTTCACACACACAAACACACACGCGTCAGAACTTGTTTCGTTCAATCTTCCTAGCCATCTTGTTTCAGGTTTCACATTCCCGTTGGCACAGTGGCCATTAAAAGGCGAAGGATATCTCACCCATATTCATTGCCAGCTGATGGGGCAAACTGTAAAATTCCCCATGCTCAGTCTGTTCCACCATTCAACTCATCCCTTTCCCACCCTTCATCCCACACTCCCATCCTAACCCCCATCAAACCATCTGAGCCGATTGGTTAAATTGTGCAACTTTTGCCGAGCGCATTCCAACCGTATCAAGCTGGGTCGGCCACCCATCCTTTTGTTCCCGTTGCGCTTCGTTCGTGGGGGGTTTTTGTTCAAATTCAGTCTAGCGTGCTCAAAATTCATAATAACAAAAATAACTAACGCTATCTCTTCCGTAATGATGCGATGGATGATGCTCATTTAAAATCCGCACATCTCGTGGGTTCGGAATCTCTGGCCGGTACTGGGAGTTTGGCAACAAAAGCAAAAAAAAATAAAATAAACGAAAAATGGAAACAAATAAAGTAGCGAGCAAGAAAGGAAACGCGAGTGATGAGTTTCCAGCGCGATTGATGTGCATCAGTGCTGGGGAAAAGTGATATGTTTCCCACAACCTTCACCCATCGGTGGGGTGGAGTTTGGTGCTGGGTGTTTGGATGACGGTGATGTATTATCATTCCCGTGTTATCTTGTACTGTGTGCTGCACTGAAGGTTTCTTTCGTGTGTCTGTATTTGGTTTCGTTTGTTTTTTTGTTGCAGCACAATATTGGGGATTTTTTGTTTGGAGCTGCTATTATGATAAAACTTGCCTTTTTCTGTTGATCTTTTTCTTGTTTTCATTTGAGCGTGAAAATGGATCAAATAGGATAACATTTGTCACGTGCTGTATCTTAAACCCGGCTGAAAATTGATCTAAATAGGTAAGATAATTTGAGAATTTTCAAATTTGATTGCAAGCTTTGTCCGTTTTATAGAACTCGGTAGGGATTTTATGTTTTATGATTGAAATTTCGATGAACTCCTTATTATTTAACTTTTTTCATAATAATTTCCTTTACGATTTGTGGTACGACGAGATTCTTATGGGAGTAAGGATTTTTTCGTTATTGAAATTTACAAGCGTCGAATAATTAGATCACATCAATTAACAAGACTTTCGCCCTGATAAAAGACTTGTTTCATTTTTCGCCAAACATTGCTTGCTATAAAATGAAATATTACAATTTCTTCTGTTGCAGATTCTTTTATTCTATTTATGTCCTTTCTTGTTCATCTTCCCATCAACAGCCACCTCGGGAGACTAAATGCTACGCGAGACTGCCAACTGTACGAATCCCTCTGTTGATGTAACAGATTTTCCTGTTGTTCTTTAAGATTATGTTAAAGTTTGCTGTTTCTTATTGAGCTTTGTGCGCTGTAAGCCAGTGACAGTGGAAATGGTAGAGCGTATGCGAGGAGTCGACTGAAGTGGAAGTTGATGTGGTAAATATTTTAGCGCTGCAATTTTGGTGAAACAACAGTCCGTCGAAATGGCAAGCAACCACGAAGGGGACACTTTACCGAAAGACCGAAACATGGGGAAAAGATTTTACTTTTTCAACTTAGCAACAGCAAAAACAAAAAAAATAAAAAAAACAGGACAGAAGCAGGCAAGTGTACAATTAAGATGCTGTGCAATTTTCTCAAAACGGTGGTGCGACGGTTTCGAGTTTTCTTCTCGGTGTAGTTATTTTTTGGAGATTTATGCTTTTCCACGCCGCGACTACTTTATGAAGCGAACGAAAGGTAGTCAGATGTAGTCATAATTTCATGCTTGCGCGGTACCGACCGACCCGCGGGATCGGTGAGGGGTTTATGGCTCCGCCATCACTTGCCGCACCATTGAAACGCTCGAGTAGTTGGGGCATCCGTCAAATGACAGTTTGAGTCAAAGTTCAGCGCTAGCACCAGTAGCAGCCGGGTGACGGGGTGGCCACCGGGCAACATAAGCAGCAGCATGCGCACACTTGTGCGGGAACGTGAAGAAATTTCCTGAGCCAGCAGAAAGACCAACAGTGGCGCGCGTCCAAAACGGCAAATTCGTGGAAATATTTTTGCCCCGTTACTCGACAACATTCGTGCAGCACAGCATCAGCGCCACCGGTGGCACACCAGCCAGGCGAGTGCTTTGCACAGCACAAACAAGTACCATTCATTTTGGCGAGCGTTAAGAGCACCTACACGCCAGAAAGCGAGACGCGAGAAAGTTTGCTGTGCGCACACTTTTAGAAATCCGTCCCGGAAAGAAAGACTGCCGCCACCGTTGAAACCGTTGGAGGTAGGGACAAAAAATTCAAAACGGTTCCTTTTTCCGCACTCACGACACTGCAAACGGGATGCATTGGGTAATGGTGTCCGGGGTGGAAAAGCTAACGAGAAGTAAGAGCATTAAAATGTCATTGCCGACATCTGTCGCGGTTCCTTGGTAGCCTCTTTGGATGGTTGTGCCATGTCGTAAGATCTTTCCCCATGCATCTCGAACCGGTCGCTCGAAACCAGTAATGGATGATGGAGTTTGAGGTTGTGTGCTTTAAACGGCTCGTTAGTTGGATGAATTGCCTGGGAAGCGCTGACCGACACTTTAGCTAAGCCGTTCCGTGGGAAGCGAACGGCCAATGGTATGTGCCCAATTAACGAGTGATGTTTTACGCGAAATGCAAAATTTTGCTTGCAATTTGTTTTTCTCCCAGTCGGTATTGTTAAAATTTGGTTTGGTTTTAGATTAAAATCCTTATATTGTATATCAGTTTCAAACAATTTCTCACTTTCCAATCAACAGAAGCTACATCTGGCCAATAACAGTGATGAACCGTTCGATCGGAAAAATTTAATGAAACACGTGCTTCATCTCCCGGTCACGCATATTTAGATGTTTGTTTGTACGATCCAAAAATTCAGAAGTCAATGGCCAAGTAAAAGAGTAGCTAAAAATAAATTTGTTTCCAATTTATTTGCTCTTCTTTGGATCAGATTGCGGTGGCGAAAATATCCTCTCGCTTGGAAAATACGGCTGCGGCACAGCTCATGATAAATTCAGAAATACCAGAAAGCACAACAATCCACACAAAAAATGCTCCCCCCTCTCCCAAACTTCACCTGCGCTGGAAGTGAAAAGTTTGTCAAAGTGTGGTACATCTTCATTCTTGTCAAATTGAGGCAGTGAAAAAAAAGTACTCAAACTACACAAATCTCCTACTTGTGCTCCATTGTGCCGATGGTAATGTCACGGGATCGAACAAGAAAACATAACGTCAAGAGAGTTTGACAGTTTAAGTTCGTACCTAATGGTTTGCTGAGTAATAGTTCGTAAGAGCTCAAGCCACCATGCCCCGTAAAGGGGGGCATGTACGGCAAAAGGGAAAGATAAGAAACACCTCGTGTTAGTGTTACATCATGCTTTTATTCAGCTGTCGAATTCTTTTCCACCATCGATCACATCTCACAGCAGGGTGGTGATCACGGTTAAGAGTACGGAAGGACACACACACACACACAGAAAAAAAGAGGAAAAAAAATCCCCAAAATCGCCTCCATGTCATAGAGCGATAAGTTTCCGGTTGGAAAATATGTGGTTGCTCAGTAAACATCAATCAGCCAGCCAGTCAATCAAGCTGTCAATCAGTGTCCGTTCGGTGTGGCGTTCAGGGCATTCCGGGTTTCTGGGGCAGGGATTTTCGGGACACAAAATCTGAAACGGGTTTAAGGGAGTTGATTTCCTGCAGGATATGCGGCCGGATTAAAAGGATGAATCTAACTGCGGCTGTTATATATTAATGTACCCACAACTAAGCCGTGCGGCAAAAAACGAATGTACATTCGCATCGGTTTAGTTTAGTGTCATTGCTTATGAAAGTACCTAAACAATCAAGTTGATTACTATCCGAACAGTAAACTTTCGAACCGAAACATGCATTTAACACTACATATGAGCAAACTGGTTAACATTTATAACCTGTGATTCCATGCCACCCTCAGTGGTCTTGTCAGGTACAAAACAGCTTTTAAGTGGAGATGCACCGAAATGTAGATCTTCTCTCGAGCGCACCGTGATCATCAACTCACCGTTTCCCGTTTGATGTCACCGCACAAAACGTTGACCACCGATTTGACACGATCTGTCTTACGATGCCGACACGTCTACGTATTACTGTTTTTGGTAAGATTTTCAATCCCTCACCAGGCATCACCGACCGATGTCAATTTTGCATCTGTCATCGAACGACCAGTAAACTCATCTCGGTGAAGCTCAGCACCTAAAATGAACACTTTTGCCGATGATTTATCGTTCATCAGCGTGACAAGCACATTCCTTAAGCGATGCACAGGGTAACATATCCACCGTTGACAGATGTGTAGCTTGAAGGATCGCGAACTACGATTTGGGCGACTCCGCAGAAGCACGTCCCATCCGTCGAACGTTTCGCAATTGCATTCCGATGTACGGGACCGTATGCAGCTAGCTGGAATGTCGACGTGCAAGTCCGCAGGAATGTCTTCGATGTCCAAAAACCATCCTCAAAGGGGTTTGAAACGGTGCTTGTGAAACAACACACGATTGGAAACAATCGTTGCCAGCGCCAGGCACCATGATGAACTGTGAAGGGCGCACGTACGTAAACGATTTTCCTGACAGGCATTACGCAGACGGATGGAGACTTACGAGACTTTCGGAAAAGGCGTTGATGTTGCCTGATAGCTTGCGGGGTTAAAACCAATCGAAACTTGCAAGTATCATCATCATCATCATCGTCAACAACAGCGCAGTTCTTCTCCAGTAACGGGCGTACTGTTTCATCCTCGTATGACACTGCCCAGGTGCAGGGGTTTTTGCCCAGAAGCAAACAAAAGCTACGCGGAAACACCACGCAGAACAACATGATCCTGGGACGTAAAACACCGACCGATGAAATAGGAAACGGTCAATCGTCAGTCGCTACGACTTGCAGTTTTGCAGAGGAATGCACACATAAGCACAAGGCACGATCCAAACGGAACGACGTGCCGGTACTGTACGAATGCACGGGGTGACGTATTCGTATGGAATGCAAATCGAGCAACCAATCCGTCCTCTGTTTAATGTTTCTCCAATGGCATGGAAGGAAGTGAATCTTGAAAGCGTTTTTTTTTTTTGTTACTTTTCATCAGTATTACACACATTGATGTGTGCTGTGAAAGTCAACGCGGATCTGAGTTCAAAACAACAGTAAACAAATAGAAGTTGCCAAGGGGAGGAAAAAAAGCCACACTCATCCCTACTCAACTCAAACACCCGTCGAACGAATATTGATGTGTACATCAATCTTTTTCTCCCGGCCGCGAGTCATGAGCATCGTGCCCGACGACGCAATCGAAGGCGATTGCAATTTAGCAAACATTTGCAAGCTTCCCTTTACTCGCTGAAGTTGTAGGAAGACATTCACAGCGCAAAAAACCCACAACACCGACTTACTCATCCATTCCCGTTCGGTGCGAAATAGTATGTTGATGTTGTGGAGTAGCTTATTGCACATTCGCACACTGCTGTCAACGGGGTCTGGGTACACTTTAGGTGAATCTGAATTTAAAATTCAATTCAACCAGCTTCCGGTTGATAAATTGATTTCACCAATATTTCTCCAACACCACACGGTGGTGGAGATGCACAGTTGCCATTGCCTGGCCTGTTGGCAAGTGGTCTGGTTGGTACGGAGGGAGGGAAACCGTGGGACAAGAAAATGAAAACAAAAACAAACAAACGAGAAAACTGCGTACATTCGTCATTTCATCTGTCTCTGACACGGACGTTTTCGTGCGGGGTTGGATTGTTTTCATTTTCATGTCGAATGGTTTGAGGTGAGACCAAAATCTCACCATCTTTCTCTCTCTCTCTCTCTCTCTCTCTCTCTCTCTCTCTCTCTCTCTCTCTGTCTGTCTCGGATGCTTTCACTGCCAGGTTGACATATTGCTGTCAATTGATCCTGAGTGCCGTTTTTGGGACGAACGTTTGGAAATGGCAAACATGGGAAAACTGAAGCGCTGGTAATGGCAGATTAATCGGTGCCTTTTTTGAGGGGAGAATAAAATTTAAAATTATTTCAGTTTAAAAGTTGCACATAATTGTACAGTAAAATTTGTTTGCGCTCGTTTGTTTTTTGAAAACATATTTTAATAAAATCAATATACAATATGTTTAATATACAATATGTTGGAATCATTTATGAAATGTTGTTGAAAGAATAAAGTTTAATAAAAAAATAAAATAACAAGCATATTTGTATGATTTCAATGTAAGTTTATGCAAGAAAGAGAGACAAATTTGAATGTTTCTTAAAACAAAAACAAAAGATCTGCTGATACAGTTAAAAAAAAACTTAAAAACGTGTTAAAAGGAACGAAAAATAATTTTAATTTATAAATTAAACGAAAACAATTATTAAACGAGACAAAAAAATATAAAGAGTTAAAAAAAACACAAATAACTTTAATCAAATGATAGAATCAAAATATCACCAAATCATTGCAAAATAAGATCGAAAATAAAAAAAAACCTTTACCAGCACAAATCTACAATGAGTCATGATTTTTTATTTTCGTATCAACTGATAAACTTTGTATCATCTTCAACATGCTTTACACTTTTGAAGCTTAAGTCTCTTGCTACCCCAAACAGCGATCCAAACGATGTTACAGATAACAACAGGCAAACTGTTCATTAATTTCCCATCATCATATTTTCGGTCGAATGTAATTAAAAGGGATCTCTTTTTTTGCCGATATTCCTTCTTTTTTCTATTCTCCTATAGACCTTTGGGAGCTTCCACCATTCACACGGGACCGAAAATAGAGTGAAGTCGGCCCATAAAAATGACTTGTCAAAATTGTTTGCTCCTTTTTTGAGATATTTACTTATTTTTATCGCCATGACACTTCGCGAACTTCCATGTAAGTTGCTGCATGTTTTTGTCTACGTTTTAATACACTTATCCTATTTGATGAGTCATTTATGGTAAAGAATGTTTTGTTTTTTCATACCGTTGAGATTACTTTTTCTCTTCTTTTCTGTTATATATTTTCTTAGGTATCTAGGGGTAGTGCAATCGTTACAAGGTATAAATCTGCTTGCATACCTTGAAGTTCGGTTTCAACTGACATCAAATAGTGACGAGATGGATGTACAATAAATAAGAAAAACATTCAAAAAAACGTGCAGCACAAACCTCAGTCTACACTCTTCCTTCCTTCAGCTGCCGCATCACTGTCGGAAGGTAAAAGTTTTCATTGGACTAATGGATCCACCAACAATGGAAGGCCTGTTGGTACATGTAGGGAGTGCTTCACAGTGAAAAGAGTAGTGTGTGCATTCGGTACCAGGGGCAGAAGTATATTTCGTTTGCTCCGCATGCACTACCTGGCAACGTACGGCCAGCGCTATCCTTCATAACTGGTTGGCAAAAAACTTTCGCATATTGGAAGCGGATTTACAGAGAGCCAAACACAAAGACTCTGTTTCTCGGTAGTAGAAAGAGAGAAAAAAAAAACAAGTGAATAAGGCGAATCATCTTTCTACGATCTTTTGCCTGCGAGCTGAAAGAGCAACAAAATTGTCCTGGTGCATGAAAAAATAATCACGCCGCTTCCATTTGTCAACCGGTGCCGGAGTCGGTGGTGAAAAGCGTCGCAAAAATGGATGCTTGAACAATGCATAAAAGCAAGGATAAACATTCCTTTGCGCCTCGTCTCACTCGAAGTTGAGTTTAGGCGTGCAAGGGGTTTTCCTCCTCTTTTGTAAAAGAATTCCCATTCCGAGATAGTAAAGATAAGGCAAAAAAGGAAGCTTTTCAGGGTTAAAATTCTTCGAAAGAGAAAAAAGACAATTAAGAAGAAAGGCCTACATCAAATGGTAAGGATATGGTTAATTTTTCTAGCAGCATCACTGTTTGTTTGTCGGTGTATTTGTGTTGCGCGGAAACGAATCAGATTAAAGTGAACAGTCGATGTAATTAGTGCAAGATTGTATGAGGGGTAAGAAATGGGAAGAATGAACAAAAATCGTTTCCACCCCCTTGTGTTATACAGCACCGAAATGGATATGTTTTATTTGCGAACATCTTTTTTAACTTTGATTTTTGTTTACCGTACGACACAAGTACGGATGAAGATTATTCGGTCCGAAATTCGCCTGTTTCGTCTTCGTGTGCGTGAAAAGCGTTTGGAGCGATTATGACGCACGGTGGGTGGAAAACGCAGCCGAAACACAAACAGATCATGGGGCAAAAGAAGGTGTAAAGTCGAAAGACAAATCTCAAGTTTGGCTCCTTTGCGAGATGTGTTTTCCTTTCTTCTCACACCGAGAGACGGATGCTTTCTCATCACCTGAACGAAGAGTATGACAATCGTTGGCATCCTATTAAATTTTTTTTGTTGTTGTCGGGAAATCTTCCCAGCCAACTTCCATTATCTAAGATCGACCGGTGTAGTAGCGCACTGGCGAAGACGTGTCTGTTTGCACATTCAGTTGGTCACCCTGCGCTGTACGGTGTGTTTCGTCAATCAAACTTTGCCGTGTGTACAACCAGCAGCATCTTGGAGAAATTAATTCTTAAGTGCCGGCGTGTTTCCTTTCGCTGGAAACCCTCGACCCGTCCCAGTACGCAGTAAGTGATGAAATCTTCTTACAAAAGCTGAATAGATGGCTGATGTATGGCAAAAAGGATGAATGCAAGCACACAAGCATGTATGAATAAAAAAAGGGACGCAGCGGTGGAAAGCTGATTAGAATATATCTTCGTTTCGTTAATTAAGCCAGCAGCTTTCGCATCCTTTGTGAGGGTGAGGTAAATACAACAAAAAAAACGTCTTAAGCATGCTCCAAAGAGATGCTTTCGGCAGCACATGTTATTACCGACGGGTTTCAGGTCGAATATGGCTGGATAGTCATGGTTTTCGTTCGCTTCAATTGATTGAAATTGATATTGCTGAAGCTGAAAATTAGTTACCTCGAGGCAATAAAGAACCACGTTAAGTCGAACGTTTCATTGTTAGCAGTAGATTTGAGTTGTCAAAAGTAAATCCTGACTTTTGAAGCAAAGGAAAGCCACATAAATTGGTTTAGAAGGAAAGGTTAATGTGATTATCCTTTCCAGATTATGATTTTTAAATGCTCGTAACTTTTTTTGTAATTGAGTAGTGTTACTCCAATCAATTATTTTGTATTTATTATGATTTTAACATATTTTAATTAGAGAGTTTACCTCGAGAAGTTGCTTTTTGTGCTGTGTGCATTATTGAAAACTCACCTGAAATGAAAGGAAATAGAAAAAAATGTTATTAAAGCAAATAAGTTTCCGTCCTACTATCAATTGAAGTCTTTCGTACTTTATTCTATAACACTCTCGCTTGTCTCATCGTACTGTATCGACAGGATTAATAACCCAGTCACATCTGGTTACATTTAGTTGAGTACCATTCCAGTCCAGGCCACCATTTTGTGTTCAATAATTCCCATTGTACCTTTGCATCCTTCATAATCATATTAGAGCAAGTGTCGCTCAGTAGCTGCCCTCCATTCCGTACCTGAGAACCACAAGGAACCACGAGACGGAATGGAAGTATCATCGTTTTCCGGTACATTTTCCACGGTAGGAATGTTCTACCCGTGCGCATAAATCTTGCAACGGTTCGGTGACCCACAACCGGCAAAAACTTACACAAAGAGCGGTATACCACGCGGCGGTAACAATCACACAAACATGTGCACGTGTCGTACTGGTACGAAAATAAAAAAAAAAGAAAGGCAAATGGGAAGAAAAATGTTGCTAAAGAACTCGTTTCGGAATGGGAATGTTTTTCGGTTTCGTGGTAAAAATAAGCTCCAGTCAGCGAAATATCCTCGAGACCAATCCGCGAGCAGAACGAAACACACGCGTTTGGCAAAAGCATAAATTATGATGAAATTTAATCTTATAAAAATGTTTCTAAATTACATTAACGAGCCCGCCAGCAGAGGATATATGATGGTTGAACGGTTGGGTAGTATTTTGTTGCGATGAACATCAGACCGAGACAATGCGTCACCCGGTCAGAAGTTTCGGGCAATAGGTTTTGCTTGGTGGCGGGATATTAATCCCGGATCCACCACTATCGTCGTCGTCGTTAGCAGATTGGTACAAAGTGTGCAAAGTTTTGTTGCAATCCATTCGTTTTGTTACGGACGAAACTCCCACAACCTTGAGCTGACCGTCCTGAACCGGGCTAATGGTAGGATCTGAACGCTCTATACGTGTGCAAAAATGGACACACATTAATGCCATTCACTAGCCCAAAATGGGTGCTCTCCCCGTGTGTTTTCTCCGTTATAAAGCCACCCGAACGATCCTTTTTCGTTTGCTGGGCTTGGGGGAAAAAATATATATATATTCCATACAGCCAGGTGACATGTAGGAAACATGCTGGAAACTTTTCCGATACAGATACCGGACCGAGTACCGGCAATGTTACGGTGCCGTGGTATTTGGAAAAACGGAAACTGGTTTTTCGGTATGACACTGGAATATACATTGCCCAATTAGGATGAATTATGGTTGTCGGGTTCGGAGGCCACCGTGACGAGCTGCAAGTACAGCCGGCCCCAGGCTGAAGTTGAACCGAAATCGGTGGAAAGTTTTGTTCAAAATAAAAGTTGAAACACAGTTGCTTTGCGCGAGATTATTTGTAGTATCCTCTTCAATACGAACACGCTGGCGTGCTCCTGACAGGAATAATAAAATATACCAACGATGATGTAAGAGATTGTAAAATAAACTAAAACATACACCTTCCAGTCGGCATTTAAAAATTGATTCCACTGCTTGCTGACAGCATGGATTAAGAATGTTTTGCATACAATCACACTCAACATAATGTTCAACATAATGTTTTTTGTTGTTGTTGTCAATTGTCAGTAATGCCTTTTCCATCCTTTGTAAAGATTACACACATGCAAACAAACAAAAAAACACAATCTTTATCCACACCCAAATGCTCTTGCAACACGCGTAATTTAAGCACAACAAAACGGCCGGCGTTTTTCACCGAACAACTAACAGCCGTCGGAAGTCATTGTCGGGTTAGGAACTTGTGCATGTCAGAAAAAGCCCAAACTTAGTGCGAAACACATAAATACAGGCGCACACCGACAGGGGATAGGGGGAAAGGCCGTACTCCGGAAGCACGATCGTAGTACTACCAGCATAATAATCACGTTGACGACAAATGATTATCATTAGAGTGTGTGCCTGGCCTGGCAGGCAATGGCAGCATCGTCCTTGCTAGGGCACCGGCACGAGATTCCGTTTGGACAATGGGCACATTTAGCATTATGGGAATGGAGGTTTTGTGAATGGATCCCTGTGTGTGGGGTGGGGAAGGTTCCTTTTTCGTTTCATGGTTCTGTTCTTACATCCGGTTTGCTTTTACATTTTGCCTTTCTCTCGCCTTTATCGCTTCGATGGGAAAGAAGTCGGATAATGTCGTACACTCGATGTGCGATGTGCAAGCTCATGCGTTGTTCTCTTGCAAGTGCAACTACACACAGCATGTGTACATACATCTCATGTGTTTATCCGACTGCGTTTTTGTGCTTGTGAGCAAAAAAAAAAGGACGAAGGGTGGAACCCGTGATTTGATGCAGTCAGTGGCTGCTGAAGCGGTGATATAGGAGCGATGCATCTTGAATGCTAGTGCAAACGATGTATCGTATAATCAGACACTCAGCTCTCTTTGCAACCAGGCTCAACAAAACGGCAATAATTTTAAGTCAACCCTAGGGGAAGCTGGGGCATACGAGCACAGGAGGCAAGTCTCACTAACCCGTGCGATTTATCGTTGCAAAACCCATCGTCGTATTCGTGTTACCCGATGGGGGTATGGGATGGTTTAACGCAGGGTAAAAATTTGAATAATGCTTGCCTTAGCAAAACTCACGCTTTTGCACAAATCGTGTGCACTTTTTTTAAACCTTTTTTCCAGTATGATAAAGGTAAGCGATGCTGAAGTTGAATACAAAATCTGTTTTGGGTTTTTTACTTCCGTGGTACGGGGAAGTGTACCGGAGGATGCTTAGTTCACAATTCATGCGTGTTAGTACATGGAGATTTTCACCCTCTTAACAAAATACGTCCATAACAACACCTTGTATTTATGCATGTTAAGCGTGGGTGTTTTGCGATGCATTTCACTAATGATGGCAAACGGTGAAGTAGATTCGATTGCAGAAAACAGCAAGGTGGGTTTTCCTTTGTAATGCAGGTTATCGCCTGAACCTGCTAGAAAGGTAAAAAGTGTTGAAATGCAATTATTATAGAGCAAACGTACATACTCTTAATCGGAAAATGATCATTTCTGTGAATTTTTAAAAAGGCATTTAAATAACAGATTTAACGGGTAAAATTTATATTACTGTTTTAACAAATAAGGTAAAAAAAATAAAAATAAAAATTTTCTAGAGCGTAAAATAAATGCAAATCAACAAATATGATCTATTAAACAGGTCTTTTTTTTTGGTGTGAAAACCCACTTGCGTTTCGACTTGAGGAATCGTATTAAAAAAAATGTTTTAAGAAGATAATTTCATCTATTCATTTCCAAGCCTGATTTTTTAAATCACATTTTGGAATATAATTAGAAAAGAAGAAGACCAGTTAAATTGGATTCAATATTTATTGGTTGTTGACTATAAAACAGATATTCATCGATTTAAAATGAATGGTATTAGTTAGAAACATAAATGTTTACGCCTTTGTTGACAATAATATAAGACAACAATAAAAATATTTTAAAATGTGTTTAATTTATGTATTGTTACATAGAGATGAGCGTATTCTTTGTGCTTTTAAATATTTTTATGTAGTTTTAAAAAATGATTGTAGAATAAAATATATATAAAACCTTTAGTTTAAAAATAAATTTACCAAAAAATAGAAATTATAGAAAAAGAAAAGGAAAATGAGCGTGTTTTGCTCATCTGTTTATTCGTGAGAGAACATAAAACATTTTCACTTGACATGTAAATATTTCTTTTTTACTTAAATTCTTCCAGCTATACAACGTGCGATGAAGAAAAACTGGTGTTTTGCCAGTGGCACATCAAAACATATTAACCATCCATCTATTAACCCATCGATCCATCTCCTGTGAGTCAACCCCGCCCGTCATATTTTATTTCATCATCATCAATTTGGCACCACTTCGGCAAAAAAAACACACACACACAAGGCATGAAATGTTAGCCACACATTAAACAAAAATCTTTGACGAACCACCCCAAAAAAATAAAAACAAAAGAAAAAAGGTCACCAGTAGACAGCTGGGAACGGCAGCAGCCATGCATTTTCATGTGAATTTGACTGTTCTGACGGGAAGCACAAAAACAAGGGCAACCGTTGGGTGAATATCCATATTACCATCCCCATCCTCGTGCTGACTTTAAAACACTCTCCAATCACGACCCGTCACACCCGAGGGGGGGACTTCGGGGTGCGATCGGTGTCGGTTCGCATCTCATCCCATCTCCACCACAAAATCTGTCGAATAAGATAAATGTTTTCCAAAGTGCAAGCTCCAACACCCAATCTTGCCATCCTACCCGGTTTCAGGCATTTTTCACGACAAAAGAAAAACAGGAACCTGGCCAACGTGAACGGTAAGTTACGGTGGGAATGATGAAAGGGAACAAGAGGGAAGGGGCGAATGGATCACACCCACCCGAAATGCCATATGTTGTGCAGTGGTGTTTTTTTCTCTCCCTCTTCCTTGGGTTTCTTTACCATCAATAATGGTCCTAAGAGTTTCAGTTGCTGGCGTATGAAAATCACCCAAAAAGTCACTCGCAACTTTTGGATACGAGAGGAGCAACTTGCTGCGAGTGATAAGGAAGGAGATAAATCCCTACCAAAATGTTACACCTAGAAAGAGTGAGAGATAGAGACTCCACTACTTCCTTCGTTTACCATTCAGAACATCTCATCCAGACAGAACATGCCGGATACAGATTGTGCCAAAACTCTCACCCACAACCGGTCGCTTTATCCGGTTTCGTTCATAATGCAACGAGCTTACGATTTGGCTCGAAAGCTCTTTTTCGATTCTTCGGCAGAAAGTGTGAGTGTGTGTCGTTTTTTGTGCTTCGTTCAATCGACAAAGGTTTGCGCGTGGGTATTGGAAGGAAATTCTTATCCATCCCTTCACCTTACTTCTTCTGCCCGTTTTCTGGCAAAACGGAAAGCCATGACTTCAATCAATTTTGATTTGATTTTGAAAAATGATCCTCCCAGTTCAATCGGTGTTGCAATGCGCTCTGTAGCTGTGTGTGTACAGCTGGCTAATGCTTTTTGTTTGCTATCGGTCGGTCGGACTCTGTACCAGCTGTCAAGTGCCAACAAAAGAGTGGCACTACTGGGAGCTGTAATCATCCAGAACACATTTTTCTGTTTGACCTTCGGGTGTGTTGAACATCGTCTCTGTTTGTAAATGGGTAATAACGCAAAGTGTTTGTCTACTGTGGGCTTACATCATTTAGTTTGATTGTTCCTAAAATAATCTTACCCATCAGATACGGCTTATTTGAGTGGCTTAATATATTTTTTTTCCTTGTAATACGACATTTAGAATTAATTAAATTGCAGAGCTATAAAGAAAAAGCTTTAAAAGCTACGTTGATCAGAAGCGGAAGCTTAAATTGGACAATGCAACGTTTTAATCTAAATCCATTTTGACACAATCAGCGCTTATCACCGTTGATTGTTTCGACATCGTTCATGCTGCCCGCTATACTGCCCGTCATTTAAATTAAATTTATTACAATCGATCCAGCAGCAATCAGTTTTGTAGTTTTTTGTTTGTATCTTCTACATCGCATGCAACGTTCCATAAGTGCAAATGCACCCATTTATCATCCTAATGTCATCTACATTGAGTGGTTCGTCGTCAATATTGGTCACCGATAAATTGTAAAACGGTCGCAATAAATGGTGACACCTTCGCAAAACTGCCCAGCACAGAATAATGTCTGTGCACGCAAACACCGATAAGCGAGATGGATAAAATGTCGTACCCTCGACGCAACCCTGCCCAGTACGTTGCACCCAAAGAAAAGGCAAAAGATATCGCCACAACCCATCAATGTATAGAAAAAAAACAGAATAATGTTCTGTTTCTGGTGAGTGAGAAGAAGAAGAAAAAAGCATCACATTCACACACAAACACAGTGCACACTGTTTCAAAACCACCAACAACCACTCTTATGGAAGGAAGTGTGGAACAGGAGACGGCATGGTTGGAACGCTCGACCCCGGATAGCACGTCAGTAGCATTTCCATCTGGATGTGACATGTTTGATGATTAATTAAAATATGACACAAAATGCGTGACCTGTTCGGGAAACGCTCCACACGCCACGCCATACTAAATGATGGTTCCCTCTTTCCCCCGTCCGTCCGTTCGACCGTTTCCAACATTTCACGTTGGGTAGTGTTTTTCCCTTTGCCGTTGTGCAGGGAAATAAAATATCGGTGAGAACAATAATTCTGTCATCTAAATTCTGTAACGAAACGAACCTTGTCCAGTAGTGGTCCGGAACGGCGGGTTACGGATAGTGGTGGAAATAATGGTCCACGGCCCGTCAATCCCGTACCGATGGTGGATATATTGCCACAACTGCCCGAGACCGACCATTAAAAATGATTCATTTCAACTTCATCTTCCTGGTTTTACTGGCCAAACGCAATTTCCTGCAACAACACCCCAAAACAACAGGATCCGCCTTTAACTCGTTTTGCTTTCGATGGTAGAACAAGCATCACTAGTTCTTAGAAGATTTCACTTTCCGGTAGTACGTTTTCTAGACTATGTTTTTTTGCATGCACGAAACTAAAAATCTTCCTAGAATAAAGTTATGATTAATAAAATCAAAAGTAAAACAATATTTAAAAGATTTACTTAAATTATTAAATGTAATTTAAAGATTACATTAATAATAATAAAATCAAAATTAAATTAAATATAATTTATAACGTTTTGTCTTTTTCCTAGAACACAATCTCAAACAGATTTGTATGCTGTGTTTTAAAAATATTAACATATATTAATGAGATAAACAAATTATTTAACTTTTACAATAGATAAAAATTTAAATGCAAATATATTTTAAATGTGTAAAATCTAAGAAAATGACGCTTTTAATGGCACACACTGACATTGTGAAAAAGATTATTAAAATACAAAATTTATAAAGAATTTATAATAATATACCTACACCTGGTAGTTTTTGTGCAGGATAACGAAAAGTTTAATTAATGTTCTGAAGGATTACGGCTTAGGTTGAGATAAAAATTTTCACTAAAAATTTCCACTAAAAAAATTTTGACTATAAAACAAAAAGCAACTAAGTTTAAGAATATAACTCCCGAAGAAAATAACACAAGCAATTTGTTCACGTCAATCTGTAATCAGATTTTCGATATGTGACTGTTTTTAGAAATACTCGTTAGAATATTAGGTATTTCTTGTTTCGCAAGGCGACATTTATTGAGAAAATGTAATAAATATAATTTTCGATTTTTTTACGGGGCGAACAATTGTCAATTGTCATTGCTTATTTATATCACGTTTCGTATTGTGGGATATTCGAAGAAATAATTCTTGTCTTACCAAAACGCGTCTAACAAACCGACCAATCCTGTATTGATAATTACGCCAACATTGAAAAGCAACAATAAAATAGGCACCAACATAAATGTTTCCTACCGTGCGATTTATGTTCGTAAGGAAAAATCATCGGCAGGGGAGGAAAAAAGCCCAACAAACACGCAAACAATAAATTTTCTACCGATTTAGCTCGACCACAATTTCAATCGCACACCGACGAGGACATTGGCAAACTTCGGTACATGCATGTAGCGTACCGGGAGGGAAAAAAGCCGTAATCAATTTTCTCACCGTGCTGCAATAAGAAAACACGGAATTCTAAGTACCAAGTAGAGGAAGAAAAATAAGATTGGTTCACCTGTTTGACCCTTAGCACACACACAAAAAAAAAGCCGCTCAAATAGTCTAATAACCGGTAAACATACATGGCCTACAGTGAAAACACACAGGATACAACAGACCGAATCGTTTTTGGTTTCGAAATCGAATGTAAGCTCCCGCTGCTAATGCTATACGATGACGGTCGACTGAAACGGCCGACTCTCGCACAGCGGGAGGTGATGATATAAATTATCAACATATTAATAACATAAATAATGATAGGTAAAGGTAATTGAAATCAAGCTGTGATTATTTATTGACGACCACCAGCCGTTCTGGCATTGACTTATGGTGCGCGCACTCCCAGTGGGCGTCTCTCTGATTCGCGGAAAGGTACGACCACCAGCCACCGTGCTCCAGTGAGGAATGTGGTTTCGATTTCGCGAAAGGTAAATGACCACCCATCCAGTACGCAATGCGAAGGGATTTCAGGGACGAGCATTGTGTCCGTTTTGCGATGATTAGCGGGAAGGTAAATTATTGGTTAAACGGTCCACCCAACCGTGAAGCGAAAGCGATCCAAGATTGTACCGATCCTGTCATCGTTGTACTACATCTGAGTTGATGCACGTTCTGGCGACATTTGCCACCCATTAGTTACGCATTCCACCGGTCACAGGAATACGCGACCCACCACCCCTGGTAGCAACTACCTTTCCCCGGCAAAACAGAGTGATGTGAATCAAGATGAAATATGGATGCTGTTCTAATTTCTGCTCCGTTTGTAGGGCTTTTCGACTTCGAGAGGTTGAGTGGTACTGCGTAATTACTGTAGCGGTTGGTAGGAAAATTGTGCCATAGGGAAACATAAGTAAAAGAGAAAACATAAAATGTGTTTTTTTTTGTTTGTTTGGTTGAAGAAAGAAGGAAACAATACACTAACAACATCACCCATTTTTAGGAGCAAACAAATTAAGCATCGGCGAAAAACGAAAAATTCCACTGAACCTGCTCAATCCGGAAATATTGAAACCGTTACTCATTGGGGGTAGCTATTTATTTGGATTTTGCCAGCATGTCCAATAAGAAATTCCAATTTCCAGCTCGCTCAAAGCCAAACCAAGGGGAGTCAAATGAATGGAAGCGGATATCGGTGAGGGTGTGTGTTTCTGTGTTACCAGTCATGTGCCTGCGATGCGAACGTATCGCGAAGCAGAAGGTACTAATAACTTGTTCCAACTGATTTATTTCGTAAATTATTTTCCCTTACATTCAAACACAAACGTTTCGCCGCTAAGGGTGGACGCATTTAGTAGAATGTCACTATACCCAACGCTCGCGAACAACGCTCAACGAGGAGATGTTTTACCATTCATTTTTCTGACGATTAGAACGATGCTACAAAAGACTTCATATATTGAAAGCAGTATGGCATCCAATGAGACAACATATTTAGCATTCCGACGTAATTGTGTATAATGTGTTTCGATTGCCAAAAGTAAATAACATGGGTGATTCGGAAGCTATCTGCAGCTTGAGAGTAATTGTTATTTGAAGCATGATTGTACTGCGTACAGGAACTCTTTAAATTGTATCACAGGTCGCTTTCGGTTGCCTCTTTAAAATTTGGGCATACTTGGCCAAAATTAAAATTCAATCATTTTAAATAGCTAATTATTTAAATAATCTATCAATCTAGAACCTTACAGAAAAATACTGTATATTTCCAAATATATCGAGATTTTTCATCTAATCGATTAGTTTTTAAAATAACCTGGGAATAATGTCAAAGAGCTCAATATTTCCTAAAATAGCAATAGTTTGTAAATAATTAAGGATTTTAATTAAATTAAATTGATCGAACTTTTTATATTCGTACAATTTTGCATTCATTTAAATATTTAAATATGCTTTCAATAAAAAAGCGAGAAGCAACAATCGCGATTGAATTAAAAGATCATTTAACTGTCCTGATCTTACTTTGATCTCTTTTTACCACCGTAAACAGCAACACGAAAGCTTATGGCACCAAACGGCACGGCTTGTGGGTACTTTAATTTGCTCCCAGTTGCATCTTTAGTGACTGCACAACAGAGATGCAATTGTCGCAATTGTTATGGGACCGGGTGGTTAGGAAAGTTAAATTTTCTCTCCTTTTTGTTGTTTTTTTATTTGGTTCTTCATGAAAACGGTACAACACAAACGGAAGCTTTCGGCTGCTATCACACCGTCTTACACAGGCTCGGCGGGAAAGGACTTTTAATAACATTTGTATTGGGCGCTTTTTACTTTAATGGCATAGAACTAGCAGCAAATAGTTGTGGTGTGGTTCAGTTGCTGGTAGAAATGAACCATAAACCCTTGCTTTTGCCTTGCCATTCCACTGCTTGCACGCCACCCGGCATCGATCCTTCCTTCCTTTGATCCATCTCGTACAGTGACAAACTCAAACTGCTGCACACTTTTTGGATCGTCTTTCTTCCTACCTCAAAGGGTGAGGAGAATGAAGAAACAGAAGAAGGGTATTGGTGTGGTGAAGTAAAAACCAAACTCACACGAGTGTGTTTGTCATTGTCGTTCACTTTCGTTTCATTTGCAAAGTTTGTTCGGGAGTCCGGGAGCAAATTCTCTCATGTGTACAAGACAATTTTCTACACGTCGCACAGGGACCATAAACAAGGAGCAGAAGTGCTCCAACGAACCTAGCCTAGCATCCTACACACCGGAAGCTTTCGTTTCCACTGGCAGTCCAAATCGAAGATTGGGTTCCCGAATGTTTCCAGCACTGTGGAACGTTTCGAGAAATGGTAGACAATTCTTAAACCAGGATAGCAAAGAAGGCAAGTCTGTGCTTAGCATGGGAGAGATATCTAGAGTTGGCGTGTGGAGAAGAAAATAGAGAAGCACATACCTACATGCAACAACCAAAAAAGACAAGCAAATGTGCTTTTAAATGCTATCATCACACAAACAGGATGCTTACACACACACACGGAGACAGGAATATGAGTGCACAAAAACACGAAAGCACCACAAAGCCACAAGAATTCTAGCAATGTCGTACAGCTTTTTCTGTTTTTCAGGGAAATGGGACCAGTAAAAAGTGCCACAACAAGAACGAACCGTGCATCAGTGTGTTGTCGTTGTCGTCGTCAACGTCCCCCCGGATGGGAATGCATAAATGGGATGGACCATTTTTGGTCAGTTTGCTAAAGGATATGGACGATTGTATCATCACCATCCGACCGCAGAGAACCGTTTAAGCTCTCATTAGCTTTGCTTCGTGCGGAGAAGAAAAACTGCTGTGGAATGAAGCGAAATCGCTTTTTCTGGAGTTTTATCGAACTGGGAAGCTTTTCCGGATTAAGATGGAACAGATTTTGGTGCAAGGACCATTTCAAAGGATATGTCAATTTTAATATAAAGCAATGATTTATTGTTGGAAAAATCATATTTTGGTATTAACAGGTTTGAAAGAGGAAGACATAATTTCGGATAGATTCTTTGAAATACTAAAAATTTACTCTCCTAACTGCAACAACGCATCGGCTACATCGTCAACGGCGTTCCAAATAAGCTTAACAATCCTTCACCATTGTGTATGACCGCAGAATGGAGTGCATTTTTGAACCTCTCGGTAGCTCGCGAAGCTTTATTTGGTACATTCCACAATAGTTCAACCTGTCCTACAGGGAGATAGGGAGGCAGAGAACCATGTTCGAACACATACCACATACACAGTGTGAGTGGCATTTGGATGGAAAACGGTTTCCGTATGTTCGTTCCAGGCTGCTGATTGTTTGGACTTCACTGATAAAAATGTGGTCCTCTACCCGTCACGGTGCCAAGCCGTTGTTACAGCCGTTGTGCATGTTATGAATTGTTCGTGGCAAAAATGAACCCCAACCAATACCAATGAAATGGTCAGTTCGTTTTGTAAAACCCAATCTTCAATCATCGTTCGACCATCGTGACCGAGCGATATGCAGACAATTTTTGTAACCTTCCGGTTGTGTCAGTCGTTTTTGTTTTTTTGGGTCTGAGAATTTTATATTTTGGTAAGTGTTCTTCATTCCAGTGGACAGTATCAGCATACTGGGTGCTGTTGGTATGCTTCCGCAGCGTTGTACCGCATTTACATTGTTGGGAAAACAAGTGACATAAACATGAGTCCTTACCGTCAAAGCAAAAATAAAATAAAAAATCACCAACCCTTTGCGTCATTTTTATGAAGTGTACATTTGAAGCAATTAAAACATGAGCATGTCTTTTCTAACGATGTTCTTTTTTTTGGTGGTGGAAGTTTGGGCGGTTGATTTTTTGCTGCAGTTTTGACATTCCACTCTTGGTTGCTACAATGGCCACAAACTGCGCGCGTAACGGTGTGATCTGTTAGCGTGTCTGTTCAAAATAGTTGTCTAGTTAGCAGCATTGCTGCGTTCCACGACGTACAGATAATAGCAATTTGAAATGAAAAATACACATCTCGTAGCTAGAGGGGTTTTGATGCGGTTTGCTGTCTGCTTTAAATGAGCAAATGTTGGTATGCGTTGGAATAAATTTCCTCTTCGAGTTCCTGCAACAAAAACCCCATTATAAGGGCAATTAATTGTTTGGGATAGTAGAAATATTTGTGTCGAAAAATGAACAAAAATTCCACATTAGAATATCATGATTCCGACTATTTAGAAAAAAAATACTTTTCCAATGACTCGTCACAAATATGGATATGTATAAAAGTGCACTATCGAACATCGAACATTTGCGTCAAACAAAGCAATATATTGAATGGTGAAAGGTAAAAGCTTTGCACTGTCCAACCACATCAGTAAAATAATGCGTATATCAAATGTCATTTTGTGACATGCTCAGGTCACTTTTGATGTGACTATGGTATTAGATTTGTGCCTGTTTAGATTTGTGTTTCTTTTTTAGATTGCAACACCACTTTTTAAACCGGACGTGACATGACAGCTGACATGATTTATAATCACCCTGGACATTTGAATCCCATCGATGCGACACATCATCACAGCTAGGGTCACATCAATATGGGTGAATTGCTTCTATTGGTTACATTTTCCAGTGGTACAATGAGACACAAATATTAATCACAGAAGGACCAAAAAAAAAGCATGTCCAATCAAGGTAAAGGTGAGTAATTGGGGATGGTAGTAAGATTCATTATATTTCAGAGTAATTATACCCTGATTTCTTCACTACAATCGCATTGTACGCAGGTAAGTATTCGGAAAAACAGGGCCAGTAGAATAAATCCATATAATTTTACGAACTCAAACACCGGCACCGGTAGATTGCCGGATTGGTGCTCATCTTACCAACGGTGAGTAAAAACTGCTCTCAAGATCAACACCCGGTTGTATTTCATTGGGTTGCTTCTACTAAAACCCCCAGCCACCCACTGGTAATGTCCCCATCAGGCAGGGAGACAAAGTATCCCATTTCTTTTCCAGATTACCCATAAATAATCCCGAAATGAAAAGAAACACTCTTCCCACTTCGATGCGCAACATTTCATCGCACCGTGCGACGACGACGACGACGACGAATGTGCCCAACCGAATCGTGATGCCTCTCTCGTACACTCAAACCTTACATACAAACGCGGCAAAGAAGCTCATTTGTTTTTCCTCCTGTCAGCGGGCACATTTCGCTTCTTTCGCTAATGGTTCGCAAGCAGAATCCGAAGACAATGCGCCGCATCCCTGCGCTCTACTTGCGACAACGTACACCGTGCGAAAGGTGGCGTTTTCTGTGTGCGTAGCTCATTTTGTGGTGTTTCGACGTTTTCGTTGCGTGTAGCTTCCATTTCCAGTATGTATCGGATGGTTACACGGTGCTGCTTTCTTTTTAGCTTTTATTGCTGTAATTTTCCGAAAGCATCTCGCACCAGTTGTCCGTAACAGTTATTAGTGGTGCGGAGGACGAATTTAGTGCCTCGAATCGACAGGTTGAAAGCGAGTTGAATGAAGGTAAGGTGAAAATAAATGCAAGGGCATGGGGATGGTTTGGAGTTTTCTATACCGCTAAGATAATACATTGTTTCTTAGTCGGCATGAAATCACCGTGGACAAAAGTTTATGGAGAAGTTTTTTTTTATTTGCTAAAACAATATTGCGTGAAGCATCAGGTTTTTTGTGTGTGCAACTTTGTAACATAAATTTCCGATTGTTGTGGGAAGTTTTCCTTTTTTAAAGAAAACTTGAAATGCAAGAATTTTATTTGTATGCTTAAATTACTTCACGAAAAGAATTTGAGATTTATTGGCATGGTATTACCTTATACATAGATGGTTTAAACAAAAATGATGGATATGGATAGTTAACAATTTTAACGTTTAAATTTGTGGGTTTTTGTTTGGTTTTGAATGAAATGGCAAAAACAATCACCATAATTCATTTCCAAACAAAGCTTGATACTTTGCTTAGGCTATCAATAATTGGTGACTACACTTAAATGTAGATTTACTGCACTAGTTAATAATAATGATAAAATGTTTTCAATTATGATGATTTGTTTGTTTAAAAATGATTAATTGAATTAGTTTGTTTCTTTCAGAAAAAAAATTTGTATTTGAAATTCCCTCTCAAAATTTGGTTTTTTAAGTGTCCAAAACCTCCAATAAAACAATCTTTCATTCATTTATTTAAATCACAAATGTAATAGTTTTAATATTTAGTTGTATGTGCTGTGAACGATATTGATTCTCTCTCTCTCTCTGACACACACACTCCGTCCTGTGATCTGTGACTGGAATGTTCAAAGCAAACATGTTGCTTTAGTAAAAGAAAAACCAAACCAAAAACAGCAAAAGCAACATTCATCCAACAACCAACAAAAAAAGGGATCAACTTTCGATCACATTTCTTACGAGATGCTGCTGTGAACGAATGAAAAAAGTGACGTGACGGTGAGAAGTAAAGAATGTTGCACTTATTCACACTCGAGCGAGTTCAACTAACTTGTCGTCAAAGGCAGACAAAAACGGTGAAATAAAGAAGAGCAGAAAAAAAGAAAACACCCGAAAAGCTACAAATTTAGCTTCTTGTGACTTTCGCAATACTAAGGGATGAACAAAACAAAAAAAATAAAGCTATGTGCCAGAGTTGAGCTAGAAGTGTGGTTCCAAATTTGGAATACGGATAGTTTTCCTTTTCGGTAGTGAAAGGGCACCGGACGAGCTTTGCCAATGGACATACCTATACTTACTCACACACACAAACACACATTGGAGTTGCTTTCAGGCAAAACTAACGAACCAGAATATTAAATGACAACTGTTTCGGACCAGGGTGACAGTGTCTCGTCTCGTCTCAATCTCATTACTAGTACGTTTGCACACTATTAGTGGCAAGACTGTGACTGGAATGTGGAAGCTGGTTCTTTTTTCTCTCTCTCTCTTGTCGATACCAAACAAGAAAGCAAACTAATTTGAAATGGCACTTTGCAACAAAAAAAAGGATACATAGGGTGTGTTTATTTTTTGCTGCTTAAATTTAAACCCAAGCACAACTTTGAGCACGAATCGCTTAAAGGAATTCGAGTAGCACTTTCGTGAACGAAGGTTTGCATTAAATCGTCACACGGGAACAAACGGGGAGAACTTTACTGGTAACATCGTTGTAGCGATTCGTTTCAATTGCTTAGTCCACTGCCATAGAGGGATGAGATATCCGACCAATCGCAAGAGCGAACCGTAAACTCTTCCTTATCATGTAAAATGAGGTTTATTATTTACAATTAGTTTTAATTCCCCCTTTATACACAGGACCAAACGGCGAACCCCAAGCAACTGGTTGGTTTGTGGAATGGAAATTCGCACGCTGCAAGACCGGAAGTCGCGGAATGACGCCCAGTAAATGTTGTAAAATTACCATCACATCACTACCAAACATTGCCCTCGCGTTCGTGTTTCCTCGCAAAAACGTTCCAATGGCATTGCAATTGGCTCTAAATGGGGTTTGGCGGGATGGGAGATTCCGGGCTAAACTGTGCCGGCACTATGCGATACTCGCACTGCATTCTTCTTGCTTTATTGTCACCCACAGCTATCCTGCTAAACAGTTCTTCCTGGCGTGCGGGAAGCTTCAAGGAATTCCGGAATTGTTATGGTGAGTATCGTTTTTTTGTTGTTGTAGTGTGTCCTCGTCTCCCCAGCGTTGAGCATGCTGCCTGTTTGCAATGTGGATGCGAAGTTTGTTGTGAGGTGTTGAAGCGACACGGCCTGTCTACTGCTCCAGTGTGTCTGGGAGTAAGTTTTGCACCAGTGGAATGCAAAGGATTCTTTTTTTCCACTGTTGCGCTGCAGTTTTCCTTTCCGGACAGCCATAGACACTCAAGGCGTTTGCTCGGTTCCCATGGAATATGGTTCGGCGGTTGGGTGATGATGGTGATTACACCGAGACCGCTATCGGAGTGTCGTCTTTACTTTTTCTCCCGCCTGTTGAGGCTACTCCGGCACAAAGTAACGCATAATGAGCCACGATAAGTGGCTTCCAAGATGTCCTGTGATTATATGTATCTTTTTCCACTTTTCGCTCTATCTATCCTTCCTTCGGTTATTTTTTTATCATTGTTTTGTGTCTGCAACGCTGCAATCTCAGTTCTACCTATCCGACAAACAATACCATTTTATTACTAAGTGAATCGCGGCACAAATCTTTCTTTTTCCCCCTGGTTCCCGTTGCGGGTTGTCATTGGGGATCGGGCAATCGTCACCAGTACCAAAATTACCATTTATTTGCTTGGCAGTAATCCACAAAGTAGTTACGTGGAAAGCTACCCAGCTCCATCGTAACGATACAGTTGTGAGGTGAAAACGGCACCAAAATTGGGACAGTGTTTCGTTTTTTTGTTGAAATTATTCCCGGCTTGCAGTTAGAGACCAATTTAGCTGCCGTTAAACGAATGGCCATGAATTTCAAGATAAGCATTTCCGTTCTAAACGACTTAAGCAAAAGGACACGTACAAGAACCTCAAAATCGTTTAAAAAAAGTAAATTACTGTACATGGTATCACACATAGTAGAGTTCATTTTTGTTTTGTTTCGTCACTATTATGTTGCTCGTTACCGAAAGGCACAATTGCGAGATTATGCAAATATCTGCCAGAGGTAATCGAGTGATACATTAATATTGACTGTACGTTCCTTTTGTTTTTCGGTTGTGTGGAGTGAAATAAATTGTAGAAAATATTGACTTGCTCAAAACCGAACTGATGGAGAGATCTTTTAACGTGCAGATAAATGGATGGTGATAGGACACGATGAAAGTAAATGTAAAACATATCGCACAAAAAAATTGCTACACGAGAGAAATTCAAGTAAAATAAAACCGAGAGAAAAAAAATGCTGATATTTAATTGAATAACGATTGTTCGTGGATTACACTCAAATTTATCGTTTTTTTCTATTGAGAACGCAGCAAGAGGCTTCGAAGCTGAATCACTGTACAATTAGCTGCAATGTGGTTGATTTAGGTTAACAATTGACTACTTGAACAATTTTTATTTATTCAGGTAGAACAGGCTGGTCGTTTTTATGCTTGATAATTTGGAAGTGATTTGGAATTGTATATTGCAATATTTAATTTCGAATAATTATGAATTATTCATGCTTTTCTATGATCATACGGTCAAATGTTGACAATTCGATCGATTTCAAACTCAAATCCATAAACAATATTTTTAAAATGATTTCAATAAAACTCGGTTACGGCCAAGCAAACCCGGGATAGCGTGCCTTTTTAGGAAGGAATGTCTCAAAAAATCATGAATTGAAATGCAATAAAGATGCTTTACTAGCCAAGTAAGAGCAACTAAAAAAGAATGTTTATTTCCGCATAAACATTCACTCAAATTTTACAACGAAATTTGTCGTAAAATTGAATTATCTTTCCAAGAAAGATACGATTAAGACTGAATAAATATGATCTCATCAATTTACGCAAATAAATAAATTCCATAACTGTTGGTGGATAATTTTTCCCAAACCATGAATGATTGTTCTTCAATTTTCAAACACACAAAAGGGAATTGTACAAAAAAATATTCTTTCCCTCAAGCAGCTTAATCAGTAAATCACATGAATCAGATACCCTGTCCCAACCACACGTACACATGAGCAACGCAACCGGACGCAATCGTTTGTTTTGCTTGCGGATCAGCTGAAGGGCACTAGGTGGCCGGCCGTGGTACTGCATCATAAAATGGCTGCTTTTTATCGCCCAACCAATTAAGGCACGATTCAAGCGAAATTGGGAACCGATGCGGTGTGCGAAGCAAAAATCATCAGCCATCCATTCAGACCACTTGATGGAAAGGGACGATGATGATGATTGGGCGAATGGCGCATAATTTTCGGAAATTGATAAAATACAAATAATGTTCGATGTGTATTTTTGGGGAATGCCGATCATCCATCGGGGCCTCAGCTCCGAAAGGGAAAGGGTGTGTATCAAATGCTTCCAATATTATCTCCATTCAATTTGAGCATAACAGGAAGTGGGTGTAGATTTTTTTTTATATTTTCGTAGCAAAAAAGGGGTAAGTGAAAATAAATTGACAATGAGCAGAAATTGAAGGACGGTCATGTACGGTTCGGGTGGAACAATTGTGATGGGGAGCAAGGTTTTGATTTTGGATTTTCATGAACGTGTTCTGACTGTTTCGATAAGCTTCTGTTTAACATTTCTGCATGTTAACATGTTTTGCAACGTAACCGGTCAACTGCCAGGTAGTGGTTGTATGTGGCTGATTGTTAGAATTTCCTATTTTCCTATTGCTACAGAGCTGATGGTTACACAAACGGAACGTTCCTAATCAAATCACGTAATAGGAAAGTCGGAAAACAGGAAAACCGCACCAATGTTCGAAAATGATTTCCCGGAAATGATGCAGGTACACGGCCTAAAGGTTGCTTTTCCTCATCTGACCAAACCATTACGATAATTTACATCGGATTATCCAATATTTTGCTGGATGTCATTTTGGTTAACATAGTCAACAAATCTGATTTTGAAAACGCGTATCTGTAAATATTAAACTAATATAAAATAAATAATTGATTATTAAATGCATAAGTTTGCATAGTGATATACCAACTATTATTTAAATATAATTTTTAAGCCTCTCTATTTTACTATCTTTTTGATGGTTCAAAATTAAATAAAAACTTGAAACAATCTCTTGGTTTATTCAACCAAAAAACATCTCTTTGCCAGCAGAAATATCGATCCTTATCTTTCTGTTTTTCGATTTTTGAGATTTTCCACCCAAAATTTCCCCCGAGGAATATTCTACCCAAGGTCGACACTGTCAGCCACCCACAAACACAAAGCGAAAGGATTCATCTATATCCCATCTGTCAATTCATCGGTACAATGCGCATCCATCCATCGATTGGATCCGTCCATCCTTCCATCAATCAATTTGTGCCCCATTCCGGCGAACCACGGTGTTGGCATCGGTGGGAATAGTCGACTCTTCGGTTCTACCAGGATAATTTCGCTCGAAAATTCACTGTCAAAATCCGTACGATTCCTTGACCTAGTGGGCATACTTCTGCAATCCGTTTCGATAAGCTTAGTGGTGGTCCTCACACAGCAAAGCAATATCGAAATGACGTTTGAGTGTGATAATTTTCTTCCCTAAGCAGTGAGGAGTTTTAATCTCCATCTCGTCCACTCGGTACGTCAAGTGTCGCAACACCAAAAACGCAACTTTGCAAGTGAAATCGGTTCGCATGTGATTTGTAGGCTCATCTCGAGCGCTCTGGTTGTCCATCAGTTTTTGGGGAGGGGGAGAAAGAAAATTAATTGAACCATCACCGGGTCGAATGAACACAGCCGTATACATCGTACCATGATTGCAGCAAGACATCACAGGTAACAGCACCAGCAACAACAAAAATCCACAAAACAAGTCACCGGAATGATGTCCGAACGAAACGCAATTCCCAATTGTGCACACCAATGGAACACAAAAATCCTTCGTGAGTGTGTGTAAGTGTTGGGCGTTGGGTGTGAAAAAGATGTTAACAGCAATAGATTGACAACTGGCAGGCAGGTTTTGCTGGTATATTATTGCTGGAAGGAAACGACTTGTGTGCAGAAAGAAAAGCAACAACCATGGCTCAAGGTGCTTTACCATTCCAATCGTCAGCTTGATTGAATCATCAACTGTCTTTGAGGAAAACGCACGGTACGAACAATAGATGGCATACCATAAAAAAAAAATCAGGGAACCATCACTTCAACGCTATCGCACTGTGAGGATGCTTTTAGAGATGAGTGGCATTTTCACCACACCGGCAAACCGAACAGCCGGTTTGTGGGAGATATCCGGCAGAAAGGATGCAAGAAAGAAAGAAGAAAATAATATAGAAAAGAAAGAAAGAAAAAACCGTAAGAGCAATCCATGTTCTGCATGACGCAAAGTGCTCTTCCAGCAAGTGCCTTCCATTCTTTGATAGACACCGATTGCGCGCATGGAAACGCTTTCAGTGGAAGCGAAGCAAAATATTCTGTTTTGTTAAGGGAATTGATCAAACGCGTGGTACTTGCTGGCAATGATACTAACTAAAGGAACTTTAGCAGAATAAAGTGATAATCTTTTTTTTTTGCTTTCCTTTTTTCCAGGTTCAATTGTTGCTTAATGTAAGAACAATGCTTTCAATAACATTTTAAAAATTCTCGAATGAAATGTTAAATAGTGAGTAAATAAATTAACGCATTACTGCATATTCTGGTGTATATATTTTATTTCTTCCGGTGATAATATTTTTTTTTCTTAGAAAATATATTGAACAATTGCTTTCAAATTTAACGCATTGAGCCAATGAAACATTTCTGCGAATGCTCCTTCCCATGTGCTTCGGGTACCCTTCATGTCCGATTCGTTTCCCGTTCTGGAGTTAAATTGATTTTTCCCTCATCAAAAGTATCCTTTCCGGGTTAAAAATTTCTTCCGAATTGAGCTCGTACCGAGTAAGAAATCGAGAAAATAATGAGAATAACTATAAAGCGAATTCGCGAAAATGCATCCGAACGCGCTTGTGTTCGGGAAAGCTTCCTATTAATCCATTCTCGATGAAGCTATCGTGAATGAAAGTTATTGGGGTTTTTTTTGTACTTTTTTTCTTTCGCTTTCTACCACCCAAAAGTAAAGTCAATGCAGTTGAGCGGTAAGTTGTGGTAGACGGTTTTTACTTTCTATCAGTTCCCGTATCCTTTTATCGCTTTGGCTGCTCCATGTCTGGCAAGCGATAAAAGCATAATAATGCTTTCAAAATCCTTCGTTTTACTCACGCGGTGGATGGATTTGGAGTGCGTTGGTTTTTTTTCTTTCTTCTTAATTTTTCGTTGCGATTTCCACCTTTTCTGTGAAATGTCGCACGGGAAAATCGAAAGCTTCTTCTATTTTTTTTTATTCATCACCCCACCCCGAAAACCTCAACGGATCTTAACGAAGCTCACTTTTATAGTGGCGTGGTTGCTATGGTGAAATGCACCGAAAACATGGTCGTTGCCGCTTTCGTCGCTTTGCCAGCAAGGAAAGAGTGCAGGATAAAGTTATAATTGAAATCCAATCTCAAATGAGCCCAACTCACTAGGGGACGAGGAAGAAAAGGGAGAAGAGAGAGGGCGAGAGGAACGGGGTTGCGTTTTTCGAAAGGCAAAAGTTCAGCATACAGGAGCCGAGCTCCATAAGGGTAAGGGGGGGGGGGGGAGGGGGGGGGGGAAATGAACGAAGTGCAACCTTTTGTTCGGAAAAGTATAATTTGAGGTATGAATCCTTTGTGGGATGGGGAGCCGGGAAAAATGTCCGGTTGTGTTGAGCTCCCCCCAAGGGGGGTTGAGGAATTGGTTCGATTACTTAAGTACCCGGCCGCTACCATTGTCAACCCGTCTCCACCACCAGCAACGCATACAGAGGTCAGATCAGCCGACTTTCCACTCATATCCAAAGGCGAAGGCGAAAACTATTGGCACATGGGGAAAGTTGGCGTTTGGGGCACTTTTCTCAATGAGGAAAGGATTTCCTTTTTTGTGCCGGTGCCGTGCATCGTGTAGCTTCAGTGCACCCGGCAAGGGGGTGGAGAAATAATTGAAAACTCGCAAAAGTTAATACTATTCGATGGCGCTTATTGGCTTGAGATTCGTACCGGTTCGGTGATGCGATGCCGGCCACACAACAATTGAATGCCGGCTACAAAGCACCACGGAAGGTTATGGGAATGGGAAGGTTTGTAATATGTACGATAGTAAGCAAGTTAACCATGGAAGCTTTAAGAACAATATAATCTGTACAGTTCAATAAATTGTAATTGAAAACAATATGCTTGATGTGTCTTTCTTCTGATGTGTGTGTGTGTGTGGGTTCCAAATATGGCTCGATTGCCAGAATGTTCAAGTATTCGTCTGTAAATAGGAAGCCTTCAATTTTATCTCTGTATAGTTGTTAAGAAACCCGAGAGCAAGAAACGTTTGAAAGAGTAGAAGTAAAAATTATTTAAAAAAACTTTTTAGAATAGAATCGATTAATTCGTTGCACTAACTTTTAAAGAAAATTAAGATCAGATATTAAATTTAATTGTTTTAAATTCCTTGAAAACTACCTTTTTTATTTTACGTATTTTTTTTTTCTAAAAAAAACCAACAAAATATCGAAGCCCCTATTCCATCATCACACTATTACAAATAAAACGTGCGAAAAAACCATTCAATCTTCCATTTCCCGCTGATATTAAGATCTGTTCCGGTACTCCGATTCGACCACCATCTACCGAATGACAGTGTCTAATGACTGTCGTCTGCGAAAAAGTGATCCACTTCTGGATGGGGCTAAACTAAAACACACATTTCCTTCGGGGGGATTTTTTTTTTGTTTCTTTTTGGCCTCTCACCGTTACGGATACCCGTCAGGTTGGGGAAAAAGAATTAAATAAATCCTCCTCTATCAGTATTAATCCTGTCTCGTTCCGAGTTACAGTTTGTCACCGCAAAGCGTACGAAGTAAGAGTTCCTGCCGATGTGTGTGAGAGTGAGTACATCTTTACACGTTAGAACATCCCTCACGAGGCTCTTCGAATGGTGGGAAATTGGGAAAATGGAGCATCGGAGTATAGGAAAGCCTTCCCTTTCCAAGACACAAATGGTCAAACGGTTGTTAAACCGCCATTTTACTGCTGCTTTTCCTTGTTTCCTTGTTTTCCTCATTCCTCCCACCGAATTGGTTTTTTGTGTTTTTCTGTATCATTTCACTCGTTGCACGGCTGCCATCCGAATGATGTTCTCTGGCTTCACTTCTGATCAATGGTGTTTAGCCACTCGGAACCATTTTCGCTGTAGGGCTTACCATTTGTTCGTGCCATTCTTCGGTCGCACTTTAGTGCAATCGAGCAGTGTTCGTGTCTTCGTGCTGAAACCTCATTTCGGACCAAACTTGGCTAAGGTTCGCTGAGGTAAGTAACACGGGAAACGATTTCCTTTCCATTGCGCTTGAGGTTTTTTTTTCTTGTTTGCTCGTTCATTCGTCTGATTGTATTCCATTTAGTGTCACCAAACCATCGCCAAGAGCTTAGTGATTAGTGGCAGAGTCTGTCACAGTCACATACGGTGTCAATAACAAGGTTGGTTTTCTGCTTTCCCTCGTGTGATTACACATTCGGATTCCCGACAATAAGACTTGAAGGCACACAATGGAGACGAATTTCATTTGCTGATAGGTATTATCAACCAAACAACTGCTGAAGATAGTTGTATTAAATTCTCATAAAAAAGAAAAAAAAATACCAAAAAAAAACACAACTTATTGTAGCGGAATTTACATTGTCGATTGATGAACAGACACGCAAATTGATTTTTTCAATCCACTTTAACATTTACATTACATAGCAAGGTAAAAAATACACATCATCCAAAAGAGTACATACAAAATTCAACCTCAGTTTTAATGTTGCTTTTAAATTAAAATAACAACATAAAAAATCAAACAAAATAAACAGCAAATGACCAACTGTTGGCTGACCTCAAAACTACAGCATGATTGGAAATGCATCTGTGCAAAGCTTTTGAACGCAAAATGTGTGTGTGTTTTTTTTTATCTCAAATGCTGCATTTATGATTCATAGACTGGAGCAATGAAATTCGCAATATTTTTAATGCATTTTTGCAATCAATGCAGTAGCAATGCAATTCCACTGATGGTTTCACTTTGCTGCAGGCGAACGAGTGGAAAAAAAGGTTTGGTAAGCAACACACGGCTATCCGTATAAATCTTGTATGCATGATAAAGCTGTTAAATTATGTGACTATAATTTTCAAAGTATTTCTTTTGATACAAATTTTAAGCGAAGTGATTTAGAAGATTAAAATATGAAGAATTTTTGAAGCGCATTATTAGCATCGAGCATGAAACTTGTAAGTTATTCAACTAGTTGTAAAATAGTTCCAATGAAATTAACCACACAGTGAAACGAGCATAGCATTACAGCATCTAAAGTGTCCCATTTCGACCGTCACTAATCGCAAACGGAGCACCATTTTCCATTTGTTCCATTTGTGTCGAGTACCATTGCGATTTCAACACGAAAGAAGAACCTTCGGTACATTCCATCGTCTCGAAATTCGATGATGACGATTGACAGTTTGCTTCCAAGTGCCGGAACGTTGGTGTACGATGTTAATGCTGACGGAACACGAAGATGCAACGATGATGAAGTTCGAGGCGGTTGTGGTGACGACGGTGGCACTGAGTCCCCCGTTCGATGATGATAGTTGTTATGATGGTAAACAGAGCTGTTCGATTGTCCGGTGGACAAATTTGCATCGTCACTGAATGGCACTCGGGGCTGCCAGACGACGGAGATGCATCTGTTGGCGTGACTTCGAAAGTGCAATGGGTAAACAGCCAACCGGGTCCAACTACCTCACCTCCCCCAAATTTACCGCCTTTCTTCCCCTTTTGCCTTTCGATGGCAAAGCTTAGCCTTTCAGCACAAGAGCAACCGATTGTGATTTCGTCTGCTATCGATGAAGCTAAAACGGTATATGCATGACGTGTGTGTGTCGAGCTTGTCGTAGTAGCTAGTATACCGACCACCTGGCTAGCAAAGTGCGGGGGTTGGCAGCAGTGGTGGCACTGTTGACATTTGTTTATGATGTGCTTGGATTTTATTGTTGTTTGTTTACGATTGGTTGAATTCGTGCTGATTTGTTTGCCGGTGCTTCGGTGCAGATCAAACTCAAACTGTTGTTGGCTGCAGTATCTGCATCGACCCGGATGCATTTGCCTGATGCATGCGTTGGCCATGTGTTTCACTGCCGGATTGCTTTTCGAAAGAATTTGCAAAACGGGACAAATTCTTCAGAACGGAGTGCGTACCGTACTCCGTTTGCATCTCAAATGAAATCGTTCTTTGTACAAAATTTTTCTTTTTGTATTTTTTTAAAAGAATAACTTTAAAATAATCTTCATTCCATGAGACTTTTCATTTGTCGATAATAAAATAAAGTACTAATAATTCACTTACCTCTGTGCCGGTTGGTTTGTTTGTCAAACATAAGCATCGCATCTTCAATCTGAAATAGAATTTGGAAAATAGAAAAAAAGTTAGTTTTGCACCTCTTCGGATGACTAATCAAATGATTATATAATTAGTTTGTTTGTATGAACTTTTATCTCCTTTTTTAATTAACGTTGTAGACGCCTGTCTGCTTCGTTTAATCTATGTATCATACTATTTGCCGACTTTACTGTCTTTACTTTACTGAGTGTTTGGGTGCATGGTCTAGTTGAGATTGGGATTCTTTGTTTAGATATAAACTACTATTAAATATTTCTATTAAATGATATTAAACTACGGAATACTCATTCTTCATTTAACTTTATAACCTAAACCTAAATTCAATAACCTTATACCTAAAAAATCCTTTCCTTTCTATTTGCGACGTGTAATTCCCCATTGGCACTAATAACAAAAGTCAAATGTGGCACTAAAACACCTCGAATCGAATGTTTCCTGGAACAGAAAGACAAGTGTGAACCTTAAAAGACTTCTAACGGACTTTGCATTTTATAACTTTACATCACACAAATGCAGGACACCACGGGATAGACGATGGATCCGGAATGTTTCCCATTTCTTTACGCCAATGACCTAGATTATCATCTTTTGCGAAGGTTTTTCTTCTTACGGTGGAACAGAGCTAAAGTGAAAGAATGGCTTTCTCCTTGGAAAAGTGATGCGGTACAAGAGCCGACAGAAACAAACAAACAGTAAGGTCCGTTTGAAGAATGGTCACGAAAATAGCTCGCCAAGGTTGGGAGCAGATGGATGAGGTTAAACGCAACCTTAAACCCTTTGTTCTTTTCGTTGTTCAACTTGAGGTTTATTGCAATTTTGCCTCATCTGGTAGTAAAGTAGCACCACTAAATGAGAGAGGAAGGAGAAGAGTTTGAGTTCTTTTATGTGCACCTAGACTCATAGTTAAAGTCAGAGTGAATGTTTGCTTAGGTGTCTGATTTATTCAAATATTACTGCCAAAGCGCTGCGAGTTTTGTGCGAGTTTAAAGTGATAGAAACAAGGGTTTATTTTAATATTTTCCATTTAACAGGGAGAGCTGAATGTTAGTTTAGGCTATTGAAAAGTTTTTAAATTTACTACTTTACTTTACAAATACGCGCATTTTAACATTTTTACTTCGGTAACTAAAACCGGGTAATAGTAAAAATTCTCTATGCGTCACAGAAATGTGGTTTGACGAGAACAAAAGTTTCGAACCAATTTTGGCAAATGAGGAAGAAAAAATCAATATCTTTCCACTCTGTCGCATCAACCGCCACCATGATTTTATATTCCGTTCGGTTCGGTCAAATTTATCCGATTGTTAGCATCCTACCACACACGCACACACCACGTGCATACCCTTTTGACCCGTTTTTTTTCCTTGGTCCAGTTGGACGAACACTTTTGCTTTGTAAAACTTACGGCTCCCTGCCAGCATCAGCATGCCAAACACTTTGGTTGCTTCTTCAGATAAGTTGGTCAGGCGTAACATAAGGGTACCGGTAGGAACTCCGTTGTCGGTAGCCTTAAACCGGTTCCTACTATTTCGACAACCCGTAAGAAAGTGGCAAAACAAAAAAATAAAAAACACCACCCTGTTCCCGAAGAAATTTCAAAAGAAACTCTACTTTGTTGAAGATGCTTTTGTGAAACGAGAGAAAAACCGAATGTACAGGAAAACGAATGAAAGCACTGGATACGCAAAACGACGGGAAAAGCCACGGGAATTGTGTTGAATGGTAAACGGGCGTGGAAGAGAAAGGCTTACGCTCACCGAACCAGAAAGCCGAACGTTCAAAAGTTTGCTTTTTGCTCGTAAAGCATTTTCCTAAAGTGATTTCATAAATAATAAAAGTTTTCTAATTATGCGAAAAAGACGATCATCAAAAAACATCTTTAAACACATTGTGGGCAGTAGGCTAAGAATAGAAGAGAGAGAAAAGAGAGAGAGAGGGAGAGGGAGAGAGAGTGAAAGAGAAAGAGAGATATAAAGGGGAAAACTGAGGTTAGGCCACGGCCACGGTTTTTGCCGATTGGCGTCTTCGGAAAGGTTGGTTCCGAGAATCGGGTACAACAAAAAGGCCCGGTTCCGTTCCGTTGATGGGTTCGATGGATGGATGGATGGATGGGAACGGTAACGAATATTATGCTTTCCTTTCGAGGTTTTTGCTTTTGACAGGCTACCGGCTCCCAACACCACTCAACGTTGCTGTGTCCAGGGGGCGACCAAGGTAAACTTTCGCCCTTGACGCTTTCACCCAACAACGGTTGGGCCAATGGGGCCTGGTCAAAGTATCTTCTGCCAACCACCGAAACAAACGCCCATCATCGGGCAACCAACCGCACACCAACCAACCAACGGGAGCACCGGTTGTGGTTAAACGGAACAGGAAATCAGGCTGTCAGGCGAAGTCTGATCGTCCGATGGGCACGTGGATGGGCTTTGTTAAAACGGAACAGCGCCCGGTAAGTGGCTTCGGGGTTGGGCGTAAGTTTCGTTTGAAAGAAAGCTTCCACTACGATTGCTGCTTCATTTACTTTAGGTGGCAGCTTTAGAAAGTTGTAAAATAAAGCGCCAAAGCATCTTTGGAATGAGGTTCCGTAAGACGTCAAGTTTACTTCTCGTTCAATGTTCGTTTTGCGGGCAGTTGTTTGTACCGCGGTGCATATTGTTGCTAGTTTTATTGAAGCTAGGAGTGGTTGGAAGCAGATGGGTGGATTATCTTGAACATTTAACAGCCATTTCAATCATGCTCTAATGACTCATTTACAGCTTCGGCTTAAATTATTGTTAAATATCAAGTTAATGTTCAAGTTGCTGGTTGAACAGCAAAATAGCTTGATAAAATTGTACTTTACCTAAGACTTTAATATAAGTAAATTTCCATTAAATCAAAAGCAGATATAACACAAATTAACACACAATCGATGTGAACCAATAGTCATACAATTGTTAAGCACATATACCTATTTTTTATTACTTATTAGGGAGTTCATTTTGCTATTGCATGAAGAAACGTTGAACCAAAAACACTTTTTTTAGTTCTATTTTATCTAGGTTCAGAAAACAAAAACCCTTAGTGATAGGCGAAAACACGCACACATGTTGACACAAACACACAAACATCGACGAACACAGGACGATCATAATCATCTCGCAGGGCAACACATTTGGTTTCGTTTACGATGCTGACCGGCGTCGTTCGTGTCGTATCATATTTCGAACCCATTCTGCTAGCATCGACCACAGTTTTGGCGCCAGAGAAGCATGACGGTTTAAGCGCACAATCATATCCACAGAATGCGGGAAAGCGGGAAACTAAACGGAAGGAAAAGGACGTAAGGAACGTGATATGGGCGCGTAAAATCTTGCGCAGATCTTTACGTTTAATTATCGTCATTTGGGGCGGAATTGTGGGAAACAGCTGCGATTAAAGCTACGTTTCTGGCAGCTAGATGTTAGTTTATTGCGCTTTGGTCTAATGTGTCGATTAAAGCAACAACATGTTGGTATCGTTATTGTGGGCTTATGAGAAGAACAAAGAAAATTTAGGACAACTCAGACAAACGAACGAATTTCAATGAGACACAAAGTTAGTTGATGAATGGCCGCAGACTTTCAACTTATCATGAATAAATACTTAAAAAAAAAACAAAAAAAAAAACAATTCTTCACACCCAGCAAAGTGTCGTCAGGAAATGACAATTTAGATAAGAAAATCAATTCTGAATGTCTTTAATACATGCATTTCAAAAACACATTCGCAATTTGAAAACTATATTTGTCATGCAGAAGAAATCCTGAAGAGTAACACGAAGTTCCTGCTCGAGAAGCGCAAACTCTGGAGTTTACCCTATCTGGCCGTCGTCCCTGGTAATTATCGGACGATTATCTTCTCTTGACCTATAAATTTAGGGTTTATATCCTTCTCTACCACCATTTCGTATCGCTTCCTTAAATAGGCCGTACAAAACCTTTTTTCTCCATACTTTTGTACTGTGAATAGTTTGCGGACCAGAAAAATCACCGAGAATAAGCATTAAGAATTCGAGTAGATTTAAAGAGGAGTGAACAAATAAGAATGCTTCGGCTTTGTTTTTGCTTCTTACACTGAGAGAAACAAATGATAGAAAAAGATAATATGTTTCAAATTGGTTAACGTATTTTTAATGGGTGGATTTTATGAAAAGTCGTACTTTTTGTTTTAAATTAAAGGGAGATTTTGTTAATTGAAAAAGCTAATTTCATTATGCTCAATATACAAAAACAGCTTTCAAACTCTCTCGTTGTGAGGGAGTTGATCGTATTATAGTATGAATAGTAATTTTTGTACAATTTATAATAAATGGTGTAATATTAGCTTTCAAAGAGAAGCGTTGCACTAATTTAAACATAATTACACTTAATGTGATTTTCCTGTTTAAAGTCTACACCAACTCGTTCCCTTCGTGTACGCATTCATGTAGGTATATCTACAAATGAAACTGTACAAAATCACGCAGGTCGTAATATCGGTTGGTTGAGATTTAAAAGGAAACCATCCTGTTCCCATTCCCCGAACCGTTTAACCCTTCGCACCGCATATAGTGCCAAATGAATGAACGAACTGCTCGTTATCCGGACGCTGCACACTTTCCGGCGGGTTTTGGGTTCGCTCGTATCTCCCTTTCCGATACCGCACAAACACACACACGTTCGTTTTGTTCATCGTTTAATGTTTCTTTTTCTTTCACTGCAATAACATACTAATCACATGCAATGTGAACCCTCGCACTGACTATTACATCGGTATCGGTAGTGAACCGTTGCGTAAAAGTCCCGTTCCCGGCGGTTGCTCTGCCAAGGATGGAAAGAAAATGAGAGAACGAAACGGTAGGACCATCCGGAAAATTGGTTAGCGCTGCATGGGATTCACGCTTTAACACAAAAAAAAGAATTACTTCCCCTCGAACTTTCTACCATTTGAATGCGAAGTTAGCCGGTGACCTCACTCTCTAGGTCTTCGGGCCTCTGGGAGTTTTTCTCCCGCAATCATTCTTGCAGTACTTATCATTTTTCCCGGAAGCGTGATCTTTGCTTCCTCCCCCGCGGGTATCCAACAGCGCAGGAGGACTATCCGGTTGGAGAAAAAGGTGATACTATTCACTGCATTTTCCGCACCGAACCTGAACTTCACGGGTTGATACCCCGCGAACCACCGTTGCTTGAATTTTCCTTTCATTTTTTTTCTCCCCTTCAATGCATTGCTGCAGTCCTAAGGGAGTGTGTGCGAGTGTGAGGTGAAAATATGATACGAAAATGACTCGTTCGCTTGGATCCGCCCGGTTCCTGTAGTTGTGGCCTCCGGTGTTGTAACAGAATGTAATACGCCAGCAAATGAGTGCGCATTAAAGGAAGCCTGAAGAGGAAAAAAATGGAGAGGAAAATCGGGATGCAGAAGTAAAAAAAAACAAACGATCGGTATCCCCAACTGCAGACAGTTAGTAACGAAAATCTAACAACCTTCGTTCTGCTACGGCTTGCATGTTCCCCACACAGTGAAGCTGCTGACGATATTTTAATCCATTTTACCATCGATTCCCGGCAGCCAAGTCTACCAAGAGCTTTTTCCATTATTTTTCCACCCCAAACCCGCGAGGCACAAGTTCATTTCGTCCGGGTCTCTGGGTCGAATAACACAAAGCGAAGGCACCACCGTAGACGTAGGGATGGCCTGCAAATACTCCGGCAGATGATAGCTTAGGATCATCGATTTACTGCCCTCGATACTGTGTGTGAGTGTGTGTTCTGGCTTTCCGGATTGAGCGTGGGAGAGAATTTGTGTGTCGGGGAAGAGGAATTGGGGATGGTTTGGGATGGTTCCATTAAAATACCCCTAGAGGCATATTTATAAGCCTCTCCATAACACATATACAAGTAAGTATGGGTGCATTGCGCATGTATGCAACGTGCATCCGGCGTCCTATCATCATACGATGAGTGTGCATGGTGATAGAAAAAGCTTTAGCCGAGGTGAACTTCAACGGGGAGTTTTATATTTTTTCTGTGTTCCTATCTCAAAAGCATTCTACCACCTACCGCTACACGATGGAACCCCACCGTGGGCCCAGTTTGTCTTGTGGCATTTCTCATCATACAACAACAAAAACCGTTCCCTAAACGACCATCCTGGCAGTGCGGGTCGTTAAGAAGCGTATCATTCCCGGGAGCCAAAGTTTACAACGTGGGCGGAAAGGACCCACCGCCCGCGTATGGTGGGAAATTCACAAATTTTCCCGTTCGATCATAATTTGCCGATAAGCGGAAAATTAACCCGAACGTACCTTTTCCATCCACTTTACCAGTACCAAATGTGGGTACCGACAAACACACACAGTCGCTATTTATGTGTAGGATGTAAAAGGTGGTACAGGATAAGCGTAGAAGCATCGCGATGAAACGGGCTGGTAAGTGTAAAATATAATTTGTCGAAACAGAGCCCTTACGGAGGAAAGCTCTAAAAAGCAGTACAGCGGGATAATCGCTACCGCGAAGCGCAACCGAGCGTGCTAGGAACGTGGTTTGGTTTTGGCCGAGGCCGAGAATCTGGTAAGCGCTTGCAAATTCGCTAGTACGGCCGTTCATTAACTGCTAGGCATGGCGTTCGGTGCACTGGGTGTGCACCCAATCAGGTCGGTCGGGCCCTTTTCCGATTCGGTAAGGGTTACACGCTTAATATTATAATCTTGGTCCCCGATGAGATCCGGGATGGGTTTCTGTGACTACAGGCGAACAGGATATGCAGGCAGAACGGGATGGTTGAACTTCCCTTGGGTGAACTGGGTGGGGGCGGGCAGTTGCGAAACAAACGCTGATGAGCAATTTGAAGGTAGTTTTCACGCTTTTCAAACGCACGGTATCGTGAACTCGTGAACTAGCGATGCATTCGAGATGGGCGAACAGATTAAAATAATAATTGTTAAAGCGGTTTAGGTTTAGTAAGGTACGATCATTCCAGGGGATAGTCATGTGAACCCTTTCCCATTTACATGATGTAATGTTGGTGCGCATAATACGATTGTAGTTTATGTAGACATAATAATTTTAATAATTAATACAGTCAACAAGGCTAGAAATTGAAACAAATTTTCACAGTAAAAATATAAATACTGTTCATTACATCTTGATTAATATTCAACTCACATTTCACGAATGGTACATCACTAATTGCACCATTTTTGCTTTGTGACATCAACATTATGCTGAACTTTAATTAATGATCCTGAGTACGGCTCGGTGTTTGGTGATGCGATTTTTCTTGGAATATAATTAATTTCAGCCTACAATAAAATCATATTTATCTGGTGTTAGTAAGACCCATCCTGCAATGAGTAGATACACAAGAACAAGCTTCTCGCCAGTTTTACCGGTACGACAAGAGATATTGTTACCGTTCAGTTCCCAGACTGGTTGGGTTAATCATTCACTAATCTTCATTCTTTCTGCTTCCCGATTTCCCGATCATTTCAATCGGAGTTTTTCCTGTTATCTTCTGTTGGTTTAGCTCGGTAATGAATGGGTTTTCGGTAATTCGAGCTCTTAATTACTGGCGGCGGGGCAACGTTATCTTTGCAAACTGCACCTTTCACTAGGGTGGCTTCTGTTTCTATGGCAGCAAGAGAGCGCAAGAACCGAACGGAAGAAAATAATGGGGTGGGATGCAGTATAAATCATCTAATTAACCATCCGTGAACCGTCACGAGCAGACTTTGGAAGATAAGACAATTTCTTTTAAAAAATATTTCAATAAACATTGCGTAAAGAAAGAGTTTTGCCACATTATCTATCTCTGAGAGGCACTTTCAATATCTTCCGCTTTGTAATATATGGGGTAGCGCCGACAGACTTTCATCATCTGCAGCAAACAATATAAAACATTGCTAAAGCAGAATACGACCGTGGCAAAAGATGACGATAGCAATCAAATGCAACAAGTTTTCCCAGGAGCAATAAATTTATCCACCACCATTTGAGCGAGATTTAGGCCACACTGGCCAACGCTTCCACGCTTCTGGAAGCTGAAGCTGGGTGGAAAAACTATTGGCATTCTTTCGAGGTCAACCCAGAGAAGCCACGGTCCCGTAGGTTCCCTTTTCGTACAGCACCCTCATCATTGGCGGCGATCATCAGCATATTCCATTCGTATTTTGGGCTCATTTGGAATTCGAAAGTCATTAAACGGAAGCAGTAATGAAAAATAAATTTCCCTTCCACACAGCAAAACCGACACAACAGCGGTCGGGTTAGATTTATATCTTTGCAGGCTGTGTTGGCAGGCACCGGTTGCTGCTGTTACTGCGCGGTTCCGGCAAAGGATTGTGGGGAAAACGATCAACCCCGCACCCGCGGCGGGGAAAAAGGTTTCTGGGAAATAGAATAAATGGTCGCCAAGATGCGCGCCATGACAGCAGGGCAGGAAATCAGAGAGGTTTTTATTGGGATCGCTTATTAGAGCTACAATAAAACACGCTCTTTTGGGAGTGTGGAATAGCACCGGACAGGGTAAAGGATAAATCATTTAGCTCGCTTGTAAATTGTTGGAATCGTTTGGATATTTTTTTCCCCAAAAATTGCTTTGAATTTTAAAGCTGTAATAAATATAATACAAATCTAAAATAAAATCATCCCAATACAAAGCCTATCATCTTGTCTCCTTTTTTCAGTTTCTCTAAAATACGCCTCTAATCGGTGACGTTGACCAGTATTAAATTTGGTAACCACCTTGAAGGAGTTAAAATCGGTCATCAAATTTGATTCCATTTTAACGGGCACAAAACGTGTTGTGATTTGAAGCAAATAAACCAAACCCAAAGCAACTGAACGTGCATATTTTCCTTTCCCCTTCATAGCTAAGCCCTAATAAAACGTCCTTTCAACTAGCGGCCCCTCCTTTTTTAACGGACTCCACCGTTTCACAATTATTTCCTTTTCCCACTGTTTGCTCTTGCTACAAACACCGAATAACAGCGCAAGAAACGCAAAGCTCTTGAAACGATTTCGTAGTTCGGGTGAGTCCTGCCAGTGTTACCAGTTTGTGTTTGTTGTGTCTCTCGGCTGTGGAATGTTTCGCTGTTTCGTGCCAGTCAGTCGGCCAGTGTAGTTGTTATGCGAATGAAATCTGTTTTAATCAGCGGAATTTAAATAGTCAATTTAAACTTTCCCATTTACTTTCCTTTCCGTTATTTGTTTTTTTTGTTTGTTTGCAATGTCTGTTGAGCCTTGCGTTTGGTTTCGTTCTGTTTCCATCTGTTTTTTTTGTTTTGTTTCACCAGAAACCCATTTTTAACACAACCGTCTGTCGCGTTTGCGTGCATGTTAAATGTTTTGTTGTTTAATGGTAAGTTTGTGTTTGTGTGCTTTTTATGCTCAATCGCGTGTAGCACACGGCACCGGCGACAGCGCACTTTTTATTTTGTCGAATCGAAAAACGATAAACTGAGCAAGTAACAAAAGACACAGCATCGAGAATGTCGTCAGTTTTGCAAAGTGAAATGGTTGGTACTGCAGGAGCCGATTGGTTTGGCAGATGGAACAAAAAACTTGCATGGTTTGCGAATGGTACAGCAAAGCAAAATGAATGAAAGCAAGCTCCGGTGGAATGAAAATTAAAAACTTATACAATTTAGATGAAAAGTTGTTGTTTTATGGAAAACTGGTTGTGAGTACTGCCACTCAAGAAAGGGAGAACAAGCTTTGATTTAGGTTTGTTTTAGTCAGGTGTTCCCATTACTCGATAGGGAAAAGAGAGTGTTGAATAAGATGTATAAGAAGTTAGTAAAAGGAAAAATTCTTCGAATTATACTATAAACAAAATCACTAAACTTAAAAAAATCCACTCAGAGAAACATTTTTCGGATATTATTTATGTAAGTTATTGAAAAGACAAGTTGAGTTAAGTATTATCTAAAAGAAATAAACGTAAACTGTAAGTTAGTAAAGGTAAGCTTTTTAGTCATATTTAAGTCACTTAAAATACATTTTCCTAGTTTTTAATTTATATAAAATAATATTAAATATTTTTTTTATTGAAATTCAACCAACGATTGGATATTTTTAGCCTCAATTAATCTTTTCCGTAAGAATTATTTTTCTTTACTTATCCATTTCCCAAGAAGAAACTATTTTACCATCACCATTGGTCATCGTATCAGTGTCGCCAATTAGGTATGAATGAAACCTATCCATCCATCGTCGACCATCATTGGCAGGTACGGCATCAAAAGAAGGGAATGGCGTCATTCCTTTGGCTAGACTTTTCTTGAGTAGAAAAGTTTCACTATCCATGGTACTGCAGGTTTTCAACCAGCAGAAAAGCAGAAAAAGGCAAAACAGAGAGAAAGATTCAATATTCTTTATTGTTTGCTCTTTTGCTTTTCATTCGAAGTAAAGTTTTCTGCCGTACCAGTCGTTTTCTTGTTGTGTTACTAGTATGCAGTAGGATTGTAAGCAAGCCATTAATGTTGTTGTGGAAACTGGCACCTACAGAGTTGGCCGTTTCAAATAACTTCTATGGAGGTAGGAGTTACTAGTGGGAGAAGCTCCAAAAAGGGAGGAAAAAAAACAGCAAACTAGCCCAACTATCTTATCAGTTGCATCTTTCATATCGAGTGCATGCTGCATTGCTGGTTTGTTTGAGCAAAGTGAATTTTTTTCTCGTGTATTGTTATCGTTGGAAAAACTTCTCTAATAGGTTTTCAAAAAGAAAATATGAAAAGTAAAACTATTTTATTGTAAGTCTCATTCCTTACATTGAAGTGAGAAAATAATATTTAAAGACAATTTTTTCTAAAATTAAACAAAAAAAGACACAAAGGTAGTTTGCTGTTTGCCGATGTCAAAACCAGAGAACCCGAGATGCGACTTAAAATATATCGATGTCATATTTTAAGGCTAGTAATTTATTTCATTTTGTCGTTTTCACACCTTTTTTTCTTCCGTCCATGGTCACCACGGAGTGGGTTGTAGGAAATATGGCAACAGTTTAAGATAGATAAAACCTTCCCATTCGAGTCGTTGTTCCCATCTTCCACTGTCAGGCACAAATATGTAGGTACGGTTTCCATTTACGCTCTACCTTACCGTTAGCTGTAGCTGACAGCAGAAATGAAGGGGGGAAAACCACAGGAAGAAAAGACATTCGTGCCGTAAGTGTGCGAGAACGAGGGGTTTCATCTTTCCCATTTTTCTGTATTGAGAATAATGGAGCTGCTTTTTTGGAGAAATGTGAAGATGTTATGTTACTCTTCGGGTTTTTCGTCCACCTTTTCTGCAAGAGCAAAACGCTTATGTTTCGCACGTTCCGAGGGTGGAGTAAATAAATTTTCACCGAATTGCCGCAAGATTTTCCACTGCACTCACGTGCACTGTCTGGTTGCGATGAATTAACGACACTGTTTCGGTAGAAAACCAGCCAGCTCCAATCTACGAGATGCCGCAGGAAATACGATCCTTGCGCAAAGTGACACTACTTACCTATTTTGGTGGCCATATCAAGATGGGGAGTATCGCTCGTTTTTGTTTTTTTTTTTTTGGTACCTCACGGAACAATTCTTTAATGCATCACAGCTTCGCGCTATCGTGCTCGAATGATTGAGGCGAAAAAATGGGAAGCTTACACATACGGGTCGGTGGCGACAGAAGAACCTTACCGTGACAGACGGAGTGCGAGTCGAGCTTCAGTTTATTATGGAGCCAAATTTATAACGCCTTTCACGAGAGTGCCAGTGTCAGGGCAGGTACGTGAGAAATGGCGTTCAATTGTAGTAACATTTCTTAACCGTTTTTGGGGCTCGACGGTATGGCATCACTAAAAATTTTTGAAGTGAGTTTCTCTTTGTAAGTTCATTTTTTCCCATCTCGTTACCTTTCCATCTCTGCCAGGCTGTGGGAAGAACATGCTTTGAAGAAAGCATTTAAATCTTCCTGGTTTTCTGTATGGAGAGGGTCTGGGAAACGTTTGGAAGGGCGTAAAAAATGCACGTAAGTGTGAATAATTTTCACTCCCGGTTTGGTTTGCTGAAACGCACGAAAAACGGCCGTGCCCATAACTTACAAACGCTCGCTAAAGGTTATCACAGGTGCAAATTTGGAGCAATTCATCCTAAGGGCTCGCACAAAATGCGGCTCTTACAATGGTGAAAGCGGGCATTACAGTTGCCGTGGCGCAAGAGAAGAAAAGCCAGCAGTGCGATCTTAATTGTATGCAATTTTTCATCCTTCCGATAGTATTTGCGCAACGCGAGTAGGCCGGCAGTGGATTTCATTTCGGTACGGCCGTCGGGATCAGATCGGTTCACTTTTTCAAACAGGCGTGTATCATTTTTTTCCCTCTCTTTTTCCTTCTTTCTTTCCTTTGCTCGGTTCATTTTGCCCACCACCGGAATGGTGTTAAGTTCTCGTTAAGGTCTTGGAAGTCTTGTCAGGTGAGCGTTTTCGCTTTTTTCACGCAACCGTTTCACTTACTTTGAATGGGGATTGTGAAGCGGGTAATTTTTCAAAGGTGTGCTAAGGGGTTCTTTTTTCTTGCCGGAGGCTGGCTTGCTGTACGTTTGGTTACCTAATGCGTGATGATAAAAGTTCCACGGTGCAAAATAAATATAGTTCATTTGTGCGAAGTGCACTTCAATGAAGGTATGACAGGTGTTTGCTTCGAAAATGAATGCGCTTGTGTGTGAGCTTTGAATTGAAAGTAATTTTGAGCGATTTTGGTAGTGTTGTAAATGAAATTATATTACCAAAAGCAAGGAGAATAGAAGTTTTAGTAAAACAATTGCGTAAAGTTTTTAAGATAGCTAAAAAATACGGAGACCGTTTGGTTTATGGTTTACAGTATAAGGTCTAAAGGCCATCGTTTTATAAATGCCAACGCCACTGGTCTACTATGGCAAGGAATTTCTTTTTATCACTTACGATTACTTCATGATATTCGAGCATTTCTATGGGTATGATAATATTTTGTAATGTTCGGAACATATACACTCGTAGAAAGACATTGTGGGACCAGTGGTGCATGAGCTGCTACCGATTTAATGTGTGAAACTTTGTCCAGATAATTCATTTGAAGCGTTTCATTTTTTTTTTCATTTTACTACAGGAAAACGTCCATAATATCAGACTTTAACACGAGTCAATCATTTTCGCTCACAACAATTGCTGTTTCGTTCTTATACTTTTTGAAAGATAGTGTAAGATATAGATAGTGTAGATCTTTCAGTCAATAGACGCGTGAATAAGCTCAATTGGTTCTTGAACCCATAGAACAGACTATAGTTTGTCTTGGTATGTAATTCGTTGTTTAAAGCGTTGAAAAGACAAAACATAAATTATGAAGAAGTAAGTAAAGCAAATGCTGTACTTTCTGATGTTATTATTTGTGATTAAAACATATGTAACAATTCTCGCACAATAAAGCCAAGAGTTAAAAAAATACTAGAAAGTTTTTTGAACACCCAACAATACACTTCTAAGTCCTTTTTGTATTCCTCGATTTAATTCTTTTTCTATGATTTTTCGTAAAAGTAGCATAAAAAGAGATAAGAACATTTCATTAGATCGTTCCATTTGTATTCTATTGTATGTTGCTCTCTTCATTTGCTCGCTGAACAATACCAGTTCATTAGATCAGGCCAACGAGTCAGCTACAATCCGACCAAAACAAAAAAAAAGCAGAAACGATTTTGACTATGACCAACCATTGCTCTGACGACAGCAGCAAACCCCTAGGAAGTTAACAGCACGAGCAGCAAACGAATGGACGAATGAGCTTGTGGTTACTGCTGAAGGTTGTTGATAAATGGAAAATCCCCCAACCCGGAAGTACCGTACGGGAAAAAAATGCAAAAACTAGCGCTAAATACAACTGAACACTCGTGTGCTCGTGTGTATCTATATGCTCATGTAGCCAAAAAAAAAGCTTAAATTGATTTCATGGCATAACCAGAACAAAAAAAGCTTTTGGTTGGGCCCGGGGCGGCGGGGTGGAGAAGAATTTCATGACATGAGCATTTCCTTGTCCTTAAAATAAAGTCCTCAAAGCTCTCGAAACCACACAGTCACTCACACTCACTTGTACAGCATCATCATCTCCGAGGTGGAAATGAAAAGAAAAACCATTGCATCACTTTGCGCAACAGAGCTCAGGTATTAGAGCAGGAGCGTTGTGGTTTAACTTCGTTCAAATGTAAATGCACATCAGAGACATACAAACACACACACAAGATGAATGGAATGTCACCGAAGGAGGGGAGTAAGGACGGAAGACAGAGAGAAGGACAGATTCACATGTCATCGGATGCGCTGGTGTGTGCGTGACATAGTCATATCCACCTACCCGTGACCAACACACACGGAACACGCGCTCGAACACGTCGTAATAAAATGAAACAAATTTGAATATTTAATTAAATCCCTTTTAGCCATTTGAAGCCTCCAGCCATTGCAAATGCCATCGGGAGCAAACACTCCATCATCGTCTCCCGTGTGGCGCATGGCCATGGGCCGGGAAGTTATGGTTGCATTTTGCCATTTTTGCCAACTCGTAGCCGTTTTGTGGAATCAGATTCGCTGCAGCAGCTACCGTTGTGTTCATTTAAAAGGGAAGCAGATCGTGTCTGCCGTCAGCAATGGGTTTTGGGACAGAAACTGGAAAAAAAGCCGAGACACACACACACAAATACGAACTTCTTTTTGGGTGGACAGTCAGGCACAGGGTTTTGCGGTTATTCAAACGAGCTTCAGGTATGAAGGCTATCGAATAACCATCACTCTTTACGGGTTTGGCCGGCACACGGACGATTGGTGCCCGCTGGCAGCAGGCTCTTTTCGACACAGTCTCACCGATGACAGGCAATCAATCATTTTCCAGTTCCCATTTGCAAAAAGCCAATCTCGTCCTGCCAGGGCGAATAGGAAAGTGCACGGTACAAAAGCTCAGGTATCAACACCGTTAAACCGAGCCAAAGCGCAACGAAGGAGACGGTTGTAGACACCGGCAGCCCATGCTGCAAACCGGATCCATCCGTCAGCATCTTGTGAACCGCATGGTCCCTTTTGCCTTCCATGACACAGACAGGTGCGTAAGTGCAGTGATAAATGGGATACAGTGGAATGGGGTAGGCCTATCCTATGCCCGGCCATGTCGTGTAAGCTCCGGTAAGACGAGATGAAATGTGAAACCGCACTGAAACTAGTAACTACATTTTGATGTGGTTTCAATCAACCTCAACTGACCGGCCGAGAGATCTAACCGAATGGTTGGGAATTTAGACGCATCAGGCGCCTCCATTGCTCCACTGCAGGGCAGGGTAAGTAAGCCTAAGCCCCAGCAGGGTGTCATCCCCTACGGGAAATAGGTTCATTTACCCGTTGGTTAGTTTTAGTGGCGAAAGGGGAGGCGGAGTGTAAGGCTATGAATTCAATTTCGTTACTCAAATGATCCATTAATAATTCCTTTCCATCGCACATGGACGTAGCCGGCCGGTTAAGTGTACGAACCAGAAGAAGTAATTGTTGTAACGAGCCAAGTGTCGATTTAATCAAACCTTCATCTAAATTACGATTTCATAAATAGCTATATGTGGTACGTATAAAGAACATAACCTTAAAGTATGAGTAAGGGTACTTCTGCCGTAATTCTGAAACATTTATTCAAAAATGAATTATGCTTCAAAATCACACAGGCACACACTAAATCTGACTTTGGTGGTGAGAAATCGCAACAAATAAAACATAAAATCTTTGCAGCAAAAATTGTCATTCTTTCAATAGCATTTTTTCGACACGCATTAGATCGTTCAAAAATGGGGTAAAAAACTTAAACGAAAACCACACATACATACACACAGACGCAAAGCTATAAAAATATCGTTAGGATATCCTTACCGTACGCATTCCATTTACCTCGCGCTAGAAACCATTGGAACCGAAAATTGAGAATGAAAAACAATTTCCATCCGCACTTCATCCAACTCCACCATATCACATATGAAGATGGTAAAAAAAACAAGGAAAAAGCTTCCCTTGATAACAAACAATACGCGTATTGCCATTCGCTTACAATATGCAAGAACCAAAAAAACAATAGAAAAAGAAGAAAAAATCGCACGCCAAATCCTTTTACGATCGCAAGCAACAAAACATTTGAAGTAACAATTCCGTGCGCAATGAATTCCCGGTTACTAGCTATTCCATGTCAATTCCTTTGCCTCATTTGCTCGCTCCTCACAACGCACCATTTTTTTTTTCAACTCGTGGCAGCCGTTTTATTCGTCTGCCTTTTGACTAGTACGATTCAATTTGAAGCAAATCTTTGACGGGACAGCCGTCGTGGTTGGTGGCTAATGCGGGAAAAATAAATTTCCAAACCGACACACAAACGTTCCGCACGGCACCAAAAGTTGTCGCGAGCTGTATATGGTGACATGCATCGGTTGTTTTCTTTTTTTTGTTGCTTTGTTACTAGAAGGGTGTCAGCAAGACGACGATTGCTGACGGTATTGTTTAGGGGATAGAAACATGTACAATAAATGGAACTGTTTTCTTTTTTTTTCTACAGAAGTTACAATTTTTTGTGCGTTTTTGTAAGATTTTTGTGAAGTGATTTTCCGTTTTCCAATAAACCTTTGTTCACTTGTTTGATGTTGCAATCTAATATGGTTTGCAAGCGAAAAAAAGAATGGCTCTTTGCAATGCGCTTTGATGAATAATTGGACGTTTCAATCCACTTCAACTTCAGCATGAAGTTATACAGTAAAGATGATTAAAAGTAATGCGAAATACTTCTTTGGCTCTGCGTTGTACATGAGTTGTCATGCGAACGGGCTCATTCTGCTAGTGAAGAACACTTATAAGCCATCTTACATCAACAAAGCAAAGCGAGGGAATGATTTCTGGCACCAACACTTGCCTGACAATAAGTGATTTCTTGCCCTTCATACGCACGCACAGCGCTCGACGCCCCCTTCAGCCATCGCATCGTGTCGAATCCACCAGGGAAGAGAAAAGGATTTTCCATCGATTTTCTCTTGCTTTCCCTTCCCACGCCTTAGTTACCCCTCCAGTGACAGGTCGCGCCAATCAAGAACCGATAAATTTGTGACCGGGCCCGAGCTTGAACACGAGATGTGTCACACAGCTCGAAATCGACAAGGGGCGACAGTGATACAGCAAAGGGACTCCCACTGTCTGTCAGACACTGTTTTCGGAGCGGTTTTCGGCTAAGTTTTCGCCATCGGCTGACAACCAAACCGCGATGAAGATACGCACCAAAACCATCGGTCAATTGGTTTTGTTTGGCCGTAAGTGAAAACCTGTGTAAATGTACGCTTCTGTGTACGTGTGTGTGTGTGATTGTGTGGGTGGGTGGAATCGTTTCTGGCACGTGGTGTCAACTCTATCACAAGCCGAGTTCGCCTTCCCTGTGCGAAGCAGTTCGAGCTGGTTCGGTGTCAAGTTTGGACGGGATGACAGAACGGATGCGATACGGTTGACCTGCTGCCGACCCACAACCTGGATCCACAACAGTGCAGACGAAGCCTGGCCATCGTAGCCGTTTTTCGAGCATCCGGTTACAGATCGGATTGCAAATCGAGAAGAATTGCTGAGAATGCGGGGTAGCGGTATACGTCAAGGACGAGGTCATTCGAGAAATGAACAAACCAGCAAGCGCAACCAAAGAACCAAACAAAAAAAAACACATCGTCGGTTGACGTCGGTCTTCGAAAACCGGTCTGATTATCGGATTGAAATTCGACCGAAAAAAGATCCGTACAAAGGTGGGCCTGTGGTGTGTGTGTGTGTGTGTGTGTGTGTGTGTGTGTGTGTGTGTGTGTGTGTGTGTGTGTGTGTGTGTGTGTGTGTGTGTGTGTGTGTGTATGTGCGAATGGAGGAAGCGGCCAAGCAAATGACAGCGAAGGGAAATGGATTTTCCGGCAGACCCGTCAAGAGGATCCGGTTTGTTTCGAGTGACAGTCGTTGTGTCGCACTGTCTTTATCTCTGTGTGTGTGTTTCTGGGTGTATGTACGATTGTGAATGTGGGCTGGAAAATAGACTCTTGCTTTTTTCTAGGTTTTTTTGTTGTTGCTTTTGCAGGAATTGTCCAACAGGATGGGTAAAAGCAACCCCGTCAAGAAACTGTCAATCGTTTGACAGCGCAAGAAAAGCGCCGTTTGTGTTGTTTAATCTTCCATCATAATATTATTGTGTCGTGATGGGAAGTTTTTTTTCTTCGTTGCTCCTGCTTTTGTTGTGCATTAAGGAGAATCGTTTCCTGACAGAGTGAATGCATATTTATGATACAGATACCATGATTTGCAGATGATTTTAATCCTTCCTTTTACGATCGTTTCGTGTACATACCTGCAGTAGAGAGAAAGATAGAAAAAGAAAAACTATTATAGTTTAACTCGGAAAACAGAATAATCATTTAAAGTATAAAATCATTTTTAAAAGCTATTTTGTAACTTATTCCATAAAATGAGAGCGAAAAAAAACATTGATCACAAACCCTGAACTCGACGCGAAGGTTAATACCATCAGACTACCCAGTTTACATGCAACGAATGTCACGAATCAAACAAAGCAATGGCAAAATGGGGCAGGAATGGCACCTTGGCAAAGGTAATCATCCTGCCCCGGGAAGCATCGGAATGGACCGAATCGGTGAACGATGCTCCCCATGGGAACATCCGAAACGAATCCTGATGAATATCCCGCTAGTCAAATCAACCCATCAGGGAGTCAATTACATTTTCTTCATCGAACGTGCCGACGGAACCGATGCTCCGATGCTGTGTGCCCGTTGACAGTGTTGCTATCTATCGGTAACATGCATTGCGCTGTGCCGTGTTTTTGGCGTTCTTTTCCATCGCTTTCTTACGATTTCTTGCTTTGGCTGCAGTATTTTAGTATCACCCTTCGGTACAGAACCCAACCCCGTAAAGGTATCGGTTATTTGTACAGGCACAATTTTCCGATCGTTTCCCTGGGTTTCATCGTGTTTTACTGGCTTTTGCTTGATGGTTTCTACCACAGCTAAGGGTTGGGAACGTTTGTACAAACGATGAGGGTACCAACCAACCGGTAGTCCGTTGGACTTGTGAGATTCGTAATAAAATTATCCTAATTCCATTTCCTGCCGCTTTCAAGCTCAACCTAGCTTTACATACACCACCAATATCACTGTTAGCTTCCTCGGTTCGGTTTCGAGAACTGATAAAACGTAACCGAACGCTAAAATGTTGTACTTCCTTCCCACAAGCATCCGGAGCAGCACTAAACAGAATGCTGCTCGATTCTTTCGGTGTATGTGTTCCATTTTGTTGTGTAATCTGCTTGCAGAAAACCTTACAACCTTGTTCTAATAGGGAAAGAAGGCGAAAAAAAACGCAACCGTTCTTGTACATGCTAAAATCAATCCAAGAGCTTGATGGAATCTCATGCCAGGCATGAACGGAGGCAAAAAAAGGAATGAAATCGTGTGTTTTTCTTCCTCTTTCTCTCTCTCTCTCTCTCTCTCTCTCTCTCTCCCCCAATACTTAACTAACCAACAGGGTGAGTTTAAGTGAATAGGAAAAGTTGAGTTCATTCACTTGGTCGCAATGTGTCACTTTTACCGGGCGTCAACATTTTTCCCATCCTGGCGCTGCAACAGGAAACGGAATCATGGTGAAAACCATAGCGATGGTAACCCGACAACACTGTCACGGTGGACGTGTGCCATGCTACCAGTAATGACCATAGTCAGCCAACGGTGATCGGTAATTTATTGGCTTGTTTACTTCACGTTAATCAAGTTGCTCCAGATAATCGGAAGCGTGGGAAGGGAAATTTGCTCCATTTACAGTTTGGATCTTTGTTGCTGCTTCGTTTCTTTTTTTTTGTGCGCTCACCGGGTTCCGGTTGCGATTAGCTTGTCGTATGCAGTAGCAGGAAAGTACTTGTAACGTTTTAACTTATGGTGAGATATTTGAGGAGACAAGGTTTAATGAAGATGTCTATTTATGTTTAAAGCAGTCAAAACAAATAGTTTTATTCGTGAGCATTTGCCACGAGCTCATTAACAAGTGCATTATCAAGTTCTGTTGTTTATCAAACTAAAATATTAATCTAACGTTAAGTAATACAAGCATTCTCAATTTCAACTAAACTACGGTAATAAGCTTCTACCTTTGGCTTAGCTCTTTTACGAAATTAAATTAATGAGAAATTGATTGATAATAGGAATAATGATGTCGCCCAGGGATACCAAAAAGATATTCATTCATCTACAAAAATTTCAAAAAAAGTTTTCAGATCGTTGAACATGAACAATAATATTTTGGAAGTGAGTGGGAGCCATTTTTTTTCGTCAGCGTCACTTTATGTTGCAACATTGGTCACAATGTGTTTTTTGTGTGCATTAATCCAGTAAAATGGGACAGCAAAAGTCAGTTTAAATCATAACGATGATTTGTCTTTCAAAAGATTTATTTAGGGATTTGTTTATGTGTTAGAGGAAGAAAACCAAAATACAGAGACAAATTTAAAAACTGACTTGCGAAGGTTCTATTAAGAACCTCTAAACATGAAATCTCGCACTTCCTTCTACATAGTTATTCTTTGAATTAAAATTGTGTACCTTTTTTAGCAAGTAATATAAGCGGCTTTCAATCAGACAAATCAGCTTTTGAATAGGATACAAAAGTTATGATGGCAATGATTCAACTTTGGCACCGAGCAATGAAAAAGAAAATGAAATTTTCATGGAACTCAAACTTGTATAGGAATATAAATAATTGGAATAAATTGGATTACAAATGTATAAATAAGTTCTCTTTAATTATTAGGGCTTTTAGCCGTATTGTCTATTTGGATAACTTGTTAGGAGGGTTTTTCTTCTTTGTTCTAACTGAAACCTGCAGTAAATAATCAATATCAATCAATTTGGGAACTCTCCATTTCATCGTTATATTGGATTTGCTTTGTGTTTAGGATTGAATATGCTTTTCTGTTCTAAATACTATTTCTTTTTTTCAAATATTTTTTGTATAAAATATAAAGCTAGGCGACCAGTTCTTGTTACTCGATATGGTAAATATATATTTTTCTATTTGTATATGAGTCTTATTATCTCTCAAAGTGAACATTACACTTTTGCATCTGGTAGAAAAGAATGCAACATTGAAGCAGATGGTAAATATTTGACCTGATTGAACGAGCGGTCCATGAACAACCTTTCATTACATTCCATTAGTTGTACGAGACCATCAAAAATCCTCTCGACACAAAAGTACATGGTCAACCTTTGGCGCAATAAAAAAACAAAAATAGATAAATAAATCCTGACCGACGAGACGATCGTGGAAAAATTCGAAATTACCCGTAAAATGGCCTTACATTCGACAGGATGCCGGCGGTACTTGAGCTAACAAACGGTTCGAGCGTTCCGGTCCGGAAGAGTGTTGCTTTTCCCGCGAGAAAAATGGGCCTCACTTCGAAGGGGCGGGCAGCCGAAGTTTTCCCGGGATTCAAAACGCAGCGAAGGGTAACATTAACGAATGAAAATCGCGTACGCTCTAAAATTCATCGCTAAAGTGCGCGGTCAGCAGCATGTTGTGAGCTCGAGCAGGAGGGTGCGAGTGGCCGCACACATGTGTGATGGTGGGCAAGAGTGACAAAGAAGGTGGTGGTGTTGAAAACAGGAAGGAATGTATGTTCATAAAACCGGAACACGGAGCGGCTAATATAATATGCAAATTATTATCATTACTGGGAATAAAAATTCATAATTTATTTATTCATTTCGATGGTTGCCGGACGTCGTCGTTGGAAAATTTTGCTCCCTCTTGACCACCGCTATGTGTGCCGGTGTGCGGTACGGTTGGAGGCGCCAGGCCATTTGGAAAATATGCGTGCAAACAGGGTTAAAAATTTGAAACATCGCTTGAATAACCAACCGACAGCCCCTAGTGGCCGATACGGAACATACCACCTGCTTGTGCACGTGGTATTTATTTTCCCATTTTGCAGTGGCCGTATGTTTGGCCGGGTTTGCGAGAAAGGCACGGGCCTCGGCAATGCCGGCATTATGCATTGGACTGTTACAGCTTATCGTTTGTTGATGATGACGATGATGATGAGTGAAAAGAGGTAAGATAAACGTGAAAAGTTTCATCCGTGATGGGCATCCGCTGGGGCGCCGGGAATCCATCGGAAGAGATTATTACCCCCGACGAAGGATTCACGGAATAAACAGTTTGTTTTGACGATGAAATGAAAGCAAAAACAGCAACATTTCTACATTGCGGTTGAATGGAGCATGAAAATCAACACTTCATTATGGTAAAATGGGAAAACGTTTCGCACTACACATAAAATTAGCTAGTTTTTTAATTGGAATTGTTGTCAAGTAAATTAGATGGAAATCTGAAAAAAAAATAAAATGATTATGTCGTAGCAAAAGAAAATATACCTCAGAATCTAGAATGAATAACTACAGACAGTGGAACGCCAATAATCCGTGCTTATTGGAGCTCGTCCCTGCCCGGATAAGCGTATGACTCCGATAAAAGGCATATCTACCCTTATTGATGAATATTGCAAAAATTCATTTTTGTTTAACTTTCAGCCGTCGCAATAAACGCTAACAAATTAACCATTCCATCTTTTGTATTTAATCTATGTTTTGTTTCAAAGATGAAGGATTTTTACAAACAATTTAAAAAATCCTCCTTTAAAAAATATTTAGGAAGTCTCATATGTCTTGTTCCATCAACACAGATTGGTTTAAAAAAATATCTCTTTTGTGTTTCTAAAACGCGGTCCCATATTTTTGCACAATGTGAAGGAATTATGGAGCGAATATTATTCGTGCATAAACAAAACTAAACAGCCCCCGTTTGGAAGGCAAAAAGATGGAAGACAATATAAAAGCTAACACAGACAGTAAACGATGGTTGCTGCTGGGATGGTGAATGTTTGCTACAATACTACGAACCCCTACCACGGGGGATAGTTGTCACGATTCGAGTGCGAAAAGTGGCGCGCATTTGGTTGGCGCTTGTTTTATTTTTGCGCCCGTTCTGGCCGTTAAACCCGTTCTGCTTTTGCAGAATAAGATAGTGACCTTTTTCCATCGAGCGTACAATTCTCTTTCCCATACACGGTTGCACCGTCTACGGTCTAGTTATGAGCTAGCTTAGGTTGGCTTAGCGAGCTGACGATGAACTCCAGCGCGGTCGTACGTAAATCTACGACACTGTGCAAACGGTCCTGTCCAACCATCGATTCATTGCAGCACGCGGTTTTACTATCCACACAGTTTTCCTCGAATGTTGTTGTACCCTACGGCGTAGGACGGCAAACCGTTCGACGGTGTAGTTGGTACGTGAATCTTTCGGATTCGCAATAAATCTATGCAGATTTGAACAAAAGGTTATAAATATATTCGAAGTCGCTTGGTTTGCCTCTACCGTTTCTGCGACTCATATGGATTTCTTTCAACCCGTTAGCTTCTGCTGATGCATTCACAGCAGGTGTAGCCAGAGCAGCAAAAAGAACTTGAAGAACGACCGGGTAATGGAGTGTAAAACAATTGAATCCACTAAGAGATGAAGAAATTTAATCCATCGATGGGTAGTTTCGAAAGGGTTCATAAAAAAGTGCATTAATTCATATTGAACTTTATTTGTGATGAATGCAACTGTATTTGCAACATTTGTCTGGTTCTACAATGAATTAGTTCATGCATATTTGCCATATGAAGAGGTTTTTCAAGTCGAATATTCAAATAAAATAAACTAAAAAAACGCAACAGTATAAATTGTAGAAATAAACTAGTTCGTTGAAATCTATATGATTTAAAAAAAAAAGACAAAATAAAAATAAAATATTCCTTCAATAAATGTTACAAGGCATACAGGAAATCGTTAAATAAATAAATCATAAATACACTTTCAACAATTTAGTTGGATTATATTAATTTTCTGCAACGTAGCTCAAAGTTGTCCGAGCTATTGAAAAATTGTGCCTGTCCTTGAATATATGCCAAGCATCAGCACGGTTCACGACTTAATTAGAGACAATTGCAGTTCAATTTGTTGCCATTCGATATTTTATTTCTGTATGCATCAGCGTGCATCGGATCCAATCTCCCCGTCATTTTAAAATGCACCACTATCCCTTCCCACCCTTCTACCTCCCGAGGTCATCCAGTTCGTTGTGTGGTGTCGGATGCAATGGAGCCGCAACGTTGCACATTCGTGCATCAGCACTAGTAGCAAACCGCGAGCAACATCACTCAGCCAATTGGGTGCTTAACCCTTTGTGACTGAACCAAAATTAGCCTCATGCCACCGGATTTCATAAAATCAGATTTGCACATCGAAACAACTGCAAAGTTCCGGCTAACGCCACCGGGCACCAGCCAACACATTATGCCCAACGGTGCAAATGGAAGGGAAGCGCAGAGAGATTTATTCTGGCAACAGACAGCCGTCCGGAAACGGGCCCGGCACACGGTCCCGCATAGAAATCTCTGCGATGGGCAACATCATAATTGAAAATTGGTATTCTATTATTGACGAAAATGGGTGCACCATCGCATTCGGGGTTCACTCAAACCACAACAGAGCTGATGTGTTCGATCGGTTTGAGATCATGGTGCGAGATCTCGATCAGCACTGATGTCCCCGTGTATGGCTAATGCTGCTCAGAACGATGATACTGATAATTCGTAAAGCTGTATACAAATTCCCCCTTGATTGCATTCCACATCGACCTCCGCAAGCGGTGTCTGATTATTGACTACGTTTGCCAATTTCAATATCCGGTAGACAACGGAATGGTAGGGCTAGAAAATGATCGTCCCATCTCTCCCTAGCTCCCTCCACACCATTCCGAAAGAACCTCAATGAAAAGCTTATTCAAAAGCCTGAAGGCAAATGCATGGGTAGGTTGGGCATTGGGAAGGCTTCCTCGACAGCCTTTTCGGAAAATTTTGTACGCCAAAGTTCGGTGGTCCGGTCCTTTCAATTTCAAATGCATGTATGAACGTGTGTGTGTGTTTGTGTGTATTTCACCTGGGACATATAATTTGCTTATTGGAAACCATTCACTGCCCAATAATTATTTCTGCCAATTTATCATCAGATTACACGGCGATTGTCTTGCAGGTCGAAGACCTGCGGGTTTTTGTACCGAGAGGAAAAGGCAAAATATTAATTGACAGTTTGATGGGTTATTCAATTTATTTAATGCTGTTTGCTCGCTCGAAAGCCAGCTGAATGTGTGCAAGAGGGGGAAAGAGGTCAAAAGATCGCTTGGGGATGCTCGATTATGTGTATTTGTTTCGTTTTGTGGTTAGAAAAGCGACGCCTTTATTGATTTTACTTTTAAAGATGGAAGAATATATAAGAAACTTAGCTAATAATGGACAGTGAGAACAGCGATAAATGAAACTGCTTTTTCTTATGGTCACTATTTTAGTTTTTACGAATAGCTTATGGACTCTTTTGTTCATAAATCGTACTTCGTAGAGTCATGAAGCCAAAAAAATATATAATTTTTTATGTAGAAAACAAACACGCCTTCGTTAAAAATTATGTTATAAAATTAATAAAAAAATCGAAGTTCGTCTGTCATCGATGAAGGCGCATGGTAGTTTGTGAATATTACATGAGCGGATTTGTTCATTGATCAAACGATGGAGGCGCATGGTAGTTTGTGGTGAAGATCGATCTTTTTTCACAGTGTTTTATTATATTTTTGTTGAAATATCTTATCTGTTATCAACAATTTGAAACAATTAATACTGTTGTATTTTTTAAGGCAAGCTAATATAAAACTGTTGATCAGGCTCATAAAAGCGCGCATGTAACACATTAAGAAAATTGTCCCAAGTGAACTACAATAAGTCATTACAAACACGATTCTGTTTAACAGTTAGCTAACGTAGCATAAGAATAAAATGAAAAATCAGTTTTTATTCTCTTCGAAAAGCTCATCATTGTAGCCCTGTTGCACAAATGGGCTATCAACCATCGTCAGCGTAACGCTGTTTGCTGTTACCTAGCATCGAATAAACTATCACGATTGCATTTAAAGTGATCCAGTTTCCCAAGCCATACTGTCGCTTCAGGTTATAGTGTGGAGAAGACAAAAAAAAAGACCAACATGCCCTTCTCCCAAGACGATGAGATCATGAAGTAAAACGAAAGAAAGACTCAATCGAGCAGCGGTGCGATGATGTATCTTGGATGGAACCATTTCGAAAGCTTCGCCGTGTGAAATGGGTGAACATGAAATGGGTTCCACGCCGTGCACTTGCCAACCCCCAGGCCGTTGTTGTTGGTGTGTTGCAACATAAATAATGACAGAGAAGAAAATACGATTTTCTCTTCCGTGGGTTGAGATGATTTCCGCTGTTTGCTTGATAGTACATCAACAGGGAAGGAAACTTGTCTCCGTGCACTTGGTATTACCCGCACTCCTCCCCTTCTGCCAGGCGCTTACCTCCGATGGGTGATCTTTCTTCTTTTGTACGAACACGGAACACAGCAGGACATCATCGGCAAGGACGACGACGACGACGACGACGACGACTACGACGACGTGCCAGGCATGTCTAATTACAATCATAAAGCACCTGAGCTGTCAAATTAATTCACTGAATGAACACGTTCAGTTGCACACTGTGCGCTCGTTTTGCTTCCCATCATCATTAAAAAAGAGTGAGTGGCCCATCTGCTCGCCGGTACCAAACGGTCTTGGTGGTCGGTGGCCGGAAAATGCTGTCCCGGCAAATGGCAGCCAAAAAGGGAAAACGGGTACGGGCAGGTAGTGTTGAGTTTTTTTTTTTTATTTCGTTCTCCGTTTCTAGCACAACTTTTTTCCTCGCTTACCTCGTACACTGGACGGCTTCCCATACCGTCGTGCCAATCAGGCGAGTGTAGCGGAACTTTTGCACCAAAGTTCAGTTGCTGGGGCAAGAGCAATTTTTCAAATACTCTTTTTCCCGATGGAGACGCATGGTGGTTCGTGATGTGTATCTATATTTTTTCTTCAATTCTTTCACTCCACTTTGAAACGTCATTCGCAAACACCCGGGGTACTGACCGCGAGCGTATCACATTCCCAGCTGTGGTTCCTGTTAAAGTCGGCTAGAACAAAACTGATGCACGGCTCAATGCCCGAGAACTTTGGTGATTTCACAAGACGGCGAAGACCGTCGCGGGGATTTTTTTTTGTTTGCTTCTGGACTTTCTTTTTGCTATACGAATTCGTTTCAATTTAACTCTTCTACGCTTGGTTCTTCAACTGAAAAAAATAAATAAAAACCAAGGGGGTAAAAGCAAAAACTTTATTATCCCCTTGCGGGCAATTTTGAGTGCTTTCGGGAGCTATCTTTGCGGCACCGACTTTTTGTACGTTGTTTGCTGGAATACTTTTTTCCCCTTCTCGCTCTTTATTCCATACATGGAATGGTTATACGCGCCTGAGAAAATCGGTTATTTATCGGAAATTCAATCGACAACCGGTTGCAGCTCGGGTGAGCAGTAGTCCACCCTTCCAGACCATCAACATCGCACATTTATTTGCAACAGATGACTCTCTGAAGGCACCACGCAGTGGGCTATAACTTTGAAGATTTTGTACAGTGCTTTGTCTGGTTAGTGTTGTTACTGTCTGCTGTACGCGAAACACCATACGGATTTAAGCACGATTTAATCCTTCCGCTCTCGGTTGGAGTGATTGAGTTTGGAGCAACTGTTGCATGAAAAGTTTTTTATTTGCTTCTTGAAAATCGGGTCGTAAAAAGCGATTTTATAGTCATAGCTTCAAGCTAGAAACAGCTTGTACAATTTCTGATCGTTTCTAACGTTTCCTCCACTAGCGTTCATTTCGTAGTGTGCTTTAATGAACCATACCCATCTGTGCGTCTTTGTACCAATTGGAATAGGGATAATGTTTATTGCGTGAGGTTTTAAGGAATTGTATGAAGATTTTTTAACACCCATTCACTTAGCCAACGAGCACTATAAACAGTCCAATGAAGCTAAAAGTGCTCAAGTAATAAAATGTCTAGCACATCAGGGAATATTTTTTTCCCATTATTTTTCCGGTTTAAAATAAACAAATCCATTTGCCAACTACAACAAAGAACAATTCATCAATCGCAACACCGCAAAACACAGACAAATGCGTACCTTTGAGTGATTGATACATATACACACACACACGCGCACAAAAAAAGGAAAACAGCCATAAAAACTATCGAACGAAGGGAAAAAAAGGGAACGGGATTTATTCGGGTCCATTTCCTTTCGACCCAAATTGATTTCGCACCGGTTGCCGTATTATATAAAACCCCGATTATGTTCTCGACATTCCTCTGCTTTATCATTCGTGTTGCTTACCGTTGTGCTATAGCAACAAAAACACACACACATACACCGGGCAAATGGGCTCGTGCTTCGAAGAGGAAAATCTATTACCACCCGTTATTTGATTTTCGAGCCACATGAAGGGTACGATCTTACTACCCCTTAACCTTCCTGACCAGCGCCCCAACCAAACACGGTACACCGTTCGGAACGGTGCAAATAAACAAATTGGATATTGACGTGAGGTCAACTGAAATCGTGCGAGACTCAAACTACTCCGTAACCCAAAACTGAAAGCTCGCGTATCGGTGACTTATATTCGTTTTGACCTGTCCGCCTCCGCTGTAGGTGGGTGGGTATCACAAGATGGTCGTCTTGCATTCGAACAACATTAAAATATTCTCTCTCTCCTCCGAAACCCGTCATTGGTCGGCCATTCGAGCAGTTGAAGAAATGGCCAAGAAACGGCTAAATATTGGTAAAAAAAACGTCCCTCATCGATGGGGCATCATTTGTAATCGTAAACCTTTTTCTTTCCAAACCGTTCCGTATTACACACATATACACACCACCAAACACACTGGGTGTCAATTGGTGTAGATTGGGGGTCCGATTCGATGCCTTTCCCGGTTTGTACGGGTCAAAGGATTGGCATTTCTAAATTGTGCTTCTTACCCGTGATCCTCGTCTCCATTAGCAAATCCTCGGCCCACGGAGCCCCGATACAATAAAAAGGTACGGTGGTGACCTTTCACACTTTACCAAAGGTGGGCCGGCTACCGCTACTTCGGCACAGTAGCGCCCGCTTCGAAATTCTATTGACGAAAGGCGGAAGCTAAAGCGGCACCGTGGGACGTATACCAAGGTAGCAAACTTGTGGAAGAAACCTCTCGCTTCGGGCAAACCCTCATAAATCACATTTCTTTTACGACCTATTTAGATCGTTGTAAATGTAGCCCAGCTGTCCATTCCTTCGCCCACTTAGGAAAGGGAGGGATTTGACTCCCCTTTGGTTTACTTTTACCATCCCAGATAAGTAGATAAATCGAAAAAGTACGCATGTATCTGAGTGTGTGTGTGATTGTGTGAAAGAAAAAATCGACGCAGGATGTTCTTGAAATGGAATTCGGAATTCTTATTGACAGAATGGATTGCATTTCTACGAAGCTGATTTGCGTACCAGGATCATTTGACATGTTTTAGTCTTGGATTTCATTTCCTTTGTAAAGCTTTTTCTCGAGCTCTTTAATTGATAATGAGAAAAACAAAGGTAATTTTTAAAGCTTTCCTATTGTGTTAAATCCATCTATCGGAGATTTTTTTGCTTGAAAAACACAAAGAATATTCTTGTTTATATGTGTAAATCGCTCATTGACTGCACAACACTTAATCGAAACAAAAAAAATGCTTCCCATGCAATTGCAGTAGCGTTTGCTAGAAACGGTTCCCTTTATGCTTAATCATTCGCTTTTGTGAGTTTGCCTCTTCAAATCGATCTAATTGTGTGCCACTAGAAACATACTCATGCTACTATATTCCGTAATGTTTTCTTCGCCCGCCGACACTGGGAAACGGTTCACCCCGTGTCGCAAGCGTTATTCATACATAACTCAAGCGCAGAAAGCTGCGTATTCAACAACGCCGGCTAGTCTGTTTGGAGTGGTGGTCTTTATTTATGCTCGTATGATTTATCGCTGCACTGGCAAGTGTTTCGCGGATTTTATGAAGCATCGCTACCGTCACGCGCTGCATAAACTGAAGTGTCGTTTTATGGAACCGATTGAGGTCATAGCGTATCATCGCAACCATGACATTGCCATTCAAAGCCATTGTGTAACACTAGATTTTCAAAACGCATATGCTTTTATTGGCATGTGCATGTGGCTAATAGGTGCAAACGTTAAACAACAGGCAGAAGGATTGGTTTTGTTGCTAGTAGCTAGTAGCATGGGGCCTGCTGACACGATACACGAAAGCTCGTATAATTTATATCGCTCATTATTATGGTGCTTCAGCTGTTCACAGGTTTAAATCAGCACGGTGAACATTAATACATAGGGCTAGAGGCTACGGTTGTTGGTGCTTTTGAGTTAATTTGAAACACAAAGCTGATCGTGACGATTGAAAGTTATGTAGAAAGCGTAAGCTTGTGACGACCAACAGGAAATTATTACATTTAAAATACTATTAATAAATCATTTTGATAGTTAAAAATATCCTTTAGAAAAATTGCATACTAGAGAAAAATATTTAATTACCTCATTGTGAGGCGTTCAACAAAAACACTTGCTCCCATGTTCTTAAAGTAAGGAAATAAATAATATCGTTATGGCAGCTATTTATGATACCGAAATTTCCCACACTAACTGCTCACTGTTGCAATCCTCCAGCAAGAATAACGATTTACCAAGTAACAAAACGATTCAACGAAAGTGACTATAATTTCGATGAAATCATTCTTACCATTTTGTACGTTTCCTACTACCATTCCATGGTGAGGTTTCACTGTTTAGGCTACCTAAAGCGTAGCAATAATAAAGCAATGGTTGGTGCTTGCACATGCTACAAATACTACTCAGGGCGAACTGACAGCAAGTAATAGCTGCTGCCTGCATGTATGCGGGAAGATGAAATGTCAAGTCGTTTATCAAATTAAACCACTATATCTGTGTGTGAGTGAGTGTGGAGAGAAAAAAAGGATATATGATTGTGTGCTAGAATGTGTGGAGAAACGAAAGTACACTGGTTTGCGATTTTACGCGCAATGCACATACACACACACGCTTAATTCACGTCTTGGTATGGTACGAATTGGTACTCCCGGTGAACGAGCTGTCCTGGTGCCATATCTCAGACAGAACGACCTTATCCTACCCACAACTCGCAGGCTTGATGGTCGGTGGTTTTGTGCTACCGTGAAGAAGATTTGTTCACCCGCCCCAAAAACCTCTATGAAAGATTGGCACAACCGTGTGCGGCGGAACCGTGCGTCGACATCTCCGAGAGTTAGAGCAATTCCACCGAGACCGGGTACGACGAAATGGAATCGTTCTTTTGCGCGCCATTTACTGCCACACGTCGCACACTCCCAGCAGGGAGCTCAAAGGTGAGCTTTAGGCATGATTTGTGGAAGGTACGGCTTGTATTCCGTGTGTGTGCGTGGAACTACCTTTTCCCGTTGTTCCATTCGGAGAGCCTCAGAAAATCGTCGCGAAGTGTCGCGCGACAGATTCAAGGTAAGGCAACCCCCCCCCCCCCCCCCCATAATGTGTGCCGCCCCGTATTGCCATTCGTTTTGCTGGTAGCGACCAGCTCCTGGTAGACTTCATTTTGATAAAGTATCTACAATAACTGGTTCCATAAACCTGCTGGTATTTCCCAGTCTGCAACGATAGTAACGTGCCACACAGGACTGGTGCCGTTAAGTGACTGGTCCAAAAACTAACTGACTGGTTGAGTGACTCGCGTTTCGGCAAGCCGACGCTGCTGTCTTGAGGCAGTGGGGAATCCCATCCCCAGGGGGGACCTTAGACATTTCAGTCGAATGCCGACCACGAAAGTCGTCCTTCCTGACGGTCGAGTTTTCCACTCATGGGGTAGAGTACATTTTTGGCGATGTGGCGAATGGTGGCGTAGGTCTGGTGTACGGTCTGTGCAAGGCTGTAAGTGTCAAATTCCTAGCAAATAACGTCCCCGGGCACGCGACTCTACACCCACAATAGTGTCTCCACGAGATGGGTGTGTTTGGATGCGAAATGAAATGGTAAAACCAAAGGGAGTTACTTCTGCTTTCGGGTACACACGCACATGCATCACTATTGGTGAGGTTGTGAGCACAACGCCTTCACCACACATGTACGAAACCCTTGAGCCCGCTGGTGCTGCGAAGGAGTAACGAGATTTCAAACTATTGTCAGAATGGAAGAGCGGTGTGGCACAAAAGAAGCAATGCCTCTGGACGGGTCGCTACGCTGATGCTATGAATGCTTAAACAAGCAGCATCGGAAGAAAGGCTCGGGAGTGTATTGTGTCGTGTGTTTGGATGCCGTCAGTGCCTGACGGATGCAGCAGCACAGGTGAAAGTTAATTTGTCGGCAGCGTTCCCCGTAGGCACCTGGAATGGTAAGGGTTGTACTAGCGTCGGCCAAAAACCACCCCAAAAAGGTTGTGCAAAGGTTGACAATTGCGAGAAAGCCTGTCAATTGCAAAAAGGAGGTAAAAGTTGATGGTACGGGTTTCCTTTTTCGCAACATAAACAGGCATGATGGAAACAACGATGTACCTTTAAACAGGGGTATTCAAATTAGGTTACTACATTTAAAACATACAACTCGTTAAGAGCTAGTACCATAGATTGAGGAGATATACTCATTACTGTAAACCAGAACGAGCCGGTTCTTAGTATATTAATGGAGTATACTCAGTGTTAATGGAGGCGTGCAAAAGCTACATTTGATTTCAGTTAAAGTATTTCCTTTTGTATGTTGAATAAAAAGGTTCCAAAGAAATAGATGGTATAATGTATTCCTCAGTTTCGCTTAAATGGAAGGTATTGTTTAAGAACCCAAAAATATTACACAAACTTGTTAATCGTGCGTAAAATCTCAATAAAAGGAGTAATAAGCTCATTACGTAACATCTGTTAAGTCTCCATATGCGTTCATATTAAGGTAATGCTTATAATTATAAGTAATGTTAATAAAATGAAAGTAAACTACAATTAGAGTTGCGTTTAATATCCTTTATACCGCAAGCTTATGCCGACAGAAGCAGCACAACACTGTACGACTCAACATGACATTCCTTAAAAGAACACATTTTAACTAATACTGATGTTTCTCATTCTCATTAAGCAAAGATTGCTTCAAAAAGGTATTTACACATTTTTTTCTTTGCTTCGTCTTGCCATTCTCGCATTACCAATCCCCATCAACCGTCTCCAAGAACGACAGTAAACATGGAAACAACATCAGAATCGCATGTGAAATTAACATATTTTATGTTTAATTTCGTTCTCCGTAAGTTGCCGTTGGTGGCTGGATTTGCTAGCAGTAGTCACAACATTGCTGCTGGATGCTGGAAAAAAAAACCGGACGGAAGGGCACTCACTTAGTCGCATCACTTTTATGAACAGTCAACGCTTTATAAGGACACGGGTGCAGAAGCAGCGTCATGCTTTTAATTACAACTTTTATTTTCTGCCCCTGTCCAACTTTCCCCAATGCCGCATCGTTTCACATGGTTTCTTTTCGCTGGCACAGTGTTTTCCAAGGTCCAAAGAAGCTATAAGCAAGATCTTTGTGAGGTTTTTTGGTTGCAGTTTTCGTTTTATTTTGCTTTGGTTGTTGCTCGCGTATTGGATGCTTAAAACCGTAAAGCTCGTTATCTGCCATTAAACTCGTGCGACAAACAAGACAGCAAATGGGAAGATTCTTTGCATTTTGTTGTCTCTTTGTTTAAGCCGACCGTTTGAATGGTGCTGTCGTCTGCAGCTGGTGCATATAGGAGCAGAATGGTTAAGTAGCAATCGAAGCTTTTGGTTTCGGAACGAGATGTTGTGAAAATAAGCAAAACAAATGGGAGGAAAAATGGTTTTACATTAAACAACGATTAAAGAACATAATTATCACCGTCTGATGAACAATTACTACACTAATCGCATATTTCATGTGTTTTAAAATTATTAATGTGTCGTGAATAATCCAATTCTTGTCGCTTTTATACAAAATATAGAAAATGATTTAAAAAAAAGTAGATTAAATGTATTTTCTTTGAATATTAAATTAGGGTTTAAGTAACTACTATAAAACTGTACACTCTGGAAAAAGAAGTTAAGAATGCAACAATAAAAATTGTCTAGGATGCTAATGTACGGACATCTTTGCAGTTACGATTGTCACCGGTTTCTTGCAGTTCGGAATCGTCCCCAGAGTGTACAACTTTACATCTCTTAACATTACCCACAAAGTCGTCAAGTAAGCCACATCATACCGCTGCTAATTTCCATCTGTCTCTGACCTACAGTAACCGCCAGTAACCGACGATCATCAATTAAACCGCATCGCATCAAGCAGATGATAGCTCATCAAACGGCACAGAGTTAACGACTGACGGTGGTCTGACAATTCTAAGATTATATCCTAGAGGATGCCACCACCACTAGCTCCCGAAAAAGGAGAGAGACCCCCTGTGCGTTGAAGATGAAGCATTAAAAATTCAAAAATGAGCTTTCTTGCATTGCCACCACCATTGTCATCTTTGTGTCACCACCTTCCTTCCTCTCTCATCCTTCTCTTCCAGACCTCATTTTTACAGCGAAAGATTTAAACCAACATTGTGTGTGTGCGTGGATGTGGATTTATGCTCGAAGCACAATGAATGGTTCTGTTTCTTGGGTCGTCCCTCTTGTGCACTACGTCGCACCGAAAGTTCTGCCGATGATGAAGTGCACGCCCGAGCAATCAGAAACAGAGCCCATAAAACCCAAACACACTGTTGGCATTGATGCAGCAGCAGCCAAACAGCAGCATGAGCTATGATTTTTGGACGCGGTGAAAGTGTTTCATTTTATAGTCAGCAGCCAGTGGCTGTGTGGCGCGGTGCGTTGACTTCTGTTTCGGCGAAATGATTACTAACCATTAAGCGGCGAATGACTGAAGTACTCTAGTGGGGTAATTCTGCGTGGTAGTTAGTGGTGCAAAAACTTCTGCTTTTACCCCACGCTGCACACACACACACACTGATCGTCAATTTCGAACAAAGCGCACCATCCGAACATCGTCAAGGTGCGTTCGTGGAAGCTAAATTGGACCGTTTCGTTTGTGTGTTTTTCTTGCTTTCTTTTTTTATTTTTGGCTTTCTTGCACATACCTTAACGTGCGCCATTTCGGTTTGTTTCATATTCGGTTTTATGATAATTAAAATTAACCTTTTTTTACGAGATGCCATTTCACCGCATCCCTTAAGGGAGCTTCCACCACCACCCACTTGATTAACGTTTTGTGTATATTTGTGTGCCACACATTTTGACACAACCGTGGTAGTCAGAGCGAAAGTGAAAACCCCATTCGAACGGTATAATGAAATGTCCACTGGAGACTCGCACACCCAACCAAAAAAAAAGGGAAAAGCCACTTCTAAAGCAACATGGTCGCATGTTATCAATTATGCAGCAACACATATTGCTCGCACTTTAGATCTCACAAATCGCCGGTCACCATTTTTTTCTTGTGTCCTCAAGTGGTTGAGTCAAATGGCACCATTCCACCGCACGCGGTTATTATTCTTTAGGTAATGGTCAAGAGGAAGGACAGTCTGGGAGGGGGCGGTTTGAATGAAGGTTTAGAACATATGTGCAGAATGTTTCCATCTTGTCAACAGCATGTGTGCCCAAACCACAATCTGTCACTGGGGAAGAATGTTTCTAAATTGACTACCAGGTCCTGTACAAAGCGTGTGTATGTGTAAAGGAGAGAAATGCTTCCGTTTTGCTTGAGGCTGATTTTGTGGCAGACAAACACGAGAAAAAAACGAGGTTCATGTTAGATGCATGTAAGCAGAGTATTGCACAGATTTTATCCCCTGTTTTACAACGTGGTAGTGAAATTAACCACATACTTACCGAAGGAGAGTACCGTCCCCGTATAATGTGTGCGTCCTCAGGTCAGATAATTGTATCCAAACTACCGTACAGAACGAGCCAGTACAACCGTTGCGATATGGCAGCAAACTCGTCTCCCTATTAATCGCCCCCATTTTTCTATCCCTTAAATCTTGCCACATTGATAAGACACTCCAAGAGCCACTTCAGTCACTGCACCGCAAGGCAGATTGGCAAGCGTCCAACTTCTTCGTCTTCCATCTTGCTTGTTTGAATTTTTTCGTTTAAAAGCATTAAGTCTTCGGCACCCACCTGGACGCTAGCCGGGGGGAGTGGGTTGCCCATCCCATTTTCGGGGTAAACTACCTTCGCGCCACCCTAAACACTTACGAGGTACGAGGCCAATAATGAGCGGTAGAAGAAAACAGCTTCATCAAAATTTCATACTTTCATTAACAATTTTTAATTACTTTTTCACAATATCGTAACAAACGCGGCTGACGAGTCGCGGTTGGTTGGTGTCGCCGCTTGGTTTGCATCATTGCTGGTGGGATTCGCCATCGTTTATTCCGTCGTCCTTATCGAAGGTTAACGATGATGGGTTTGTTGTTGCACGGGCAAACTTTAACATTCAACCCAACCGGGAAGGTTTGATGTGAGAATGAGGGAAGATTTTTATAGTGCTCGCTATCAATCCTATCAATTGTTAACTGAAAAAAGGTGGATTATTTGATCCAGAAAAAACCGTAAAAATTTTATCATTTTAAAAATACTCCCAACAAGTTATTTATTTGGATAAAGGAACAAAAACCCGCATTTGAAGCGTTGTCTTGTGTTCGTGTTAATCAGCAAACATGTAAGAAGGGTTTAACATGAATCTCTCTCTCTGTCTCTCTGTCTCTCACCCTCCGCTTTTTTCATAAGAAGGAAATCAAACACGAAAGCGAAAGATGTCAACAAAAATTGAAACTTGTACGTCGCACTCACAGTCAGCACTTTTAATTTCTGTTGCTTCCTTTCGTCCAAAAAAAAATACACATACACGTGCTCGAACGATCAGGCACACATGACCATGGAAGGGTAGGTAAGGGGTTGGCAAAAATCTTAACAAGTATGGTGTCATCGCTTCCGCTTCAGCCTTTTACACCGAATTTTTCCCTCACCCACCGACCTACCCACCAAGACAAACTTCGACGGAACGAAGGGGATGAAACCATAACGAGCAAAGCCTTCTCAAGTATGTATGGTACCGGGTATGTAACCCGGTAACTCGGTAATTCGGCTGGCATGCAGAAACATCATCTCCACATTCTCCACGTAAAAATGTACGTTGCTGAGAAGAGTTGTGCAAAGTCACGGACCGATGGGTACGTGAGGCAGTCGGGTCTCGGATCGTTATGCGCCAGAGATTTGCTAATTTAATCATTCGTTATTTATGATCGTCTCATACATTTTGAACAACTTTTAATTTAATGATGTTAAGGTAGGATTTTTGAGTTTACTGCTTGGGGCGTAACTTGCAAAAACTTCCCTTAGCACATGTGGTTGGAGTAAGACGAGTGACAGAGGGAGAGTGAGGGTTTGAAACATAATTTTACACAGCAGCACCGAAGCAACACGAAACCGAACATATATGGGTTTGAATAGCATAAGTTCTTGTTTTTTTGTATGGTAGTATGTAGCTGCATGTTATGTGCATTTTTGCATTTAATATCATTAGTTAATAGAATTGTTGTCACGGATTTAAATTACAAAATGTGATATTTAACTAAATTTTCAATTATTCCTTGTTTCTTTTTTCAAGAAGATTATTATCAGGAGCAAATTTATGATGTAATAGCAATTTGCATTTGTGAAAAAAGATTTCTTTGGAATACAGCAACAATGCGAAACAATCTTTTCCTTCCACAAATACAAATACACACACACACACATAATATCATTCGAAATGACAACGTAATGGATCCACATATGCAAAAATTCAATCACATTCACGCTGAACAAATAGCGCACTTTTCTTGTCGGTCGATACGTACGCCGAAAGCAACAGCATGCAATATAAATTTACTGCCACTACACGCTCTAGAGTTCGGTCCAAATCACCGTCACCACAACACAACAAGTACTGCTTAGCCCGATTTCCTTCGGGGCGAAGAGGAAATCTAGTGGCACCAAGCGCTCGGTTTCAAACTCGGCAAGAATCCAATCTTCGCTCGTGTATGTGTATTTTTCCTCCCATGTTTCGACATCTTTCGATTCAAGGAAGCAACTCTCCCCCCTCATGGTGGCAACAAATACCAAAAAAAAAATTCACCCTGAACCAAAACCGATGCAACCGACGTCATTGTATGGAGAGTACGGGATGGAAACTGGTGAGGGCTATTTTCCATCTGTAATTGACTTTCCTTTCGCACGCTCGACCGAACGGCGTTTTGCTAGCGTTTTGGGACAGATGGGAGGGTTGTGCCGTTGTACATGTGTGTGTGTATCTTTCAAGCATTTTGTAGATGGCGGTAAGCTATCTAATACCTTTATCCGCTAACGCTCGCCCTGCCGAAAAAAGGGGGGCGAAAGAGACTAGGGGGCGAAAGAGAAGCGTACGAATCTTCCACCAGAGCATTCAACTTACCATCTGCATCTAGTTCGAGCTGACCGAAGAAAGCGAAACGTACTCAATAAGCAGACAGCAAAACTACAGAAGTATCTTGGCCCAAATCGGTAAACCAAATTTTGGTGCCCGGATGTATTTGTCGATGAGAAGGAAGTTCCGCCTCACGGTGTGTGCCAGGTGCAGGGTGGAAGGCAATGGCAAACAGTGAAGCAACGGCTGGATAAAATCAATATTGCTCGTCGATGGTTGGTAAAATTTTGCTGTAATAACAATAGAAGCGTAATGCCACAAGAAATAGCGAACCCGTGAGGACGACAGACACACACACGCGAGGCATTGAGCGTCTTTTGTGGGATGGTTCTATCGTACTGATTTCGCTTGCTATTGCTGCCTTGTGCATGATGTCAAAACAACGGGACGGGTGTAAAAGTACGGAACTCGCATAGAGACACACATATGTTACAAGCTTCGGATAGTCGGATAGTGAAAGGCTTTAGGACGCGTGGAGCGTTTTTTCTGCTTCCCGCAAAGAAGCAACAAGATGCCGGCCCGGGACACTAGCCGGCAAAGGTAAACGCGTGCACCATCGGCATGATGGTGGCATAAATGAATAAATTTCAATTGAATCTTCCCTTACAAAAGGCTAACCTTCTACGTAATTTCGACAGCCTCAACTATTGGCCTCTCGATTGTGAGGTACGCTTTCCTCGTTTTTCCCTCGCAAGCTACGCCAACCGTCTCCGATAGCGTGTTTGTTGTTGCAATTGAATTAAATTTATTAAAATTTCATCCCACGATGCTGCTTGGCCGGGATAGGAAGAAGGCATGGTAGCTTAGGTAGAGGAGCTGGCAAAAGAGATTGGTTTGAAGTGATTGCTAGGGAATATGCTATGTACGGTTTGGATTAATGCAGTAATGCAATAACAAGCTTTACAGTTATGATCATCCGCGGATCTTTTTCACGTGAAAAATACAATAAGCTTTTTATGTAGCTAAATTCAATCAGTGCTTAATACTGCAATTCATTAAAGAGAAAAAGTTAAAATATGGTTTGCTTTATCATCTCTAGCGCAATGATTTTTATCCAGAACTTTACTGTTTATAATCATTTTAAAAAGTATTTCTTTTTTTATTCATTATTTGAATCACAAACGGAACTCTACATTTGCTAACCCTTTGATGAAACATCAAATAGTATGATGTGCCATTTATGCTTCCTTCCAATCGTATATTTCTTTTTTTAAGGTAACAAAATAAAGAAAAAAGCGTCCATTTTTTCCCCGCTCCAAGCTACCAGGACACATTCCTCTTTCGTGCCTTCCAACATGAACCGAAACATCTCTTTTGCGTTTTTCATTATGCATGTACATTTTTATCTGGTACCGGTACTGAATTTCCCACAAACACACACACACACACACAACATACTCCTCCACTGATGGAGGCACTCCTTTGGCCGAGGCGGCTCGCAACAAATGTACACAAAATGGCACGTCAAAGCAGACGATGTGTGGTGGCCGTTTTCCACTTTCCTGTTACTGGAGATGAAGCCGTTCGTTTGAGTGTGTGTGCTTTTTTTATCTCATTTCAACCAACAAAACCGGGACGCGCATTTGTGCCGCACACGCTGGCTGCCAACCGGAACTACGCTAAACGGAGCGCGAACACTCCAATTTTCCTTACCAGCCCTACACAACTCCTACCAAATGGTTACCCCGTGCCCATTTATAACTGTACAAACCTAGGACCGCAATCATTTCATTTTCAACAACAACAGAAAAAAGAGGAGGAACATGAATACTCCCCACAGCACTTTGGGAAACTGGGACTGAAGCTAGGTGTGCCAGAGAGAAGAAGAAAAAAACAGGCGACTCCCAAGTTCCACCACAAGCTGTCCATCAGTCTTCTGCATCCGCTGGGTAGGAAGGTTTTACTTTTTTTTAATTCGCGTGGCCGGTTAGGTAAAGGATTCGAATCGCCTGCTAACCGGAAACCGGAATGCGGAAAGCACAGATAAGTGGATGTTGTTATGCGGACGCGCTAACGTCGCACTCGTCGCACTCGCACAGCGATCCATTCACCTGGACACCGTGTGTGCTGCAGAGCACATCCGGCTCCCGCGCAGGATGCGCTGATCTCTGGCGAAGTTTCGATGCCTCAAAATAAGCCAAACCGTTCAGTCCCTTCCCTGCATAACTCTTAGCAAAAATAAAATATACAACCGAAAACCCGGTACGCTCGTTAGCTTTCCCTCTAACGAGTTTTTGCTGTCCCCCTTCGTATTCCATTACAAACGATGGCAAATGTTGCCATAATCCGTACGGAATGAATTCACCGTTGCGGGTTGTTGTGCCACGATACTAATGCTCAAAGTAGGTAAAATAGCACACGATGATCGTACCTTTACCACACGGTAAAGCATAATACACACATCAGATCGGTGGACTTGGTTGTGATGAGTACACAAATTACCGAAGCTTCTACCATCATGATGAGGGTTAGACGAGACATTCGAAACGATTTCTTACCAAACATTCTAACGACGGCTCGCTTGAGGAAGGCGTACAACTCCGAATGCAATTTTCTTTAGGGGTACAAATATTGCAGCATGAAAAGTGTTTATATCCATGAAATGCAATATTTGTGGAAAGAAAATAAATTATTGTCCTAACAGCCTACGAGACTTTTTTAAATTTATGTCTTGAAAGTTTTGTAAGCCATTTACAATAATGTTTATGATAAAAATTTTAAATTCGAAATAGATTAACAAAATTATTTAAAATATTACAAGCTATTAATCATACCTAGAATTAGGATGTACCATATTCTTTCCTCGCCAAACAAGTTTTATGGAGATGTCGCTTTAATAACGCAACGCCACGCGGTTCTCAAAATACACGAGCGCAATGAAGCGTACCATCGGTTCTAAAACTCACATGCATGAGCGCTTTTGCAAAACGGATGCAATATGCCGTAAATGCTTTCCACCGAAAAAACCACCCGCACGTAAAAGAATGCAACCCACCAGCCATCCCCGACAGCGTGTGACAGCGTGTCGCTGAGTGGAAAAAGTGAAGAATTTCTCTATTAACCCGGGTGGACGAAGTTCGCGTATTTACGGAACTGGCGTGTAGCGCTGGCAGGTCATTCAACGCAGCGCACCAGCGTTTGGGTGCAGTTCTACACTTGCATGCCAACGGTGCCAGGGCGACATATGCGGCCGATATGCAATGATGACAATAAAAACGGACCGAAGCGCGTGGCAAGAGTACCAGCCACGGCTAGTTAAACATTGAAGGGGAAGAAAAGAAGCAACAAAAATTGAGGAAAAAGCCATACGGTACACGCGTCGCGTCGTTGCCATCATCATCGTCCAATCCAAAATGATAATGTCCTTTGGAAGTGCGCAACATGCTGCATTGATGCGGTAGCGGCGCAGCAAAACCTTATGAAATAACTGCCGAGCCACTCCGCACAAACGCACTCCGCAGCCAGACCGATAAGGTAGTGCCGCGGTGAGCAAAGAGTGTACCTGCCTGCCTGCCGATTATAACGCAACTGGCACACGGAATGTATTACGGCTACTTTTGCCCACTTTCCACCAGTGAGCAGTTTGGGAAAAATTGAAATTTTCCTCGCTACACTGAAACATATGTTTAATGTTATTTAAATATTTAATTGGCATGCATATGAACTGAGCAGTCAGGAACTGAGGGTTGGAAGTTGCCGGTGTGGAAGCACACTGTACCAGTTTGATAGCAGCGTCAAGCGCAACGAATGCACCAAAGCGTGCATCGTGTTTGAAATTTTTCCACTTGTTTCGCAGGCACTACCCTTTGGCTTGGGGTTGGAAATTGTCTTCCTGCTGGTGGTACCGTACGGTGAAGCAGAATGCATTAGAGCACGTGCAGCAAATTGCTGGTTGACTCGCAACATGTGCTTGCGTTAGGATAGCTTTCAGATGATCTTTTTTAACCAGTTAGAAAGATCTATTTGGTGGAGTCTGTATTTTACTTACTTAATAAAAAATATTCAAATCTTCAACAACTTTCAAATGAAGAATTTACAAATGAACGTATAGCTCTTCTTAAAGAGATCTAATATTTAGATTGAATTAGGTAATTGCCATTACTATTCTTTACAATTTAGATACCGATCGTTTCCATCGCATTAGCAATTGTCAACATTAATCCACTCGTCAACCACAAGGTTTAATTACAGCTAGTGGTCGAAGCTGATGAAATTTACTACTGATTAAGATGCACCTTCCCGATAATGTATCGCTTATGCCAGTAAATGTCTTAGCTTAGCAGACCTGGTTAGGTGAGGTCAATAAATCAGTTGAATCAAATGAATCCAATGACCTATTTGCGTTACACCCTGCACTAACCCCATCGTGGCTGCATCCCAAATAAACTTACAAACATACTTACTAGTATCTAATGAAGCATGAAATTCTCGTGTGTAAATAAAACTGTCTCTCACCGTCCCACCCAAAGCAGTCCAACAAGCGGGGCAACCATCAATACGACCAAAAACCATATTTTCAAGTACCGACGTCTCTAGAGAGACGAAAACTTATTCTAGAAGTCATCGACCAAAAGGGCCAACCGTCCATTACACTTTACCAAACCATTCCAATCATATCGATCCTTTCGGCCCAGTAAAAGTAACCCAACCCCACCGGTGGGTGAAGCGGATCCGTCATTTTGCATTAATCATTTCACGAAAATTTCCACTAATTGCTCAATTAACTCTATTCATTTTCGATTCATTTATCGAACGCTGTGTGTGCGTGTGTGGCGTTTGAACGGTGGAAAATTATTATCAATTCCCGTACCAGCTCCACACGAAAGAGGGGGGGAGTGTAAACTGATCCCACGGGTACTGTTGTCACGACATTTGGTACAGAGTTCATCACGTACACACACACGGGAGGTAAATGGATAATGGAGCTATGTACATAGGTACTATGGAACATAAATCTTACATCGGTATGGTAATACGATGAGTGCGGTTGAGATAAGGGATTGATTTAGCATTCGCCAGAGTGTGGGTACATATTGTGCGCATCAAATTGAATGCTATAAGTATATAATTGTTTCCATTTGCGATGTACTTAATATGCTTCAATGCTTCAACTATCAAGAGGGTTTCAATTGTTCAAGCATAAAATAATTTACTGGAACATAAAACTGAATTACTACAAGTATAATATTTACGTTCGATAGACGCACGAAACTTTGAGGACAATTTTCAATCTCTTAATCCTTCCGTCGTCTAACTCTTTAAAGCTCAGCAAACTTACCTGTAAAGAGAAAAAAAAATAAAGCTGATTAATTATTTTGTACAAGAATTTTTACTCAACAAATGTACGAATACGAATGTAGAAAAGTGCAACTGAAAGCTATTTCTATAAAGTATGACGATCAGCAGAAAGTGGTACCACCGCTAAACCCGCCAGGTGCGCAACAGTCATCAACAGTTTGCAAAAGTAACAACCACTGCCCAAACAACCGAGAACATCATAAAAGAGTGGCAAAGAAATTCCGCAACAGTAAATGATGCATGAAATTATATTCCAATTTGTCCATTAATGCACTATTTGACTTACGGGAATGTACAGCAGGAAGCAAAATTATGCACGGCTTCCGAGCGTCAAAAGTTGCTACAGTTTAGCAATGAAACGGATGAAGGGATGACAAAAAAACGGAGCAAAAGTACAACCAGCCAGCGAGATGAAACTGAAAAATATCAAAACTCGGTGGAAAACTTTCCCCTTCCGCGCGTGTTTTCCCTTCCTCTTTTTCTCTCTAGCGGATAACATTCTCATCGTTTGTCTCCACGGCAGGCAAAAAAGCAAACCGACAGACTGACTCACGAAAACATGGCGTCAACTCGCGCCCCTGTATGGCAAGCGAAACCCGCACAAATATATACATTTCAACTCACGTTTCACGCAGACATAAACTTTTGACGGATTTATACTTTTGCATCCATGGCAAATGCATCGTTTTTGCGCCCAGTTTAGTGAGTGCTCCCCCAAAACGGTCTTCCTCGGTGAGGTGCAAGTGAGCGCACATCGAATGAATGAAGTTTTCTTGGCCGTATACCTCACAGAAGGTATTCAAAGTTGTGTGCCGACTTAGAGACAACTTAGAGAAGCCGAAACAGTAGCAAAAATTGAGCAAACTAAACAAAAAATGGGAAGAGGAATTTTTGCGACGGCAGCCATCCGTGTGGAAAATTTTGAGACATAAAGAAAAGCCTTCCTGTTCGAAAGTTGTAGTAGTGAGAAAGTGAGGTAAGGTGTGCAACTCACCGACTGGAGCATCATAAGCAGAAGGGAAGCTTGGGAAAACTATTTCAATTCCATCTTGACTTCAGAAAGTTTGTGACAGCAGAAAAAAGCGGGGAGCATCCCATCCTTGAGCCGTTCCGTGGCCACATGAGGAATAACATTCGGATCAAAGAAATCATCGTGCACTTTTAAGGAATGGTAACAATATGAGAATTTTTTTCGGTTCAAAATTTGTGTTGCTATTTTACAGTCTGTCTTTGTTTGTTCCACCACATGGCTTTCAAAGTCAAATTATTGAAATGTGTTAAACAAAAAATGATTTAGATCCTTCATATTTCAAAAAATTATTGGTAATTTCAATTTTTTTAATAGCTTTCAAGTTTGTTTTAGCGATTTATTTTATTTCAACGGAAGCAAGAAAGCTGCTCTTCTTGAGTAAATTTAGAGTTCTTAGTTTGCCGAAAATTTTCCCATTTCATATCATATTGTAACGTATCCATACTGGAAGTTTTGCCAAATAGGTCTTTCAAGGTATTTCACCCTCAACATGCTAGTACATGTCATTATTGTCATTTTGACAGTGCCGAAACTCATGAACTATGTGCCCAGTTATTTTCGTCATGAGAGTGTCCTCGTGTCCCAGAAAAAAAACTGCTCTACCTGTTGTCTAAACAACACGCTATTATTGGAGTATACATGACACGTACGGACCAGTAACTGTTTCGATGCACAACCTATCAAATGGTGATTGCATGTGCATGTCATTTAATGTATTTTCAGTCACCTTCGATATCGTCCTAAACCTATTAAGCCTTCCTATCAACTAGGCGACATGTTTGGAACGTAAAGAGAACTTATTTTTGGACCGTAAATCGTGTCAGTGTTCGAACATATGGTTCATTTTTCCACGAAATGTCTACAACGTACTGGGCAAGATTGCAAAATAATTCTTTTCTTCCATTTGATCCCATTTTATTGGAACACTCTAGCAGTTTCTATCATCCACACTTGACCGTCACAATGTATAGTCTTTTCTTGTTTCGTATTTTACGATAAACCCTGGCCACTCACAAAACCGGCCTGTCAAGCCCGTTTACTGCAAACTGTTGTTCGACTATCGGCAAAATATGGTATAGAAGGACAAAAAAAATTGTATTTATCTACCGCAATAAGCCTCACAAGCTATCACTTCCCATTCCTCAGAGCACGTTTAACGTTAAACCATTGGTTTGGCTCCCATTTTTGCGAAACGACGATTGGTTCGATTGCGCATATTTTAAGCATCTGCTGTGGCTATTATTACTTTCAAATGCCTGGCAGATGCTGCTACGAAAAGGTTCGAGAATGGATCGGCACGGTAATGTGGTTTCAAGTGGCTTGCCACCGGCTAGTAATAAGTTGATCCTGACCAGAAAACAAGATACGCATGTCACCTTACGTTTCTACCCTTAAAACTGTCACCAACGATTATGGAAGGGATTAGGGATAGACTTCAATCGATGATTTCAATAAATATTTGCATTCCTGGTGTGTTAGAAGGGATGGCGCTCGAGGTCTGTATGGAAGTAGAGAACGGTTGGATGAATGTTCGGGATCGGTAATATAATATGATGACTACACAACAATCTTCAAGTGGAAACCCATAGAACCGGACATGTCCAAGACAATAACAAGCCTTTGTACTCGAGGACCAAGGCATGTCCGTGTGTGCTAAGGCTTCGGTATGCTTCTATTTCTTTACCCAGCCCCGGGGACCATTACAGACGGGAAGGAGTACGACACACCATTTAGACACACGTTGCCTTTTTCTTTTCGTTCAGCACGGCCTGCATTACTGCAAAACCCGGCCAGCCCAGTTGACGTCGTTCACCTGGACGACATGTACAAACATTCTAACGACCAGTTAAACACAGAATTTTATACGGAGTGTGTAGAATGGGGTGCAACCCGCGGTGGGGAGGGACTTCTTTGCACTCTGGTGAGCTGCAGGTTAGTAAGGTAAAGGGATGCTAACATACCACCCATAAGCCATTCATGGAACTCCACCCGTAATCGTTTGTGACCGATCGTTTTCGACCGATGTCCCGTCCGTTTCTTGAGCAAACGATGGAGCTTCACAAGAGCTTCAACTGAAAGCCCGGGAAAGACTTTTGGGACTTAAACTTTCTCGGCTACTGCGTACTTACTGCTTCGTTCATATAATTTTTTGCTACTATATTTTCAAACGCCCAAGCCCAAGCAAAGACTTCGCTGATGTCGCATGACAGCCATGAAGCTGCAGCGTTGTTTGCACGACGGAATACCCATCCCAAGACGGAAGACTATCTCGGCCTATCTCGGAACCAGTGTTGACGGTTCCATTGGCGATGTGTGTACTTTGTACCGAGGATTTCTTATCCTTGTCCAAACAAACTAGCGACATAAAAATATGTATAATAAAAGGATCTGTGGGGCGGTAGCGATTGGTGTCAACCGACCGAAAACTGGGGACAACACAGAACCAGAAGGTCCGATCGGTGGTGAATCAGCTTGATTGGTGACACAAAGCAAAAGATTCAAGAATTCGCAGCCAACGGTGAGACGTAGAGAGGAAGAGAGAGAAAGAGAGAGAGAGAGAGAGAGTGGGTGTTTAGTTGGGAAAAGGAAAACGAGACTTAGAAAAAAGGTATCACATAACCGTAGTATTTCGCTACTTATTGCGGGACGCTCGAGCGGACCAGCTACGCTGGAACACTCTTGCTGTTAATGATATTTGTTTAGGGTTCGTCCGAGTGCTCGCACCGAAGTGATCTTCGTCACTTCGCACAAACGATGGTGCTACCACCAAACCTTTCCTTTTCCGCAACTTTGCTTTGAAGAGGAACCTCCTACCCAAGAGGGAACCTTTTTATAACCGTCGAGAATTCTCAGCTGGTACTACCAACTTCACAACTCCCAACTGCCCACCGAGCGAAAGGTGTTTGCTAGTCCAGTGAAAGTGGTCCTCTCTCTTGGTTTAGCTTTCCTTTCCGATGACACTGAACGTCTTACACCGAACCGGAACCAGGTCATTAAAAAGATCGCCAGCAACCCCCGAGAGTAGGGTGCCGACTGCCAGACTTCAGGCAAACCGCAAGCGCAAATTGAAACCCTTCGTTCGCCCGTGTCCTTCTGGTACGGTGCCAACGCAAACGGAGCTGTGAATATTAATCTTTCGAGCAGGTTCACAGTCCACCGGTTCTAGGCGGGCGGGCTGAATGGTCGAGCACGGGGAGGGAGCGAAAGATGACCTATGGACATGGGTTTCCATATTTTAAGGTCCCATTTACCGATATACCGTGGTGGTGCTCGAAACTCGACCTCGAATCATGGTTGCGTTTTAGAGAGCGGCTGGATGGAAAATTTAAGTGGATTTTCTGCTGATGCTGAAGTGATAATTAATTTTAATAATTCATCTATCTTTGTCATGTAGCATATTTTGTGCGATGGTTCGTTGCAGCGGGTTAAATGATTTAAGATAAAAACCCAAGCACGGATGATAAATCTGTATTCCATATCGTATGTATCCGCTGGAAAAGCTTCGACCCAGTGTTTCATTGTAATGGCGTTTCGTTTCGTTTCGTACCGACCGGTATGGAATTTTGCTTTGATGAAGTGGAAACATTTTGTGTGAGTTTGCTGGCAGGAATAACAATATGAACAAACAAGTAGAAATGGTAACACATAAAAATCAATAATTTTGCTGATCCCAACCATAAATATAAATATTTACCCTGCCGCACGCACTGGCAACGGCTTTTTCGCATTAATAATGTTTACGATTTTCCTGTTACACAATATCCCTTCCTCATCATCATCGGCATCATCATCATCACCGTCATTAGCTTTTCGGGGTAGATCTGTAACTGAACTTCCGTTTTGTTGATATTAACGAAGATCGATCTCATCTGCCATCGTGAGCTGGACAGTCGCATTTGTTCATATCTATGCATTTGTTTAAAAAAAAAGCGAACTAGAGGTAATGAGCCATCGTTCATTTTGCATTCCTTTGAAATTGATTCTTTGCCATTGATTGCCTTTCACTGCAATACCAACGTGACGCAAACGGCACATCTGTTAAAGAAGCCAAATATTAAATTCCAATCGAACAACAGCCTTCAAAAAGGCCACCTACCAATGATTGGGTGTATCGTGGTAGAAGGAAAGATTAATGTCTGCTGGAAAGGAAATCTTCTGGGGCATTTCGGAAGCATCCCTTCTTTCTTGCGGAAACCCTTGTCCTGTAGGAAACTTTTACCCCGTAAGCAACCCTTAACCCCAATGTGATCTATTGCCCGAGGGAAGACTGGCTAGTGGAAAGGATAAAATATGCTGATCTATTTCTGTTATCAATGCGCTGCGATTTACTACCTTTACGTTTACATCTTTCCTGCGTTAGCAAAAAGAATGCGCAAAACATCCTGGTCAGCAGTGTTGTAAAGCATCGGGTGATCGAAAACTTAGAGCAAAACTTTAGAGGCATTCAATTCAATGAGGTTGACCCTTTTAGTGATTCGTTTCCTGAGGTAAGATAGTGTGCGTGTGCTCCATTCATTTCGAAACAAATGTTTTTGATAATTTTATCATCAAGTATTATTATTCAAGCTTTATAAGCACGTAGCATTGTTATTTTCTATTTTCAGATTTATTTATGCAAAAATGTATGGATTCTTATGGATGTAATTTGTCAAAAAAATTTACCCATTTTCCCATACCGAGTTGTAACCAGGCATTCTAAAGAAAATGTTGGAAGCCTTTTTTTAATAAAAAAAATTGAAATAAATTTTTTATTTAAAATATATTTTCCTTTTCATAAAATTCGGAAAAAACTATAAACATTCTAATTATTCCTTAAACACAAAAAGCGTATGCATTAAATTTACTCCGTATTGTGGTGTCGCACGCCTGTTAAGGTGCTTCCAGACGCTGTAAGGTAATAAATACTGTAATTTCTGCTCCCTCTGCACACATTGATGACATAAATATGTTACCGCCAACCATTCACGCCTTCGACAGCGAATTTATGTGTGCATCGATCGGTTGTTTGGGTGTGAAACGTTCATCCTGACTGCAGCTACACAACACACAAAACCCATCGTACGACACTACCTGGTGGATGAGCTTCCGAAGATACTCCAAGTTGGCCCTCCATGGGCATTATTTTCTTTCTGCCGGTATACATCTCTTTCTCTCCCGCTCTATCTTAATATAAAGCATCAATTCCGAATATCGGGAGGAGATGAACTTGAAATTATTGCCCCATTTATACCACCCATCATGGTTTTACCTTCGGATGCGACTCACAAAACCATGTTCCGAGTCTTGTACTTTAAAAATTAGTTGGTGGTTGAAGTGAAATTTTTTCATGAAATTCACATTCATTCGACTGATATTCAGTATAAATATAACACAAACTTTCAAATAAATTGAAAGTAATTGTTTTTTAAAATTAATATACTGTAATCCTCAAGTTTAAAAATTTTTTATAAGCTTATAAACACTCAAGTAACATTATCAAAGAATTAGTCTGTTTTCATACAAAATATCGTAAAAAAAGAAAGTTTAATGATTGAATGAGATAAAGCACGTGTCCCGTGTGAAGGTGTTACAGAATTTCGAGTGAAAATGTTTATGGAAAAAATAATAAACCGGTACAAAAACGGTTAACCAGTCAACCTGAAAATCGTACATAACCAAGTTTACGATAATATGATTATTTATGAGTAATATCATTAGCCGCGCAAAGTGTCGATGGTGGTGCATTTAACGAGCGAATGAACAATCTCATCCGGCAGAAAAAAAGAAACCACACGATCGTTGCGCAGCTTATGGTTGCAGTTTATCGCGCTTGAAGCGCGGAGCATAAAAACTTCATGATGCTGCATGCAGTCGCCTAACTGTGACAGCGATAAGTAAAACAAGCGCAAACGATTCAAGGTGGTGAAATAGTTAGTTTTTTTAGTAGACTCTTTGTACAAGAGTATTTGGAAAAATTAAAACCACTCATTTTGAACTTATCAAATTTTTGAACGACATTGAATAGTTTTCCATTTTTTTGTACGTTCTTCTTTTAGGAGATTCATTCATTCGTACCAATATTTCAAGTTGACGGTAGGTACTTGACTTGACTTTCAGGTTAGCGCATTAATTAACTTGTATCATTATGCTACTAGTTCATCGAAAACCTTTCCCTTTTTTGTGGCAAGCTTCCATAGTACGACTGGTCCCCAGCAGGCAGCTATCAACAATCAATTGAAAGCGTAGCGACCGGGACACTTAAGGAACGAGAAATTGTTGAAACACTAGTAACAATTTATGCAGTAAAAATATCATAACAACGTTGTATCAAAAGGAACGGTAAAACATTGCAAACTTCTTTTGCTTAGCATGGCTCAATTAGCGCCTTTCAATGCATATTTTGAATATCTGCATACTTTCGTTTCATCCGTTTCGTACAGCGAACTTGTTAACTTGGCTAAGGACATTTCTGAGAGAAAACAACTGAAACGAGATGCCCTCCAAGTCCCGAAAGCAGAAATGAAATGGAAACCAACGGTATTTCTACTTTTATTAAAATAAATATGCGCAAAGTATTTGCATGCGGGGTTCTGCAGTGAGAAGCAATCGAAGCAAAGAATACTTTTTATGGCCCAATTAGTGTTATAGAAGCGCCACGGGAATTGGAATCCTTGTCCGATTTGATATGTCTCTTCAATTTACTTTAAACAAATATCTATTTTATGTAATCCGTATAATGGATGTGAGAAGTTAACAACAAAAAACATTAAAAATAAAGTAAATTTAAATGCATTAAAAAAATTGAAAAATATTTTTTTAAACATTTATTTATTGATCATAAGCCAGTGGAATCGAAAATATAAAGATAAAGACTAAAGTTCATTTTTTCATAGAACAAAAAAAAACACGAAAAAGTATGCTAACGCAACGTACTGCACCAGCCAAGTAGAAAACAGATCGAAGAAACTTTCCTACATAAATAATCCTATTTATTATTGTGCTACGATGCGCGGCCATTGGTTTTGCAAGCGAGAAAAGAAAAATCTTCACAAACCATTGTTTTTGGCAGGTTCGGGATAGAGGTTCTGACGCACAATTTTGCTGTTTTTTACTTGGTTTTGGTTTTATTTCAGGCAAAGAAGATGCCAGTGGATATGTTTCCCGTCTCAGTTCAGGCGGAAACTCTTGTTCAGGCGGATGCGATGGAACCGAGGAGGGACAAAAAAAAACCGTTCGTCCATGCAAATCTGGACGAAGCGCAGATACGAGGAGTTTGCCTTCAACGCAGACATTTTTCATTTCGAGTGCTTTGCATAAGTTTTTGTTCCCCATACCGGGTTGGTTGTTAGCTTGCCTCAATCCACGTAGAGTTTGATGGTGTGTAGCATTCGTCTTAGTTGTTCAACGCAACTGTATTAGAGGGTGGATGGTTTTGTTTTTCTTGTGTGTGTATGTGTGCCTATGCCCCTTCTTAGGAGGCTTTCTCACTGTTCTGTGGAATGTTTAACGGGAAACATTCTACCCACTAGGAATCGTACCCGGTTGAGTGTTGAGTGGAAGGGCCAAAAATGTATATGATGAAAGGCACAAAAAGACAAACTACGGCGAGAAGGAGAACAGTGGTGGTGCTGATTTCGGAAGTATTTTGTCGTCTTTTTGTGAGTTGTTTCTAATCCGCTTATACAGTAGCCGTAGTACGGTCTGGTTACGGTAGCTCAACTGTTTTGTACTGATCCGTTTATCGTTTGCTGCCGTCTTTAGACAATAGCGAGCCTTAACATTAGAAAGAATTGCTTGTGAAGCAGGTTAGTGAAAGGAACAACAAAAAAAAATGGATCAGTTGATATCCGATTACAAAATCAGGAACAGTTCTTCTATCATTCAGGCTTTTCGCAAGCACACATATCACGACATTCAATGTTTTATAATCAAGAATTGCAATTACTGCTTTTTTATTGCATTCATTTAAAAGTTGAAAAAGCTTATTGAAAGCAAAATAAAGGCTACATTTTATTAAAAACTTCAACTCAATTCTGAACAGACGATGGTCACAGTATTAAATAACGTTGTAATGCGAATAATGATTGATACATCAATAATCTTGCATGTAAAAAATCCTTTTAACCTCAAAAGCATTAGAAAAAAAATTAAAACAACACAAAAAAACGTATTCCATCAGCAAAGCCGCTCATCCATCTTGAAAAGAAAATGTCAAATAGCGATAAACGAAGAAGGAGAGGAGAAATAAAAAAAAAACCCTCGTTACGAACGTGACATACAAGCGACAACGAAGCGCGTTGTCCGCGATGTTGCGCGAAAAAGCGGCAAAAGCGATTATGCTCGTAATTGAAAATAACGATAAGCGATACGCGGGGAACCTTACATCTTAAGTCATTCCTCTCGAGTAATCAGTACGTAATTGATTTCGCACGATCCGTTGTCTCCTTTTTTTGCCGGTGTCGAAACCGGGCGCGCACAAAGCGGCAGCAGCAAACACATCACATATCACGGAAAATTTCTCTACCGTGACACATTACTCACACACGCATGCCCAAGAAAGCGGAGGCACGCGCGTAATCCTCCCGCAACGGCAACACGATAATATCCCTCGAGAGGATACACCACAAAAGCGATGGAGGCGCCTGGTGCTTCTGCTTTTTCTATGCGCTTACCGATTCGTTTCGCGGAATGGGGATGTGGCAGATAGCGGAGAAGCATGTCAGTACTTTTTTTTTGTTTTGCTTCTCACGATAGCAGATCAACAAATTTCATTAGAGATTTTTTTTTCTTTGGTTAAGCTTCCTACCGAACACCATGCGTGATTAGAGCAGTTTCAAGCGCGCCGAAGTGTGTCCTAGCCGTTTGTAGGGCCAGGTAATAAACGTACACTTGTGTTTCCTGACTGACGCAAGTGCAATTGAACGTATAATGAAACCTATTTTCTGGCCCGGTTTGTTGCGCTGACGTCTTCCTGCACGTCGGGGCGTGAAATCATCCATCATGCCGTAGATGGGCCATGGGAAGGTAAGTTACTGAGTACTGCAAAATTGGCAGAAATTCGTGACAAATTTTCAACATTATTAATGCATGGCCGCTCGTACTGCTGCTTGCTATCGCAAGCGCTATCAGAATGTAGTAATTGGATTTTCATGAGTGAAAAGATAAAATAATAGTAATTGTGACTTTTGAATGCTTCAAAAAGGTAACTTTAAGAGGCCGTTACAGCCAACAAGGAGTGCTTTAGTTTTAATATAAATCTTTATCACGTTTTAATCTTTTCAAAGTCCTTAAAACACAACTAATAGTACAAAAAACGGGCCCTTGCGAGCAAATCGTTACGCGGTGTCTAGCCACAACCAAACGTAACACAGTGATAAATCTCAGCCAAGCATCAAGTACCGTTCCGTTGAAGAATGAACAAAAAGAAAGAAAAAAAAAATCTGCCCCGTTATCGCACACCATTGAAGATGGCGAAAATCGGAGCAAAGGAAACAGTTTCCCTTTTTCTTCTTTCGAACGTAACGACGCAGCAGCGCGCAAAGAAAAGTGACAATTCAATTTGCATGCTAATGATGGTAATTTCCTACCAGCAACAATGTAAGTATGTGTTGTATTTCAGATCCGTCGTATCTGCGTACAGCAACATACCTCGTGTCCGATCTGTACCGATTGACCTTACATTCTTCGCGGCCGCATCCTTGCTTTTCGCAATGGACTAAAAATTCACACGAAAAGCGAAAAAGGCGAAACCTTAAGTACATGTTTCACTTTCTTCCACTGTGTTGTGTCTTTCGTTTTTTTTGGTTCGTGTACGTTTTTCGTGACTGTGATGTCGTGCCTTTACCGGCATCACAGACGACACGCAATCCGAAACGCCGAAACGCGTTCCGTGATCTACGCTTGCCAACGCTGCCAGGGCAGCTGAACGTTGTTGCAATTCGAATGGGGAAAGCGAATGGTATCTTTTTTGCGATTTATTTACCATCCGGCTCGATGCTGTTGTTGTCCCACGGCTGGCGGAAGTTTTTTTTCCGTACGGTTTTAATGGAGATGTTCCATTTCGTCGGCTCGACAGGCACCAGGAATGTTGCTTTCACGAACGGTTCGACGAATCGTACCAGCAACGCCCCAAAATGCGCCTAATGCTTAACGATGAAAACGTGCACCCACCGAAATCGTACCGATAGGGCGCCAGGGCGATGAAATTTGAGAGAATTGTGATTTCAATTTTCATGACAATGTTATGCAAATTTTATGCCAAGCTTTCCGGCCCTGCGTTTCGAAGGAGTGGCCCGTGGTAAGGGCACACACTCCAGGCACACGATGCGCTATGACGGGATGTTTTATTCTGCGTCTCAGCAAACGGATCTATTTCACACGCGATCTTCGAACGGAAACTTTAATGTGTTTGGTTGTTGTTCGCTACCTTAGCCTTAGGTAAAGTGACGAACGTCGTTTTGTCGTATCGAAGAAGGTGGAATGATTTAAAGGAGGTTGCTTACTTTTTCTTCCCATGACTCCTACACCTAAGATGCAGCACTTTAAAGCATTAGCGATCACTGCCTGTGAGCGAAGTGAAGGTAGTAGTTGTCGAGTAGGTACTAACCGTGAGGAGGAATTTGCATTTCTACAAAGCAGGGCGTGTTGATGGAGATTTGGACGCAATTTATGAGTGTAAAAAAAGAAATGTGACGATATTGAAATTCATTTCACTGGGTCGTGATTGTAACCAATGAAGTTGTTTTTTGTGTGGAGAAAGTTGACTTCCCATATGCATTTCGAAAACGATTGTGTCATATCAATTCATTAGCTTTTGAAAATAAATAATTATTAGTAATTTTTCAAGTTATTTTACAACGGCTAAAATATTTGATTACCACGTTTTTAACATGTTGCAAAATTTTTTAGGATAAACTAAAATAAATAATTACAATAACTTATTTACTTTTGAACGGACAGGTACATTTTAAAAACAATTTTAATTCTTCCTAAGCTTTTTCGTGTTCAAGACAGCAAAAAAAAATCAGAAATTAACCATCCAGCTGGACACGCAATTTAAAATAAAAGCCACATTTTCGTGCGCTTCCATTCCCGAGATCATAAAATGGGACCCTCGACCCTGATCACAGGATAATAATCTCCGGCGATAATGCTGATGATGATGGTGATTTCAATGATCACGAAAACTATCGACACGACCCCGGCTGCCTCTCGGTTCGTATCGTGATACATGCCCATTACGAACGAGAACAAATGGGTTTGATGCTTCAAAATGGAAGCTTTCAAAGGGAAGTCGTGAACGTTTTGGGTAGATACCATAAACCCAACCACCCGACCATTTCCTGCTGGGTTGAGCTTCTTTTGTTTGTTTTGCTTTTTTTCCTTCCATTCTGATATTCTAGTTCACCGTGGTGTGGTTCTTAGTGAAAAATGCCAATAAAACATTGCATTCCCGTGTTGTGTGCGCTCGCCGAGGATTCGAAACCGAAGCGAGCAGAAATTGACATTCGATTGGAAAAGCTGACCAAACCAGTGCGGACCGCAGTCGGGTTTCGGTTAAAGGGGTAAAAAAGGAATAAATACATTCGAAAGCACTGCCATCCAGCAAAGCCATGGACAGTGACTGTAAAACAACACCACAAAGTGCAGGACAAACAACCGTCAGCCAAGAGTCAAACAGGGAAGATAAAATTTTCATCCCTTTTTGATGGTTTTTCGTTCCTTTTCTGCTCGTTCTCGTTCTATCTGTTTGCACTTTCCATATATTTCTTTTCCCCCTTTTTGCTGTTGCGGTCACTAGACGGGATAACTTGCCTTACACCAGAGACCAGAGTAAATGCGTCGCCCGATCAGAAGGAAACACCGACAACGGTTTGTGGTTCGTTCGTTTGAGGAGGGCTTTATTTATCGATAATAAAATAAACTTGCCCATAAACTTAAATGTTAAGCACTTTGTTTTGCTCTTCATGCACTCCATGCAGCGATCGTTCGCAACTGACCACAGCTTTCGGGATAAAAGGAATAATAAAATACGAAAGTGTGTGCTTTCTCCCGAATTTGCCGGCAGAATTTTGCATGTGCAAACCAGACCAGCAGGCAAACAGTTTGATAGGACAATTTTTCAAGGCTAAATAATAACACCATGGCAAAACACATGATAGATAGTCAAATGAATGTTTGTGTGTGTGGAAAACAGAACATAAGGAGACGACTTCACTTACTGCGAATGGCTTACTTGAGAGGCAACAAAAATGGGTTGCCCGAAAGGAAAAATAAATTTGACTTTTTCTAACCATTTTCTTTTCTTGTTCGGCCACTCTCTTTTCATAACTTTTACTTTTTAGGCAGACATTCTGTACCGGCGCCGAGCACCAACAATGCACATTTACTACCGGACACCAGTAATTCCGCTACAAAACCCGCTTCGATCCTTTCAAACGTGCCCGATTAGGGTTTACGGAATTGCGGTCGCCGGAAAATGAGCCTCAAATAGTTCCGCTTTAAAATTTTATCGACCATTACGCCACGATTCAGCGTGGCGCTCGTCCGGGCGTGTTTGAACTATTTCGAAAAAAACTCGAGGGAGAATAGATTTTCGATCCGTTTTATCCACTTACTTCCTAATGATTTTCTTGTTATCTTTGCGGCTGCCAGTAGTTGTGTGCGCTTCAGGCTGGCAAAGAAATTCCCTTCCTCAGTCAATAACCCGGAAATGGGCAAGATTTTTCTTTTCGCCAGAACACGTTTCAATTTTTCACAAGCGTTTTTTTTTTTACTTTCTTGGTTTTAACGCTTTCAGGCAACTCGATTTTATCTCTTTTCCAGCTGACAACAATGCCAAGATGAACAAGTGAGCAGCAGTTATGATTGCATGTTTAAAAAAAATCTGTTTCGTTTTAAATCCGTTTGTTTGAAGGGTTTTTGTAGGCAATATTGAACTCCATTTTGTTTCCAGTTTTTATACATAATTTTTGTTTTGCTTAAATATCAAATTTGCAATCACATTTTTTGCTATTTTAGTTTGATTAAGTCTTGAAAAAATGAGTAACTAATTATATTTACAACAACGATAGCCACAAAAAAAGAAAATGTTTCATCATTCACAAAATGCTATTTTTTAACTTTATTTATAACTTATATTCTTTTAATTTATCTTAAAAAACATTAACTAGTTATTTCTTTTAAATGATTCAAATTGGCTTCTATTTTTTTTATAGTGTTGATTAAAATCAAATTCAAAATTTCATTTAAGAAACCATATGAAAATACCTTGTCTTCTCCGCAGTTTTTCTATCCTTTGTAAGCTTCAGAAGCTTTTTTGCACACCACTCGAAAAATAACCTCGTTCCACCATTTTCTAATTACTTCTAATAGCCACTGGTTAAGAAGCGGTCGTCTGTGACACCTTCCTTCACTGCTTTTGGCACCTACCGTTCCACGACTATTGACCACGAAGGACAAAAGAAAGACGCCTGTTTCTTCCACCTTCTCCCTTCATTTTGTGGTGAACAAAAAGCTTTTGTGGGTTGCAGGAGAAAACCCTCGTGAAGACTTTTCCCTCCGCGTGTGTATACCTTTTAAAGTAAGGACACAAAAACCCGAAGGTTCCGTTGCACTTCGCAAAGTAATGGGTGTCTTCTTTCTCGCCTAAATGGAACTAAACTCTTCCTCGGTTGGTGAAACGTTGCTCACACGCAGAACGTGTCCTGATCATTGGCACTGGAGTGAAGTGTGACAGTAAGCATGGCAGCACGGTTTTTGGGTACCTATTTCGTACGTACAGCAGTACGTTCAACCGCAACGATGCGCGCTCGTAATACAAGTTGCTGCTCGTGTCGAGGACGCGTGTGCTTGATGGTTTGTGTATGTTGAGCGTGTATATCTCTGTGTGAGTTTATGAATTTGTGCTCGGAATACAGAATGACTGTGGTGTTTCATTCGAAACTCCACTCACCATTACCCATTACTTCGTACGGCGGACTGTCCTTCTTGTTTGCAAGGGCGGTAGAAGGCAACAAAACATTACCAACCCCCTATACACACCGTATAGGTCCCAATATTCAGTAACTACCATCTGCACGAACCCAAAAGTCCATAATGAGAACTGCCCCCCGTTGGTTGTTTTTTGTCAGTCGAAAACCTCACACCATGCTTGGGACATGCGGCAACCAGAAGCAGAGAGAAAGGCTCCACCAAAGGGGGACGAGATTTGAGACCATTTAGCGGGAAGTACACATAAAAATACAAACAACCTCAGTAAGGTGGAAGCCGTTACTTTAGGTTATACTTTTCCCGTTTGGTGTTGTTTCTTTTTTTTTTTGTTACATGTCGTTGTCCAGGTGCTTGTACGGAATTGTCCTCTGCTAAGCGGTTGGTCGAAAAGTAGCTTCCGCTATTTTCATCTCATAATCGTAAAATCTTTTTCACTTTACCGGCACACCACACTATCACATTATTGGTCGCGGTCCTGGCACTCAACAGAGCTAACTACAAACATTTTAGCAAAAGGGTTGTGGTGTGCAGCAAGTGTATCCCCCACTTGCCAGGATGGCTATGAAGTGTCCATAAGGTAGTAGTAGCAATGGCATTCTCGGTATCATCAGCGCACTTTGCGCTCAGCTTCCACAATCACGTTACAAAATTTGGAAACAGTCTGTCAGGGGACGGCGCAGAAAAGTGGTGAGTTGGAAGGTGCAAGGAATATCATAATTGCCCAGCAATCGTGACCGCTTCGTTGGTCGGTTATGATGTCAACGAGGGTTAGCTTTACTCGGTAGGAACTAGGGGTTTTAAGATTGTAACCTTAAGACGATACGTATAGTTGGACCAATCGCGAAGGTAAGCTCCCGGTATAAAGAGATCAGATTTGCTGAGAGTTGTGCCGGATTTTTGCACCGATGATAACATCAACTTCTGCTTAAAGTTGGGGTTTGTTATGTGAGAAGCTTTACTTACACGTAATTAGTAAATGGTGGAAAATTGTGGTACGTACCTGTGAAGAGAGGAAAATACAAAGGAAAACATTATTAGACGATATAATCATGTGATGAGGGAGTTTAAATATTTAGAAAGCGATTGAAATATTTGATTTAAGCATTAAAGTAAATCGTTACCATAATCATTAACCCTACCATTAACTAAAATATAATCTCAAATGTACAATATTGTACTGAGACTCAACTTCCTAGCTAGTATAACGCAAAGTTGTTGATCGGATTGGAGAAGGCAAATTTAAAGCTTTATAAACACACATTGCCCTGTATAAGGAAAGAAATTCCACTAAAAGATTTCGTATGGCCTTAAGGAACTATTTTTCCCCATATCTTTTTTTCCTACTGATACAGCCAAAGGAAATGACAAACCATTGGAAGATGCTTTAGATTGTGTGGCCAAACGTATACGTATGATATTATCAGGAAGCAAAAAAAAAAAAAGAATCCAAAGGCTCGTCCCAAATCCCATCCCGTGGCAAACCAGCAAAGTATTCCTGAGAAAGTCTTCCACCAAAAATGGGGGAAACGGACAACGTGCCAGGAAGGCGTACGAAGGTACGTTGCGTGAAAGGAAAGTTATGATATACGATTTTGTTTGCGATCTTTTCCCCATTTTTACGTAACGTATAAATTCCTCTACCATCATCCCCGCAACACCCGAAGGTAGACAGGGCGAGAGAAACTGGTCTAGATTTGCTTTATTTTTATCCACCCACCCAAGCGATTCGAATGTGGCTTGTTTGTGATTTCTCAATGGTCCACTTTCGACGGAACTAAGAAATCACAAGGGAGTAAGTGAAGGAAAGGGAGAAAAAGAAGAGAGAAAGGGGGAGAAGAAAAGAGTAGCGATATCGGGTATAGTTTTCACAAGTTTTTCCACCTCGTACTTATCTGGCCCCGGGAAAACGATGGGCGAGTAGTAGTTCCTTTCGGCGCATCGTTTTCTGTTGATTCATTCCGGAAACTGTGCCCCGAGCGTAGGGGAGAAAACACGGTTGGCTATACAGTGATATCTATGCCTGCCGGGAAGTCGCGTAAGCAGGGCCACGCACACACACACACACACCCTAAGAGGGCCAGGCGAAGGCATACACGTGTAATGTGCGGCGAGTGAAAAACATTTCCTCGAAGCATTTGCACAAAGCAAGGCAAGCTGAAGAATGTGTGCGTTTGGCGCCAGGTTGGCTAGAGGCAACATCGGCCAGGACACATGCATTCTCAGTTGCTGTGGCAAAAGCCGGAAAAGAAAAATGCCATTTTCATAAAAGAAGGTAAACTTTTTCTCAGGTGTGTCTGATAGGACGGTGCGATACGACACGAAGAGACATTCCGTGAACCTTAAACGGCAAATACTTCTGTGGCAGTGCTGCCTGGAAGGAATGGATTTTTTGGGGTATGATGATGTAAGACCCAAAGTATTAGCTACATGAGAAGGTTTTTTTTCTGCTTCTCTCTTTTCTATAATTTTTGTGATGCTCGTAGTGCCCGGTTGCCAAACAGGATGTTAAAATGTCAGAATAGTAAAATGGTTGCAAGTTTAACTAACTTTGGTTGAAGGCTTAAAGTAAAGCGTACTTTAAGGGAATATTTCTGTGTTGAGTAAATGATGTAAAATTAAACACGATTTACATTACATGCGTTTTGTGATGAGTTTCTCATTTTAAAAATAACAGCAACTATCATCTTTTAATCGCACTGTAACTGTTCCCCAACATCGTTTACAGGCCTGAAAAACCTATAATCACATCGACGGTATCTTTCAGCTGCAAACAAAAAATCCACCCCTCAAAAAACACAAGTGAGCAGATTTGCACCCCATGGCTTTCGTCAATCCCCACACATTTGCTCTTGCTTCCATCGCCCGGGGGTTCGTTTCCTTCGTGTTTTGAGGATATCTGGAATATAAATTTATTGTTTTATTGCTACATTAACGATGGACAGATCCTGCTGGGGCTGGATTCTATCGATAAGTTTGGCTTTTGAAAACGAGCTTCCCGAGTCATCGTTATTGGATTGTAGGTGTGGTTAGGTGCCCCATCATGCCACCGGGTCGGAATCTTTTCACCAAAAAAAAAAAAAAAAAAGATTCTATACCGTCCATCCTGTGTCATTGGGATGCTTCTCGTTTCAGCACCATCGAGGAAAGGGAACTTCCACGCTGATGCATTTATGAGTTTTGCGATATGAGTGGATTATTTTTCTGTCTTTTTTTTACTTTTATGTTTTATGGTTGAGTTGCCTTATCCAATCAGTAAATACTGGCGGGATGGTATGGCACAACTTTATCCCCCTTACTTGCGCATTGTTCCTGTTTTATGTTTCAAACCCTCAGAACGCTTCTTTACTATGCAGCAGAAAAAGGTCGGAAGTAACGGTAGATCGTGGTGAAAAGCGTCTGGACATTATCCAGCGCCTTGGAGGGTTTTTTGAAAAGCCAGGTCGGTTAGTTATTATCGTAGGTCAATTTACGTTTTGTGTGAGCGGGTGCCTAAAAGAAAGAAAGAAGAGAAAAAAAAAACACCATCCAGCAAGCCATCGCATCGTCAAGAATCGTCGTGAATCCGAATGAGATATCAATAAATGAAATATCGAATGTTTATGATAAGACATTTATGGCTTTACATCGAGACTATGGGTCGGGCCATGGTGTTTTTTGTGGCGAGAGTGCAAAGTCTGCTGCTTTATGGGCTTTTGTTTCCAACGCGGTTCGTGAACGTAAAGGTGAAAAGGGCGCGTGATATGATAAGCAAATGGATACTTAAACTTTCTATAAAATACCATACAACTGCTGATTACTCTCTTTTAGAGAAAAATTGAGCTGGCCGTATAGAACTGCATCGTAAACACAGACCGTTGAATGCTTTCACGGCATTTTTGAAGATGTCTTTGTGTGATGTAATTTGGGACGTAACCATAAAGCACGTGTTAAAAGAGATATTTTAAAGGCATGAAAATTAAGCTAATGTCACTTTCATTGTAAAATCTAATGAATTCTACAAATAAAGTAATAAAGAATGGTTCTAGCATTTTCAAGCGCAGAATATTATGTAGAGAAATCCTGAATATTATGTAGAGAAACTTTCTACAAAAACACTTTCACCTAATGAAAGAAGCCCTTGGTTAGGAATAATTATTATGGCTTCTATCAGTCATATCAGTTCGGAAGGTATAAAAAAGTATCCACATACCATTAACACAAAACCCTATCATTTTAGACAAAAGGTTATCATGTGGTTTACTGCCATACCATATCTTGGGCTATAATAAATAACCATTCTACCTGATTTCCTGGTATACCTAGCCCTTTCGTTAACCAGCAATCGTACACACTAACCATATCAGGGGGGAAACGAATCTATTCTAAGCCTACCACCAACTTACTGTCCACCTGAAAACCGCCGAATATATTGATGGATTGGGCTTTTTACAAAATTGCCGAGTGACTCACAAAACCTCCAAAAAGCAATCAAACAACACAACGTGAACAAAAATCACTTCCACATTTTTACGACAACGCAATCTTTTCTTTTTTCGGTCGATAATGTGGCTTGATTAATGTGTGGGTAAGATCCTTGCTAGTGGTGTTTTTTCACCCATCCGCCATGGAAGTGCCATACCACCAATCAAACAACAAATCAAGAAACAAACAAACGCACTCTCAACTCGCTTTCTTTGGTGCTTAGCTTCAATGAAAACAAGAAGAGGAAGCAACAACAAAAAAAAGCTTCAATCCACAGAAGCTTTCCTAAAGTGGTCTGCTACTTGATTAACGCAGGATTTTCCCTCGACAGCAATCATCCAGTCCAGTCCCGCTGGTGACCTATGTGGGATTCGTATGGGGGACATTCGCGACGAATGTCCGTGTCGCGCCCCCGGTTCACCCAATTCAACCCTAGTACGTGTGTTCCTGACCAACGGGGGCCAATCGATATTTTGTCGATCGGTAAAACGTGACGTATTTCCCACCGATTGGTGCCCAACCGTTCCCAAAATCAGAAACAGAACACATTCTTCAACGGTCGTGCAATGAAATCGGAGTTTCGGAGAGGTTTTTTTCTCTCCAGCCCGCAACCGCAATCATACAGTCGGTTTTACCTTTCCTGCGTTTTCGTCCACTCCTCAGCAAAACACCGAACGCTGTCCAACCTAAACCCCAACACCCCGGAAGATAGGAAGGGCACAAAATACACGTAAAAAATGGATAAAGCAGGTAGGTTGCCTGCTTACGGTGTACTCAGGTTGACAAATGATTTACGAGCCCGGCCATGGCGGTACGAAGCGCGTCTTGTTTGTTTCCTTTTTGCTTTTTCTTAGGTTTTGCTAGGTTCGTGCTTCTGCAATTCACGCACGAAAAAGGATTTTATCCAGCACAGCAATCGGTTGCTTTACCGCCCCACCCAACCATCGGATGCCGATACTGAGGGAAACGGAAATGGAATCGGAACGCACCAGTGGTATCAGGGTCCCACGAGATATAGTGCGGTAGGGAGTAGCATTTTCCGAGCAAAGACAGGGATCTCTTACAAACGGAACGAAACTGAATTGGTGTATTGGATGGGTGAGTGTGCGGGTCGAGAAGGATTTTTTGGCGTATGCAATAAATAACCTCGGAGTCAATCGTTTCGGGTTTCGTTCGGAAGAATTCTGAATTTACCACAGAAAAACCTCCACTGCTTGTGCTTTCAAATATACGGTACAGCAGTGATATCTTACCGGTGGGCTTTCGTACAAAACAGGCGGAATAAGCCATTTCCAAGTTGACGTCAGCCAGATAGTATTGTTATGTTCCGTTTCCGATCAAATAAAACTATCAAAAAATATATAAACAATAGCGTAAAAAAAGCATAAAGTGAGTTCTACCCCACAGACAATTCTCATAACTGCTCTCGTACAGCGTGGGTTTCATCTGCCTGAAACAACAACAAACTCGTAACTGTTAACCAACGCTCTCTGTCAGCGGTTTTTTAAATGAAGTCGAATCGAATTCTGTTCACAGTGTTGAGCTATTTTCTTATTTACCTAACTTCAATCTCCGCCAAACAGTACTTTACGAGTAGATTGTTCTAAATGTTCGGACATGCACCCTTCCCATTAGTATTTCTCTCTGTATTCGAGTGTGCGATTGAGTATGAGAAAGTGGATGTAATCAAAAACGAAATCACATAAATAAATTGAGTTTATTACTTTATTTCGAAGCCGGTAAACACGTCACCAGCAAGCATGGTGCTGGCATTCATACGATACTAGTCTCTACGATTGTAGGATTTGAACATTCGTTAGACGATTCAAATGCCGGAAGCTGAATCAGAATTGTTGCCGTCAAAGAACACAACCACGCTTCAATGAATTTAATGATGAAATGTGAAATGCGTGAAATTGTACAGAAAGCACAATATTTGATGATTTTTATTGTCTAAATAAATTTTAACAGATATGCATTATTTAGACAGAAGAAATTACTTATAGATCAGGAGCAAAATACATTTCAATTTAAAGAAGTTAAATTTCAGCAATATGCCTACAAAAATATGATACTTCGAGCGGTCGTTGATTCATAGCAAAGCGCCTAGCTAATATATTAATTTTAAGATTTTGTTTCACTTTTCGAAAAAAAAACAAGCCCTCTACCAGGTATGATACACGCGGAGGGTCAGCCACATTCAAAGACATCTCTGCGAGGCGATTTGTGCAAAGAAAGCGAATTTGCACAGCAAACAGCTTGATCCTCGCCTCTGGCACAAGGGGAAGATGAACGAAATGCGTCGACCAAGGCAGAAGTGAAAGCAAAACGAACCCAAAATTTTGGTAACATTCACCGTAAACAACCGGTTGGTGAGTGGTAGTGCAAGGGAAGGTACGCTTGAGCTTAAATATTTACCCACCGAACACTGGCGTACAAAACGGAGGTACGTTTTTGGTGCTTAAGAGGACGCTTTTCTTCGGAGAAAAATTAATTCATTCCTTTGGCGATGAAAGATCGCCCATCGAATGGTTTGGAGTGGGGCAAGATTAAAGCTGGAGGGTGTGCGCCAGTAGTAGTAAAATGGCATTACTTATGCGCTTTGGACCGTAGAAATCAGAGCATAATCCAAAGCAGATTAAGCAGCGCACACTCTGCAGCACAAAACAACACAGCTCCATGTTTTGGACCAGAGGACGGTTTCGTGCAGAAAAGCTGGAACAACAATTGTGAGATTAAATTTGGAAAATGGGCTTTGCTTTTTGGGGGAGTGTGGTGTGCAATGAAGACAGTGGAGATGGAGGTGTAGCGTGTCCACGATAAACAGCACAGCATAAATTCCAACCATCGCGTGGGTCCATCGCAAGATTAAACGCACCCCTGCCCAACAGTTTGTGTTGCCGACGCGAACACGACTGGGGTCTCGTGAATAAATAGTCCTTTGGAAATGGTACTCCACTCGACAGAAATGAAGGTAAGTCGTTGCCGTTTTGTGTACTCCCTTGTTGGCGATGCCACGATTGCTGGATTGGTGGATCGTAAAAACTAAAATTTATGCAACCATCTATCACACCCGCGAAACATCATTCCCGGGCGCGTGGTGATAATATTTGGTGCCACCCAGTGCATTCCAGCGCATGCATTCTAACCATGCCACGTCTCCGGTCGGTGTGAAGTGTGCGGTTTTTTTTTTTTTGGAAAGGTGAAATAAATTTAACCCTCTTTCATTAAACAAAACTCGATCCTTGCTGCACACGTAGCTGGGTGGAAAATTTCTTAACTCCTGCTTAAACCGACAGACAAAATACTAAAGTGCATCGCCGAAAAACTCGCAAACATCAGTAAAGATGATCTGCTACTTCTACCGTTGGTGGATGGCGAAGATGGCGAAGAAAACGGGTTGGGAAGCTTTTTTTCTTCACCTCGTCGCTGCATCACTCACCATTTGGCTTTCAAAATAATCGCATAACTCTTCGCCAAAGTGCTTGCCGAAAGCTTCCAACCCATACCGAACGTACCTTAAGATTTACCATCAAGGATCCGCTTGCAAAACGGAGGTGGGTTCAAGTGAAGAGAAATGTTGGTCGCCTTCAAGGACGTCAGCCAAAGCTCGTACTTCGTCGCTGTGAACGAGCGACAGAGCACAGAGTATCGTGCGGAGCACCAACACCTCTTGACGAAGCATTCGCAACAGACCCATCCATCGGGAACGCGATAATACACCTTTCAGCATTCTTCCACGGCAGCAATAAAATATACATAAACTTTATCAATAAAACAAATTTTTGAAACAATTTCGTTGTACAGAGCACGGCAGGGGCTGATACCGTTGAAGCCACTCCGGTCTCTACTCAACCTACCACGTGCCATTGCAATGTGACCGAAAGAAGTCGACAATTTAGTTAGAAAAGCGTAAAACACCGAAACGACAGGAAGTTTAAGATTGTTCCTTTGGGGTGGGTGATGACATGAGGGCGAATGAAAATGCTTCTTGCATATGTTCACACGTCTTGCGCCACCGTTTGGCCTGTACACGGTTGAGTCACGGTTGCCTGTTTACCAACCAGAAGGAATAATGGTTACCAGGCGTAAAGCGAACGGTTACGGTATTTGGCCACGTTTTGCAGAGCTCCATTCCGTATTGCCGTTTGTGTGGATATTTCAAATCGGTTCCTAACTATAATCCGGTAGGTGCACTTGACCTCCTTCCTACAAAACCGGATAGATACACACGAAAGGGAAGAAATAGACAGAGATCGCGGTGGTGTGAGTCATGCCGGGAAGACAGTTGTAAAACGCTCTTTTGCACTTCCTGTCACTTTTTGTGCAGTTTCCTACCCAAGCTGCAAGGTGTGTGTGTGCGTTCCATAACACATAACGGGCGGTAAAAACGTGCGAAAAACTTTTTGGCCTATACTGGGCTGGGAGGTTTTTGTTTTGGGAAGTTCAGCGCTGGGAATGGTGCTAAGTACATTTGGTGTGATGTAACCGTGGCTAGAACACGAGCTATATTTCCGATGGGACAGACCTCCTTCAAGACAAACGATTGTTGAAAGTTGGACGATTAAGGTGCCTTTTTTCCGTTACACGGGTGTCTTGAAATGCTTCTACGGCACGAGCTAGTGTTCGGGGTGGCAATCACCGGAAGCTGAGTACTTTTTCATTTATTTGTTCGTTAGTTTTTTTGTTTTTGAAACAAAACAAACATTTTATTTGTGAAGGAATCGTGATGTTCTAGAGAATGCATTTAAAATACAAATGAATTAAATTTAATAAAATGATAAAAATGTAAGTTTTAGAAGATTGTGTAAAGAAATGTTTGAATGAGTTTAAATTTATGGTACTATAAAATGAAGATTTAATAAAAGAATACAACTAAATTAAAAACATAAATAAACATTTAAAAAACAACACAAAAAATCGAAACTGTAACAAAAACAAAGAAAACAATACTTACAATGTAATCAAATAAAACGAATAAAAAATAAGTAAAAATGTTAAGATTTTTTAAATTTAACAAGTTAAAAATAATAAGATACAAATTAATACAAAAAATAAGCAAAAAAATAATTTCAAAACGTCAAAAACGTCAATCAAAATGTGGAATCAATGTCAAACTCCAAAAACAAACTTCAATAACAGTACACACATTTAAAGCAGTAAATCAACGGCAAAACAAAGCAAAACATTACGTGGATCGATGAAACTTTTGACTCACATCAAGTCATACATCGCGTACAGTTAAAGCGAACCGTACAAATATGGGTCGCAATAAGGAATCGGTAATCTGCAGGTCAGCCACCAAACGGGCGGATCGTTTCGGTGGGTTTTCTGTACAAATATCATCCCTTCTTGCGTTGCGGCTTCGAAAACGGATAAATCAATCAATTTTTTACGACATTTTCAATCCGGACACGCAACGCACACACAAACACGAACGGAAAGGAAGTAAAACCTTTATCTATTTTGCGGTTCCTACCAGTTACCAGTGTGTATGTGTGTGTGTGTGTGCGGTGGGGAATTTTGATAGTCTAGTTTTCTAAACATGCTGGCGTGTGGGTGATGGACCGGTCGCTAGTGACTTCAAGATTCTGTGTACATTTTTGTTTCATGACCCAGCGCATCACTCCTTTTTTTTGCTTTTTATTGAGACTAAAAGAGCAAACGCCTTTCCTTACCATCGCTCGTGCGTTTGTTTCTCATTCTACGAGCTTAAATTGGAAACCCCTTTCACGAATTTGCAGGCCATGCAAAGGGACACGCATGGGAGAGTGGAACGAACGAACTCGCCGGTAGAAAATGCCATGACCAAAAAGTCAATATTCTTCGACAAACCGGACCGGTGGAAGTTTGAAATGGTGCAGAACGAAATGGGTGGGCGAGCGAAGAAGCAAAGTACGTTGAGAAATCGTGCGGAAAGCTGATTCTTTTACTGCGCCGGAATAGTGGCAAGGAAGCGCACACCCAGTGTGGGGTAAAAGGTACTGCCCCAAAAAAAAGAAAACACAAGAAAACTCCCTCTTCGACAACGAATTGAGAATGCGGGGCACTATGTAAGACGATCGATCGGAAAAGCCAAATGAACGAACGAATGACAAAGTGTAGAAGAGAGAGTGAGAAAGAAAGAGAGAACCTCGGACGGATAGTCAGGAGACCCAGGCGAAGTGAAAGGATATATTGATGTGCTGCAAATTTTATGACTTACAAATTGAGTTGTAACTGGGAAGAAATTGATATGCGAAGCAGGAAACGTTTTGTGTTTCTTCGGGTCCGGGATTGGGTTCGGTTGACTCAGTTTCAACGGAATTAGTGTGTGGGAGTGTGTGTGTGTGTGTGTGTGTGTGTGTGTGTGTGTGTGTGTGTGTGTGTGAGCTGGTGGTGGCGAATGTTTACCAGGCGATCCTTCATTCTTCCCCCAAACCATTTCCCTTATTTGTTGTCCAGATTTCTCCTCCTTCCCCGCAATACTACCTTCCTTCCATCCGACGACTTCTATGGCTTTCAAAAACTTAACGGTCAAAGAGAAAGTCAATATCGTTCAACATTTCGACAGCACAAGGTTGGCGTGCAGCGTTGAAACCGTCGACTGAAGGCGACGAATCGACCGCCTCACAACCACACACCGGGCTTTGATGATGATGAGATTTTTTATTCCTGTCAACCACCATAAGCTCCTTCGTCATAAGCAACACACACACACACACAAGTGGTTGGAACAGCAAAACGACATCTTGTGGAACCCCGTTTTACAGTGTTCGATTTGTTTCTTCGTTCGGAGAAGAAAAATGTCTCTTTCACCGATGCGCTCGTCTAACCGTAGCAGCACAGAAGACATCGAATGCAATCGAGGTTAATTTAAGTCATTTCATAGATCATAGGCACCAGCGAAACGGGTGGCCGCTTGGGTGTAATACAAGCGTATCCGAATAAGCCATTCAAGGATTAAGGAAAAGTTGGTTTTTTGAAGCACGGAAAGGATTTTGCTAACAAATTGCTTCCTGTTTGACCTGCGAGAGGGAGTTGTGTGGTCATAAGCGGATGGAGTTGACGGTGTGTGTATGGTTTGCATTCGTGGCATTGATGGGTCGCGATTGTAAAGGTCGTCCAGCATAAATCACCAGTGATGAGCGGGATTTTCCGTCAGTCCGTGACATTATTAAGGTTGCCAGTTTTTTGCTGTTGTTTAAAGCATCATTAGCCAACGGTGGCATTTTGTTTCAGTGTGGTTGGTATTGAAGAATTTCTTCAAGCTCTGTCTGTAAAGCATCGAAGTGCTTTCATGGTGCATATTTTTAAAGCGAATGTGTGTAAATTTTTTAAAGGAATTGATTTGGACAGCATGGATTTGATAATTTTTATGCAATAACTGCTTCGTATTTGAATTTCCTATTATGTTCTATGCTTTATAGTCTTGGACAGTAGTAGAAAAATAAATATTCTAGCTTTCCAGCTTTAAATTTATTTGTTCGATGCTGGATGCTAAGATCTGGGGACAATGAAAATTTTGGAGAGATTTTTACATGATAATTCGCTTAGGAAATGCTTGGCAATTTTTGAATTTTACGTTAAACTTGATGTTATTTCACTGAACCTTATAAAAGCCAAAATACGATAACAAACTAATTTTTAGTGGCAAAGTTGACCATCGAAGCGCAACAGTTTGTATGTAAAACGTATGTTTCTCAAATCTTAACACAGTCACAAATATTCACATTCAAATCTTTTGCTGCAAATCTAAGCAAATCACAAAATGCACGAAAGCAATTTCACCTTTACCAATGACGCTGCTATCGGCTAAGCCAAAATCTTGTTCCTAATTCGGAAATACGCAACTACTACCTTGTACGAATGTATTCTTTCTCCTCCACACTATAGCCTCAAATATTGTGCCCTTGTTCCGTGTTCACAGCTTACGACCAAAGCATCTTATGAAATAAGAATGAGCTCTTAGCCTAAAGGTTTGATTATATTGTTTTTACGATATTTACTTTCCATCTAGCAGAGCTCTCACTGCGTCCCAAGTGGACTTCACAGTCCAACCGACCGACCTTCCGACCGCCTACAGTTGCCACTTTCCTTCCCCCATGTCTTAAGGAGAAGTATTTTTGGTAGATTCTTTCCCCATCGGTAGCAAGACCAGATCAGGACGGTGATGGTAGAACTTCCCCCCGGTGTGTGCACCGCTTGGAAGGGATAAATCGAATGGATAAAGAATGAAGCAACGGAACAAAAATCTTCTCGTTATTTGCAGATAACACGAGGACCACACCGGCACAAGCAATATCTCCGGCTGTGTGTTGCAGAGGAGACGCCGAGAAAATATCACGTTTCTTGCCACTTTTCGGGGATTTTTTTTTTTGGTGTGTATATGCCATTCACTTCCACTCGGTTCCAGCTGCAGTATCCATGCCATCTCTCGCCCATGTGCTTTGTTAGTGCTGCAAGGAAATGTACGAATGCTGCGGATGGTCAATCGTTTGCAAATGGGGAAAAAATCTCTCCATTGCAATCTACTTCCTAGCCGGACGACTTACTAGCCGAAAAGCCATTCCAGAAAGCAAGTCCTACGTCCTCGTACCAGGCGGATAAACACAAACACTCCCGACCAGTCGGTTGGTTTGCCATTGCGAAATGTTCGGTGCAGATAAACGTCATGAACTTGCCTTCGGATGAGGATGAGAAAAACAAAGACAGAAAAAATGCAGAGGGAAATGGAAAAGAAATTCATCCCACTTCTCGTCCCAAATTTCTCTAACAAAGCAGTGGATAAGTATAACGTTGTTTTCTCACGAATTTGGTGAGAAAATCCGAGTAAGGAAAGGCACTAACAAAAAAACACCAAATTCCCCCTTCGAAACAACCGGAGCCAAATCCTGATATTCCAAAGCCGAATACAGCCTCATGTCGGGTTACCGGTGTGCGCTCGACAAGTGCAACTTTGCGAATCCATACCGAGAGCATCGTTGCAGGGCATACAGACGAAATGCTTATTAAATTTATGCGAAAAACTCTCACCCGCACATCTACTCCCCATCTGGACCTTCACGCTTCTTCCAACGACAGCGTCTTTCACTTCAATTGCCAATGGGCAGGACAAACACAAACTTCAAAGGGTGGTGGTAAGAAGGGCAGAAGTGCTGGAGGAGGTAAAATTTCTCATAAAAAGCCGAACAAACGAAACGGGCTGGAACGGAAAGCATTGCAACCGTCATACTGGAAGTGAGTACAGTTTTTCTGGAGCTATAGCTTCGGCGAACCTATCAAGGTTGTGGCCGTGAAGTGGGACACACTACGGCGTTTTTTACGGTATCCTTTGCTCTTCCGGTCGCTGGAAGGTGGCTGGACCTGCTGCGGAATTATAATAATAAAAACCTTAAGAGTGTGATAATTACATCTCTCGGAGCGGTATAAAAACGGTCCAAGAACTAAAGCGGCAGTTCCGAGATGGTAAAGAGGGAGCGATAGAGAGAGAGAGAGAGAGAGAGAGAGAACGAGAGAATGAAACCAAAAAAAAATCATCACCGACTTAGACTTATCAGCGTCACTGCCGGCGGTCAGCTCGGATTTGTGCTTATGGTCTGGGAAATGGGCACGGGAAACGCATTTCAAGGATTTAAGCGATTAGTGGCTGCGGGTGCAAGCGCCCGCTCGGTTCCTGTGCGAGTGGATATTCGAGATAACGAAACAGTCACATTTACTTTAACGAAACGTTAGCTTTTAACTGCAACTTTAGGATGTTAAAGAAAACGTCAAACGTATCGCGCAATTAGAAGGTCCACCGTTCAAGAGCTTCGTGACCAAATGTTTCCATCATCGCAATCGACCGTTTTGGCTTTAATACCCAATTCGGGCAGCAAATTCAGCAGGTTCTCGTTTCGTGCCCAGGATCAGGTCACATTTAAACTGTGTTTTTTTTGGGTTTTTCTATTGCTATTTTTATGGAGATTTTTTTTTCTCTTTCTCTCACTATCGCCAACATTATTACAAAGTCAAACGAGGTGAAAATCTTTTACGCAATCCTCCAACCAAACGCACACACACACACATACACTTTGCTACTGTGTTTGTTACGTCTCCACTTTACGACTCAATGCTTGACCGACGCGTTCGAATTTGCTACCGTTTCTGAGAAATCAAATTTCCTTAATCCACTTATATGAGATGAGTAAGGGAAAATATTGCTGCTCCGTGCGCCCACACATTGCCCGCACATCAATTGCCATCCCGGGGTTCTGTAGGGTTGAGAGCAACTCACGCCGTAAAGAAGGAAAAAAACGTACCAAAACTGTAAGTCATATTTGATCGTTCCGCTTCCCTTGTGGCCCCAAAAGCTGTGCTGTTCCCATTGCCTAACTTCTTGTGTTTTTTGCTGAAGAATCTGTAGTTTGTGTTTTATTCATATAACGAGGCCTAAACATTTACTCGCTTGTACTGGCAAAAGTCCTTCGAAAGCAGAACGATCGACAGAAGGTAGACGATAGGAAAAGTATTCTTCAAAGCGCAGCGTATTTTGGTTTGACTCGTTGGCATTCGATTCGGCAAGCTTAAAAAAACGGAACACACGAATGAATTTGACGTTCGAGCGTTTTATTAGCATCTTATCGTTTCTACTTCTACTTTCAGTGCCCATTCCTTGTACGGAACGAATATATCCATTCAAATTCTGACGAGCGGTTTTGGTTTTTTTTTTGCTTCCAGCGAGTACTTCACCGATTTTCATGTTTAATATTTTGTTTTCCCAATGTGGTAACGGGTGTCTTGTTCCGAGTACAACACTTGGAGGATCCCCATATGCAGCATGCGAGTGTTTACGTAGTACGTTTCTCCTCGTACTCTTCGTACGCGACTCCTTTGGGGCTATGGTTCGGTCGAAAACATTACCTCAAGGAAAACCTATCCTTTTCTCCACCACCACCACCACCACCACCACCACCACCAACCACAACGAAGAAGCGAAAGTGGCGGAAAAAAAAACTTCCAAAACGAACGGCGAAGGGCAATAATAACGCACGCTTCGGTGAACCCACACACGGTAGACCTACTTTTCGGTCGAATACTGATATTGGCATGAAATTGATACTTTTTCGCCTTTCACCTTGAGGGCGTTTTTCCCGTCCCATGCATTCCTTCGGATCCGTTTTCGATGAAGGTAAACACGAGTACCGGTGAAGAGAAGGAAGAAAAAAAACCACGAAGGGATAAAAGCTACCGGAAGGAAATCCAAACACGCACACGCACGCATTCGCTATCATCCACTCGTGGGGAACATACGCACGCCCCAAAAAACGTTCCACTCTTATGACGTACGGGCGTACAAACACACACACGTGCTTATGCGAATAGCCACTTTTGCTTACGTGCCCTCCGCCCGTCTGTCAGTGGCGCATCAAATTATAATATCTTTTAATACCACTTTGCTTATGAAAATATTTTCTTTCTTCCCAAAAACCTACATCCCCGTGCACCGGACGGCTTTCCGTTGATAGGTACCAATCGGTACCGGAACCGACGGTCCGAACGACCGTGCAGGATGGACGAAGTCGCTGTACACCCGAATTATGTGTGTGCCGCGTCTCGGATTGTGCAATGGTTTGGCGTAGGAAGAACTCGTTCCTCGCCATTCCTCGCTATTACGTCGATGGCGACGATGGTCTACGCTACAAGGGTAGAATTTGTTATCCTTGCGTGCGGCGGATGCTAAATGGTTTTCTTCCCCACCGTGTCCTTTCCGGTCGCCTTCTCGGACTACCGCCGTTGCTCCGGAGGCCTTTCTACACCACCACCATCTAAAGCACCAGCAAAAAGGAGAATGTATTCACCACCATGTGCAAAACCATTGGTGGAACTTGGTACGACAGTTAAAGAAATGTAAACAGCATGATTGGTGGCCATGCTAAGATCTTGGTTTTGTAAAGCCACGAAAGTACTGCGATGATTGCCATCTTGCGAATACAAAATGATGGACAGCGGTAACGAAATATTGGGGATTACTTGTTAGACAGCTTGTTGCTCATTCTGACAACATGCATATTGTAGAGAATTTTTAAAATTATCGACTTGCGAATTGATTAAATTGAATTAATGCAATGCTACATTTTTTTATATCAAAGAATTCCTGCAACAAACAAACTATTAATCATATGGACATACAAAAACGGTTTCCACCAGAAGTACCATTCTGACCTCGAAATGAGCAACAAATTTACGACAAGTTGAGCAACGCAGGAAATTCCAATATGCAAACTTGCCGGTGCTCGTAAAGATGTATGCCCACTGGCGCACTCAGGGCCCTGCATGCCCCCCCATAGTATAAATCCAGCTTCTCGCTTTGAAATAAAACGTCTAGAATCAATGCTAAATCTACCACCAATTCCGACAAGTTGGTGCTAACGTGCGGAAGCGTAACAGTGTGCCAGTGTGTGCAATCTGTTACCGATTGGTTTTTGTAGCAAAAGCGGTCCCCATTTACCGGGCCACCGTTCTCAGGAGAACCACTAAAACCGAAGTCCCCAGGTTGACCATAAAAAGTACATAAAATCGGAAACGACATCGATCGTTGACCGATGGTCGGTCGATGATGGCGTGACGCACATGACGTTTTCTCTTGCTGATGCGATTCTAGTTGGAACACACGTGGTGGGTGGGGATATTCGTAAACGCACGTTTCGGTACCCAACCCACCACAGCAAAACCTTGGCCAGTGTGTGCGTCGAAGTAAAATGATTGAAATCAATAAAAAAAGAGCAACCAAACCAAAACCAGCGGATAAAGGAAGTGCTTGATGTGATGGGAAGTGAGTAAAATTAACCTCAGCATAGTCAGTGTTCAATTGCATTCGTTTGGATTCGATTGGGAGATTGGGTAACACCTTCACGAACTGCAGCACAGCACATTTGGCTACTTGCACAAAACCATCCGGATGTCCGCTTACCAAGAAACCTCCAACGCAGACGTTCAAATGGAACGGAAATGAATGGTAGAAAGAAAAAAAAGCTGTGTTTCCTAACAATATAAAACGAGATTCGTTGCCCGTTTTCTTGCCCGGTTCAATGAATCAGCAATTGAAAGACACACACAGCCAGCGACCAGTGTGTAAGGATTCGTTTTGATGATTGCTTTTTCTGAGCGTCCTGTATGTTAGGTTCGCTCCCTTACTAGGGTTCCAATCTTTTCACTTGACACACACGAATGCTGCTGCCTGTACAACGAGCAGCATTTTATCATCCATTGCGAGTCGACATTGAGCATTGGCTCGAGCGTGGACAAAGTGTCCGTCTTCACACAATGGCCAACAACATCGTGAACAAATTGGTTAGGTCACCGTGCCTCACATCATGCTCGCTTCAGGTTGCTGCGCTCAACCGGTTGCGATCATGCAATGGGCCAAACACTGCCGGACGTGAAATCCACTAAAAGCAGCATGTTGCAACATCGTTGTCGTCCTCAGCACCGGAGGGCCGCAAGGCACGAGTAGCAAATAAACTGTATCCATTCCGTTCCGTTGGCGAAAGGTAGCGTTTCTCAAGCTGCAAAGACGTTCGGACGTACACATCAATGGTCCATCAGTTCTACCACGGTTCGGCAGGAACCGCAACGACACACCGGGAGACAGTAACGAAGCTAAAGACGGTTTACTTCACCGTCAACGCCGTCGCCATCATCATCATCATCTTTGTTCGGCGTGCACAAGAGCACAAGCAATTGCTGCTTGGACCGGGAGCGGAGACGCCAAGGTCGTGAAATTGCTTCAGCCAAAATTGAATTAACAAGACATGAAATGCGCAAACAAGAGCGTGCGCGAACGCGCCATCAAATCGACCGTAAAGCCAAGCACCACTCTGTTTGCTGTCAGTGTGGCCCAAAATCCAAAACACCCAACCTGCCCGAAAACCCCAACCAAACCGGGGTGACAATGTGTGACACCCGCCCGGATGTCGATGGCTGGAAAAGCGTGTGATAACGGGACAAGGTTTTTGCGGTAACAAAAGCTCGCTTAAGACAACAACCAACCGACCGGACCGACCGGTTCCGTTTCGAAGTGCTTACCTCGTGCCACCGTGTTGCCTTTGACGCTTTCGGTCGAGGTAAGGTAACGGAATGATAACACCTAATTTTCTGTAGCCAATTTTCAGTGCATCGTCCGAGCTGTGGTCAAACTGTCCCCATAGCATAGGGCAGGATCTCCCACTTTGAAGAGTGTCATGTAATTTTATATCTTTACACCGTACTGTTACAGTGCCCGGTTTCATTACACGAGGTTTCGCCTTACTCACTCACCATGCCGGTACGGATATTCCGACCTTACAATTGTGCTTGTGCGGGGAGCTTTAAAATCCGTACTTAGTGCACTTTTGATGACACTGTAACATTCAATTTTCCCCGGAATTACCTTTTGTGCCGTGCTGCTCGGGATGTTTTCACTCGATACGGCAGTGTAATGTAAGATGGGAAGTGAGCTGTATGTTTCCAGCACAAACCTGACACAAGGGTTGCAGTCTGGATGTAGCAACAAAACCTGCTATAACAATGGTGTCGGGAAAGCAGGAAGACATCATTGCTTCCAAACTGTGTCCGAAAATATGTGGTTTTTCATTTTTCTGGACATCATCCCCAGGACAGGCACAATGAAAACAAATAGCTCGGGGGGTTCGGTAGCTAGCATTGAATCGTTAAAAAGCCATCATCAAAGTGTCGAATTTTAACACTTTTTGTTGGGTGAGCTTTTAATATGTTATTCTGGGGGAAATTTTCCAGTGTAGAACACTAGCATCAAATCAAAATGGGCAGTAGTTTATTTAGCATATCCTTTGGTATATTGCGTAGCGTCATGTACGGTCTACGTTTCCTTGATAATAAACCTAAATGGATTTAGTAGTTAAGCAATACAGTATCTCAGAACCAATCTATTCTAAAACCGAGCATCTAGATTAAGTAATATTTAATGAATTTCTTAATTACTACGATAACTGTCAACAGCTGCACCATTCAGGTAGTCATTCGGGTTAAATTCTCCTTCCCAATAATCCACATAGGATATGGCAACTTTTCTACCATTGCATGATTCCTAGCGATGCATTAAGTTCTGGTAATTATCAACAAATAGTCGAAAGCGCTTAACGCAATCAAGATGCCATTTTGATTCTGCTCCCCCCTCTCACTATATGCACTGGGACACAATAATGGCTTCACATGCAACACAAAACTGAACCTCCATCTATTCGTCTGTGCTGAATTTCTAAATAAATCGTTAAAATGTTTCCCTTGACTAGATCCAACCAGGTCTCACCAAAGACAAGACTGAACCGAACCAACGAGTGACCACATGAAAATCCATTTTAATCGGGTGAACGTTTGGTTGCCGAGAAACTAAGCGCACTCAATTCGTACCCAGCCGCACACGACTCGACTCGAAAATCAATGCTGAAGGTGACGATAAGCTTGGTTCGTTCTTTTAGAAACGTTCGGTATTCGATATTCGTACTGGCAGCAAGGTTTTACCTACCGACCAACCAAGGGCAGGGAGAAGAACAATTGTAGCACACAAGCGAACAAATTGGACGAACGAGTGTAATTAGATGAAAACGATGCCAAAATTCATTCACCTAACCTCTGCTTTCCAACGAAAAACCCCCCAAATTCGGACGATTGTATTTCGATCCGATCGTTCAACAAACCTCTAGCACTGCGTAGGCTACGCGCATCAAGAGATGCCGAAACAAATCTGCTCCCGAAGCATTTGCTCGCTACGTGCCATAATAAAACCTGTATACATTGCATTAATGGCATAGGGGAAGGAAGAACATGTTCTACGGCTATTCACCCTCCTGGTACACTGGTCACTGTGCTAGGTGAACGAAGAGCGTGTGTCTGTGTGATTCTGTGTAGATTGTGTACCGACAGAGGGAAGAATTCAAACATTCCAAGCACTGTTTCACCAGTTCAGTTGAAGCATTACCAAGGGCAAGGTATGGACACACAGGTATGGCAGGGGGAACAGAAAAAAAGTTGTTTAATTAATTCAGGCGTCCGAAAAGTTCATCCTCTTCAATTTCTTTCCAATGCTGAGAATTGTTTCGTGGCATTAAAGGGGAAGAAAAGGAAAGAAAAAAAGGTAAAGACAGTTACGAAAAAAAGCCCCAAGAAACACCCCAAAACTGGCAACCTGTTTCTTATCCGATCTTAAAACCGATGTTTCGAAGGTGTCGGCGGTAATGGTATTGGCTGATGGGGTGATGAATATTTTCAAATTATTCAATCTCATTGCGATGCCAAGGTGTCGGAAAGCAGAACCGAGCAAGTTTGGAATTCAGATTGCAGCACACCCGATGCTGGTGTTGTTGCAAATTGAGCGAAATTGCACACGACAGACTGGTTGAAAACAGGATAATGCAATTAGTTGGGGAGAGTGGTGAAGGTTCAGCAGTACTTTAAGGTTTAGCGTGCACACAGAAAAGTTTCGCTCGAACGACAGACGGTATTAATGACCGTTTGGAACGTTTGGCTGTTATGTTAAGCAACAAATACCATTTAAGCATCTCGCTCTTGTAGTCAACGCTGGCCAATCCACACATTTTAATAGACTAAAAACAAATTAGTATGGAATATTCTCTCTTTTACAGGAATATTTGCTCTCTCTCTCGCTACTATCAAATACTGCTAATTATTCCGAAATATTGTGGCCCAACAAAACGGCTTATACTTGAAGGAACTACTCCAGGGAAATATTTTATTTAAACCAGACGCCACTTGTGTACTCATCGGGGTCAGCTCTTTTTTTGTCATTACGATTCCTCTTCTGCTGTTGAAAGGCGTTCCAAATTACAACATCCGAAAATGGCTTTTCCTGAATTCCCTTTTTGACATTGCATCATTATCGTACATTCATCGTACGAAACAACCCACTTCAAAATGACCCACCCCGACCCGACCTCTTGCGAGACAGATCGCTATATCTTTCTTCATCGTTCTGTCCAGTAATGGCTGTTAGTAACGAATGCAAGAAGACAACAAATCGGTTGTTCTCATGCGCAGACATACGAAAGGAGCAAAATACACATTTTTCGCCTGCATCGAGCGCATCCAACGACGCATGGAATAAAGCCGTTCCACAACGGCTAACTGATATGGTTTCCATTGCCTGCATCATCTGCTAAATCCGGAAGTACTTTCCGTAACAGTACCACTCTGGTTCGACGTGCATAGACGGGCATCTCGTCGACGGGATAATGATAATGACGAAACATATATCGTTGGCCACGCGCGCTGTGGAATGGCTTGCTGCTACTGGCTGTACTTATGGTCCGATGTCTTTTCGACAAGGCAAGCAACATTTACAACCATTAGTGAACCAGTCTCGAACTGGCACGATCGATGCGAAAAGTCGTCATAAAGCGTTGGAAGTAACGTGTGGACAACACGCTCGAGAATGGTTGAAATAATAGGATCTATAAGTTTTAAGTTAGTTATATTAAACAACTTGTTCATTTTCATCACCAATTTTTTTTAGCAAAAAAAGGTTGAAATCTATAGCGAGAATTGATTTTTGAAAATGGAACAAAACTAAATCCTTTTCCCTTCAAATTGAATTCGAGTTACATACATACGATTTTTGTTGTGCAAAATGCGAGGGATATCCATTTGGGATTTATTTGCTTACCTGTAACGAGAAAAATATAAAAATTTATTAAAAATCATTAATATGAAGTAAATTGTTCATATCTACAGTTCACAGTTTCTATGCACATTACCATTAGTTGATGAAATGAGATAGTAAGAGAAAGCTTTCGTGTTTAGAAAGTTAAATTAATAGTAAAAAAGTGAATACAATTATTGCATTCGTAGGGCATCTAACATTCAATAAAGCACAATTTTGCAATTCCAATTCCCATACCATCCGCCACTAGAATCTGCAAGCTTCTAAATTCATCGTGTGCAGCGCGTGTTAAGAACGCGTGGCTAACATGTCTTTTCGCACACGATTACGATTGGGTACATTTGCTCATTTTCAACCGGGCAAACCGTCGTTGATTGAGTGCACAAATTCGCGTACCTCGTGCAAGCGCTCGGCGAAAACGTAATTATCTCTGCATAATGCAACCTAAATTAAGATCATCTTATAATCGTATAATTTTCTAATATGGGTTAATGGCGTGATTTGCACACGCGGTTATACATTCGGTAATGTCGGGTTGGTATTTGTTCGTCTGCTTAGTAGCTCGAGCTACATGGCCTCGGAGGGGATAAAGGGTTTGATAGATGCGTTACCCTTTTCGGAAAGTTAGGAGTGGCAAACCTTACCTTCAAGCGTACAAATGCCAAGAGCTGCACAAGATGAGGTAGAATGATGAACTAAGATTTCGGTATCGGTTATCGATTGCCAGCATGATTACCAGTAATTCAACTCCGTATTTACCAGCGATTCTCCACTCCACTCCAGCAAGCTTTTGTGTAGTGTCTCGGCAGGTTATGAACGATGTTGCTCATTGTCTCATAATTAAGTGGAATAATGCACCGGGAGGAGGAGCATTACCGGATGTACTGTAGCTTTCGCTCGTTCGATAGCTTAACAGCGTTCACTAGACTGAGAATATGTGGTAGAATCATATCCCGTACATGCAATTAAAGTTCTTCCCACATAATGCTTTTGCATTTGCAGAACAACAAACAACCTTACACACATTGTTACTCGGATTACTTCGTAGTCGAACTTTCCCAGCCGTAATGGCTTAAAAAACGATACACCCGAAACAGCAAAGTCGATTATGTTGACAATGAAATAATGCGTAAATTAAGGATACCTGTACATCGGTAGCTTTCTGATCGTCCGTAGTAGGATGGGTGTCGAAAATTGTAATCTCAAAATTAACGCAGTTTCCCGAGAGACACTCATTTAATTTCGATCCACTCTACCGCTGTTGCGACATCCGCCATACGCAGCTCATTTCAACTCGTCCAACTGCAGCATGGTGTCTGATGGGAAAATACAGTTTTTACCACTCGTTGGGTAACACACGGTTATATGGCCAAAACCTGCAGTTCGTGGATTTTCCCAACACGCACACCCAATTTTCATTGCGAATGGTTCACGCACACAAACAAAAAAACAAACAGATTAATACTCTTTTGCACATCGATTATCAAGCGCTTGTCGAAGTGTGCGCCATTAGTTGTGATACGGGTTGGGCCTTTTTTTACCTTCCAGGCACAACGATGCCAATATAGAACGATCAACAATGACAAACAAAGCTGCAAAAAAAAACTACATATACAGCAACATTTGCACTGAAGCAAGGGTCAGACAAGAGATGCAATTTACAGTCGACCGAACAATTCTCAGCGGACGAACGTTTCGTTCTCAATCAAATGTACCGCTACGGGCGGGTGATATTTTATTCGCTGTTGATTGTTTTTATTTCTTTGCTGTTTGACCGTTGAAGCCGATCGTGGAGTACTTGTCAAGAGTTTTTTTTAAACACAAAAAGAAAGGAAGCTCTTGCATAAAAGTCAATTGAATCGAATTTCCCAATTTCCCCACAAAACGATCATGGCAAAGCGGCGCTAGTTGAGCCTTTGTGGATAAAGGAACGATTGCTGTAGATATCTAGCAAAAGCGATAAAAAACTACGAATTTCCAGAACAAATATTGATCATTTCCATTTGTGAAGTGGATCAGCTTTAGTTTCCTCATTGCGTTTAACGTCAGTGAATCGGGTCGGAAAGTTGATTCTTGCTATATGCCGAGAGAATGAAACCGATATCCTTGGTAACAAATAGATGTATTGAATTAAACAAAAACAAATCTTCCTCAACATTGACAACAGTGCAATTTTGATAAAATTAAAAATTATTGCCCATTATAAAGAGTATTCTGAAAGAACCCTCCAAAATGTATGATGTATTATTTCATTTACACCACAAAGCTCTTCAGCTGCCATAATATCCCAATCATTGGAAAATAAAATCACGCACCTCTGGGGCACAATTCTATCGCCAAACAACTCCCTTAATGTACACGCCCCAAATAATCCCTTTCCGAGCGCAAAGAGTACTGCCAGTGCGGAAAAGGGTGACATCATTCACTTGGCCATCAAATGGATCAAGGAATGTCGCTACTAACTGCCACCGGGCAACCATAAAAAGGAACCGGTTCAGAAAATACCACAATCTAATGCTCTTTGATGGTTAAGAGTTAAAACCCTGATCCAGAACCGGAAAGTTTCCGTCCAATCCTGGAAGGGGAGGAACCTGAAGTAGAAGCACATTCCTGAAAATACTTTTTCGAGTTCGTTAAAAGGATGGTTCACGTCGGTACGCGGCAGGTAGTAAACAGAGTGATGAGGGGCGTAAGTTCACGAGAAGAAGCAGAAATCAAATATTAAGCCACCAAAAATGGGACCAAACAGCAAAACTATGTATTTCCACGTCGTAAAGCCGGACCGCTCGCCATGGATCTCCTAAGCTCGTAACTGCCAAAAACTGGAAGCCATGACAGGAAGCAAATGCTAGTTTATTCGCTGAATGGATAGCAACACGGGTGGTTGGAAATTAAGAGCAAAACATTCACCAACTTTTGAGTGATGGTCAGAAACTAAAAACCTAAAAATCCTCTTAGCGCTTCCACTGGTTTTCCTGCTCCGCGCGCAGATCACACTGACCATGTGGCATTGTGTCAGGATGAACCGAACGAGTTAGACGAGTGTCTGTGAGTAGAGTGTCGAGAATATTGCGTCACTTTACACCTTGCGTTGCTGTGCGTTCCAAACTATCCTACCTAACCTGTTCTGAGTGTAAAGTTCTAACGAAAGAATTTTATGTGCCGTTTAACAGGATAAATTTTCTGCTCCATCATTCATTTAGAACATTGCGGATTTATGTACTTTTATTGTAATGCAATGGTTGGGAATTGAATTACAGTTGGAAAATAAAAGCACTCAATTGAAGCTCGAATATTCATTTTGTACTACTTTTTGCTAGTCTTTATTTTATTATAGTGGACATTTTTGGTCTTATGACTCCAACTAAAAAAAATTAACATAAAAAAATATTAGTGAAGGGACGGCCAGGTGGTACATGTGAAAAATGGCGCCCGTCCACACGGCAGGACCGGGTTCAAATCCCATCCGGACCGTCCCCCCGTAGCATGGACTGACTATCCTGCTATGTAGTAAAATTAGTCTTGATACGGCTAGGCCGTTCTAACTGAGAAAAAAAAATTAGTGACAATAGCTGTAAACTGTAAAATAAATAATCCGAAGGATAAAACCTCTAATATGTAAAAATCATCATATGGAAATAGCTTTTTTGGGTATAAAACTTTAACCAAATTTTAAATATAAGCAGTAGTTTATATAGGTAAAATTAAAACATACGAACTAACTAACAAAATTAATGCTTTTATTAAAATGTATGCATACTTTAGAAATTCATCGTTACAAGTAAGGCTTTTCATGTAGGGAAACGTGGCAATACAATGATGAACAAAAACCCAGTACTAACCATATAACAAGAGATTTCAAAAGCCTTCAATGGCAGATAAAGTGAAAGTTCGGTCGGTATGGAATAAAAAAGTGCTGCTGCAAAATTAGAACAAAAGGAAACATATTTTTCACACTGAAAAATTCATACGGAGTATGAATATTCAACATTCGCACGAGTCGCTGACTTTTGAAGGGATTTTGAATCTTACCCATCGCTCGTTATACTCGGTCTCGGTCTGGGTCTCGCTTGCCACCATGCCTGGTGGAATGGTTTACTATGTTTTTGCATTTTTTGTTGTTGTTGTCTGTGTATGATTTTTTGTTCTTTTTTGTGTATAGCAGTGCTCGCGTATGTAAATCCGCCTAACCAGCAACAACTTCTCAACGCTTCGTTAAATTGCCAGTTTCTCTCACATTTTATGTCCATCTCCCATTCACTCGGTTCACGCTACATGCTGATAGTGAAAAAAATACACTGAATAACATGCGCGGTTCTATTTTGTATGTACTTTTATTTTCGTTCGTTTTTTTCCAGCCCTCCCCATCATCTTCAATGGCCACGATGCTCGACAACTACACTTCTGTAGTGAAGTGTTCTGAAAGCTTCCAACAACAATTTGAAATTATGATATTCCACTCTTCATTTCGAGTCTTGGCATCGTGGCACTAACCTGCTGACGATTTTTCTTCAAAAGCACGAACCAGCCATGAATCAAACGGAACTAAACCCGACCCCCCGTCCATACAAGCAACAAGCGGCGATAAAAATTTTGCAAACGCTCACAGAACCTACGGTCCGGAAACTCAGGCATCTCTCTCGCGAGATGTTCCGTGGCAAGTGATACAGGGCTTGGGCCGGTTATATTTTGCACCGTGTGCACTGGCTAGGTTGCATTTACACTTGAGGCACTTGTGGCAAGGGTGACTGCTTCCAGCTTGCACTGATGTTTAGAACGGAAATAAAGAAATGGGGAATGTATTAAAAGCAGCTTCTTTGCCAAAAACGGTGGTCGACCAGCAGGTTGCATTCTGTCAATCTTACCGCTTGTTGTATTTATGATACAAAAAATGTAGCTTTAGTAAGGGCCACATTTTTACAGATGTTAAATTCCACCGAATTTAACTATTTTAATGATTACAGCAACAAGTTGCATAAGCAAATAATAATGTAAAATAGTAGAAATTTGATTTTTGGCAAATAAAGCACAAATACGCACAAACAAATACTAAAGCCTTAAACAATAAGTAAATTTATTTAATAAAAATCAATTCTGTACTTTCCCGTACTACTAATCCCGTAATACTAAATCAAAAATAGACTATAAATTATTTGTAAAACGAAATTTGTGTTTGTATATTCCCATCCAAAAATATCATCATTTTTTTCAATGTATGATGAATCATGTCTTAGAGGATCCACTTAACAAAGATTCCTTCTCTACTACAGTGATACCCGTGTATAAGATGCACCTTTGAATTCGAAAAAAAATTTCGACAAAAAAGGTGCATCATATTCAATAAACCCAGTCACGAAACTGGAATAACATCCAAGTAAAGCACAGTAAAATGTTTTCAATTTTAATTAGAATTAGAATATGCCGGTAAAGTATCATTCATGTCTAAGTCAAAAAATGACGATAAGATTAAGAATTTAATTTTGATTCTTTGAACGAACGATTTGATATGATTTAAGTGTATTTTTTGTTACTTCGACTCAACGTGAGAATAAGGTTACTAAATCCGGCTCAGTACAGATCACACGCATGAGACCTAATTACACGTAAAATCATTAAATCTTGCACGGTTATGTTGTGCCAAAGAAAAAGGTAAACCACTCCCGGTTGCGTGACATTTTGCCAAAGTATTCAGCACTAACCATAGCGTTCCCACCGAACGAAGTTTAGCAGAAATAGTACTTGGTTAGCTAGGTGTTTGGTACGCCAATACAGAGACGTCGTAGACGTTTATTTCGCACATATCTTCACTTGCTCCTAGTGGCAGCAGACGATCGCTACGATGCCCCCGTGTCTGTGTTCGGTTCATGCATAATATATGGATTCGAAATCTGCCCCATCGGGAGGATAGCTTCGGATCTATATCGAGGTATCATGTACGTGTGGTTCCGTGAGCTCCCAGCCCACCGGTGCCGGGGGCATGCTGCCGTGTTGTCGCTACCGTATTCCTCGACGCTTGTCGAAGCGACGAGCGAGAACACTTGCTGTCAGAAAACTACGAATGGCACACGGTAATAATGATGAGGATGATGACGATGATGATACCCTGCTATATTATTCAATCAATTTTGAGGTTATATCGTGGTCGTCGACTACCGCTTGATACGATATAGATTGAAATTAAATTTGACTTTATGCATAATACCGGGGTTTTTGAGCGATCTTGCTGCAAAGGGATTTTGCTTTGCTGCACACGCTGAACTTGCAACGTGTGGTAATTTGTGGTAGATAAAACGAAGTAAACGATAAAAGTAACTGATTTATAAGCGAGATTATTTTGATGATGCAAGAGAAAACTTTTGAACTCTTACTGAGGATTAGAAAAATTAAGCTCCTTTCGCCAAAATCGTACATGCAAAAAGGAAAAAAAAACAAAACACAAAATGCTTACCATTCCGGTTGTATTTCTTTCTTCGATGGATTTTTCATCACCCACAAACAAAAAAACAACCACAAATCATTGCTCCTACCTTTAAGCAACTTCATCATTTGCATCACACAGGTTTTTTGGGAAAATAAGCACAAAATTCCCATCCAACCAAAAACCAGGCCTTTTACCGTCACCTTCTACCGAAAAGCATCCAATCCAATCCATCGTACAACAATTGTTTGCTTTCGATTATATTTCCCGTTGTGCGAGAGTAAGCATCTGAGAAATACGCCCAATATGAACCATACCTCTCTCCTTACTCAATCACCACCAACAATCTTTTTTTTTTATCAACAATCGGGAATTTGCTTTCAATAAATTTTGTCCCGTACCGTGTGCTACCCGTCCTTACCCGTGTCAGGATTCCTCACTGTGGATCGAAACATCGAATCAATCGTCCGAAGACGGATCGGATAAAATCGATATCGAGGGCAGAAGAGATATAGCTGTCCACGGTTTTCAGGCCGAAGATTAAGAGGACCGGAGCGTATAAAAAAGGAAGGGAGCAAATTCAACGAGGAATTCGATTTCCTTTCACGCGGGTTTGGGGACCGTTCTCGAGTGATAGAGCTAAGGCACACCAGGAGAAGAGGCAACAAAAAAAAAAACGTCCATAAGAACATACACAAACACATGCGCGCACACGTATACAAGATGGCAAAGACAACGAACACGAGATGTGTTCTTGATTGATATTTGCTTTTAATGAGTGCTTGATGACGACAGTTTTTCATCGTCCGGCCGGTGATGGTGGTGACGGCATTGCCGCAACGCAACACAGAACACCGGCTACACGGTGATGAGTGAAGTCCTTCGTCTAAGTGATGTGTTCCCTAGGGCGCTCTCCGGTAGTCGTCTTCCGCATCACTGTTTTCCCATTATTCTAGCCTTTTTCCGGTTCGGCCATATTTCCCCGTACTCGAACGATGCCGCTGCCAGTTTTCTTACAGCGCGCTGCAAAGCGTACGAATCGGAAAACGAACGGCCGAGAACGGGAACACAAAGCGCCAAGCGGATGTGAGTGCGAACCAGGAGGAGGTGGTGAAAAAGTAAGCAAAGAAGCTTCAACCAAAAACGGATCTCCCTTTTTGATCGGTCCGATTTATCTGCGTTTCGCCCACGGCTTTCGGCTGTAGGCATTTGTGCTGCGTGCGCTTGGACAAAAAGGAAACAGTAGGCATTCAACATTCGGGCCCACAGTGCCTACGACTCAATGCACACACTTATTTCGATCGAGTTCACGTTGGCTGTACAGGAATCCTTTCACCGAACGCAATCCGCCAGTCCCCGTTTTGCCTCCGGTTTTCTCGACAATCGGTCGCTTTTGTAGCGAAACACATTAGTGCGCAAACGGTTCCAAAGCAGGGCCGTTCATCGGTGGGTAAAGCATCCCCCGCCACCTGCTGCTTTGGTCGCTGGTAATTAAGAAGATAAATATTGAAGCCCACAGCACGGAGAAGCAATTTCACTGCTGACGATTAATCATTTGCTGGTAGTTGCGTACTGGTATGAGGCTTTCTGCCCTGGAAAAGTGCACCATTGTTGATGAGAACGATTTCGGCAATCGAATCACATTCGTACGTTTAGGTTTGAGATGGGTTTCAGTTGCGATCGCAATTTTCACTTTATGAAATACGACTATCCGGTGAGGCAAGATGTGAATATTTGTAATAGATTTTATTTATTGAAATAATCATACAAATATCTTACTTTAATCATCAAGAAAGAGTCAACGATATAGAGGAAAATATTTCCACTAACTTCTACCGCTTTCAACGGTAAACTTTCGTGCATTACTTTTTTATGATTGTGTGAGCTGTCTTCGCATAAACATCACCGCTTTAAAATCATTTCCGTTCGGAAAAACACAAAACGTCTACTTCGGAACTGTGTTATTATTGATACGCACCGTACTCCTGCAAGCAGCAAGGAGAAACGACTTCCACGACTTTCGAGGTTCAGACGACATCAGTATAAGGCAGGCAGTAAGTACACTGTGGAGGCAACTTTTTGGTAGAATGACTGGTGAAAAGTTGACAGGTTTTCCTCCTTTCGGTTTCGGCAGCGATGCTATTTCCTGCCCTCCTCCAATTCCCCATCATTTCCCACCAAAAACCTATCCAAAAGGTGGAACCTTTCGAATATGGGCCTATAGTACACATATTAGCCGTAGCCAGCGAAGGCAGCATTTCAACCTGCCAAACGATGCAAACGGTAAAGAATGTGTTTTCAGAAAACCGGAATTTTCCCATTTTCTCGTCCCTCGCTCGGTTGACTTGAGCTGAAAACTGATTTCTCATTCTAATTTCCAATTTGACTCCCGTTTTCACTGGTCTTTTGTTCCCGGAGGGTATCACCAAGGGGAGGGTTTTTTGTAGTTGTTGTTATGTGCACCTATCGAACACAGACTCAAGCCAAACGTCGGGCAAAAAAAACTGAAAGGAAACGGAGAGTGACGCCTGCCGAACGGTTGACGTCAGCGGCCTTCCCAAAACAGAAGAAGAAGGGGCCCCCGTTTTTGTGTCGGTACCACAAAGTGGAAGGACGTGTCGAACTGCGAAGTTTTGCAGGTTTCAAGGCTTGAAATATTAAAAAAAAAGTCCCTCCCTCGAGGGGGTTAGATACATTGGCGTGCCAGCAGCAAAACTAGGCTCAGCACATTTTGCAACAGCCAAAACTGCGTTTTCTGCGAAGTCAGTAAAACTCATTTCCTTCGTTACCTTGTGCAATGTGTTGTTGGATGTGTTGTGCCCGGTTTTGTTAGCGCAAATCATAATGTGTTGAAGAGCGTCAAAAGGAAAAGGGTTTAAAATCACTTCTTCTCTTTTTTTTTAAATGTAAACGTTGGATAGGGAAGGTAAAACCTTGAACAGTCATTTGCGTTACAGTGAGATGACTTTATGTTTTCAAACTTCTTGAGTTGGGAAGGTTTTGTTTTAATGCTGTTTTACTCACGTCAAGTTTGGGGGGGTTCTATTGAAGTTGATTACTCACCTGTGGAAGAAAGAAATACATAATTAGTAAGTTTTGGCATTTGGGGCGAATCATTTACAATCTAAAGTACATCTCCTAAGAAGTTTGTTGTTGGGAAAAACTTTGAGCTGATTTAAATTAACCAAAAAAAAAACAAAAGGTTCTCAATTATGTTTCCTCAACGTTTCTTGTAATGAAATGTTCAATAATGAAAGTTTTTTTTTATTTTTATACATTAACAAGAAAAAAAATCTTTCTCATTTGAATGGAAAAATCTTCGAAAATTGTAAAAAAATAATATGGTTACTCTTATTCTTGAGGTTATGTTTTCATATTTTAAACATGTAGCTTTATTAATTTATGAATATGTTCATTTAATTTGTTTCTAAGAACCATCCCAACATTACATCAACATACGACTATTACATGGAAGATAAGACGCAAACAACAACAACAAAAAAACCCACCACTTCCGTTGGGAAAATCAAAACACCTCGCTAAGGACCCTACGTACGGTAACGTTCTATTTGCCCAAAATGCGTTACAGCATGCTTTTAACCTGTCACGATTATTAATATAATTATGTTTAATGCTTTCCGCTTCTCTACAGCCATTCTCGAATGTTGAAGCGCCTGCAACCGTACAAACCGGTACCGCTGTCATCGCAACTAAGCAGTCAAACAAAGGTACTACAACCATAATGACTATGTGCACTAATTTTTGGGGTTGCTATTCCCTTCGGATCTTGTTCGCCGTGAGGCCATGCTGCAGTAATCCAAGCCACGGGGAGGGGGTTGTGTGGGGGCTGGGCTGCCTCAAGCGCTAACACCACGGTTATGAGTCGAGAAAACAGCGTGTACAAACTAAATTTTAATTAGATTGTTGTGTTTCGCGCGACTGTGTGCACAGGTGAGTGCGTGAGTGCGTCCCACGTACCACTGGAACGAACTGTGCCGCGCGTGCATTCGTATCGAAAGAAGAAAAGCCAAATCCCACCGGCCCGGAACTGATGGAAAGTTTTCCGCTGAAGAAAAGACGCTTGGTTTAGGGTCGGGCGGGAATTGTTTGTAGCGCTGTTGCTCTTTGCTCGTATGAGAGTAAGAGTGCCTGCCCCCTGGTTAAGAGTAACCCGCATGAAAGGCATGTACATAGGTTAACGAACGTAGTAGCAAAGGTTGTTGTAAGATTTACACCCGTTTGAACATCGTGAAGGCGGAACCAGTTTGTTCAAGTGGTCCCATTCGTTTCCACCGAGCGTTACAGTACAGTTGCTTGTCAAAACCCGTACACACACACACACGTCGAGTTTGGTAACGGCGAAACGGGCAAAAATAGAAACCTCTGATCTTGTCGCTGGAGAAATGAATAAGAATGTAATAAAGGACAAGGTTTCCGGTCGAGAAGCATGGTGGATAAATTTTGGAGAAACACCATCACGAGATCCTTCAGTCAATGTGATTCTGTGGTAGTAGCGTACCACGGAGATGATGCGATAGTTGTGCGATTGTTAGTTTAGCTGTGAAAATACCACCTGCCTGCGAACGCAGAGCTATTTTCGTATCCCATTTTTCCCTTCTCCGTCCGGTGGTGGGGAACAGCGCATGTGAGGTTGGAAAATTATCCTTATCCATCGACTATCACCATAACAATCATTTCCAGCTTCAAGATCTTCACCATCGTTACCGTGCTATTATCCTTTTCTGCATGCAGCTACATTCTGTTCGCCCTGCTGCCGGATGGAAAACGCAAACTGATGGCCATCTTCACGTAGAAAGATGACCCGTCAAGACCAGAGGTCACCGGAAGCGTATAATGGCGACTAGTCGGCATCAACATCTCGACCGCATCTCATCAGCCAGCACGCTTCCTTCACAATTTCTTCCAATTTTATCTATCCTCCTTTGGTAGCGGTAGCTCTTCAAACACACTAACCGTACGGCATTCAGTCGCACATAAAACAACCAACTTTTCACCTGTTCACACATCGCACAAAACAAAAGGGGTAATTTAGAGAGACGGTTATGGTCTTGTTGCCGGCTCATCCAAAAACCCTATAACACAGTAAGAGAGACACATACCCACACAAACACTCAGGTATTTATGGCCAAGAGTGTTTTGCTAAACGTACGAAACTTTAGTCTCATTAAAGAAAGTCGGCTTAGCAGGTTAATGCAGTGTAGAAACGATGGCTATATGGCACACATACACAGAAACCGAGCGAAACATAACTTGTCTCGCGATGTTTATGTTTCACGTGGTTGATTTCGCCTGATGGAGGCGCCTGGTACCTCATGCCGGTTGCGGGTGTAACGCTTGACGCAGTAAAATTAGTGTTCGGTTAATTTGACGTTCGTTATTTTCGGAAACAACAGCATTGTGATACCACAAAAGGGGAATGTTTACAATGCGACAACAGTGCTAAAATGTGACGCTTAAGCAGAACCGTCATCACACTTAACGAAGGTGGATTGTAATGGGAAGGTGGTTTAGAGTTTACAGAATAGGTATCCATAACATGTGATAAGATGGTTCTTAATACGTTTAAAGGATTTCTTATGAGATATCTTTTCAAAAGACAAAATGTTCTTACAAAACTGAACCAACTGTAATGGTGTTCATGCGTATTAAAGTTTTCTCACATGATTAAACATATTGGAATGTGTTGATTGTGCATTTTATTTTTCGAATTAATGGAAAAGATGTGTTAAATTAAAATTGTTATGTTTTGATGGTAAACACTCGAGAATTAGCACACAAAAAATGAACATGTCAACATGTTACTAATAATACGAAAATGATGTCAGAAATGATCGTTAAGGTTGAAGATGGTGGATCCTCATTAGAAAACTGCCCATTTCACTTCACTTTCACTTCAGGTGGGAGTTTGGGGCAAAATTGCCCGTTGCTTTTACGAGGAACAGATTAGGGCCGATATTGCGGACAACAATTGCCCCAGCCGACGAACCAAGAAGGCAAGGAACCAAGAGCGTAAGGAAAACTAACAAACGTCCACAAAATTATTGTAGTACGCAATGCGTGCCAGCATCTTACAGAGATAGCCCGTGCTACCTTTACCATCATCATTGTTTGTCGCTTTGTTCCAGGCTAGAAAACAACCACTACCACGTCAACCGAACAAACACCGCCGGTAGCCCTTTTGCCTTCGCTCCGGATCAGGTTTTAATTGATCGTTAAGCTTAATGGCCGATGATGCTCTCGTTTTTCGGGATTGATGATGATTTGGTTATTTGCGGAATTGCGCTCCCAGTTTCGGTTTGCCGGCGGAAGGTTTCGTCGGCAGCAATGTTTAGGTTTCTAATGCACCTAGCAAAAGAAATAACCACTTGGTACCTGTGCGTTGAAATAACAATAGGACAAGGAGAAATGGGCCAAAAGAAAACATTGCGCCACCGATTTTGGTTTTCTCGAAGGTGGTAAAGGTTTTTCGGTGCCTTAGTGGCCCATTTATCGTAAGGCAGTTGTTGACGAGCAGTTACGTTTAATGATACCGACCGGTAGGACAAGTATTGCCGAACCGAATTGGATGGGAGTGCCTCGTAAGGGCTCCTGCTCCTCGCTAGTGGAAACAGATGGGTCCCCTGTGTGGATTATGAAAATGGCTCGTTAAAGGATGGAAGTGATAAGAATGGCTTCCAGTTAAATCATATTAAAACAAGTTGGACAAACTAGACAGGTGGCAAGTCGAGCGGCAAGTGGTGAAAATTGAAACAGCCTCATAAAACCCCTGAACAAGCTCTTTCGAGAGGTTTACAGCGCGATGTAACTCCTTACAAGCGTACAACAACAAAAAAAACCTGTAACAACTTCGGTAGATGGACGTAAGTGTAATAAAATTAACAATGTCAAATACATTTACCTGGTTCTAGTAATTCTTTACAATAGCAACAGCTCATGCATACCTTTTTCTCATAACTGATTTTCAAGAGGCAACGAGTTGCTTCTAGCGTTTTGCACAAACATTTTCCCCTAACAGAAATGAGTGCTCTAGTACGAGATTTAATTTAAAATCCAACCCATCCTATGATAAAGACAAACTGTGTCAGCGTCGATGACAGCACGTATCTGTACATGCATTCGTGGCAACCTTAACAATCCTCGTCATCAACCATTCCCAATTAAATCTACTGTAAAATGACACGTACACGTACGCTTCTCCGCGGAACCTGCACCTGTGGTACATTTTTTCGACGAGCTTCGACCTACAGCACCAGTTCACCTATTCTGTATCGCAAGGGTCTCGGTAGCTTGGTAGCAGCATCCCTGTCAAGCAACAACCAACGGTGATGATCATCATCATGCGGCAGAAGGGTAAGGGCCGGTTGAACATTCTCCATCATCAGTAAACATCACATAGACAGGCAGAAGAAGAAACAATATGCAGACTGTGTTATAACGCCCGATCCCGGGCGAACCGAACTGTTCCCGCACTTACGAGGCACTTGTTCGTTTGTTTGCAAGGCCACAAAAGTAGTCCGATGCACCCATGTGTACCGCACGGCTTGTCTCGTGAAGTTGGCCCACTCTTGGCTCACATCCACTTCAAACAATCAACCTTTGAAAAAGAGGATTCGTGTAACAAGCTTAGCCTTTATCCCGTTGCTTTTTCGCTTCCTTTCCCACAAGGGGAAGGTTTTTTTTCTTTCTTTCTCACTTTCTCGCTCTGTGTCTTTCAGTGCATCCATTACATCAAAATCTCTCCCAGCACACTTCCGGGATGGAGGCTATCAAAAAACGGGAAAGGAAAAAATGCTAGAACCTAACCAGTTGTTTGAATGCAACATCAGCAGTCTTTATCCGCATCCGGACGTGTGTGCGAAACACCGGGAGAAGGTAGAAAATTTTCCTTCAAAAAAGAGAATGAAAACGATATTCACGTTTCTGCCACTCCCCGGGTGCCACTACTTCAATCAGGAAAGCGAAAACAGCTCAACTGTAAAAAAAAAAATCCGACCGAGCAGGCAGACAGGCGGTTACATGCAAGCCGTTGTGCAATGTCCTACCATACGAAGCGTTCAGATTCTTGCAGGTTGATCTCTTACCTTGCGTTGAAGTTAAGATGCAAGCCTAGGCATTTCCTGCTATTTTGCTACCTTTGCTTTTCCCGTCACTTTGACGACTGACGAAGAACCGAGTGGCATTCAACTCGAAACGTTTCAAGACGGCTTAGAAACCCGGTACACGGGGTGCGTACTCTGCAGCACCCTAGTCGGAAATCTCTTGGAAAACCGAACATAAAAGCGGACAGCAAATGCAAGGCATCCAATTTCAGTGGCCAATCTAGCCAGCAACAATAAAATAAAAGGAAAAAAAAGCAAGACCCTTCCGGAAATGGTGAATGCATTGCACATCATGGAAACCCCTTTAGTAAAGTGATATGGTGAAAAATCGAAAAAAAAACTGAATCGGGGAGTTTTTTGGTTTTGTTAGTTCCCGCTTTTGCTCACAGTGGGCACATCAGCCTAGGGAAAGATTAAATACGAAAAAAATTGGTTGGAATGCAAATAGGGGCATCCTTTTGAAATTGCCGACATCCTGACGACTGGATGGCTGGAAGGTTTTTTGTTTTGTTTCGTTTTTTTAAACGCATCGTGAACTCTTTGTTTCGATGGAAAGATATTGTTCCATACATTTGATGTCATGTGTAATATGAAGTTTTTTTTCTTCTTTTGAAAATGATGCAATTTGCTTTGTTGGAAGAAGGTTGCATCTTGGAGCATTAGTGGAAAAGTGAGTCATTCATTAGATGATTATTAAATATATTTTGGCAAAACATAACCGTCAGAATGTTGAGGATATGAGGTAAAAATAAATCTCATAAAAAAAGCAGTAACCTATATTAATTCTTCTTTTGTTGTACTCAAAATCAACTACCTACAATAACACACTATTCTAATCAGCTCTGGATGTAAAAAGCGTATGAGGTGTTTTCTATTAATGGTTATTCTGCAAATAATTTCAAAGAGTTGGATTTGAAGTTTTTTAAAGTTCATCAATTACTTTAGAATTTTTTAATCTCAAAAACTATCTTTTCTTTCTTTCACATTAGATGTTAAAATCCAACAATTTTAATTCTCAGTTACTGACACATTCAAAATTATTAAGTCTTTCGAAAACTGTTTTTTACTTCTCTGCAATAGTAGCAGAGAATGTTAAAAATGTTTTAAAAAATTAAAACCTTCATTCAACCTATCCTCTTTTATCTTTTCAGCTCACCTAACGCTATTGAATTCAACTGAATGCCGTTGCAGCACCGCACGTTGACGGTAGTGAAAAGCGGTCATGTCGGTACTGCTGATCGTTGTCGTTATCGTTGCTGACGGGGACGGTCGTCCTATGTCCATTTACGAAATATCTTACGTCCACTAAGCTAAAAGCTAAAGCCCTGGACGACACCAAAAGTGTACAGGGGGTAGGTAGTATGACACTTGTACCTTTGCATGCTTCGTTTTTTTTACGACGAACCAACCGTAGCTGGTAGCAATTCACGTCACACATACCAACGGGACAATCATTATCGGCACCATAAGCATGGGAGTTCGCTCGCGAAATAGACGCTCGTACGTACAAAATCAAATTGCTCTAGGCACTCGGTAAGAATGGGGAGGGCGCTGATGCTGATAGAATGTTCTTGCACAATGTTTCACTCGCCGAAAGATGCTGCGCTCGGCAAAAAAAGGTTACTTCCCTCTGCCAGGACGAACAAGAAGGAGGAACGGTTTCGTTGCACCGTTACGGTCGTAACGGTCCGTACGTGCGCTAATGGTTATACATACTTTAAAAGCAATAATTATAATGATCATAAACATTAAAATGATTTAGTTTATTTATGTTCTATTATTATATTGTGCGGGAAAGTTTTTCGGGGCACGGGCACTCACTTAGCGTCGTAACGGAAAGCAGAGACGACAAACGGAGGTGCCGCTTTCTGGTAGCGCTTTTCGAGGGTGGATAATGCTGCTTGCGCTTTTGCGCGTGTCGCACTGGGAGGGTGTTGCTCTTTTCAACGCGCGAATAACGGATGGTGCCTATGGGGATGGTGTGTGACGGTAGGATTTTCTATGCCAGCTACAGGAATAAGTGCTACACGAGTGGTAACATAATTTCTGCCAGCTCACCTTCCCCATTGACTAGATGTGGATGGGAGTAACCGAAAGATGCGGTCAAAGCGAGACAAAATCTTGAGTGTTGCAAGTGGAAACTTGAACCATTAATTTGGGGAACGGGAAACTATCTATCTAACCGTGCTGAATACGTGCTGAACCGATGGCACGGTGTAAAATTTGTGATGCTTTACGAGTTGATGCACATTATCACTGATGCGGGTTGAACTGTAAATAGGTTACATTTGGAGACAAAAAAAACAGAAGATCCTTTTAAACTCATAATAATAATAAACTCACTCAGAATAAACTGCTATGTTAGATTGCTTAGTATTAATGTTAAGTGTAAAAAATTGCAATCATTTTTAAAAAATCATACATCAACCACAAAAAAATTATTTTACATAAAAGCATCAATCCTTGCCGTAGTTTAATTTTTGCCAATTCCATTTTACAAACCCGTAAACAAGAACACCAAATGCTGCCCCATCATATTGTCAACCTTGTTTGTCTCGTAGCAAAAATTCATACCTCTGATGCTTTATGAATTTTAAAAACATTCTTATTTATGTGCCACCCGTTTGCCTTTGAAGCATCCGGCAGCAAAACAGAATGGTTGCTAGCCATGATACAAAAAAAAAAAAACAAACCAAACCGAACAGAAGCTGTACCGTATTTTCTTCTTTCTTTCTCTCCAATCATTTGACTCTCTGCATGTCTGCATATGGGGCTACACTAAAAGCTGACCTAACCTTTTTCTTTTTGCATCCTGCCATAGGTGACCGAAGAGTTTGAGCTTTTAATCTTGGCCGGTTAACTGTCTGCGTTTTCCGTTTTTGCAGTTGTTTATGCCAACCCGCCGTCCGTCGGTAAAGGCAAAGTGTGAAACGCGCAGCATAACCCTAGAAGGACATCAGGATTCATGAGCTGCCCTCAAGTGGTCAGTGTTTATTTTTACTTCGGCTAGCATGTACAACGGTTGCCAGCTTCAATGGTGGACAGTTTCAATATTTCTATTGCACCAAGCGCTCTCGCAGGATGATTGCTAACCATGGCAGTGGTGAGTGGTTGAAGGGTTTTGAATACTTTTTATACTTTCAGCACCGTACGATGCAATTGACGAAGGATTCTCATAAGCCACAACGTTTTTCTCAGTCGTCAAATGATAATCCATTAAAGTGGACTATCCACCAGTCGCGGTGTGGATTTAGCAGGCAAAAGTTAATTTAAATCAGGTTAAGTAAACTATTTCGTAGCTGGAATAGTGTTTTCTTGAGAATGCAATAAAGCTTTGAAATGCATATGATATTGCATATGTGCGGAGGAAGATAAAAAGTTTAGTTTATAAAAAATGTTCCTTATACATGAAACACTTTTCCTTGTTTCCTGAACACTAATTTCCTGTTTCATTAAAAAGTACTCCACAAAAAATTGTACATACACACAACCCAACTAGATTCTTTTTTAATCCGGCTTGCTCTATCGATGAAATTTAATCTTGCCGCTGGTTAGCAATATCATCTCCAAACCATAAGTCGCAACGAATCAATTATCCTGCAGTTCAAATATTGATTTTTAATTCGAATCCTTACAGCGTTCGTGGCGTCTGGCGTTGGTCGTTTCGCTTTACCTTTCCTCGCGAACGTTTCCACGGTAAAATGTCCACAGATTAGTAGAGGTTTCAATTGTTTAATGTAACTTTTTCTTCGTAGTTGCGCATACCGTCGATACAAAGGAGTGGAAGAAATGAAGCAAAAACCGCCAACCGAAAAAACTGACGACGAAGGCAAGCATTCGACCCAGAATCCTTATGTGCATCCGTTAGTAATCCTCGATAACAGTGGAACTAATCGGCAGCATAACGCAGCTGACAGGCAGCGAGTGAGTCCTCGGATGGACGGATGTTTCAATGAGGAGCGCAGAAAACACGACGGGAAAAAATTCAATAGCTAATACCATTTATCGGAACACACGCGCTGATGGATTCCACGTTTTCGAGACGCTTATCAGATGGTTCGATCCAGAACTTCGTCTGTGAGCGATTTTTTTGTCTCCCACACCCAGTTCGTTTTCTCAACCCCTGATGGTAAGTGTGCTTCATGCTGGACAAGGGATTCACAACGAGGTGGGGAAAACCAATATTTGACCAGCTCGTGCAATTTGGTCGAAAATCCAAATGAAATAGTCGTCATGCATTCGTGCGATCGCACTTTTGGGGAGGGAAAGCTAGCGCGCTTTAGTAGCTCCCGTTTTGGGAAGCCCGTAAGCGAGAAAAAGGATTTTCAACGGCTATTGGATTCATTTTTTTCATGGTGGAAGTTTCGTTCCTCCACAGGGATAAAAGTGAGGAAACGATGCAGTTTCTGGTACAGGATAAATCCTTCGTTATTACTTTTCATTTGTTCACTTTACACCACCGAAAGCACCGCAATCGAATGATTGGAGTGAAACAATCGTCGTGGCTGATATTTGAAACGTAGTGAAAAACGTAGTGAAAAATTATAATCGAAGGCAAATTTTAATGGCAAACAAAGTAAGTTTCTAGGATCTATACCTACACAACAAAAAAATCATACTTTTTCTTATGAAAAAGAGCTTTTGTGGAAGCTTGTTATTTTATAGTTTTGAATTAGCGTTTTTAATTAAAGTAAATAATTTGGATAAGTAAACGATTGTAGCATTTTTGCGTTGACGATCCAAACGAATTGAAGATTGATTTGTGATATAAAGCCTTATAAAATTAAGAATAAATAACAAACAAGAGTTGAATAAAACTGAAGCCAAACAGATTTATACGAATCTTAAATTATTATTTATATTATTTGATTTATTAATTAAAAAAAACTATTATGATTCAATATCTTCAGCGCTTCTGATTAATATTTATATCGTCCAAATCTCCTAACCTGCTAGCCTCCAAACCATACAATACTGCATTTGCTTTAAAATAATGGATCAATTGTTCGATAAATTTTAAAGCAAAGCTCTCTTTTTGCAGACCTTAAATTTGGTCATAACTACATGTATCAAACGATGAATAATTTAATTAAAAACAAAATTGATACATTTATGTTAATTATACATCTTATTTTGTTATATTTATATCTTCATATATTCCCCATATCTTTTTGAAAATTTTTCAAGAAATGCCTTCGGTATAATCGCATTAAATGGCAGCTGGACTAACTAAATTGTTCAGCAAGATAATGAAAATTGAACATGCTCTCGGTTGCTTGACATATGCTTAGTTGTTATTCAAAAACCTATAATTAACTTATTGTTTAATCTTTGTCAATTAAAGTACCATAGACCAGTCATAGTCAATGCTTGGAACTGGATAGGCATCAAAATTTCCTAAATTTTCTAATTTTGATGAACCGAAGTTTCAAAAAATGAAACTTCGGTTTATCAGAACCTAGGATACCATGATTTGCTGATGACTGGCCACGGATATGGGAAGATTTTTTTAGAAAATGTTCTTTACTTTTAGTTTACATTTTATCGTCACCATGAACTGACGAACAATCAATTTAAAATCAATCCCATTGCTTATTTCATTCAAGCTACCTTTTAGATAAATATTCAATCAGTTTTTCTTACCTATTCTAATTAAATGTTTTAACCTTGTTTCAATGTTAAACTATTTAAAGTGACACCAACAATTTGTTATTTCTTGTGATTATTTCCACGAAATGGATGGATTCACAACATTGATGGTCACCCACAGAAAAGGCGGTAAAGGATGCACTTGTGACGGAAGGCAGAAAAAATTATAACATAAAAATTGATTTCAAAATCTCACCCCGTGCATACAAAAGCTCGTTCGGTTTGTCCATCGAAAACCATACGACACCATCAAACGAATGTATCAAGTGGCAATAAAACAGTGGTCGATGTGTGTTTCCCACTCGCTGCGTGATGTTGCGCTGTTGGCAATTGTGCAGCAGGAACAACCAGTACTACTTCACATTCCTTTACCTCTTGATCCTTATGTGACTTTGTGTGTTTTTGTGTGTGTGTGCATACTGTAAAGCAACACGATAGGTTTGATATGAGGGGTTTTTGCTTTGTTCCCTCTGGGAGAATGGTTTGAACTTTCCTCACCGTCTAGTGTACGCATCTACCCTGCATAAAACCCAACCTCCACCCAATCAAAAGGACTTAGTCTGGTAATAGTGCTATGAAGAGTGAAGCCAATAGCGATATAGAACACAGAAGCCTTAGAACATACATACACAAACGTACATAAACAGCACAAAACGACAAAAACTATAGCGGCAGAGAAATCATTGCAAATAGTTTCGAGTAAGCTGGAAGTTAAGGGTAACCAAATGCAAAAAAACACCCATCTGCCCACCCCACATACATTGGATTATGTAGAGAGTGGAAGAATTCAACACAAAGAGAGAATGATAGGAAGATGGGGAAGGTCGGGGTGCAAAGCACAATGCTTCCTTCTGATACCGAAGCTCATATCTGGCATGACGCAAATGTGCAATAATATATGCAAATAAAATGATTCAATAAAATAAAATAAGAAACTATACCCGTTCGACGTCCATTCGACAATGTCGAGCTAGTTGCGCGGTAGTAGACGAGTATGCAAACGATCGGAGGAATTGAAAGGAGCAATTCTACCCACGACTTGTGGGAGGGTGGTATAGTGGGTGCGTGTACGAATACGACCAGCAGTGGGTGTGTGTGTGTGTGCCGTCGTACACGTGTGAGCATATAGTTTCCCGCATATGCATATGACTTTTCTTCCTACTGCAAAACTTTGCTCTCCGTTTCACGGGAACTAGGGCGTACTTGTACGTTTGTTGTTATGTTTTTGCAAGGAAGCATTGTCGTATGGTTCACATAACACTTTCATGCCCCGTGCTCTAACAACCCCCACTCCCATACCCATTTCCCACCCATCAAGTGTACAAACAGACCGCGTAGAATAAAGGATTCCGTACGAGGATCATCTCCTTGTGGACGGCGAGTGTGTAGGGAGGAATGTGTAAAGGAGCCAATACAAAAATAAAAGCCCGTAGTGTACGTGCGTTCGGCGAATGGTAAAGATTCAGCAGTACCACTATGCCAAAAGGATTGTAAGATTTCAGCTATAACAAAACTTGTTACTTCCCAACCGTTTGTACTGTAAGCAAAATCCCCATCATAACGCGGGACGAGCAAGTGAAGAAACCGAGACCGAGCAGACGGATGTGGAAAACGCAAATCGTTGCAATTATTTCACACATTATCATACAACATTGCGAAACGAAAATGGCGGCTCGTAAAAAAAGGCAGCCCAAAACAAACCCCGTTCCCGGAAAGGAAGCATTGCAATACAGCAGAGGGGGGAGTAAGCATTGTAAGCATTGAAGCAAGTGCTCCATTTCGTGGTGTGTATCCAAGTGATTTGACACCAAGTAAGCCAGCAACCGGAGACACAACCATAAATGGGTCCCCCGGGGGAAAGGATGGCTGGTGCAAAAGAAGCAGGGCGCGCGCGCGCGCGATATTATCCTTCCCCAGTTGGATTTGTTTGTCGGTTTGAGCAAAATTCATAGAGCGATCTGCATACATTAAGTATCGTCCCGGGCGCAAAAAGAAGAGTGGAATAGTTGTGCCAACGTTTACGACGATGTGAAACAACATAATACTTATGTGCACGCTGCGGTGCGCATAGAATTCAATATCACAACACAACCATGTCGCCGTCAGCCGTGCGTTTCTGTGTGCCGTTCGTTTTGTGTTGCGTGTGACCCATTTGACAAGTTGTTGCTTTGGTGGCAAGGCGAGGATTAAATTGTACATTGAAGTTCCGGGCTTCTTGTTGTGTATGATTTGTGACGTAAAATCGGTATGTTTATGATACCGGAAGTGGTTTTAAAATTGGTGATTAATTGAGGTAAGAAAGGCGATCTTATGCTCTTTTATCTCAGCGTGCCTCATTTACGCCAACTCGCAAGTGTTGACGGTTAGACTAAATGGCAAACATGTTATTTGTTAAAAAAATATTTGTAAAGTACAATTGTAAACTTGCAAAGATAAAAACTTGAATAACTATTGTAGTATAAAAGAGCGAATTGACTGTCTTTCAACAGGACAGGTGGGTGAATACATTAGAAAATATTTAGCTATCCTAGTTGAGTAAACAAACTGTTCTGCAAGATTTTTTTACAAACAGATCATCTCGAAAGAAATGTTAAATACTCAACTCAAAACAAATCAACAAATCAACTCGAAAGAAATTAAATAGTATCCGCTAATTGGATTGGCTCTAGACTGGATTTCGAGGTTCTGAAGTTATCGGAGGTCTACCATCATTATTCGTTATTAACAAGGTATCAATTGATAGAGTCTCTCTAATTAATTATCTGGTATCCTTATTGGGCATTAAAATGAACTTTATAGCTCACTTTGACGCAACCAGTAGAGTATGTGAGATAGAAAACATTCATAATAAAAGAGGATCACCTCTTTTCTGTTTCTATGCAGTTCTGGCTATTCTGTCGTCTATTCTGTTTCTGAGCTTTCACCTGTTACTCTCAAGTTTACAAAAACAGTTTATAAAATATAGAAATTTGCATGTAAAAGTAGCTAAGGGGCGGTTGAGGACAGTCTACTGATCTGGAAGATCACTACGATACTAATTTTTTGATGAGTTTTCAGGTGAGTCTTGAGTCATATATTGAGTCTCTTGTTTTGGGACTCAGTACCATGATCTCAGAAATACAAAGAAGATGCAATCGAGTAGAGAAGATCCTGTGCTGAGACGAATTTGATACAAAATGTTCTTAGTGTATTAATGATCAGTGCCCAAGAACTCGTGTTTGACGAAAAATACTGATACTGTGATACTAAGCATGAGATAGTTGTTCATTTTCTTGAATGCACACTTTACTTTACGAATTGAGGAATTGTTTTTTTTAAATACTTCAACGATAATGTCTTCGTTCTTGTAACGGAGGATGTAAATTATTTGTTCCTATCCATTGGAATTTTAATTACTTTCATAGACGAACTTTTTCAGCTTTGATAATTTTTATTAACACCTAATAAAAGTGTCAAGCGTATTTATTACATAAAACAGATTGCACTGTTTTCTGAAAGCAATTTCGAGCGTATTCTAAATCGTCGCTCATTTTAAAATCTCAATTCAACACCATCAACGTCATCTGTTTTATCAACTCCTGTTAGCAATTTTCTTACGGTGAATCAAATCGTAATAACACCCGTAACGCGGCGACTTATTCAATCGAGCATAGCTTTGGGTTTAATTAATGAGTGTGTGGTATTCATTTTTTCGTCGTCACGTAATTTAAATACGCTACATGCATGATTAAACATTCCGTTAAACGACATCACGGCGGGTTTGTTGTTGAAAGATGTAGACGGTGATAATGTGGGTTTTAAGGCAAATAAAAAGTGAGCTTTTTTCATCCCTTTTCTAGTGCATTTTCTACCCCTTTGCAGCTGTGGTAAATGGAGTTTTTTCCCTCCTTCAAATAGTGCTTTTACAAGAAATGTTCCAATGGATGGAACGGAAATATTTTGAAACGATCTTAACCGCATGCAAAAAAGGAGGTTCCTGGAAGCCACCGTTTGCGAAAGCAACAAAATGAACCCCCCACTTAAGCAGCCAGTCAAACGAGAAGGCACTGCCTTTATCCGGACCATCTAATGGGAAACCGCAATAAATTCGTACGACAATCCTATCCCGGACCGTTTTCTGCCAAAGTCCGCCCAACCATCGACCGCCGTTGAACGGTTCGGTTCACGATTTTCTTTGCTAATGCGCCGTGTTTTCTCCATCTCACTACTCGCATTATGTGCACGTGCACCACCTCACCACCGCCCCGTACCGGTAAGACAACCCCTAACCCGATGATGACGGCGATGATGGTAATGGTGATCGAGTGGATATACCCGTGCTATACTGGCACCGTCTCCGGGCAAAACTGAGCAGCTGGAAGCTGATCCATTCTTCGCTCAAGTGAAAAGCTATTGCGAGTTTCCCGAAGCGAAAGTGGCGAACCCCACGCTATTTGGGTGGAAATCTATCGAACACTTGAACGACGGGGCAGGCTCGCCGTCTGTGTGTGTATGAAACTGCACATGCACTGCGAAACTGTGGGGAAACGCACATATATTGAAAGGATTTTACTTCACCACAAAAGGTATTGGGCAAGAGGGGAGGGAGGGAGAGGGTAGCGACGGTAGATGTGGGGGAGTTTTGTCCCCGAGGTTTCCGAAACCGAATGGAAGAACCCAGCTGGCACTAGCATAGAATCTGTTCCGAACATTGCCCATTTATGTTGGTTTATGTTGGGATGGCTGGTGATGCACACTGGCCGTGTGTTGTGTTCGCCCACCCGTACCATACCTTCCCGTAGAATGAAAATGGTCGTGAAAGTAAAAGACGAATGCATGCGGTAAGTGTGGCAGACAGAGAGACACAGGCATGAAAGGCGGGCGATAAATAGAGTGTAAATTGAGAAAATCAATTGCACATGAATTTAATCCCGGGCAAACGAGCACGTTCCACGGTGCTCCATTTTGGGGCGAAACGGGATGTTTTCGCTTCGTACGATGAAGACGCCACATTTCCAATCGAGACGATCCCGATCCGATCTTAAGACCGGCTGGGTGCGTTTTAGAAAGCAAAGAGAACCGGGAGAGTGAGAGTGAGCGCGCGATTTGACTCTGCAGATTGGGAATGGGAAACCGTAGTGTGCCAACAGAAGGAAAAGTTGGTTATTGTGATGGGAAATTGTTCAAATTCCGTTGCACTTTCCACTGTTGGCCAATGTGTCGCTGCATCCAGCACATGCACATGCTTTGCCACTAGTTCACATGTGTATATACGATTGTTTCCAACACTTTTTTTTCTCTTTGCTTGCTTGCTTGCTTGGTTCTGTACAGCATTTCTTCTACTTCATCAAATTCCGCACCATTATCAATGAAGCACTGATGATGATCCACGGGTGCAAAAACGTGCAAGAAAGGCAATCGGGCGTCCGTGCTCGAACGAACAAATAAACATGGTTGCAGACTGAGCAAACAACAACCGGGCGGATCAATAGACGCTCGAAAGCACTGCTGACTAACAAGTGTTCCTGCCAGTTGGTACGGCTTTTGTCTACGGCACCTGCCCGGGTTTTTAGCTACCCCACCGACCAAAAAACATGATCCAGCTTCGTTGCCGATTGAATGCTAAAGTATAGCATTTTTCGTACGATTGCGCTTGACAACTTGGGATGCAATATTATGGTTGCGACCCGGTCGCAACCGGAGATGTGTGTCGTGCTGAAGCCCGGCATCAGCTGGCATACAATGTGCGTGCCAGCAGAATTCCTGAATGCATGCACAAAACGGATTTGTGCAATCGCGCGAACATTTGGTCGGGGAAGCGAAAAACATTGCATTGCTTAAGCTTTGGGGACGCCTTTCGTTGCTCGTTTGAAAAGAATTCAATCTAGAGGTTTTTTTCCTGTGTGTGTTCGATTTGACTCTATGGAGCCTTTTTGAAGAATATTGATTTAGTTATGAGCTCATGCAAAGGCAGCTGTATGGATGCATTGAAACTTTTGTCATACTGGTGTTGTATGTTTTAAATCAATGTCTTCAAACGCATTGCTTTTGTATCGTACAATATACGCAATGTTTTATACTGTATTTGTCATTCAAATTTAAATTTGCTTTTGTAATGATTAGTTAAATATCACAATTTTTAACTTTGTCTATAGTTTAAATACAGGGAAGTTTGAGATACAGTCTTACAATTTCTGAATTCTTGTAAAGATAATGAGATTTTGCAGAGGAAAAATGAATGTCTGAAGTGACGGCAATACCAGGAGAGAAAGCTTGGTTTAAAATCAATTGTAGTTTGCGTAGGGTACAGAATAAATTAATAAAAGTTTATTTTTACTATTACTCATTCCACCTCAACATGAGAAGAATTAAAATATGATTTAACTTTTTGATCTATGAATATTTAAATTAGAGAGCTTAAATCTTAAACAGAACCAGGTGATGTACTGCCAGATTAAACTGGAATTGTCGGTTCGTACCGAAAGCATTCAGCGCATGCACAACACAAGTGACAGATTTTATAAACCCCTTTGTAGTTTCAAGCAAAACCCCTGTTATGTTGTACGCAATTTTATATTAATCATATATAAAACGTGTCACAACAATCTGAAATAAAACTGACATCGATAAAACTAATTTTATCTTCAGTTTCATACAATACAACATAAAATCTTGTAGCTAAACAGAAAGTTATAGCTCGATCTCCTAATTACCTTGCACGCTTTTTTCTTCCCTTTATCACACATAAACTTTTTTCGTTAAATTCAAAATTAAACCCTTTGCATGGTTGCGATAGATAACGCCAAAGTACCTGCTTTTCGTATTCTTTTTGTTTTGATTTTTGTTTGGTCCTTGCTTACTGTATTCCCTTTGAGCATTCCTTTTAGCTTACTCAAGGCATATACATACACCCAAACAGAGCGAAAGCAAACTTTCTCAACTGATATGAATTTAATTTTAGTTTCCTTAAACGCTATTAGCTGTTTTCCGCACTTTGTCATTCGCGAAAAGCCTGCCACCCCCCATGGTGGGAGCTTAGCATACCGAGTGGACGATCGCCAAAGCCAAAGACACCCCCACCGGTTCGCCGGTGGTCTCCGAGATATGACTTTACGGGTTGTTTAATTTGTTTTTCTCTCTTTTTCCATTGTTCCTGTTGCACTAGCCGCTTCATCCCATTTCGCTGCTTCGGGTTCATGTTCGACTTTGTGTTTGTGTTTTCACTTCCAGTCCCACCGCAGCTGTCTCGAGACATAAAGTGTTGTCCTTTTACTTTTCTCACCTGAACAACGTATATATGTGTGTGTGATGATACGGAAAAAAGCCAACGCTTGAACGAAGTAAAAACCCACCTTTAGACCAGTGCTAAGGTGTGAAGGTGGAAAACAGCCTTCGGCATAATGTGTGGTGAAATGAGAAGCTTGCCTTGGTTGTCGTGGTACAACGGTACGGTGTAGCTATTTGCCCGCGGTGTCACGTGTGCAGAGTGTGCGATCGCACGTAGCAGTGCTGGAGCAGCAACAAAAAACACAAGGTGAAAATGAAATAAAACCACACGGTCAAAAGCTGATCCTGGTCGGATTCTCGAAGCAGGACTAACTTTTCCGACTTTTCCCAAGCGCTTTGGGCCTCAGCGGGACGGCGTGGTCAACAGTTCTTCCGCCATCCATGCCGTTCTCCAGTACTTGGGAATCAGTACATCTCGAACTCGAACCCAGCACGAGAGAAAGAGAAACTTAAAATGGCTTTAGGGAATTTGTTTGGACAATTGGATAAATGCTAACATCACCAATCCAAGGGTGCATCACCGTATGCAGGGTGTCATCGTGGCCGGGAAAGCAGCGAACGAACGAAGAAGAAGAAGAAATTCAACCAACTTCCCAGCGGCTGGATTATGTCAAGCAACCTGTTTCCGTGTTTTCACTCCAGTTGCCGATATCTATCCAAATGCTGCAGGTGCGGAGTCACTTGATGATGAAAATAATGATTACGATCTCGACGGGTTCTAGCTTCTCTAGGCGTGTGTATTAGCGCGAGTTTTGGGAAGAAAAAGGAAGTGTACAATTTTTCCTTCAGAGTATACCATCAGTTCCGCAATGGAATGCAATTATCCTATCTAATGTTTCTATCCCACCCGGAAGGAAGGTACACAGCTACAACGGCTGTCGGTCGCTTCACTAAAAGAAATTTTCGGCTTAAAATAACACAATATCAGAAACACAAAAAACAGCGACTTCTTGCAACGAAAAAGTTTAAAACCGCACTAAAGCTTAAGTGGAAAAGTTTTCCGGTACTGGAAAAAGGATTTACTTAAACTGACACCGGGTTTTTTGCTTTGGGAGAACGCTATTTAGAACGCTGGTAGCAATTGCCAAAAAAAACCAACTGGCATGGTAATCCACCAGACAAAAGTCGACACCGAAGCGACTTACTTTCTGCTTCGCAATGATGAAACATCATAAGAAATGGCTATTTGCCCGTAAGGTACTTACCGGTCCAAATTGTTCGAAGTAGCTTTTAACGTCCTCCAGCGTGGTTGGCGCTGAGAGCCCGCCCACGAATATTTTCTTCGTTCTCGTCACCATCTGTGGAGGGTAAAGGCAAAAACAAGAAAGTACAAATATTAATTGAAATGGCCACAAATACAACTGCATGCCGCAAATTCACGAACCACACCGTCGATACATCGATCGATCAATTTAGCAAAACGATGGAATAAAGCGAAAGCTAAGCGTATGAGAAGCGAATGAGAAAGAAATGCGTTACGATTGATGGTCACTAAATGATTGGGGACGTTAAATGCAAAGGGCAGCGCTGTGTGTTTTTTTCTTGCTTTCTTTCGTCCATCCAACATGGGGCAGACAAATGATGGTAAATTCCGACGGAAATCGAACCATCGACAGCTGAACGTTTGTGACCGCTGACTGTGTCTACTATCTGTGCAGCACGCAGGTTATTTATGGGTTTCGTTTCGTCCCTCATTTTCAGCTGGAAGAAAGTAGAACGTACAGTTACATTCGGTCGATGGGATGATTATAAATTATCTTCAATTGCACAGCGCCCATAAAACCAGCCGGACCATATAAATACAAAACATATTTTTATTGAACAATCGTGACAGATATGGCGATGGAGAATGTGCTACAAAGGAATGAAACGTACAGCCATAAGCGATTGGAGGAGCAGAATAAGAAACCGACAGAATGAATCGGAAACATTGGCATTCCCCTCGACAAGCGATTCGATTTAAGCGAATCTGAAGCAATATGTCTCCGGCGCCTAAAGCCGTATCCTTTCGCCACTAAATGGGAGGATAAGTCGTACTCCACAAGGCAGCACAGTGGACGAAATCACGGATCACGGAAGCGAAACTGAAAAGCCCCCCCCCTTCCCTACCAACGAACCGGAGGAAAAATGGGAATTCATCCAAAATGAATGCCTTCCGTTCAGGAAGCGCTCAAACCACACACAGCCACACATGAGCTTTCTTTTCAGGGCGCGAAATTTTGACCCCCAGCGGAAAGAATTTGCTCAACTTCTGGTACGGATGTGAATAAGGAGAAGAGGCGTTTTATTTCACACTTGTTAGTCAAAAGGTAAACCGCCGGCGCTAGTTGCTGAAGTTTCGTTGAGGTTAGTGAGTGCTTTAAGATTTTTAAGTGCATAATAATAGACATATTAATCAAGAAAAAGGTTTAAAAAAAATAAAAATTAATAATAAACAATATTTTTTAACAAAACAAGGAAATATTAAAACATTGTCAATGTTATAAATTAAATTGAAAGCAATACAAAGTATTAAAAATAACACTTTATTGTCGATACATTATTTACTCACATTGTTTAGCTACATACATCTACATACAAATTTTATTCCCGACTTTTTCTTTGCTAGTCACACACGCATTCCAATCAAACACGAAGGGCAATCGTTGATTGCCCCAAAGACGGTGTATTTGACACCTGCTAATCACAATGAACTACGACAAACGATATTAGTAAATCAAGTTGTAAGAGCAAATTTTCAATCAACCCCGCTAAGGGACCCCACTAAAGGGGAAACATTTAACGTAACCCAGGTGGTAAATATTATCCCTTCCTGTCCGATTCTTCTCCTTTTTGTGCCACCATTAAACATCGAGCACATACCTACATGCGACGAGTCAACTCTCAACGGTGCAACACATCGTGTGCAAACACTCACGACATTTCGTAGATGATAATTAAATTTGGTTCCTTGAGCTGATCATTTCCACCGTATTTCGAGGCACACGGTTGTAAGCAAATTGGATCCTCTCCCTCTGATTCCTTTCGCTTCCCAGCCCGAATACATCCACGCTCAAGACCCAACCTCCGTAGTCCGTAGTGGCTGGTGACCCGACAGGTGTGGAAGCGACGAATCGAATGGCCGACGGACCAGAAATGGTAACGAGCGCAAATGGCAATTCTCGCGAGTGGATCAATCGGAAAATTACTCCCGGCTATCACCTTGACAATTATCGCTTCCATGTCTACGGCCCAGGTTTCGAATTGTACCGAGAATCGTTGCCCAGTTCCCATTCCCGGTGCCAAAGCGCCAAAGAGCAAGAAATTCAATTCCATGTTTGATTAATTCATTACTTTATTATTGCATTATTTTATTAAACCGACATGTAATCAGCTGTCCGTCCGCTATCTGTTCTGGCCAAATATCACAACCGAAAGTGGATCGCCATTTCCCGGAGGGCATCAGATGGAGGCGATGGTAAGCACGGTGCGGGAAATGCAGGTGATGCAGCGAAGGAAATTGACTCCAGGGAGGGCAAATTAGTGGAGCTGATTGACAAAACGGCCGTAGCCCGGAGCCACCGTAGCCCCGAAGGATGCAAAGTGGGTATGCGTGATTACCGAATGAATTTTACATCAGAGCTCGCCGAACCGCTCGCCGGGTGCATCAGGACCCGCGGACGCGCTTGTCCGTCACGGAATCAATAACGCTTTCCCCGGGACGATGGTGGCAGTGTTTTAATGGAAGGCTGTGCAACCGTTTCTTGGACGTTTATACCGAGGGCGAGTGTTCAATTTCCACTGCACACTTTAGCGCAACGAATTGCACGAGGAAACAATCAAGCCGTACTTGACGTAATGATGGAGCATGAAGAAAAATTTATTTCAATTATCATCACGGCATAGTTAACATACAAAAAAGCCTACCGTAATAAGCTAAGTGTTAAGATAATAATATACTTTGTACTCCCGTTTTTTACTTTTTACCTAAAAATACCTAGAATTTCTTTTTGTACGTGTTATATTTGAAAGCAAACGAATTTCTCAATCGTGAAATTAATATTTTTAATTGCATTTTCTTGAATAGTTGTTAACAATAATTAAAACTATAATCCGAAAAATAACGAAAATATACAAATTACTTAAAATTTACTACCAAGAGCCTTCAAATCAATTGGCATGGAATCTTGAAAAGATTTCCTTTTTTATTTGTAGAATACACTAAATTTTATTATTGTTTTATTGAGTTAATGCTCTTCTAAAATTCAAAATTAAAAACGATGGTTTTCGAAGAGATAATACAAGATGTCAGTAATATACGCAAAAACTTGTGTTTAATTTCCCTTTTCAATCGAGTTGCTTTCCAAAACTATTTTTCTTTAGATCTTTAGATTATTAAAACTGTTCATCGAATACTCAGGGCTTAAAGTGTCCTTTAAAATAAGAAAAGATGAATCGTATTTTCCATTTTGGACGTCTGTCATCTTCGCAAATTTAAAGAAAATAATTCAAAAATAATATGTAAAAATTACAACAAACCAAGATGAGAACGAAACATAATATTAGAAAACGAATAATTTCACCATACCAAAAGAATAGTATTATGCACACTCAATCAACAATATTGCTTCAAGTCCAGCAATCAACATCAGATGCAAATATCCAGGTATATTGAACTTCAACTTTCATTTTAAAATTAGACGTAATGTTGAGTTCTTCCATAGCCCTGCAAGCCATCGAAACTATCTTCGGGCGTTAGATTACGTTTTGCTCGATGCGGGACTTACGTTCAGCCGAACGTGCAGCGCAAGGTTCTATGTTTCACACTCCCACCGTACCGGATATTTGCATACGGTAACGACGAGGGAGACGCATTCGGAGTGAAACGAAAAACGTGCACTGAGTGTGTAATGTTTCGGGACGGGCAAATGGTCTGTAGGGATGAAATTTGAGAGCAAAAGCTGCAAACGCCACACCACGGCATGGAAGAAGCGAACAAGTTTCGGTGGCAACAAACAATCCAATTTCAAAGTGCAGCACGGCCCGACCCGAAGCCGCCGGAACCGGTTACGACCGAAAGGATTTAGGCGTAAGTGAAACCAAAACTTGACCTGTTCCAAATTGCACCAAGCGAACGTACCGTTGTGTGATGTGTACTTACCGACCGTATCTCCAAAGGAGTTGAAGATCAAATTTTATTCCACAACACAAGTACGAACACAGAACAAAACACAACTATCCTCCCGTGATGTGCAAACGGTTTGGTTGGCGAGGAATCTCCAAAAGTGTCGTAGAAGTGAATGAGTAAAAAGTAAAAGTATAAAGCCAAACAAAAAAAAGAGACGATGGAAACGAAAGCTGTACCAAACCCACGAACAAACCATTGGGAAAAGAGCGCAAGCCTGGCAGAAAAGAGCATCCGAGCATAACTTTCATTTACATATGTATGGTGAAATAGTTATGTGCCGTGTATAGGCTGACGTGGCTCGCTGATGCTCGCTGGCTGGGCTGAGTTTCGGACGTGTAGCGCATGCAAAATGTTCCCCCCAAAAAGTGGATGTCCTCACCGCCGTGTGTGTCGCCCACGAACCAGGGATGATCCGGTAACTGTGTAGCTGTTTTCGGCTGCTAAAGCAATGTGCAATGTGCCAACAACCGCGCAATGAGAAAGAAGGTTTTCATTGCCACATTTACCCCATTTCTGACATGGAAACGAAGTTCGGTGTACGCATTTGACCAAACCTTGCCATCGTATACGGTAGTATTTGGTTGAATCGCATAAAACAAGAGAAAATGGGAGACCTTAACACATGCATGACAAGAAGCGTTTCGGAGACAGGCTTATGCTAAAGAACGAAATACAAAAAGAAACTCCGTCCCGAAGCTTAAAATACTCATCCAAAGCTAAACGCTTAAATTTCATCACAATCCACTCCACGCCCAAAAACCCCGTACTTAGCGAAGGTGGGAATCGTTACTGACGTTGGGTGAAAATTTATTTTATTCACCGCTTAACGACGCTTCGCTGCTTCTAAAATTGGGTTAATTGAATCGAGGTGTCGATCATAAATAATGATATTAGAGTGTTTCCCTTTTTTCTTTACCCATCTATTCCCTTTTTCTCATTTTCTCTCACTCTCGTTTGTCTATTATGCAAACGGTGTTTTTTTTTTATTCCTAATAGCAGCTAGACTAGCAGCGACATAGAAAAAAAAACTTATAACAAAACCAATCGATACAACGACGGTCTTATCGTATTCATGAAAAGGTGAAAAACGTGCCCACAGTCGGCAACATATTTTGGCACTTCGAAAACCCCGAACCGTACGATGTTGTGAACGGGGTGGTTGAGTTTTTTTCTTCCCCCCTGACAGTCTGCCCGTCACTTTAGTCCTTCGCTGCCGCCAAACCGTTCCGGCGGAAAATGGGCAAAACGATGGATCGGATATTTATAGTTATGTGATTTTTTATAAGGGTAAAATTGAAAAATAATAATTTAAAAAATATCTTTATGAATACTTAATGGTGGACGGTCGCCAATATGGAATGGGTGGGCGGAAAAGCGAACGCCACCCAAGCCATCCTGCGTGGTACGTGACAAAAGGGATGAACCACCGAAAAATGATTGTTCGCGCGCCGTACACAAGAAACAAACCAGACCAGCAACAAGCGCATGGGAGTAAGAAATGTAGTCGAAATTAGACAGAGTCTCTGTACAGGGTGAAGATGAAAAATCGAACATCTCGCCCGTGGCATGAAGGATTCTATACCGGGGGGAAAAGCCGGATTTACCCTGGGCAAGCGAGCGCAGATGGTTGGCACACTTTCGTTTAGCGAGCGAAACCAGCGAAAGGGAAAATCCGACAAGCTTTAAGAAAGCTGTATCACCAACCAAGTGGAAACAAAAACCAAAGCGGATACATCGGGTGAAAGGGGGAAGAGGGTGTGCGGCAATTGAGGTTGAAAAACCGCGTGAAAGGATTCTATCGCTCCGAAGAAAGGCTTCTCGAAAGTGCCCGCTTCTGTACATTTTGCCCGTACCATTTTCTGAAGGTTTCTGCCAGGCGGTTTGAAGATGTACGTTTCGATCGTGTCCGTGGTGTTTTTCCCCCCTTATTCGTTCGTTCATCCACTTCTAGTGCTCCCGGCGCACGGTGAGTGGAAATTCATTTTGTATTTATAATAATACCATGCTTAGGGATTTGGATGATGAAATAAAATGAAGACACACCGTTGTACCGTGTGTAAATGCAGTTGGTAAAGCAAAGCAAAATGAACGGTGGGATGAGGTCTTCGACTAGCAGCCGGCTAACGGTACAGCTCGAGCACAAAATTACCAATGACGCCCGAAAAGAATCTGCTCTCAGCTCCGTATACTTAAGCATGCTTCGGCAGGGTCGGTTTTTTCAACAAATTTTTCACAGCCCTTGAAATCGTTTGTCTGCTTTAGTGGTGCGTTCGCGTAAGACAGCGACCGAAGAAAAAGACCGAAGATCTTACCGCACGGATTTGCTTTCCATCTTCCGCAATGAGTGCCATCCCCACACTACAGCTGCGGCTTTAGTTCTATTGTGCCGGTTTTCACTTTCACAATTCAAGCTGACGCGCATGGCGCAGCTACGATAGTACCGATGTGCTTGAAGTTTATTTCAACCTAAATGAACTGAAGGACTTTGTGTTTGTGTGCATGAAAGCGTATTTGTTCAAGTGGCCAATAGACGGGGCTTGTTTTAAAGAGGATTGTAGGCTAAATAGACTTGTGATGCTTTCGTGGACAGTATGGACTACGTGCCAAGCGTTTCGTAACTAATTTATGGTTGTAATTACTCAAAATTTCTATATTGATTGCTTTTTTGCTAAAAAACAAATGTTTTTGTAAAATATTTTGTTATTTTTATTCAAATTTTAATCGATTATTAGGCGACATTAAAAATGATTTTGTTAAATAAAATGTATTAACGAAAGTGATTGCTTTCATCTTTCAACTATTTCTTTACGCTGTTTCACTTAGACAATCAGCAATATGTTGTACCAAAATACTGTACGATCTGCTTTTCCCATTCGTAGAAGAGATTGTTGGTAGCTATCAGAGAGGATCCCGGAACAGTAAGTCAACTATTGAACAGATCTTCACCATGCGACAGATCTTGGAAAAGATGGCGCAGAAAATGTTTCACTGCTTCAATCTATCTGCAATCAATCATGATTGCAAGGCCCTATATGATAGTCAGAATAATACTATACGACGAACTCTTCTACGACGAATACTATTGGACTCTTCTCTTGGAATTCTGAACATGTTAACAGATTTCAAAGAAAAACACTGTACAAAGTCATATGACAAGTAATGATTGATGCAAAGCTGTCGGAATTCTTTACAACCACCGAATGTCCGGACCACTGAGATGACAAGTCCTCTATTCTTTAACCCTGCAATAAAGAAGGTCATTCGACGTCAGTGACTATTATAAGTCAATCGCGATTTTTTCATATGATGTTGTGGGATGTTAGGCGGATATCCTAAGAGATTACGGCTTGTAGTTTTCAGAGATTTGGAAAATTGTAAGGTTTACGTATTGGTTGACATTTTTGGGTGAGTACCACAGTTTTACCAATCTTCGGTAATCGGGCTGTAACTTAATGTAACAGAATAACAGAATAACGTCGGTTATTCTGATGTTCAAGCAAAGTTTTTCATTCAAAAAACTATAGTGTCAGTCGAAGACGAGACTGTAGACCTATAGTACTATAACCTTTGTCCAAAACTAAAGACACACTTTCAGCGGCATACGAGAGAAAGTTAATCGAAAGGAATTTTATTTCATTATGTTTGGAAGAACTTCATTGCCACTGAAATTACGATCTGAATAAGTTGTACGAAGTGCTTGCCATCGTAGCGCCGAACAAATAAGCCAATAATGACAAATTACCACGATATTAAAACATATGCTCAAGAATAACTTAAAACATACCTTTTTCATTATTGTTCAAAATTAAAATTATTCAAAAAAATAACCTATCTACGATTCTTATTTTGGTTTTATACAATGAAAACTTTTTTAACAAAATAATTCACATTTCTTGTGAACATCCCGTACATAACGCTTCCGTTTCCAATTTCGATCGTTTCGAACATGTTAAAATGAGCGCTTTCCTCGAAAATTGACCCCCGCTTCCCAAAATGCCTGGAGTTGCATTTTTTATGTGTCATTATATTTCCCGGCTGAGTGCCTACGTGTGTATGTAGGTACCCAATACAACGCACCTACATCGTTCGCATAATTTCGTACTGGTCAAATTGCAGCCCACGCTTGGTATCAATTTTCCGCTTGTTAATTTGATGAAAACGATTGAGCTCAGCGTAGTTTTATTTTTTTTTGTGTGTGTTCCGTTTCGCATTTTATTTATCCCTCTCAATTTTCCCACCCTTCCGCACCATTCCGTGGGGGTCATTCCTCAAAGCAATTCGACTTCAATTACACTCTATTTTTCTCCACTGTGTGACAGCGTCGTAAAAATATTAATAAATAAACCATCCCGAACAAACCGAACCCCCACCTTGGAATGGATGGGAATGGTTGTGGCAATAAGTTCCCGATGTGGTAAAGAGTTTCAATCACGGAACCCAAACCACCACACCCTGTTCTTACTGCTCAATCGGTGCCCCTCCCCCCAAAAACCCGTTCCTACGTATGCCTGTTGGAAGCATTAAATCGAGAACCTCACTGTGGGGCGTAAAGAGAATCAGATTTTGCGTACCACAGGGGCAGGGATAGGATGGAAGGGGAATGAAGGTGCGCGTGAGGGGTTGAAATTGCCTCCCTCCGAATGCAACAAGAATATTTTGTTTATTTCCCACCAGTGAACCAGGGTTCCCCCGTTAAAGCGATATAAAAATCGAAAATTTCATCAATAAATTATCGCAAAATGAATGCGTAATGTGCTACTGCGCGGTCGGTTCGTTATGTGTTTTTCAGTAATTTTTTTTGCCATTCCCTGTTTTGCACTCCCACGGGAGAGGATAGGAAGAAAATCACTACAGTGTGGCTACCGAAAACCGAACCGGGACGGTGTGGAGTTTTCCGGGAAGGGACAAGTGTATCGAGTCAATTTCTGAACCAAACTGATTGGTTACTGTCGCCACTGTGAACCAGCAGACCCCGAACTGTTTTGCACCGAGTAGATTCAATCGGCCACACTTTGCTTGATGCAAGCTATAAAGCGCTTCACTGCGGCCACGCTTTATGGTCAGTCTCAACCGTGTACGAGTTTTTGAAGTTTTCACCACGCACACAACAAAAACAAAAACTAAAGAGGAAATAAGATCGTTGGTGAAACGGGAAAAAAGGGACCCAAGTAAAGCCATGTTGAAAGGGAAATAAAATACACGCGTACACACACAAACACCCAATCGTATGCGTAACGCACACATAAAATATTTAAATTAACATATTTTCCAATCATAACAAAATTGAAATTGTATGAAAATTCATACGGTGAATGCTAATAATAAATAACAAAATATCTCATTCCGCGTCGAACCGCGACACATTCCACACGCGGGAACTAACTGCAGAGTGCGTAGCGAGTACTTTACGGTCAGCTCCCTAGTTTTTTTTTTTTTTTTTTGGAAGGGTTTGGTTGTTATGAGGCATGAGTTGGCATGAAGGGCCGTGTTGCTCGTAGAACGACTCGGAACGCAATAAACGCAGCATCGCTCAATCACATCGCATCACTTTCTTCGCCTCTGCAAATGGACTCTACGGCACGTACATACGGATCCTGGGTCTCCGTGTGGTGGGTTGCAGAGTTACCTCCCCTTCACTGTGCGTAATAACATTCTCGCACGTGGTGTGTCGTACACGCGGTTTTTACCATCCACATGTGCAGCCACATGCATGTATGCATGATATTTGCAATATAGGATTTTTACTACCCTTACCATCGTCCACCGATCCACCGCGGCCTGGTGCAGGGCCAACGCGATTCGGTTGCCATATATTCGCTTAGTGCATGCATCATCATCATTATCGTCATCGGTACCACGGTAGCGTTATCATCATTCGTTACCATCATCATCGTATCGGAAAACACCTCTTTGCTATCCAATGCGCAGCAACTTGACGCTCTAGCCGTGAACACGCCGGGACTGTTGGAAATCTGAATTTAAATTTTCCAAATTTCCACACAAGAAACAAGATGAAAAAGCGACCGCACTGACGAATGGACATTCGCGGTTGCCAAAATAACGGTGGCCGAAAATAAATTATGCACCAAACCCGGTGGTTGACCGGGTGCGAGTTTCGGGTTGCATTCTTCATTTGTACCTGGGACAAATATGCACCCATTGCAGCTCGAATACACTCGATTGGATGTGATCGACCTGCGTTCGGGACTGTTTGTGTGTGTAGGAGAGCGTTTGTGCACGGGGGCGTTGATGCATGCTGTTGCAGCTGCAGTTTGCATTCTGCATACTCGCGTGCTTGGGTGCGTGATCCCGTTCGCGACATTGTGACCATGTGGCCACGTAGGTGGGAAAGGAACGGGAATGAACCATTTGTGGCACACGGATCTGATGCAGTTGACTAACGTGTAGGTTCGATATCTGTGCGCGGGCGTGTGTGCATGTGTGCTGTTCACTTCATACTTCAGTTAGTTCATATTTCCACTAATCCTATCCACATTGCGGCACTGACTCCGTTGCGATACCAGAGAGCGAGAAAATGAAATGGTAACAACTTTCAAATCGACACCATCGATAGCATTGCGCAGCTGGTGGAATCGTTGGGAAAGTACGTGGAAACGTTTGCGAAACAGAAATTTGCACTCAAAATCAACCCGAAATCTGCCGATCTCGTGTTGACGCGTTTCAGCTTTGGTAAGTTGATTCGCAGTAACGGAATTGAGATGCACCTAAAGTGCAGTATGCTAACGTGACGTTGGCACTTTACCGAATTAATGGCAATAATAATTTAAATGTAAATCACGATTTTCCGAAAAATTTTCAGAGCTCGACTTAATGAAATCACTCATTACACGAATTGCCAGATTTTGAAATGTAGTTCAAGGAACACTTTACAGAACACAGTAATGCAGGAACAGATTAGTAAATGAGGAAAATTTTACTTGCATCCTCCATTTAATCTTCTATCCATCTTCTAGAAAAGTGCACCCCCATCTTAACATTAATCGATGGGAAAAATAATTACGTTTGGTTCAGACTTTTCGTGACACAAGCGATCTACTTTGATTCCGTTCTGGCTCCGTTGGTCGAAGCTAAGAGCTATATAGAGAGTTGACGGTCTTGGTAATGGTCTTGGTAAAAAATGGTAATTTGCTAAGACATTTTGTGACTGTACCACAAATCACCAAAAGTCCCAAAGCAAGAAACATTTCTATTTCGTTCATCGTTTAATTATGAATAGCGTCGTGCAGGAACCGGACGAAAAGTGTTGTTACTAATCGTCTTGAAAGGTGATGTAAAGTATTCTGTCTTAATCCCAATCGTTGCCCTCTCATGTTCAAAAAGTCTCGTCAATCATTGTAACCCGTGTTTCGTCGGTTTTAATTCATCAATCAATTTATCAATAAGACATACTTTTTGGAGTTCCCTTTTTCAAAAAAGTCCATCTTGTACAGGTAACTCATGACTGTCTGGACGCTTATTTCGGCCTCTGGGCGAATCAGAAGATCACTTTCAATCGATCTCATACTTTTTGACAATCGAAGACATACTTTTTGGAGTTCCCTTTTTCCCTTCTGATCACATGTTTCCTGCCTCAACTGATACTTTCAACAAAGTCCATCTTGTACAGGTAACTCATGATTGTTTGGACGCTTACTTCGGCCTCTGGGCGAATCAGACGATAATTTTCAATCGATCTCCATCAGTTGAGTTCAGTTGCGCTCTAAGTTTATGACAATTATCGACCAGTTGGAACTAAATTTTTGTTTGACAATAGGTCATTCAAATCGACTATATCCGGTGGACACGAAGTTCTTAAAACCCCTTCAAACTCTTCAAACGCAGCTGCCTGACTGTTCTCGTAGTGGCTGTTACAAATGAACGAATATCGTTAGTGAGAAAAATGCTCAGCTGGCTTCATGGCTACGTGACACATAACTCGTAGACAAAAAGCGCTAATATAAGTCCATGGTCTGTCCAATGCATGCCGTAATACAAAGAATTTCCTGTAACTTATTATAGTGAAATTAATCAGAATATATAAGTATGCATGGCTCGTTTAATTACTTTTTCCTTCAAAAACATACCTATCTCGCCACCACCATTCTTCTAAAACGAGTTTAAACTGCACGTTGTAAAACCACCTCCCAAAAAAGGGGAGAATACTCGCGCTACCCTATCCACTAACACGCGACACGGAATTAAATTCACCGGTTTTAATATTCGCCATTACTGAAGCGTGAAGAGAAATTTTCACGGCTCGTGTCAAGTTCGCGCCTGAGTTACATATTTAAATTTCAAATGAATCCACGATGTCAAATAATTATGTGTCCTTCGTTCCTTTCTTTCCTTCTTCTTTCGGAGTGTTAAGCCTAACACCTACCCAACGCAGTCACCTTCCTGTTCGGGATATTAGATGAATCCCACGTTTACAGGATTCCTTTTTGTACTGAAGGATGTAAGCACCGTTTTTACGCTGAGCAAAAGGACGCCACCATCGGGGTAGATGATGTGCGTGAGAAGAATTTTACACCGTCCGTGGGCTCGAGGGGACACGTTCATCGTGTGGCTCGAGGGCGTGTTTTCATTTCCTAGAAGCGTTACCATTTCCAACACGGATTCCGGGTGGACAACAGGCGGCGTTTTTTTGGGGTGGTGCGACAGGCTTACTGTTTCTCAATTTGACACACATCGATGGCAATGGCGATTGGCATGATTAAGGAGAAATCAGTTCATCATTAAGCAGAGACTTCCAATCCAAATCACACCGGCGGCACCCTCGGTGCTTAGGAATGGTGGACCCTCCAACCGGCGATGGTTGTGCCTATGGCTCGTGCTTCATCAGAAGCTTCTTCACCATCGACATCTTAAGTTTGTTACCGGCTGGATAGCCTGCCAAACACGGTCATTATCTCCAAATACATCATCGTGATCTGCGTTGTGTGAGTGGTACCGTGACGGCACGTCGTATGCCAAGCGGCAATAGAACGTCATCGCCTATCATACGTGCAGGAAGCAAAGCTTCCTACTAGAAATAAACAGACTAACAAAAAAAACACCTCCCCGATATGAAGTAAGTCACGGACGGATGAAACCATGATTAGGCAGTTTTCTTACATTCTTTTGGAATCTGTCTTGACTTTTCGCACAATGTGAGAGTTGTTTTGCTACTCTCAATTTTTGTTTTTGTTACACATTGTGCTGTGCGAAAAGGTGTCTTTTTCTTTTTGTTCATCAAGTCTCTTTTTGTGCTTCTTTAGTGTCTCATTTTATCGTATTTTTTGTCATAGTTTACTTCAAAAGAATGTTCCGTGCAATGAACGCGCAACGAAGGAAAACTTCCGCTGCTTGGAGTTCTTGTTGACTAGTTGACGTATGTGCTCCGTTTCTTCAGGTCACCATTTCTTCAACCGGGTCGCGCACATGCTTGGATGTGATTATATTTTTCTTCGTTCAGTTTTTGGCACCATATTTCAAGCACAAGCACCACAAATGGCCAAACCATTCTTCCGCTTTTGCCTTGTCTTTACCTAGCCGACCGACAGTTACTTCCGGTACCGGGGTATTGCACACACCAACGGCAGAGGATCATGACGATGACGCTTTGCGTCGACAACAACGAAGGCGACGATTCGTTTCCTAACGTTCATCGTAGAACCGTACTCGCTGGTGTACTAGTGCTACTACTGCTCGACATTAAATTAATTTAGGCATCTCCAAAAACGGAACGCCACACGATGGTAGCATACTTCACTTGCACAACTCTTGCTCGTATCCTGCTTCGCCCATATTTCTCTTCCTTCCCTCTCACATCCTCGCATCAATTTAGTCAGCATATTTTAGAACAAGTCTTAGCACTTTTGTACCTAATACCACTTACAGGCAAACTGACTAGGTTCGTTCGCTGACGGTTTCGGTTCTTGGTCGTGTGGCACTTGTAAGACCCGGCTCCATTCTCTTGGTTTCCCTTCATTCCGTTCCCCATTCCTACTTCCCACCACAGTACAGCAAGTGTTTTCATCATGCGGGCGGAAGTATGGCCGTAAACTCGTGGCACATTCTAGCAAAAAGGCACAACGCACCGATTTTACCACCAGCTGGATGGATGGATGGTGAACGGAAATTTCGCAAATGTGTTCATCATGATGAGTAATTTGAGCATAAATTCACTATTATTTATTTCTAATAAAAACAACGGCGTCAACTACGATCGCCGGTAGCAGCGCTCTCTCTTTAAAAGCCAGCCGTAACAAGTCAGTACACGTCATATTTACAACCAGGTTTCCACGTGCACGTTGTTAGAGCAGGGGGAAAGAAAACGCTAAATTACCGCTTTTCTCACCCCGCCACTCGAGAAAAGGGCGGAGGGTCGGCATGAGTTTATGTGCTGGGTGAATATTTTTGTGTATGGTACGCGTACACCAATTCATTCTGATTTTCCTTCCATTTTCTACCGCCCCGAAAGGGGAGGCGGGCGGGAGGCTTTTGCATGAGCAAATAAAATTAAACATAAATTCTGTGCAAATATTAGCCAAGCATAATGTGTATACAACCTCACTTTCCGTTTTCTCCCTCCCTTAAAGTGGTACGCATTTCGTTCCGTTGTACTCGTGTCGCGTGTTCATGAATAAAGCGTGTCCAAAAAGAAAGTCTTGTTGTTTGAAGGGAAAGTTACTTTGAACATGCTTTGTGTATGTGTGTTAGAGAAAAAGTTTTCTTTTTATTATTTTTTTTTATCAATCTTTGGTGCGAAAAATAAGTTAAAAGCGGTAAAAAAAGAAACAATTTGCAACGATACCTTAGGGGCAAGAAAACTAATCTTCAGGTATCATATTTAAAGATTGAACATCTGTCAATAACATGGAAACATTTGATTTGGTGTTTGATGACAATCCTTAACACAAATCGACAACAAAGTAAAATATCCAAAACACAAAAAAAATTCTTCATATGGTGGGATCAGTAGGACATCATATATTACGAGCAGCTTCCCGATTGGTGAAATCTTTAGTGTGGAACGAAGTTATTTCATCTCGGTACCGAATGAATACTCGAACGAATAACGGAGACTGACTCGTCTCTAATGATCTTTAAATAAAATATTAAAAGCTCCTTTTTCGATGTTACACTGAAACTTTAATTATTTTAGAACTGTTTGAAAAACAATTGTCAGTAAATTACGGCATGTTAATTATAATGAGCATAACTTTAGAACGATCGTTAAAACAACGCATCCCCTTAAATTGCTAACGGTTTTACGAGTTAGTTTGTGGAACATTTCTACTCATTACGATCACGTTACACTCAAGTTTAGTTAACGCAACCGCTCCCCAACCATCGTCACTTTCCAAGGCTAACACCATTTCCATGGCGGACATTACATGCGTCGGGGCGCGTGTGTGTGTGTGCGAAAGACCAGTTGACAGTTTAACAACGAAATGCTTTCTTCGTCTTTTACCAGCCATAACCATAAAACGGGGTATGTTGAGTCTTTATCGTACCACCACCATGTGAGTGTGTGTGTGTGCGTCGTGGTCTCTTTCTCTGGGTACTAGCATAGAACCACAGCATACGGGTACGGTCACCGGATACCAGCCGGTGGATATCAACGGAAATACCTTCTCCGCGACCAGCTGGAAAGCTTCCCACACAAAAACCTTCCCCAAACCTCGAAGCTTCTCCGTATCCGCCCCGGCATCCCTACCCAAATACACTGATTAGCGTAGTCATTTTCCTCCTGCTTGAGGTATTTCACCACAGTACCATGATACCTCCCGCACTGCCCTAGTACTTACCAGTACTAATTGTTTCTTCATCATTCTCTGGCAGCTTCCGGTGCCAGCATCGTATATGGGATCTGTTCTACCGTATTATACACCAGCGTGGAACGAGACGATACAAGCGGGGCCGCTGCCACACGCGAACATACAACATACATTAAGATTAATTTTCTCAGCTTTCACTTCCGTCGTGTGCTGGACGAAGAGCTGGTTCATTTTAATTTACTTTGAAAAACCTTCCCCATCCGCCAAATGGTACGTTCTTCATACGGGTTTCATCCAGCTGCCGTACACGCTTATCCGAGAGGATAGCATAAGCAGGGAAGAAAAATTTCTCACCCGGCTTTTCTGTGTGCTCCTCGCATTGCACCCTTACTAAGTTGCTTCCCATCGAGCTCATCATCCTCGAGGACGCTGGGAAACACCGACGACAAACACCATCAAACGCACGGTAGGTTCTCGCACTAGTACTAGTGAACTAATTGAATTTTCCCTTAGCAAAAATCATATTTCATTGTTTATTGTCTCGGTGTCTTACGTTCTCTTCTTCTCTCTCTCTCTCTCTCTCTCAATCTTTACAGCAAAGGATCAGGACCAACGTTTCGTCACAATCTCGACGTCTTGCCTCGTGCCATTGTTGCTTCGTATGCTGCGTGCCGGTACGATGCGTACGGTTTTGCGTGATCTTGATATCACACACCGCACCCAGGGTAGTACGCGCGCGCGTTCACAGTCGTCGTGTGGGTGTTTTCTATTGTTATTTTGCATATAGTGTACCCATAAAACAATGAAAACCATCTCCATCATACCTCATTCTACTCTCCCCTCATCGCTTTCTCTCTCCCTTCCTTTTTCTTGCCTCCTTTACCCGTTGTCTACACTTTGTCGATTAAATCGTTGCCTTCTGGCGTATCTACCGCGTGGCTACCAACCAACCCTGAAAGCCGGCAAATGTTCTAGAGTTAACTTGCCGGCTTACTGCCTTCGCACAAAACCAGAGCAGTAAAGCGGCAGCCACCAGCAGAAAGGAAAACTTGTCCCCAACGCTTGACTGACAGGGATGCGAGAGTTTGTACCGTTAATTTCCTCCCCATCAAACACACATCAGCGGCACAAGGGAAAAAAAGGGTAGGAAAGACTGCTGGCAGGAAGGAAAGGGATCCCGGTGCCGGTGTAGTTTGCGAAAGGAAGGAAGATGACTTTTGTTTTCGAAGAACAAAAGCACATTGGAAGGTAATAATAGGAGCGAAAAAAAACAGGGAACTTTCCGAGAAGGAGCGTAGGAGTCCATAATGTAGATTAAGAGTAAAAACAGCGAGATCCTTTAATTTTATGACAAGGGAAACCCGATTGTGATGGGATCATTGTTGTGTTTTTTTGTAGTGAATAAAATTTAAACAGTACATTAGTGGAAGTTTTATAAGGAACCATTTGAACGTTAGAGTACGAAAGATTTTAAATCATTCACAACCGATCGAAAAATGAGTAAAAGTATTTTAGCAACATTTAAAGAGGTGCCACAAATAAAACGGCTATGTTTAAATCTTTCCACTACCATTTAAAATCATTCAAAAATCCCAACCTCGTAGTACTAACTCTTCTGACAAAAGCGCAGATAAGAGCGACTCGGTTGCCGCTTATCCGGGTGGCTGCTCACAGTAATAAAATGAGATTTTATGGCAATGGCACTCTCAAACCCGCCAGCACCCAGTTTTGGTTGGTCGATTGTCGATTGCGTTTTCTGAAAGGATGCACAACCCGTTACCAGATCACACACTCGCACATAGCCGATGAAACCTTAATGGAGACGAGTAACCCAAGACCCATAAAGGACACAACCACCAGGCACAACAACAACGTCACCTTTGTACGGTGGTGTGTTGTATAAGCGAGACGAATATTTAAACAGGCCTCCGAAACACAGTACCAACCCACGCAGTAACGAGTGACCTTGGATGGTGTGCCATGGGGGGATTCCCGGCAAATTCCTTCACATCATTATGCCTTATCCTAACACATCCTTGGTTGCCAAAAACAAAAAAAAAGGAGACGCTTCCCCTTACAATACCGTGACGTGCCAGTTGCTTCCAGCCATTTCCGGTGCGTTTTCTCATTATATTGTTTAAATTTTGATTTTAATATTGTTTGTAATTAGAAAATATAAAAAGCTTACGCAGGCTGGCAATAAAATCGCTTGTCTCATCATACCGTCCCGTGCTCTCGGCCATCCTCAAAAAAACAGGAGCCAGAATGTGGATAAGAATGTGGATGAAACGGTAGCGGTACCTACAGACAGAAAAGGATCATTTTACACGTACTCACAACCAATACCTCCGGCCAGAATGTTGGTTTTACGATGGTTCGTAGCCCTCGGATGGAATACGATGGTAGGTTTTTTGGTATAAGTTACAGCTCCGTGTTTTTCCCGTTCCCCCTTTTAGGATACCTTGGTTGGTTACCTTTTGATGGGTTTTGGAGAATGTTGATCGAGGCAAATCTACACTAATCTCACCCATGAAACCGATCGGGTATCATTAAAATAAAGCTACTGGTGCGCTGGATTTATTCAGGCGAAGCAACATAATTACGATGTTACGAATTCTTACGAGCAAAAGGTATTTGTTTCTGCTGCGTTTAATATTTATTTTAATATCTAGCACGACGGGAAGCTATCCTTCATAATCTTCTTTTAAATGGAATTTTATTTTATTTGTGTTACACAAAGTGTTCAACAATGCAGTAATTAAGCAGTATCTTTTAGAAGGAATTTTAATATTAAAGTGAATCTTATGAAACACATGGTGCAAATGGTATAAAAGCGAAGCTTGAATAGAATCAATCACCAGTCATCTGAGTGAATACTCACGCAATCCATCACTTGGATCCTGTGATGCTTTGGAACTTACCTGTAAGGAAGAGAGGAAGAGAGAGAGAGAAAGGAAAGGAATGGTTTATTAATTATGTATTTTCCACATAGACATAATTAATAAAAAAAGTTTAAATTTTATATTTGATACATTAAGAAATAAATAAAACATTGTTAAGTTTAATAATCGAACATAGAACATTTGAATAGTAACCTTTAAAAATAAGCTCTAGTACACCCTGATCCTCTATGTTTAACTTTACGCCGTAGTGATGCATCACCGAGTCATAAAATATATTTGCCACTCTTAAAATTTAAGACTCATCGTTAAATGATTCTCAAATACTAGCGTCATCGTAAGCAAGATTTGCCAACCATCCCCATCACTACAAACATCCTCCCGTTCCCGCATTAACTAGCGGAAGCACCGTTCCCTTATTCAATTAGAAGTCCATAAGGATTTCGCTTTAATTTATATAACACTCACCATCAGGGACCGACAACGATGCGTTCGTTATAAAACGGAAAAGCGTAAAGAAGGAAAAGCGACAGAAGCAACAGTAAAGGAAGGAGAAAACTGAAGAAAAAACACAATTCTCGCTGACGCTACAAACCCAGAAGTCGCGGTGGACGATTTTCACTCTCTCACTACTATTACTAGCCGGTGTCCGACCGACCGGCTGGTGCTGCTGCTTTTTAATAATCTTTCCCATTTTGCTGCAAATCGGTCATTCTTTGTGCGCGCTGAAGCGCACGCACGCTTTTAGACATTGCAGTTCGCGCCGGTAGAGAAAGTTTTTTTCTTCCACCAAGATGGAGATGCCCGAGGTCGGTAGTGGTCTGTGCTACTGATCTTCAAAATATGATAACGACCCAATGTTGGAAATCCCCTTTGGAACCTTTCGCGAGTTTCCGCTTCCTGGGCACATCTAGTCCCTACTTCACCACGACGTCGAGTTATGCCCCATCACTTTGCTGTGCCAGCGTCCTTTGCCCATCTTGTCGGCAGAAGAAAGTTAAGCATATTTTTTGTGTGCATCTTTTTTTTATATTACCTACCGCAAAATTTCCCATCACCACCAACCATTTCCCAGGGGGTTCTGGGTTTTTTGTGCACTCAACTTTCTTGCATACTATCATTATTTCTCTACTCAAGCTGCTTTACTTCTCTGCTGCTGTCCAATGTCCAGTGTACTGGGAAAATTTTCTCTCGTTTTTTTTTTGCTCCAGCGGTTAGTACTTTTTGCAACGACTTGATAAATTAAAAGACATTGTATCAACCACCATCATCACTCGCGCCATGGCGCGCACAAACACACTCGGTTCGTTCTTTTTAGTCGAGTCGACTGTAGTCAGTTTTTGATTTTTTTTTGCCATTTTTTTTTCCTTCTTCCAAGGACACTGTTCACAATCATCCATTACGGGACGCGCACCTTCAGGCCGGTAGGTTTGTCAAGCGACTGAAAATTTGGTCCCTCTAGCCGGCTTGATGGGAGTAGAATATTTTTTCCCTTTTTATTCTACTTCTGAACTTTTCCTCAGAGCCATTCTTATCTCTTACAATCCACAAGTGCGCGTTCTTGAGTTCCATGGGACATCACCATTGTGAAAGTAGCCTGATCAGTGGCTTTTATCTTGTGGACGGTAACTCTTTCTAACAGATTTATTTATTTTTTGTAAGCAAAAACAAAGATTTATTAAAAGAGCAGGCTTTATATGAGAGCAGTTTTTAATTCATATAAAGTTAATCAATTTTTTGGAACAAGGAAATATTTAAAAAATTACAGTTTTTGCATAATGAATGCAAAATGTCGACACTAAATATTAAAACCTTTGCTCATTATTTCTTGCAGCACAATTCTAATATTTTTATCTACTTAGACACGCCCTCTCAAGCCTGTGGAAGCATAAACAAAACCCCTAACTGCATGCTTGCACAGTTGTGAGCAAACTCCAACAACAGTCCAGGCATCGTCTTGCCCAACAAAAAGCTCAACAAAAGCCCAAGAGCACACAAAAAATACGGCTGCCAAAAATATTTTCAGCATCCTCGCAAAAACAACGATTACCAGCATGAGCCGTAAGATAACTTCTGATTGCAGACTTTTGTGCCAATTTTTCTTTCGACTCCTTTTGCTGTTGGCAGCAAAGCTTCAGTACTTTCCGAGTTCCGCAAGATACAGACCAATGAGAAACAAGCGGTGCCGCGATGCAAATGGAGCGTACTCAATGGCGAAAGTAAATATTTCACACAGTAAGACAAGAAAATAAAAGAGGTACTGGTCTCCCTTTTTGGTGCGTTAATCACGGAGAAAATCTTCACCGGAACAGTATGTTTACCTGTAATGCCTGTTTTTTTTCTTCTGCTTCATAAAAACTTCTTAAGAAAGTATTACAAAACACAGACAGTACGATTGAAGTTGAGACCGTTTTTAGCATACCCGTACCCGTCGCTGGTTTGCTAAACGATCCTTCTAAAAAACCGGCACGCCACTGAACCAAAGCCAAAGAATGAGCCAAAAGTCGTCTCATTATGCAAATTTTTACGGCCATCGCCGGATGGTGCAAAACCGACCTTGCTTGCAAAGCGTGCGGTATGTTCGGGGCAAAAGCTAGTTCAAACGAAAGCTAAGAACCTGGAGAACCTTGGTTTCGGTGGAATAAGTTTTATTGTGTGAGAGATATTCCAATTCCTTTAGCCCGCGCTACTCTTAAACGGCTTTTCCGGAACAAATAAGAGGTGAAACTGAACCCGTGTCTCCGGATGTCGACGGTCGAAATTATGATTTCTGTAATGATTTTCGGTTGAGGTTGGACAATCTTTGCCAAGGAAAGCAGAAAAAGACTAGGAGAAGGACAACAGAAAACAACTGAAATAGTACGGTGAGCACTTGAATGTGTAATAAATGAGGTTAAAGTGATACGCAGTTTCTAAGATTTTAATGGCAGTGTGGAATAAACGAGTTTTCAGTAGTCGAAATGATCAACAATGTTTAAAAAATATGTAAAATGGGAGCAAAAATGCAAGATCTCAAGTACCATGGAATTTATCAAATATGCTTTTCTGTAACTTAATTTTTGAAAATAGAATGTAATAAAAGAAACAAGTAATATTTGGATAATTCTTTATAAAAAAGGACTATTTTCCAGCCATAAATTGATTCATCCTTTTGGTACCTTTCGTATGGCCATTTCATTTGTCTGCGGGTAAATTACAGTTGACATTACTTAACGCAGAAATCCCACGATTCCTATTTTGAAGAAATATCATTAATTCAACGTCTTAATTTTCAACGGCTTCGCCTGTAAACAAAACAAACACGCTCCAACTCGTTCTTAACCCGTTGCGTGACTAACGTGTAACTTTATTATTCAACTTTCCGTTGGTACCTTGCCACGCTCAAATAGTTCAATTTTACAAGAAACCGTTCCCCAATTTGGTATCGAGCTGCTGTCCAATTACTTTCCGGTCCTTCCACTCGATTTCCTCCGATCGATAAAAGGGCGTCCGTCCATTTTGGAGAGGGCGATCTGCAACCTTTCCGTCCTAGGGTGATAGGGGCCGAAACACGAAAGGAAACACAACCACCCGTAACAGAACTTTACCGATGCGCTCCCCCATAACGATTGTGAGCGATTCGTAAAGAAAACAATTTACCTAACGGACAGGGATCTTCACACCGGTGCTTCAGTACCCTGACAACGCCCAATTACGGATTCGAAAGGTGAAGGACACAGGATTTACAAGCTCTCGTTTCCAAACTTCTATGGATTTGAATTTCTTGTGTGGTGGTGTGGTTGGAAAAAGGTTCCCCCGCAAAAACCCTCGGTGCAAAACCACTATCGTCAGCAACCAAACATCCGATCCGATCTGTACCGATCTACCAATGCAAAAGAACGCTGCCCAAATCCTTACGCTCCCCGGTTGTTACTGCCGCCGAACGTTGGATACTTATTTGCAATAACTTCTGGTCTGTTTTTGCTACAGTGATTCAATGCTTTTCTTCATACTTCTTTTTAGTCGCCACTCCATTTGACTGAAGCATTCAAATATGGTCATCCGCTGTATAGTAGTCCTTCGTTTTGTCCCTTCTCAAGAGGGTGAAGTACAACTGCCGCAGGTAGCCAATTTTGTTCGGTAAAATTGTTCGATTCCATTTTGTACGTCCACAAACATACAGCAGTACTACAGAGCAATGCAAAAGAGTGGCCACATATGCTCGCTTCTGTACAAAAAAAGGTTCGTCGAGCATACACTGCACTTCAACAGCACAATTGGATCACTTGGGAAGGTGAACTGGAGTGGAGAAAGGGAGTACCCAAAAAAAAAGAAAAGAATCCCTACATTCCCAAAAGAAGAGATTCTAAGAGCTAGAGCAACCGGATAGTGTCACTGACTGGTCGATTCAATATTTCTCGCTGCAAAACAATTCCCAGCTCTCGATGGTTCGATAGCGAGCATCTGTGGACCATCGCTGAAGGACTGATGCCAGTGAAAAGTAAGAGTTCCACAAGAGCCCTCGGCCACATACACACAAAGAGGAACACTTCTAGCATCCAGAACCCTGTGAGGATCGTTATGTGAAAAAGAAAAGCTTTGAAACAGAGAAAGCTTGTTTGTCTCTGCAAGGTAGGAACAAAACCGAACGAAAAAGAGAAAAAAAAATTGACACAAAACCCACGGGGATAAAATGTCTTCCATTCCATTGCTAAAGAGGCCTTTTGTGTGGATAAAAATGTTCACCCAGAAACATGTCCTACGGAGTCGAACATGTTTCTAGAGATTTTTTTTCTTGCTAGCCTTTGAAATCACACGTCGACCAGAGAGACAGAGAGGGAGACAAAGAAAGCGCCAAACCCCGAAGAACCGGTCATGATGGTGGTTACGAAAACAAGGTCAATCAATTTGTTTGCTTAAGTGCACTTCTATCGAGTTTATCATAAATTTTAGATCGATTGTTGTGAAGAGACCGCGGGCCCGCTTGTGTTACATAATGTGGCCAAGAGGTTTCGGTGTTTTGTCCTGGTTTTTTTTCTATCTTCTACGTTTTTCCCTAGAAATTGCGCAACCGAATCCGTCCTAAGCACTGTTAGAGTTTTGTACTTTGTTGCTTTGCTGTGCTGGCTTTTGGGGTAGAAAGGCACCAACCATTGCAATTGGGTTTGGGAAACATCCAAAAGCACCGTGCAAGTAATGGCATGGCGAGAGGAATGAAACAAAAAGGACCAGAAGAAGAGCAGGAGGAAACACGAAAACCAAGCTCATCCGTTTCCCTCTTGTCTTCCCTGACCAGATGCTATTAGTTTGTTTTCTAGCTTGTTTTTATCTGCTGGCAAACGGCTTTTTTTGTTTCGTTGCCATTGCCCCTGGACGGACCACTCTTTGCTTATCGAATCCAATCGGTACGAACGTGATGAGGCATAATCAGCCACTCCGAAAGGCAAATGTGAGGACGCTCGTGGAGCAGGGCCAAACAAATGCAGAGGAGTGTAATAACAGCAAAAAATCGTACATTTCGGAAAGGATCTGCACTGGAAGTGGCTAGTGGCAGAAAGTGTGGAAACCGGGCCAAACATCACACTGTAACAGCTGGAACCTTGGGCAGCAACAAACAAGCGAGTTGTTGAAATGTTGCGGTTTCGTTTCGACACTACCAAACGCCACCATCACACAAACACACGCCAATGGGCAGGTGGATTTAGGATTGGGTTTGATCCTACGAAAAATAAGCAATGTGTTTTGTGGCGATGCCCATCCACGTATGGCGTCATATGTAATGTTTTGCTGCTGTATGTTTTGTGTCCTTTCGCAAAAAGGATATTAATGATGATAAAGGTGGTTGCGACTGGCATTGGTTAAATGATGCCACGTAACATGCACTTGAAACGTTTGTAGAACATGCCAACACCAATAGGGTTAAACGAAAACAATTTATTTGCCAGGAAAAAAAACCAATGAATGGCTGTGTATGCAATGGAAGCTCTTGTTACGCTTACAAATATTAATGGTACTGTCATCCACCTATTAAAGAATAATTATTTCACTTCATTGCATGTTTTTTTTTATTTTTTTTCTTGTATCACGTTTATGTAGATTGAAAATTCAATTAGAAAAGGAGTTAATAGCACTACAACGTTAAGCTGGTTAACACTGAAACTACCGACTTAGTCATTTTGACTGGATTGCTTCATTTTCTTCACATTTGGTTTTGGAGCGTTTGAGGAATAATTACACATCTTTCGTATAATGCGAAATCCTAAAAGAATTGTAGCTTAATGTAATTCTTCGAAATGCTTTTTAAAAGTAACCATGCTTCGTAGTTCTAGTGTTAAAATAAATTGACGTTAAAGTGTAGACAATTTATTTTTTCGTAGGAATTAAAATATATTCGTAAGACCGCTCTTGTCTAGAGATAAAAATGAAAACTAAAAGCAAAAAAGTATCTATATACAAATTCTACTCGTGCAGTAACGCAGCGTTACTGCAGTGTTGGCATATCGGTTTTTCTAAGGCATTGTTGTAAAACTTTAATTTGCCCAATATGAAAGCTCATTCAACAAACCCTGCATGTTCACTAGATTGATGTAGTTTTTGGTTGTTGTACAGGATCTTAGCCTACTTCAACTTTTCGAAATGTGAATGGATCATACAAAAGGATATTTTACGGTAGGACGATGTTAAATATTTCAAAGTAGGCTGGCTCAACAAATGGTACAAGTGGTACGGTTTCCAGAGTGTGTTGGCCAAATGAAAATAAGCAAAAGTTGAAGAAAGCAAAATCAACCACATTTTAACAGCAGAATATTAGTTTGTAGCAATTCCACGAAGATTTGTCATTTTTTAATTGCTGAGCGGGAATTGCTGAATGGTAGCGGCGCGGCGTTTGTACACCACAGAACGGGCGATCAAATCCCTTCCGGGCTAAACTTCCGTACGCAAGTCAGACTGTCTCGCTACGGGTTAATAAAGCCAAGGAAAGTAAGCAATGGCTGGCCAAGACCTCTTCAAATTGTAGTGAATTTAAAAAAAGAAGGAGAGCAAATGGTGATGCCCATACAGGAGAAAAGGAATAGCTGGTGAAGATGGTGATAATATTGCCAGGACCGGGCAACCGGGCCACCGGGCCACCATTGACCACAGCAAATTTTGAAAAACAGTGAAAACATCCATTAATATACTGCGTTAAACAGATCTGATTTGCTGTCGGTAAGGGGTAAGGAATTTTTGAATTTGATTAGACATTTTATTCAACAGTTCACTATGTTTAATGGTTGTAGAAAACGGAATATACATGTCATGCGCTCCGAAAATATTTCTTTTCCGTGGTCGATTCTGCAATGGCACATCATGAAACCAAAACTGGAGACACCCGATGTGCATCTTAAACGGAATTTTCTAAGCCTTCCATCAACATCTTTAATGTTTGGATTTTCCCTGTTTCGGCGATTGTAGCAGAACTATTGTAAAGAAATTTTGAAGGAGCCAAGATAGTAAATTGAACATTTTAGATGGTTGAACAGAAGCAATTAAAACCCACGATGGCCGGGCTGACATTGGCCTTGGCCAACTTTGAAATCCTCAAAACTAACGAATAATTCTCAAATCAGTTATTAGGGGCTCGCGGTGGAGGGTAAGGAATCATTCGATTTGATGAAAAATTGTTTCACAGGTTATTTTTCCTTTTGGTTGTAGCAGATGAAATATACCTGATGTTCGAAGCAAATTGGCATGTTCAGTCTTTAAGGCTGGATTTCACTGTAAGTAGCGTAGTATCGCCAACGTAAGCCGTAATAATATCAGAACATTTTCAGCATGATAAAAAAAACTTCTACTAGATGTGACGAAAACTCCATAGAACATACCTCGGCATTACGTAGATCTGTTGTGTGGGCATGTAACCGGGCCTATTAACTAGTTTTAATAAAATCCACTAGCCATTACACAAAATCATAACTTCAATAGTACTAGAAGTGAAAAAGTCATTTTCAGTGCCCAATTTTACTGAACAAATAGAATAATCTATCGTACAAATCTTATTCAAAATTAAAACGTAATTCATCCTTCTATCCCGTGTATAAAGAACTCTTCATGCACAATTACTACTTCCGTAGATAGATTCTGTAACAATCAACCACGCTTTGCAATTGGTTTGTTACATTGTAATTGGCAGACACGAGCCACATATAGTTTCAGGACGATTAAAAATTTACTCAACCTCCGTTGAGTCGGTTTCCTCTCTCCTGCTTCTGCCTCTACTGTCTCTTCCCGCAATCACAACCCACTACCCGTTATAGGTTTTGGGGCGTTGGTGGTGGTTTTATTGATTTCATGCCCGGAGGCACATCATAAATTAGTCAAAGCAGAAGCCCCTTTCTAGGAATTGATTCATGTAATCCTTTGTCCGGTTCGAACAATACGCAATCCATCCATGGTGAAAAGGATTTTATGTCCTGCCAGTGGGGTCTGTAACGAGGGGTAAAGGGGTGGAGGGGCCTACCATGGGAACAAACGGTATCGGGGAACTATTTGCTTCTAAGCTTCAAAAGTTCTTTTCCAGTTTTACTGATAAAGTACGATTCTTGTGAATCGTTTTGGAAAGGTACGCACATGAGAGTGTGTGTGACGACAACAAAAAGGTGGGGGGGATTTGTATCCATAAGTGTGTGTGGGTATAAAAGAACTCAAATCGTTTTCCGGTTGGGGCTTCTCAACGAATGTCCTGCCCTTTAGTAAAATGGTTTCGATCGAGAAAAGGTGAGTACGGTGAAACGGGTGCAATAGTCCGGGAAGCTCGATTGTGTCGCCGACGGCAATATTGATTCGGTTGGCTCGCAAACGATTTGATCTATTATGCAAAAGGTCCTTCAAAACCGTAAGGCCTACCTGTCATATGTTCGTCCTCGTGCGGCTTGGGAAGGAAAAATGTGGCCGACGTGGGTAGGCGGGTTCTAACTAACAAGGCAAACTGCCGTAGGTCATCCCATACAATAGGCACCATCAGCGTCCATTAAATGGGAAGAGTGAGAAGTTAACAGTTTCAGTTGTATTATGGTTTTTTTTTCGTTTTCTATTTCCATCGAAAGATCGTCTCTAATTTGGCGTTTATGGACGCATTTATTAGAGCTGTTCTTTCAAAAGCCCAAACCGGGTCCTAACTTTTCTCGGGAATGAATTATTTCTCACCCGGTTGGATACCGCACGGGAAGGCATTGAGTTGCATATTATTGTAGTGCATATTATATTACACCAAATGGACCTTCGCCAGAAAGTTGCTTAAGTAAAAACAAAACAAAAAAACACACATCCAAAGGGCACAAACAAAGCTTTTTGGTGGCCAACAATTTTCATCAACCCCACCTGCACCACTCGTATGGTGGGGTTATAAAAATCATGAACAATAAAGCGAAAAGTTTTTGGGTGGCATATTCGGTTGTGCCGGTCGTGGTCGTTCGTATTTGTCGTCCACTTGGCCGACGTTGGAAGAAAACCCAACCTTCTCGAGAACCGAGCCGTACGGGACGGCTACACATACGCCGCCTCGCAGCAAATCGCTGCCAGGCCGCACCTTATGAGAACGCACATGCGCAAGCTCAATGCCGGCATATATAGAACGGAGACTGTTTCTGTGGGTTGTTTTTTTCTTGTTGGCCTTGCATTACCCATTTCTTGGTTGGTCATTCGCAGCCGATCCGCCCCGGTTTTAGTCGACGGCAGAAACACTCACATACACACACGCACGGGCCATCATTTTGGGGGTGGAGATGGTAAAGGGGGATGGTTGCATTAATATTTGAAGTGACTTCCGTCGACCGGGTACACGAATCTGGGCAAACCTTTAAGACAACTTTCCCGTTTACACGTATGTGCTATCTGCTTGTTTGGAAGTTGAAACGAACCAATGTGTGATGCCGGTTAGAACGAACACACCGGACACAAGTAGTTTTCATTCTGGGATGGAGTTTTTTTTCCTTTACTTCTTCGGTGTGTATGCTGTTGCTTAAAATGAAAGGCACACACAGCCCCCCCTCGAAAAGTGGGCATCAGGGAGCCTCAAACATGTACACACGCATGAATTATGCATCGAGTTAAGCCCGAATGGTAGAAAAGGCAGATTTTGAGCTTTTTCCGTTTTCGTGCTGAAAATTCATTTCCTTTTCCTGAAGGATTCAGCGACACACAAAAACGGGTAAAGCTGATTGGGGCAGGGAGCGAGCGAGAAGATTTGTCGTGTTGAAATGAAATTATTTTTTGTTTTCCTCTCCAGAAGCTTTGTGAAACTAATCAGGCGGAGTTTGTTAACTTTAAGCCAGGTATAAGGGATGAATGCTTTAATTGCTACTGTGGAAAGAACTAACAGTTAAGGATGGAATGAAATAGTAAAAGCAAAACTAAAATGTTTAGCAATAACATAAATATTTTTAATTTAAAACATGTAAGTTCCCGTAATAAAAGCAATAAAGTGACATGGACGCTTGAGCAGTTACCATATGGTGCAGGGTAAGCTGTGTCAACATAATTCATACGGATAGCGATGGGCATTGTGACCCCATGATGACTTTCCTATTGAGACAAATGCAAACATCTGTACCACGGTGCAAGTCACAAGATCACACTTCAAAAAGGTCACACATTGGGCACAAAACTTTACTGCTGCAGGTGAAAACCCGTGCTGCATGGTACAGCCTTTTCGCTGTAATATCCTGTCATCCTGTTTGCCACGTTTGCCACGTGTAAAGCATTCTACTTCCAGACGGAACAACGAATTTTTCACTCTCTTTCTATTCCGACGTGTTCCCTCAGGCAGTTTGTTTGGACCAACGTAAGCAAACGGTGTGTGCAGGATATTACTTCACAGCGCACAGTTACTTACTTCTCCTCCCTACAGACACCTTATCCTGCGGAGTAGGTGTGAAAATGGGTGACATAGGAAATAAATGACAAAAGGTGACTTCTTTCCTCTTTACAGCTGGCAGCGGTTCAACCGGTAAATTGATGTATGTTTGAAAATGAAAATTGTACCAATTCTTTAGCCGTTCGCTTTACTTCCAAATGAAAAATGCACTGCCTCTAAAAGCTTTGGGCAATCATCACCAACGCTGGGTTGCAGTTTGCAATGCAGTCGATGGCTGCAAATGTGGCTGAAACTCTTCCACAATAGCATCCCAAATGATTGCCCGGGAAGAATCTACAGTGACGGGTAAGCTCGGTAGAATTTTGAAACCGTTTGCGTCTTACGAGGTCTGGAACTGGACGTGATATTTACCGTGCGGACGTGTAAAGGTATGCAGCTATACAAGCAAAGCATTTCCGCACTGGTTTTGAATAAATAAATTTTGGAAGGCGGTTTGTAAGGTATCGAATCGGTAAGGCCGGTAGGGTAAGGTAAGGTCGAATCGAATCGCTATTGAAAAGCACAAGGATTTTATTTCGACTAATGACTTAAGATATTGGAGTACACTATTTAAAGAATGATTTCGATGCTTATGCAAAATTTCATATTATTATAAATAAGAATAGAATTACTTTTTACAGAAAAAAACTAAATCCAACTGAACATAAATCATCGTGCGAAGATGCAACCACCAACGACGTTTGACTATCGACAGTACAAATCATAGAAATTCCTGGTGAAAAAGCACACCTATACTGTGACAATCCCGGCCACAACGTAACACTCGAAAGGCAGGTAAGCGAAACATTTGTAATATTTTATTTCCCTGCAAACCACATCCGGTTTCCCAGGTACCATTGTTTTCAAGGAAACATCCAGCTGCAGTGTTATGAGTTCCATTCCATTCGACAATCGCTTTTCCGGCAGAAACCCAGCACACCGTTGACGTTCCGGACTCATGCATTTTTCCGCAACCAGCGCAACCGTTTGTGCCCATTTTGCTAGCAGCCGGAAAATGTTTGTCCTTTTTTCCCTTTCTCTTTCTCGCTCTCTTCTCTTTCTTTACGATGTGAATTGAATGAAGGTAAGATAACAGCCAAGGAATGTTTGTCTCAGTCGGTTAATATGATTCGACGCGACGAGGTAGTGGGCAATGGGATAATGCTTTAAGAAATACGATTCAAGATTGAGCAATTCTTGGCATCGGGACTTGTGACGTTACACATTGACTTGGCTTTCACGTACCCTTGGACATTTTCACAGGTAGTTGCAGGTTGTATTTTTTTTTTGTAACACCATTGCATGCACTTTATCGATGTAGTTCAAATGTGGTACAGTTTGCAATGCGTGCTGAAACAGCAAATGGCAGCAAATCGGTCGTGGTTTTCGGTATGATAAGGGCACCGAGTCGGTGACAACTCGAGCTGTATTGGTGAACTGCCAAATCGCGTATTTCGCTGACATGTTTCTAGCCTCTGCAAGGTGCCCGTGACTATGGCCCGTTCCTGTCATGCATGCAATAGAGCCAGTTTCCCTAGCCCTTGCGTACCTGGGCTCGATAAAGTTACAGGAAAAATTGCTGAGTGCACGATGATATTTACGATATTTTGCGATTATACATTCTAACGATTCAGTGAAACAGAAGATAAGCAATGCAATCAGTGCGGGAGTGTGCAGTGAGCGAACAGTGCCCGGACTGTTGTTCGTCTGGACACGTGTGGCACCAAACAGCAACGTCAAACATTGGAGAAAAGCAAAGGACGTCCGTCGTCGACGAAAGTGGTCTAGCATGAAAAGAGGGAACAAAAGAAGGAAAAAAAATCACTTCCTGAATGACGGGAACGCAAGTCATGCAATTTCTAGGATTACAGTCTTCACTTCACTGTGTGGTACGCTGTGGCCAGGTAGAGAAGTGTGCACTTTTACTAAAGCAAGTCGATACGAACGATATGGTGGCATTGCACGGCGGCTGCATCGAGAACGGAAATCAAAAATGAATGGTTACAACGAGGAAACGGGGAATTGTAAAAGCGAGATGATCTTGCACGTGTGGTCGGTTGATTTACTTGTACCTTACTAGAGAGTAACGATAGCATACGCCGTTATCGAGAAAATGACAATACCGATGTTATAAAATTAGTTTTTTAAAATATTTGTTCAAAACTAGTTTTGTTAAGGAACATTTTTGTTTCAAAAAGCAAAGCAGCTATTTAATGTGTGCTGGGGAAAAATTAAAATCTTTTGTAATCTTTTGTACCAAATTCTTCAAGTTCCTTTCTTTGAGACGACAATTTAAGATCTATAATAATATCAGTTCAATATCCTGATATGAATACTAAACATAACTTTAAGCTATCTGCATCGTTTTTTTTACTGTATTTTCTACCAAAAAAGGTACCACCGTTCATGCAACACTTTAAAGCTTGTGCACTACGAGGAACCTACTCCAGTTCGTGTGTTGTTATGTATGCCAGCTGTCTGTAAAGTTTTCCTAGTTCACACCGTGACACAATCCCTTGTTTATTCACGATTGCTACCTACGTCCGCTACCGGTGAAGCCGTCAATGTCCCGCTCTATCCTTCACATACCCCAATAAGCGAATGGTTCAAAATCAAAGATAATTCAATCAAAAAGTTATTATCATATTGACACGATGCTGGAAAGAAGTCACATCCTCGCCGTGTTTGATGATAAGACGAACAGAAACGTATCAACACCGTACTGTTAGCAGAATGCAAAGAAGATGTACCCAGGCTGTCCTTTCTCTGTGTGTGTATGTGTTAGCAAGGAAGCAAGAAAGAGGGACACAAAATACATTCTTGTCAGAGAGAATTATCCCAAGGACGGTACACAACTTTTCTTCAAGCCACCGCTGGCCAGGTTCGCTGGCAGAGGATGTGGAAAAATGTCGAACGATAACAAGCGGAAGGCAAATCCGAATGGCATCCAAACTAGCCCAACTTTGACCCCGGGTTGAAAAACACGGGCAAACACTCATGCAGTTTTTCCGCTGTGCGCCGCCCTATTTACGCTCGCTCGTTGGTGTGTTTTTTTTCTTTCTTTCTTTGCTTGCGAAGGAAATTCCTTGTCAATCCAATTGGAAAATACAGTCACGGGCTAGTCAAGATCCACGCGAATGGTGCAGGATAAGCGAGAATGAACAGTGTACTAAAGCGAGATAAGACTTTGCAACGTGCAACGGTGTGTGTGTGTGTGTCTGGTGGAAAAAGACTTTCCAACGTACGAAGTGACATCGCGGTGGTCGTTGTGGGGTTGGGTTTTCCAACATCCTGGATCTGAATTTATAAATTTGTTTTTCTTCATCAAAATCACGTATAAATCATTTCCCGCGCTCAATCTCTTGCATGCGCACTAGTCGGAAAATGGCGTGGAGGGACGGAATGGAACAGTGCTGTACGGTGATGATGCAGAGCATTTTTCTGCACCATCGGGCGGCTACAGACAGTGGCACTGATGGTGTTGTGTGGTTATAGAGAACGGTGGAAAGGCAACAACACCAGCAAAAAGGATGCATTTCCGCTGCACAAAACGCACAAGATGGATGATTGTGGAAGATTTTCCGGATTTGGCCCACCTGTTTCGGAAGCAAATGGCACTTGGTTCGGGGATGTAAGAGTGTACTATTGTGCGATAGTGCTTTTTCAGCATGAATCAACGATATTATGATGGATTAATGTAGCAGCATTTGTATTATGCGATTTTAAAGTGAAATTTTACAGCGCAAGTTTTATATAAAATTTTATGTTTTCTACAAAATATTACTCGAATATCCATTTTTATATAAGCTTTTAGAATTGGAGCTATACTTTATGATTACAAGAGTAAAACAAACACAAAACGATATTTTTGGTTAATTTTCTCGACTAATTCGAACATTACTTGTTTCAATTGAAACATTTGTAACTAATTGTAAATGTTTTTGTTTTAGTTATTTGTGAGGCATAGTTTAAAATAAAAAAAAAATTGTAATCGTCATTCACCAATCAATTGTTCATCGGCTCTCTATTCACAGCGCTACAGCCTAAATCCTGTGGTATATTAACCACATAAAGTAGAAAAAAATGAATGTATGATTGAACAATACCTAACCTCATGCCGGATTCCGAAACCAACAATGTTTCTAATGGCATACCTTTGAATGGGAGCTGTTATGTTTGTATTGTAAAGTTTCCATACCAAACATCAATCATTAGAATTGGCTTTTTTTCCTCAAAACAACACGTTCAGGTTTTGTTTTCGGCTTATAAAGTAAAAGTTTTTTTTTTGTTTTCGTTTTTTATTGAACAAAAACAAAACCCATTTCTACTATTTTCCTGCTGCTACACCGTATAAATGTGTACTTTTTCAGCGTGGCAAATAAACGCGAAGCCGCTTCGCTTTCATACGCCGTGCTAAAGCAATGGGTCTTGAATTGTTTAATGCTGAGTGATGTTGTTATCTTTTCGCTCCAATCGCGGCTTAGTTTGACGATAGGCATCTTCACCCAGTTGGAGCTATGGTGTGGAGTAAGGTCACAAAACGTGAGCTATTTTAAGGTTAACTGATTTTGCATTTGCGAAGGTAAGCGGAAGCGGGACCGGAATGCGACCCCCCCTACCGGGAAGGAAATGAAAATGAATGCTATTTAAATGGGGTTTTGCATGTGTGGCAAGAAAGAAGGTGCCGTGAAAAAAGCTTCTTTTTTTTAATTCAAACGAACACTTTTACCTGTCCTGAAACCGGAAAGCCCGAGTTTGTTTGCGTCACGAAGGTATAACAAAAGTGTAGTTAATGTTTACATAAAAATGCTTTCTTTAAATTTTAACCTTTTAATTAACAGCATGAAAGCATTTATTAATGTGACCATACCGAACATGGATCCACGAGTTAAAATACTTCATTTTATCAACAAAAACAAATCTTTTGCATTTTAAACCCAACCACTTGTACGAACCTTTTTGTAAAGCAATCAAGCTCTTGCAAATGCATTAGATTACGCAGTGTTGTAAGGAAATAACAAAGAAACGCAGCCCTTCTTGATGGAAAAAAATGCAATGAATTAAGATCTATATTTAGGGCTCGAAACAATTCCCCAACGGGCGTGCATGACGTTCGGCATTAAAAAGCCGATGAAAACATTGCAAATCCGAAACCGAGTATACACAAAAAGTACACACACACAACCAAACTACAAGCCCTTCAAACCATCCAATTCAAGCACCGGTTTCATAGCACGCGAAACAAAGTGATGCGTGAAAATGTGTCGGTTTTCGTCCCGTTTGGATGGATTTCCTTTCCCGCAACCATAACGAACAACCAGGCGTCTCCATTGGGGAAGTAAATCAAACACACACACACTCACACTGGCGAAGAAATCCTTGCACCGTTCCGAGTTCCGAGACCCCAAAAAGCAATCAAATATGGAAGACAATGGATAAAGCGGGTAAGTGTGCAGCGGTAGGCAACAAGCAGGACGCACAATGAAACACACAAACGGACTGCTAAAACGGATACGCCATGGGAAATGGATAAAAGGGATCGATATTTAATGACTGAATGGAACGGCCACGGCTTCGGGTGAGTAAAATCAGAAAACTGGAACCGTGGGCGTAAATGTAAAGACCGGGTACGGGCATATGTCTTCGATATATGCCTGGTACATTGCACACCAGCACACTTCCACCCAGCGCACGGTGAGGATCCTTTTGATGGTTGGTTCTTATTCTGCAGCCTGTGGTGGCTCACATGATGAACATATGGACGCCGAAGTTTTCCTTCATTTTCAGCTGAAAATGTATGTGTGGGTGTTTTGTGTATGTGTGAATGATTTTTTCCCTCCAATTCCAGCACGTTCTGCCCATCAAGAATGTGTGCAAAACGTGGAGAATGAGCCACCCGTTGGGCAGTAATTCTTCCCAGGAAGGTATTCTTTTGACGCGCCTTTTCCCACAGTGGGAAAGCGAGAAATCCACAACGAGCACACATTTCCATTTGCGGAATTGATGCTTTACTTCTGGATGGTTCGATTTCTGCTCCGGAATGGATGTGTTTTTGGGACGGTGGAGAAAAAAAAAACCCGCCCAATAATTTCCAGCAAAAGAACCAAGAGTTGGTTGTGCGATCGGGGGTTGGTGGTCGTATCCGGGTGGAACGAACCGATATTTTCGCGCTTCAGCTGATGTGACTGATATCTTGCTTTGCGCTGGTGTAGTGATACCATTAGTGGTGATTGCTGAAGGATTGCCTTACGCCGATGCAGGAAGCATTGTGAAATGGGCTTAGGAATTTCGTACCATTCTGACCTGGTTTTGATTGTGTGGAGTACGTATCAATGAAGGGCCAACTGCTTTGATGAACTAAGGAAAGCAGTCAAGCAGTGGAGTATCTTAAAGCAGCATTATAATGAATGAAATTTAAAGACCAAACTATAGTTGATCAGGTTTTTGGACAATTTTAAAGCTCTCTTAGTTGCGTTTTACTGATGATATGTGATTTCCGATTGGAGAAAATGGTATTTAAGGCAACAATATATTAGTTTCTACCGTGGTAAAATACACCACACACACGCTATGTGTGTCTCAAAATACACAAACAAGCGTTTCTTGTGCACACTGTGCACTAAAAGCCACTTGCATTTCCATTTGCAGTAGAATGTAAAGTTTTTCCTTTCTATTCGTATTTTTAAAAGCATCATCCATCTACCGTCAACGCGCTCCACCAACAAACTGACAGCTTCCAGAAGGTAAAGCTGTTCATCATCGGCGTTGTCATTATCAATAAGAGCACAGACCGACAACGTCGACGACGACAAAGACTATATCGTTCGTGATAAGCACGAGCAGCAGCAGCAGCAGCAGCAGCAGCAGAAACGTGCGATGGTTTGAAGCATCTTCCTACGAAACACTACCAACGATCAGCCTGAAAAGTGAAGTTTTTCCACCGCTGCTTTGCATGTTCGCCTCACGATGAAACGTACAGCTTCATACAGCTCGAATGCAGATGAAAGAGAAAGCAGTTGGAATGGGGTTTAAAAAGAAGCATGAGTTTAGCTTCAGGCGGTAGAATTTCGGAAACCGAATAGAGATATGCTCAAACCCATCCCATCCTATCCACCGATGGCTGGAGTTAATGGATGTTTATTTTGATAATATTATTTCAATAAATAGTTTATTTGTTTAAAATTTACCATTCAAAGGAAGCGAACTTGTAGCAAGCAGTTGAGAGTGCTGAATGTTCAAGCAAACGTACGAAACTTTTCCGTTTTTGTGGTGGATGAAAAATAGCACCGACACACGGGCAGGACGGCAGCACGGCAGTAGTTGATGTTGCTTCATCTAAGAGCACCTTTCATTCAAAAGATATCGCTAAGCAGCATTCAAAAGAATGCATGGCTGAGTGAGTGCAGAAAACTTCGCTTTCAGTAGTGCTATACCCATTTTGCCCTAAGTGAGTAGATCGTGCGTGTGTTAGCACTCGAATAATGCAAACAGAGGTTTATCTTTGGTGTGCGTGTTTTTAGTGAAGTTCTGAACCGGTTAGAATATACTGTGCTAAGATTGGCAATGTCAGTGATAGGAAGAGAAACATTTTTCTATTAGAATTTTACTAAGAACTGAATAGTTCTTCACATACTAAAAGATCTGGATCAATTTTACGAACTATCGACAAGAAATGTTCTGAGTTATTGCCGATTGATCAATCTTTTTAGAATCTTTTTGAATGGTAGTTGATTACATATTTGTTTCATGATAAGCATGATAAGAAAAAAACTTTGTATATGAACAATTCAGTAAGACAAATATAAATATCTATCTATGTATCCCATAATATGAAGTTGTTTCCTTGGAAATACACATGGAGAAAAATTATGTTTTGGAAAAACCTTAAAGCAATCGATTAGAATGGCAAACAGAAATGAACTGAAATGAATGAAATTAAATTAAATAATCTAATTTAGTAATTAATTTAACTGAAATCAATTATTTGTTAATTAATATTAATTTAATAAATTAACATTGTTCAAATCTCTTGACGCATTTGTTATACTCAATTATTAAGTAAAAACTGAATATAAACTCAATTATCGGCAAGCACAAATGTTTTCTTTAAGTAATTAACATAAGGTTAACTGGAGTGGGGCGACTTGGTGGTATTGGTGATAGCGACGCCGATCCACTCGGCAGGACCGGCGATCAAATCCCATCCGGACCGTCCCCTGGTAGCAAGTACTGACTATTCAACTACGTGGTAAAATAAGTCTCGTAGACCAGAAATGACCTGCATGACTTCAGAGGCTAATACGCCAAGAAGAAGAAGGTTAAATTCATGTTGAAATTTTGTCTAACAACTTTGAAAAATACTTTGTTTAAATATTTGTTGAACAAGATCTCAAAACTAGTTTCTCTAGTTTCGGCTAAATAAAAATTTAATCTTAAATTTCATTTCTGATGCAAATTTTTTAGCCTTAAAATAGCAAAACACAGAGGAAACATTAGTTGAAGCCATAACACAAACAATTTTTGATTTTCCGTGGATATTACATTTTGACGAATACAGTTTATTTGCATAAATAATAAATGTTGTATGCAAATCAAGAGTGAAATCATTTATCGAAATTCTTATCACTCACATTAGCCATCCTAAGAAAAAAGCTTAATTTCCACAATTTCCAATAACCGCTTCTCTAACTACAATCTCAGGTATTACGTGTTTATACATAACTCCCCAAGGAGTAGTAGTCTGGCCGCAGGTTTAGAGCTCAATTAAGTTTCTAATTAATAATAAACGATCCTAACATGCGTGCCCGTACATGCTGTGTAGGCGGCAATGCTTGATGAAGTTTTTCCATCATGTATAACATCCATACCAAACCGTGGCAAAGCATTAACACGTACACAGTTACGCTGCGTACCAGAAAAAAAGTGGATGATTCGTGCAAATGGTATTGCAGATAGGATGAAAACCCAACGAGTCGGCAGTTCCAGTGCGTTGTTTAATTTCATGCTCATTTTTCATGCTTCAACCTTTCCCGGTGGTATTGCGCAAAAAAAATGCTTTGATAGACGATATTAAAAGACGGCAGCTGTGCAAGCAAAGGTGTGCAGAGAAGAAAGAGAGAAAAAAATATCCACAATCAGCTTAAGGTGAACAGCTGCACTAGCATGCGCTAACAATTTTCTGAGGAAAAAATATATATTCTGTATTTGATGCAGGAAGCCCGTAATCAGTCAAGGTGCGATTTCAAAACGTGAAGCTTACGCACAGACACACACACACTCTCTCTCTCTCTCTCTCTCTCTCTCTCACACTATCAGCAATCATGGCTTCCATTTCGCGTTCCGAAACGTTACGTTGTACGCTTCCGGTTTCGGGCACTCAACTCATTGCCGCACACTGTCGATGTCGAACGCGACGCGTACGTTCTCCGACCAACGTCAAAGTTGGAGGATTTTTGGTTTCGCGGTTGCGTTCGCTGGCACAGCACAACCCCGTTTAGGAATGGTTTGGTTGAAATTACGCTAAATTCATTAAAAATATCCATGCAAAACCGGGCGAACCTGGTGCGTTACGGGCGAATGGAGCAGCTGCGTCAGCGTAGCGTTTTCCCCATTTTCCCAAACGCACCACACGGAATGCTTGTGAAGGGGAGCCGGAAGGGGAGGAGAGGAGGGCGGGGAAAGGCGAGACACGTGGAAGAGAGATGCGTTAGGGATGACGACAGGGCGCCACGGGAGCAAATTTTCATTTTCCACGCTCTACCAGTTCAGCGAAACGAGGCAATGAGGCAAACACCGGCACACTTTGTACGATTCCAGGTCCTTTTACCGTCATCCCGACTGGTAATCTGGTGGTCCTGCAGGGAGGAAGTCGTGTCAGGCGGGGAGTCGAGATGAGTTGGTTAGGAAGTTTTTCTCTTCTACCACTTCCCTTGAGTAGCGCACCATCTGTTTCCGCATTCGAGGCAGGAGCCACATTTCGAAAACCCCGTGAAGCGACTTTCACTTTCATGCTTGCCATTTTGCGTGAACGCTTTAATAATTGTTCTGAATTTTACTTAGCGAGGCGAAGAAATTCTTTAAATTCTTAACCTGCTCACGCTGGGAGCGTGAAATTGGGTGCTGCCTTGAGCTAACGTTTTGCAGTATCGCTGGCACACTCGTCAGTGTGCAGGAAGTGTTAGTTAAAGTGTTGGACTGGAATTTCGCGTTTGCAAAATGGACACGAACCAACCCCACCGTGCATCAGCCCATTTCCCGCCGTTTGGATGGCGTTTGGCCCACCCGGGGTTCTGATTTCTAAATGCGCTAACTGCAGCTCAGGAGTAGGAAAGTAAAAGTGTACGGTTGCAACAGCTAAATGGCAGATTCGGTGTGAGAAAATGTTATGGATGTAATTAACACATGTTTCATTTTGTTTCACAAGGCGCGTTACTGTAACAATAATTAAAACCGTAAAGGGTACACAGTAGAAAAAAAACACAATTTACTTAAAATTTAATTAAAGAATTATCAAAACATGAAAAAATAAATTGGAAAATAAAATAAATACTATTTGAAGATAAACTTAACAAAAATTTTCCGCAGGTAGAAAAAAAAATGAGTACATTTAAATTAGCCTAAAAAATTGTAAAACTCAAGCAAAAAATCAGAACAGTTGAAAGTATAAACAAAATTAAAGTAAAATGCTTTTGTATGCAGAACTAACACAAAAAAAAAACAAACAAATAAATAAGACAACGTTGTAAAGATTTTAAAACTTAACAAATAATGCAAAACAAAAAAACAGTGGATAATTCATATAGGAAAAGAAAAATATTCTTGCTACCACAGCTAAAATAAACCAAGGACAAAACATTTCTTCAAGCGAAAAAGGCCTTTTTCCCGTGGCTCAGTTTCACTATTTGGTGTAAATTTGTGGCATTTTGTTACGCGACCGCCTGCATGTGTGGCTGTGTGTGTATGCGCGTGTTCCGTTTCCTGCAAAACCCATTATCATACCATCCTATCGTGCATCACCGCGGACAAGGTTAGTGTGCTTGTGTAGCCCACCACGGTATAGGGTAGAGCCAGGCACGATCCTTCACGCAAGTGGTGCATCCTTCAGGCGTGCGGGTAAGGATAAGAGCACTTGAAACCGCATACGGCGATACACACAATGTGTGGCGACAAAGTGGGGCACAAAGCTTTTTGCACGAGCAAGCGATAATGATGACGTGGTGTTTCGTGTTGTCTGCGCTCGAATGCAAAAGCACGGCCGCGGCCTTTCGGCCCAGGTGACACATGTCGTCCTGGAAAATGCGACCCACTACATCCACACCCAGACTACATACACACACACACATACACACGTGCTCTTGAGGCACGTTCCAATTCCGCTCGAGAGGATACTGTACCGCTCATCATCAACCACGAGCGGCCTCTTGATGCGACGAACAAGAAACGTATCGAGGTCTTCCGTGAGCGGAAATGCTCGAGGGTGCTCATATGTGCCATTGGTAGCAAGAGTGTGTGTGTATGTGCGATTGTCTTCGATTTTTGCTCAGTCGTACAAAAGAAAAGAAACATGTGTTTTTTCGCACTGGAAGTTGTTCTTATGTTGTAAAAGACAACAGAAAAAACCAAAAGGGATTGTTCACGAAATCGCGACAATTTCTCGAACAAGATTGATAAGAATTCGGACGCGGAGCGTTATATGACGCACACCCACACGTAACTCCCACGATTAAACGTACAGTAACGCACCCACGCAAGCGATCCTTTTGAACGCATGCACGCAAAACCCGTAACTCAGCGGTCTAGGCCGTGGTCGCGGCTTATCTTCCTGCGGCACTCTGGAGAGTGTTGTTGAGTATACGGCTAAACATAACTTTGTACCCGTCGGGGAAGGGCGTGAGAAGATACTGTTGGATATCTTCACACCACGAAACTCAACTCGCACCTTCCGTAACTCCCACTAAATCCTTGTGGTCATGTATGAATGTATCGTCTTCCCTTTGCTTCGCTGAAGATGTCTACACTACACTGCTTGGTGGCGTGGTTTCTTGTGCGCATAATTTCGGTTCACCACCCTTTGCCGTTTTCACACAAAACCGTACCGGAATGGGCTCTCTCGTGCCGCGAGAGAAAAATGATCCGCGAACGGCAAACCGAAACTACATGCTGAATCGTTTTGCGCGAATCCTTGTCTCAAGTTTCCTTCCCCACGAAGGGGTAAGTACCTGTTTACCGCCTACTGGTTTTTGGAGGGCGCCTAGAAAACATTGCAAAAGATGCCATAGCCGAAGGAAACGCTTAAATCGCTTTCCGCTTCAGTAACCGCTCGTGGCTTTTCCTCGTTCCTCTCAGTGCACGTTTCAGCGTTGCCCAAAACCGGGTAAAAACTATGCCTACGCCACCGACGAAACCAACCCCGGTATCGTATTTCAGCATCATTATCATGCTCGCGTACGCCACCCCTCGCGTGCCCAAAATGAGTGTCCCGAGTGTGTGCCTCGCGCTCGCCAAAAAACCCCTAAATTACTCTCCAAATGGCAAACTAAACTACCTTTTGTCTCCGACACGGCAAAAGGGGTTTTAGCGACTTTTGCCGAGCAGGATGCGGGAAGTCGTAAAAAACGACCGCGTCCTGACAAATGCTTTCCTACGCTGCCTCGCGGCAGTACACGCGGCAAGCGACTGGAACGTGGGAAAAGTAATATTTTTTGGGCACCCGGGGCATGGGAGTTTTATGCTCAAAATGAGCCTTGATGCCTCGTGCTTGGAGTGCTTTGATATTGCACGAGCGGTAAGAAGATTGCGTTCGCGGAATTTAAACGGTTGGAAGGTAAAAGTTTCTTTAATTTTTTGTGTATTCGGTCGGGATGTTGACGTTTTAAGCAGTGATAATCACCCTTGTATGGATGTTTTAGGTGAATGAATGAATCGGTAATTTTTACTTTTTGTGTGTGTAGAGCAATTTTGAAGCTACAACAGCTAGAAGGACTCCGACACTCATGAACCATCGGTCCATGCTCCGTTTTACGACTATCAAAATGAATAATCATTTTCGGAAGAAGGTAGAAGAATGAAAAAAGATACATATGATTCTATTAGACGAAAGCCTAAAAGGAGTGGATGTATCCTTGAATATGACTGAGGATTTGTAAACTCTTCAGTATCACAGAAAAAATCATAGAACAAAATAAATCAACAAGAAACAAGAAAGAAAATAATAATCGTCACAAGAACATATTGTACATTAATGGTGGGACCAGCAGAGAGCATTCTATTATGAGCTACTACAACTAAACTACAATATCATTGAACGACAGACACAGACGAGCCAAACGGCCGCAACAAGATGTGATGAAGTTATTATACTTTAAATTTAAATTAAGAAACATTTAATTTAAAACCTTACTATTCTGCTAAGAGGTAAATAATGTAGAAGAAATTGTAGACACCTTGACCGCTTGAGGTAGTAATGTCACAAAAATAAGAAAGAATTGAATTTAAATTTACTCAGTTTTTATTTTTCAATGTTAAATCAAAGAAATTATCTAACATAATCCTTTTCTACTATTTTGCAAAAAAACATTAAGTAACGGGTACACTATCAATCGGAAAACGCACCGCAAAATTAATCCGATACATGTACACACTTAACACGCCGCAATAATTTTCCCACGCCTTCGCCCTTTGTTTGAGTTGCCAATAACGTCAACACACTCAAACACATTAATCAAACACAAATACTATCTACCAATGGCATAACGCGCAACATCTTTTGGCACCTCTTGTCGATAGTGGAAAGTATGGCAAGATCTTAAGCGAACGTGTTAGTGTGCTTACATTCAATAGCTTAAGCGATACAGCAATTGCCTTCAAGTGGTAAATGTCTCCATGGCCATTGGTTGACTTCCGCCGCAAAGGGTACGGGGAGAGAATTATGTTTTCCAACTTCCACAATTTATACGCATCCGTTTTTGGAACATTCCCACGAGTGCACACTCCCATCCCATCTCCTATCCTATCTTGCTCGATAGCGTTTGGCGATATACAAACAGATACACACACACACAACATCAACGGTTTGTCCGAACGAACTCAGCCCACCTTGGCTTATCTCTAAAGTGTCAATAGAATTAACGTCAAGAGCAACGCGTGCTGTACAAACGCGCATGAATCTTTTGCGGCTGGTTTTTGGGTGTGGGAGAGCTCATGGTGGACATGCCGAAGCACACAAACATCAATAAACTCTGGCCGATAGTGTAGTGCCATGGGTTGTGGCAACGGCACTTCCGTCGCACGTGTCATGTACACCTGGCTCGGGAAGGGTTTGAAGGGCTGGTGGAATCCAAGCGACAGGATAAATGGAGGAACTGGGTGGATGCGACTGTGTACTGCGTTGCAGGCGATAAGCGCGAGACTGAAAGTATGTCAGCATGTACCAGGTGACAGGGACAAACACAATATGAAAATTCATTACGAAGTATGGAACCGTTCGCCAGGGTTTACTTTTGGATGTTGTCTGCCACATGAAATGAATTAATGAAAGGAAAAAAAAACTTAGCTGTTTGGTCGTACATCTTTAAAAACTCTAACCCTTTCAGCTACTTTAAAAAAATACATAACTTAGGAAATAATTATTGTTGTAATGATTATGTAGATTCAAAGTAAACACACTGCGTCGTTAGTGTAATAAGCATTATTTGCAAATTCATCATCCACGCCCAACAACAATAGCATGATCGAGATTGTTCCACACAAATCCAAAACAAAAAAAAAATAAACGAGCAAACAAACGCACTCGCTGTGTTTGCTACACACTCGTTTCCTAATGGAACGACCATTTCATAATTAGTACGGTGTTGGCCTCCCTAAAGACACTTGGCAAAAGCAGTCCGGCGGTGTTGCCGGTCCACCAGAAAATACCTGTGGAGGGTGAAATACCCTCTCTTACCGTTTTTATTACTGATCTGATTAGGGTACAATGCGACCGACAACCGTGGGACACTTCTTTGCCCGCAAGCAGAGGAACCTTCGGGACACACTTTAGGGACCACTTACCTAGAAGAAAATAGGAGTAGAAGAAAGAAGAGAAAGAGAAGAAAAAACGTACACTAATTAGTTAATAAAGTCTCGAACATACAGCACGGCGTGAAAAGACACACATACACACACATACATAAACGAATGATTGCGTGGTGTGAGCAACAGAAAGTTAAAGCTAATGATATTGGCCAGTTAGAAGTACTCCCCACAGACTGATTCCGATGTGAGGTTGGTGGGAAATGTTGAAGAAGGGGGGGGGGGGGGGGGGGGGGCGGTGAGGGTTTTTCTAAATGCCATTGAAACACCTTGCGCACACAACCGGTAAAGGTGCGCTTCCTTTTTCACGCAAGGACACTTCTCCAAACAAACACACATACACGGCGGTACACAATAGCCGTTTTGTTTGTGCAAAACCTGTCGGTGGGTGGTGCGAAGCGAGATTGGGGTCGGTAAAAAACAATCTTTTCCTTTCTGGTTGACTGGTGTGCTAAACTTTCTCGTAGCGAAGGCAAAGCAATAAAATCTTTAAATTATAACCCATACCCAGCCACCCCCTAGACCCCCCGTATCTGGCCAGATCGCCCTTCGACACCCTTCGGGAGTTAGGCGAGCGCAACTTCAAAAAAAGGAGGGAGAAAAAAAGACCCAAAAACACGAAGAGCTAGAGAGCTTCAGTGCAAAAGCGGGCACGTACACATACCCGAGCAGGGGGGCCTAGCAGATAGGTTTAATTTCTCAAGGTTAGGGCAAGACCGGCTAGTTGGAACCAACCAACCTGTTGCCAAGATTGAAATGGGCAGCAAAAAAAACCGATCATTACCCTGTGATGGGAACACCCAACCCCCATGGGGTGGGTAACAAGGGGACAGAAATAAGATTGCGAGTGGAAGACGACTTCCAGCCAACGCGCAGTATCGTTCCCAGTCTCTATTCTCTATTCTGATCCAGGCAAATGCTACTAAGGCGCACCAAGAAGCACAGCGGTTAGCTTTCCAGTTGTGCAAAAAGTAGAAACACTCACACATAAGCACACACACACCCTTATATATGGAACACCGGTGGCGTCACCATTGCAGAGTAATATCTTCTACAGAGTTCGCTCGTTCGCTGGTTTCGCTCGTTTCCCATATAATTACTATTTTATAATCCCTGTTGTGACCGAACGATAAATGAAATAATCAAAACTGTCCAACCGTGTTCGAGGTTGGGTTTTGGCATTTTGTGTACCTTTCCCTGTGTTTTTCTTGTTCTCCATCCCCGTTTGGGTGGTGGTAGAATGGGTGGATGGAAGCAATGGACCCGATATGTCCCGGTACGTTACTCGCTCGTTATCAAGCATCGTTCAGCTGCAAGCTTCTGGTTCGGGGTTCGTCGTTTTGGACGAGTCAGTTTCCGAACGATGGGGAAGTAATACCCATTTGAGCATCGTCGGCCGTACTGAGTGAAACACACGCACAATGGTGACATTATTGGTTGTGTGGAAGTATATACCTGTGGACGATTCCCTCATCTCGGCAAGTAAGCATGATGATACGTTCATCGGTTTATTTACTTACAATCTAAAATCTCGCTAGCCAGTCTGGGTTCGATTTTGGGGAAGAATCGTTTCAGCCACCAACGGGTATCATGCTGTGCAGCTCAGCTCGCTGTACCTGATTTACTTTCAACAAAAGTGCAGCCTTTTTAGAGCATCGTTCCTGATCGAATCGAATCGCTGGACAAACGGTTTTCCAAAACTAAATCCATGCCCCTGTATTGGGCTGAGCAGTTTTTGTTAGAGATTGTGGTGAAGCTTTTGTGCGGAGATCATACTAACAACACAGTATCCCCAGTTCTGGTTTGAATCCTTTCATAAACCTACGAGTCGCTCATTTCAATGGAAAATTATCGTTCCCTTTACGGCAGGCTAGTCTTAAGACTTGTAGACATAACCATGCAACAATAGCATGTAGCAACTTCAAACAAGCCTATCACAAGAATTCCTGTGAACTCTAATCTCACCCCGTCGTCGATGGGCTCAATGCGTTCGTAAGCACAAAACCTGCACCTTCATGCAAAGCAACGACCTATGCACACAGAATGTGCAGATTATTATTCTATTTAAAATTTCAAAACATTATCCTTTCCGAAAAATGGCTCCTACTAACCTATCGAAAGTTAAGGGAAAAGCGATTTTTTGTTTTGGTTTTAGTTTACGGGTGACTCATTTTAAATACACAACGGTACCATGTCCCAAAAATGTCAAAGTGGAGAAAATTTTGTGGCAACCAAATTTTACCTCGCCACCACCATCACTCGGACCAAATCCGTTCATTTGCCGGTTACCTTGGGCTGGGTTTTGCACTACTGTTGACGGGCACGAATGCGAAAACTCACACACGTAACTATCAACACTATTTGGAAGAGTGCTCAAACACACAGCGCACACGGTGGCTGCAAAAACCCAGATCCAAGGTTTATGGTGCTTTGCAAAACTGCTGGAAAACCCTTTTTCCCTAACTCGCTCAACCGAGAAAAACCACAACAGCATAAGCATATAGCGTTTCCAGCAACCGTACACACGCTCACACGCTCAAGTGCACCTACCTTTACCTCACCATAAAAACTACTACTAATACTACTACTACTACTACTACTACTGCTATTGGTTTTAAATCCACCTACAAAGAAAGTTTTTGTGCAAAGCTTAAACCCAAAATAACTAACCCAAACTAGAGGAATTTCGTTGCAGTTTATGTTGCTTGTGAAAAGCTTTTTTGTTTTGTTTTGCTTTTCCCTCAAACATTTCCCACCTAGTTTGTTTGACAATAAATTTGACAAACCTTCCAGTTTAGGTTTTTTTCCCTCTTCTTATTCATTTTTTATGAGCAAAAATGGTGGTTGTAGTATGGATGCTTTACTGCACGTGTAGTTGCGTGGTAACACATATTAACACATACCAGCAGTAAGTACAGCAGATGCAAAACATTAAGCCAGAGTGTAAAGGTGACTTTAAGGGAAAAGTTTGCTGTCGTGGGAAAATCCTACATGGGAGGAAAGGTTTAATTTTTGGCTTATTTTATGCTTGTGGTAATTGTCGCGTGTGTACAATATTATGTAGGTTTAGTCAGTTGGGAGGGTTTTTTTTTTTGCTTAAAGTGCATACTTTAAAAACTCTCTAACCGTAACTCAATCTTACTTAACTCTTAATTCCGCACAATCTTTCCGCAATCCTACACTAGATAAAATGGTAAAACTTCTCGGTAACATTCCAGCAATAAGAAACTTTCGCTACCACCGCTGACACGGGATTGCCCCCAAAAATGTCTTCAAACGCTACCCAACTACAACGCCCCCGGAAAGACCCTTACACCCGGTGCGATGGGAAACAAGTCGCTCGATAATCAGAATTTATCGCTTCACAAACTTTTGTCAAGCGGCGACGAAACTGTGGTACATAATTGATAAGCTCGTTCTAGATAATACCTGAAATTACGAACATTGGGCAAAAGCTTTACGCTGTGGGAATTCTGACATATATCTCACCATCATCAAACACCATCGAACGTTACACGCAAGGATGGTGTAGATTTAGGCACATGTCGTTGTCGACGTACATGTGTGTTCTTTTTTTTCTCTCTCTCTCGAGGATCGTGCTACTTTAAAGGACATTTCTGTGCCGGAAGAATGGATTCCCAAAAAACCGAAGGGTTTACTAGAAAGGATTGGCCATGAAACCCGAAAATGGTGCGCACAAAGATGTAATCACACAGAAAGGGATTCGGCCAGGAAAACCGGAACCGGTTCGGTTTTTGGGGATACGAGTCCCAAACATAACCACACAGACACACAAACTCACACTCAAGCCCATTTTACCGCAAGGAACTACTTTCCACTATTGCACACATGATTGCTGGGTCACAGAAGGGTTCGTCTGTAAATAGAGTTGGGGGGCGTTTTGACGAGAAGCCCCCCATTGCATTCGGGAGCGAACCAAGGAATCGTCGGCAGAAAATTGTAATTCGCTTCGGAAAACTCTTTCATCATACCGTTTCGCCCATAAACTTTGTACGGATGAATCTTTTCCACAGCATCGAGCAGCTGTAACAGATATGTGCTATCGCTGCCTCAACCCCGTTTAAAGAGCAGCAAAGTGGAGAAGCTCGCTACTCTTGGGCGCTTTCATCGTTAGATAATCCGTTAGCTTTCACCTATCAGATGCATTCGGTATCAGGTTTCTGGGGTGAACAAAAAAACAAGTAATGTGGCAGCAGCTACAGTCTGTGGTGGGTCTTGAAAGGACGAGCCGGAACCCATGGTGGCTTCAGGGTTGGGTCTTATCATATTTTATAATCCATCTAAGCGCATAAAACTCAACAGACGGCCACATGTATGCACCGTCGTACCCGGGACGGCTATATGCTTTCGGTCGCGTCTTCATTTCGGTTTACCGAACTGGAAAGAACGGAACTCTGGATCCGGCTGGAAGACGCTCGCACGGAAGATGGCTGTGAAAGCCGATGATGGGCGTCCTTTGCAACTCAGCATGAAGCGAACCAGAAGCACCAGAGAACCATTGAGCCTGATTGTCGCTTCATATGCACACACGCACACACCTCGAAGATGCCCATCATTTACAACGGGATAAGGAAGGATAAGTCCTCTTAGCTAAATCCCACCTTCTGATCATGGCTGATAACTTTAATTCCTTATCAGTATCCGGACTGATTCCCCTGAGCGGACTCAGGACACTACACACGTCAGACATTAATACGCACTCCGGTACGTTCACCAGGATCGAGTTTAAAGATGGTGCAGCTATTTGGTCCGACTAGCACCAAGAAGAAGCAGGAATCCGTAATGCTAAGTCACGTGAGAAATTTCCCACATCAGCATAATCGCTTAAAACTCGCTCTCTGACTCGTCGTGTCTCTTACTGCCCTCTTTCATCAATCCTTTCGCACCGACATCATCTCGATCGAGTTCCAAGAGGGTTTATACCGGAATGTATACACTCCATCAAGAATGCACGCTTGAACTGGATTCTACCTCCAAAATGCCACAATTGATTAACATGATTTACGCCGTTCGATTACCTTCCCCCCCCCCCCGGTTTGTCCAGGACAGGGCGCACAGAATCGATCCAGCTTTTGTGTGAGAGCTTCGCTCAAAACACACCTGTCAACTGGAGTTAAGCTTTCACCCGATCACTTACCACTTCTTCCCTATCGCATCTAAATCTTCCCAAGCAATCTCAATCACCACCATCAAAGAACATCGTGTTGCTACTCCTTGCGTATCAACGCAACGACAACTTCGAAGGTCAGACAAGACATTGTCAGAATTTGCCAACCTTCCCTACGGTACGCGCCATAGAAGCATCCATACACGGCCACATTTCGTACACAAGCTCAACAGACCGTCCCCAGCAGCGAATGAGCATTTCCAGCAGCGACAAATGATTATGTCAAGGCGCTTATTAATCCGGAATAAATTTTAATGCCTTCTCTGCCGGTATACCACCGCGAAGGTGGACGGGTTCCGGCAATATTGGGACACGAACGAACACACCGGCCCCGAAACGTGACGTGCGGTAAGGATGGACGAAAGCATAATCATTACAAATGGCAGCTAGCTTTAAAGCGGATCATCGACAACGGTTCGCCGAGTCGCTAAAACCCCTTGTTACTTCCCGTTCCCGCGGTCTTGTCAACTGGCAATCACCTAAACATCGGTGTGATAACGTCAATGGTGTCGTAGCGTACCGGGGGGACGCCTTCTTTTGAAAGAAGACTCCAGTTTTTTTTTTTGGTCGGAAATCTTCCACATCCTGGGGGTGCTACAAAAAGGATGCGTTAGAGTGATCGTAAAGCCGTAGCCATTACTACCCTTCGGCTGTAACGACTGATACCACACACACACACCCACACTACTTGGAAAGTGGATTTGGGTACCGTGTACAGAAAATTGAGCAAAATCACTGGACGACAGTGTTTAGTAACGATGCGGAAAAGATAACGCAATAAGGTCAGGACGATAGCAAACCTTGTATCGATGTGCTTAACTTTTTTAGAAAAGAAAAGGATTTTCATTTCCAGTAAATATCTTCCATTCGGTTCGGTTTGAGATGATAATTAAAGTAAACTTTATTTTCTTCTACGAATTCTTGGTGAACTTGCGGTACTTAATCACGGATTATGTAAATATCTTCTGATACATTCTAAGAACAGGAAAAAAAGCATAGATCCTTGAAGCGACCAAAATCCTAACCTTCACTTGAAGTGTAATAATAAATTTAAAAAAACACCCCATAAATCAACTGCTTGTGCATCGTACAATTTTCCTGTAAAAACCATCCACTCCTAACACGTAAGTATTATTTTGCTTTTAAGGTATAATCTTTTCTTGGGTGAAGAATAAAAGTAAAGAACACACACCGAACGGTAAGACTTGCATTTGCTTGCGATAGAACTGTTAAAAGAAATATATTCCCTCCAACTGTGTGCGACGCCTTTGAAGATACCTTTGATGCTTTCGGATGCCTTAGGCTGTCGCCAGACACCAAAGTAACATCAATCGAAACACGTCCGCATACGGTTTGATGCTGATGCCGACGGTTATGGTGTGATCGGTAGCACTCTTCCAACACGTGCCCTTCTTAAAAGAAGTACCCGTTCTTTAAATGTGGCACAGTACGGAACCATACAATCAACATTATATACACCGGTGTGTATTTCGGCAAGCGTACGTCGCAAAACATAATTCAACACCGAAAGAAGCACCACCAGGACACATTCAGCGTAACGGATTCATCGGAAGCATCGTCAGTGTTCCTGTGAGTGGGTACTCGATTTTTTGGAACTGATTGTTGACTGATTTAAATGAGAGTTGATAAGAGCAAGGCTTCATTTATTTTGCTGCAAGGTTTGTGTAAGAACCAAAAGCGATGGGGATGGTATGAGTATTAGTTCCTCATCGGAAAAGGGGTAGAAACATTTCGAATGCTGATTGCAATCAGCTTCGAACTTTACTGGTGCCTTTGTCGTACCGATAATAATGAAAAGTCGGTGTCAGAAAAGTGTCAGAAGTATAAGAAAACTTTCTCCCTGTTTAGCCGATTACAAGTGGGAAGTTTTTGTTCGAGTTTCTTCGATTGCTACGCTTCAGATAGTGTCCTTAAAATTGAAGAAAGGGACACATTAAGGACTGGCAAAGTGGAAAACTTCTAACCAAAGACAATCTCTTTTCATGCTGAATGATACAAACATTGCGTTAGATAAGCAATTACTTAGCAATAGGAAGTTGCACACGGTGAAACCGTTACATTGATTAGTGTTTAAATTAGGACACTAACAGAACTTCCCTTTTTGAGGTGATTTACTGGGTTTTTTTCCTTTCTTCCAGCACTACCAGGGAAGAATTTATGCGCACGGACAGTTCGTCAATCCATTCACTTGATTTGCGGTGGTAAGCTTCAACAAGTTCTCTCCTTTACACTGATTCATTCATCGCAGCTTACGTCTCGTTACCATTACATCGAATATCCGGGGCTAGACAGCAGACCACCTAGACAAGCCCGCACCAAAGTGGCCAAGCATCGGCATCAAAATCTAGTGTTGGGAAAAAATAGTAAACCCACCTTCCTCATACACTTCCATCATAAAGCTACAACGTTCATAAATCCATCCTCCGGCACAGTCTGTGCCGTATGCCAGAACAAACCACAACCAGCGTGCCGTCCAGGCAGCAAGGCCGACTGTTTCCAGATTTTTCCTGTACTTTCTGCAAGTCAGCTTTTCATCGCGGTGGCTAGCAGATCTCGCGCACCATGCTTCCACCAAACGCGCGGTCCGTAAGAGAGTGTGAGTGTATATATATGAGTTTGGCCACTTTGTTTTTACAACCACTTGAAACCATATTTCACCTCTCACCGGCACCGGCAAAGTCTTTCGTCGATACTGTGTTTTTCGGGGTGAAGGCAATGCAGCGCAACAAACCGACGTGCCGGATCGGGAAAACGCGTGTGTATGGGAGGGGGGGGGGGGAGGGGGAGGAGGGAGGGGGCTGGTGTGGCATTTTGAGCATGAACATATTTTTATCTCATCATAACCACGCGTGTTTTTTCTTTCTTCCAGCGCGCCCACTAAGAGCGGCGAAAGTTCCTCCTGTACGGATACAAGCGAAATATGGATGAGTAAGCGGTGGATGATGGCTGATGCTGTTTAAGCAGTACGAGCAGTTTTGAGGAAATGTGGCACGAAAAGGGTGGAAGAAAAGCAGCTCGACATGAAAATCATAAACCGCTTCGAAACGATGCGCCCGTGTTGTGCTTCAAAAGGATGAGTTCGAAGCTTTTTTTTTACTTTTCCGTTTTTTTTAGGCGCTCCACACTAAAAGGCAGAATGGATGGATGGATGGATGGAACGCAGCAGCCGCAGCAGCAGCAGCATGATGAGCGCCACATACAAAAACCGGACGGGACCGAACCGGATGGCTGGACGATGAACCACGTCCAGCCAGTGTTGCCCCGGTGCGGTGTGTGTGGAGTGTTTCTAAATTTTGATAAACTCCTTCACGGCAAACGGAAATGAATGGGGAAGTTCCCGAGGTATGCCTGTATGGTCATCGGTCCGGAAAGATTGAAGCGGACGCGGGTGAATTTTTGGGACACGAGGCAGGGAACGATAACAACACGTCGCACATCTCCCTTCGACCGTGCTTGTCCTTCAAACTGGTCCAATGAATAGTAAGGGATGGCCGTTATACGGAGAGAGGGAATTTTTTGGGTGAAAAAAAGCAGAAGGCGCTTTAGCCTGATGATGATGATGATGATGATGATGAACCGTACAGTCGAAAATTCTACTATATTGGATATCAAGTGCAACAAGAAACAGGATGAGTATCTTTAGAAGGTTTACACCTCTTTGCCCTCGGTGCGCTCCTCTCAGTGTTCACGTCCACTAATCTAGCTGCCAAAGAAATAGTGTCCCCCGTTTCTAGTGAAGTGAGTGAGTTCTCGCCCCGTCAGCTCAATGATTGATAACGCTTCATATCTTACGGAAAAACGGGATTTTTGTATCCCACACCATGCCACTATGGTTTTTCGGCTTCCAGTTTTTTTGGGGCTGCTGTTTTGACCTCCACTTCATACTGGTTGGATCCAAAGATTTGGAGTCGCTTGTTGGTGTGGGAGAGGGATCTGTTTTTTTTGGGTTTTGTTTTGGGACAGGGTTTTCTGTATGCATCCAACTGAGAGCCGTTTCTTCCGGCACGAGACGGGCGACGAGATTACGTTTTTGGCCTCTCTGCACGAGTCGTCCTTTCATAACTGTAGCCCAACATCTCTCGCCTTCCGAGAACGGTTCTTTAGTGTCCAATTTTGTTTGCCCACATCTCCCTCCACGTGTTTTCCTTCTTCTTCTTCTACTTCTTCTGTTTTGTGTTTTGTATCCACACACTTTACTTCACTCTGAATAGGCTTATGCTGCTTTGCCTTCAGCTCCAGTGGCTAAATCTATCCGGCCAGATTTAGTGAATGTGCATGTGCGGATGGCCGTTGGTCGAACGGTCCATTCAACCTAAAGCTGAAGCGTCCTCGTTTCGGTTCTTTTTTTTTTTTTTGGTTGCTTGCTTGCTCTTGGTGCGGTCCGTTTCGTTAACCGAACAAGATGATGAGCTGAGTGAAAATGTAGCATCGTTTGGAATGTGTTACATGTTCGTTATCTTAAACGGTTCACCGGCACCGGTCGCACTGAACCATGCCGAGCGGGGGAAGAGTTTTTTTTCTTGATATTTCGTTTTCTTTCTACAGGCTTTTCCTCACCGCACTCACAACGACAGTGAAGAAAAAGTTTGTTTTAAGAAGGATGTAACCAACACAACCACACGAATCAACCACGTGAGCTTTAATGTAGCATGTACACACACACACACGCACGTGTAGGTGGCAATGGTTTTCGAGGCTCAAGTGCAGCAGGAAAAAAAAGAAAATTTTCGGTGTGAAAAATAATATTTGCAATGGGAAAAAGGAGGAAAAAAACATTAATCGACGTCAGTGCCACTAGTATCCTGGAGATCTCGTTCGGGTCTCCAAGAATCATCTCATTTACGTCACAAAACTGAGCAGAACGTTCATCTGGGAAAGGGATTCTTTATTCGTTTCGTATAAAATAAACGAACCGGTGCTGTCACCTTTCTGACTAGCATGATAACACCTTTGGAAGAGGTGTCTGTGAAGATATTCAGCTATAAATAGTCTACCGGAGAAACTGGAAACGGGTTTCTTTACCCTTAAGGTGAATTAAAGGTTAGCTTCCAATGTGGGGAAAATTTGTTTGTTAGTTTGAACTTTAAATTTCTATAAAATGTGCGTTTGAATGTTTCTGAATTATTTAGCTCAGGAATCGAAATATTTAAATTTGAGCAAGCATAACAGACATTAAACAATTCCGTGCGATACAATGTAACGTGCAGCGAATAGATCGCTCATTAAATTCACTACCAACGCTACTATTATAACCATTTTCTATGTGAAGCTTCGTACCGGTTGTGAACGCACATGAAATGTTATTTCAAACAACACCAAAGTGTGGAGCGTGTTACCATGATAAGCACCTTCGAGCGAGGGAAAATCGGTTATGATAACATGCATGTTGGGAAAATATTTTAACAGTACCCGACCGACGTCTGGTCATGATCTTGCATGGTATACGTACTGCCATATGAAGAGTCAAAACCTGCCCACAGCAAGACTTAACTCGAATATCTCTTCACAGGGTTAATCATTTTCCTCTTCAAGAAAATGGGTTTCTTTTTTTCACTCGCCTCGTTAAAGGGGCTAAAGAGCACGAACAAGTAACGCTTAACCGGCCGTACATTGCTCAATATCTTAAGCGTTATGGTGCGTTTAGCTGTGGGTTAGTTAATTACTCTAGCGACTTTTAAAACCCCATGCAGGAAACCTTTCATCATACACCAACACACACATGCGTGCGTCAAACGATATTTTTGGTCAACAATCACAAAACATCACCTTATACCAGACGACTTCCGGTTGGTGAGAGTGTAGGTGTATGTACCACGATTGAAGTCCTTCCGTTTCCCTTCATAGCGAGTGCCTTAAAAACTATTCTTAATCACAGTAAAACATTTCGTGTCGCTTCGGTTCCCACACAAGGTCGGAAAGCAGGCACAAATGGAGAGCGAACAGAAAAAAATATATAGCAAAAATCCATCCTAAGAAACCATTAAGAAAAGAACACCATCATCCACCACATATACACCAGTAATCAGCGAACCGAGAAAAGATTAAAGGCATGACTCATAAGCGTAAACGATTCGTTACTTTGACGCGCCCGGCTAGTTTGTGGCGGTGGTGGTCCTTGTGGGGACTGTCGGGAGGTTGTTGTTACCCGTTTGGGGGTGTTTTTCAACCTTTTTTTTTTCCTTGCTGCTTGAAAAAAAATCCATAGCAAAGGAAACCCAGTTCGGTACCAAAACAACGGAACGTCTTACGGTCATCATCATCATCAGTGCTATCGTCGTTGGAGACCCGAGAGAACGACCCCTGATGCCAAACACAATTGTCTAATGAGGAGCGTTGGATCATTTATCACTCTTACACTTTTCCCATCACACGCATTCACACGCACATGCGTGTGTGTGTGAGTGGGGTTGGTGGCTAAATTTATTTGCCACCGTACCACCGGAACTCCCAGCCTAAGCACCAGCAGGATACCTTCATATCGTAGGGACGAAAATGCTGGCTAACCGGCAAAATGCTGATGATGACGCATAGGGCGTTGTTTCCTTCTTTTATTTCCGTGTTTTTTTTTCATTCTTACGTTGTTGTCCTGCGTCACACATGCACACACATGGTGAATACATCTTCCAATCCATTCCCGTCGATCTGACCATTCACCAACAAACAAAAAAAGCACCACCAGCCCACCACAGTTAAATTAATCTTTTTTCATATCCGTCCTCCGTGTTTCGCTGCTACATGCCAACCCGGGTCACCCAGCGATACATTTGCCGGCATCCAGCCCGGACACTATTTCCTTATCCCTACGCGATGTTTTGGTTGGTTTGGTATAAAAACTTACTTTCCGAAAGATTTCTTTCGCCGGCCAAAGCGAAATCCGGTTTTGATAGCTTCGGATTGATAAAAGCAGCGAAAGGACGAGCACAACAATATTAATCACTTTTGTGCACCACCTTCAGCACCCAGCATGGCCCCGGTGCTTATGGCACCCGTAGGCGACATTGGCGTGGCGTAACTTTGGGTTAGGTGAGAATAAAAAATGGAATGCTATTAAGAATGCTACACCAACAAAAAAAAACACATCAGGCGAAAAGATGGATAGAAGAAACCGGAACAACGGCAACATCGTGTCCTTCAACAACAACGAGGTGACCAAAAGGGCTTCAAATTCGGGTCCTTCGATCGGTAGCGATTTTCCTTTCGAACCCCCGCCTTCATACAGTGCCATGAAGGACATTTTCTTTTCCTTCGTCTCTTGGCATTCGGGTGAAACCCTTTTCGCTTAAGCACCCCACCAGAACGTGCTATTTAATCACCAAGCGAGGTGCACACGGTTTCCTTCCGTGTGCTCCCCCATAAGCGAATCGGGGGGAAAACCTGAAATTGGGCAACGTTTGTAATTATGTTCATTAACCGTGCAAGAATGCGGAAAATCAACCGAGGGAGAAAAAATCCTTCTATCAGCAAGAAGTCTAATATGAAATATAAATCAATGTTTTTCATTACTTTTTTCTTTTGTTTCTACACCCGGACGCACCTTGTCTAAGGTGAAACTACTGACAAACGAACGGGCAACGAGGTTTTGACGCGTTTCGAATCATTCGGATCGTCAGTTTCCGTGGCAGGTTGATTGATTGATACGCCCTCTAGTGTGACCGGTCTGTGGTTGGAGCTCCAGCTTTTTTTTCCCTAGCTATGAGCTGACCAAAACGATCCTTGCGATGGAAACGAAGCACCCGTTTGTTGATTATTTGTCTGCATTTATATACAGCACCTCTTGCGTTCCTATCCGTACAAAAACGAAGAAACGATTCATATTATTGAACAAATGAACGATCAATTTCACCATTCACCACCCCGGGTTAATGCACCGACACGGGCGAAACAGTGTTGGAAGCATCGAAATTTCAATATCGCAAAATAGATTCCGTAAAAAGCCAATCGAAAATCTCTACACCGAAAGCGTTTGAACGCTTGAACGAAAGTGCGATTGCACTCGTGCGGACACGGAACCACTGAGCACAAGTGCGTACCAGCTGACGACGGTACTGCTTCACGTTCGGCACCGTTCACCGGTTCGGTTACCCTCCGGGGTTAAAAGAGAATATTATTCAAATTGGAAGATTAATTGAAAAGTAAATTTTCGCAGCTAATAAGCCGCGCGCTGTCGCGACGGCTGTCAACGGTTGTGCGTCCGTGCGCACACTGGGTGGGTGCACCCAGTTTTGGGTGCGTCCCTTGGAGTTATTGATTATTTTGTGCGCGACACTGGAGATGGGAAAATTTTGGAAAAGCAATTTAAAAATAGAGACCACCGTTTCACCTGTCTGACCCTGCGGTTTGACGTTGGGAGTTGTAAAAGGTGGTGAAAAATTTCCTTACGAAACAAACAAAACAAAAAAAAAATGTGTAAAACAAAAGAGAAATCAAAGCCCACGTTTGTGCTACACACAAGGCAGGAAGGCTTTCTGTTCCATGAATTTATAAACAGTCATTTTATCATAATTGGTTTTTAAGTTTGTGCTAAAAGTTTAATTTATGGACAGAGAGCGCGTCGGACTCATCGCATCATGGCCGGGGCCAATATTTTTGGGCGTTTGTTTTTAAATTAATTTGCCTGCCTAACGCCGAAGCCCGTGCTTATTAAGAGTGGCTTCATTTCGCGGAAAAAAGCGACACCAACCACTCGGCAACCAGTCGGTCGGGTCTGATTCTTGCCCGGGTATGGTAAATATCATGCAAAGAGAATGGCTCGTCGTGGTTGATGTCGGTGTTATGCAAAAGTGGGAAATCTAATTCCAAACACTGAACCTCTCCCTCACCTCCCAACTGTTCAACGAGGAAAATGCGTTCCAAGAACGTCGAACGTCAATCGCGCATCACAAAAACGAGAGTGCTAAATCGAACGAATCAATCTTTCTGCAGAGCCGGATCGTCATGGTGGCGTCATACTGGACACAAACACAACAGTGAACCATCAGCCGAATGCCTTATCATTTCACCCGCATTCCTGGACACAAATGCAGGAAAACCTCGCTTTGGTTGTTCGGCCAACGAGTCGATTTATCATTGATTATTATTCGAAACGATAATTTCCCATTTCGATCGTATTTGGATTGGGTGGTTGGATTGGAACCAAACGAAACAAAAAAAACCCTGATACAACGTTCATTAGCTTCATGTTGGGCGGCTAAACGAACATGGGAAGCTTGTGCGTGTGCGTGTGTAAAAAGACCTGTTTCACGCACAGGAAATTCATCTTTTCCATTGTGCTTTTCCACCAGGCTGAGCTGCCACTGTTGAAAAAAGACAATTAACGATCCGTAATCACTAATGATTGGAACGGGGCAGAAGAAACTGTCCGTTAAGCTGTATCAGAAACCGGCCCCCATGCCAGGGAAACGTTCTGGAAAATCCAACACCGGCACACACACGCGGCCACGCGGCATGGAGGGAAAACACCACCGCGTCCACAAAATGGACGTCTTCATTAGGCGCGTTTTTCACGCTGTCCTCGTCCCATTGCCCAAGCCGTTTTGTGAAATAGGAATGCCAGCCGGACATGGTGACTCCATTTCGGTGTGGCTTTTTCGCTTTTGGAAACCGAAAAAAAAACATTCCGTACGAATGTTTGGAAAATCCTGACACTTTTTCACCTCCCGACTTCTCCCTGTTTTTCGTTTCACGGGCAAGTTTTCACACTCATCCATGGGCCACTGCCGGCGGATCTGTGGAGGAGTTGATAAGGACACGAATCGGTCGAAGCGAACGCTGACTGACATTGAATGTAGTGTCATTTCCCAACGCTTCCGATGTCATGGTTCTTTTGGCTTTACGTTTTTTGTTGTTTTTGCATTCCCGAAATGTTCTAAATCATGGCAAATGGTATCAGTGGCGGTGGCGGAAGGGAATTCTGTTGAACTGATGGATTTTCCGTCGTATCCACATGACAATTACCGATCTTCAAGTTCAGCACCATCACACTAAGCCCGCGTTGACAATGATGGTGGCAATGATGGACACAAATTGAGAGAAACATGTCCGGCAAACGTCTAACAAATTCAACACACACAAAAAGAAAACCATACCGACAAGATAGAAAATCGAATCATTTCTCTTTGACGATGATTTAGAGATGTAGTGTGACACATCTCCGAATGATTGATTTTAGTATCGAAAATGATGTAAACCACATCGCAGCACTGTGAGTTAATTTTTAACATGCTCATTCCGGGGGGAAATTTTAAATGATGTCTAATCGGATGGTCTTTTTTCTGTCCGATTCTAAAGCAACACCATGCACGATACAAAATGTGGCGCATAAAACAAATTACTGACCACCGCTTGAAACCTAACCCACCGATCCCACTCCGCTTCACTTCGTCTCCATTAAGGCCATCAATTATTTGCCCCGTAATTCCACCGTTCCCTTCGCTGGACCCGAGGTGTCCGTGTGTCTATTAGCTAATCAGAAAAATAAATACTACCACTCTCCTCCACCACTGTGGGTGGTGGGTTTTGGGTAGGCTGTACCCGGGACATGCTACAAACCGTCCGTCCGGTGTGCGCAAAGAGAAAAGAAATTACCGTGCAGCTTCGTGCGTTCTCACGGACCGCGGTTAACTTTGGCGCGCGCGTGGCGACGGAAATGTATCCGGGACCAATGTATAAGGTGAAACAAAAGGTCTGCGATGGTGGAGCAACAAAAGAATGAAAAACCAAAAAAAAAATGAACAGAAGGTGGCAAAAATTAACGACCAGGAAGGATGCAATTTTTCTCACTCGCTCCGGTAAGCTCCGTTTTCTCTTTTACGGTTATATGAACGGTTTTACTTATTAATGATCGTAGCATGATGGTGGCGTGGTTGTGCCCTTAATGGAAGGCTTCGGTCCGGCGTCCGGTATATTCGTACCGTGCCCGTACGCAAGGATTCAGCCCATTTAGCTACACGACCGCTCGCACGTTACCATCTCCATTTTCCACGCAAACACACGCAAGATTCACGCGAATACAGATTATGCTCTCCAGTTCAGCTTAACGGTGCAGGTATTTGCAAGGCTCCCGACCGTACTGGGAATTGCTTTTCTTGCTGATGTTGCTATCCTATGCTACAGGCTACAGGTTGAATATCTTTGAGTATACCTGTAGCTCTGATACTGCCTCGGACAAACAAGAAACACATAGCAAGAAAATCCGCTTTTTGCCGCTGATTTTGGGTTGATTTTACTTTCCCATCCCAAGGTACTGGCGGTACCGAACCATTCGATACGTTGACCGTAAGCCGACACCCAAGGTACACTTCGGATGCGCGCGATTATTCTTCTCGCTTCCTTTATTTTTAATTAATAATAAACAATTACGGTTCAGCGGTAATTAATTTCAATATTTAAGACATTATCGTTCATCCTTCGAGCCAAGCCTACCCACTGCCTCATCTGAGCGACCTTGGAATTAGGGTTTTCTTTCCTTTCTTAGGCTCATATTTCTTGGCAAATTTGCTTTCCTTTCCCAGTTGCTTGCCGAGAAGAAGTTCGGTGTGTAATTTGAATGAAAATTGTCCATAATATCTCGTTTTTGTTTTTTTGCTCTTCTTTCGAGAACAAGAGCTCAGGAAGCTGGCAAGGAAGGATGAAAGAATGAAAACCAAGAACGTTCATGGTTCCGGTTGCAATTTTTGTGGTAAATTATGCAGCAATGATTAATTATCTTAATCTGTGCCTTCACTTTCACTTCTCGCGCTCGGGAAAGGTTCTGGAGCGATTGGTTACTAGCGGTGGTTACTCAATTTGAAGAGTAAATCAGCTAGTACAATACTTAAAAATGTATCATACTCGTTCGGTTTAAATTTACTCAACATTAATCGCATCTTAGCATCAAATTTGCTTTTCATACTAAGTTCCTTTTTGATCGAATAATTTTCCCCTATCAATGTTTCCGCTTCATTCCCTGTCAATTAAAACAACTCCATTCCTTTCTATTCTTCACAATTTCATCGGGATCCATCGGCATGGCACGCTTCCATTCTTTATATAATCCTTCCCCCTACCCGAAAGCCAAACCGTTCTGTACTACACAGGAAAAAAATACCTTTATCACACAAAGCCCAGCGCATTTTACCTTCCCACAGGGTGGCAGTGTTACAGTAATCGTGGTGTAATAAAAAAAACGGAAAATAAACTAGCACGAAGAGAGAAACACAACATCGTACGGGGAAGAATGGGAAAAGCTGGGCGAAAAATAACAATATTATTGTACAATAATAATAACGACAGAACCGCAGCCACGGCAAAGTGCATTATGATAATTAAAACACTCCGAATACCGTTCGGAAAGTCATAAAAATCCGGTACACCGAATTAAGTGTCCCTTTGGTGCGAGGTTGCACGCAGCGCCGGACCGGGGACCAAGGAACCAAGGGCAAGGCAGCAGGATTTCTTCCTTCTTACACGTGGTACATACAACGAGCACGGTTTTTTTTCTTTTCGGGGGCCACCCACCACGATTGCTTTTCGAATCAAACCCAAAAACCATTCGGACCATTTTGGGGAATGTTTTGGGAGTTTGTTTTTTGCCTTCTTTTTTTCGTTTCATTCAATTTTTGTATTGCCACCCCGATGGTCGAAACGGACATTCTTATTATTTCTTCCAGCGAATAAAAAAAATGCCTTACCCGCGGACTTTATTTGTACCACACACCGACTGCCACCTTTTTGGTCAGAAAATCGTGTGGCTAAAGAAACTCCTTCCGTTTCTGGAGAGGGGAGGGGTGCGCGGATGGGCAATAAAAAATATTACAACCTTTCCATTCGTTTCTTCCCTCGGAACGATCCAAAGCGTCCCCTGGCCACGACACTTTACGCTTCCGCCCCGGCGAACGGACGGACAGGGCAATAAGCTGCCCCGGAAGCGGAAGTTCCTTCCCGAAGGTTGGTGTGTCGGTGTGAGCGCGCGCTTGTGTGCAACCTCAAGCTTCCGCAAAATGCCACAAACCATTTAAAGTCCGGTGTGGCTTTGGCAGGAGAATTGCTTTTTATTGCTTTCTTATGCATTGGGGGTTGGGCCACCGTTGACGTCGTCTTCGTTGGGCGTTCTCGGCTGGCTGGCGGTTGTATTGGGAGTGGTATAAAATGTGAAATGTGAGTTCGAATGAGCCATTTTCAATGATGTTGTTCTATAATCAGTGCGTGGAGCAGGAGAAGCTGACCTCACCAGCAAGTCTGTTCACGTAATGGGGCCCACCGTGTGGTGTGTATCCGCTAAGCGTAAATACTGCTGCCTGACTTAATTTTACTTTGTTTTATTATCATGATGATGCCGGATCATAGCATAGTGAGGTATCGGACCGATAGAAGCAAAATTACATAAATCCGGACATTTTGATTGACTGTTTTGTCTCGTTCGATCAACATGTTACCAGTGATGCGATGCTTTAGGGTGAACATAATAAATAATTTAATTTAAACTAGTATTTTTTAACTCTCCTAAACTTTTCTAAAAATGATGGTTACTATTTTTTTATTAGTTTTTTTTAGTAGAAGTTAAGAGTGACTTCAACGAATATTAAGGAACATGTTAAGCTACTTTTCTCTTCATAGTACATTTTAGTCCAATTTTACCCTACTAAAGAAGGAACGATTTGTTACACTGCGTCAGTGTGTAGCTTTTACGTGGGAGTTAGTTACAGACGGAAACGAATAACATTCACACAATTTAATTTCAAATCCACCACCAAACGCAAGATGGAAAGTCAGAAAGGCGTTCGCGTGCGTGATTGTTGAACGAAAACATTTACGCCATGGTATCGGGGAACAAACAGAAAAGGGAACGCTAAGGGAAGGCACAAGGCATGATCATGTTCCTGTACTGCGCGTTTCTTTTTTAATTCCTTGCTTGTGTCCCAGAGCACCAAGAGGGAACACGAAGGGACACATCGTGTGTTGGGCACCCTTCAACCAATTGGGCCCAAACCAAACACCGCAGTGCCGGCCGGGGTCGAGCATGCCCGAAGTGAATCTATAAATATTTATGGTATGCTGGGATTTATTTCTTATTACTTTCGGACTTTTCCTCCCGGCTTTCCCTGCTTCCTGCCACCCTATGGAAGGAACTTCATTCCGATACAACGCTCCACAAAACTTAACTCTGGGGCCTGGTGTTCCATCATGGCGTGTTGGGTGCAGTCGATGTGTTTTTTTTACTCAAGCCGCCCTTCCCGGGGAACAAAAAACCCTCCGAATGAAAGCAAGGAACGCACACCCGTAAGGAGATACCTCAAAGGACAATTTTCTTCCCCGTACCGATCAATTCTCGGCGCATGGCGCACAAGTACTGGTATTATGACCGAAAAGGTCCTCGTGAAGTATCGTCTCCGCCTACGGGTGGACGTGAATACAGTGAACTTTCTGTTTCTCCATTTTTTCTCCCTTTCACACTGTGACGCACGACATCGATAAATAAAATCAATACCGCTCGGTCTCGGGACTCGACAGTGAAGTACGCGGCCAAAGATGCGACCTGAATTTTCCAGTAAAAAAAATCGAATTTCCTCACCCGAATGTTGTGCGCGCTGCGAAAGGACGAAAAACAAAAATCTCTTTTCGATCAGTACTTTCGTCCCATCGATGACATAACACCCGGACGGGGTCAGGGTATGCTGGGTGGGGAAGGGGAAGCGAAATTGAACGATTGCCTCCTATCCACGATCGGTATCGTGAAGTGTTGCGGAAGATTTAAAGGTGCCGCATTTTTTTACGTGCACAGAATTGTAATGTGGCGCGCAGCAGTTTCTCGTGACTGAGAGCCGGTGGAAAACCAAAGACCGGACACGATGAAATAAAATAAACAGAGCGCTATCCACATCCACACATCGATCTGGATGCTGGCCTGTGAATGACCTCACCCGCGTGCTTTCCAGTACCAGACCAAAGACAGCGTGTCTCCCTCCTTTCTAGTTTGCCGTTGCCTACACGAAACATCCCAACGGGAAGGGAAAGCCAATCAAAAGCCCTCCCAGCAAGAAGCTCCAATGATGATGATGAAGTCTTTGATGCGCTTCGACAACATTTTCTTCTGTTCGCCAAACATGCGAACAAACGAGAGAGAAAAAAATCAACATTTTCTTTAGAGCAGTAAGAGCCTCAACTCTTGGTTGCGCCATTGCGACATGATAACGGAAGGAAGGAGAGATAAAGAATTCGAACCTAAAAACCACCCAACGAAAGAATAAATCCTCGCTAAATTCTTCCTCCAAAACTTCCGACACTCCTGCCAGCTCCACCCAGGGTGTGGGGACGAAGGGCTGGGGACAGTCGCAACAGAAAAGGTCTGTTGTTTTATCCTCACGCCATCCCGTCACTTCCGGCCAAAACGCGTAACCGGCCCTGTCTGGAACTCGCGCCTCGGAAGGCCATTCTACTTCGTGTCACACTTTCGGGGCACTTTTCGCTTCTTTGAAGCGGTTCACAAAGCAATTTCCTTCGAAAATTACTTCATTATCACCCTCAAACCATCAACCCCTCTTGGGGGCAGGGTGTAAGCTCGCCTCCCCGAAGTCACCCGGAGGAGAAATTCTGCAACCTCCCACCCACATGTCTTCTTATCCACAAACGTACCCCAAAGGACGAGTGGAAAACATACCGAAATAAATATAAAGAAAGAAGAGGGAAAAAATGTACCGAAGCTACAATTTTCGTTGCCACGAAAGCGGCAAAAATAAAACCCTACCTCCCCCTTTCCAAGGACCTTTCCTTACTCCATACCACGCATCGCTGAAGGGCGAGTTTCGCCTCTTGCCATAGTCCATCATAATTCGCGTGTCGTTCGAATCGGTGGAAAATTGGCGTGCTGTTGGGAATAACGGAAAAAAAACCATCGAAGGTACGAAGAGCGACGCGCGAGTGCCAACTGACGTACGATACAAGGCCGTCAACAGAGGATTTTTCACGAAAAACGAAAGAACCTTTAAGAAGAAAGGAAAATACACACACACACGTGAGCACGAAAAAGAAAAGGCGTCACGTTGATGGAGTCGCTGAATATTCAGCAGCATAGCAGTTTATTGAACTTTTTCTCGCGAGTATGGTACGACCACCGCTCCCCAAAAAACACAACGACATCAGGGCGGTTTGGGGTTTTGGTTAAAAATGTTAAGCATAAACCAACACTGTCGACATTGAATGAAGTGATATTTCATGGGAAGTGTACAGAAAACAAAAAGACCAACCCGCGCATACTTGTATTGGTAAGCAAATGGGCCAGATTCCCTTACCTGTCCGGCTGGGACTGATACAAATAGAAGCACGAAACACAATTTTAATATCTGCCCCAACATATCACGTGTAAAGTTTAATAAACACCTCCAACCAAAAAACCGACCTCTCACGCAAGTCTTTAGCAGAAAGGTTTGCGTTTTCCGTGCAAATTATGCGTGCAAAAACAATTTCCATTTTCGAAAACTGACATTCAAACAATAGATCACGCTAAAAAGTGATTGCTGTGCAATGTGAATTGATTGGTGTGGGAGAAATAGGCAATTGATGACGATTTTTGGCACACAACGAAAGGCGAACGTTTAAGATTGTGAGCGTCTAATAAAGTGTTGTAATGATGTTATCGGCACTGTGGCAATGTCAGTCGAAATTGTTACTTGATTGAATGGTTTGCTGGCGATAATTAATGATATAAATTTTTAGACTTTTTAGATTAGTTTGACAATTTCCTTTCTTCATTTTAAAGAGGTTTAATTTTTTTTTATTTGTTTTATATAAAGAAAATTATTATTCAACATCACTACTTCATACAATAGAAACAAAATGTTTAAAAATTCTTGCAATGTCCTCAAGCACATACACCAATAAATCCTTCCTATCTTGGCACCAGCAAATCCTCCAAAGGTCAACCACCAAACTTCGGTAGTAACTCGTACATCCATCTCTCGAAGGTCACCATGATCAAACACGATAATGATAATGGTGCTCGGTACCTTAATGACCCACCAGGCACCGAAAAAAAAAATTGTTTCGGCACTCAACTTCAAAAGCATCGCAGTGAAAAACAAATTCACAAATTCAACAAAACAGCACAAGCGAGAAGCGAAAACATAAATGCTTCAAGCCACCTGCCCAATGCTTCTACTCCTCGAGCCCCCTTTTGGGGCCCTGTTGGCGGTGTATAAATATCGCCATCACAAGGGGCCTTCCTATCGCGTACCTCGTGGTGCAGTAATTGGATGCTGAAGAAAAATGTTGCAGCAAACAAAAGTAATGAAAAATGTGATTGTGAGGCCTCCATCTCGGCCAGCGTAACCAGAACAGAGATGGCGAAAATGGTGAAAATCAAAATCACTGGTACCACACCCGATGGACACACACACACGCGGACTGTTTGTGCGTTTGTGGTCGGTCTCGTGGCAGTGTTGTGGTGGTACAGTAATGGTATGGAAACATTCTGCTTACGCTAGCACACGGCTTACGATACGGGCGGGTTGGGAAATCGGAAATAAAAATTGGAACACCCTCCACACGGCATGGGAGACACACGAGAATCAAATGGAAAAATTATTTCCATCCCAGTGCGACCCGTCTGGGAGGGCAGCCGTACACACACCCACACCCATACAGTAACGAATACCAGTGCGCACATGGAAGTGATATTGCCGGACCTGGGGGTGATTCGTCTCGTAACTCTGTCTGTTTTTTTGGGGGGAAAAACGAGGACTTTTGGTAAAACGCAACTGCACTGCGATAACGCGTACAACTGTCGCCTCCGGGATTCGGAATCGGTCTGGACCGAGCGGTGTCTGTACGACGCTTCAAACCAGAGCACGAGAGAGAGAAAGAGAGAGAGAACACAAGAGAGAATGAACAGTAGCGCGGGCCCTTACGTTTGCTTGCATAAATGTATATGAAATTGCGAGCCGCATAACATCATTTAATTGGAAGCTCCCACGTCGTCGCCATCGTTTGTACCGACGATCAGTGCGACGTGCGATGTGTGTCGCAGTTTGGTGGAGACATCTCCATAATTTGCAATTATTTACGAACCCTCGACCAGGGTGGTCCCGCGCACACTCACAGCAACCCACACCAAACGTTTTGGTCCCCGGCGTTTTGTACCGGAGTTTCACTCGGTGTGTGCGCGCCTGTAGGGGTGCACTTCCTGGTTCGGAGGGATTTCAAGTCATCACCAACACAGCGACACTTTTGCAAAGTGGTTCTGCACACTAATCGATTTGTCAGTGTCAATGGCCATGTCCTGCAAAGTAGTAGCAGCAGCATCACCACGCTAGACTGCTGTATGTTCCCAGCACACGGCGGAAGGGATGCTGCCATGCTTTATTAAACGCAACCGGAAGCGGACTGGATACCGTTGTACAACCCCTCGAGAGATCCAGGTCTCGAAAGCGGAAATGCAAACACCGGCGAAAACAAAAGTTCATCCTCTTTTTCTCCTTTTTGCGTCCATTCCTCGCTGTGTATCGTTTCGCGATATGGAAAAATCTCGTCTAGATGCAAAATCTACCTTTTAATATTCTTTTCAAAACGAGGAAAAAGGGTTTTTTTTGTTGGTGTAGTACGCGGTTTCGGTACTGTCCCTTTTATAAACCCCCCATTTTGTGGGTTTCATCGCTCGTCGAGCGATCCAGAGATGGTGTGATTCCGCCATCTTCACTGCACCGTCACAGCCACATAATTCGTGTCCACATTCTTTGTGGTTGGATTTGGATGTGGCAAACGACCGTTCACCGTCACCATCATCATCATCATCATCAAGCTAAAGCTCGAGCTTATTTGCAACCGAATGCAAATGCACACGATGCGTGCGTTCGTACCGCGCTTCATGAAGCGGTCTTTTTGAGTCGCAAAATGTGGTTGCCAGGCCCTCGGTAAGGTCTTTGATATGTACCAGCGCACCACACGCAGAACGGATCGTGTGATCGTTCTCGTTAGCGTTAGTGTTCGAACGGTGTTCAAGGATTAGCGAAGCTTTAACTAGCAACCGGGCATCACGCTGGTCACCGTCTGGCCAGTCTGATTGGTTATTTTTGCTTGCCAGGTGGGATGAAGGAAGCGGATAGTAGTGTAACCCTCGCTGGGGAATGAGTTTTAATTTACAGCGGTTGAAAACATGGGAGCAAAAAAAAAACAAACAAGAATGGCCAATAACCATCACAATGCTTTTAAGTGGAAAATGCGATAGGAACTTAGCGGTTGAACTGGTTAATTCACAATTCATGGATTTAAAGGATTGTCATTAAAAATTTCCAAATAAAAAAAGCTAGGTACTAGAATATAATAACTCTCGTCTAGTACTTGTTGCTTGTGTAAATAAAAGTTAACGGGCTTTTAGGTAAATTTATGAAATTTTATATAATAGGATAAAACAATATTTAGAAATTATAAATGATTTAAACATGTTTGATGTTTGTATATTTGATCAACTTTCCAAAACAATATTCAAAAAATTTATGACGTGATATACTTTTGAGATCTGTGTCTCATATCAATAACTGAAGCAGTTTTTAGTAAAAATCTCATATTTTCTTGCATAGTAATAAACACATATAGCGATAAACTTCAATATAAATGAAATTATTACAAATTATGTCTTCAATAATTGTATATAGAACTATTTTTCGAGCGAATTTCCCTCCACATTACTTTAACAAAACCGTCCGCACAAATATGGAACCAACATCTGCTCTCCCGTGAAGGTTTGCTCGAAATCAATCGCCACTAGAGATGTTCGCCAGGAAGAGACTGAACCGGACACCAGCTATCACACATCTTTCGCTTTCATTCAACGCTCATCCATCACGGTGAACGTTGAAGAAGCCCGTACGTTCTTCAAAAACCTATTCGCGCTTAGTCGCACCATCCAGAGAGTGTGTGTGTGTGTGCGTTTGTGTTGTGCACACCCATTGAAACAAAGCCCTGATAGAGCCATCTCGACCAAGGCACGGTTGGCTAAATCTTGGGCGGATTGAAAACACAAGCAACGTTTTGCGAGGAGGAAAAAATCATAAAAAAGCATTACCAACCAAGAGCCTGTAGACTATAGACGGTAATGGAGAACCGTTTTCCACCAACCAACGGACAGATCATTCACGGTGCGCGTGCACAATCTATTCAACCCGGGGAAACGGCGTAAAGAAAAAAGCGGGACCGTATGTGAGACGGGGACGATGTATTGAAGGAGCCGGGTGACACACCCGAGTGGTTGTATCGTGAACCATCGCAGGGACCTACCGGGATGTGCGCGGTTACAACACTACACTTCACCAGCGGCTTTGGTTTGCAAGATGGATTACCAGTCATGTGAGAATGGCATTTTGAAAAGTGTACTTCAAACTCTCGACATCGGCCAAACGGCGATGAATGGTTTTGTTTGCAGGAAATGATGGAAGGACGACGCAACGCACCATACTTGGGGTGGGGGCGGCTTTCACATATTGACTTTTACACGCGGTCCCACGCTTCGTACAGCACTGATCCATATATAAAAATGGCGCTTAGGTTCCGTTCTCTCTTTTCCAACATTTTTTTCTTTTCTTTTTGCTCTGTTTCTATGTGTATGCGCGTCTCGTGATGATGTAGGGCACCGTCTTAACAACAAGGATTACAAACAACCACCAGCCAGCCTAACGGAGCGATTACAGTGGAAAGCTGGCCCACGTGGGACAGGGAAAATCAACGATCACACACTGCCAACTTTAATGAAGAAATTTGGCCTTTTTCTTCGGGCCTTCGCTAGCAACACTTTAACAACGCGCCTTTGCCACGCCTTTTGCGGGAAGGTCGAGATTTAAGAAAGGAAAAGTCTGAAGCAAAGTAAGGCCCGTCGTACCATGTGATTTTGCCATCTTCGCAGTGGGGCAGGATTGTTGTTTTCTTATTTGGATTTTCTAGAGGGAGTATTTTTTTTTAGAAAATAAATTAAACTCTTCAATCACGTGAAGCCGGGAAGCGTTGTGTCGCTTCGTTCTTTTTGGATGATTATTTTCACCGGGGGAAAAACGTCTCATTTTTTATTTGGCACAAAACAATTCACCAAACAATAAAAATAGAAATCGCTTGCTTCATGGAAATCCATTTCTGATTTCTTTCCATTTCGTATTTGGCTTAATTTTGTGCTATTGGTGGCACGTGCTTTGATGATTGCTTTATTTTTGTACACACAGTTGGTTCGGTTTTCGCGGCAAAAGGTACTACGGGCTGCTACTGCTACTGATGATGGTAGCGTGAAACAAACAGCTCATTTAAATATCAAACATAAGGGGGGGTTTTTTCATCCCCCGAAAAAAGGATTGTACACAGACACGGTGTTGTGTGTGTCTAATCAGAAACAATCGGATTCGGTATTTATTCCCAGCTTTACCTTCCTAGTTAGGAATTGTTAAATCCGGCTAAACATGTGAGAATGGCGCATCATACTTTCCATTTTCGAAGTTCTGGTTTGGGCAATGCTCGTTCGAACTATTTTTTTGTTTCATTACTGCTCGTGTGATGATAATCAATGAGTTTTACTGTCAGATCGTTTGTTTTTTTTTTTTTAATTTCGTTAGGTGCGACAGCGAAATAAAATTAGGAGGAAAAACGCTTTTAAAAAAAAATGTGAAAAACCAAACAAGATTCTCACATTTTCATACCCGTTCATAGCGGCACAAAACTTTATTCCGAAAGCTAAACAACTCAAATCCTCCAAGTCCCTTTCGCAAATGTACGAAAAATTCAAATCTAATGTCGACATACATTCTGCGTGCTTCGGGCAGGACAATTATCCTATCAAGCCCAATGTGCCGGTGTGCTCTGCTAAACAAAAGTAATAACAACATTTGATAAGGTAAAAAACCTGAAATTGTCAAACAAACGAGGAAAGTAAAATTGGCGGGAGAAGCAGAAATGTTCGGTACAAAAATTAAATTTAAAACAAATAGAAAAATTGGAAACCATTTATTTTACTTTCACCGAATTGCGTGGAAATCTGTTTTTTTTCCTTAGCTCCTATTTTTGGCTTTCTGTTTAGTGATTGTTTTTTTCCTTTCTCCATGTGCTTTAAGGTGGGTGAAAAATAAATAAATACAATTATATACATACACACACATGTAGTGCGTGCGCATTTCGAGAAAGGTTCGTCGTTTTGGGTGGAAGAAGGCAAGCAGCGAACCTTTCCGAAATTTGCCACGTGGTTTCGTTTTGTTGTTAGTGTTGGAAAATCGAACTCCAACTCGTATCCTGTTTTCCCTCACCCTTCAAAATGATGGTTCCCCCCAAACCCCGTCTCTCTCTCTCTTTCGAAGTCTAATAATTTTCCGTTATCTGTCGGTGCGATTTGCCCGAACACCGTGTACGTGTAATCTATGCGCACTCGTGTGTGCGTTTTTGTCCGCTTCCTGCGATTTGGGGTTTTCCCCCCGAAACGTTAGACCAGAGGCAAAGTAAGCGTAATGGATTCCACCAACGTTTGTAAGTTTCCATCAACCAACAAAAAAAAAAACACAACTAGGAACGTGTGGCAATTGTTTGGCTTCATCCTAGAATCGCCAGAGAATTCCATTTCCACATGTGTTTGGTATGTCTTTGTTTATCTCTCTTACTCTCTCCTTCTCTCTCTCCCTGTTATCTTTCCTATCAGCACTCATTCCAGAGGAGCTGAGGTAGCAAGAGGTAAAACAACGGGCACAACCAAAAACTTTTGCTCCCTCCCAAAAAAACTTCCCAATGCCACATTTGCTTCCGCTTTGCGGCCTATTCGCCTCCGTAACGCTGCTAATGCTTCTTCCAGACACATGAGACACTCATATTCATAGATATGCGTGCGTTTGTGTGTGTATTTTCGCTCATACCACCAGCACTCGTTAAGCGTTTTCACAGGGATAAAGGATTTTTCCTTCTTCATCCCTTTTCACTGTCCCTGTGCAGCTTATGCGTGCTCATAACGTGAGCTCTTGCCCCTAGTCGAAACGCACAACCATTTGCAACGGCATTCAACTTTCACTTGCCCAACTTTACCACCTCGACAAGGGTCGAAAGGAAAATCTTTTGGCACAAAACTACCCCCACAAAACACACACACATGGAGCGACAAATGGGAACCGTACCATTTTCCTTTGGTTTGTTGCGTTCTAAATGCGTTCTTTAGCTTCATGCGCTAGTAGAAAGAAGAAAAAAAGAAAAGTGGAGCACAAATTCACAAATGTTTCGGTCCGCACGTGGTTCCACACTATCTTCCAGACATGGTGGTATCCATCCATTCCACCCACCTTCCCCCGGCAAACCCCCTCCCGAAAGTGACGAGACTAGGCGAGACTCACCACATTCTCACCGACTGTGTAGCGTGTAGAAGAAACTGCTTACACGACACGGGAGAGAAAGCAAACAAAACATTAACCAAAACCAAAAAAAAAAAGCGAAAGGAAAGCAAAAACCAAGAGCATACAAATCGCTTACACAAAACAAAACTCATTCGCCGAGTTTTTCACGGATGCCCACGAACGGGGCATGTCCTTCGGGGTTGAAAAGATGATACCATTTGAAGGAGGAAATGGTGGTGGTGGTGGCTCGGTGGTGACGATGAAGGCACAATCCGGATATACTTACACATACATGTCGTCGCACTCGTTGTAACCTCACGACATGCTTACACCGTACCGTAGCGGCATAAATACATCTCAGCCAAAGTGTCTGGGTCGAGTTTTTCCTCGATTTTTCTTTTCCCCCCTTTTTTTGTTAGTTGAGGGAGGAAATAGGACGCCTAGTATAGCATGTGTATCGTGGGTGTTGAGTTTCGGATTCGCGTTACGTTCGTGGCAAGGAAAAACTGCTTTAAGTCAGCTAAAATGAATTTCCACCCCATGCTTCGTGATAAGCGCCTCGGCCTAGGGTGGCAGAAAAGACAGAAACTAGAACCCCCGGGGGGCTGGTGAGTTTTTTGGGTAGTACAAATGAGACGCGAAGGTTAAAGAATTGTGCAATAAAAAGAGAAAGAAACCTTTCTTCTTTTACCAGCCACTTACGCGTAAAGCATGCCTCTTTAACCGAAATGCTTCCGTATGCGCGCGGTGGGTGGATTTTTCCTTTCCCCTCGCTTTCTTTCTCTGTTCGGTGGTTTTGTGAGTGGTTTGCTGCTTTCCTCAGACACAGCCAAAACTGTCTGCCGGTTTAACGTGGAAGTGGAACCTCGAAGCAATAATTTCGGCAAAATGTAATTGCTTTCGCTATTTGCTGCCTATTGCCGAACGAACGAAACTTCCCAAAATAACTCATTTTTTGGTGCACAGTTTCGTTGCCGCTTGAAGGTTTGTTAAAGCTACCACAAACCAGTGCTTCACTTTCCAGCCGGAAGAAACGTTTGCCGAGTGAAGCATTGTGAATTGTGCTGGGTTGGGATTTGTTAAAGGTAGTCAAAAATGAAACGCTGCGATATATTTAATCGAAAGCTTAAGAAGCTAAGTATTCTTAGAATTCAACATTCAGCAGGAACCAGTTTCTACAATTGCAGCCATGTTTTGCTGAGGCCAAAACCTTCGCTGAGGTTGATTTATTTGAAGCACATGATTTATGTGAAAACTCAGATTGGTTTCATGTTTTTTTTTTACTGTTGTTGGGGAGAAAAGGTATTCCAAAGCTGTATGTAAGCGACTTAAGAAGCGAATAGACGTTGTAACAAAAAATATGAAAATGGATTTACAAATACATTTCAACTCAGGTTTATAATCCAAATCGGTATTAAGCTACAAATAAAGTATTTTAATTCGACTTTTGCAATGCAAAATTCATTGCAAATCTATAGAATAAATATCATAAAAGATCAATAGCGCAATAGACGTAGCAAACATTCCGATTTCAAAGAACTATTATACTTTTTCAGTTCACTATTTATTCGAATCGAACAAATCCAGCATATGGTGCAACACCAACAAATAAACCTCACCAGCCGTGGTTTCGGCAACTCACAAAGCTGACCTCAAGCAAAATGTACTTCATGCTCGTGATCGGATTACATAAACAATGCCGATACACTGCTGCGAATGTAGTGCCTTTCTGGTACTTCGTTGCCAATGATGATTGAGAAAGCGAGCCACATAACTGGGTGGGATAAACCATGGTAAAGCTATGCTTTTGAGTGGAGAATTTTTCACGTTTCATGTCTACAATGGATAATTTTATGCTTTATTCGAGGGGGTGCGAGTAACTTCTTCTTTTTTTTTAAATCGATTATCTGACTGAGCGGATTTGTTTAGCTTCTGGGAGGACAATAACGGATAGGTTTGAATTGATTTGTTCGCTTTAGTATCAATGCATGAAATTGCAGAAAAACAATTCTCAATAATTCTCAAAATTCTCAATATAATAACATATTAAATAAAAATTCAAACATACTCTAGCAATAGTTTTGATTTTTGAACCTAAAATTAAAATTCTTCAAAATGAAATTCAAATTGGAAGATCATTAAACCTTTTTGAACTAATTAGGACTAAAATGAATAAAAAAAAAATAATAAATTTTTGCTGTACAATAAACAATCTGTTTTCAGTAAATCTCGATACAGATACTTGAATTCATTTTTCAATACTATCTTTAACAGTAACGAGATAAACTCCCCCCCAATTCACAATGGACTGAGTAACCATCCATCTCTCGCGCTGATTGACATTTTTCCTGACACGCAGTTGTAGCCACATTTAGATCGGAATTTTACATTTCTATTTACGTTTCTATGCATTCTATTTGCGAAACCAGTTGGTCGGATCGGACTCTAAACCGACCAACCTCTCCGTTCAATGTTCACATCGAAACGAAGTGTCGTAATTCCAGCACTCGTTTTACTGCAATCGTACCACCGTTAGCGAAGGTATTACCAGGATACTGGATACCATCATAATCTATTCGCACAGCCGTGCAAAATTCCAAAATCCAACCGTACTCCATCGGCTACCAAGCGTTCGACAAACCGGTCCACCCCGTAAGGCAACCCTCCGGAAGCGTTTACCTCCGAAGCGGGGACTCGATACGTTGTGCTAAACAGTTAATTACTTCCCTGCAGGGTCGTGTCTCCGTGGCAAAAGATGTCCCGGGATCTGCTGAACGTCGGATAGTGCCGGATCAAACAGGGTACGAAATAAATCCACCCACAAGCTCGTTGAGAACAACGTTCGTGCTCTTATACCCGTGATGGCTGTGTGCGTTGGCCATTGCGTCCATGTCCTCGGTGTAAAACAATCGAAGGACGAAAGTCAGCGCAATGGCAATGGCGGGTTTGGAATGGAGGAAAAAAAGAGGACCGGGTAAAGAAACCGACCATAACCAACTCGGATGCTCCGGTAGTCTCACGAGGGCACGGGAAATCTAAATTTCCCCTGACAGACGGGTTTGAATAAATAGAGAGATAGAGGTACCTTTCACTGGCCAGTTTGGGCATCGTTTGCCGTTAGCTGTGTGTGCATGTGTTCGCGCACACACACACACCTTCAACCATACACGTGCACACAAACGTGCTGGAGGAAAATCGCTTTTCACGATGAAGCGATGCCTGGAAGCGCAAAAGAAATCAAATGGAACGCAAAAAAAACCCGCAGGATGCTACCCCGTGATGGTAGACCCCCCTTCACATGGAACGTCCGGATGGTAGCAGGTGTATCAGGTGAAAAATGTTCAATACTGCTACCAGGTGCGTGGCACGAAAGCGGGAACGGATTCGAAGTGAAACATCGGGAGGTCAGCACCGGTATACCCGTCGTGTGCTCATCGTGAAGGCAATGCCGGGCTCGGCGAACGGTTCACTGCTGAAGCGTACTCCCGCGGTATGGTAGGGATATCGATTCAAAGCGATCCGAGTGATGGAATCCACCGGTACCAGATGCAAGTAAGCGAAGAGAGAAAGAGCTTTGGAAGAGGAAAAAGAACACACACACAAAAAAAGGCTGCTTTTCAACTATGTTCTTGCAGTGCTGCGAGCGCACCAAAGGCAAACAAGGCCTGCCGCTTTCAAATGACCGCTCCAGTCTACGTACGGATAGCTGGCCAGAATGATGTCGCCGGTAGTGAAAGGTTTTAATCTAAACTATCAGCAAACGATGCGGAAGTGAACGAGATGCGGTGCTGAAACGACTGTGTACCGGGTGCCGGTTGCTCGCGGCCATTTTCCAACACGGGACGATGTCCCGTACTTCCCGTATGGCGACCAGCGAGGACCTTTGACGTTTCTTCCAACGGGCCGTACCGGGCCTGGTGTGCATTTACACGAGCGCATGGGTGTTTGCTTGCTGTATGTATGCGTTGATGTTAGTACGTGTTCCGTGTTCAAAAGGTATCTTCCAATGTTGGGATCCGAATCGAACCGGTTCACCGGTACGCAACAACCCGTAACTAGCGAAAGAGAGCGAGAGACACACAAGAGCCCATTACAACGTAGTCCTTGGGCAGGGATTTGGGCATGAAATGGTTGTATGTGTATTTGTGCGAGTTGTCTCGTTGTCTCTGTATGTGTGAGGTAGCTCTCTAGCACCAGGCCACCACGGTGCACGACGATTAGCGTGATAAGGCGCGAACAAATATTGTTCCAGCCCCGAGTTCCGACAGACGTTCTCGCATGCCTGAGCAAAGACTGGAGATGAACGAAACAAAAAAGCCTGTTCTTCCACAGATCACCAAACAAACCAGAACTTCCATTCATCTTCCACTTCCATTTCCATCAACCCCATTCGCACCGGTATACAGCTCATCAAATGGTAAAGATATTACCTTTTTAAAGGCACGTTCGAGTAAAGGGCGGAAAAAAATCCCAAACCAAAAAACCCAGGGAAAAGGGAGGGATGCGTTTCCATTTAATTAGCTCATCAAAACTGTGTCACCTCAGCAGAAGCAGAACGGCACACAAAATTACATTCATTTAATGTCACCAGAAAAACAACACCCGCAAAAGACGGAGATGGGGCAGACCGCCGAACGAACGGTGCTCGAACGATGTTCGCAGTGCTTATCATTTGATTAGATTTCACGAAACGCGTGAACGAACCGCGCTTTTACCGTACATAATCATTAGCAGCTAGAAGGTCGTACGGGAGGTCCTAAAAACTCTGTCCCGGTGGTCCGTGGAAGAAAAAGGGTGAAAAACTTCGTTTTCCAAGGTTTTTCGAAAAAAAAAGATTGCGATTCATTGTGGCCGTTTGAATTATGCAGCGTAAGATGTTTTCACAGACGAAAGGGAGATTTTCTCCCACCAAAAGACATTGCAGAACCAAAAAAAGGTATCAGAAAACAAAAAAGAATAAAGGTAAAATTATGGCTTAAAAATTAAGTCTCTATTCCGGGGGGTTTTTTCGAGCAATGTCCACGCGATGGACACAAACTCCAAACATTTGCCGCACTTGAAACGCGGACACGTTTGCGGAAGTTGGAGGAAAACCTTCCAGAGCAGGAAGTTGCACAATCGGCCTTATGATGCTGAATGTTTCCAAGAATCGGGTACGCGCTTTGAAATGGTTCGTTAGTGAGTTTGTTTTATTTTTCTTCCAGGCTTAAGAAATTTTCCTTCCGAGGAGGAGTAAACCACGAGCGGACATTGGTAAAAAGTGCCTCCATTTGCTGACCCTTTTTTCCGGGCTCCAGCTTTCCATTTCGTTTACCGGCGAAAACAAAAGCGAACTGAAATGCAAGGTAAATCGGTACGATGAGACGAACTTTTCTCCCTGCTGCTTCGGCCCTTCGCGCGGATTTGCCTCTTTGTGTGTTGGTGAGCTTCACAAAATTTTCGGTAAGAAAGCTGGCCTGGAAACCCTGGGCAACCGGTAGCCGGTAGACTTCATTCAGCAAATTTAAGAACATTCTCTATGCTTCGCCTTGTTTTTGGGTGAAGGATCGGCCATTTCTCCTTCCGCATGTTTCTTCGAGCTGCTTTTCCTTTACTCAACTCACTCACCTTCCCGACCAGATGGGGGATGTTTTCCAACTTTGCTGAATGTCTTTCGCACTCGACAGCATGACGGAAGGATATTCGTTTTCCACTTCATGGCCATTCCACCGCTTGCAGCACTTCCTAGCCTGCCATCACCATTTTGTGTGCACATTCTGGCAAAGTTTCTACATCCCTCTTCTCCTTACTTTCCTATTTTTTTATACTGTACTTCCTCTTCACGCCAACCACCATTTTCGCCACCGGTGAGCAAGTTTTATTAGGAGTGAAAATTAAAATCGTTCTTTAATATAGTCCATGTAAAGTTGTTTGGCCGTTTGTTTTATACTGCTCGTGGGGATTTTTTTTCTTCTTCTCGTTTTGGTGTGTTCATTTTTTATGAGGGAAATTAGACTACCCCACCACCCGCTTCTTTCGGCGTCGCGTCGCGCTCACCACAAAAGGGACAGAACACTGAAAGTAAAGTGCTCCCGCGAGAGGTACACAATGAAGGCGGGAGAAACAATCCCGTTCCCATCTAGTGAAAGGAGTAAAAGCAGTGGAGGTGGCCAGCAACAACAACGAGAACTAAAAAAAAAAATACGTCGTCCATTTTCGAATGGGACAGGAAAAGGACGGGCTCAGGAATTTGCTCCGAACCGGACAGACGATTGCTGTCGGTCGTTGGTTTTAATTATCCTTTTCTACAAAGAGGCTTTTTTCGTGGTAGAACGCAAACAATGTTGTTTGGATTTTTTTATTTCGTCTTTGTCCTTGTCGTTTGTGTGTGCGTGCGCACCATGAGTTTGGACTGAATCACAAAATTTTCACGTGCATTTTGCTAGGCAGGGAAGGAAAGGTAAAATCTGGTACCAAGCTCAGACACAAAATGAGCGAACTTTTCACTGCCGGACTTGTGAGGACTGAGGTTCTTTCTTTTTTTTAAATGTTGAATGATTCCCACTCACTTTACCCTGTTGCCTAATTTAAGGCTAGGCGGGAGCTTCTGCTTCTCGCTTGCAATCGTACAACTTTGACAGTGAAATGTTAAACTTTCGCCTCCAGTGTGGCGCTAGATGGGTGCTATTTTCTCGCGGTCGCGGTTTTGAATGTATCGTCTCCTTTCCCACCATCCCTTCACATCCATGCACACCTTGGCAGGATTGTTTCTTACTTGTTTTTTTTTGTATTTGTACACCATGAGCTCGAAAAACCACAACGCTTTGGTGCGATTTATCACTAACAAACAGATGCCAATTTGCCGTCTCATTTTGAGTTCATTAACGCAAGAAATATTTCACGCGTTCCGGTACTTCCGTTCTATTTGAGGTAGAAATCAAGCCGCATAATTATTTTGCTTGCTTGCGTTTTTGTGGAGCATGAAAAAAGGTGTTGTTTATGACTTTAAAAAAATGTAATTTGAGTGATAGTTATTATATTTTATGTGAAATTTCCTCTATTTACGCTGTTCTAAAAACGCTGATGAAATGTAAATTGTTAGAAGAAAATAAATATTCAATCGTATGATACAGTTTCTTCATCCAACGAGCAATTGCAGCGCGTCAAATCCATTCGAAATAGAATATTCACATTGACCGTGCATTCACCTTTCGCCCACGTTTTCCGTTTCCAATTTAATTCAATTTCTTAACTCCATCAAAATACCAGATCATCGCCGGAATCGGATCTCGTAACGCGAAATTGCAGGATTAATTATTCACATGCCTCGAAGAATGCCGTTTTTCCTTTCAATTTCCCACCTGACCTATATATTTTCCCACCGAATACGTACCAGCCGGGCAGCTCTTTCAGACTCAATTTAATGCAACATCGAAAGCACTCGAGCATTCGGCATTCGGATATCTTCGAGTCATCGTTCTAGGTTTCGGTTTTTTGTGAAACCTTCGTACAGAATGTGGAAATTGAAGAAAAAAAAAGCAACCCCAGAACTCGCTATCGATTGGACGCAAATGTTCTGCTCGAAGCCGATTCCACTTACATCCGAATGCATTCTGGTTCGGTCGACTTGATGATGACGATGGCAGTGTGAGGGCCTGGATCGATGTCGTGTCGATATTGAAAAAGTTTCTCCTTCACAACGGGGACAGTTTACGAGTGGACCAGATCCAAGACAGAACTGTGCACAACTGAGTAGAAAACGTAGAAAGTTTTTGGATTTTAGATGACAAAATAGGCTAAATTGTTTGTCTGTGTAGGAAAAAAATATTGAAACCAAATTCCACACCTCCAATAAATGCAGATCAATGGTTCAGAGAAGAGAATTAACTATGATCCTCTTGGAAAAAAATCGTTCTCAAATTAAATATTCTTGTGAATGTTTTTTGTTTTCCTGTCTTTTTGTTTTAGAAAAATGTTTTTCTCAGAAGGATAAAAGAGTAAACACGTGTTCTGTGTGCAGTATCCATTATTAAATCGAAACAAAAGTTTAAAATTTATCACATTTCCTGGAGAGTATTTTTAGCTTCCTTCGAAAGAAATCCCTCACAAAGCCATGGCACCCAGAAAACGGGTTCGATCGTCCAAATCCAGCGAGATTAAAAATCCATTTCCTGTTGTGTCTAGTGCACAGAAAAAGGTGGCCAGTTTCCGCACCAAAACTTTTATCTCTGGAGATTTCCTGGATGTAGAACCCCTTAAGGATTTTGGAGGATTCTTTTGTGTTTGTATGCGGGTGTACGTGTCTTCCTTTTTGGCACACAAATCCAAATAAAGAAAACCAAAGTTCCCTAAATTCTTCCGTTCATTTTGTTTCTGTCCGTTTTTGCTGTTCTGCAGAAGCATCTTTTTCCTGGGTGTGCTTTCTGTAAATCGCTTGAATTACACCGAAAGTGGATAAAATCACTTACCCAACATTTTCCACACGCAAAAACCAAAGAAACCTTTCACTGCAGTATCGGGAAAAAACTACGGGGTCAGTGTTTTAGACAAACAATGTGAACCACGAACACGAAACCTTTATGGCCTTTCGGTTCGTTCCGATTCCCGAACCCAGGCGTGTACCCACAAAAACCTGCCCAGGGTGGTCGGATTTGGGAAGACGAAACATCCCCATAAGCAATAGTGTAGCAGTGCTTCAACAACACTTACAAACAAGCGAACGACCACAACCGATCCGTGTCCGCACAGGAGGTCGCAAACTTCTGGTCACGTTGGTTCACAGTGAAACCGAATATGCTCCGAACGGCGTACGGGCAAATGGGTAAACCGGGAGCTATCTTTAACCAGGCAACCAAGGCACTCGACAGGAGCCACCGATGGGAGGAAGTTCTTCCGAAGAGTTCTTTCACAGAAACAAAACATAAAACACTGCTCCACCGTAAGGAGTGTTGCAAAAAAGTTTTGCTTGCTAAGGAGCTGTCCGTGAAGGGTTGGAAAAATTGATATTACCCTCACAGGGAACGATCGAATCTTCACTGCCCGAAGAAGTTTTCATCTTGAATGCTTTTCCTTTGGAGCTAAAAAAAAATCCTTAAACGAACAGTTAAAGCCGTGTTGTGATGTAACTTCAAGAAAGTCGCCTTACTCTCCGCTTTTTAGGTGACATCAGTAGTTCCGTTTCAAGTGCTAACGAAAAAAAAACGATTTCCCTTCTACGGACGGTGCTGTCGGATGCAAAGAATGGCGTCGTCTTGTTCGATCGAACCGATTACGGAATGACTGATCAGGCTAGCAGAAGGATAGACAGTGTGCACAGTAAATGGGCAGCAAACTGCAAAACTTACACGTGCACGTAACGAGTTCCTTACAGAACCCTTTAAAGGAAGCCATTCCGTACCGTTTGTTTTTGATGTCATTCCAAAACTTCGTACCAGAGGTATTCAGCAAAACAGCAAACATAGTAATAGAGGCGGAAAAGAACCATTTTTCTTGCCTTTCAAGCTGTGTGGCCAGTCTGTACGGAAAGCGCCGATCTATCGCCCGTTTGACCGTTTCCGAGACGGAATTCCTTCGCGTTTGTGTCTATGTGTGTTTGGGGCCAAATGGCCGGGGGGGTAGTTGACGTTGTTAAATGTGTGTCCATTTCTAGCCCTAGGTGTGCCGAAACTGAACCCGATAACTGTTACTTTATATGTGTTTGTGTATGGCTACGATCATGATGATGGTCAAACCCGTTTTGCATGTATCGTCCAAAGCAACGAACCTGTTTTCCCGAAGGCTCCATTCTCCATACTTAGGTAGCATCGTTGTGTGTTTTTTTCCTCTTCCTCAACGCACATGTATGTTTGTGTATGTATGTGGGCCATTTGAAGGGGAGAAGAGTGCAAAAAAAACAACTTCAAACACAAAACACGCTAGAACGAATCTTTCAAATCGACCCTTTTGGTTAAGGGAAAAGGGCACGCTTGGTGAGACCGCTGGGGTTGAAAGGTCATTTCCGGATTGTTTGTATCGTGGGTGGATTTTTTTTCTTTTTTTTTTTTTGGTTACGTTTGCCGATTTTTTATCGCCCTCTGTGTTGTTTGTTTAGCTGAGTTTGGGTTTCATCGTTTTTTTTCCTCCGCTTTAAGTTTTTGTTTCGATTTTTGGGGTAAATTCTACTTTGAAATATTGCAATGGGCGTACATGGAACCATGGTTTTTGTTGTGTTTTCCATTCCTTTTACTTTGGTCTGCCGTCTGCCGTACTGGTTCACTTTTTGCCAAACTCCAAACGAACGATATTAATCGGAGTGTGATCGGATCGGAACTTGGTGGCTGCATTGGAACAAAACTCGAAACGAACCAAAAAAAAATCTCTTCCAAACGGTAATTTATTCGTCGTTTTTTGTTTCCTTTTTTTGTAAACCCTCCTTTACTGTATTCATTTCTCACCCCCAAAAATACCGGGGTCAGCGCCCTGTGTACGAACTCACCGTGTTGTGGTCAACTTTTTCCAGGCAGTGAAGTGAAGAAATATCACTTTAGGACAACACACAAACAGCAGCAGCATATAATAGCGTCAATTTGGGGTGTGTATAAATTCCTCCCCCGTACATGGCATTGGGAAAAAAGAAACTTTTCCAAGCCCAACTTTTCCATCAACCTGCTTGTGGCTTCGATGGGCATCGATGAGTTTCGATGGATGTTTCGATTCGCTTCCTAAGGGTGGCCTTGAAATGCGCAAATCCCTTTCACACCAACGAGAAAATCAATCGCACCCGCGCTGATACTACTGACCGAAAAAAAAGAAAAAATAAAACATAGACATCGTTAAACATTTTAGGTCCCTTCTGGTCAAACGATGCGTCGCCCGATTGTGATGGTAAAGTTATGAACGGCCATCGTTGACGTCGTCGTCGGTAACCGTCATCTAGCGAGCATGGATATCATTCGGACTTTGCTCGAATTTATGGAGAGAGATGGGAAAAATTAGATCAGAAAAATGAAAAGAAGAAACTCGTAATTTTTCCCGTCTTGTACCGAAAAAAAAGCAATTTCAATGCAGTGCGTTCGTCGTTCGAATATTTCCGTCTGCAACTGAAACGGGGTTTTGGTCCTGCGGCCGGTGGTCGATTACTACCCCCGAAAAAAATTGGTCCACCAATGCTCAACATTGGAATGCAACATGAATGGGGTACCGGGAATCGAACCAAAAAAAACGGAAATATTTTTTTACGATCCTTTAGCTCATAAAGTTTTCTCTGATTTTTTGTTGTTGCTGTACTCGGTTGCGTTTCAATTCCCTTTTCAGCGTGATCTCAAATGAAATAACTGCACGGCGCGACCTCCAACCGGGTAAGGCATTCGAAGAAGAGAAGAAAAAAAGCACTTGATGAAAACGTTTGCCCTGCCGGAGCCAAATGTTACCTCACGAACTTTAAAGCAGCTGAGTATTTTGGTTCGTTTTAACTGTACTAAAGGAAGAACAAAAAATACAGAACATCACCGAAAACCGAAAAATTGTAAACTCCTACAAAGCAGAAAAGTAAAAAAAATGCATATCCTCACTAACACAATCAAACAGGAGACGAAGTGAGACCCAACCGCCTCTTGCCCCCTGTCCTGCACCCCTAAATTGTGGGTAAAGAAATTCGTAAAATTTGAAAGTAAAGAAAACCCGGCTTCGACTCAGGGTTCGCATTTGCTGACGCAAAGATTTAGGCGACAACAAATGGACGCAAAAACTCTCCACTCCACACTATTGTTGTGTGTTTGGTTGGTAAACTTACGGCAGAGGGATGTGAAAATGGTCGGTAAAGAGTGCTCTCACCCACCGAGAGTGGTGGATTTTTCTGGTTCATCGAGCAAAGCACCACAAGGCGAACCAAACACACTTCAACAGTCACCGGCTGTGATGGTCCACGGTGCGAACTGCAACCCGCACTCACACTCATACACACGGGACACAAAAAAGGACATTTTACAGCGATACAGCAGGTTTTCCCCCGGTGGAAGGAACCCCTTGCGGCATCAATGGGGGAAACGGAAATGTCACCGTCATTCCGGGGCGTTCGTTATTCTTCGCGTTCGTTACTGCACAACGTCCCTCGCAACTCCTTCAACTTCCCTTTTCTCACTCTCCACCACACTGTTATGATTCCCTGCTGGGTGAATGAATATACCCAAGGCAAGTATCTTCAAGGCTGAAGACGAAGGAATATTTTCAGCAGCAAGTTCTGCGTTTTTTTTTGTTTTGCTTCTTCCCCGTAAGGTATACGGCCTGTGTGAGTGTCCACGTGTACGTTGTTGCACAGCTTTAAAAGATGGGGCTCACTTTTTTCGGGAGTTCTGTTTTTTTTGGTCGTCGTGCGCGTCGTCAAGTTCGTCGCTTGAAAAATGTCGTTCACATTTCTCAACGAGGCCAAGGTACACGAGGTTGAGTGTGGAAAGGAAAGTTACGTGGCCCACGTAACGATGTTCGCTTCGAGGGTCGTCACGATTGCGACCGTAACCGAACCGACATGTTTCCCGTCGAAAGGTATTCTTTGCTTTTAGGTAACATATTTTAAAGAATTTTATTAAACTTCACCCAGAAAGATATTTCATAAGGGCTACTTAAGTATATGAAGATATTTTAAAAATTGTTTAATTTAAAATATATTACAGTAGAATTGAGATTTAGTACCAAGAGACACATGTTTGATAACAAGACATAGAAAAAAGTAAGACAAATATGATAAAAATCTTCATTTTCACAAATTGCAGCGAAAATATTTGTAAAGCTCACATTTAACATCTCACACGCACATCAAGAAAGAGAAAGCAAGATAGAGTTGAAAATTGTAGTGAAAAAAAAACAAAAATGGCTCAATTTTAAAACAGGTACAAAATAACACCGAAAAAAAACGCAAAATATCACAAAAGCGAAAGTTTGACACTTTGAGTAAAAGAAATAAGGCAATGTTCGTGCATTGCAACCGTTTCACTTACAATGACTTTTTTCGTTAGGAAGTAGTTTACTGGCGCCGTTATTTCCTTAATTGTGGACGGGAAAATCTTGAGGCCGTTTGCGTCGTACCGGGGTCGTTCCTCGAAAATTTTCCTTTCCCCAAAAAAACCCGATCGCACACTCGCACACTTGCCTGCTCCCTTTACGGTAAGGAAGTGTTGCCGCTTATGCGTAGTGCTGTTGGGTTATGGTCGCTTGCCGCTGTAGATCCGGCTCCAGTTTCCTGTTACCGATGCGAAGGTAAGGTCGTCGGAACGGTGTAGCAGATGGGATTGTGCTAGGCTTTTCGTTGTTTTCTTCCTTTCCTTTCGTTGCTGTAAGATTTCTTGCGATTTCTCCTGCAACTGGCAACGGCACAATTGTGTGTGTATGTGTGTAATGCCCTATGAGTAGGGACACAGCAAAACAGCACGCGGAAAGCAGAACAGCCCTTTGATGCGGGAAACGGGCTTACGAAGAAGGTTAGCGCTCACACTCACAATACACAGTAACACCTTTTCTTTCTTTCTATTTCCGCTTTACCGGTATTTTAAATACCCCCCAAAAAATGGTATTACGACTCTTCTTTTGCCTCTTTTGCTTAACGTGGGTCGGGGGTATATTCTTTTCCAAACTACGCGCGCGTAATTAACTTCACTTTCGAACAACACTTAAACAACCGAACGGTACGCGGAATAATTGGTGGCAACACTCGCACAGTGTAAACTTTAAACAACTTTAACGGCAGCTACTTTCCGATTTTGCGGGCGGTGAACGGCTGCGTTACGGCTTGGTTTTGCAAATATATTTGCTGAGTGATTGAAGAAAAAAGTGCACACTTTTCCTTACCCAACCTTTTTTGGCCCACGAAATACAGGACGCCAAACAACTTTTGACTACTCTTTGAACTACTTTTTTTTCCTCTAGTGGTTTAGCACAACGTCGCGAAGACTACTTTAGCTGTACTAGAAAAGAAAATTTATATGATTTATCGATATTCAATTTGAATATTGTCTTTAAAAAAAAATAATATTTTAACCTTCGCTTAATTTTTCTTTTTAAAAATTAGTTTTAAATATTTTTAAATTTTTTTGAAGTAATTTTAAATCTGATAATTTGTTCTCATGGCAAGTGATAGTAATGGAGACGCCTGGCCTTTTGTATTTTTTTATGAAATAGTCAAAAAATTATTTTTTTAATTTTGAAATAATTTAAATGAAATTTAAACAAATAAACAGCAGATCACTTCCTAAAAAATCGCATTTTGTTCGCAATAATTCCGCTGCCTCACTCCGAACCTGAGAAGCGAACTTAATTCCGGCACAGTCCCTGCACACGACGCAACTTTAATGTGTAGCGGAGACTTCAATTCCTGGTCTGTCAAAAGCGCACCAGCACGGTGTTACATTGCGCTGTATTTACTAGTGAAACGGAACATTAGTTAAAGTCCTCGTCGTAGGGATTTTCGTTCGTTAGTAAAAGGATCGTTTTCGCGTGTTCGCTGGAGTTGTGGGTGGCGCAGAAGGAAACGAACCATGATTTGGAGGAAAATTTCGTTCTAATATCGTTTTTTTTTCTTTTTTTCTGTCATGAAACACTCCACGCCGCGGAGGGGTAAAAGGTGCACACGTACGCAGCACACTAACACACCCTGCACACAGTCACTTACTAACGAACCGGATCGAACGGGGACGGGAAAAACTGGCAATCAGCGGTTACCTCGCACACAGTCTGTTGTGCAGGCTCAGTGCGTGTGCACACAAACACATTCTGGTACACAAACACACAAAAAGTTGATCTTTCGTTGCTTTCAGTTTGTTTTATTTTTGGTTTCTGCGTTTTTTTTTGTTTTGTTTTTTTTTTTTTTTGACGAACGTCCAATTTATTTTGTCAAAAAGAATATCATTTTCTGGGAAATGGTTTGCACGCAATGATTGCTTCCAGAAACACCATCCCAGGACTTAGTTCGGTCTGGCCACGGAAGAACGATCTAAAGACATTGCTTGGTGATTTTTCCACGCAAATGTTCACGACGGTGTGTAATTATGTTCTCATCGGAAGCGAAGTGTCTGATACGGTCGAATAAGCCCTTCTACGCACGGTTGTTGCTGATTTAACACCCACTCGGGAATACAAACGAACAAACGGATGGCAACACACAGGCTATCCGTTCACAATGTACACACGCGTACACACATAAGGTCACCAAACTCTTGAAATCACAACGTTTGTTTTTCTTCTATTTTTTTCTCTTGGATCTTGGAAAACAACAGGATTTTCCGAAAATTTTTTTACACCGTACGAAACAAATCCAAAAACAGGATTTATTAACTTACTGTCACGTTCTGTATGAAACTACAATAACCGATACACAACCCTACACAACCCCCGTGAGTGCGTTTCGTGTCACGCGGGTCTTACTGGGCAGCGGTTCACGTACAGGATTTACACACGCAAAACACGCGAAAATAGACGTGTGGCCAAAAACCGCGCGTATGATATTTGTATGTTTCGTGCAATTGTAGGTTTCCTTTTATTCTTCTAAATTCTCTAACTATATCGTTGCCTAATCTTTTTTTTTGGAAATGCCAACCTTCTACACGTTTCGCTTTACTTTCGTGCCTGTATGTGTATGGCAATAAAATCAACAAACAACGGGGACGGTTAATCGACGTAAACTCGACTAGCGCTAAACAGCGAATGAGGAGGATACGATGAGTACTAACTGTTCCGGGCAGGGCCCACCACAATATAAGGGTAGCAACAAAGTGGGGTTATACGAAACCTGTACATGGCCCAAAGCGGCACGAGCCAGGACATTCCTCGTGCACACATACCCACACACACACACATGCACAGGACACACAGGGATTGCGCTGTCACTGCCTGTCCCGCTGTTTCCCGTTCCCGATCGGGAAGGATTCGGGTTTGGTTGCTTGCACCACCCTCAACCCGGATGTTGGAGCGCACGAAGTGCGACGATGGAAAATGCCGAAACCGACCCGAACTGATCGAAGTTGTGTTTTTTTTGTTGCTTTTATTCTCCTACCAGCCCGAAGCTGGTATTTCCTCCCGTTCTCCGAAACGATGCATCCGAACAACCGAACCGTACACGAAGTTAGTATTAGAAACATTTTTCCAAGGATACGAATGTGGGGCGGAAAAACAGGAGCGGTTTTGGGGGGAAAGCCTTTTGCCCCGGGAGAGCGAGAGAGCGAGTCCATTTTCCAGCGCCCGATGGTGCCGACGCACTACCGTGTACGCCCGGAGCTATCGGGCTGCCCCGGTGTTGCAAAATGTACATGTGCACCAAGGAACCGGTGGTACAAACCGGTGGGTTTTCGAACTTCGAAACACGCTCTTCTCACCATCAAACACCGTGATTTCGAACTTGGTGGTGAGTTTGAAGTGTAAGAGTGCGCTTAAATTCACCACGGCTTCTGCGGGCCCAACACGCTGTACGATGAAACGGGACGACCAGCTGTGGCTGCTTACCGTTCAGAAGAAAACCGAAAGGAACGCACGATCCGTACCGGTGGTGACCGGCCACCGTTCGGCCAGCTGAAGGCGAGAGACCGATAGATCTGTACCGAACCGGGAATGGGCATGGACAGAGAAGTCGCGTCAGATTTGTTACACTTTCGCAAACCGTTGGGTGGTTCGTGGCAGTAATGTTTGTTGCTTCTAATAGGCTGTATATTTTTTTTTCGCGGAACATTGGCAAACAACCGAAAAAAGGCGACCACTTTGTGACAGTGAGGTTGAGTATTGCGATTCTGGTAGGACGCAGAAGCGTTTGTGTAAATAGTACGTGATTTGGTGATTTGATATGTTTTCGCTTTCGAGATGCTTAATGAAGGTGCAGAAAAATTTAAGTGATATTTTTCGTTTAAATGATGTATTCCTCAATTTTTATTAGGAGTCAAAAATAAATTCTATCAGAAATAGAATTAAGCCACTTTACGTCACGATTATTTATGAAATCCGAACAACAAGAGATAATCGCTTTTAAAGGAATTTGAACATCAATGGAGAAAAGAAAAAAAAACATCATTGCCTCACTAACATTGACCGTGCGAAATGTGGAATGTTTCACCAATACGAATGTCGGAACGTACGCACGCAATGCACGCAATTTCCCCTACGGGTGCCGCGCACAACGCACTTGCACACTAGGGAGCAGCAGGTCTTGGGTATGGGCATCCGATGTACGGCAAGTTAAAACACGCACTGTTGAGCGTGTTTTGTGGCAAGGAACTCCTTACCATGGCGCAGTGATTCTTCCCTGCCTTCTTGGTGAGGAATGATGGGAATGCAAGTGGAATTAAACACGTGAGGCAAACACATTTTCCCAAGCAGGAAAAATACACCACACCCCGAAGGAAAGTGTTTTTCTTTTCTTTTTTTTCGAGAAAAATTTAATAATATATTTACTTATATATGTGGGAAAAATAATTTCATGATTTATATTTAATTAAGACTTTTCATCTCGTCGCAACAATATACAAATCTTTAAAGGACGAAATTTCAACCCATCCTGTGCATGCGTTCGTTGGAATGTAAATGCGTTCCTGTCGAATTCGTCCACTAAACGTGAGTCGAGTGATGTTGGAAAATTGCTCGAATTTCCATTTTCCTCCCACAAACACACCCCTGTACGAGCACGCACACATACAGCAGTACGCACGCGTACAGTCAATGCCACCGGTACCCACACACTAGTAACGCCTCGGACGCATGAAGAAAAATCCCCCCCGCGCTCGGGTTACAAGAGCGAACGGGACAACCCGACCACCAGCGAGTGCCGTCGAACGTCCGTGTGCCGTCGGGCGGCACCGACCGACGGCACGCACCGGACGAAACAGTACAGCTCTCGCTCGCACACCATTTTCCGGCCAGTGCAGTGCCCGTTATCCTTATCGGTTGAAAAATGGCCACACTCTTCACGCGCACTGCCATGCAGCCGTCTTAAGTAGCTTTTCCACGTGATTTCCTCGAGGCACAGGGACAGAGAGCCGGCAACCATCGGTGGGAACAAGCGGGCTCACGGTACGCCGTTTCACTCACGCGAAGTCACGAAAGCCCTGTGCGTGTGGGAACGGCTCAACCGATTTGCTCCACCGCCACCGGAATTTTGGTGGTACAGGTGAGAAAAGTTCAACCCGAATGCAAAGCGGATTGCAGCTTCGGAATGTAGCAAACACCCTCACACACGCCGTGAGACACGCTCCACGCTCCACTTTTCCTTGCTTCGCTTGTGTTGTCTCACACGCAAAACATCAGCATGGGGTTTTTCCACGACCAGGAGGGAGTATGTTACATGCTTCCGGTATGTGTTTATGCTATGCGCCTGAAAGGGAAGGTTCGAACGCTTATGCATCAAGCATTCGTGCAAAAGGTCGGATGCACCGAATGCGTTTAAGCTACGCGGTGCAGAATGCAACATGGCACAAAAAAAAACAAAGAACCCGGAAGAACCTCGGAGTTGGCCGGTGCCGATGGTGTTTGATGATGAGGGTTTGTGTTGCTGCTGCTGCTCGAAATTGCGTCGTAACGTTTTCAATGTCGCAGGGACCATGGATGGACGGGATGTGTCGTATGCATGCGTAGACGAATTTCCGATGCACGCTAGAAACAGCGATGGAAGAGAAGTTTTTTAATCCTCACGCAAAACTTTCATAATGGTAATGATCCGATTTGATGGATTTATGAATGACTGAAATTGGCTTCTTTTGGAGAGAGGAGAAGATTGTTGCATAAAATTGTCTATTAAATCGAATGAATTATTTTTTCTGCAGACTAATGTAACGCGTTAAGAATAATAAAAATTACATATGAAAGATACGGTGTTCAAACACTGTAAGCATAAAATTATCTGAGAGTTTCTTAATAAAAAAACTTCTCATCAGGCTCTAATGATTTATATATTAAATAGTATTGAAGGTATATAAATTGTTCGCATTTATAGGATTTACAATGTTAAAAACTTTCACAACTATACAGATTAATATATTACACAACTAATTACTTACTATAAGAATAAGTTGGATAGGGTCTAAGATGTTGTCTTACATGTAAAATTGATGGAATTTAGTCGATATGGGTATTAGATCAATGCTCTGGGCACATAAATTGACACGAAGAATTATTTTTTTAAATGCACCCCTTTTTATATAGAATTATTGCTCTATTATATCACAACAATAAGACGAGTGCAATGAAATATTATAGCTACGATGATTGAAACACGCATAAATATTGCAATGGATTCAGACTCAACGTAACGGGTGAGCTCGATCCCTTGAAACATTTAGAAAATTTATAATTCAGCGATAAAATTCTTTTAAATCATGTTTAATTTATAATTAAGGAGTTGTAACGAATGATTTAAAAATTGCATTTTCATTTAAGTTCGAAGGCTATTTGCCGCTTAATCATAATTTTACCTACACCCAAAGAAGTCTAGAAAGTTTGCCCCAAATTTTACAAACTATTTTCGATTTTTACAAATATGACTGTATCCACCCAAGGATTGCATTTGAACCTAGGTATTAATGCATCAGTAATTTACACTCATAAATAATATTTGACATAAAACCTCGCTTAGCAAGGTCTGACGATCCTAATACGCGGTACAAATAAGCCGATAATAAACAGTAAAAAAAATTAAACACAAATCAAATTGTATTCTGTTTCCTTTGTCCAATCGTTCATTCAATCATCAATCAGCAAGTGTTATAAAAATCTACTTCACATATTTGTGCTTGTTACAATGACTGTTGTAACGCATATGTATGAGTATCACCTACTAATAATTGTTTATTGTAACCAATCGCTACAAATAGCAATAATTACTCATTTTGCACCTCTTTCAACTGTCTAAACCACAATCGTTTATTACGTAAAGCATTCCATTGTAATACCATCCATTATTACTTAATCGAATTAATAATATCCATATCCATGTAAAAGAGCGATGTTCGTGAAAACATTGTCCGCAACAAAAAAATAATAATAAACAACAATAACGAAACAAGCAAAAATTTTTCAAAAAAGCTGTGTTGCACTTTTATTCCTGCTTACCAACGTGTATGAACGTGTCAGCGAAATGTAACGTGGCACATCCAGTTCGGCTCGCGTCCTGGCGCGACATAAATAATTGCCTCAATGTATCAAACCCAATGTAACTTTACTAGAAATACACAGGCATACATAGAACAAAACAACAACAACAAAAAACTCACACAGGCAGGACAGGAAAAAAACTCACCTTACAAACAATCAAGCTGTGAAAAGCGCAGCATGATGCGACCGGCACCATTACAGGCGTAACGGATGCAAAAATGCTACCGTCAAAGTGCAGCTAAATTGACCACATCGTAGACAATGGGGTTTGCATTATAATCCCATTACAATTACATGTTTATGAAACGTTATTACAATTAAATTGTCCTGAATGAAACGATGTAACCTTCGTCCCGCTCCTGTGTTTCTCCCCCGGGTTCCAAGGGATGATGGTTAAAGGGCCTGATGGAAGACCTTTCCATCATCTGCAACTGGCAAAATGGGTACGAAAAGTCGTCGTCGTTCGGTGGGGAGTTCGTCGTTGTCGTGTGCATAAGCATATGATACATGGACGCGATGTTTGACATTGCCTTACTGTGGGGATAAGGAAGGGAAGGAGGAATAACTCCGAAAGGGGGTTTTGTAACAATTGTGTGTCGCTCGTCACTTCCCTTAACAAAACCTGCTCCTTCTTGTACAATCCATTTTCGTACACGATTGAGATCCATCGGACATTGGTCGGGGAGGTTGGTTTACTGTTCTGTACCATTATGACAGTTTGTGTGAGTGGGAAGGCATTCACATGTTTCTGGGTCTTTACCAGTCCGACAAGCAAGTCCAGCGAAATGAATCGCATTTGCGAAAAGGCACATCAGACACAGGCCCAACCGGGGGTTCCGCTTCCCCCTCATTTTACAGCATTCTCGTAAAAACCCCCACCTGGCAGAGCTACCAGTACCAGAGAGTTTGTGGAAGAGGATTTTGCATGCAGAGTGCACCAGTGCACAATTTGTGCATTTTGCATGGCACACATAAAATGGACAAACATGACAATCGCAGCTCGTTGTGCTCTTTACTGTGCTGACCTCGTTGCTCTCGCATGCACTACATTTACCCTTCGCAAGAACCAGAATTGGCCACAGGAATGGTTTTGGAGTAACTCGGCCAGTCCAACCACCGGGTACCGTCGTCGTCATCATCGTACACATAAATGGTCAATCCACTCAAGCCTGTACCTTTCGTTTGCAGTGCATCCTCCACCCCCCTTTTAGTCTCCAACCTTCAAAGGTTTGTTGCAATGCTTCCCCGAAATTCTTCATCCAACAACATCGACCGACTTCTGGGAATGAAGCGACAGAAACCCAAAAGCTGGAATGTTTGTATCGCGCATCGTCCTTGCTAGGTCAACAGTTTCAAGAGCTTCAACTGATAACACGCCGCAAGGAAGGAGCGTGTCTGTGGGTGTGTGTGCGCGCGCGGTAGTCACTGTGAGTCATTTTCCACCAAAAGAACATCTCAAACAGCTGCTTTAGCTGTCCAGGCCAGCTACCGGGCGGGAAGAGAAAACCCTGAAAGGAACACGCGAACGAACTCGACGGGCAATGTATCGAATTGATACGCCATAAATGTTACAGTGAGTCGACGCGCAATCACCATGTGCTGATGCTTCTGGTGCCGTAGGCTTCAGCTGGCAACAAATGCAGAACAAATGAGCCGTTGGTGTGCTGGTCGGAAGTCGGAGTCATCCGACGACGAGCGTATGGCAACGAAAACAGTAACACCAGCGCGTTACCATTTAAGCATTACACAGATCAACATTTAATTTAAATGTTTCACGTCATGTCGCTTCTTTCGCTGCCAGCAGAACATTGGTGTCCGCGAGGTCACACAGCGTGCAGACACACAACATTTTAGACACTAACAGTCGAGGTCAGTTGTCACATGATGTGTTTTAGTATTCCGTTGTAATGTTTCCTGTTGTCTAGCGCGGGAAAAAGCTTTCAGTAACTTAAGCAAACTTTGTGGAAATTTACTTTGACTTTGGGTTATAAAATTATTTTTAAAGTTATGATTATTCTAAGTTAGTAAAACAATGTGTTTACTGAATCGAAAAAAAGCTTCAAAATCTCTCCAACCTCCCAACACACCCGGAAATTAAGCTTTCCACCGCCATAATGCTGGTGGTGATGGAAATGCTTCGAAGCAATTTTGGGAAAACCATTTGCGAATGGTATTTGAATCGGAATTGGTGGAAAATTTCGTTCCATCCGATTCGCCTTTTGTTAGACAATTGTTCACCATCGCTTTCGAGCGGTTTCGCATCGAAACCGGTACGTCCATCGAGGCAAGGGGTCACATGGTTAAGTGATTTACATTTGTCACTAGAAACGGCATGTGTGTGTGTTTGCTGGTTGGTTCCATGCATCCCCCCCCCCCATTCCCCATGATTTTCTTCCATTCTACTCCAACTCATCACGGGAATGTGTGTGTGTGTGTCTTTGTGTCGCTGGTACGTGCCCGAAACTGGGGGAACTTCACATCGTTCGTGTGAATGTGCTCTTCTAGTCGTTTTGCATTAGGGAGGGTAGGGCTGCTTTTCGATAACTTGCCTCTTTAAGGCTCGGCACATTACGATTGAGGCCGTCGGTTTTCCTAGCGAGGACACATGGTAGGTAACGTGGGAGATCATCTGCTGCACAAACTACTCGTTTTCCATTCTCACTCTTCCTCGAAAACGCCTCCTATCCGCCCACCTCATTCAAAAAGGGTCACCGAAAGGATGCCGCTAAAGCCTGCTGAGCCTGGCGTGTGCAAAGGTTCGGCAGGCATGGAGGCTCGCGTGTTGGTAACAAACAAAACGGGAGCGCTACGGGAAAGCTACGGTGTGGATGGAAACACCGGGAGCCGCCGGGAGCAGATGAGATTTATTGATCTAATTGTACCGGCGAAGGGTCTGCCGGAGTCAAACCGTACCGGAATACAAAATGCCGAGCGACACACTCACACACACACACACAGTTGGACAGTTGGCGGAGACAGCCCGAACTCACAACAATAGCAACAACTACTACCGCAACCACCCCTCAGGACGATACCGGAGCATGTTAAGGTCAACTTTTCTGTAATTATTTTACCAAATCAAGCAGGCGGTGTCCCATGAATCCGAGACGCCGAGGACACCGAGCTCGAACCGCTGCGACACGGGTGGGCCGTCGTAGCAAAGTTGCTTGCTTGTAAAATAAATATTTAAACTGTACCAGTGGGACACCGGGAGCTGGATCCGGGATCGGGTGCACGGGTGAACGATTGTTTCGTGTACAGGATATACGGGAGACTTTTACGGACACTCCGACGACCGAAGCTTCGAGTGTGTTTAATTGATGTGAAATGGTGTCACAGCCGTTTGCAACGACTACACTTTTGGTTTTGCCCAACGGGGCACCAACGGGGACGGGAGAGTGATGACTTAATAATTATATCTTGCACCGTGAGAAACCGTGTTATTTCCATAACTATGGTTATTATTTAACAAATTTAGCTTGGGAGAAAACGATAGAAACTATCTTTTTTCTTTTTACAGTCTACCTCACTCCTGATCGTGATTAATACGTTCCAACATACCGAATAAATTGTTCGTGATTAAGTGATGTCAAATTGTTTACTTCATTCTGATCGGTTTTACATGAAAATCATGTAGGTTATAACAAAAAAAAAATTAAAAAATATTAACAAGCAGTCATTTATAGTAAAAAAAATATATTTACACAAAAAAGAATCAGAAAAAGATTATTTAAACGAAAGTAATGTTTATATAAAAGTTGTAACGTATACTTATAACGTATACAACGAACGTAGAACTCACTAATATTTTACGAATTTTATTTGTAAGACGATAGTAAGTCAAATAAAGAGTTAAATATCAAATGAATGCACTTCAGATGCATTAGAAGGGTAACTGAGCACTGACACTTAAAATTGTCTGGACAGTCTTAGCTTCCCCTATCGTGAAAGGTGTGTCAAGTAGAGAAGGTTCTTAACATTGTAATATGTGCGTTTGTTAAACATTTACAAATGTTTCTTTAATATCCATTATGTTGCCAATTCAAAGCTTTGAGCAGAAAAGGATGACGAATTGTGGGCGATTTTGGACTTTGAGTTATGTCTGAGGAAATCAATTATTGTACCGTAGTGAAGTCATCAGGAATTCGATTTCTTCGAATGATGCGTTAGTTAAGATTTCCTGTATATCAGGAAGTCGCATATTACTAAATAAACCACTGCATTCCCCAATAATTCTCCAACAATTTCCCAAAAATTCCCCAATAAAAACTTTAAAGGTGACAACTCTAAAATAAATCATCATTTCCATTGTGCTTTTGATTTAAAAGCTAAATTAAAATATTGCAATTCAGACAGGGCAGGGCACAAAATCGAAAAACACGCTACACACGAATGTCCGTCAGCGATGATGTAGAAACCATTCTTGTTTGGCAACGGTGCTGAGGTGAATTGATATAGCTTTTGGTGTCGCTTCTTGAAAGGGGTCAACAGCAGCTGCTGATGGTGATAGCTTGGAGATCATTATTGGAGGAGATTAATTAAAGGACTAGTGTCACCCGTGAAGAGGTTATGTTTGCTTTTTCACTCCCTTTTCCCTCTTCCATACCAATGAGAGATAGAGAGAGAAAGGAAGAAAAGGTCACCATCAAGTGACGGAAGGAGTGATACTAAACAGAAGTCCGAGAAAAGATTGGAACAAAAAGCCAGGTAACGTAACTTTAGGTGGCAGCATCACTGCGCCCATCAAATGTGCTGGACGTGAAAGTGAAGTGGACTCACACCTCCAAAACCTGACGTGTGTTGGGGGTGATGGTTTAGGGAGGTTCTCTGTCTTCAGATGGACAGCAGAGGTCGAAAAGGGTGTACTTGCTTCCGTGATGAAAATGATGATGATAGCCCAAGTGCTTTCGGAACAAACGCCACCCACACGACAACCCATCCTCCTTCGCTCCTCTCCACTCATGCTCCTCCACCTCACCCCTTCTGGTTGTACTAAATGATGATAATAACGATGATTTTCGGTGTGCCGAGCGTGTGACGCTTCCGTGATGGAAATCAACATTGAAGGTATTCGCCCATCCTTCGCTCAAGGGTTCCGTTTCCGTTTTCGATGCTTCGCGGAAAAACGTGTAAGAAAGTTGTTCCATCACTGCTTCGTAGTGTGTGAGTATTTTTTTCTACTGCTCTTCTTTTCCCCTTGCCGCTACTGTCCACATGCTCCATCGCTCGAAACAAACCCCAAACCAGTTTGGAGCCGTACGAACCGATCCCGACGTTCGATAAATGAAACGGAAAAATGGCAGAGCAGTGAGAGTTTATAATAAATCACTTCAATTAATTGACAGCTCTCGTACCAGCGACGTGAAGCTTTTTCCTACGCGGCATCACTACTACCGGCATCATGCCCTCGCTTCTCGCTTGGATCGCAGGGATGCGCTGGGTGGACTGATTTTTTTTCACCATCCTTCTTGTCACTTCCAATCCCGTCTTGCGTTTATTACTATACCACCGAGCCGTGGCACTGGAATGGGAGCAAATTTCCACAGTGTGGAAGATTTTTTTTATGCTTCTTCTTCTGTGTGAGCTTCACCATCGAGCATCACTGTCGTGTTCCTGTGTTCTGGGTAGTGTAGTTTTTCTTTTTCGTGCTTCTGTTGTTGCTCCCAGAACGGAACGGTTGAAAATTGCTCCCGAACAGGAAGCGAACAGCCGCTGCAGTAGCGTCCAACCCTTCGACCCCTCTGGCACTGAACTGCTGGATGGGCAAAGTTGGGACTTGTTTTCTTGTGCAATCATTTCCCACACTAAAAACGACATCTCAAGTTGTACTCCGTAGTGAAGGTTTCGGAAAAGTGAGACCACCTTACACTCTTGGGTGCACCGATGGCTCACTGGACTTTGGTCGGCAGCATTCGTTTTAGAGTATCTTTTTTGTATTTCGTTGTTGGAGGCTTTGAAGAATAAATTGCAATCTTCGTCCCTATCCTATCAGCTGGAGCAGTAGGACGGTCGCCGGCTGCTTGTCGTAGGACTTCTCCGGTGTCGGAAGTTTTCGCACTTCTACTGCTCGCTCACCAGATCAAATCATAGGTGACACTTCCGGACGTAGACAGCGACGTTTCAAAAGTTGATCATCGTGATCATCACCATCATCATCATCATCGCCAGTAGCAGCAGTCATCGTGAGCGCAAAACAGTTACTTTCCACACCGAACCTTGTGGACTTAGGTAACACTTTCAAGGCTTCTGGAAGGCGAAAAAACGAGGAATAGCATCGTGCCTCAAGAGCATATCTTTTCGAGTACATCCTTTCCCCAATACTGGTGGCTAGACGAAAGACGAGAAGTGAGGAAGCAAGGCAAAAAAAATCAACACCAAGCACGTACACAAAGCCACGCATTGTCCGGAACATTTGTACGGCCTTAGAACAAAAAGGCAACTACCTCACTCACACGGGATGCTGGTTCATCCCGTACCGGGTACTTGAGCATGTTCCGGTGCCGTTCTTGAGAAATAACCCCCCCAAAAAAAGGAAAGGAAAAATAATACAGATGCAACCACTTCCGGCTTCACATCCCCATTCCGCTGCGTGGTGCAGTGTTTTTTGAAGAACCCGACCAAAGATCAACCTATCGTCATCCGTGTGCAGCAATCATTGTTTGCTGCTAGGATGGCCCGTACGATTGAGGTGGAATATTTTATTACCGGCTCTGCCTTCTGGGTGATGGTTCGATTTCGCATAATAGAAGCGTGATAAGATGGTGTCCTGTGAGCAATATATTACAAGCACTTTACACCGGACCGCACCGCATTGCTTGTTTGGGGCGTTCGCGCTGTTCCGGATGGAGTGTTTACCTACCTGCAAATAATGCAAATAAGTAAGAAAGTGGAGAGAGAAAAAAGAGGAAAACAAAATGGTAAATTAGTAATGATGTACAGGCTGCTGCCGAAGGCTAGAAAAATTGCACATGCATAAGCACACGGTATAAATTATAATTGATAATTGCAAACCCCAGATGCTGATGCATACCGTGTTCGAGTTGCATCGGTTATCGGTTCAAGAGAGAGAGAGAGAGCGAGAGAAAGAGAGAGAGAAAGAGAGAGAGAACGGGCGGCTTGTGGAGTGTTTTTCCAGTTTTAGCATAATGCAGCAATCGCATTGAATAAATTATAAGCTTAGGATGATGTTGACTACTTTCATCCGATAAACAAGTTACATAATCACACTATCGTATTAGGATTGAAATGATGGGAAAATAGTTTTGCTTCACTCTTTGTTTGATGTTAGGCGACTACCGTGTTGTGTAACTGTGTCGAAAAAAAAAACACGTTGTTTTCAATTATCTTCACACGCACAGAAATAAATTATTTTAAAGTGCGTTTTACCAGGCAATAAATTCATGGATTGTGCTTTAAAAGCAACTTTGCTACGCAAAACTACGCTCTAAATGATCAATAATTGACACACAACCTAAACTTGTAAACAAAACTAAAGCGATCGTTTTACAAATATTAAACATACAAAAAATACAAACTTTATTTTACATTTATTACGATTTTTATTTACTAATTTTAAATTTTTCATACCGAAGGAAAATAATCAAAAGCGTGAGTTTATCACATGCACCATCGGGCCGCCCCCAAACAGTTTATTACTGTAATTTTTACTGCGCAAGATGTCCAAACATTTTTAATACCAAGGAGTATGTTTTATTCCACTTACTTGCAATTTGTTGTTAAAAAAAAACATTAAAAAAATTATAACAAATTTATTGGATTATATTAAAAGGCATTAAATAGCTTTTTTACTAATTTGTTTCGCTGAAGTGATTCAAAATCTGCATATATCAGAATTAACATCTGTCAGGTACTTCTTGGAGAAAAACTATTTTTAACAATTGTTTTGTTCGACGGCTCGAGAAGCGTAGAAAAAATTCGTCTTTAAAAATCGCAAGAAATTGCGAATGAAGTGTTAAAACGATCGGTTCAACGACTTATGCCACGAACGGAGCTAACTTATCTAGTTCAGTTTGACCCTATTGACGTAAATATAATAAAAAATTCCTGTGCCTAATTCTTGTATCCTACTGAATTAAATTGTTTATCTCTCTCTCTCTTCTTGGCTTTTAACGACCTTACAGGTCACGCCGGCCATTTCTGGCTTACTAGAGTTATTTTTACCACGTAGCCGGATAGTCAGTCCTTGCTACGGGGGGACGGTCCGGATGGGATTTGAACCCGGTCCGGCCGTGTGGACTGGAGCCGTTTATCACATGCACCATCGGGCCGCCCCCATTGTTTATATTTTTATTAAATAGTGTTTAAACAACATGCTTCAATTTCATTTTGATAAACTTACATAACTTTTGAACTTGATGGTACAAACTTGTTATTTTGTCGTTATTTACCTAAACTAACAGTATTTTTATAAAAAAAATCACAATGTTTTCAAACATTTTCAGCAATTTTTTTCTTACTTACAACATGATTGCATGTCGTAAAAAAACTTTCCTTTCAAATTGCACATACCACCTACCATGTACCAAAACGAAGGAATACGCTAGATAAACCATCTTGCATCGTGGAAAACTGGTATCCACCAGTGGCAAATTCTTCAATTTAAAACGCATCAAAATGGCAATCGAACCGGAAAATGTCAATACCACCAGCAGTCATATGCGCACCGGTACATGTCCATCCGGTATGGCATCACGGATGAAGCTGATAGCTGATGTTATCTAATGCTGTTCCCGCCCGCTTCACAGCCTTAACTCTTCATATCACGTACACCCTGTACCGGACAGATGAAAGACAGTATATCTCTGGTTGTGTGTATCGGTACGGATGGCAATATTAAATGCATTTTCCATACGAAGATGTACCATTAGCGAATAAACGTTCTTTTAAAACGCTCGAAAACAGAACGAAGATTACTCTTCCAAAACGGTTCCCGGAACTCCTGTGTGTGATTGAACACTCCATAATCAATCCTTACCAGTCAACCATCAATTAAACCATTTACTTTTGATCGAACTTCCGGACCACCCAGTCGGAAAACATCATTTTTATTAATATGCAGTAAACATGTCAACTTCCGCAAATACTTTCCCACTGTCAAATAAAGAAAAGTGGTGCATATAAATCCCGAAAAAAAGGAACCCCCATTCGGGTGGAAGTGGCAAAAGTACAGTTTACCGAACAAAATGTTCGTCCATTTTTGGTGGGACGGTGGAAAGCGATCACTGTGCCGTACCATTTTCTACTGCGGGTTCTGAAGGAAAATGATACATGAAAACGGGAAGGGAAGAAAGAGAGAGAGAAAAAAAAAACATAAACTAAATTTGAATTTTGATTTCTCAAACTTCCTCGCACGTTTCCGGGGTCGTTTTGTGCAAAACGTGCCACGATAGGGGAAAAAACCACACTCCGAAGGATGGTTCAGCGCTCAAAGTGAATGTGTATTTGATATTCTTATTATTTTGCTTTTGCCAGAGTTTTGAGGTCTTTTGCGCGGAAGAGACATATTCACCCATTTATGTTTGCACCGTCTGTGCATCTTTTGCAGTGCGCGCGCCCACCCATCCCCCAAATGCACCGAGCGTGAGACGAATTCGTTTGGCTTCTTTCGGTTGACTGGGCGCCGAAAGGATCGGTTGGAGCCGGTTTTGTCAGTGTTTTCTGTCCCACTTTTCCCAGTGCTTTTTCTTCCCACACGCACCCACAAAGTCGTACATTTGCCCAACGCTAATGTTGACGCATATCAAGCGGTAACTCGGTCCGCATCAATTGGAAGGTTTTTCCAATTTTCCAATGTCACATTATGAATGTTGGGTTTTGGTTTTGGTGAGCGAAACTACTCGGGTGGGTGGAAACATTGGTGACACGAACTGGGAATGAATAGAAAAAGAGCGAGAAAAAACCCCTTCGAACCATGGTTTGTGTGAGCTGAAAAGTATTTCAGCTTATGGATGACGATCTCATTCACATATGCTTTTGGAAAATGCGGCCATTCCTAGCTGTGGAGTTTTTTTCGCTCTCATTCTGGTGCTACACACTCGTAAGCCCAACATACTACTTTCGTGTGCATAAAAATATACGTAAAGCAGCATCGGTAACTTTCCTGTAGCGAAGGAAAAATGATATATTATTATTGTGAACTATTTCTCGAAACGTTGCCGAGATGCCGAAATTGGTGAATTACAGTGGGAAGTGCCTTTTTGCCTCGTCGTCTTTACGCCGAAGATAAGCGGCAGTATATGATCAGCAAACAAGCAAAACAACCAAAAAAAACCTTCACTTTCAGAAAGGAAAGTACAGCGAAACAGAAAATCAAGTTCTTATTGACTTCGGCTCCAGTCCTGGGGAGACGAATGGAAAGCAGAATGCTGAGCGTATTTGCTCGGGAAAACGGCTTTCCCGGGCTGATAGTGCAGAGGGACAGAGGTGAAACCACGAAGGGAAGATTACAGAGCAAAACAACTCTTTGGACGGGTGTGGTTGCTTTTCGGGAAGGATGATCCAACAAGTACATATACGCGAACGCATACACGAAACACCCCGACGTCTGAGGCTGTGCCCGGTTTTGCTGGGTCAAATGTGTCGAACGGATACATACAATCCGTTGCTGGCTAGTGGCGCTCGCTTTATCTCACACACTCATGTTTCTTTTTTTTTGTGTTCAAGACCATGGTCTCTGTCAAAAGTTTAGCATAATTTTGCCGTTTGTCATTATGTCAGCGCTGTCATTTGTCATTAGAGTAGCGATAGCGTGTTCAAAGACGAGTAAACATCTTCATTGCCATATGACCGTTATGTTTTGAATGGGACAAGATTTATTTGTAAAAAAAATATTTATGAACGCTATTTAGACACGTTTTTCATTATTATTATATAAGACCATTTATAAAAGATTTACTTCAATTTGTGATAAACATTTGAGAAATTATTGAAAAAATAAGAAATAGTTTCATTTTTTAAATTCATTATCATGTTTTTAGTTTTACTATGGCTTTGAAGTTTATCTTTATTTTTTATTGTTTTAAACTTGAGATAGTTATTGAAAGTTTTCGATGTTTTCGATGGTCAGTAGTTAAAACGTATGATGGGTTTTATATTCTGATAGGCACACGACAATTTGACAAATACAACAAATAAAGAGCGTTAAAGAACAAAACATCAATTCTTATAGGGTGCAAGTAACGTTTGACATTCTCCACAGAATGTGCTTCTAACGTATGCACTAAAAATAGCAGCATTTTGTGTGATTATTCTGCCCCCTGGTAGCCAACCTATCAGTAACCAACTGTATACTAGTTGTCAATATACTATGCAAATTCGATAGCTCTGTATTCGATAGCTTTAATGGCGTCCGCTATGGATATAAGAGTACAGTTCTATTCGGATAAGAGTAAAGTTCTATTCATCAACAAAACCAGCCATCGTGGCACACTTCATGTCGGCCGGATAAGATCACGGAAACATTTACAAGATTCTGGCATGTCCAGAGATTGGAAAATCCATCGTTTGAAAACCTGGTTCTGGTCATCCAATCGTGTTAAGCGTCCTCTGCAATCTGAAGAAGCTGAAACGGAAAACTGGTGACAGTATGGGTATCTCCTTCGTACAGCGGAAAATCGTACTGGAAAATATTTAGGCAATTTTTTTAGCCTGTGGTTATAAGGCGCAAGATGTCGCGGAAGCGATCAGCAGATTTTTAATGTTTTTAATTTTGTAATTAACAATATTCCACATATTTCATTAAAATATTATCATCCATTCGTTCTAACCATTTTCTCGAATAAGATTAATAAGAGAATAAAATTATTCTAATTACCTTTCTGACGAATATTCGATAATAAATTGACTGACGAATATTCAGCAATGGAATGTATTAAGCAAACTAAATAATGACTTATGAATAACATAGCTTTTAGACAATAGCACATTAAAATCATTGGCTAGTAATTAATTCATTTACAAAGCGATTTCATTGTATGATATTAGTTATTGCTTATTTTACATAAACTCAAATTGAAATAATTTGAGAAATTAAACGCACATTAGGTCTAGAAATTCTGTTACAACTTTCGGATTTATACGGAAAATATCTCTAACTGCGTTTTATTAAAGTTAAAGCGCGTTCGAAATTTATTGTCCTTTCCGTGGTGTTGTAACGAGAGAGCCCTTTTTTCTCCCGTGTCCCTCTTTTATAACGTTCGTTAGTGGCGCCCTCTTTCGTCAACCAACATTACTGTTGTTACGGCAGGTTGTGTCAAAAGGTTTGACAAATTCATTGTAATATTTAGTTTCTCCAATATATCTATAATGTTAGTACACAAAAAACAAAGCTAAAAGCCCTGTCTCTGGTAATTTTGTTAAATAAAAGTGCATCACATTATGTCTAATGAAAATGTTGTAGATGCCACCATAGCCGAAATTATAAAGGACAATATATGTTTTAGATTCTTATAAGCATTTTAAATAAATAGATGACAATTATGTTAATCTCATACCTGCAATTAAATTGAATAGAAAAGGATCTGAAAATGGGTAAACTAATTACAAAAAAACCCCAATGAATAAAAACTGAATTGAATGAATAAAAATATAAATAAATGAAAAAAAAATTCCATACCCAACAATTTCGCATAGACCATCAAAAGGAAAGAGATTGATAGACTTTCGCACACAAAGGAAATGAAACTTTTGTCAGATATCATTTCTGTACCATACCTCGCGTATCTCATATATACCTTCCCACCGAAGGAAACCCATTTGGTTCTATTCAATTACTTATCGGTGGAGGCCTTTTTATTTGCCCCTTTTCGCTTCGACCACGCGCACATTCCGTTCGCGGTAAGTGAACGCGCTATTTTTCCAAACTTTTCATCCGTAAACAATACTTCTTCTTCGCTTGTTTTTATTTCATTCCACGGACATGCTCGGGACCGGTATACCGCACACACACACATACAAACCAGGAGAAAAGTCCATCTTCATTATTATCTTGCCCAGTCCGTCCATCATCATCACCATCGGTTCGTTTGGCACCACGTCGGTCCATAAGTCGGTAACAATGGCGATCGGGTGCACAATTGAGTGCATTTCACATTAAGGGTTGCAGCCCAGCTTACCGTCTAGCCTGGACCAATCGTACCTGGGTACTGTCCACTACTGCTGGCGCACTGCAGCACACGAATTTTGCAACGAACCCAGGAGAAAAGGTGCAACAAAAAAACAGCCCCCAAAACGAAACTCTCCACCGCGTCCACTATGGAACCCACGTGCCACATGCAGAACAGTGGACTTCAATGAGTACCAAAGGCACGAAAGGAGAAACGAAATGGTATGGATCGAGGCGAAAGTGGCACATTATCGGATCACTTGGCTCAGTTGGCTTTCTCGCTTCCTGTCGCTTACCTTTTGTCCATCCATCCAACCCACTGTGGTCATCCCGGTCGGTTCGGTTGTTTCCTTTTTAATTTAATATTTTCTGCGGTTGAATGAACAAATTGTATTTGTGAGCGTTTACGTTTTTGTGTGTGTGTGTCTGAACGATCTCATCGCTTTTCATGTGAACCTTGTTTCATTCTCTTGTCATTTCTTGTCAGAGATGTTTTTCTTTCTTGTTGCAATGTTTCCTTTACTGGTTTTATTTTGTTTTCGTACCCGTGCCCGGGTTTCGAGGTTTTACGTTACAACGTGTGATATCTCGTCCTCGTACAGTGCCGGTGGCATTTACGTTGTTCGCCATCGAAAAAGTTCGTTACTGGGGAGGGGTTTTTTGCTCTTTTTAGCTTGAAATTTTTATCGTTTTCATGTATATTTATTCGTTTTTCTTGTACTTTGGGCGAGGTGGGGGTGTGTTTTTTTCTACTACAGTTCTTTCAGTCGATCAGGTCCATTCGCCAGAAACATTGTCAGATCTTACTCATTTTTTTTTGGGTTCACATTCACCCATCGTTTCGCTGCATCGGTACGCCGAAATAATTCTCCCGAATGATACTCACAAGCAGAAAAAACCCTCCGCTTCGGCAGAGTCAAACGTACATTATGCGAATGGTGCGCGGGCCAATGCAATAAAGGTAGCTGGAAGCTGAACCGGAAGCAAAATGGTTTCGTCGGTGATGAGCAAGACCGTTGCACGAGTGAAAACTTTTGAAGTTGAGTTGACCGGGTGGGTTGAGAGAAAAGAAAAGCATTCCCCACTTCCGAAAGCCCCGAAAGGGAAGGGTTGGCTGGTTTTCGCTGACATCTCAGTAAAGGCAGTAAGTTTCCGGTGGCTGACAGTTTGGCCACAAGCCCGATGCAGTTTGGTTCTGGCTTTTTTGGAAGGGTGTGGAGATGGGAATAAATCCCCCCGGTAAGGTCCGGCAAAACCCACTCGGACGTGCACGTGAAGCCATTTTCTCATCATTTCATGCTGGTTGATGAGGTTATGAGCACGGAACGGAAGTCATTGTGTTGTCACGTGCTCTTCCCGCACTATTCACCGGTATTTCCATTCCCTAGCCTTCTCACTGAGTACCGATACGATCATATATTTTTTTACTTTCTTTTTGGCGAAATGTTATTTTGTTGTTTCGCTACTGTTTTCCTGAGTGAGTTTAGATCGTTGTTCTACACTGTCAGCTTTCCATCACATTTCAGCCATACTCTGGACGTGTGTGTGTGTGTGTTTTATTTTTATTTTTCAATCACATTCTCTCGTCCACCAAGCGATTGTTTCGCTAGCAAAAGCATGACGAACAAGAAAGCATGTTAGCGTGAGCATTTAAGTAATTTCGGTGATTGCTGTCCATCCCCCGGGGGGAATGTGAGTAAAATGCACCAAAAATGTCCGGACAGAAGGAGTGATTGGGTTTGTTTTGAAGCGTACTACACAACGGTGCAGCGGTGAAGCAACTGAACCCTGTGAGACACTACCCGAACTAGCTCGTGCCTCAAATCGTTGACAGTTAGTAAAACTTTTTAAAAGCGCCAACAATAATAAAAGAAAACATTGTCCATCTTTTGCTTGCTCCATTGCTCCCGCATCGCTGTCGAGTTCGATCGCGTAAAAGTCACAAACTTGCTCACTTTCTTTGATCAGTAGTTTCGGCGCAAACTATCAGTTTTGTCCCCGTTTTTTTTGAGGTGGCTCTTTTCCAGCTTCATATTCATAGCTTGAACTGGGAGGTGGAAGAAAATTTTGCCGCCAGCAAACTTTCTAGTAGAAGGTGAAATTCACATACACACGCAAAAACTTTATTCCAATATCACTGAAAAGTGCATCGTCGCCGTAATACGTGTGGCGCCCAAATGTGCCTCCCAGTGCCGTGGGACATCTTTGGAAGGTGGCTGGGACTTTTTTTTCTTATTTGCCACCCCTGTAGACGCTGGCGTCTCATGTGAATCAATTGATTCGAAAGCAAAATAAATTGTCACTCGATGCAATTTCCTGGATCGGTTCTGGTAAACCGGTGTTGGACGAATGGGGCGAGAAAAATCGAATCAACCGGCTGTTCGGGAAGAGGAAGGAAACAAAAAAAAAACATCCCCTTTCGAAATGGAGCCGAGACTAGGACGCGAATCTTTCAGCACTTATGGCGCCTCGGTTCGTCTAAGAAAAGATGGAATGATAAGGATGCTTCCCGGAAAGAAATGAGAAGAAAAACGCACATACTAACACACACACAAACACAAATGGGAAAGAAAACTAGAAACGAAGCAGCTTACATACACGGGTTGATGCGGGTGCAACAACTGCATTTTTACAAAATATTTTCCAATCCCACGAAATGGAAAGGGGTTGAGAAACCGTGGCGCCCCATGACTGACGTCCGTGTGCTAAAATAGTTGGTATGGATTCTTGAAATTTATCTTCCTCACACAAACACACACATACATAGAAGTATCACAACACGCGACCAAGAATCTATAAGGACGAGAGTATATGTTGGGGTAAAAGCATTGGGAAAAGCTCACCACATGCAGTTACGACTTCCCTTTCTGAGACGCGGCTTAGAATGAAAGCTTCATTTTCGTGTGATTTTTAGATGATTGAGGTAGGTACGGTGAGTAGTTTCTACATCATTGAACCCATGTGAGGGTTCGGTATCGATGAGAACGAAGCCCAAGATTGACGGGAACATCTTGCATGAGGATTGTAGAAACCCGTTCCGTAAAGGGTGAGAATGATAAGACTGTTGGCTCTTCATCATCATCACCAGATCGGAACCGCTGCAAGCTGCAACGGGAGTCGTCTGGCAGGGCGGCAGAGGTATATTACATGCCCGGGGATCGAAAGCCGAACATAACCTAACCTAACCCGGTATGTAAGTACGGTATGAGAGTGTGCTCAATGTAATGTAAAGGCGTTACATTTTCTTCACCCCCCAAAGGCAATAGATACTGCCGAGTACCCGCAGAACATTCGAGCAGTAGTCGAGCAGAAACACGGAAAGGTGTTCTCAGAAGCGATATTGAGTAAATATTTCAAATTTATTTACACACCTTCCGACCCCGATACCATTTGTGGGTTCTTTTTTACCGGCTACCGGGGGCGAGAAGGGCGTGAGGTATATGGGAAATAGAAAATGAAGGGTGCAAAACTATGCACTTCTTCCGCTTGCTTGCTTGCAGCAGCAAAACAGAAGAAACTGTAACTGTCGGTTTGAAGAAAAATACGACCCAACCCCGGAAGCGCTACCATGCTATTTCATTCTTATGGCTACATTTTCAAGAAACATTTTCCCACCAACTAGCGGTAGTGTATAGATTGAACAAGGAAGAAGTACTACTGCTTTCAACCATACCTTAATATTGCGTCGTCTCTGTGTTAAAGTGTGAAGTGTTGTTTGATTACCCTACCCGGTCTGCAGGGTGAGTCACCTGAAGCACCTTTTCTGCTAACTAAAACACGACACCATGGCCAAGGAAGTGTGTTTGCACTGCTAGGAAAGTTTTCCCTTTTATCTGAGCATGATCTTCACATCTCTTGAGTGATAGTGCCCATCCATCAAGGGAATGAAATCGATGGCCGGTACGGATAGGACCCATTTTAAGAGCATGTAATAACGAGGATTAAACACTTCCCTAACTGTAGACATTGATAACGCTTTATCACCACACCGTGCTAGAAACTAAATTTCACTGTATTACATCAAGCGGCAACTAATAAGTGGAAGTTTGTTTGTTGACTAACGACGGGTAAGCTTGCCCTGCTTAATGTACGGATGTCCGTTAAAAGAGACTTTTAAGAAGAAATAGAAGTGTCACATTGCTTAGGGATAAGACGCCACGGAGAGTCGTTCTACCTGAATGGACAATTTTCACCATCACCAACCTTGCACCACCCCTCCCTCGAACGGATACGCCAAACCCATGCTCGGATTGTGAGAGAATGTTGGGGACATTAAAAATTTTCAATTAAATTAAATGATTCGTTTTATGGGCCCTAAGGTGCGTGCGGAACCGGTCATAAAAACGGAAGTTACCATCATCCCCTTAGCGACTTGCCCGTTCGTTTGGAAAAAAGGGGTTTAGCGTTTGCTTCACGCTATTCCACCCCCAGTGGCCAGTTTAGACTCGATAGAAAGCAAAACACACAACAACAAAAACACAATCTCTTTCTTGCCCACTTGCCCCAAAAACGCATTTGATTTCGCGTGTAAACTTGCTTTTTCATTGGACTTTTAAGTGTTCGTTTTAGAGTTAAACCATTGAGCGCGAAGAGTGGGATGGATTTTTTGTTGTTTTGTTTTGTTTCTTTTTTGTTCGTTTTCCCAGTTGTTCTACGCACATTCGCCAACCCTCAAGGGGCCGGAAGGTGAACTTCTTAAGAGCGAATGGGTTGTGTGTGTGTATGCCAGTGCATTGCATCTTCCCGTATTTTGGGGATCGTTTATATTTATAACTTGCACCGAAGGGATCGCACATTTCGAGTACTTTCACTCGTAAATGATACCCTGGCGCGATGGTGTGGGCAAACGATGCTAGGTGCGAAAAAATGCTTTCGCACTTTTCACCCCGAACGAAAAAAAAAGTACGAACCAATGAGCGATAAAATCTTTCGTCCGTTAATTTTAACAAAAATTTCCGAACCGCGACCAGACGACGGCGAAAGGAAGTGAAGTGAAAGTCGAGAATTTAATGATGGTTTCGTGAAAATTGGTTTGTTAGAAAAAAAGGAACTTAGGAAGCGGAAAAGAAAAAAAATGCGTGGTAAAATCGAATGGAAAAATACATTAAAAACCCATTCAGTGCACCCCTGAACGAAAATGGTACAACAGTAAATGGTTCCAGTGTGGGAACAAATCGTTCGGATTACGTTTGTTGGACAAGTTTCGGTACCGGTTAAGCTTTTGTTTACAAAAGTGGTTCCTTTGGGTGAGTTTAATTGCAGTGATTAGTAAATAGTTAATACTATTGTGCTCATAATTATTACAAGATGCAATGTTGAAATTTAATAGCATAATATTTTATAAATATGTTGCTTGCGTTAATGTAATTTTTAATTTTTATTTTAATAAATACACAAATGCATTAATTTACCTACAAAATATCGATTTACAAGCGAATCATCAGAAAGTTTAAAAAAATTATAATAATGAGACGTAATCAGCTCAAAATTTCTGTTTTTTAAGAAGTTTTATAAAGAACCTAAGAAGCTAATATTTTGAACCGGCCCTGTCATCAAGAGCAAATTAACATATTAGAAAAAAAATTAATATTTTTAGTCCACCAAAATTAACATTATGACATGACTAGCCTTATTTCTGAGCTTTTACAAAAATATGTTTGTTGTGTCCATGAGCGTTGAGATAAATATAATAGAAATTTGAGCTATTAAGAAAGGAGAAATTTTATGATGGTACTAATAAGCCAATTTAAACAATTCAAATAATAGTAAATGGTAGACGTTTAAAGCACAATAAGAGAGTTATAATTAAAACTTTGTAATTATTCTGGTAATAAAAAAGGGATGCAATTTTGAAATAAAATCGTTGACTAGTAAATGGTATATTTAACGCCTGTCTGATATGTTTAATCGTACGATTCTTTCGAAATTCTTGAAGAAACTTTGATCAACGATTTAAAGAATGATTAATTGGAAAAACGAATGACACTTTAAACAATTTTCGTATGGCTATTATTATCGTCAAATATTCTTTAGGTTTTCTACCAAACATTGTTGAAACAATAATTTTCGAACCCATGCTGTATAATATATTCGATTTACTGAAACACGCTGCCTTAAAAATGTAGCACTCTGGCAGGCATCGTATACTTCTAGGCGCGTATCTTTGACATCTGCAATGATAAAATATTTACCTAATTGAACAATATCCATCTTTCTTCTTGTATCGGACACATAAACTACCTCACACGGTTATAAATTTTCCTTTGTTAAGCGTACATCGCAACACGTAAGTATACCGTAAAAGCCACTTGACAGTGACCTGTCATGACAAGTAGTGTGACACCTGTTCTTATGATGACACCTTTTGCTGTACCAATCCCTACACTTCGTTCGCTATCTATCGAATCGAAGAAAAAAAAACAGAAAACCCAGAAATTATTTACTTTCTTGAACTGTTTCATCCGCACCCGAAATCAAAATGGAAAGAAATCAAAAAGCACACTCGTACCCGTAAGCCATAAGAATACGAATCTTCCGTTGAAATCACCGGATGGAAAAACAGGTAAGAACCAAAAAATCGGGATATAAAATACACCGAACCAAAGCCAATGGAGGATTTGATCGGACGGAATAATAAAATAGCGCAACGGACTCACACACACACACAAAAAAACCTCCCTGGAACGGTAGACAGGCAACATTGACGTAAATATTTAAACGACCACGCTGAATAAAGTATGACACCGGCTTACAAGATTTTCAATTACAGCGAAACACTCTCTTGGTAATTGACGAAATTTAGGTGCAGAAATACGTCGCCACACCCGGTTTCAACGGCAAATACCGATTGCCGATTGGTGTCCTTGTTGGAATGGGAAGACTCATACGGATGACATTCCTTCTGTTGCTAGTAAAAGCAAAGAAGCATGTTGCGTGGTACTTAAGTTTTTTTTCTTCTTCGTATTCAACCAAGAAGGAATTTTACTATTTTTTCCCCTTCACAAAAGATGCTTTTATAGTGGAAAAACCAAACGCTTTCCATACCATCGACCAAGTTATTTGCGAATGAAATTTTCAATAGCCACCAGCGCTGCAAGGTGGCTACAGACTCGATATTTTTATCTTTTATTTTTGTGAAAGGATTTTTCACGAAATGAAAGAAACATTGTACGCTTTCAGCTCCTCTGAATTTGCTCGCTGAAGGTTTTTTTTCTGTACAGAAATAAAGCGAAAATACAACCGACGTGAGTTTCACGAGCCTTTTTGTACAAATCGGTTGTGGCACATGAAAAACAAAAGGAAAAACCGATTAAAGTTTAAAATCTTGCAAGCCAACCTCGTTGGGGCCAGATAATTGGCGATTGCTTTTAAGAGTGACCGAACTGGGTGAAAAGATTGGGACAGCGTGAAGTATACACAAAAAAATATCAAAAACTCAAAAAATCCTTACCTCGATCGCAATTGAAATTTAACCGACTCTAAAGATAACGTGCCGGGGGATCGTTTGTTTTCCTGCCCTTTTTTATCTCATGTATCCCGAGCGGAGTCACATGCACATCCCGTACGTTCCGGTCATGTATAAGTGAAAATCGTGACATTTTCCCCGCAACGGTCGCGAATGTCTTATTATTTTTTTACGAGGCAAATTCTTTCGATCCCAATCCATTTACGTAAGTAACAAGTTTTTTTTTGCAAACTGTAGTGTAAAGCTATACAAAGGGCACGGATTGCTTTGGCTGGTGAAATCACTTTTAGGATCCTTATTTTTTTTTACTCAAAGTATTGCGAAACGAAAGCCTTTTAAAAAACCCATCTTTAAGTGGCTAATTATTTGTGGAAAGTTTGCAGACTTGTAAATCTCACGTGTATGGGAACCACTTCCAACCAGAAGTTTAATGAAACTACCTGAATTTAATGCGAAGTTGGTCTCGTTTTTGGGACCTACTAGGGGGAGTCCCATAATAGGGTAAGAAATATCACATACTTTTGCTTAATTTAATCACCAACTCCGCATCATAATGGCATTTTTAAGAACTGAAAACGATTCACGCGTCGTCCTTCTAGCGCGATCTGACCTCGTAACAAAGTCGACAAACAAGTGATTTTGCGACACTATCTTGCATAACTTTTAAACCCCCGTCATCCAAGGCGATTCCCCGGATTGCGTCCCGGTGGTTTTGTTCCAAGTGCTCGTTATCACTCTCTCCACCGTGCCAGAAACGATCCAGCGAGAACATTGCAGCTTTTGTTTGGTAGGATACAGACGAAAAAAGAAAAATGAACTCAAGATCTTAGCCTTTCAAAACCAGAACCACACACACACACACAGAGATCCAGAAAAGAGCGTGAAAAAAGAAGAACAGAACCACTCGGACATGGACATAGAACTTTACCGTCCACTCGGTCCGTACAAAAGCAACAGACAAACCAAGATCCTTATCCTTCCTAGCGTGCTTGCAACTTATGAGACTGAACTTCAACCGTCTCTTCACCCTTCTCCACTACACATCTTCTAAGGGAAGGAAGGAAGATGATGCCCATGAGTGGAATGAAGGAAAGGAATGCTAGGTTTGTTCCTCGCCTCCCTTTTCTTCCTGGTTGGGGTTGCATTTTCTCGGTGGATTGCTCCCGCGCGAGTTTCTGGGGCAGATTGCAATTCAAACTCTAATTTGGTCCTGGTTTGCATTTTATGCAAATTGTCCAATGAGATCTACTTCTTTTTTTTACTTTTTTCCCCCAATATGTGAATGTGTGAGGGTGTGTGTGGTGCGTTTCCCTCAATGTCATCGTCGTGCATGAGGATGGAAACAGTTGCATCAAAGTTTTGGCGCTCGGTTTAACGTTTCGAGTTCAAGTTTATGAGACACAGCACAGCTAGCGTACAGAAATGAACTCCATTTCCGACGGGAATTCGTTACCATTCTTCCCCATCCCCTCACCTAACGCATTTGGAAGGAAAACTGCTTAGTTTGGAAAATACCATCCACCGGAATTGTACGGAATTGCTCTCGTCTATTTCCTCATCACCGACAACGGCTTATACGATTGCACGAAGATATCATTTCGCTAGTTGCATTGCTAGTTTCTACCTCTTCCCTTCCCCTATTGCTTATCCCAGTTCAGCGCTGATTCGGGAAAGCGGAAAAGGTGAGTTTAGGAAAAAAAAAGTTTTTTCGTTCTCCCACCGATCGCTTCACATCCTCGCGCTCGTACCGAAACCTTCTGGTACCATTCACTGTTCCTCAACAAATTTCCCAACTCATTGGCTTGAAATGGTTCGTACAGACACACATCGTAAGGAAAACGACAACGACGCCATCCATGCCGTTACCACCGCATCAGTCTTCTCGAAGGAAAGGATCTAAACGCTGGTGAAAACGTTTAAAAGGGCACCATCATAAAAACCAAACTCACCTAAAATCCACCACGAAATGGCATAATGCGCCACATGGAAGGCGCGGGTTCATTGACGGTGCAATGTCATTTGAATTTCATAACCGGCCATGGTGCGAGATTAAACCCACAGTGCAGCACAAGAGCAGCAAACACACGGAAAAAAAACCGAGCTCAAGCTCACCTTCAGCCGCCGCGATTCATACGGTGCATATTTATTTTAACCGAGCGCACGCGGGGAACCGTTATGGGAAACGCTGCAAATTAGGTCGATTGTTTGGTGCATACCGTAGACCGCATGTCGCAGAATCACCCAATCATTCTTTAATTTATGGAAGGCGTTGTGAACCCTCGTACCCATGAGTCAGTTTCGGTCCAGCATGACAGGACAATGCCGGCATCCGATTGCTTGCGGAATTGGCACACACACACACACATACACACACACCTTCAGAAGGTTTCCCGATCGTTTATTTCAATTTTTGCCGAATTGTATCATTTTCATCAAAACCAATAGTTTATCTTTGTCGCTACGGAACTATAGCGATACGGGATTCGTGTGCAGGCAGATCGATCTTCCTTCGGTTTGAATTATTGAATAAAATGTCGCTTCCTGTCAAATATTGAAACGTTTCACACTGGCTGGCAGTGCAATTTTCTGCGAAACCCTATCCAGCCCCCTCAAAGCAGACAACCGATCCCTCACATCCTCATGAGTGCCATGAGAGGATGTGTTGTGTGCACTCCCGGCTATCCCGTTGCAATGGGTTAGGATGGGATGGTTGTGATAAATGAAAATGGGATAAGTGATGGAAAAGCCTGCCGGCGTTATACGCTGTAAAGCTTGCCGAGCTTGCACACACTGCACTGCTGACTCATCGCGCGCGCTCTCGCGCGTTTAGCGTTTTGTACGGTTTTCCACTAGGCCCCAGCGACACTCCATTTGCCCATTTTCGAATGGAGGCGCATATTTGCAGTCGCTTTTCCAATTTAGTACAATCACATCACCGTCACCTCCGAACAATGTGTGTGTTTGTATGGGCCTGTGAGTTCCTTTTCCACCGTGCGATGGAAGGAAGCAAAACCTTTTGGAGTTGACAACCACTGGCCCCTGCTGCACTTTCGGTGCTGGGATCTGGTTCGATCGATCCTTCACCAAGCCCCCTTCTCCTTGGTTATACGATGGAAGAACTAGAGAAAAGGAGAGGGGGACAGGACGTGTGGATCCAGTCCAAATGGTGCACAGTTTAATTTAACGTTTATTATCTTTGTGCCAAAAATGATTCGATTGACACTCGCTCGGTACGGAGGAATGGTATTGGCGTGAGACAGGCCCAGGCGGATATTGAGGTGCTCCGATTTTGTTGCAAAAGCTACCCAGCTAGCTGGGTTTTGGTGTCAGGTTTTTAGGAACAGCAAGCACACACACACACACCGGTTCAATGCGGGCAGCCCAGGACATATTGTCACCCGCGACGTTCCGTATTGACCGGAAAGGGGAACGTTTGAAAAGCTTATTGTTTGGTGGTGTGATTGGAGCAACCGAATGGCCACGTAAATCCACCATTCCTTGCAAATACATACACACCGACCCCATCGGCTGGTTTAAGGCCTCGATTTCGGGACCATGCCAAGGCGCAATTCAATTTATTCATTAAACACTATGTGTCAATTTGCCTAGTCTCGAATGCGACGCTATTTTCGGAACCACTTCCTCATAGAACCGCCAATCTATCGATTGCCCATACGATTTTTTTTTGAGTTCATCTCACGTGTGTGTCCATCTCCACCTAATGGATCAGTCTTTTTGTGGAGGGAAACGGATGTTGCTGCGGGACACACGCTTGTTGTCGGTTAATAGCCCTCAGCAGTGGATATCATATATTGATGCTGCTTCACATGCAGCTTCCGAGTGCATTCGGGTGCAGCTCATATGCTGCTTCATTGTGGTTGTGTACACAGACGATGAATTGTTTGTTTGGGTAAATGTTTGAGGAAACATGTTTGAGCGTTTATCGCAATGGGATTTTTGTTTGATTGAGACATTGCCGTTTAATATGAAGCGCTCGTAAATTATCAGCTGGAAGATGAGTTTGTTCAAACAAATTAGGTGGAACTATTAAAAAAAGTACAATGGTTTCCACGTTTTTTTAATTTTACTCTTTTGAACACAATGGAAGCTCGAGCTGCAGTAGATTAATTTGATAAACTAGATTCATTCTAATTTATCATGAAACATTTCAAAAATAGTTCTTAGCAAAATGGATCAAATTATTAAATATTAAATTATTATAAACGATTCAATGAAACTATCTAATAGTATGAAAATACTAAAATACAAATAAAATGCAAATGCTATAAATGCATAAAATGAAAATTGAATTATCCAAGATCGCACTGAAAGATTTCGTCCCTAGGCAGTTGAAATTGAAATCATAACGAAATCAATTTAAAAAATTAAATGTTTTAACCAATTCTAAGAAATGGGAAAACAGAATTGAAAATATGAAAAGAACATTTTTTCATTTTCTGCAGCTGTACTTTATGTTGCTCTCTGTTTGTGGTCTTCAAACACTCAACAAACAGAAGAAGAAATTCTCATGTTATTTAACATCATTAATATTGATTCAAAGGATTAAATTTAAATAAGTTTATTATACCGAATGGAATAGATCAATAAGCATTAGCAAATACATTTGATAATTTAACATAGACTTTTGTATTTCTTTTTTGTAAGACAATTTTATTGTAACTGAATCAAGCCTGTTCATTCATCAATCCGTAATAAATCCGTTTATCGTCTATGGAAGGATCTGGTTGGGATTTGAAGCCAGGTTCTGTCGTGTTAGACGATTAAATAATATTAATTTATAATTATTTTATGAAATTCTATATATAAATAAATATTACATACATACTCAGTGTTATATGAAAATGAAAGCTATAGCAACTGCTTCAGACAAAATTTATTATCTATTGTATAATAATGGCACTATCTAATGATTGATGAAAATGAAGACCACTTTAGTTTTCCCAATTTAAAAAAGTGCCTTTGAAAGCATTTCGTAGAAAAAACACTAAAATAAAATTTTTCGACGTATTACTGTGAGTTTGTTTAACAAACTAACATTCAAATTTTTAACAATAGGTGAACAATGATTTTTTTACAATTAAAAATTTAAACGTTACATTGTTTGATATCACATATTGTGATGCATATGTTTCAAAATACTAGTACCTAATAGTAAACTAGAAAAGGCTGTACTAAATAAAAAAAAAAACAAAACAGTAACAAAACCACAAAACAAATCATCAATAGTTGTGGTTGCTCTAACACGACAACAACCACAAAACAACACAATTAATCATGCATAGCCAGATAGCTGCAACGACAGCTGATGAAAGCGCGTAACAAATATCTCGGTCCTCTGTTGTGTATGGTGGCGACATTGTTGTTTGAAAAGCTTATGATTGTTGTCATACCGAGCTATAGATTGTTTCCTTTTTGCATATAACAAAAAAAACAACTCTAACTATGCAAAACTATGGAACGATGCTGTTCACACAAAATCACACAAAACATTCACACAAAACACGAAACGTCCGGCTGATCCCGCGAACGAGTGAATCGTTTTCCAATGAGTTTCTTTAGTTTTGACGTGCACAGGAGCTTTGGTACAGTAAAGTAAAAATAATAACTGCACATATACTTGTGCTTGCCCGCCAACACTATCGCAACCCACAAACATCGTATCGTCTGTGCGAAACAGAAACAAAATACGTAGATGGACTTTATGCAATAAAAACCTATGCTGTCAAAACAAAACGGGCTGTTTATTTTCCAACTGATAGATAGACACTTCATTTTCGAATTTTTGGCTACGCTGAGGCCACTACACAGTGGTGCATGCCCCACTGTCATTGTCGTCGTGTGGTGCAAACGTTTTTTGTCTCGCGTATTAAAGTGAAACATAAAAAAAAGTTTCATTTTCGATTTGTTTTCTATTGTTTTGTTTGTTTCTCTTTTTTACCTTTTTGTTTATGTATGAATGTGAATATTTTTCTAATTCCTTTTTTTTTGTTTCAGACAGTAGTTTTACGTATTTTTATAGTTCACGAATAGAAACAAAATAAAAACACAACTTGCTTTCGGGCGTTCTCATGTGGCGATATCAATCGTGGTTGATGTGCTGATTTTCATTTTACCTTTCCGTACCCTAAGCAATGGACTGCTGTTTTCGTTTTACGGCAAGGCGACTGTTTGTGTCGCGCTTACCGACTGAATGTATTGGTTGTGTTCTGATTGTGCTTTGGCCTTTTTTTGTTTTTTGCTCCCCTCTTTTTCTCTACACAACCATCACCCAGCCGCCCGGCAGCTTACTGTTTTGCGTACATTCCGGAAACCGTGTTGCTAGACCCCTTTGCCAGGGCTTGGGGTTTTTTTCTGCCCTCGGCAGCCTGGGATGGGTTTATTACAGCGTTTCTCGGACCAATTAGCCTGTGCGGCGAAGAAAATAAACTTTGGTGCAATGATATTAAACTCCATGGAACGTCAATGTGAACACTGGTTCCTTAATTAGCCACCTCGGCAATGATATTAAAATGGCGCGCAGATCAATTTGAACACTCGTTGCGAGGCGCTGTAAAATTGACATATCTTTTTCACCGGTCCATTTAGGCGCCGTTTGAAATTACCAGTAGTAAACAATTATGAGAATTATTGAATTAATGAGCAAATATTACAATTATAAACAATTATGAATATTAGCAAATTGAAAAAAATGCCGAGTATATTTGCGTATCGTTGTAAGGTATATAACCGTTTTCCTAGCATGTATTGTTACTCCGATATTGTCAATATCACATTGACAGATGTCAAATCCCGGGCAAACCCCGATGAAAAATATTTGCACCATCAAACGGCCCCTCAACGCCTCGGTGCAAAAAGATATGTCAATTTTACAGCGCCTCGCAACGAGTGTTCCAATTGATCTGCGCGCCATTTTAATATCATTGCCGAGGTGGCTAATTAAGGAACCAGTGTTCACATTGACGTTCCATGGAGTTTAATATCATTGCGCCAAAGTTTATTTTCTTCGTCGCACAGGCTAATTGGTCCGAGAAACGCTGTATCGCAATCATATTTTTGCACTCGCTCCCTTCCCGGTTTGGTCTGACCCCTACACCCCCAATGCCGGGCCAACATTGTGTTGTGCCAATCGATCCCATTCGATGGTACAATTTGGTCGTATTTTGTTAGCACTGTCAATAACTCAATGCCTAAGCATGGTGGCCAGGCAGCACGGATTGCCTTGGGCAGCGTGGTGTGCAGGAGCAACAAAAAAATCGAAACAGATTTCTGTTTATTGAAAGCGTGCTGATTCGCAAAGATATTGATTTTCTATTGCCATGTTCTAAACACACACGTACCACGTGACTGATGCACGAACATTTGTTATGTTTTTTTCTTCTCTTCGTTGTGTGTTTGTGTAAGGTGTGAATATGCAAACAAACAACGTATAGACAGCATGTTTTTTCGTTGTTGCAATTACATACTGATACGTATGTTACACATTAGGTTTTGTTGATTAATATTCATGCTTTTCTCTATATTCGATAGACGGCAGCGTTGGCAGTAGAACAAAGACAAAGTTTAAAACATTTTTTTTAAGTTTTTTATGAGTTTCATAACAATTGAAGAATAAAAGATACTAAGCATTTTACATATTGAATTTTTTATATCCTTACTACAACTTGAAAGGTTATAAACATTCAGAAGCTAGCAACAATATAAATCTATGAAGTTCGTTGACAGGAAATGTTTTTATTTAGTGTTTAACATTACAAAAAAAGTGATTTTTAAATATTTTTAAAACAAGTTTTTAATGCAACGATTCACATTGCTGAAAATACTATTTAATTTTGAAGACATAATTTTTTTGTAATTTTCTGAACAAGAAGAAATCGTTTTTATTGAAAAAAATTAAATCATTATGCAATGAAAACAGGAGATTATAGGAGACCCTTATTCCCACGTCCAAAAATATTTTCTGTTTATATTTCATAAAGCAAACTTTATTTAAAAATTTCATAAATAGTCATTTTGACAGGCCTTGCTTGGGAGCGCTACAAAAGATGCCAAGTGTGCGGAACCAACTGACTTTCCATAAAATATGACCAGATTTTCAAAATTATGCGTCAAACAAGCGCTTTTCGATTAGAAAATATATGAAATTGAAAAAAATAAAATAGATAGAAAAAAAATATAAAAAATATAAAAAAAATTGGAGCGGCCCGGTGGTGTATGTGATAAACGGCGCCGGTCCACACGACAAAACCGGGATTCAAATCCTATCCGGACCGTCGCCCCGTAGCAACGATTGACTATCTGGATACACTGTAAAAATAAGTCTAGTAAGTAAGAAACGGGCAGCGTGACCTTTGAGGTCGTTAAAGTTAAAAAGTCATAAAAAAATAAATTTGTTCCGATTAAAATCTATTTGTAGTATGTAGTAAAATGGTAACTATTTGTTAGCCCTTAAAATATTTTTGTATTTTTAAAAAGTGAAATAAAATGAAAGAATAAAGAATAAAAAGAATAATAATTTTTAATTTATTCACACTTTGTAAAAAAGACAGATAATTCACTTGTAAGAAATAAATACTAGGGAATCATCCGGCAAGCAGTTTATCCTTAAAAGCACACAATCGTTTACGATTAAATCTGTTCTTTTCATACTTGCACCAAAGCTTGTCGTGTGCTGTACAATGTTTACCAACACACTTATTTTCATGGGTCAAGTACGAAACACACATACACACCTGAGCCGAGACAACCCTGCCAATCATCATCATGCACAAAACGTTCGCTTCAAACGATTTGATTTGTTTGCTTCGCCTGCAAAGAAATTCCTAGGCCCGCAACTTTGTACCAGCAAACGTACAATTCTCAGCCCGAAACGGCTCAAACTGGATGGGCTAGGTATTTTATCAAATTTGAAAATTTAACCACCACCCCCGAGGTACCCGTGAACGAGAACATCGTTGTAAGTGCCATTGCATAACACACTTGCATTCGATTGGCCAATGTCAAACTCCGATACCGACACGGACGAAGGCGACACCAACGGTATACTGATGATGATGATGATGATGATGATCGGTGGACGCTCCAGCAATCTATTGTACTTCGGGACCATTTTGCTGCAGCGTGCACACCAAATCGGCTTGAGCGTCTGGTACAATCTTTCTCGACCGACGATTTTCGGACCGTCGCAACAGTGCTTTTCGGGACGGATAAAACCTCACTAACCGAGAACGTGCAGAGTACCAGATGATGGTCGCTCCTAACACTGGGAATGTTTTGTGCTGGCAAGACCTAGGATGCACTTACCACCGAACCACCGCTCGCGTAAGTGTAAAATCCGAGCATCGATAGTCAATGAATTGTAAATTTTCCAACAACCAGAAGTGCATCTTGTTTTCGACGCAAACGTTTTTCTTCGTGCCGGGTGATGTCTGTTAAATTGGGAATATAGAGGGTGTGGAACGAAATTGAATGGATATGGGCATGGGCCAGAGTTTTAGAGTGGGTTTTGACAGGATAGAATACACACAACTACCTGGTGTAGTATTTTTCAAAAAAAAAAAAATTTACATCGTAGAAAATGCAGGTGATGTAGTGTAATAGTGCATATTTCACTCAAAGCTTGATCGACAGGAGTAGTGTTAAAATTATTTATTTAAACAGAACATTAGTTTACAGTGCTTTCGAAAGAGAATATCACAAAAATAGCAAGTAGCAGAATATTGATACAGGAAGAACAGAACAAAAGAATCCTGAGAAATATCTTAACATTAGCTTTCTTTAATTAGTTCATTGATGGATGAAAAAATGTAGGTATTAGCAAACAAAATCATTTTTATATTTTTTTCTTTCTCTGAAGAGTGTCTTTTTAAATTTTCGTTTTTCTGATATTGATGATGTTAAACCTTTTACATGATCATTTTACAACAGCGTTCTATAAGAGGCATTTTCCTGTACTAAAACATTCATTTGGTTTCAATTTTGTTCCACACAATGGCATAGATTTCTATTTGTCTTTGCTCTTCGTGCTACACGATCACTCGCTGTTTGGCAGGAAGATCCATTCAAAGATTCACCCACTTTTACAAAGGACGCATGTAGTGCTCCAACGAACAGAACGTATCCAGCACAGTTTCCCGCTGCGTTTGTTGTGACCGAAAAGGACGATTTTTTATGCTTTTGGCTTTTGTTCATACCTTAGAACCGAACCTTTAGCATCCACATTTGGCATTCGTTCACACGATTCTAAGCTTTGGCGAAGCATCACATTCCACGTCCGGGCCTTACTATATTCGCATCCCAATACACGTGGTTCACGTTTTTTTCTGCTGAGATAGCTTGCGGACTTCCATACAGCAGCAGGCTGTCGATTGTTTCTATCGTACGGTTGAAACATTCATACGACGGTAAGCAATAGTCGTGAAGCTGTGTTTCGGGTTTTTGTTTTTGTCGTTGTCTTTCTCTTCTGGCGCACAGGCCTCCCACAACAACCATCGATTGAACATGGTGTGTTGCGGTTCTGTGGAATGTATATTCTCCATCCGTGCCACGATCGTTTCATGATGGAGCGGCGAAAAACAGATGTAGTTATTATTGTTTACCAAAACCGCTTGTTCATAAATCAATCACGGGCAATCTTTTTGATATATTAACACCGGAGCCGGTTTTTCGTGTGCCAGTACTTGGTGCGAAGGTTCAGCCTTCAACCTATCCCTAGCCGGTAGTGGAGTCGGCCACAGTTAACCGCAGCTTCAATTGTCTGTGGGCTTATTGAGTGGATGGTTAAATTGAATGGCACGTCGTAGGAAATAGAGACCACTTCGCTTTGCAAGAGAAAACTAGTGAACTAAAGCGAAGTGATAGTACGATAAAACACTAGCACATACTTCAAGTAATAGATTCGTTAAAAATATTTCATATTACTTAACTAACATACACAAAAGTTTCGAATTATTTAACAAAGTGAAATGAAACTTAAATCACTTCAAAAATACAAAATTTGCTATAAAAAAGCTTCAAATACTAAACTCTACTCCACATCACAAACATTGGTTCATCTAATTTTCTTATTTGCTTGATGAGACGTTGTTTATCTCCCGTTTTATCATGACTCCTTGGCCCACCCACTTAAACCATTAACAAATCCAAACCGTTTGCCTTCCGCCATTCCATCGCCAATCGCCCTCATCATTGTAGATCTTGCCCTACTAAAGACGTGCCAGCGATAATAGAAAGCACGCAGACAAACAAGTAGTCAGAACAAAAAAAAAACACACAACAAAAAGAAGAAAAAAACAAGGAAACAGAACAGATACAGAAATCTTCTCCTCACTGCAGACCGAAGCGAAAGGTTTCATTTCAATATGATTAATTGCATTTATATTACTATTTCTGTTTCGTCTACAGCGAGCTAGGTTCGATCCGGCCAGTCACGTTGTCGTTGCCAGTGCCACTCGAGTTTTCTCATCGATGATATCGCATTCTGAAGCAACCAAGCCAGTGGAGATGTTCGCTCGAGACGATAACCCATGCCAAGTGTATCCGGGTGGACGTGGGATGGAGTAGTAGTTATGGAATGGGTGGATAGAAAGAGGTTGAGGAGGAAAACTTTTCCATTCCCAACGCCCACACAGCGCGCCCACAGCATCGAGGCGGATAGCAGTAGCAAATGAGACCAGGAACGGAAAATGGCCATGCAGTAAATGGCCACCAGCGTCCCCAAAAACCACCCTTCTCACCCAGGAAAACTGAAGAAACGGTTCGGGAAAGTGTCTTGCCATCATACCGCCAACGTACAGCCACCGCCATCACTTTCGGCGCGCTCGGAATGAAACTAAAGGAAAACGACTCTTTTATGAACAACATTATTCAGATTATTGTTCGTAATGAGATTTTAATAAGTTATGCGATATCGTCCTCTGCAGCTCATAAAACCCGTGCACCATTCCCCGCTTCGGCCATTTCGAAACACGATGCTCTTCTCTCAGCTTTGCCTACAGCTGCTTAGTGTAATTGAGCGGCTAGGTGACGTAAGTGGTGGTCTTCTTCCCTGGTGTGACTCCTTTCTTTAGCATTTTTTTTTCTTTTTTTCGCTTTGTTTATGCTAAGGTGGTGGGGTTAGGAAGAGGGCCCGGTTTTTTGCGAAGCAGGATGTGTACGCCATTGTGCGGCAATTGGTTTCCGTTCGATTACGATGCTCCGGAAAGGATAACCTTGGGCCGGTGCCGGTGGTGGGAAGCTGACGGTATACGGTACGGCATGCTACTTAAGTGCCTGGTTGTTTATTTATTTGACAAATGAGCAAAGGTAATTATCGTTCGTAGCACTGCGCTGAAGGCTCTCGCTTCGAGACGGGTACTGTGAAGGAAATGTAAGTAAGTTGCATCTCAAGGTTTATGAGTACAGAAAGTAGTGTTCCACAGGGTGTATTTTTTTCATAGCATTACAGCAACTGTAAAGTGCAGAAAAAATGCAATAAGAATGATTGAACGAATTGCATCTTTAAATACAATTGTGTTTAAAGCAATACATTATTTAGATTAAACCAAATAGTTTTTTTTAATCCTTAACGAGATAAAAACTATGATATATTTGTTATTTGGACTTTATTTCCCCACTTCCAACCTGATTGAATTTCTTGTAATCGGCCTAATACTCCGAATATCATTGATCCAATCAGTTCTTAATTGGCCTTTTGTAGATGTAATTGTTTATGTTAGTTCGATTCTATTACATCTCTTTATGATTCTATTTCTATGTTTATTATATTGTGATATCTTTGAAATAATGCAAGTCATGCTCGGATTAGGAAAAATATTTTGATCGGTCTTTACCTACTATGGCAACCATTAATATCATCTTTCGCTCATTTTATGTAAAATCAATATTTTAACAGTAATACCAAATAAACTAATTTTGATATTATAAAAAATTTCAACAAAAATTTGGTTTTCAATTTTTTCTCATAGTGGGTACCATTAAACATAAAATTTAAAAAAACATATAGAATAATTAACCTATTTTACATATTTATGCACAATACTGATGCGAAAGCAATGCAACTTGATCTGAACATTCATGTACACAATTAAAAAATGTCTGCAAGAATTGATCAAAAAAGAATAGTCAGTAACGCGTAATTCATTTTGGATTTTCTAGCGGTTCTGTCATGTGAAAATCCACGTTATTGTCTCTTTGCCAATAGGCCCATCCTAAAAGCGACACGATTTACACTAAAAAAATTGGTAACACTGAAAACCAATGTTTAACGTAATTTAGAAACAAAACGAAATCATGATAAGATACCCTTGGGAGGAACACTAAAGGATTTTTTTCTTTTAAGTTAACATCAGATTATATGATGACAGAATAGTCAATAGCAAAATTTCAACATCTTATCGTTCATATTTATTGCTGCTTAGTTACGCTGTATTCGAAAATATAGCGTATAATAAAAAATAAATGGAAAGGAGGAAAATATATCACTTTCCCTCCGATTTCGCCGTATACAAAAAACCTGGACACCACAGAGCCCTCAATCGGGATTGTTCAGAAATCGTGAAATAGTTTAATAGTCAGTGTTTTTCCTAGTGCTAATTATTTATTCAGGTAGAACGGTTATGTTTTGTTGCCTAAGATGATTTAATCTAACTCGAATAGTTTTTGATTCGAACAGAGTACAAATAAATGATGATACAAAGTTAACTGTTTTCCTGCAAACAGTTATAAAAATTGTTAAATTTCTCAAAAACAAAAAATAATAAAAACATTCGAATTTGTATTTGATTTTTCGCGAACACAAGTAACACTTTGTGCACAGTAAAATGGCTCAATTTATACTGCTTCACTGGTACTCGTACACGAAACATGACGCACTCATGTTGCAGTGCGGCACCGAGCCGAATTGCAAACAAAACCTACCCTGTACACAGCCCACTAAAAGCACCTCTAAAACCCCTTTTTAAAATGTATGGCAGAAACGAAAATGTTTTTGGTGGCATTACGAACACTCTTGTGCTCGCACCGTCCGCACAGGATGGTTTGGTTTTGTCTTACAACCATGTTTTTAAGCTTCGGCCGTTCCACCTAAATCGTTCACCGGGCTCCAAAAACCCCGGGAGCCTTTCCGCCGTGAAAAATTGGTAAAGTGACACGTTAAAATGCTGAATCGAACTGTTACTGGTCGTTTCAAACCGTACAGCCAAACTTCCACATTCGCGCCACCCTAGTCCTACCGCTTCCATGCTTGGAGCATGCCATAGTTGGCAACATGGTTTTTCCACCGCTAGCCACCATTCCTACCGGGCCGCTCTACATCGGTGCAGCATCATTGCACCAATGCTATGGGAAAATTTACCCCATTTTGGACTTCCGCCGGCAGCTCATGCCAGCCAACTAATTCTACGGTTTGAATGGGTAGTGATCCGGCAACGGCCCGAAGACGGTGGCGGTGGTGTGCGGCGACACATAATTTGTCCAATAACAGACAGTTTGTACAAGTAACATGTTTAGTCTAGTGACATGATGGAATTAAAATTGATTCTCCAGCAACGGGACGTACCGGGATCCGGTTGGTGCTGGTGCCTCGGTATTGGTACACCGGCACTAGTATGTGGTACATGAGAACGTGCTTTTCAAGCTTTTGGAACAGACACTACCACCACCATCATCTCCCACCCATCTCCCCCCAAAAAAGCACAATTGTTCAGTAAAGAACTGTGAACAGCACCTGAAGAATACACCGAATCTAGGCACACATTCATGCAGGAAATAAATACCTAAAGCTGGGGGTACTTCACTGCGAAACAATGCACTCGGGCACGGACAGAACTGTGTTATCTTTATTTAATCTGTACACATCCGTATGCTGAATTCTTGGACACAGCCAAGTAATTTATGCTGTTAAGACAAAATGATGCCCCCCCCCCCTTCCCTGCTCCAATGCTCTTTTGTCCAAAGAAAGAAAAAAAAACACTTCCTGCAACCAAAGCTGATGGTGTGTTAAATTGAAAGCCCAAAATTAAATTCTCTGTCGTTCAAAATAAAGCTGCCTACGAATGAACTGCTTCCCTTCTGGACATTCGTTTTCATCATCATCAGCAGCAGCAGCAGTATTGGTGATGAAGATAGGGGACCAATTTTACTAACAGAACTTATTTTTGTTGTGGAACATTCTTATTCTATACCTTCGACTGAGAGTGTGATTCTTCGTGCCTAGTGTCTGGGATGGCTTATGGGATATTAATTAATTCAAGCGAATGGTTGTAGTACCACTTCCGGTGCATACTTCAGCTGAACCCATCTTGCAATACTGCTGTGCAACCATTTTTGGGAAGCATTTGAAGTGCAGCCCTAGACTAGAGTACTGTCTTTTGCACACGATACACACGTCCCGGAAAAAGCATTTCAATGGGACTTTGGTTGTAAATTTAAGCTGGGTTGACATTTACCTAAGCAAGAATTATACCTTCGTACCGATCGATAGATTCTTACCAGTTCTTTGAGATAGTAGTAACCTTCAAATGGGGCTAATGGGGAGAAATTTCCGTATTGATTAGTAGAAAACAGTGCCCGGTACAATGCCTTGAAGCAGTGCTTCTTCTTATAGATTCGACATATGTACACCTCTCTGGAAGAGAACACTGCTCAAACCGGAAATCGATGGTTCCGTTCACGTTACACACGTTGGAAAATTTAAACCGGCCTTGTAAGTCAGCTCGTTGCAGCTCTACAGTACTCCACATCCGTACTAGAAATCAGTCGAAGAGGTTTCTTAGACGCGTTGGCCGTCGGTAAGATGGTGGGACAGTAAGGAAGTAACACATTCCTACCTTTCCTTCTCGTGTGTCCGTACTACTAGTACGCAAAGACACAGTAAGGGCAATGACGCCACACTTAACCAAACATTCGAGCAGATGCTGAGAGCGTTCGTTTCTCCGGCTTTGACTTCCTTTCGAGCACCTCGTGTCGAATGTTTACCAGAAACAAACACTTCCCGTCCGAATGCCAGCACGCTACCAGTCAAAGGCACAGCACTAAAGTAGCATAATTTGGCCTCACTAGACCACCACGCTCGACGGCATTCCCATTCTTCATCTTCGTGCTCGCTTCTTCTAGTTCACTGTCGGGCATAAACTTTGGAGCCATTTCTCTGCCCCTGCCTAGGTAGTGGGATGCCCGGCACAGTGCGGGCTAGTTTTAGTAGCTCCTTGCCTCACACACACCAAGCAACCGTAAACGCTGGATGATTATAGGTGTATTGTTAATAAATTATCATATTATTTATTTATAATACAGCCCCCAGACTAGGAAACTGCACGCCCGAGAAACGAAAACTAATAGCACTTTCATCATTGTCTTGCCAGCGTACGGGAAGCATTCCAGGTTGGCAAAAGGCTTCGGTTGCTTAGGCATTCACCGGCGTTCGGTCTGTGAGATGGATAGTGCCCTAGCCACACGAACCCCAGGCACATCCGGCAAACCTTCTGCCCCTTCTGAGCCCACGCCTCCACCGTGCACCCATTGGCCAGTGAATTCGTTCCCAGTGGTTGTTTGGCGAATCGTGGTTCCCCCGGTGGCTTCGGATTTGCGCTTTGGCACACACTGGGGAGTTTCCTTCTTATGCGTCCCCTCTGAACCTCCCCAAAAACGAACATCCATGGGAAGATCCTGCCACAAAAACATAACCTTCCAAGGCGGCAGGAGTAACGCAGAAAAGCGGTGGCCCATTCGGAGAAAAACCGTGCTCAATAGTACCGGGCCGTGCCGGTTTTCGCCTTCGCCTTGTTGGAAAGAAAAGGCGATCACTGACACCATGGGCAAGGGAAGTTCGCTCCACGTGGGAAAGTCTCTTCGGGGGACGGGAAGAGTTTGGGGAAAGGCACAACAAAACCAATAAGAGATATGATAAATGGAATTAGCATCCACAGCACAATCCGCAAACGGCAGTGTGGGTCTCACACCCACCCAAGATGGAATGGAAAAGCACAATCCGGAAGAAACCGGGGGAAACAAAACATATTTGCATTAATATTTCAACGTGGCCCACTATTACTCATCTCCTTTCCAATACACTAGAAGCCGTCGGATGTTGGAGCTGCTGTTGTTGTGAATCTTCCATTTCGGGGAAGCGTTGTCGTTGGAAGATGTTTTCTTTCTTTTTTGCCGAGATTGTGTTATTGATATGTGTGCTCAATGACTAAGTGGATGTTGATTATCACTCTTGTTTTGACTAAGTATAAGAGTTAAATTAAAGGATTTCAATATATTTTTTAAACATATGCTTTGTTTTCGCAGGACATCAGGAGGTTTTCCAATCGCGACATAAACACATTCACACACATTTCTAATGTGTGAGTAAAAGATTTTGTAATTCTCCCCAACAAAGATATAACACACGCACCTCCAACATTCCAAGATCCACTCGATACTAACAAGCATCCACTTATACCGGGCGTGGATAGCTATCCACCTCAACGGTACACCAAATCGAACTCAAAACGATGGAAAATTATTAATCAATTGATATTTTCCTCCCAAAACAAATTCCATCGATTGAAAACCTTTTTTTTGTTCTCCTCTGCTAGAGAGACTTCTCAGTTTTCCGCTAACATGACAGTTCTGCATGGCCACCAATTTGCTCGACCTCAATACGTGTGTTTTCGAGCCCGTGCTCGACCGGTTTGTATATTCTTTCTCGTCAAGCTATAACCCATACAACTTCTTCACATCCTTTTTGCTCCATTTGTTTGGTTCAGATTGTTTTTTTTTTTTCTTTTGCCGAATTTTCTTCTGCCTTGTGAGAGACAAGCTGGTCTGGCCGGGAGAATGGGATCAGATGCGAAGACCAAAAAAAAAACACACATACACTTGAGCCGAGTTTCTGCTTCTGACAAGAAGATTCTTTTTCAAACCCCGAGAACGGTCTTTCGGTTTTGTGATGGGGCAAAAATGGTTAATAAATTGTTACCAATAACCGTAACCGGGGGTCCGTGGGTTTTCCACCGATACGAGCACGAAGGATGCCACTCCTAGATACCCTCCCGAAACCATCCGTCGGCCGTTCTGGCTTCTTGCGCAAAATTTCCCTCCGGCATCGTGATAAGAATAACCCGACACCCATCGACGCCGGAAGGAATGGTGATCATCCTGGCTAGCTAGTGGAAACCGACAAAGTCGTCGAGAACTTGGAAAACAATTGTGGATTGGCCGATGTTTCGGAATGATATATTATCCTTCGATTTCTTCTGGTTATGTCGGGACGGCCGGCCTTAGCAATAGGCTCAGTTGGATGATTTCTCATGTGCGCATCTTTGGTGCTTCGGCCGTAACGTTGCCTTCCGGTGAACGGTTGAGTTTTTGTTTGTTGATGTGTTGTTGTTGCTGCAAATCCTTGTACTATCAGAAAAGCATAACGTTTCCAGGTGGTTGCCATCTTCGAATGCCTGTTTGATTCGATTCGTAATATGTATTTCTCCGAACAACTCTGTCCCATATCAGAATAGGTATCATGCAAGGACTTGAGGTTTTTTTTTATGTTTGACAGGTACTTCAAGTGTCATTACGATTTTCAAGTGTTTATGGATTTGTGGACCAAAAAAAAAAAGTACTACAAGGAACAGAACCCACAAACTCGCTTATTAGCCCGTAGGCTGTACCGACATTTTGTCCTTATTTCTCTCGGTGGGCCATCATTATAGCGCTCGGTTTCCTATTAAGGGTTGCTTGTTAGCGTACCCATGCGATGGTTCAGTATAATGGACAGTTGTCATTTACGTTGCACGATGAGTGATCGACGACCTGGCAGCTTTCGTCAGAGCTGGTGGGAGTACTGGAGGACATTAATTAAAGAAGGTAAACTCGGTGGAAAAGATCTAGCAAAATAGGAGAAATAACAGGAACAAAAACTCATCGTCTAACACACATACCGAGCGCGTATCGCGGAGAAACACTAACATACATTTTCGTTTTTTTTTTTCTTTATTCAACAACCCACGATATGATGAATGATAAGAGGTAACAGTGACACAGAAGCGAATGAAAGGAAGAAAAAAAAACACACTCACACACACACGGGCACGTGCACCACTCGATGACTTTCATAATGCGAAACGCGGTATCAGAAATGAAGATATCACATCGGGTGGTGCGTGTGCAATATTCTGAGTCGCGGGTGTGGTACAAAATATTTTCTCACCTCACACTCATTTAACTTTTTTCTCTACTTATGCCGCTTACTCCTCCTGGTGGGTGCACCAATAGTAGTACTCTACCCACCAACACGCCAGCTCTAATCTGGGAACCAATGCGGGCGGAATTGGGAAAAGGAAAGTTAAAACATTAATTAATTTGTCAATCTTTATTACCGGTGTGCGCGCGGTAGTAATTAAAATTAATGACCAACTTCATGCTGAAAGTTGCACAATGGGAGATAGATAGTTTTTATATTTTCTTTCCTATCGTTTGTGTGTGCGTTTTTTGTATTATATTTATTATCTGATGCCTGAGGACTTCTTCAACTAAGGCAGGGGAATGACGTAAAACAAAAAAAAAAGTTAATGACAAGGATTATCATCAACGGTGATGTCATGACAGTGACGAACTTTCGAGGATGGGTCAATTAAGCCTTCAGAAGGAGGCGATAAGAGATTCCTTTGGTTACGTTGTTAGGCAATTTCCAGGTGTTGGGTGGTTTATGATTAATCAATAACAACTAATATAAGTCATAATATTGATTGAAACGCATAGATAATACGAAAATTTTGAAGATGTATAAAAACATTATGATTTCACATAATTACTGTTGGATGAATGTTCCATAAATATTTAGATAAAAGTAATTATAAAAATATACTTTCAAACCCTTTCCGGATTAGTTTTCCTTCCTCTGCAATAATGTAGCACAGTTATCAAGCAACAATTTGAACGCAATTTAAATCATCTCCAGTCCAAGCTAAACCGAAATCATTTTCCTCTGGGTCTGCTAGCAACCTAGAAATGTACCAATTATATTGCAATTCAATAACGTACGCTAAATTAAGCAACGACTCCCCAATTGCCTGCCGCAATACTTCAACCAGGGATGATCCGTGCTCTTACGTGTATCCAAACTTAATTCCACAAGCATCCACCGGCTAACCTCAAACCCTTGCAAAGGTGAAAGCAATGATAGTATACTCTCCATTTGCATCGATTGCTTTCAGTGTGCATCCATTCGAAAGGAAAGAGATACTTCTTCATCTAAAGAACTCCAGCGTGTTTGCACGCATACACATTCGCCCACTAGCTCCAATACCCTGGATCGTCACCTCTGGTTGGTGGAAATCGTCGGTGGAATCGAAATCTTTACTCATCTATCTCCCGTTTCGCAACACACCGTATTCTGCTTCGTTTGCCGCTTGCACAAAACCGACCCGACTGTGATACCAGCATCGAAACGCAAATTCATTGAATTAGATAAATTTATTCATACTTGAAAACATTCGAAAAGAAAGAAAAACCATTCAATCCTCCTTTCACTGTCTCGGCCCAGTTCGTAAGGATAAAAACCTGGTGCCGATAAACCCCGCTCCTTCCATCCCGGATACTGCTACCGTCCCTAGTAACCCCTTGATGGGGGTTGGAACTCCGTCGGTTGGTTACTGTTTGATCACACCACGTGAAACGTACCGTTGAGGGAGGTAGATTGAAGATTGGAACTGTGGCGGATGTTTGAGGTCGGGATGCGCGCCATGATAGCGGATCAAACGACCGCCAGAATGAACTGGCATGGTGGTATAGGTGGTGAGCAAAAGAAGATGCCGCTGCCGCAGGCAAAGGCCTCAGGGCGACCGGGTGGCAACTTCCGACAAAGCAACGGTATTCGGTTCGAGCAATGATTTATGATGGCAGAGATCAGAAGTTCGAAGGTTCTTACTGCTCACCCGCCCGGATATCGGGGGTTTTCTCCGATCGATCAATACGGTGGAATATTCGTCCTGTTTGGCGAATTCGTGGTAGCTCAGTAAGCGGGCATGCCAGACTGTACCAGCTCGTGGCTTAGCCTGGCAGAGTGTGAACTCTGGCAGTCCTATTGGTTTGCATTTGTGCTGAGAGCTTCTGGGAAATGCTTCTGAACATTGGTGCAAGCTTGTCGCAGGTGTAAATAGTGAGGCGGTGTGCATTAACGGAACAATTTACATGACGCCTACTCGCTCAGAAAGAAGTAAACGACAATTATTTAGATGTTTAGACACGTCTTTGGAACTCATCGTATAAACGAACCAAAAAGTAATTTCTTTGTAAATCATAAGATGCAAACCAAAAATACAAACTTTGTCACCAACTTGTCTATCCCATAGGATAGACAAAAATGTATCTCTCCTTTACGCTTGTTTTACATGAAATCCCTCGCAATCGCTTAAACCACCATTAAAATTGCGTTACAAAGAATTGAAGTGCAAATTTGCCCCCTTTGCTCTTTTCAAACGCCCCATGGAGTAGCTCTAGCTTTAACATTAAAACGCGTCGCACTCAGTGTACATAACTTTTTTTCTTTTCACCGAAATATGTTATACAACTTTACTTGACCACTTTCCCTAAACGCGATACCTACAGCGTCCAGCTTCAGGGTTCGCTGTACTATGGAGTACTACACCATCTTCCTATGCAAAGCACCACGAAGAAATTGGGTTCGTGTCACAGCTTAACGCCGTACCTCGAAGCACTTTTCACTTTGAGAGGATAAAGAATCCAACAACAACAAAAAAACAGTTCCAAAACCCATCTAAAGCACCATTACCATCGGACCTTGTCTTTCCGTCATTGTCGGAGGCGGGAGCGGGTGTAAGAGAAAATTGTACGGTGTATGTATGCGCCAATAACTACACTTTCAATACGGCTTCAAACAGCCTTCAGAGGTTGAAGGCCATCGTTTGGTGCGGTCGCCTTCACCGATACAAACCGAAACATGGCACTGTTCGTCCCCTGCAGGCATCTAGAAGGCTAGATTGTTGATGAGAAGTAATCGTGTCCTTGATGTCCCTCGTCACCAGGGCTGAAGTTGGGTACGAGAGGTTCACTTGAATTCGCGTGAGCAGATTTTTCCCTTCCCGAGGGTAATACTTGCTTTCTTTCGCTGTGACATGTTGCGAGGGTTTTTTTTTGCACTCCCTATCGTTTTAGTGTCTGCTCCCCCTTAAGGAAAAGAGTGATCCAAAAATTGATCCCCTCCGCGTAGAATATGATGGAAAACATCTTGCAACACAAGAAATCAGTTCGTTGTTGGTGGACGTAAAGGAATGAAACACATTTTCGAAAGGCCATTCTCGCCCTCCCCCCACCAATTGGCTGGTCAGTTAGGTCCCTCGAGGCGTTCGGGGTGGAAGGGAGAGAGAGAGAGATAGGCTACCAAGCGGGAACGATCTCAAAACCGAGTATGTAAAGTTGAAAGTCTTGTTCAAAGTTAACTTTTTCCTTAGACCCACCGTCCCATGATGATGCTGTCACACTGGTATGTTGCTAAAGTTGGTGGCCCACTCCTGGACTCAACTTATTTGTGTATGCTGGTTATTTTTTTCTGCTCTCCTTGCAACAAATTTGTAACCTTCACTTGCTTTGCTTTTCAATTCTTATCCAATCCTGATGATGCAACTTAGATGGCCAGTTCGTGGGGAGATCCCTTATTTCTAAGGGTGGAAAGAATCTTGTGTTTGATATGTTTTTTTTTTGTTCCTTTCCCGAGTGAGCATCACGTCTGATGGGGCGACCATAGAGAAGGGAAAATTGTAAAGCAAGCAAACCCAAATACTTTCTGTCGGTGACAACGAAGGCCCCGCGGCCATTGGGATGGCAGAAGGACGATGCAGGGTGAACGAAATGACATGATCGTTGGAGTGCGGTGAAGAACGGGAACGAAAAGTCTGTACCGGAGCGTGCCGAAAGGAAAAAGGTTGATTGAGAGCAAATGTTCGACATGCCAAGTGTTCGAGTGACACTTTTCGTCATTTTTTGGGACACACTCACGTTCCCGTTTTCGATGATGATAGCGGGAAGGGTATGTAGACAGCGGACAAAATTAGCTACATAAGCGTAATTCTTTAGCTCATTGAAAGCGTTTTGTTATGCTGTTTATCGTGTATAGCTATTAGTTGCTAAAATTGATGTTGTGTTTTGAATTGATTTTGTTATAACAACCTTAACCTGTGTTATGTTTCGAAGAAAGCTCTAGCTTATCTGAAAATTTATCAATGCAATTTATATTTTTTGTTCGATTTTGTTTATATACTCATATTTCATTTCCTAGGCTAGAACGAAACCGCTTTTAAAATAATTAACGGCATTGTCGATCGATAATTAATTTTTCTTTTCTTCCGTATTGAGATTTTTTTTTCCTTTTTTCTGCAGTAAGTTCCAGGATGGTTTATAAAATAAATACGATAAATCTATTTTTTTCCTATTTTTGTTCTAAATCATTTTCTTATAATATCATTTCGGGATGATTTTGAAAATAATATGGAATCAAATGACATAAAACCCGACTTCGATAAAATCATAGTAAAAATGTATGAAAATAAGGAAGAAAAGGCAAATTTCGTTTAGTGATTTGTGTGCGAAAATGTTGTATCTGCCTTATGGAATAACTTATGCTTCATCTGGAAAACAATTTGTAGTAGCGAAATAAACAAACCGACCAGAAAAAACACACAATTCAGCAATGTACTCTAGATTCTTCATCTTTTTCTTCACCTTTCTCTCTCTCTATCTCTCTTTCTCTCTACATCGTTTTTCCTGCGGCTGGTAAAAACGTGCCTTGGTCCATTTCTACTTACCTTTGGATGTGCCCTCCTTGGAAATGCTACTTTGGGATCGATCTGTAAGAAAAAAGAAAGAGAATAGCACAAAAAAACGAGAACGTTATTGGTATTCGTATCAGCAGGAGTGAGATAACATTAAACAAGAAAAACCCGATGGACGACGAGCGGCGATGGTCCACATAAAGCACCGAATGGGAAGTGAAATCATTTAAATGAGCTGATTTTCATGCAAATGCACGAATATTCTTCATTCGCCACTTCTGTTCGCACCATTCATCCGTGCACCCGCGTGTAAAGGGCAAACCAAAAAGTGTTCGTCTATTGTAAGGTGGAGAAAAGAATAAAGGCACCGCAAAGCACAGCCACAAGAGTTAGTGAAAACCACTTCTTGTTCGCTATTCCGTGCGTGTGCATCTGATGGGAAAGTGATGAAATGAATAATATGTAAAAACGATAGTACGAACCCTTACGGTTTGGGTTCGCCTAATGAAACGTTTCACGCGAGCAGAGAAAAATTCTTTTTCTGGTTTGAAATATCTTTTATTCAACTTTTATAGAAGCATATCGAATGAATATGTTAGCGCTGGTCTATGTTTCCAGGTTTTTATTTTTGCATGCATTCAAACAGCTTTACATGGAACGGTTTTTTTTGTAAAATACTTCAAAATGATTTGAATGCTTTATTGGAAATATTTGAACAAAGTGGGAGATTTTAGATATCTAAATTATTTAAATCCCTTTGCTACGACTGCGTTTATTAATCAATCGGTCGTTTTTTTCCTTGTTCGTTCGAAGCTAATCCATATCCTGTATTGCTTCGCAACCGAATATATGTGACTTCTTTTATGGGACACCCTTCACGCTTACAACGACTCAATCAACCCTTGGGATTGTTTAGAACACTCTCGATGTTCAAAATAAAAGTCGCATAAAAATCTTCACCCACCAGCACAAACACTTCGGAACATACGGCCCACAAAACACAATCTACCAAAACCCCAAAAACTCTATCGGGACCGCCGCAACGATTCCAGCGTCCCGCACGGACACACCGACGCGTGAGGTAAATCTTATAAATACTTCAAACAAAAACCTCTCACTCACGGTGCTCTCGGTTCGATTAAAAATGTATATCCGGTGAGCCGGTAAACGATTTACATACAAAAAACACGAGAAATTTACATATTCAAGGCCTACAGCGGACGGGAAGAAATGTGCCGTGGCCGTACGCAAAGGCAAACACACCATACTATTTCAGTATCCAGCGGTATCCCTTCGGATGCAAATTTCATCGAACCGACCTTAGCGGGATTCGATGATTCCGCACGTATGTATTTGTGTATCTGTGTGGTTTCACCTTTAACCAAGAGAAGACATCCATCAATCGTTCCATCCATCCCCAAACCAGGCAGGTGATTGAAAGTACATAAAATGAAACAGAAATGTTCAACCAAAATACAGGTCAAATACATCGGCAGTAAACGGAAAAGGAACGGTCACACGGTTGATTAAAGAGTCAGATGCGAAAATTTTCCAAGAAGAGCATGAGATAGGGAAATTTGTCTCAAGTTGAAATGTTTTATTGGAATGTAACACTCAACTCAAAGCAACAACAAAAAAATGAATCCTGTGAAAGAACGCATTTAATGTCACAGTTGAAACCATTGTTTTTTTATAATTCTGTTTTTTATTTATTACAGGGTTGGAAGGTGATATTTACTTGCTCTTTATTAACCAGACAAACAAATTTACACAATTTTTTTTGACACTCAAAATTGATTTTTAAAATTATCTAATCAGAATTTTTATTTTCTTTGAGCTTCGGTGGTTTTGAGAAGCATCAGAAAATTACCGTTTTGATTCAAATTTAGGACATTTTACGCATTTTTGCATATAACATCAAGTAATCAAAATAAATTAAATTGGTCATACCTCTGCAAATCTCAAACTAAACAACAAAAAATATTTTTTTTTCAAGAAACGAATAAACAAAACAATTTTTTTTTTCAAGAAACGAACCATAAATCATTTTGATTTAATTTCTGGACATTGTTGATGTTTTATCATGCTTCATATAACGGATATTTTGATTCAAATTCTGGACAGCATCGAAACATCGTCGATATAGATAAAACATCACATACTATGTACATTAAAACCACAACTATCTAGGTTTTGACTAATTATTATCTTTATCTCTTGAGGTCCAATTTATTAAAACGTGCTGAACACTGTACGTCCTGAATCGATTAAACGACAGCATTGCCGTGTTTGATTAATTTTTTTTGTAATAATCCGGATACGGACACATTCAGTAAAAATAAAATTTATGTAGAGAATCTGATGCTATCCGTTTTTCGAATCAAAACGGTAAAATCGAAAAAAATATCGAAGTAATAATGCTGACTTAACTGACTACTGACTTGGTAGTAATGCTCATTAGAATATCATTTGCAAAATTATCTAAACACGATTCTTTATTTAGTTTTTAACAATTTAAATTAAAATAATTCAAAACAAAACCCATAATCTATCAGATTTAATTTTATTTTATTCTCGTTTTAAAATATATTATATCTAAAAATTCTTACTTTCGTTATAGGACGATATAAACACGAATAAAACTTTTGAATACAATTATTAACAACACATACTTTTTATAGTTTATTTTGTAAAAAAAAGACATTTATCACATTTTTTGTATGCCCCCACTAGTAAAAAAGTGTTAACAATAGCAACCCCTGCATAGCGTCTATCGCTGACGTCATACACGGTCACCTTTTGCAGCACTTAACCATTCATACCCGCCGCGGTACGTGTTACGAGAAGTCAGCATTTTTTGGCTATTTTGCAAATAATAAAACAAGATTTCTGTGTACACTGCTTGTCGAAGGTTCCATGCCAATGCTAGTAGCAACAGCAACAAACCCACCCATCGGCAAAACGATGGAACCTTTCGAAACGGTCCATGCAACCCAAGCAAAAGAACCCAAGACACCCGGAGAGTGAAATTAAAATGAATAATAAAAAATATTGTCCTCCCAGGAGATGATTTAACAAGAATTATGTTTGCTCGAAACCAGCACACACACACACCCGCACGTATATATGCGCGGTACACGGCTGTGACCATCAAAAATGTCCGGCTCCATCGCGTCGGCTGAGGTAGGGTTTTTTTTCAGTGCCACACGTGGGTACGGAATATGGTGGAAGAGGCCAGGAACACAAATCGTAAGATAAACATGTGGGTGACATAACACGCTTCGCACCATTTACGAATTCGTCCCGAGCAGTCGGAAGGCGGGAAGCGAGTTTGCTAAACAAGCCAACCCAATCGGTGAGCGGTTCTTTATGATTGTCGGACTAAGCGGAGCCCACTTTAGCATCCAACAACAACGTTAGAATAAGTTCGTGCGGGGGGGGGGGGGGGGGGGGGGGGGGGGGGGGGGGGGTGAAAAAATACAGACACAAAACAAAAGATGCTCGCACAGAGGCAACGCTCTCTGGGTTCTCTAAACTCCTGATACATAATCCGACCGGGCGGTCGGGAATATAAAAGGAAACCCCGTTTTGTTTCCTCTGGGCCGTGGGACGCTTCAGTGCGCGGTGTACAAAAGGGAAGCATATTTATTTTCCATCAGCCTGTTGTTCTCGGGATTTAGCAGCTTTAGAAAAGCGCGTGCATGAACGCCACACTGTCAAAACCGGACGGTAGATCGGACCCCGGACCGGAAAGTCTCAAGATTAGTGGAGGATGCCTAAAAGCACCCTGTCAACGACCGGGCAAAGATGTCCTCGCGAATTTCCATCCGCGCTGGTGAAAAGGAAGAAGCACAAAACCCATCCATATAACGATAAAGAAAAACGTCATTGATGGAGCAAAATGGCTAAAAGCAATAAAACAAAAATCGCTGGCACGCACACAAACGCACCCTATAAAGTGTAAACTGGGCACCACAAATAAAGCAATCGTTAACGGTAGCATTTGGCCGTTACGAAATACAACAACAAGAGGGGAACACACAAAAAAACAAACGATTCAAACGCACATCCTTCCATAAACTCATCCCGCTGCCATTACCAACACAAAACACACGCAAGGCTATTTCGTGGATTATATTATAGAAAGTCGACCCGGTACGGAAAGAATAGAATGGTCAAACAACTTCACCACCGCCAACAGCTCCACGCATCACAACGAGCTGGCATATGGAAAGGGGGAGCCTTTTCCCAACAAAAAAAAAAACCGCCCAACACCACGTCCGTGTGTGTTCGTTTGGTGACGAAGGGAAGATAATGTTTATGTTTCCCGCGCTGTTGCCGGTTTGGTTCGCGTCCAGTGCGCAGCACACACATTCGCAGCATAATTTAAAGAAAATAAAATTTGATTGTTATTTCAGCGCTGCGATGCGGAAATGGGTTTATGGGTTGGAAGGATTCACCGCTTATGATGGTGATTGAGAGTGATTTCCTCGGGCGGCAGTTATGACCCGTTTGGTAGTGTGCAAAGTGAAATGGAATGTTTGAACTCCGCTGGAGAAAATCGAGGATGATTTGTTTGGTGACGGATGATGGCTGAATGAAGAGATGGTTTTGTTAGTCGTCTATTTTTAACCATTGTACATCGCAATTTGGGTGGCCACATAGACCCATGGTTTGGTGGTTTGCCGTACGCTCTCGTACGTCGTACATCGAATGGCTTCTGGACCTCAGTTCCTCTTGACGATTGAGTTTTTATGAGTAAGATAGGCAGAACAAACCCTTGGCGATATTTTAAGACTAATGCCGAATTCTGCAATGGGGGACACTTATTTTTCCAAAACTAATGAATGAATCAGATTGAAGGAAAAAGACTCCAAAACTTGTGTTACTTTGGTCCTAAAATAAAGCCCAACAACTAGATAGTTGCAAGCATTGCTACTCACTGTTAAGTTAATATTATTAAGTTATATTAAGTTAATATTATTTTAACTTTTCTAACACTGTATTCTTTTTTTACACTTCTTTGTTTTTGATATGAGTTATGAATCTTACCTTTTTGCCATCTAATTCATGAGTACCATGTGCTAACACTTTGTCTACGCTGGCTGGATCGCCGAATGTGATGAAGCCGAAACCCCTGGAATGAGAACGAGAGTACAACAATTATAAGCATTGAGTGTAAAAAACCCTAACCGACTTAATTCATTTAGACATTCTGACCAAACTAGAAAGCGTTAGTAGCTTCATTATGTTTCTATCTTTTCTGCTTTTGTCATAGCTTCTCAGACGTTTTATGTCAAAGCAGTAGTTTTGTTAGTAATTTATTTAGTGTTTCTTTTGAATTCATTAACCTAATGCAATTACGTTTTTTTTTCTTTTTACTCTATTTGTATTTTTTTATTATTTACATCATGTCAGAAACCTGTTCACCGAGTGATAATTGAAATCGACTGTTAATGAAAATTTCTAATTTACTTAACACAGCTTCCTTGTGCATTAATTGCTTCATGGGCTTACTTTTTCGCTAAGTTTTGTAAAAACTACTGCACTGGGTGGAGTACCGGTTTGCTACTACGAGGGAAAAAATATACCATTTGTTACACAAGAATGGAGCACACCTACCTTGGTCGCGAGTACAGAGGAGCCGAGGAATCAGCCAATCCCATCGCAGACGAGCTGAAAGAGAATGGTGTACTCGTTTCAAACCAGTTTTGCATGATAGCAAATGTTATGTGTTTATCAGTTCTTTTGTATGATATTGATATAAATTTATGCATGTGTAAGTTACTTTTCGAAATAAAGAAAAATTTTGACACTAAAATTTAAATTTCAACAAAAATATGAAACTAAGAAAAGAAAATATAGCAAATAAAGAATAAAGTACTATTAGTTTAGCATCAGCTTATATCAAACTAAAGCAAAACTCGGCCAAACAAGAAAAAGTAATAAGAAATATAATTTAAAAAAAACAATTAAAGCTTTGAAATTACTAATAGAATCTAACAAAACTAACGACCTCATTGATAGACAAACCATGAAGCAATTGCACACTTAGCAGTAATAAAATATGAAAACAAAAAAAAATTAATACAAAGGATAGGGATAAAGACAAACAAAGAGATAGTATCGCGTGTACAGTAAAGCGGCAAGAAAAAGGAAATCGCTATGATCTAGGTAACGTAAAATTTCTTAAATTATCAAAATGAATGAAGCAACCATCACGTCCGGTCGAAGAATGAGAATCTCTCGATACACACACATACACACACCCATACACGCTCTCCGAACCAGGAAAGCATTAAATCAATTTAAAGTATCATGGATTAGATTTAAACTCCTGACAATATATCACACCGCGCGATACCACCCCAAACTTTCCTTCCTCGACAAAGAACCACGTTTCCTTATCTCGTCATCCTGACAAAGTAGAATGTACAAGGATTTTCGACCAATTCGTTGCAGGTTTTCTGTGTGTCTTTTTTCACTCTCTCTCTCGTCCTTTTTCTATGGTACGTTCGAAGGAATTCTCATTTTGCCTCCAGTCCACCTAACCGATCTTCGTATCGTTTCAAGTGTTTAAAAAAGATGAAAGGATATCGACGGTTATGGGTGGGCTGGGTGGAAAATGAAGAAGGAGACAGGCGGTAAAAGCGCGCAAAAAGACAGCAAAAGCTTGCAGAAGAAATGCTACAATGGAACAACAATAACGCGAAAATATGAAGCACATACACAAACATACACACACGCGGACATCGCATCATCCACACGAATCTGCACGAATGCTCGAATGAGTCGTAAGCGTAAATCATTGTTGGTGTACCGCATATCTTCGTTTTCTACCTTTCCCTTAAGCCTCCGAGCGGTTCGGTGGAGCCGCTGATGATGGTTATTTTCGAAGGCAAAGATACGGTCTAGCAAAGGAAGAAAAAAAAATCGCTCAAAAGAATGAAAAAAATATTTGAAAATAAAGAACAATCTTACAGACCAACCGCATCCTTTTACCCACACTCACACAACCCGAAGGCGATATAAACTGCTGCAGATGGGAAGAACGAAGGAAACCCATTGGGCCATGTAGCGGTTTTGAGTACGGGATATGAGGTAAAATATCCTTCCATTGACAAGCGGACAAGGAATCCACCGAATGGGGGGAAAGGACAGGGCGGGAAAGGAACAACAACAGCAACCACAAAAAAAGGGATAAAAGTTGATGCAGCAGCAGCAACAACAACGAGTCGAGAAAAATCTCATCAATCATATGACGATAATGAATTTTTCTCTCAATTTTGCCGTAGTTTTTCCGTTTTTCGGTGACGTCTCATTTCATTCCAGGGCTGCGGTTGATGCGGGTGGAATGGGATAAAATTGGGTTCGTGTTGTTTTCTTTCCTTCTTCTTGCTATCCTTCGCCCTAGGAAGGAACGGTATGCAGTTCAAAACAAAACAGGAACGGTAAGAAAGCTTGATGTTGAATAGAAGAAAAAAAAATCCCCCCTCGAAAACCGTTTGCGTCTCATCACCATTCCAGTGGCTTTGGAAGGAACGAACCCGCACATGACACATGCGGCAGGGAAAACATACGGAAAATTTGTTACTTTCCACTCTGTCATTGTGGGCGATCGTAAGGATCTGTTTTGCAGGCCTTTTTTATTTGCTATGGGAGGCTAAAAGGAAAGCGGCCACACACATACACACAAAAAGCGGTCCGTCAAAAGAAAAACTCGTGGTAAATGAACACACCAAAAAAAACTCCCCAAAACGTAGCAATTGCTTTGGCGTTTGTGGTGGAAAAAGGGCTCGCGACTTGCACACAATCAACAACAGCGAACTGGCAAAAAAAGAAGTTATGAAAACCGATTTTAACAGTGAATCGGTACCCGGTGGTATCTTTGGAAATGGAAAATAAGGCCACACGGTTTTGGGCCAACGAACCAAACGAGCTACGATGGTAAAGGGCTGTAGATATGCTGCGGGCTGAAAGGCAGAGTCAGCGTTTGAGAATCCTTTTTCACGTTCGATTCATTTTATCGCGTTTTTATGCTCAGCTTCTCAGCCTTTTTTTTACATTATTTTTTTCGTTGGCAGCAAGTGAACGAATGGTGTGTGGTTACCAATATTCATTCAACGATCGGCGAGCAGCTGCTGCTGCCGTTTGGTAATGAAAACCCATCAAGCGATATTTTTCCATCATTTGCTCATATTCAGTCATTGAGGGTGACCGAACACGTGTGTATGGTGTTTTTGTGTGGCGCTGTGTGTTATCATATCTCTTTGCTAGTGATCAATTTTACCACAGGACATACACACACACACTTGCCCAGCAAAAAAGGCAAACAACTGTTCGTTTACCGCGCAGCTTCAATCCCGCTATTGTCATCCATTCGCTGGGATTCGTTGTATCGGAAAAAAAATCGGGAGCCTTCAAGTTGACTGGCTCGAAATGGCTTAAGCTCCCTGTTGTGTATTGGAGTGGAAAATGTTTTCCTTATGGATGAATAGAGACCAGAAATAAAGAAGAAAAAAAACACACCCACAAAATAACAGAAAAACAACGAATCGAACCACATTGTGAGCTTTGTGGCATGCCTTGCTGCCGCTCTTATATGACACGAGTCGTGTAAATATTATGACGCTTTATCTCAGCTTTCTGTACAATGTTCTCACGTCAGGCTCTAGTTTGTGGGTGCTTTATTGCTCAGTATGGTGCAGTCAGGAGACAGCAATTACAAGCTAATTTTAAAATTATTTTTCGAAAAATCATTACTTCCTATAAATACAAATTCTTCAAGCTATATTTTTCTATCTATCTATCTATCTATCTTTCCACCTACAGCTCTATGCTTTTCTATACCTTTTGTATTCACTCACTTCTATGCTAATTATTTAAATTGGAGAACTGTGTGTCTTTGCTCTTACCAATCGGGACGAAACCTAGGGTTGATTTTCAGAACATTCTTTAATTTGGATAATTTTATCTGCAAAACGGTGCTGTTAATTGTCTGTCGATCCATCTAGTGAGGTGTTTGCGAACCGGTGATGGCCAATCTGTTTGATCGAACATGGGAAGGATCGAATCACGATGGTTAGTGGGGGTTGCACTCTGAATGTGACGATTCATTGTTAACTGTATGGACAAAATATTTTAAAACATTTTAAAATGTTCCTATTTATGTTTATGTTTATGTTGAACGCTTTATCAAAATAACATGGTAGTTCTGTCAGCTAAAGGTGATTTTCAAATGTTAATGAAGAGTACAGATGATCTTCAAATCTGGAGCAGTAATCCCTGTAATGTTTTTCTTCTTATTTTGAAGATTTTTTCCATATATGTTTATTCATTTGGGAAAATTTCTATAATTAGTGTATAAATGTAGTATATTAGTGTATAGTTTATATTCGTAATAATAAAATTACAAATGTAATACTTTTACATTTTAGTATTCTTTTTCAAAAAGAAGATCAAAACAAGATCACATTAAATCTAAGGTTTCCATATTAAATAAAATACAGCACTGTTCAAGTTTCAGTATTTCATTCATTTTATTCAAATATTGCCTTGTTTTCCATGTAGTCCAAGAAACTATCTTGAGAATATCTGGAATATGAAGGATAATTTCGGACAACAAATGGTTGGCAATAGTACGACAAACCCCGTAATAAATAATAAATAAAAACATAATAATGGACTGGCGAAAACCGAGCATACAACCCAAACTGTAAGTTACAGTCCAAGCTTAAAAACGCTTATATTTGAACCCGATCACATACACCACCGGACCGCCCCCAAATATTACTAAATGTTTTATTTTAGTTTCTAAAAACATACTGACAATTATTCATTTTATTCACTCATTTAACATGTTTAATTTGGATTGTTTGCCATGTTTGTAATATTTTGGATCAATATTTGTGTTCTTCAAAATAATTTCCTTATTCTTTTTTTGTGGTACATTTTCTCTGCGTTTCTTGAGCATATTTGCTCTAATATAAAAAAGTGAGGGAGTGCTCTTTCTAAAACATTTATAAAAATACTTTTCTCGTTCTGATGAGCGTGTATATCCCCTTCAAACAACACTTACCAGCAAGTTACAGGAAACAACAAGAACACAAATCTTAGTACTAAATATTACTCAAAAAAGTATGTAAACCCTAAGATTAAATTTTGTGGAGAAGTTCGTGTACTATCGATAGCATTAATTCGACACCAAAGCTGACAAATTACATTGCAGCTATGTGGACTGCCCTTTCCATCTCTGATTGTATCATAACTTTACCCTACGCCTTGTGTAGGGAACTTCGACAAGCTAAACACGCGAACGGATAATATCACAGCTGATCGTTAATCAATGGATCTCGTACGCACCGTTTTCTCACCATAATTACACGAAGCAAAGTTACCACATCTTCTACAGCGACCGCGTATCGCCGATAGTTCGCCTACCTAGTGCAGTCATTATGACTCATTGGAATATATTAAAACCGGAAGGCTGCCGGTCCCGACTCCTTCACCCAAAACGCACTTGGGCGAAAGTGTTTACCAGCTTCGTCTAGTACCCGCGGCACGATTTGCCGGCCAAACCGGCCAAACCAAACCAATGGGCATCATCGTCTATTGCATCCTAATTATGGATCGATAATCATACACCAGCTGGCGCTGGAGCTTGCAGTCGTACTTTTGGTTCGCACCGCCGAACACCGAACCATTTTGCTCGAGTGTGTTAACGATTCACTTTACACCGAAACTCGTGATGTTCCAGTTTTGCGGTACGGTGTATCACCAAGCGCAATCGGCCGCCCTGGTTTATATCATCAGACCGCACCACACTGTCCCGCATCTTCCCGAAATCCTACTACGGATCTCGACCCTACCACGGTTCAAGGATCTGCAGCACTGAAGTTGGCTGTAAGGGTTCAATCAATGCTAATGTTGGGTTTTAGTTTGCTCCTGTTTCAGCAATCTGCGGACACGAGCCAAAAACCGGCGCTAGCTCAGCAAAACGCACATACGTAGTGTTCTGTTTTACGCTCCGCAAAAGTGCCGTTGCGTTTCCGATCCGTTCTGCAAACGTGCGCTTTCCACCGTTCGGTAACCACCAAACTCGAAGCTGCTTACTCGACTCGAAACTGCGGCTTTCTTTCCCACACTCTTTCGTTCCCGTCCACTCATCGATGTGTCCGGAAAGGCGTCCGGCGTTGGTGAAAAGAACCGGGCGGAAAGCGACGGTGGACGCTTATCCTTCGCAAGCTGTCAGCCTGTTTAAATTAATTAATCGATATCACATTGAAAATCTGCTGCAGTCGACAGTTTTACAGCGCCGACCCGAGACGCACAAGATGTACCATACATACATCCACAAACACAAACCCACACAGCGACACGCTCTGCTACGAAGGGCATCCTGTCGAATGGTTACAGGGTCTCTTACAGCCTTCGAGTTCCACTTTCGGGTCACCTCCATCATCCTCCAGCCGTTGTAACCGATGCGCTTAGAGGGCTAATATTTACCTCCAGAACGTCGCATTACCCTGCCTGACGGGAGATTTTCCATGTGAAAAGGTCTGTTGGTAGTAGTTTCGAAGGCATGGTTTTTCCCTCTCTTCGTTGTACAGAACGGCGCTCATTTGCTTAATCAGAACCGTACGTCGAAGTGGTACACTTGAAGCTGGCTTTAGTCAAACAATTTGAACACATGACTTAAGCACCATTATAAAAAAGAAAAAATATCAGTAACTTGTAGCGAATATCCGAACAGTAAAGAATAGTCATTTTGATACGGACGATTTAAGGAAGAAAAAATCCTAATAAATACGATATTATTATAATAAAAAGAATAATCGACAGAAACAAATTTCAAGTATTACAAATCATAAAATAGATTTCATAGCAATTCGCAAAGTAACCTAATCTCGTGAAAAAACACGAAATGTGCTGACTGCTACATTTCCACCAGATCGCGCAGTGGCATCGCATATGTAGCATATCAAATGTAATGAGCTCGAAGGTTTTTTTAAACCAATTTGATGGACTATTCGGAATAATCCGGCAGGATTTCTGAAAAATTAATTTGTAAAAAAAAAAATACTTTTGAGCAAATATCCAAATCATCAACACTCAGAAATTTGGGTGTTTTTTTGGTTGAGTTTATTTTTTTAGTTTTTAGTTAAAAAAATGAAATGATTAATTACGCCCACTGCAATAAAATGTTATTAAGTCATACGGCCTGGCCGTCCTGGATGTATAAAATGGTACTTAGATCGAGAAATCCCGCTGTTATACTAACCTGTACGATGTCTTGCTAAGAATTCTAATAAAAACACATAGAGTACTTTGAGATGACGCATTCATAGCGCTGGGATCAGTTGCGTTTATTGGAGATCTCGGTAGAGTTAGAAAGATGGAAAATACATTTTTAAAGAATATTAAAAACTCCCGTTGCTTCAATGCCAACATAAATCAACGAGATAAAAATGCCAATTATGCTTTTATTTTAGAAGAATATCTACATAATGAAAAAACAACAAAGCTCTTGCCTTCCGTACTGATGTGGAGTTATTTTACTATGAAAAACAAACACCAGATTGCTGTATTTCTTTCTATGAAAATAAATATCAGACAAGAGTTTTCATCAATAGCTTTGCCAAATAAAAACCACTGCAAAGCTCAACTATTCGTCGAATGTTTTAAGTTGTTGAAAGTAAAAAAAGAAAATTCTCTCCCTATCATAATATACAAACAGAGATTGGCACATGATAGCCCAGACTAAGAAATACAAGCGTGTTTGGATTGATCGCTTCTTCGATAACGGACCGGCACAAACAACCACAGTACATCCTACTATAAAAAGGATAAATTCCCTCAAGCAGTGCAAGAGACTTTTTGGTTCTCATATCGCCAAACCAATTCAATTATGCCCCACCAAATCAATACCCCTGTTGGCAAAACAACTTTCAACAATGATTCATATCACTTGAAGACAATAAACCATTTTTTTCTAAAATCATACCACGTAAGTTTGAGACAAAATGCCAAACCGACACTTTGGTCTTAATCGAAATAAATGAGCAAAACATTAACTTTTATCTACACACCGCCATTTGTCTCTGCCATTTATGGACATTTTTTTTAAACTCCTCGAGACATCGTGGATGCATTAGATGCGCTTTTCGTCATCTTTCAGTTGAGATAAACGATTGGGGTTTTATTCCTTCTTTACACATCACTCTTCTGCATTGCTACCTGTACCGTATTGTCGTTCCATTTCTCTTGCTAAACTTCGCCCAAAATGCTTCCTCCATTTTGTGTGAGTTCCGTCCGTACGTAGTACTAGGAAAGTTGAGATAAAGTTTGAAAAATCTTTTTTGACTGATTCGCCCGCCACTACAACCCCTCCCGGGCCAGATATCGTTTAGGCACTATCATTCCCATTTTTTTGTTACCTCTAGGAAAGTGCAATGCGAAACACAAAAAAGGCATCTCAAAAACTACTTCCGGTCCAAAGTCGAACTAGTAGAATACTATTGCTCTGTCACTCCGTTAGCAAATTCATTTTTTGCTGTTGTCTCCTTTTCGGCTCTAGATCTTATTTCTTTTTTTTTCTCCGTCTCAAAATTGTATTGCCTGCTCCTAAACGTTTTTTTGTCTCCTCTAGTCTCTGAGTAAGAACATGAGTAATTTTTCATACTACTTCGAGGAGACTTTTCACCACCACCGTGTCTATCCGTTCTGTTCGGGGAAATGCACATATACGCATACCGACGCACCCGACCACCGTCCCCTGCACCCACACCATCTACGGTGATTGAGCAATGGGATGAAATTTGCACTCTCATCATATTCCCGCTGAGTGGAGATTTTCTTGACTTGCTTTTCTTTTTCATCCAACGCTTTCCCTAACTGGAAAATGACTGCACAATCTTCCAAACCTTGTTCAACGAACCTTGCATGCACTGGCAGAGACTGGCTGTGTGACGAAGAGGAAAGCGCGAAAATATGAACTAGTTCTTCATCAAATCACATCTTTAATGCTTTTTTATCAGTCACTACTAGGACGGAAATGGAACTTTTTTTTTTGTTCCTCGTACTCCTAGTATGTGTGATGAATGATGTGTCCCTTGGTAGGAAACTACGAGGAAGAAGTGTGCCAAAATTGACTAAGAAATGGCTAAAGCAGTGGTGAAATGGTTTGATTTGGCGTACATTAAACAAATGGCTGACATTAATGAGCAAATGAGCGATCTTGGTGAACCTTGGGCATTGAATAAGTGGCTTCATAGCTTCGCTACTAAAGGCTTTATTTTTATTAGTTTTTTGTATACAATTTTATATTATTTTTAAGCCCAATAAGCATGTTTTTTTCCTTCACCATTATATGTGAGAACGTTTGTTCGTTACACTCTAAAATATGTGGAAAAAATGAATACTTCGCATGCAGTAAATTATTCCCCCATCACATCTCACTTGCACATAAGGAAGGATCGTATTGCGCTTTGCATCACACACCGTGCCGTGAAATGAATCTTGGCCGAACACATTACAATGAATGTGCGCTGTTTGCGATGGAAATCATTCTAAAGAAGCTCGATCATAATGCGCTCCAAAACGACTGTAAGCAGCACATTTAAATTTTATTGCATAAATTATTCAACCCACCAGTCTGTGAACTGCCACGGATCCTTGGGAAGGATCGAGGTGGCAAGTTACGGTTCGAAACACTTTTCCCCACCTAGCGGAGGTGATTTCAGTTCCGGCTTATGGCGAAAGGTGAGATTTGGTATTGATCGTGGAGTGAAGGTTTTACAATATTCATGGTGCATAAAGGTGGGGGTCGGAAATTTTAAGCGGAAAAACTCAATCATCGTAACGGAAATAGAAGAAACAGACGAATTGTCTGATGCAATTTTTTGTTTTGTTATGCAAACGATAAATCAGAAACAATGCATTTCAAATGTATTCATGCGCCCTTTTTCTGGATAAATAACTTTAATGGCATGCGAGTATGAAAAAAGTGTCTGGAAGTATGATTTAAACCACAAAAGGAAAATGTTCTTAGTAAAATTTTGTTCAAAACCATTTTTAGCAGCCAGCAAAATTGAATGCTTACTAAATATCAAGAGCGCCAGGATGAGCTAGGATTATATATGCTTTACCAAAAAATTCTCTATAATAATGCCTTTAAGTATTTGAATTAAAATCTTCTCCTATCGATCCCTATAATTATCCATTTCTTAAAGTAAGTTTGCAACGAAACCAAAATCCACAGCGAATTTCACAAAACAACATTAAATCACGCTCAAAACACATTTCTACGCGTTAACATTCCAAAAACATCTTTCAAAACACAATTATTAGCGGATTACTGATTTGAGCATGATGGTATCGCCTGTAAAATATTTCTTCGGTGCGTCCCGCATTCAAGACACAGCGTTGAAAACCTTCCCTCAGTTCATTGGTTTAATGCGCAAAGAATTATTGTACGCTGGAGAATTGTTGTAAAAGAAGGTAATAATGTCTCAAAAATTTGCAGGATTGTGGTGTGATTTTTAAAAGCTGCGGCTGCTGTTTTTCTAACACGACGGAACACCGAGTGACCCGATGATGGATAGGTTTTTTTCTGTTTGAACTATGGAAAACAAAAATGTAAGCAAAGCAAAGGGAAAATAAACAAATGCATCTTATTCCTGAAATAAATTTATTGTGGGTTTAATCATTTGCTTTTTGCCTTGACAGGTTTTGATTGAAATGTTTCGTGCAAAAAGAAAGGACAACCAATGTCGGTAGTATCGGTTGCAAATGGTTGCCTTAGAAAATTACATTACGTTTCGGTGGTTGATGAATTTATGACTTCCGTGTTAATGTGTCGAAAAATGGGTCAAAAATCCAAATTTTTCAGTATTCTTATGTGCTAAAGGCAACCTACTTTTATCAGTTAATATTTATTAACAATATAAATACCACAAGCCTATTAACCTGGGTTAAAAAACCATTTCTTTTCAGAAGTTCAGGCATTTTTCACTGTGCAATAGAAGCGTATCTATTAAATTAAAGTAATTCCTCAGTAATGCATATCAATCATAATGACAACTTGAACATCTGTCACAGTACAGTTTACAGTGTTCTTCATCCACTTAAATCCTGCTCCCGCAAAGCTGCTGAATGTTGCCAGGATGTTTCCATTTAACCCCCTGCAATAATCCGGTCCAACCGATAAATGGAAATAAATCGTTTCCTTACGCTGGGAACATGAACGCATTGCAATCGGTTGAAATTCGTGTTGTCACCAAAGCAGAGTTCTCTTGTCAATATTTCCTTCTTTGTGTGTTTTATTTTTTCTTCTTATAATCGAATGCTTTGTCCATTTCCGATGGACATTGCAGTTAAGAAAAGTGAAACAAAGAAATATACCAGCAACGTTGCCCAGCACCAGGCACGCCACTTCTCTCAAATTTCTTTTTTCTTCTGTATGTCCACCATTCCAATGTCCAGAACACACCGTCACACAAAAACACAGACACACACACACACACTTATGGCCAAACTGGGACGGGAAAGTGTCGTTTCAGGGCGAATAAAATATTTCCACACTTTATTAAAATGTCATCGGGAGAGATTATCTCCTCAATTTCCATCTTGGTTTTATCGTTTTGATGATTTGCTTCGACCCTCTTTAAATCCCTGCCTATTCCGGTGAGCTACTTGCGCTTTTCTTTCGCTCGGCAACCCGCATTTCTGGTGCCCGTCATTCGGTCTGTTTCGCATCGTTTGCCGCTGTCGTCTGATCTTACTGCCCAATCTGGCTGTGCCGCTGTTATCTTCATCCCGGAAGCACCAACGTTCACAAGAAAGGACATCTTTCATCACCGGGCCCCGAGTATTAAATGTCGTACATTGGTCGGATGATGGTGGTTTGGCAGATTTCAGCCGGTACGGCTAAGTGGAAGCATGTTGAAGAACCGTTCGCAGCTGGGCACGAGGTCGGAAAATGTTTCTGGGACTGAGTTTTTCCGTTAATGGGGTTTTGCACAAAGTTCCCCGTTTTTTGTGCGGCACCGTGTGACGCGTCCAAGGCATCGGAGGCTGGATGGATGATGATTTTTTAAATACTCCTGGGAGAAATTTGACACGTGTCCGGAATCGAGTGCGGTCGATTTTTGCTTTTTTTCATTCGTCCTTTTTATTTGTATTTTTTTTTCTCGTGCTCTGAAACAGCACCAACCGAACTGCCATCTTCTGGTAACAGTTCTTTGCTTTCCATTCACTCTCCAGCGCTTTCAATTCGATTCTTTCTTCCAGAGGAAAACTTTCATCACCATCAAAACCCCTTTTGTTCGGGATGTGTAACTGATCGTCGGACGAGGTGGATTGCATAATGAGGTTAGTACGGTGGCGTGGAAACAAGATCAGGATCGGGGATAAATGGCTGTTGACATTTTGCTCTGACGCTCATTAGTAGCTGATTTGACGGGAGGAACACCTTAATGATGGTCAGTGTTTCTCACAGAAGGATATCATTTCAAACAATTCATTAGGTTTGGAAAAGTTGGCCAATTTATTTGTTTTTATAGCTTGAAAAGAAGCACAATTAAAGATAGCCTATCCGAGTAGTTAAGAAACTTGTTTGTCCCTTGTCTTTCTAAAAATCTATCATCGCAACAGGATTTTTTTTCAATTTGTTTCTTATCACAGTGATTTTTTTTTTGTTTTTAACTGAAAACAAATAAATGAAAGTATAAAAACAAAAATATCCGCATTAATGGCGGACACCAATTTACAATTATAAAAATGAAAATGGAAATACCTTGACACCTTGCAATGTAAAAATGCATTCACAACTATTTTAGCAAATATGATTAGTACAGCTGGAAAAAAATATTCCCATCAGGCAAAAAAAAACTCACACAATAATAAAATATTGTCACCAAACCGAAACCTCATTGCCCATGATCAGTGTGAAAAAGAAGTGTACTCCACTTTTTGCATTTGCAAATGACACTTGTTCTTGACATGCGGTGTGCAAAAAAAAAGGACAGCTACCCGCTTCACTCATTCTCTTAATGGGTTTTGTCCCCGAAAATGTGGAACTCCTACCCTTACCATCCGACGTGTTGTCACCCTTCCGATTGGTTCGACTTCAGTCGGGTGTGGTGCTAACGTGTTGAGGTAAAGTGTACGAGTCGCATCCCCAAAAAGCATTTCCGGAATCCTTCCACCACCAGATTTGCCTTTCATGGTGTCCTTCTCATCCCCGATAAAACGGAAGCTGTTGGAATGTTTAAAACTCGTTCGTTGAAAAAGGAAAGCAGAAGTGAAACCAAAAGCGAAAGTAAAACCAAAACAAACACACAAACAGTAAGAATAAACTGTTTTTGCTTCCTTCAGGGCGCGACAAAGCGCCACGCGGATATGGAGGTTCCCGTGCAATTTTTATGGGAACAGAGGCCCGATCATCATCATGGTCACAAGTTGAACATTTATTCGTATGTGTCACAGTCACAGATTGTGTTTATGGCATTTAAAAATTCCGTTATTACCCTTTTTTTATAAACGTTTCCTCATCGTTGCCGCTGCTTCTTTTATTTCCTGTGTGTGTGTGTTTTTTTTTTGTTTTTGTTTTTTTTTTGTTTCAACCTATCTGCTGTTTATGTTTTCTGCCTTTACCGCACAGAACATGCCATCCTTTTTGGCACTTCCCGAAGTGAAATGTTTTTGTTCCACCTTGCGGAAGATGCTCCATTTCCGTCGATAGCTATGCAGGAAACTAGTCTATTAATGGCATCGGATGCACTATCGGGTGCTAACATAAACTGACCCTAGGCATTATTAATAATATTAATAGTACGAAGCTGTTCCATCTCTTCAACGTTCTTTTATGACTAACTACGTACAGCATTCAGAAGAGAGAGAGAAAAAAATCACAATTGAATATCCATTACAGCATGCTTATTAACATTCATACAACACCTTCCCATTGCATAAACGCTCTGGATTTGTTTATTGTTATCTGTGCTATCATCACGGATTTCCCAATGCCTACGCACGGTACAAGCCAACACCCTTCGTATCATCCTTTAACACTTGGAGAGGCACGTGATGAAAAGTGCTGCCTTCGGTATCACTTTTTGTTACATGGATAAATAAAAACACCAGCCCCGTTTCGTGAAGCTCGTTAAAAGCAGTGCTTTGAAAACATTTACCCCCTCCAACCCCATCTCTCTCCCTCCGTCAGCGTGTTCTGCAAACCCCATTCAATCCATTTCAACAAATAAATGCATGAAACAAGGACGAAGAAAAAGCAACATACAAAAGAAAAAAAAAAGAAAACGCGAGAAAAGTGAATCCTTGGCTTGGAAAAATAGCAAATGCGAGGCGTTGGTAAAAAAAACGAAAAACCAGGCACAGACACACCGACGCAGCACAGAAATAATAAATTTAAATAATTTTATCATTATCATGCGGGAGCTGTTATTGCTTTTTTATTAATCGTTAATTTATGGCAGCTTTCGCTCATGTAAAATGGATCCAAAGGCTTGCCCGCCGGTGCCACAGTCGGTGGCACGAAAAACAAAGAACGAAGAGAAAAAAAACACACCCAAAGCGCAGGCAAATGAAGCACGCCAACTCTGGCCTGGGGGGGAGTTTCTTCGGAAGCGTTTGTTTATGTTGCGCTTGAACGCCACCAGCGTCAGTTTGTGGACCCGGATCGATCGGTAACGCACCGGCCCGCCCCAAAGAGCAGCAAGAGTACTCGGGGCCAACGAGCTTGGCAATAATACGCACCCATAAAATGCACGGCCGCGATCCAGTGGCAAAAGCCCATACACACACACACACACACACACACACACACACACACACACACACCCTGTACGGGGCGGACAAGCGCTCTAAAACAAACCTCCCGGTAAACTCGGGGCCTCATCTCACTGGGAAAAACGATTCGTATGCTGAAATGAATGATGATGTCCTGCTCGTAGCGCATGTTGGTATGCGTAAAGGCAAAGGAATAATAGGGCAAAAACAAAAGTACGCACAAAAAATCCGAAATTGTAATTTCCCTAAAAAGCAGAATGAGTAGAAGAGAGCAAAAAAAAACACAAAACAATACGCACGGGTGCAAATGATGGGTTTTTGCGTAACAGCTCCTTTACATGGGTATGCATATGCGTTTTTGCGTGGGTACTGGGTGCTGTTGAAAGGTTTTGCGTCGATGGTAATTTTATTGTCACAAGATTCATGATTAAATATTGGCTATAAATGGTTCCGGCTAACATTGCTTATGTGGCATTTGGTTGGGGAAAATATTTTAGCACAATTTTAGTGATAAATTGAACTTGTTACATGTACATTGATATAATGCAACAAAATACAAAAATGCGTTCAATAAACACTTGAAAGGATGGAAAACTATATTTTTTTGCATTAATGTGTAAAGGTATATCTTGTATGTTCATCAATCTAATAATTGTTGATTCTTTTTTAACTATTTTTTCACTCGCTCTTATTTAATGACGAAACAAAGAATTCGTCCCTTGTTTAATTGAAACTTATTTATTTTTACCTTTAAAAAAATGGAATAGAAAAACTGGAATGGAGAAAACATTGGAAAATATTTTTTAGGTAAAACTTTCCACCAAACTATTCTTCTTTTTCAAATTTACCAAAACCTTAAAAACGGTTATTATGAGCGTACCTAGAAAAAATTTATTGATACTTTGTTGTACATTTGTCACAAAATGATGTCCATACTGAGTTATACTAACCACAAGTATAGAATAAGTGTATGCCAACTTTTCAACTCAATGTTCTTGCCAATGAATGAGGAGTTTGTTGTATAACTCTTATGCATCGCTCTTCAACTCCTCGTCAACTATTGGTAGTGCATTATTATTTTAATAACATTTGGCTACGAATACTGACTTTAAATAAAATTAAACAGAGATTAGACACTGCAACACAATCAACTGTAATTTTGCTGCAGTAATGCATCTATCAGTAATACAGTATCTATCATAAAGATATGAATATCCTGTGAAATTGCGTTTGGAGGGTATTTTCGGTAGATTTCGAGAGAGCTTCAACTTTTTCAGCAAATATCAATTTTAAATAAAACAAGAAACAAGATCCTTTAACATTTGAAACCAACTCAATTTTAAAGTTTGGTTCATTAGGGACCAATAAATATTTAGATTTATCAAACATTTAGCACCAGCCGGCTTGGTGGTGTAATCAACATTTCCTCAAAGTAAAAAAAAGTATATTACATACTTGATTCACTGCTACCATGAGACACAGAAAAAACACATAATTAAAATATAAGAATCAGGAAATCTGGTTTACAATTGTTCAGTGCAATTTAAAAAAAAGTAAATGAACAACTATTGAAAGGAATAAAAAAAATCAGAACATAAGTTTGTAACCTGTTCGAAAGTTATACAAAGCTGGAAGGACATAGAACGTACTGCGTATAAACTGGTAGGAGTCCCAAACATTAAAATAGATAACCTAATTAGACCAGTTAGAAGACTCATGAATTTCACAATACCTAAAAAATTTACGGATCACATTATGTTATACATGTAAAGTAGACCTAAGATTGTACTACGTACCACAATTTTTTTGAATTTTATAATAAGTAACGATAAGTATCCACGTAAGATGTACATAATAAAATTCAGTTTATAACAGTTAAAAAAAGGAACATAAAAAATTAAGATAAGAATTATAATAATATAATTCAATAAATTATATTTAAAGAAACAAAATCATAAACATTAATTAATAACAACACATTTAATACTTTCTTTAAACCATATTAATGGCAAATGTTTAATAAAAAATTAACATGAAACACATAAAAAAACAAAAACATAAACATTAAATATTACAATAAATAATAATAAAAAATAACAAAAATAAAAATAATTTAATAATAAAATTCATAGTTAAAATTTTAGCACAATTCTGAGGCCAAAAAATGAAATGCTTTAAACGTCTAAAATTCCATTTTAAACATATTATACCTTAAAACCCTTACTCCAAAGGATTGAAACCGTTTCGAAACAAAACAAAAAAACTGTTCCCATCAGTTTTGTTAGGCTGATGAAAAACTAACACTGCATCGAGCAACGATCTCATCAAGCGCCAAGTTCTGCCAAGTTCAGTCCAACCCGGAACACGACGTCAGCACAGCGTGTCCCTGCACTTCAATATATTTTAGCCTTCCTATAAACTCGTTAAATTTTATCGCATTACCAACACTCAATTAATTCTGCTCAATTGGCTTACTAACTTTCTCCATCTCGCTCGCTTCTTACGCGCTCTGCACCGGCAGCATTGAGCTTTTTGGAGCCCGGCTATCAGCGTGTCACATCGTTACCGCCGTCAGCTTCCCAACTCCTTTTCCACCGTCCATCGTGGGCGATACATTTTGATTGTGTTTCGATGTCCACTGATTGTTGGGCAGACGACAGAGTGGACGGGTTGTGGTAACCGTGACCATCACACCAGAGCCGAGATGGTTTTATTCGCGTCCACTTTTGACTTCCGTTCGGGAATTTCTTCAACGTAGCTGCTGGAACAACTTAGATGAATCGTTTATGGCTGGTCAAATCGCGCATCCTTGCGGTGATTTCTTTGCTTTCCTTATCGAACGGACCTTGCCAGAAAGTATGTAATGGTGAAACAGACGCTTGCTTTTCAATTTCCTGTCGCACACCTTTTTTTTTCTTTTGGTTTCCTGTCCATAGCTACGCTGCGATAAAGCTTTCAACTTACTCACCTCAGTCACATTTTAGTTTTTTGTCGATCGAAGCGGTCATGAAAAAGGTACCACATCGAAGCTTTTGCGATAACGTCATTGTTCATACAAGATGCGTTAAAATCTTGACCGATGGTTTGGTGAGAGGAAATAAACGAATACTTATCAAGGAGAAAATATCTTAAATAAAACAATTTTTCCAAATACTTGCACAAGCATAAAAAAATTCTTCTCGCTTTTTTGCACTACTGTTTGGGTGATTTTGAGGTTGGCTCAAATAAAAGCGTTCTGAAGAATCAGAAGGCAGACACAACATCCACTATGAAAAATTATGAATTAGTACTGAAATATTTGAAAAAAAATAATCTTAAATTTTTTTTAACTCGAGTTTATAAACTCTTAATCAAAAGATTATTTTTTTGTTTTTAGTCAATTTAGTCAAAGACTGAATGATTCAGTTCACTATTCCTAACGCCAAACAAAGCATTTCTTTTCTTCTAAATCAGCTCAAACTTATTGCCCAACTTCTGATTAAAGGCCGACCATCGATAAATTGTTGGGAATTAAGTTTCCCAACTGCCCCGTTTCATATATCTATCCCCGGCACCAGAGTCACCCATCCTGTGTGTACGGCACTCTTCCATCGTTTCTGCTCTGCCCATCCTCACCAACTGGTTGCTATTGACCATCATGATACTTTTCCTACTTCCGTTGTCTAACTATTGGAATGAACCTGAACCTAGCGATAAGTAATGAACCAATTGAGATTGCCGTCCTACTCCTTTTTTTTAGCAAAACCCAACGTTAGCTGCAATTCCTTATTACTCTCACTTGGGACCGTAGCCGGAAATCATGATGGCCACCGGGGATATCGAAGTTGAGTGCATTCCGCGTACCGATCATGGTCACGGGATCAACCCTTTTTTTGGACGTTAAAGTTCAATTCCCATTTCCGTTTTCCCAGCCGCTACGTGACAGGATGGACGTAAGCAGGAAGTCATCCTGGTCGCGGATCGCCTTCAAGCGATGGGAGATGCTATAGCTAGCTAGTGACATAAAAAATGAACCAAAAGATCGCTAAGTAGGAAATTGAACCAGTTGCAGGATGGTTCATGGAAACCGTAGCTACCGATACGATGAGACGAGTCGTTTCCGAGACGCGAAGGAACAGGTTCGTTTTGGCCTTGCGGTCAAACTGATAAGAAAAATGTCTCCGGACCGAGTTTTGAGAAAATTAAGAGTGATAAATTCTAAACTTCTCGTCGCATGCAAGTGCTTGGGAAAAGGAAGGGTTTTTTTCTGTGTCTTTGTGTATTTAGTACCCACGAAGTGCATCAGTTTTGCTTGGTCACATCATTAATGGGTCTCTTTAAGTTGTTCTAAAGAACCGACCGGAAGTTCATGTTTATGACAAAGGAGTTCCCACGAATTTGTGTCTACTGCTTGAAAAACTGAGCAAACGGAACGAAAAAAAAAAATAGAATACCTAACGAAGCCTGCAGCATCATTTTTCCATTTTCAAGTCGATAAATTAACTGCTTGAGCAGCACAACTCTTCCTGCCCGGCTATAATCAAATTGGGTCTGGTGAGAAAATCCTTCAAAAAGGGGAACCCATTTACAATAGATCATCATTATCGAAAGACAAATTGTTATTGTTTTTCGAAGCAATTGCAATGTATCGGCAGAGCTTCAGTATTCAGACGTGAGCAGCATGGCTACTCCATTACGGTTCGGTAATGTTTTCTTACCATATTTGTTTGTCGTTTTTTTAAAGCTTACAGCGCAAAAAGATTTGTTTCGTTGTGTGTATTTTCTATTCGTCTTCTTTCCCCACCCGGTAGAAGAACGCTTCATTTTAATAAGGTACAGCCTAATATGTAGGCTTGTTTTGTAGGTGTACTGGGAATAGAGTACAAAGGGAACGTACTCGTACCGAGACGCGCGAAAGCATAAACAAATGAAAACTTATGATCTCTGTACAGACAGCTTACACGAATGATATAACCCCTAGAATAGGTAAACTTTTAAACAAACAGACTTTAACAGCTTCAAATGACTTTTAGACAAACCGCACTGTCGCCCTCAATTTACGCCGGAAATGTTTCCTCAGAGTCGCATAAACCTCCCTTTCACACATGTCATAAAATATGAGTCCGCTGATAGTGAACGTGGTACTAAGCCGGATGAAAGCATCCGGCCATTTGTGCAAGAGCTTGACCACAGTTCGCCAATGGCTGGTATATGCAGGCAATCGCGTGTCTATGTGTGTGTGTGTGTTGCTGTGTGAATGTGCGAAAGCACCTTCCGTTCCGATTTTTACACACGAAACATAATTCACGTTCATCATCCCCTCTAGGGGGAACTAACCCATTAGCGGGCAAAAGGTATCGAGAAACAGTTAATTACTAGCAGAGATTTTCCGCACACAGTCGTACGGGGGACCGTATCACACGGAAGCTTCATTTAGGCACACGGCAGCAAGGAAACCGAATGGAGGACAGCATCCGAGCCGAAAACCCATTAGCCCCCAAAAGACTTATAAACGCAAAGGTGTAAACCCCAAAGAAAAAGGGGATAATGAAAGAAATTTTCCAAATCTTTTCCTCCCAAACTCGACTTGGCAAACGTTGGACGTGGGAAGTGGGAAGTGTGATTAGTGGTTGAAATTTATGACCATGGTGAAAGTTCTTTATTTTCTAATTATTTCACCTGCCGTACCGTGCTAGGGTTGGTGCATCTTAGCGGTTGGTTGAAACTATTCTTCGCCAGTTGCTAAGAATAATTGCTGCTCAAAGGAAAGTCATTCAAATTTCGAGTATCCAATCAAAAGCATTATCAATTATTATATCAACAAACAAGCAACACTCATCGGTGGTAAGTATGATAATATGAATAATTCTTACGAATACAAATACATATAAATCATAACTTAATTTGGCTCAAAATGTAAAGTGGTAAAACATAACAAAAAAAACATAACATTGTAAGCATTTTTAATAAACGAAACAAGTAAACAATTGATGTTTAGATAATGATAACCTTACACTCAAACTTACCTCGATCGTCTCGTGGTGGGATCTTTCATAACCATAACTTCTGTGATTTCGCCAAATTTGCTAAAGTAGTCTCTCAAACTTTCTGTAAGAGAGGAAAAAGAAAGAAGAAAACGTGATAATTTTAATGCGTCCAGAAACATTAATAAAAGAAAAACTTTACAAAACACATTATGTTTCACACAATGTAAAGACGACATTTATCCTTTGCACAGTCCCGGTTCTGCATTTAATACCCTAATAAACCACTTATACAATTCGCCATTTTATCTCTTAACATACTGCCGTTGGACGGTGTGCGTGTGTCACGTGTGACACAACCGTTTCACATTTCGGAACGAAGGTATGCGTGAATGGATTGAAATGTTCTCGTTAGCATAAATATTTTCCTCCCTTTTCTTCTGCACCTTTCCGTTGCTCAATTAAGGTGAAGAAGTGATAGACAAAGCGTAACGAAAATAAAAAATAAATAAAAACAACACCTCACGAAACATAATATCGTCACGAAAAGCGAACCATTTCCCTCAGCGCCTTGGTAAAATCGCGGAAAAAGGTTAACAAAACGTAACATCCTTCACTCCAAAGCAGAGACTCGGAAGGGTAGATGCGCAAGATGGTGGGTGCCCATGAAAAGATAAAACTTTTTTAATGGCCTGACATTTATGAATTCTAACACCTTCCCATAAGGCAGTCGAAAATATGCGCCGGCCATAATCCATTTTCTTCCATTCATCCAGTCCAGTCGGTGACAATGGTAATCTGCCTGGTTGGCATTTCGGCATTTCGTACTCTTATTTATTTCCTTCACGAAGGGCCAAACCTCGAGTGGTACGGGCTGGGTGAAAAAAAACGTGACAATGTGTAAGCCAATGTAACAAGCGAATGCAACCGGAAATTGGGAAATCGTGCGAATTTTCCCAAAAACTTTCTAAAACCCCTGGACAACCACTTCTTGCTAAGAGGGACACCCAGCATAAAACAACGGGAAAAAGAAACCCCATTTTAACTACCATTCGGACGCGGATCGCGCGTGAAGGGATACGAAGGTGGATTGTTTTTGTTTCACGATTGGCCTTTATTTCATCTGCAAGTCCGAGGCTGAAGGGGTGGGTATGAAGATGGATGCACGCCCTGAAGGAACGGTTGACTTATTGAGAGATATTAAGAAACCGTGATCCCGAACGATGATCCCGAACCCTGGCATTAGAAAAGCGCCGGAAAAGTCCCATTCAAGAGGGCTCGTGATTCAAATTAGAAATAAACTTACTTAATTCATTTAAACTTTCCTAGATTAATCTTTTCGAAACATTTAACACTTACTTTTATAGGAATTAAATTACCACCCCTCCACACACACACACACAACACACTTAATTCTGTCCGCCCAAGCAAGCAAATGTTGGGAAAGCCACTGTGTTCCACTGTCTTAACACGCCTTAAGCTTGTGTGAGGCATCTTCTGTGAGGTTTGTGGTGTGTGGGCAACCAGGCAGGCAGAAGTAGGTATGCGTATGCGGCCAAAAGGAGGTAATTGCGGTAAAGTTTGTGCTCAGTACCGTGGGGGTACCTTTCTTCGTTCAACAGCTCCATGAACGCTTGTTGGGTAAATGAAATTATTCTCCACTTTCACATGCATACTGTGCGGGTTGTAAGATACATAGCCAAACTTGTACCAACCTCTCACCCCTCCCCACAGCTCTCCTGTTATCCCATTGCCCCCCAACCCTTGTTATATGAATATCCGTAACGCAACGTACTCGGAAGTGGCAACACTACGCCGAGCTACGGGCAACGGTTATGGTAAAGATATTAATTTGAATATTTTCCCAACTTCAAACGAACGAAAGGCCCACCGAGACCGATATACCCCCGGTGCCGTACCAGAGGGTTTGCGTGCACTTAAGACGCAAAAAGGGGTAAAACTTTACTACCACTAGCCGGGTTCGTTTGTGGCACCGGTAACACCATACCGGCGGAGGCACGGGTCATCCGGACCCATCTGCCCGCACTTACTGCTGCTGCCGGCTAGGAAAAACCGACCTTCCATGGCCCGGCTTCATGCACATGGAGAGCAGATTTATTAAAATTAGAATACTTTGCAAAAGTGCGTTTATTATGGGTGAAGAAAATTGCAACACATTCGATGTGCGATGCGGAAGGAAGGAGAACCACCAGAAGCGTGGTGTTAAATTTAGCAATGAAGATTAGAACAACACAAAGCTTTCACAAGTGACCACAGCGTTTACGCAAGTGAGGTTTTTCGGTCGGCCGTTGTGTGTGTGGGAAAGTTCAGGAGGGGGAAGACAGGGACTGGCGACAATTAAAAAGCAGCCATCCCCTTTTAAAATGGAAGGATCGGGATCGAGCGTACAACGACCGGGAAAGGTATGTTGTTTGAAAGAGAATTGCATTTTCTTCGTTAGAAGGTTTTGTTGCAGCACATGCTTTCGATTTACAAAGATGCCATGTCCTTTTTTAACCAAATGAATGGTAATCTCTTTCGGAATAGTTGAAGATAGTTTCCTGCCTTTTCCATAAGAGTTCGTTAGTCTTATTGAACAGTATTGGCCAATCGGGTATCGGGGTTTAATGTTGATAGTAATTTTCTTTTGTTAGAATGTTATATAATGATAATTGGATCTTTTCTTAATTTGAACATGGTTTACTAAAACTGATATGGTTTATTATATGGACCTTTTACAATACAGTGTGTGTAAGATAACTCGTTTTATGTGATTTAAAGAAAAAGTTGAAGAGATAGAATAAAATTTAGGTGTATAATGAATTGAACATAAATTCATGCTGAATAATATTAATTTATGGGGCGGCCCGGTGGTGCATGTGATAAACGGCGCCAGTCCACACGGCCGGACCGGGTTCAAATCCCATCCGGACCGTCCCCCCGTAGCAAGGACTGACTACCCGGCTACGTGGTAAAATAAGTCTAGTAAGCCAGAAATTGCCGGCGTGACCTGTAAGGTCGTTAAGCCAAGAAGAAGAATATTAATTTATAATTTCAAATAAATTGTTTAAAAAAAACATTTAACTTGATTTGCATCGAGTTCAGATCAATTTCAATCGGTTTTTAACATGTCCTTGTGTTTTTCTATATTGTAGGAAAACAATGTATGCAATATTTTGTATCGCAATAAGCTGACTGATAAATTAATGATAGAAATCACACATTTTAAAAACTCACGCAAAAAAATAAATTTTCATATTTGAGTCAAAACCAGTCGAAAGAATATTAAAATAGTAATTCAAATCGAAAAATAAACGAATTTTCGGCCAATGAATTGTTCAGGCCTATATTCAAAATGTCGTTTGAAATTTTTTTCACCATTTCTTTTATTGCTAAAAATATTTATTGGCTTGTATGAATATTACACACTGTATTATCGTGTAGAAAAGGTATTAAGGCAATATGCTTAGTAAATAACAAAAACCGACAGTTTTGTTCGTTCTAACAACTGTATATTTTTAAAAAGAAAATTCTATATTTTATTTAACTAGCTGCTTTTATTTACGATTATTATAAAACTAATGGAACTCTACTAAAACACCACTTTTTTAACCTAGATCTTACCAATAGGTAACCAAATTATAAATTTTTAATCCCTTACAAATCATGTCTATCAATATAAGCTACCAAAATCCTTAACAAATCTGTTTAAATAGCGTTCAATTACACATACATGTGCTGTAGAATTGAATACTAATCTCCAAAACTTCATCAACGCAAAATGCGCTGTAACTCTTGTTTTATATCTATTTGGCTACATTATTTTTGCGTCTTTTATTTTTCGGTTTCATTTATGCTTCACCAACACAATGACACAATGATGTCTTCAAATGCATAACCTTTTTTCTGGTTCTATAGCATGTCTCTTAACAACCTGCTTTACTAATGGCGATTAAAAATGGACACCAAGCTTTCCGAAGTGTTGGCAGCATTTAAATAAAAAACACTATCAGCAACGCACAATCTCTTCAGCGGCAAAGTCTTTTAATCTGCACACTACACACATACCCCTAGCTACTACACTGGTATGTAAAATATTCTTTCACCTTTTGCTTCCACTTCCTTGCCCAACTTCGCAACTCACATGTTATTCCCGGCAAGGTTCTGTAGGCTGAAAGGTTGCGGTTCGTATGTGTGTACGTTGTCTGCGGTTTGAGCATTAGCTCGTTGTGGCCAATGGAAATCCCTTTGTAGCGTTGAACTAGAAAAAGGCTCACTTAAAAGATCTCATCACCACCCGTCCAAGATGACCCGAAACCCCAAAAAAAATCCCAACCGAGAGAAAAAGAGGATGATGTTCTACTAAACTTACACTCACGGCCCACACACTCGTACCGCTCTCTAACTTGAACCCCTTGCACAAACGAGTGGGAAAAAGGATGTGGTGCTAGTGGGATGTTTTTTTTTTGTTTAGTAGAGAATGGTTTTTATCAAATTCTTCTACTGGGGATCGGTAGAACATAGAAATTGTTTTAAAACCAAAAATAGGTACTTTCACTATGTTTCATTAAAGTTTTCCTATCTCAGGTTAGTGTAGCATGATCATCGACCCCATCAGCATCATCATCACACCATCGGCCAACAGGCCAGATTACTAATCCCAGCATTCTTTGTGGAGCACGGCGACGGCAGGAAGGTAGGCTAGCCAATTACCGAGGCAGAGGCGAGTCTGAGAGTTCTATTCTCTATCTCTGCACTGTATGGCACCGAAACGGTATCATAAAACGGGCGTAAAGTGGCAAATGTGTGCGTTTGTGTGTACGCTACACATAAGAACATGCTAGAGAACACAACAAACAAAAAATAGGTGAAACTATCAACGGAAAGCACCGAATGCAAAAGGCCGACTAACAATAGGCCATTGTGTTGGGAAATGGCAATGAGTATACTTTCAGGCGCTGATATGATGGGCTTTTTTGTTTGTGCGGTAATACTTTGTAGGTGGTATTAATCCTTTTGCGTTTTGGGAGGAGGTTAGTGTGTTTTTTTTTTGCTTGTCTCATAACCGGGAGAACTCATACATTTGTATGGTGTGGGTGTACCCCATTACAGATTCAGCACAAAAGAACTCATTTTCTATTAGTGAAAATTCGTTCACTCGTGTCATGATTACGCTCATCCGGGACCAAGCATAAGGTCACAGAGCAGTTAGTTGATTTCAACTAAGAAAATAATTGTAAATTAAGTTAGCATCCTTCCTTAACTGTTTCAAATTCATTGAAGTGTATTCTATCGGTATAAAATATGATTTTTTGGTCCGTTTTTTTTCGCTCACACCCAAACAGGGCACAAATCGTTTGGGTACAATTAGTCGATAGCTTTTCCCATTTTGCTAATAGCATGCACCGGCAGTTTGAATCTCGTACGCAGAAAGAATTATGCTCCCGTACCTACTATATCAACGGACAATGAGTGTGTCCGGTGCTCGGTTAAACACAAAGCTGATCGAGGCTCATATTTCATACACCCCATTTTCATACGAGGCGAGTACACTTGGCTCGGACAGGAAGTTAAACATTGCTTAAACGACAATGCACTGTAACCCTGCCTGTAACAGCTGGTGTACACTCGATTCGGTGGGTAACACTGGACCGTGTATGTGTGCCGCTTGTCACAGGATGCTCTTTGACACGCATAAATGTGTAGCTTTCGGCCATCCTACCCTTGAAGTTGAACTCACTTGTCCGATGGGCACACCAAGCGAATGGTACCACATATTTAAGTGACAGATATGAAATAATATACTTGAGAAGTTTAGCATCATAATTGGACGTTACGAGATCCAAAAGTGGAGCTAGTTTACTTTACACACACCCAGCTCCCCTGTTTGATTGGTTGCTTGTTGTGGAGCAAAAGAAAGAGAATCAAGTACTCAAAAAGCTTTAGTCTACCGAAATATAGGAATTTGTGTTTCCTTGTATACTGCTTGGAGATAGACACACATGGAGAAGAAGAAAAAATCTGAACTGTCCTTCAAGGTTCTTCCTAAGGCTTGATGCGGCTAGAAGTTTTAATAAGAGTAACCTCCTACCACCTATACATTGCTTTATTGTTTGGCCAGTTCGTGTTGAAGATACACGAAGGGTGAGGTACATATGTGTGTGTGTATGTGCATGAAACAGGGAGATTGGGTGATGAAGTTCCTCCATACCGTCCAAAGACGGAGTATCACCCAACTCCAAAAAACGGAACCAGTTTGTCTCCCATTGTCTTCGGAGATAAATCACTCTCGGATTCTTATCGAGATGGGCCTCGTTAGGAATCGTTTCCATCTGTCCGTCTGTGCAGCATCTGTGCGTTGGTTGGAAATTCTAACCACAGCCACAGCTTCAAGAAGTGAAACCGGGATATAGAAAGGAAGGCACGACGGTATGAAGAATCTCTTCAACCAGTGAGATTACTTTTTCCGATCTACGTCAGCAGAAGTGGTCATTCGTCGCTCGGTAATCGTTGCGTATCCCATCGGTGTCTCCAGTGGCCACTGATAGCTGTGCCCCCGTTGGTTGAGTTCGTTCGGCCATACCGGCCCGGCAGTTCTTAAGCAAAAGACATAAGTACTCTTTGGCGAACGTGTAAAAACGAGGCAGGCCCCACTTCCGCTGGCTTTCAGTTTCTATTCTACTTTTTCTCATAATTTCTATCACCCTATTTCCAGCGAGAACGTGCTGCTGAATGATGGCCCTTGCCTCTTGCCACCAGCAGGAAAAATAAGACCATAGAGAGTGGTCAGTCCGTTGAAGGAAATGGAGTAAGAAGGCGATCATTTTGTACGATTTTATTGTTATGCCTTTGATGATAAACGTCGTCATCATTGCCCGGCCGGTCGGGAAACTTTCATTGGACGGGATGAAAGTCATTCATTGGGTGTAAAAGTCATTCGTTTTGGAGGGGGAAAAATGGAACTAAAAAAAAACCTCTATCTACCAAACCATCTTCGTTTCCATCATCCATCGTTTTGCCGACCCTCTTCAAAGCGAAACTTTCCCAGGAGCATCAAAAAATCGTTCACTATCAGTTCACGTTCACACTCGAGAAGCGGTTAGAACACCATCGCCTGGGACCATTAGCTGTCGTCGTCCAGCATCATCCAACAAGCATGGATGATGCCATGCCTGGTGAGCTGAATGATGGAATGAAACAGAAGCAACCAATAACACGCACCAACAAAAAATAAACCCGAAGGTGTTTGAATGCGTGCTTCCATCGTTTTGAATTGTCCGATGGTGGCGGGAAACTAAGCTGGGATGAGCAAGCATAGATCCTTCTTGACGGTGGTGCGAATTGTGTTAAGGATAATGATGTTTTGTTTGAACTAGACGTGTGTGCGTGTGGTACCTAGTGTACGCCTATAACCTACTTACCCCAGACCAGACAGACGATGCGTGATTGCTGCTCAGGGAGATCAGGACACTTGAGATGGAGAGCATTTTCTACAACAAACATTTCTCAGAAGTGACCAACAATCAATGCGTTCCCGGTCTCGATTAAACTGCTTACAACGGGGCTGGACTGTGGTATCTATTCCTGGTAGATAGTTAATGGTGAGTCATTATGATTGTTAAAGCCATATGAGTCTCCCTAAAACTAGTTCACCTTTAACTATTACTCGCTGCGCTTTAAAACAGTACACACAGTACGAGCGATAAAACCAATGAAACAATTCATGAGCTGTAGTACACATTCCGATGCCATTCCTAACAGCGAACAGAATCTGACTGATACAGTCACCATCACACATACATTGCGTGCGTCTGTTTCCCATTCATCCGAGGTTTCGGTTCGGGATTGTTAACTTTAACGATTGCAAGTATCCCAAAATGAATGTACTGCTGATACGATTGCCATCATTACCTTCAATGGTTCCTTCACCTATGGATTGTCATATGGCAAATGCCGCACAAAACTGTTCCACTGGAAATACTCGGCACCGGCAGACACTCCTCTATTCGTTGCCACCTTTCACGTGTAAGATTAAATGTCTGACGGATGCTTTTCATCGACTCGTGGAAAGATTCTACCAAATGGGGTAGTTGCTGAAATTGCTGAAGTAGGTGTAAATATCAATTGTACCCGTTGTATCGTTAAGACGAACCGAGGGAGGAGAGGGAAAAAAACCACCATTCCATGCCAATCTTCTGGTGGTGGTGATGAACAATAATGAGATCAGGATGAGTGAAGGTAATTGAAGTTGATCGAAGCACTTTCACCATTCAAATCGCTTCAAACGAACCTGCTGATTCATGAAATAAACGTGCATGAGCAATCAGAGTACATTGGATAAGCTGGAACAGGATACAAATGGTCATGACGCACGGTATATTGAAACAGATTTAAAAGCTTAGTGTTTTATTACAATGGCAAATGTGGCGAAGATTATCAGATGAAGGAATCTTTTATTTTGTTCATTCGGAAACAAGTAAGGTAAGAAATGTGTATTACTGATGACAACCAGTGGCAGACTTGGTATTTTCTACTTTATAAGATTGACAAACATTAATATGTAGAACACGATATCAAATTTTAGTATTAAGTTTTACTTATTCAGTTTCAAGTTGTGGGCAACTTTTTTGAAGTTAAACTTAAGCGATTGTTATTCTGAGATTTTCTTTTATTTAATTCTAAGTTCATAATTGAATAAGATTTAAATTTGTATTATTTTGATTTTCAAATTAAAAAAATATTTAAAAAATCAAATTATATTTTCCTTCAACAATTCTAATTATAATTCCTGCTTCTTTTGAACCATAAAACATTTTAATGAATCTATTCTATAGAAGAAAAAAAAGTACTTAAAAAAAGATCTCTAAAACGTTAAGTTTAGCAGTTTTGCGCATTATAAATCAATCTCTGTTGAAGCAACCATAATCCAGCGTTTTTTTTTCTCAGAACAGATCTACCAAAAGACGCGTACCAATCAAATTGTTTTATTTTTAGAAACTCAATACCTATTGCTTACTCCATCATTTGGAATGTATCCACCGACCGGTGAAGGATACCATGCACTACGCTATCGTAAGTAAGCACAACAACTCGCTAATCACCCCCGATTTTGATAGATTGTCAATATTGCATCGCATAATTACCGTCACTATTTGCTACCAGGCACATATAATTACGGCACACGTTTTCCCATTATCGTCACCCAGAAGCCCGATAGCCGCTGTCTGCAAACATGCTTTCGGTACCGGCCACGGTTGATACACCCGCAGCAGGTTGCCTACATGGTGCGTGATATGCAACGCATCCTGACACGAGTCCCAGCAGCGGAACCTCAAGGCACGGGTTTGGTGGTTGGGTGGACAGAACATGCAACTAATACCGATGCCCACATCGTGTGCGGTAACCTGCTGTGAAACTGTGACATTGATAAGCGAAATCCTACCATCGCAGCAGAATGCAATCATTAAGCGAACGCAACCCATCCGGTGGAGAAGGAATCGCACACAAACGAAACAGTTGCGCCAATCGATCCGATTCGAAAAGTACTGACTAATCAATAAAGGAAGGCTCCAGCTGTGTGTCGTGACGGTGTGTGTGTGTATTATGTTCGTGAACGTTGGTGGTAAGCTGCAATCTCCGGTGACGTTCACCCTTGCTAGCTGATGTTTATCGGCAAGCAATCCAGGGGGTTTATACGTACCAACGTTGAAATGTAAATGGGAGGAAAATGGGCAATCAAACCTTGGGGCCAGCTCATGGGGCCAACGGCAAATGAACGGTCGCGGGTGGTACGGTCAACAATAATGATGAAGTCGTGAATGGTAAAGTGGTCTCAAATTGTTCGATAGCATTATGCTTATTAATGTGCTACAATTAGTGAGAAAAATTCGTACCGCTGATTGATTGATGGAATACGATCGAGATTGTAAGATAAAGGAATATTTTCTTCCTTCATTAAAGTTACTTAATTTTTTGTATTTTTTGTAAGATTATTAAAAATTTATATCTAAAATAATTATTTACTTGAATTTGTTTACTTTTGTAATGCTATGTTGGACAACGGACTTACGTCTAATTGAGCATATTACAAGATATCCTAGTTTTTCCAATCAATCGTAATTAAAACTTGTTTTAACTATAATTTTAACTATAATTTTATTATTATTGTTATTGTTATTATTATTATTGTATATTATTATTGTTTTTGTTATTATTTTAAATTAAACATACTTTTATTTTTGAAGAATTACCAAACAATATTCTAGATTTGTGTTATACTTCAAACTATTTACATTAACCTAACATTTTTATTCAAAATATGAAATTGATCGCTTATGCCATCGATTCAGCTGTAACGAAATAACTCACTTCAGCTGTCACAACCTTGCTATCGAAATCAATTAACTGACCAATCGCTAATTAGCTTCCTGGCTCCCTGTGGGAGAAAAGTGGGAGAAACCCATCACATCCCATCCAGACACCGTTGGGATAACGGCGTAAGCGCTTCATAACACTTCAGGACCTCCCAAAAGTGCATAAGGCCAATAGAGGGGGAGAATGCGCTAAGCTAGGCACCAAGCGAAGCCATTTAAAATTGCAATTGGCACTCAATCGACGGCCACTCGCCGTACGCCAGTATGACTGGCTTTGCCTCCAGAGGGAGAAAATCGATCCCGACGCTGGACGTGATGGTGCACCTACCTGCCAAACGGAAAACTGCAACTCCACTCCGAGTATTTTTGGGGGAGTCTGGGGGGACTGCGTGTCGGATGAGCGATGGTACACGATGAACTTCCAAACGCGACGAACGCGACGGCATCATGACTTATGCATGTCACCCGATTCAGCACATTTCATGTGATTAATTAGGATGTGAGAAAATTAATTCCACTCCACATTGAATATGGACGCTGTCGCATCATACGCACGCCCTGGTGAAAGCCTTCGCCTTTCTCCGCTAGACATTCGCATTCGATCGCTGAGCAGCAGCAGCAGCAGCACCAGCAGAGGACCCAACGGGGTCCTACTGGTCGACCCAAGGTTCCTAGGCAAATGGCCACAAATGAGCTCACAAAGTGACAATTGATGTAGTTGTAGACTTGCTAATACACACCACCATTGGTTTTCCACCGGCCCGCTCTACCATTCCTCATCTTCGCATTGCACGCGGAGAACTCCCACCCAAAAGCTCCGCAAAGATGCGTTTGGCCGTTGGGCGACAATCGACAAGCTAATGGCATTTTAGTTCGCCGCACGACTTCAACGTGTAGCAGCACTTAGCACAGATAATGATGTCCAATAGAGAGTTCGCTCTTGGTGCCGAGCGCTATCCCGAGAAGATCCCGGCCGGGTGCATATCACACCACCCAACGGTGATGCGTTTGCAAATGATTCGCAATTCGATTTTGCTGAAAGCGGATAAATTTAGTCACGATGTACATTTAATAATATTTTAATTTCTTTCGCGATAAGTCCCATTTTCACGAAACAAGCAGCTGTTTAAGGTCCTGGGATTTTTTTTTTCTTTTGCGGATTCGTAGCAGATCCCTCCGCAGCCTGTCTGTTGTGTCAGAAAGCGTTTCCTGTTCGGTGGGAGAATTTAAACGACCTACCCTTCCCGTTCCTTCCATTCACTCTCCAAAACTGTACAAAGTACAATTAATTACCGGAGATGGCCGGAAGACAGGAACAGCATTGTCTGCACTTTTCTACAGTACACGTGGGCAGTACAGTTTTCCGCAAGCGGTATGGTTCCGATGAAGGTGTACATCTGCTGGGATGCGTTTGTGTTAGTGCACTCACACTGCAAAAGGCTCCAGAATCCAGAAGGGATCGGCGGGGTGGGAGCTTTCTCATACAAGCTTGCCAACAAGGAATCTCAGATTGTCTCGATTTCAAACATGGATTCACCCTCATTTTCTTACTCCCTTGTTGAACGTCCAAAGTATTTAGAATTTAATATTTAGACGATAATAAATCTTGAGGTGAATCCTGCAGCCTCAGACACAACGCCCCCGGGCATGGTAGAAGTGGAGTGTAAATTGTTCACTCAAACCCAACCCGGTTTTGCTTGTGTTGTAGCGAAGTGCAAGCTCGCTACTAATTTTCAAGACTACATCTTCCCTCACAGCCAGGGCCCAGGAAACGGGCTGCATGTTGAAAGAGGAAAGCAAACTTCCCGTTTTGCTGTCTCGGGTTTTTGTGTGTTGCTCTGCCTGTGGAATCGAGACACAATCTTGGCATGGAATCGAGGGGAGCAGGTTCGGTTCTCGGAACCCGGAATTGGGACGAGGATTGACCAGAAAATTGTGGAGTTGTTCAGAGTTGTGGTGAAAATTTATTCGTTTAACTACGCTCTGTGGTCAACCAGGTACGGTAGACAGGCCGGACAAAAGCACCCGGGTTGTGGTTAGGAAAATGCATTTAATGCAAAAATTAACAACGACAACAGGCTTCACACAGACCGGAAAGGGGCATGATTTTAAAGACTCGATCAGAATGGACAGGTTCTCGTAACAGTTTGGTTTTAAATCACAAAGATGCTGATAAATGCTGGATTCACTGTTAACAAGCGCTTTCAATCGTCAATACGAGCACGAACTTTGACGTGACAGAAGATGTTGGGGTTTTGTTTAAACAAATGGTACGTATGGAAGGCATAAAGCATTAAGGTGCTTGAAACTTCACTTTTGGTTCCTGGTCTTGACATCGCTTAAGAAACCATGATAAGCCGGCCCTTACGCTTCGGATCTCCACCAACCAACCCCGTCCTTTTCGCAATCGTACGATCCACGCCAACTCCCTTCAACGGCCACCATCAAAAAACCATCCCACTTCGTGTCTATTTGTCTTCTTTTGAAACGAAATTATGTTTAACAAACAGCGCATCTCTATACACAAGGACGCCGGTGAAACTTTCGGGTGTTTTCTAATTTCGTTCCATTTCGCTGTTTGTTGTTTATAGTTTATCGCACAAGGAGGGAAGGGGGACGCACAACGGGTTTAAAAAAGGTTAACGAAACGAACGATTGTAGCAAACGACGAAACACAGCCCGTGATTCGTCGTGGCAGCATTCATAAGAGTTGGAAAGCTCATTTCACTCGATTGCAATTACCAGCCTTCTGGAAAGCTTCCCCTGCCCAATACCAACCCCCCTCCCCCTCCTTCTAAACATGGAAAACCCGTTCAAAGGGAAACGCAGCGTCGACCGTGAGTCATTTCAACGACCAAAGGAGGACAAGTTATGTTTGTGGCGTTGTGGTTTGCCGGCACGTCCCTTGGTTGAACTAGTAGTATGATGAGGGAGTTTTTACTCCCTCCGCCCTATTCGCCCTTGATTCGGCAAATGCATTTCCCGCCAGACTAGGATCCGCTGATAAATGTGAAATCCTGTACCGATGAACGTTCATACGCCGACAAACTCACAGCCCCACAAGAGAGTTGGACAAATCAACATCAACTTTTGACTTAATTTATTTTCCCAGCGTCTTTGGCCGTATGGTGCGCGGGCTATCTTCGCGCATCATTTGCGATGGTTAAAAATTCATCACTTGACATTTTGACTCCGTCCGTGCCGAAGTTCTGAGAAGCGATGTTCTTCAAAAATAAGTTTTTAGCATGTGGTTAACGTTTCTGCAAAATTTGTACAGAGCAGCACAGCATAAAATATTCTCCCACGGTTGTTTTTTAAATTATTGCCCGGAAAGCGAAACTAGTGTACAACCCTATTATTCTCGAAAGCAGTGGAACGTTTCACACTGACACATCATAATGTTCATTACTAATGCTCATATCAGTCAGCTAGAATAACGTATGCATGATTCAACACGAACGCTACGATGCACCATTTACAAAAGGTGATGGTGTTGCATCAAATAAAAGCAAGCATAAAGCACACAAAACACCTATTTGTACCGAGGAAGGTAAAGTCAGAGCATGGTTTTTGATTCATTTGTCTGTCAAAAATAACACCCCCAATGTTCACCGGCATTCCTCATCATGTTACATGGAATGTGTAACTCATCTCTTGTTTTTTTTTTGTGTTGTTCACTTTTGTTACAAACATTGCCACAATTTGAAAACTATTTCTTTTTTTGTTGTTGCTTTTCTCCTCACACAAACTCGAGATCCTGTGTACGTCAAAGTTAAGCAGCAACAGCTACCGGGCGATACTTTTGCGGCAATTGTACTCATGTTTCTCAGGAGTTTTGTGCGAAGGAAATTAAATGAATTCAATTACCACATTTACATTACGCGTTCGCGCTAGTTATGGCACATACCTTTATTGCATGTGTATGGATGTGTGCCTTGGAAAATGCCTCAAGCTAGAAGAGTGCATTTACAAATGTATACCCGACCGGCAGAACCATGCAACGTCATACGTTTGCCGTTAGTATAAAGCTCGCAAAAGGTTTCCTAGCTCACTCGTGAAGCCCCAAAAACTAACCGGCTTGCATATATGCCGGAATGGTTTACGTACGGAATTGCATGATAGTGATATTAATTAGTTTTGCATTGTTTCGTAGTCCGATTGAAGAAGTAACGGGGGAAAACTTACCACCAAAAATGGGTATGGAACGAACATTTTCTTTACGGTATTATGTTGCATTACAGGTTCATAAAAGTGTACTATATTTTATTTACATCGTTTGATTTAGATAAAGCCTTAGAAAGATTTCAAACATGTTCCAAATGTACATCTTTCCACCCCTAAAACCAGTTCCACCGTTCCAGAATTCGGCACGAAATGGGTTCATTAAACCGTGAACAACATTTCAATTCACGCTGCAAGACAGCAAGCCCTGTCACGGCATTGCAGCTGAGAATTCACACGACCAAAATCCCAACCCTGCCAGGAACTAACAGCAGCGAATGACACTTTGATGTACGAAGAAACATTTGGTACGATTGTCAGTCCCGTCGTAGGCATGTCTAAAGTCGGCTAGATGCTCACCCCCACTCACCCGCGATTCTATTCCGCGTGTAGTGATTATGGTGCAGATCTTACCGAAGCTTTCCATCCATTCGAGCTGACCAACACGGTAGATCCGTCCGAAGAATGTTAAGCGCGCAAAAGGGTCGATATATAAATATCTGTCACTCCCGGTGACTGTGCTTCCCTGTAGTGATAAATCTTTAACGTATCCTAACGCACGGTCCGAATGTGTGGAATGGCGGACGAACCGTGCTGTGATGATTGTAGGGTTCGCAGAAACCACAACTGACTCCATCAACGGGGAGTGACTGTTCGATCCTTTTGCATTTGGACGTGAAACAAGATGTTGTTGGATATAGTAAATTACTTACTACCAATAAATTAAAATAACTTCAATTAATAAAAGAATAAAAAATAAGATAATAATTTGCATGAAATTTTCAACAGCATTTTTGGGTAAACTTCGCCATCTTTAAAATAAAAAAAACAGTAGTCGTATCTTTTTCAAACACTTTTTGTGAGCACCAATTATAAAGCATCCAATCTGCACATGACTCCTGTCACCAGACGGAACGCTTTTGCGCTAGCCATTAAACATTGCCACCAACCGCATTTACCCCGCATAATGCGGGTTCCGCATCTGCAACTGCAAAAATCTAGCGAAAAATGGTCAACGATCACGAGCAGAGAAGTGATTAGATTCACCAAACTGACCGTATCGTATGCAAAGCCGTGTTTTTGAGTCAGTTTGTATGCAGTGGTTTATTTCCATGGCCGTAGTATGAAGATATCCATACACACCCATACACACATACAGCCACATTGATCCTTCGAAAGTTGACCAACAACTGACAAGAAATAAAATCATCATCAGGCGTACAAAATTAGACCGTACCGGGCGGGCGGAAGATCCTTTCCCACTCGGAAGCGTCCGTACCAAAAACTTCTTCCAATATTTCTGATTGTGATTGAGGATGTTTTATCTATGCCAGGCGAGCATACGTATAGAAAAAACGGAGTAAAGGAATTGGGGAACGGGTACCGCGTGGACATGGAAATCATTTTGAGCAGGCCAGTTGTTTTGTGAGTTGAACCATACCATTTCCGAACTTCACCAACATCACCACCATAATTGCCTTTGAAGAGGTATGCGCCGAAGAAAATGCGCCATACCACACACACATACACGGGTGGTGGGTTGCAGCTGTGCGCCCCCAAAACGACTCTAACTCCATTCGCCGGTGACCGGTTGATTTGGGTAGAGATCAGCAGTATAATTTATGGCACCCGAAAACTTTCCATCCATAACGACCCGAACAGAGACCAACAGCGTTATACGGCAGGGAACCGAGTTCGACATGTAAATTTCCACAAACATTACCACCGCCGTGCATGGTCTCGGGGGACTTTAAAATCAATTGGAAAAGTAGCTAAACACTGCTGCTGCTTGCTCCAGTGCAGGTCGGGTAGTTTACTGAGAAAGTTGAGAGGTTCATGCTGTGGTAAGGAGATTTCAAGTACCTCTTGTATAATTTCTTGTAATACATGCGCTTTGTTTGATTTGGTGCTGTGATGGGGATGTGATTTTCTACACAATTTTAACCCTACCTTGCAGGCAGTCTTAGCTCTTTTAAAACACAATTAAATCATATTTCTTCATCAAACGAAACCAAAGAAGGACTTTATACAAATTGATACTAGTTCACATCAAAAGATTTGTATTGTGTTTCAAGAGACGAAACAGCCAACACAAAAAAAATTACTTCAATCGGATTTGTACTGGCGGTATACTTGAGATAATTCTCTTTAAAAACAGTCACACACAGCAGAACACACAAAACTTACTGAATTGATGATTGCTGAAGGAGCTTTTTCTATTTCACCCTTCACACACCCCCACAACCCTTTCCCACACACTCCAAAACATTGAAGACATAAAACAAGAAACTCCTTTCGGAAACGCTGAGACAAAGTTCCCAGATTTGCATGCAGACCCAGAAAGCCACACCACAACAATAAAACTATTTAAGAAGTAATAACACATAATGGGACTGGGAAATTAAATATGTTTCCATTTCCATTTTAATGGCACACATTGTGAGTTTCTTCCAACCTCCAACTCCACACCCGAAAACGGACGGGACGGGTGTTCCGATTCCGGACAGCATCAGTATGTGAAGCTGGAGATGGAGATGCTGTGCTAGAGTAGGATCGATGAAACGACGGTATCAAAGCTCACTGCCACCAACCCGTTGCGAATCCGCCTTCCAGGGCCTTCCGTGTTGCGTCCCTGCGGTTGGGTTGATTCGTTTCGGTACAGATTAAACGTTAAGAGCTAGGATTCAATTTTAATTACATTTGGTCTCCCGTTGGTGACTCTCTCTCTCTCTCTTTCTCTCCATTTTAGGAGACTGTTTTACCGTCCACACTACCCACCATGCCCATCCGGTTGTTGATGATGGTTGGCTGGCTGGCAAGTAGCTAACGAACCCGAAAGCAACTCTCGATCAAAACCACGCCGAGACGCAGCACTGGGAATGAATTCCGTGTTATGTATGTGTGTGTGTGAAGATCGTTCTCGTCCGAAAAAGGCTAAACGGGAAAGGAAGCGAGAAAACTTCTTCAAGCTTACTTCCTGAAATTTAAGCATGTCCACCAGAGACCGAGTGCCTTAACAGGTACGGTTTGCAATATGCTAAAGCCAATCACACACGCACTCGCTCGAGGAGATTTGCAAAAGCAAAACGACCATTTTCTTCACTTTCATACACAGCCTTACGTTTCCCGTACACAACACTTCCTGTTCACTATGTTTGCTACTGGACAGGATGTGTAATTACTGCAATCATCTTGGATCGTGTCATTATGCAACTTGTGCGAAATGGTTAGAAATGAATGGTCAATTATTCGGCATCCGGGCTTTCCAAGGCTTGCCCAGACCCGCAAGGTTTCGTACCTGTAGCAACATCAAAGAAAAATTCAAGTGGCAATATCTTGCGGTAGAATGTATCTGACACAGTGCTTACCAAACCGTGACAGGCCGATCAATCCGTACCAATGTTTTGAAGCATTATTAATTCTTGGTTACCTTTCATCGTTTGCCGTTCTTGGAAGAAATTGTGGTTGCGGGTAAAATGTTGCATGAAACTACAATATAGAAGTACTTACAATTAAATAGAAGTGTATTTATATTCCAATGGGTGCAATTGTCTTATTGTCCAACAGAAAACCAAACTTCGTTATGAAGCGCAATAAAAAGAAACTGTTTGCAACGCATATTGCATACTTTTAGGCGATTTTGTACAAGTATTTAATTGGGATTTTTTCATATTGTAATTGGGCATTTCATCTACTTTGAGCATACATTCTACCCGAAAGTACTTCTTCCATTTTAAATTGTATTGCTTTTTTCTATGGTTTTCGATTCCGTCCCTTAAAAGTCACTGGTGTGCCAGCTGCACCACACTGACGTGTGCATAAGCTTGGTTAAGCATATTCACACCACAAAGCATAATAGGTGTATGGGCATGCATTTTGCTATCATAACGCATAATAAGTGTTTGTTGCAAACGATTCGGGTCGCTAATTAAAGCCATCCTCAGTACCACGATGCGTCAATGTTGCAACTCGTGCCAGCACGCCAGGTGCGAACATCGCCCTAAAGGTGCCCAGTAGAATGAAAAATGTAATTCCCCATTCCTTTACCAGCCCTCGGTTTGCAGCAATTGCACCATCAAACTAACCGGGTAGTGTGCCGGTCTTACGGTTTAACGCAGGTGAAACTTACAACCACAACCATCCGTCACCGTGGCACGCCTTGCCAGGACACCAAGTTGTGTGTGCGTGTGTTGTTTTTCGCGAGCGATTCCATTGTGCGGCGATTCACAAAACGAAGCAAGACATACGTGGTACGTGAGCAGGATTTTATTACTGCGGTGCACAACACTGGCCTCGTTGTACACTGACGGCAATCGTTCTGATTTTAACCTTTCATCCATGCGTACCAGGCCAACGGAAGCGTGTAAACCTACCGTCGGTAGAAACGGTGGGCCTACAGACCAGCGTTAAGTCCACCACGATCGTACACACATGTAGACGTAACGAACGGCACACAACACTTGACCCAGGGCGGAAGTAGCTCGTTCGCGGAGAGCTTTGTGGTTTCGCATATTCATAAGCATCGGATGCGGCAACGGCAACTAGCAGCAGCACAAGGCAAGTCAAAAGCCACTAGCAACTAGCGAAACCCACTGGTCAGGAAAACGGGTGAACTCGTTGATGCTTGGTTGCACCTAAAACATCGTAGCTGGAAGCTGCCGGTTTCAGACAAATTCTTCTACAGCGATATGTCACTGGTGTACGTCGGTATGGTCGGAACCAACCCTCGGCATGGTCCGGAAGCGCGTGTACAAGCTACCCACTGCTGGGATTGGCACTTGACTTGACACCCTTGATGTCGGCGGGTACGATGATATGCTGGGCGGTTACGTACCGAGTCCGTACATGATGTTTACGATATTTTTGCACTTTACGTGTGATAAATAGTGCAGGAGATTTGATTTTAATTAACAAGCATCCGTTGAGAACCATCTGAACTTAATAACTGTGTCTGCTACAGTGATAAACAAGCGATTGATTTTCAAGATAAAACTGAAAGCTTTTCAATCGAATCTTAATTGATAATTAAAGTATTTTTTTTAATTTTTATTGAAAATTTGAGTATTTTTTCGAAATTGTTAAGAAGGATATTCGGTATGGATGCGGTATGGATAGCAAAATGCATTCGTAAAGAGTAAACTTAAACTAATGGAAACTTCATCTCACTCTAATGGTTCGTGTTTTTTTTTCTACCAAATTGTTGGACCATTAGCGATTGAAGTAGATCTAATAAAGAGCAAATTGTTGCTCTCCTTCTTTTTTCATGCCTCGCACAACTAGCAACCACATATATTTAAGACAACAACTGAAAAAAGGCCAAGCCCATTGCTATATGTCCGCACAGTAACGCGTCCCGATTCTGCCCGACGTCTGCAGTTTTGTGCAAAATTGCGACACTGCGACGTGTAGAGAGCCGTGTGTCTTCCGCGTTTGCCAGTAAAACAATTTGTTATCCGCAATAAAATAATTCACCACGAATTGTCGTGCCATCGCCGTTCGGTACGACGGTATACCCAGTGCCCGGGCGTTGTATCGTACCGTCGCGACGGCAAGCAATATTCTGCAGACTGCAGATAAAAGCCTACAGTTCCTTTGAAGATCTCGGCCGCAAACCATACCCACCGGAGGGATGGTTTTCCATCCCGTGATTCACGCACGGCTTATCGCGCCGTTACGGTTGGTATGGTTCTTCCCCCACCGTGGTAGGTAGTAAAGAGGGATTAGTTTAGCGTGCTAGATAGTATGGCAAATCAAAGCATCTCGCTTCTCATCCGCATACCGGCGGTGTGGAGTCGCTGAAATTTGCTGATCGACAAGTCCGGGCACTACGCGAGGGGGAGGGGACCATTTCGGAACAGGTTATTAACGATTGTGGAAATTGGTATCATTTTTGGGTAGATTAACCACAAAACGTGATATTTATGTAAGGTGTCACCATTACTTCTGCCAGCGATTGGAAAGCAACAATCGTAAGCGACGGGACAAATCAACGTAAAATGTGTACGCAAACATAAATCAGCCAGTCGTTAAGTAGCGTTTTATTTTACGCTGCATCAGCAAATGAGTACAAGAATGAAGTTAATGCGTTTTAGGATGTGGCAATACGTCAATAAGAACGTGCAGACAAAGGTGGGTTTGAATAATGAGAAAATGCGAAATTCCTTTATGTTGAAACTAATACAAAATATAAGGATTTGATTAAATTTAGTTTTAAAACATTATCTGCTAAACTAAAAACAATAATTTGTAGTATACAATTAATACAAAATATAAAACTAGTACTCATATCCAATTTGAATTTATTTTTTCATAAAATGAAATGAATGAATAATAATACTAAAGAAAATTGAATTGAATTGAAAACATAGATAGTAGTAAGAAGAAATCACTTGAAAACCTATAAATGAAAGACATTTAGAAGAAATCACTTGAAAACCTATAAATGAAAGACATTTAGAAGCAACGCATGAGAAATAAAAAAAAAACAAAAACCCAAAAGAGATAAAATGTGATAAGAAGAAAATCATAAAGAAATAAAAGTAACGATCAATAAATAAAAAAGAAACAGAAGAATATGAGAAGAAATAAATAAAGAAGAAATAAAATGATTTGTGATTAATAGTTGACAGTTGACTTAACAAAATTTTTGTGTAGCAGTACGGAGAAAAGCATGGCAGAGGTAGTGAGAATAATAAATGAAAAAATAAGGATATAAAATAAAAGAAACCTTAATATTAAAATTGAATTACAACATTAAGTAGTCGTTTTAAGAAATTTTAAAATGTAAAGATAAACAAACATGAAATGTGAAATTTAAAACAAAAAAAAACAATAAATACAAAGGATTGTTGCCAAAACTATCTCATACAAACAAATTCAGTTTCTACATGAACAAGAAGCTTAAGAAACTATCAAGAACGCTTGATATTGCGCTCAAAACCACAAACGAAAGTACCGAGTACTAACGTGCCTGATTAATGTCGATCACTTTGCAGCCAAACCCATCGCTCAAGAATAAACAACGTCAGATGACTAGTCATTCACTTGTGCCACATCTATTTTATCACCGTGCCATAAGTTTATCTGTTAAGTAAAGCAAACCATCCCTGAATACTGTCGCAAAGAAAATATTCCTCCCCCAACCGACCCCCCCAGACACACACACACACACATTGGTGAACTGGCAGTGGATAGAATGGAAAGCTAAATCCCAAACCGCCAGGGCCCGCTGACAAACAAAAAACCCAAAATATTTCATTTAATGCGTTTTAGATGAGAAAATAGCACAACGCATTTTCAGCACATTTCCTCGATGCTTTAGGTCGTTTTAATATGTTCATTTTCTTTTTGCTCTTCAATGCTATGGCTCAGAAAACGGAATTCTAGCGAAGGGTCGGTTCACGCTTCAAATTACCGGTGTGTCTTTTTTTTATGTGCCATCCAATTGGTTCAACGACTTATACTTGTACTGCTTTATCAGCCCGCCCGAACCGGGCACGATGACGTTGGGTTTTACAATTGAACGAACCTAAGCACATTTTATCAGCGTCTCTTTCAAAACTGAAGCAGGTGTTTTGTCTAGCGTTTTTCGGGAAATATCCAAGGAAATATTATGATGAAATGTTCCAACTGGCCAAAAACCATTGCAATGGGACCACAATATGAGACGCATTGCATCACACAGCAAGGACGGGTAGGGACAGGACTCCCACGCGACGGAGAAGAACGGTGGAAAGGAGGATTAAGTCCTTTCCCATCCCTTGCTCGAACCCTTCGCGCGTTGTCCGATGAAGTTGTGTGCGTTTTGCTGGTGCCGAATATATCCTGAATATCTCACCCCGCCGTTCTCTCAGATATCTCAATGCTTCCGTAGCACAATTAAACACTCGCACATCCCCTGCTACTGCCGGAAGCAAAAATACGGAAAGTGTCAGCTTGCCGGAGGGCTCAACCTTTCTCAAATATTGTACCTTGTAGCCTTCAAGCACCTACCCACCCCGCAACCGGCTTGGGAGCTTAAATCATGGAACCACCGAAGGATGAAGGATACACTTTCTATACACAACCGAAAAATGTGCTTTTGAGCAAATAAATATTTTCAATTAAAAGAGGATCAAACCGGGAGCAGGTTTCTGGGCACATCCCCCCAAAAAGCGCCACACATCGCCGCCCACTTCCCAAAACATACCCGAAAACTTGTGGAGCGCAGAACGGTGAGTGAATCTTTCGGCCCTGGCCAAGCATACATTTTCGAGTCGAAATGGAGAATCCTCGTCAGGATCTTCCCTTCCCACAGTCTTGGTGAGGGGGAAAATCTTTTTCGGATTTGTTTTGCTGCTCTGCTAACAAGGTTTCCTGGTGTCTTGGTGTTCTGATGTTTAAATACTTTTTAATATGGGAAGTATAAGCGAGAAACCATCGCTTTCCAATCACAGCTTCTAGTAGTGGTCATCGTGTGATACCGGTCTTAAAGATATGACAGAAACAAATTGTCAAATTTCGTGCAAAAAAAGAAACCATTCATGTGTAATATATTTTTTATTACTCTATTGCTCTTTCACTAAAATAAATGAAAAAATTCTTTAAAATTCCAAAGAAATAAAATTAATAACTCGAGCAACAATTGCTTTTGTTTTCATCATTTAAACAATCATACATTTATGAATGAAATACATTCACCCATTCTCACTTCTTCAAACAAACGCTTTAGGGTTATTATCGCTGCATATCTAACAACATAGTTCTTATACCACCCCGTTTTTTTACCCAATTTTACACCACCAATGTGTACATAAAACACGAATCCAACACGACACTTGCGAGCACCTTTATGCTTCGAAAGCTTTTGTCACCGCAATGAAGGATATCCTGTCGGGGGTTGTGTTTTTTTTCTCATTCTTTCTCTCGTTCTTTCTTTTTTCACATGGGATTACTACCACCAAACACAACGAATTCGTTTATGTAGTATGATTTATTGTAACATTTTTGTTCTATTTACGTCCGGACGGTTCGTTATCCCATGAGCCCGCACACACCGATAAAGGCGGCAAGTGTAGAAGAAAGAATTCTTTCCCACCCTTTGGGGACGTAGGAACACGCGTTCCTGCACGTGGTTTAAAAGATTTCAAGTGGTTCAAGCAAGCGAACCAACCCAAAAAAAAAACAAAACACCCACCATTTCTAACCGTTATACCTTTCATGTTTTTGAACGCAACCGAAAAAAGCAGAGTCACACACAAACGCAAAACCACAAAGAGGTAACCTCTCGTATGTGAAATAGAACGTAGGGGGAAAATCATCCACAAAAAAGACACTCGCGTTAGTATAGTGTTTTTCGTTGTTTGTGTCTCTCATGCCGGTAGAAGTAAAAGAACAACATAATCTATCTTTGCTGAAGATAAAAGCTTGTCCTTTCGCTGCGGCAGTAATAAAATTTACCGTTTTGCACACAACTGTCCGTACACGTTCGTGGTGGCTCTTCCTTTGCTTTCGCGCGGTCACAAACGGAACAGCGTGGCTTTACCGTGGCTCATCGGAAGCAGTTTCGCAACAACGGACATAACCAAACGGCCGCGGCCGTGAATGAAACACGGTGTATTGAAAACCACCCATTCCTCCCCCAAACGCGGAGCATAGGAATCATAAAACGGGAAACAAACACTCACAAATACTCGGAATCGGTTAAACATTGAAATATAACCGACTCGTTCAACTATCTGAAAGTCGTAGCCACAAGCAAAACCTCACAACAACGATGAACCTTGTTTTTTTTTGAATTTTTTTCATGACTTTTCCTCTCACACAATACGAACATCTGACCAACCACAGGAATACCGTTTTGGAATCTAATATTCTGTTTTCTTCGGTCAGCGTAAAAAACTGCGTTTGTGGCAATGAGAACTTTTCCAGAAGTGAGAAATTTATAAAATTAGGCTTCTAATTTTTGTAATTTAGTATGTTTATTTTTCATAATATATTTTCCATTGTTTTGATGATTGTTTCTTTCAACCCTATTTGTTATAATTTTTAAATTCTCTCGTCTTTGATATAATAATTATATTCACTTTAAATTTAACATCTATTAAAAGCCAATTTTTTAATAGTTTCGGCATGCAAAAATAGAGTTGAACATTACCTAAAACAATAACCAAAAACTTTTCTATTGCTATTGCATTTGATTCTATCATCTTTCCCAGTTGACCATATTTTAAACTCTATTCCTCACACTTTCAAACGGTGCCCTGAGGTTCAACAATCGTGCGCAATTAGAACGCCAGTTTTTACTGCCAATCAATAAGAAATCAAATCAGCAATCTGCAAACCGAACAATAGAATATCAAATTCCGAGCGTATCGAGGATACCACGGGGCCATAACGATCTACCACTACTTGCTACCAGTCCGGCAACCAGCTGTGTGTCACATGTGAACGGATAAAAAGTTGCTCTCTCAGCTGTCATAGATTAGTCGTCATTCAGGCCGATCCGAACGTTTCCCAGTCCCAGCCAAGGTTCGCCAGTGCAAAAAGACGTACCGTAACGAAAGTAGAAAAAACTTCTGCGATGCGACCAAACTCACCCAGGAAGCGGAGGTGGAAAAGTAGTCGGTTTTGCACGGAAAAGGAATCAAAATCAAAAGTCCTGGCCACGACGAGATAAATGCAGTTTCGGTTCTAATTACTCTCCGAAGTCCCGTCGGAAGAGTTCTACGCTTTCTGCTATTGTGCCACTCCAAAAACCTAAGCATCCCTCTCCCCAAAACTCTCCGTCCTTAGATCAATTCAACCCCAACAGTGCGTTGCTGGACCGAAAGGCAACTCCTTAAAATATATAGCTGCTGCACTTGGCTACTTCCCGGCCAAGTTCTCGGAAAACGGTCGGGTCTTCTAAAAAGCGAATCAGCCACCCGTAACCACTTAATCCAATCCGTAATTTATTCCTGCCTCTCGATGCCTTAGCTTATAACTTCATGATCGTGCATTAGAATTTCGCATATTTGTCCGCCACTGCCGTCGTGCCCTTTTTGGTGGGATATGCCGGGTGCTTTTTACGTAAATCACACCTTCGTCGCGTCCCCTCGTACAGCATCTTCTATTCGCAGGAGTTTCAAAAACCAGGAACACATACACATACACACACACTGGGTTGTGAGTATGCACACCATACTCGGCTGGTCAACTCTCGAGTGCGGTCCTGCTTACGCTCAAAACTAACCAACCAACCACTCATGTGACTCATTTGCATAATGTCGGTTTTATGAAGTGCCCGCTCGGGCTTCACCAGGGTCGACCTCTCGGGCACCCTCCCTCCTGGCACCCAAAAAGATGATGTCCAGGCAAAGGTGGAGGAAAAAACAGGGCTTTTGGGGTAGGTGATTCGCTCCCGATGCTCTGGTATCACTTTTGCCGAAGGGGATTTTCACGGACTATGCAAAAATCCTTCACGACGATGACGACGACGTTTGCGTGTGAAACCCTAAGGAAGAGTCTCGGCAACGCTCGCCGAACAGGACAACCGCACAGAACGATAAAAACCCCACGGATGGCAGTCAAGCATCCCGAGTACAATCCACACCGCCATACCCGTCACCCATCAACGCAAGGTGCAGGTGTAAAGGTACCCTAAGGAAAGGCCCTGCAAGGTGACCTATGCTTGGTACAGTCGGCCAACCGCGGGGGAAAAGCATTCCAGCGCGAGGGGTTTGCAACGGGTTTTTAGTTTTGCGGTAATCTCTGCTCTGACCTCGCTCTGGAGGAGGATGTGAAGGTTTCCCATTTTTGAACGGCGGGAACGTAAGACCACACCAACTCTCAAGGTGGGAGGAGGCATCAGTTAAACCTCAAACCGACCGAAAACTACTTGCGAGCGTAATCTGTCCAACGTGAGGCTGATACACTTGCCCATCGTATGTGTGTACGTACGTGCCGACGAAACCCCTTCTCGGACCCACAACCCGCACTAGAAAAGTGGAAACAAAAGCAGGAAAAATCATCCACGTGGGACAAAGTTTTGCAAAACCCTGGCCCGGGTTCGGGGTTTTTGTTTTTCCTTACCGCTACTGTTTGTTTCTGTTTCTGTTTGAAAAAGTCACAATGTTGGCGTACCAGTAAATATTTGCGAGCCTACAATTTGTACCGTACCGCTGTTGCTGTAGTGTTTCCACAAAACGTTTCTAACCACAAAAATGTATCGATCGTTGTTTTTCTAGAGTGCCAATTAATTTTGACAGAAAAGGTATTATATCTTCATAATTAGTTCCACTAGGCGTCGAGGAAAATGTTGCTTTCACATCGGTACCGATGGGAACTTACTGGTGGCGTTACTAACCGTGGGAAAATAAACTTCACGCAACGGATCATTTGCTTTAGTTAATGGTGTGTCTCCGTTATTGTTGTACGTAATTTATTTCTGCTTATGTTTTAAATTGTTTCCAAAAATAATTCATCTTACAAAAAAACACTGTAAAAATTTGTAAATAATAGCCTTACACAGTAAATATTCAAATGATTAAATATTTGTGAATGAATGAAGAAGGATATCATGCACTCTTCTAAGAAAAGAGAAACCCTTTGTTAATGTTATTCATTTGATGAACTTCGATCTGCATAAATTAGCTTTGCATTGACCGAACTAAACCTACCCTATTGTCTGATGACTCTGTATCTCAATATGCAACATTCAAAATGTAATTCTTCACACATTTACCTCAAAGCCTCAAAGAATTACAATGATACGGCCGCTTCAGTGGGCGGCACTCCAAACCCTTCACCATCGGTACGCCACTGCAGGAGTTTATCCCTGACAATGCTGTCAATGGATAAATCAACTGCACGAAAGAAGGTAATCAATGCCTTTTGCAAAACCACCCTCACAAACTCCCATGCAAAAATGTACTCAATCATACTCACTCCCTTCGAGAGACAAAAAAAAGGAAAACTGAACGAACTTTTCTACTCTTACTGGTCGATTTTCATTCCATTGGAAGTATGGTGTGGTTCTTGCCAGGGAGTATCTTCCCAGTTCGTAGTTTCTCGCACTAGCGAACTTTCCAAATTCTCCATCCCTGAGTCTCTTCGGTTTCCCTTTTTTCCATCTCGGTGTGTCTATATTTCCCATTCTTGTGCATTCTTATTCAAAGAATATCAAATGACACCAACAGTCAACTTTTGCTCGTTGCCATCCATCCATCCATCCATCTGTCCATCGGTCGGGCATGTTGGCATTCGAGACGAGCGGTAGAAGACATATCTTCTTCATAGATTGAGCTGTATCTTGACCAAATGTTGCAATTAATCATTTCCACCTTCTCTCTTTCGCTCACAAACTCTTCCCAGTCTGTCCATATACAGACGTATCCATCCCAGTTCGGTTGTCCAGTTTTCGGTGGTAGATTGTGTAGAGAAGTTGCCGGAACTTTCGCCCAGTGCTGGTGCTTCTCCCGTAGGTGCTATAACAACGGATGTGTCAGTAACGGATGAGTTTTTTAAGGCAACCGAAGGCATCTATCTCACACCACGACCCGTTTTGTGTGAGGCATTCCTTGATCAAGTGTGTGTGTGTGGGTTGTTTCCGGTGTTCTCGTACAAAAACCGTACGGTTCAGTAACACACGATTGCACACACAGGACGATGGTGCAATGCACACCCCGAACCCTTACACCGAGGGTGTGAAAGTTGCTTCCCTTTCTGCTGCTACCAGGCCCATCGTTATTGTGCATGGTTTTCTGTTGTACCATGGTCACTGGCACTGGCAACCGGTGCATATGTGTAGCCCTCTGTCGAGGTCTTTCTTTTCGCTAGTCACCATTCCCTTTCTTCCATCCACGGTTACTCGTGAGGGATAGTTTTGTGATGAAGAAAACTTACTTTACCCTTCAATAATTGAGCAACACTCATGTTGTTCTTTTGTTGATCTTTGGTCTTTTCCATACCCCGGGTGCCCAGGAGGGTGGAGAAACACCGACGTTAAGACTTGGGTGGCAGGTTTGCGCGCCATTGCTTCATCAGTAACAGCCATCATCCTTTCCACCGTATTTCCGTACCAACGTGCTGACGAGTTTTTCACCAAAAAAAATCCTCGGTACTTTCGAGTAGCGATGGATGACTAACTACCAGCTCGTGTGTTGACGTACGGTAGACAGCGTATGCTTTCTTAACATGCTCCCTGACTTCCCTCACCGGACCGACCGTTGGTTGAGCGAAACAATATTGCACCCATCGAAAAAACCTCCTCCACTCCATTTTGTACGGTTTAGGATCGGGGGAGGTTGGTCAAAAGTTAAGGAATATCAATGGGAAATTCATTCTTTTCCACCAGCATGCACTTGTCCGTATCGTATGGTTGACGGTTCAAAAGGTATGGTTTACTTTGTGCACCAAGAAGCTTAGGCACAAGGGTGATTTTAAAGAAAATGGGAAAAGTTGTGCAATGCACCCACTAAACTTTGCTAGCGTGTGTGAGTATGTGCAAGTATTGTGCATTGTAGTATTAGAGAAAATGTCATTAACTTATTGGTACATGAATTTCACATTGCGAGCCGGGCTGTTTGTTAGCCAATCAGTCATCGGACAGAATAGGCAAAGGAGTTCAAAGGATAACAAAGAAAGAAAAGTCAGAATCGCAGAAAGGTGGCTGTTTCAGTTTTATGTCACTTATGTCAGTTTTTAATGTCACTGCAACATTATACAAAAAGAAATACCTTTTATTCAGATAGATAGAACGGCCTGGCCTTATTAAAAGAAAAAGAAAAAAACAAATACTTAAGAATAAAGATAAGAAAAATAGTTTTATTTCAGACAATTACAATAAATATCATAACAATATTAAAGGTTAGTATCATGTAATTGTACTTAATCTAACATAAAGGAAAAGCTCTTGAAAGAACAAATTGATTAAACAAGCATTAATGACACTTATTTGTCAAACTGACTACTGATTTTACATTTTTATACATTTTGAGTTATTTCATTGCTAAATTAATTAAGGCAAAATAAAAATGTTTCAAATATTTATAGATTTAAAACGAATTTTGTTGTGATATTCCCCTTTTGAAAACCCATCTAACAACCTTAAAAGTACAACACAAGCTAGCAGAAAAGCTTAAAGCTCATAGCTTACACGATAGGAAAAAGTAACAGTTGTACTGTAAATCCATTTAAACGGCTGAATGAATCGCAATCGCGGTACGAATCCACCGCGCAAAAAGGAAATTATGTGCTTCCGATTGTCAAACTAAGTGAATGATGGACGAATCGTTCATTTCTTTTTCGTCATTGGTTTAACTTTTTTTTCTTTTTTTTTTTGTTTTGTTACATCATTCACTCAATTTGCTTCCAGCTTTTTTTTCTTTATTTCTCGTCACCACCGTCACGCTTATTCATCCATTTCTATTGCATTCCCGTATACAGAAGATACGGTGATTCAATGACAAATATCGGCTCGTTCGGATTGTGTTTTTTCTTCGGTTTCTTTTTTTTGTCGGGTTGCGCTATTTAAACAAGCTATAAGCTCCAATGAAGAGAAGGTTTAAAAAATCGATAAAAATGGCTCAATGCGAAAGTGATAATCAACCAAACAAACAAACTCCAAATTGACGCGTTTGCGAAGCGTTCGGTGAAGAAATCGGACAGTGGCAGTACGTGAAGATACCCCCCCAACTCGTCTGACGCGATGGAACACAATCCAAATGGTGTGCCATTTTATTTTTTTTAAGATTTTTTTTTTTTTTTTTTTTGAAGAGAAATGGAAAGGGTGCGAGAAACACGAGTGGATGGTCGATATAAAATAAACCATCAACCATGCCTTTTGGTTCGCAAGGGCGCGCGCGAATGATGTTCGCTGTTATTTATTTATTTCAACGCATCACTTTCACCGTGCGATGGTGGCTCGTTGGGGCCTCGAAACCGATCATTCAGTCCGGAAGTGAATTTTTGGTGGAAAAATATGTGCTTGTGTTGGCATTATACATTCGTTCCGCTTTCCGTTTTTAAGACACATAATTTTTGAAAGCTTCTGCATAGCTTACGGGCTGCAGTTATTAGGGACATCACTGTCTGTGCTGGTGAAGGAGTGTATGCAAAAACACTACAATCGGTTTGACATCGAAAGGAATGCTTCTTATGCCACTTTTGAAACATTCTTACTGTAAAATGGAAAATACGTTTTCGAACCGTTAAACCTCGGTTCAATATAGCCTCACCCATGGCCTGGTTATGTCGGCTAAAAAAAAGAAAACGTTGGCCTAACGTTCGTTGGAAAGCTGGCAACAGCAATGGCATAGGCCTCGGGGCTGCAAATTGTGTGTTTGTGTGTGTGCTTTGAATGTGTATATTTAGTTGCAATTTCATTTCACCTTTCAACCATTTCAACGGACAGACTGATGGCATCAAATAACGTTGATGATCATGCCTGATGTTGATAATGTTGCTTGCACCCAGAAACCATGCACCCGTATCGCACATCCAAATTGCATTGCACATGCCTATGCAGCACACTTCCTCCTATCCAACCTCCCAAAAACCCCGCGCAAACCCCGTGTTTCCGTTGCATCGATGCCTCGTCGAAAAGCCTACATATCTATTTCCCGCAAAAACCGAAAGGAAGCTCCCGCAGGGTGCAGCGAATAATCGATAAACAACTGATAGTTAACAAGAGCATACGACCGGCACGGAACAATGGCAACAACAAATGACCCCGCCGTGTGGCAGGGTTTTCGGTCGGTTTTGAATGGGCAACAGAGCGGGCCGTTGAGGGGGGAGGGAAGGAATGGAGAAACAAGTGAGAGATGAAGAAAATGCATTTTCCTCTCACCTTTCCGCGGGCTAACGATCGGTAGGAATAGTTTCCGCCCATATCCACCCGCATTTCGATCCGGTCTCCTGCAGGCGGACGAATTCGATTGCAGTTGAAGGTAAAAATATATCATTGCACGGCTGGAAACCTTGAAGGTGAACTGAATTGGTGGGAAACGACGAGGGAAGAGTGAGTGAGTTCGGCAAAGCATGAAGAAGCGTGGAAGTGCAGTGGTGGACCCATCGCGTAAAGGAATGGGAAAACGGAAAATTGGGGCGCACACTGTGGCGCAAAGGGAAATAAATTAAAACGAAACTGCAACATTCGGTGCTGGAAAAACCGGTAGGAAACGAATGAATACTCTACCTTTTCTCTTACTCTCTCTCTCCCCCTTGACCTACCACCACTTTCTTCTCCCTCTGCAGCAAGCAGCAAGGGGCGGACGGATCGATCGGGAATGAAAGAAATACTAAACTAACGATATGACTTAGAACACCGCACAATGGTTGCCAGTCATCGAACGGCACACAAAATGGGAACTGGAAAATGCGGGAGAGAGTACTAATAGTACGCGCAATACGCTCTACCCCTTTTACTATATTGTCCGAGGAATGGTATACAAAATTAAGCAACCGCCAATAGGGCTATGTTCTACGGGCACGAAACGAAACAATTCGTGGACATACCGCCATGTCCCAGGTAGGTAGTCCCGTCTTTAACCCGTAGAACGGTAGTAAAAATTGATCGAACTGAGAAACCTCCAGGTTCTCCCCCCCATTGATGCATTGCTAATGATCACCTCGTTCGAAAGAATGGGAATACAATCGCATAACTGTGGAATTTTCTTTCTTTTTTTGTACTCTGATGATAGAGGGAACGAGGGACGAGGTAACTTTTCAAAGGTAGTGGCATGCTTTTTATTATTCAATAGAGCCATCCCTGGCGCTGCAACATTGTTGCAAGACGAAGTTATTTTGAGTGATGTATTTGTAGGAATAATTTGGGATTTTTTATTGTTGTGAAATCTGTTTTTTTTCAGTTGACAATATTAAAAAGAAGCAAAACGAATTGGCGGCAATATTGACCAAAAAAAAATTTACGTAAAAAGTATCGACAAGAAATTATTCTTGTTAAAAAAAGGAAATCTATTAATTAATGGAAAAATAAATGCTATTTTGATACTAGATATAAATTTATCAAACAATCACTGAAACTTTAATTAACTTTGTTAAAATGCATTTTACCATAAGGAGTTGTCAAACAGAGGAGTTGTCAATTTCCCAATTGGATTATAATTTTGCTTCGTTTTCGGTGCTGCACGGTATTCTTTTAGTTTCTTTTTGCTTGGTGTCCATATTGGTGTTCCCCTTTAAAATCGTTTATCATTGGGAATTTTTGATAGAAGCTTAAATAAAAACACTACTGAATGTTTTCTATTCAAGATTAAAAATTAATATTATAGGATGTGATATTATTAATATTATTGATTAATGATTGGTTTAATTTTCACTTTTACTTTCCTTTGAGCGCGTTTTTTGTTAAGCTATATCAATGTTGAATATTAAGCATTTGAGCATTAGAAAAATATAATAACCACAGAAAAAATACAAATTAAAAACAATGCTGAATTAGATGAAGTGTGCACTTCATCAAAAATTTTATTCACAAAATGTTACCATTTTTTATCAATGTCTTTCTCTCTCTTCCTGGCTTAACTTATTTTTACCACGTATCCGGATAGTTGGTTGCTACAGGGGAATGGTCCGGATGGGATTTAATACCTGGTCCTGTGGTGTGGTACCGGCGCCTTTTATCACATACACCTCCAATGTATACCAATGTACCTGTAGGGTAATTTATTGAACAAAATCGCATAAACATAACATTTTTTCAATAAAAATACCATTAATAAAAATTATCCGATCTTTTCATTCCGACCCTTTTCATTAGCTCTTCATATCAAACTGAAAAAATTGCAAAATAATTATTCACAAAAAAACATTGATGAATTATACGTGCTAAAAGAAAAACATTTAGAATGTAACTACAACTATAGCATTTATAATAATAAACAATCAAATCCCTAATGTTACAAATCAAATTTGTAACCTCAACGCGTGTAATAAGTAATTAAATCATTCCATTTAACTTTCACGTAAAAGCTAACCAAAACATCAATTGCACCCCATTAAAACCTATTATCTCCTAAAGCTTATTAAAATATACTCAAAAATTATACCCATTGCCAAACGGCGGTTTGCCAATCAAACTGATGGCTTTCGCAAGCGACGCGCACATACACTGGCGCAGTTTATAATTCAACGCACATTGCATTTCCAACCCACGCGGACCACAGCTACCGGATAGGCGGATTGAAAAATAGTCATCACAATCACCAAAGAAGATTTGTTTCCATGCACTATCAATGAAACTCCAGCGAACTCCGGTGTCCTTTCCTTGCGTCCCATCCCAACACAACACATTAAAACGCGTTAAATACTCTTTCCGGACATTGCAGTCGTTCGCAAAAAAACTACAAACCGGTACCAAATCGATCGATAGATACCGACTGACCGAGGTCAAAAGTCCAGACAGATCATTCGATGCCCTACGGCTTTGAATGAAAAAAAAATCGCCCACTAGACCGGTGAACGGAGAAGATTTTTGTTTTATGTGACTGAAATATTTTTATTTCCGATTCCGAACTACCCCGATGCCATCTACGGGTATTTGTCCGGCAATGCATTTTACCGTCATCAATAATTTCAGCACATTCGATGCAATCGGTCGGGAATGGGGATGGAATGGCGTGCAAGGGGATCCTTTTTTTTGACGGTCACCTTCACGATGAGCAGCAGCTTTTCGCGTTCGTTATTTATTTCTCATTTCTCGCCAACCATATCAATTAGTTTAATTTAAAAATCCGTCCAATTTAATTAGCTCCGAATGGTTCATGATTTATGCATTATGATGGTTATTTTTAATCGTATTCGTTTTCGCTTGTATTTTCATTTTATTTTTTACTTACGTTTTGTTTCATCGCTTTCGGTTTCGAAACGGGAAAGGGTGAGAGAGAGAGAGAGAAAAAAAGGGTTTGTAAAAAGAGACATAATGTCTCCCGGTGTACTGATGTTGCCGGTAGGGTGGCAGGCCTCTTTATAGGATCGTGTCATGTCCCACACGTGTGCAGATGGTATACGTATGCGTCGTCTTTCCAATGGGTTTCTTTTTTTTGCTGTTTTTGTTTTGTTTCCCAGTCACAGTCACAAATACACATCCTTTCGCTACCGAACTGCACTGAATTCGGTGCATTCGATTTTATGTTATGTGCGATTCGCGTTCGTACCCGTGTGTCCTTTGCCGCGAGCTAAATGGACACCACCGGCATGGCGTGCCTGCGTTAAGGTGAATTTTATTGGAATGTCATTCGAGCGGGTATGCTTGTTAGTGGCCACCGTCACCCCCGGTGGCCTGTCGAGCTGACGGCCAGGGTTCATTTTTCCCGGACGACCAACAGTCGACCGATGCGGCAAGCAGATTCTCGTTTTGTCCATGCTAAAGCCAAAAAGGACAGGCGTTGCGTTTTGACTACCGACAACAAGCAGCACGACGAAACGATGCGCCTGGGTTTTTGGTGGTAAGGCTTTTTTTTGTTTTGTTTTTTGTTGCCTTGTCCCATACGATCAAGCCCCATAATAGACACCCGTAAAAGTGAACCACCCGTGTCTCGCTACATGTTTCGATTCAAATTCGAAAATCGGAAACAAAAACGTCACTTCCCGTGCCAGTGTGTGTGTGAGGGTCCTCACAGCTCCGCCAAAGGATCTCGTTCGAGGTTATTTATGACCGCAAGGAAACGAATTTTCGGATAATTTTGCACCATTTTCCAGCTCACGAGTTTGCAAGTGTCACGATACACTCACTCTTGCCGAAAAATTCAGTACGATGAGAGAACAAAAAAAAAATCAAATCTGGTAGGAAACAAAAACAAAATATCAAAAAAAATCCTACTACACTCCTATAAAACAGGACGAACGTAATAAAACACATCACACGAAATATTGCTCACTTGCACATGCTGGTGCACCAAACCAAACAGATGGCAAATGGCTTTGGAGCAGCGTAGGGAAGACAAAAAAAAAATCACACATCCAGAAAAAGGCGCGATGTGACCAACCAAACATACCCACACTTACGTTCACACAGGACACGTGGGCCGGTCCACAGCATCGGACTTGTGCCAGTTTCCGTTACGGTCAAAAATCAACCACCAGACTGGGCCACTTGCCATCTTTTCGGCGCACCATTAAACCGTACAAATGCAAAACTGCATACATGGTGGGAAATTAAAGAAGACGAAAGCGAGAGAGAGAGAGAGAGAGAGAGAGAGATAAAAGACCCCATATACAGCCGACCAACAACGTCAGCTGCTACAGCGTACTGAACCACACTCACGGACACCGCCTTGTTTTGTCAACGGGGGAATGTGTGGCGCACTTTTCAATTAATCAATCTGACGGGGTAGTTATTTTTAAGCGATTTTCAAGCTTCCCGAAAATCACTGACCCGGCTCGGGTGTGTATGACTGTGGCTCACGCTACACTACCGTACCGTATGCAACTGATGCAAAAATGTGTCCACATGAATGAGCGTCAACCACAAAGCAACAATAACGAAAGAGAGAAAAAAAATCTAAAGCCACACCTGAAAAGAAGCTTAACGACTGTACGAAACCGTTTGGCTATGACGGGTAGACAAAGCGGGTAAATTAAATTACTGCTCCACATTCGGAAGGACTGACCGTATTGGCCCATAAATGTCATTTGCGCTTTCAAACGTTCGGCGTTACGCGTTCAAAAAGTAACATCTCGTTCAGCACAATTCCACTCGAACATGCCTAAATTGCCTGTAAGAAATTAGTCTTCGTTTTAATGTACCATAGCGTGATTAGAATCTAGCCCCAAAAAAAAAATGGTGGACGAAACATACACATCACATAACAACTTTATCCATTATGTATAGGCTCACTAAACTTGCGCTTAATGGTGGTACATAAACATGCTCTGTATCGTGGTGAAATAAGTAATGCTCCCCAACAACAACAACAAAAAAAGGCCAACCAAAATCTGAAGCTGCTCGAGCCACAAATTCTAAACGACGCACACTCATCACTCGTGTGGTTATCAACTAATTTTCGTTTTCATCCAAACCAGTCATCGGTTGACTTCTTTTTCAGCCATTGCATCTTATCGGAACCGGATGTGGTTTCACGCAAAAAGAGGGGAAAAAGGGAGAGAGAAGAACAAAAACAACAACTTCTGGGCATGTGGCTCGTTACCCTTGGAGCAAGTGACGCGAACCTAATGGTGGAAATAAAACCCCATAATCATGATCGTTATAACCAGGTATTTCTTTATTGCCCCTTGTGCGGTGAAGGTTTTATCCTTTGCGAGAGGAAGATCAGAGGAGGTGGCTCGTGAGAGGCTTGCGGAAGAGCTTGGTCGATATGCGAGCGGCTTGAATTCGATATCATGATAGGATGGTCCCGATGGTGGTGAAACCTTGCCAGCTGAAATCTCTTCCCCGTGCACTATACTGCGAATGGAGTATACGACGAAAAATTAGTAGTCCAGCGTACTTCTTGTTCAGAAGCTAAGGAAAAGCTACTACAACCCAAGCACCCTAGCCAATATGGGGAGATAGAGAGAAAGAGGGAGAGGCAGTTCCCGTGTACGGCTCGGGACAAAATGGGCCGGAAATAAAACAGTGGTAATTAAAGTGTTTAGCTCGTTAAATGGATAAATGATAGCATTCGCGAGCAACGAATGGCACTGCTCGTAGATAGTCTCGCTGGATGCTTCCTTCCAGCCAATATGGCTATTGCTGCTTACGGAATGCTTGTGAAACCTGGTATTACTTCTGGACAACACGGCACACCAAAACCTCGTGAGTGGATAATTATCGCAATAAAATCTTCGATTTAGACCGAGCACTCTCTCGCTGGCTGAGAAACAGCCAAAGCTAGAAGCATAGCACACAAATCTATGGTAGAACTTTTAACCCTCTATATTTAACTCTCCCGAACAGGATTATACTGGCCAGAGCATCTTTCGGCCTCTTTTTCCGTCCATTGCAATTGGAATTGAAATTGAGAATTTTCCCCACACAACAAAACTCAATCCTCGTCGGGATTACATCAGTGCGGAGAGTTGTCAAATTTTCACCCCAATAAAGATGAGCCTCCAAGAATCTTTTTTTTTCTTCTTCTGATCTCCTTTACATGGAGAATGTTGTCGAGTAGTATTTTTGTTAATTTTTAATTAAGTTTCACCACTGATACGTTTCTAGCACTCCACGTCGAGTTTGTGGTGACGTCGGCAAAGCTGTTTCTATCCCAAAATCCCCGATTAGAGGACTTCACTAATCCTGCATACTTTGCATCTCTCCCTTTAGCAGACTAATAGATTTGCAGTTCGTTTTCGATTTCCAGCCCGCCGTTCGGCGATCGCGATAAACATTCGCAAACGAGTAAGTATCTCTAATGAATTTGATGATAATTGACTTTAGCGTCAACATCCCCCTAAGAAATGGTAGTGGAAAAAAGTAAGACAACAAAAATCAAACCTTCAAAAGATTATGCAACGAGTGGCAAATGAGGAAGACACCATTTTCAAGGCATTCCCCTTGGCAAAGATTGTTTAAGCCTCGGGAAGCAAAATCTAGATAGGAACTTTCGTTTCTTTGGCTAGGAAAAAAAATGGACGCAGAGCCAGAGGGCATTGTGAAGTTTTTCATTAATTTGTTTCCATCATTAGCCCACGCCTGGGACGCGGGACGACGTGCAATGGGACCGAAATCAGAACAAAACCCCTAACACTGTTTTTCCTACCAGCGGATCGGGATTTGTTAAATCCTCCAGGACGGGCTAAAAAAAAAGGAAAGCAAATTGGCAACGGCCGGACACCGATAGCGCTTTATTCAAATCAGTTGTGCGAATGAAAATTGAAACTTTTACGAACCAATAAGTTGCTCGTTGCTATTTCACCTTTCATTTTGTTTTTTTTTTTCAGTGTTGTAGTAAGGTTTTTTCATGCTCCAAATGGAGACAATACTCTCCCCTCTGTTGGGTTTTTGCTGATATTGTGTCACCCTGGGCCATGCTTTTTGTGGTGGTTCTGGCAAATTAAACACCACAATCAACGCACGCCGATAACAACAGTTCCGCAAGCTTGTTCCGGTGAGTCCTGGAAATATGACCACGTGCCGCGTCGAGACCGCCTGTACCATTAGAAATAAAAGTTAGAATATTTAATTTCCACCTATACGCGTTCTGTCCTCCAGCGTGCGTGTGTGTATGTGACGAAGCAAAGTGTGGGAAAATTTACCATTCCCAAATGGTTTTGTTGTCCCACGGCAGGGGAAAGGAAAATTAAAGACCTCATTCGTTGCCCGCCAAAAACCCTCACAGGGAATTCTTTCACCCTTCCATTGAAACGCCCAAATCAAGTCACATAACGGCACGGTCAACACGGTGTGCTGCTAACTAAAACTTTGCCACTACGCGAACCACTTGCCAACCATATTTGATGCCCCCGGGCGTGCGTCACTTTGCGTCACTAAACGCAATTCAATATGCAAATTTAAGCGTCCTCACCCTCCCCTCTCCCGATGACGCACATTATCTCATTATGCGGTTTTCCTTACTGGCCAATTTTCAATTCACCAGTTCCCGGTTTCGCGATTAGGGCAGGCTTGTTCCAACCAAACGTGCGACAAAACAACACGGATTGAGGTTGAAAGTTTTTCCGCCCGTACGCACGCCCAGGAGTCGGTCGGATGGCTAGAGGACGGGAAAATTGGAGTGCGGCACAGTTACGTTGCTCGAGTGGTTGAAACCGGAATCTACGAGTGCCGTTCGCGAGGCCGGTTCATGTTTTGTGACCATCAGTTGCTTGCAGTTGAAACTGGGTAAGTAAATCGTATTTGATTAATGATCGTACTAGAATGTGACGGTACACCATCGGCAACGGGCGACTGTAAATGAAGTTTAAACTTCACAACAGATACGCAAAAAGAAGACTAATGAAGAGATAGCAAAACCGACCAGCGTACCACTACTGCCACTCTTGGAGCAAACTTTTGCGTTCTTTGATATGAAATTTAACGATAAATACACACAGCACCAGCCTTCAAGATGAATATTTTGACGAATTTGAACAAAAGTTTTTTCCCCCACATTCTCCGTAGGAGTCATCTGGCTAGGAGTACTTAGGGCAGTCACTGGGCAAATGACCACCATTAAATACGCATCCAGACTTATTTTGAAACCGTCCTAATTGCCTTACCGTCCATACAAACGGTTTGCATGGAAAAGCGAAGAACGTTTATCGTTTAAGCACTCACCTATTGCCAGCAGTACAGACCACCGCACCATTAAACAACACAAAATGTCATTTAGTCAACAACCTTCCCCCAAAAAAGGCGGACCTTCCAATGTCAAAATGGCACAGGTATCGTGTAATGTGCCCGCTGCACGCAATCGTGTGCTTTAAATGTGTGTTTCTGATTTCGGGAATGGTTGGTAGTTCAATTGAAACGTTTCATTTTAATCTGCAAGACTCGGCCAGAAATCGGTAAGCTAATGGAAAGCTTATTATATCTCGTGTACTAGAGTGATATCAGTTTTTGACTTCAGAGATGAATGACAGTACCTGTAACGAGAGAAAGATAAAACGGAAATGTGTTAAATCCAGTTGAAAATGGTTTGTTTAAGAAATGTAATTGAATAAAACAGAATGATTATTAATCAATTTAGTGCAATAGTAATGAAGTGAATTTATAGTTTGTTGGTTTTGTTTAATACACTAGAACGTTCCCTTTGTCACTTATATATCCTGATAAAGCGTATATAGAATGCCACATTGTGCAAGAAATTTAACCAAAAACATGTTGTCTGTGTTTAAAACTGATTCTGGATGAGACGGAGCGTTATCCAATAATAAAAAGGCTCTATGCCTAATCCTTTTGATGTCAAAAATGATTCCGGACCGAATTATTATCAAATAACAGTGAAAATTTTGTTTAAAACGTAAAATAAGAACATTTTAAATATATCGTTTGGTCACAAATACTTTCAACTAACCCGACATCATTACAAACGTTCACCACGGTTTAACAGTTGTCAATTTTAGGCGCACGGTTAATCTACCCCCGGATAATCGACGTTCTACTGCACTTGATTTATTTACTATTTTGCATTGATACAGCAGTTTCTCTTAAGAATTATCATTCAATCGCCATTACTATTTAGCTATTAAAGAGAAATATCTATTAACTAAAACTACTAATATTGGAAATATTTCTTACTTTATTAAAAATTTGATATCAATTTCCAATGCAACCTTTCTCTTACGTAAAAATCTTAACATTTTTCTCTAGTTTGTTTGAACTTATTTTTTTACCATTACAAAGCCTTTCCGAAATTGGGTTCCTTCTTAAATACCTAATCAACTCTCGTATTGTACAGCGTGAAGTAAACTTTTGCCAAGCTATACGGTTCTTGCGATATGAATTGAATAAAACCACCCTAACAACCTGATAAAAAGAAAGTCACCTCACTCAGAGAAAAATAGAGAAAAAATGAAAGCAAAAAATAAGACTGACATTAAAACTTCCTTCAAACCACCGTGGAGTAACAATTTCAAACAATAGTGTCATTCTGCGTAATATACAAAAGCGCACAGAGAAGACAAAAAAAACTTTTAGTAAGCGAAATGGAAACATTCACACCAAAATGACAGCAATTGTATGTACTACATTCAATTGTTCATTTACTTAGAATATGAGTAACAAAGACAACTTCCCTTTAATTTACCGTTTTGTGCTATAAAACATAGTAAAACTAATCATACTTCACTTGTTACCAACACCTTCTCGAAGCGAAATCATTTACTATACTTTGGCTATCCGCCAGTCCAGAGTCATCTGGGGTTGGAAAAGTTTTTTTTCCCTTCCATAGGTCCGGTAGCTTACATATAGCACACCTACACACTTACTTACACACGAATTCTACCACTATCCGCGAGGTTGATTGATGTGTTCGGTTTGGTGGAAGTTTAACCGACCGTCGGCATTCCTTTAGCTGACGTGTGTTAACCTTTCCCCGGTGTGGAAGAAAATTTATGCACAAACGACGTCGACGTCGACGACGACGACGACCGGGTGGCGGACATGATTTAATTGCGTTCGGCACCCCTGCCCATGCGAGAGTCTTCGTTCCTCGGCAACCGACCCACACCCGATAGTTTATGATGTCCAGTGCACACAACAGCACCACGAAACGAAACTCACCGAGCTGCTTTTCACTTCACTTTTCGGTTTACGAACGACCGGTTTATCAACCGGTATCTTAGTACTGGGCGCCTCCATCACCGTCCCAAACACGACGGAATGTGATGTGGACGATAGCGAGTGTCCATTCGCACTCTACCTTCATCGCATAGAAGTGAAGACTAGGGATGGGATGGATGGAAAATAATCGAAGGAAACAAAAATATCGCTACTGGCCACACTGGTGAAAAAAAGGTTCCACTCGAGGGTGTGTGTGTGTGTGTATGGTGAGCCGTACATTGCATTTACTTCATTAAGGAAAACGATTGCGTGCATAAGAATCGTAGCTCGTGTATTTGCTCTTCCATTCTTGTAACCGAAACATTCCCACCTTCTCTTATCCATGCTTTGAGCGATGGCCACCTGAAAGGCACCTTCCGGTCAGTTCCCCAGTGTGGTTAAGTGTGGTTTGGGGGCCAGTGGTGGTGAGGATATTTTATTTTCCATTTCCTACCAGTCCATTTTTCCAACCAGTTTCAACCCCTTTCTACTCTCTTCACCGTTTGTTTGCTGGTGAGATGATGATGGAAAGCGAGCGAACGAACGTACGTACCGGGTGCACCATTATTCCTCGGGAGTGTACACCGTGGGCACCCTTTGGAAGCAATTGAATTTCCTGCTTCACTTCAATTACCACCTGTCCATCCGGTTTTGCTTGCTGGTTGATGTGATGTAACGATCGTGGCAGCTTTGTTACAATAGCAAATGCACAAAAATAGGAGAGAATAATTACTAAACAACTTAACGATCTTACTTTCACACTAACAGCGCAAGGTGTCGAGGTTTTTTTTTCTTTCGGAGAATTATTCAGTTTTTGGGAGATGAAGCCTTCATTGACGTTATTAACAACAGAAAAAGATCATTAAAGTAAATTTCATCAACTTAATGCGATTCTTCAACAAAAGTGCATCTGTGCATGTTTAGGTTAAATTAAAATTAGATTGATTAATTTAATTCAATTGGAAACTTTTTATTACCAGTCGAATTTTTTATCTCCTGTCTAAAGTAGCAATTTAATGAAATAACTGTCTTATCTTCTTAATCAAATAACTGTCTTTGACAAAAGTTGTGTTCTTCCGTTCCTTCTTATGATTAAATGCTTTATTCTTAAATAAAAAATTAAAAAAGTGGTGATTTATATTACTAATTTAACTGTGTTTAGTTCCCAATCAATATGATTTCAAGTAATTATTTTCATTAACTACCAAAATTATACAAAAATATTTGATATTTGATTATAATCTATTGCAGCAATTTATCTAGTATTGGATACAAATTTGAACAATTACAATAAAAAGTTAATGGACACAAGTAATTTTAAAGCAATTAACCAATTATCTACATTCTTGTCAACTTCCATGATACAAATTTCATATTAATAATTAAATGAAACAATGCAATTAGCACCACCAACTGACGAGCACATCAAAGGACAGTTTTTGTGTGATTTTTTTCCATTTACCCATCCATGCATTTCTCACCTAATTCTTCACACGCTTTGCTAAACGATAATATTTCATCTGATTACAAAGTAGATACGAACAAAAAACAACACCTAACGTCATATCAACTCACACGCGAACAAAATTTCAAAACATGCATGCAATTTGTAAAACACTTGCAACTCAACAACACAACGCTCAAAACGAACGAAACAAAAATAGAAAAAAAAAACACAACATCAAAGATGAGTGATCGCGTGACACTCGGCCGACGAAAGGCGCAGGGACCAATTACGGTAGGAAATAATTTTCAATTAGCGCTGAAGCGGTGGGCCCGTCGTGCGTGTGTGTGTGTGTGTTTGTGCTGAACAAGAAACGAATGACAATCCAGTGACTTTTCCAACAGATACGCGAGGGCGCACATAGACGAAGCAACAACTAAAAAATACACATAAAAACATCCCACCATTTGTCGTCAATTCGTCGATGCTTAAACGGTGTTTATTTGCGATATCAATCTACGCAAACGCAGGGTTAGCGACGAGTGAAACCATTAACCGTACCATGCAGTTAATGTGCTCAGCTTATCTGAGCGCGTAAGGTAATGGGACAGGTAAATATGCATATGAAAAACCCCGGCCCCGAAAGGAGAGGGGACATTTCGAACCGTTAGTAGGCAAAATAAAATGGCACAAGAACAGCGACTGAAACGCTTGATGGATATCTTAATTTGAACGCATGTTTTCGCATGATTAAAACGTATTGCGTGCTGTGCGGCATGGTGTTTTGCCGATTCGTGTCGTGCAGCACGCTGCAATTAGAGAGCTCATTTGTAGGCAGAAAATGTAGACCATTTTTTGAAACAAGAAACAACCAGATTTGGTTTGGTGTAACAGTTGTTAATTTTATTTCTTCTTTAGAAAGCTTATGAAGCATTCGTTTAAATTTTGTGATAAAAATTAGCTAATATCCTTTGCATTCGGGTTGGTGTGAGTAAATTTAAATATTTTGTCGCTTCTTCTAGGACGAATTTTGAATGTTACATTTATTACTAGTTTTTTGGATAGTGAAATTGCCTAATATTACGAGCCAATACAGACCTAAAACCGTAAACCGTAAATCTCACCGGACCTTACCGAAAGAAGAAATATTTTTCCGCGCCATGATCATAAAGGTGAAGTCGTTTTATTGCTGATTTTAGGGACTTGAATGCAATCACACCTATACTTTACAAACGCCCATTGGGCAATTTCACCCCAAAATGCGACTAAATTTTAAAGCGACCAATAATTCAAATAATTAATTCAAAACAAGCAAAAAAAAATTTCTCATGTGGCACTTTAATCTCAGTAGAGGTATTCCTGGACTCCATTTACATATACCTGTACCCGTGACCTGTGTTAATTTTTTTTAAATCAATTCTTCACACGTTCTTTCAAATTCAAACCACTTGTTTACGACTTGGAAACATTTACGAAACAAACGATTTTTTTTGTGAGTTGACGAAGATTAACAACAATAACCATTAATATCTATGGCGATATTTTTGCTGGCGTCTACTACATTTTGTTTGACAAGGCGTTAATTAGCCAAAAGTATAACAAAATTCGAGTTTGTAAACTTTCGTAAAATATTTTGAAAGTCGTCATATGGGAGGACATCATACTAAGTTTTGTTTTTTTTTTTCAAAACGACATGAAATCGATGTTTGATAACACTGCTATTCTTCATTTTTTTAAGATTTTTTTCATAAATTAGCTTACATCCAGCTATTTTCAAATTGGTTTAGAAGCTTCCATAAAATAAGCATAAAAAAATAATGAGAAACAACATTTAAAAATTTGAAAAAAAATTTGCTGAGTTTTTCTTCGATCTCTTCACGTAAAGCTTGACTTTAACAGCTTCGTTTTGAGAAACTATACACTTACAAACAGACCTAATATTTTCAATACTTAATTGTTAACTTAGACGTTAAATATGTACGTTTCATTTGGTGGCAATAAAAAATTAATTGTTGTACTTTTGTCCCAGCAAATGCCCATCGTGCAGTGATACCGTAACATTCCAATCCATGATGACGACTAATCAGAACGACTCATCGGATCTCATTTCTATCAGCCTGTAAAGGAATCGGCATAAGGAGAAGATGGAAGGTTTTTGTGGGTTTCGAAACGGGGTCATAAAAATTGGTCTCTACGCTTCCTTCGCTGATTTTCCTTACCGTTTTCCGCTAACAAGTGAGGGTGAGGAAAATTAATTTTGATTTATTAACGACCGACTGAGGGTATAAAGAAGTGGAAATCTTTTGAGAAAGTGAAAGCGCGTACACAAGAAAAGGGCATAAAAAGACGGACCTAATTTAGATCATTTACAAAGCGAATGGATATCCAAAGGGATGGGAAAGGGAATACGGGTTTATATATTAAAACAGGCGGTAATTGCGTTGCTGCACCTGTCGAGCGATTTCAATTGGTGGCACATCTGGGTCCAATATCCCTTTAACACTGCGAGAATAGAGCAAAAACAAACCGACCCGAACACGTCGAGTGATGTTTTAAAAATATAATTTCTCGTAAAAACAAATCTCGCACTGGAAGGTGCCTCACTACCGTTCATGCGCCTAAACTAATAATGATCGGCTTTCCATTTGACAAACACAAGCCAAGAAGCAAATATTGATAGTAAAAATGTTACAATATCATAAAGCACAACCAAGCTCGGTGTACGTTTGTTTCCCACAGTTCCCACTTCGGTGACTGTTTTGTGCCGGGCAGCAGCAGATCCAAACCTTGGCTTGAGACCCGGATAACGAGCATCTCAATTTCAAAAAGTGGAATTGAAATCGAAGTGATAAAAATTTTATACCGACACATAATGTTTATGATTGCCCCATCGTAGTACCGTGTACAGGAGTTACTTTTTGCATTCTTTTCTTTTCACTTTTCATGCTACTCTGGAACAGTTCAACACTAGCATAGCCACACTAGTGTGATGCCAGTTTTAAACCCCTTTCTTAAGCACGTTCTTGGTTAAAAATAAAAGAGTGAAAAAGATAAAAAGAAAACCACCACCGACCGTACATGAATGTACGGAAGACAGGTGGTGAATTTTGTGAAACTACAAAAAAACACAAAGACCTTCACTTACATTCTAACCGTTCAACTAAATACGATGTTAGGCAGCAAAGGGAAGCACAACATGATCCACCTTCCATGCCATGGTTTAGCCGAAAACCCCTGTACCGATCAACCGACCCGTCATAAGCAAAGTATGTGTGGAACGTTAAGTGAAAATTGATTTTCTATTTTCACTTGTTTGCTATCGTCCGTTTTATTGCACCACTATGCCTGCCTTCTGCTACGAGCTACCATGTATCCTCTATCGTACCTGGGGTTTTTTTTTTGTTTTGTTTCAAGTCTTACAACTTCCTCAAATCGTGGACAACGGGATCGGTTTTTACGTGCAAGCGAATAAACGCTTACGTGACTGTGGCGCTCATAAGCGGCGCTTCTAAGCGTGCTGTTTGTTGTTGCTGCTGCACAACAAAATCCTTTTTCTTTTACCAGGTACAAAGGTAACACAAAAAAAGCCAACAACCGTCTGTCGAGTTCTTTTGATCAGTGTGTTTTTAAACCCATTGAATAGCAACTACTCGATGCTTTGGTTTGTTTGCACGACGTAACTGAATTAAGCGCAAAATGTTCGATCGTAAATATTTTCCCCCTTTTACGGAACACACAAGTTGTTTCCATTGAAAGTGAAGCTGTCAATTGAAAGGGGATGTTTTTTTTTTGAAAGTCTAAAATAGAAAAAAATATCTTTAGATTGAAACAAAACAGCGAACCAGAACCGTAAAACTGAAACGATCGCTTAAGAACGTTTTCTTTTTCACCTGAATGAGATGTAATTGAATTTGCATTTGATTTTTTGGCTTCGGCATACGAAGCGGAACATTATCGAAGGACAAACATTTCTTTTCATCTTTCTTTTAAACAAAAATGTTTGTGGTTTTAGTTCACGCTGGAAACCCTGAAAACGAAGAATGACCTTGTTTACCTGGTTTGGATGTGTTCCAAACCTTTGCCGGACAAAATAATCAGCACGCAAATTCTAATTGCTTTAAGGGTAATATTATTTTACGATTTAAGTGCACATACTTCCCCATTTACATTTTTTTTTTGCTTCTTAAGAACGGCCAGTCTCAAGTTTACAATGTTTTAACCTATTAAAATTTGAAACCGTGCCAAAATATTATAGAACAAGTCACACAACAAGTATTCGGTAAATTCATTCTGTAATGGTGCAATAGAACAAATTCAAAAAATATATACCGAAATACTGGTTTTTTGCTCGGTTAGAACGGCCTGGCCGTATCAAGACTTATTTTAACACGTAGCAGGATAGTCAGTCCATGCTATGGGGGGCGGTCCGAATGGGATTTGAATCGGATCCTGCCGTGTGAACGGGTGCCGTTTATCACATGCCCCTATCCCGAAATACTTGAACAAGTCACATTTCTTCGCTAAATTTCTTGTATTATGAAAATTAAAGAGCACAGAGATTTAGGAAAAAAGTCGTTAATAACTTTCAATCAAAGATATCTTCTACTCCTTAGTTCTAATGTATAGAATATGTGTGAATTAATATCTTTAAAAAAAGTTTACTGATATAGAAAACAAATCAAACAAAACAAAAAAGTGAGAAAATACTAATAAATGAATCATGAATGTAAAAAAATTTCATAGTTAGAAATAAAATTGAGTTACTCGAAGATTTAATCACAAATAGTAGTAAAGAACAAATAAAACATAGGAAAGTTCTGACAACAAAACAAATATACAAAAACAATGGCATCAAGGTGTAATTATAAACATTTTAATAGCAAAAATCATGACAAAACATGAAATACCACAAAACATTTCTATTTTAGCCATTTTTAGATTTTTCTAAATAACCTAAATAACCGCAACACAATTTAACATAATCATAGCACACCCAAACAGTCTACCGCAATCGGGATCAGTCCTGCATATTAAAGAACCTGCCGGATATCCTTTACAAAACAATGCTTCGACTGTTTTTTGTATTCGTTTCTCGTTGTGCGAAACCAATTGGAGCTTAAATGATGGCGCATCGGAAAGTCATCGGACCGGAAAGTGGCTCTTCAATTTCCCGCCAAAAATCAAAACTCTAACCCTAACCGACACACACACACACATCCGTTATATATCCTTCGATATTGTTCGACAATCGTAACGACTGCTTTCAAAAAAAAACAACGAGAAAATGGTACATGTACAGTACAGAAATCGAAACAAAACACAAAAACCACATCTAAACTCTTTGAACAGGATTTTTCCACCGTATTTTTGTATCTCTCTCTCTCTCTCTCGCTCTCTCGTGCTTTTTTATCGTTTCGTTTCAATACTAAAATGTAAAACCAGGTTAGCTCTTTTGGCGCAAAAGCATTCCCGATTTTTTGTGTCTGTGTGTAAGCGACACCGGGAAAGCAGGATCGGAAAGCGCCCTGTTGGCAGCGTGTGGCAAATGCAAACAAAAACACAGTCGCAAACTTTTGATTGCGTGGATTTGAAAGTTTGATTGATCTTTCGCTTCCGATTAGGCAGTGGCCCGCACTAAGCGTACCACCGTGCGCGTACGATTATTGCGGATGAATGGGACAGAAACCACCACCATCGATTCCATCCCGCCGGGTTGGTGAACACTCTGCCAACCGGACCATTCCGGAAACGGATGCGGAAATTGACACAGGAACTAATACTAGCAAAGTACCGGCAAGTAGGCAATCGGTTTTTGGTTCGAAGTTAAAGTGCTTGGGCGGTTTTCTTTTTGACACCGGAATGCTGCGAGCCGAAATTCTTTCCCGTATCGGTTATTCCAGAAGGTCGCGAAATCCGTGTGACAGACAGGCGATACCTTGACGGTAAGACAGTGCCAGGTGCAAAAAAGTTCGAAACACCGGGATATGACAATTCTCCTTAATCCACCAACCAAACTTTACGACCACAATTCGAGAAAGGATATCGTCAACTGTTGCCAATTCTTCAAAGTGGCAAGATATTTGTGCAACTTGCCCATTTGAATACCATCTTTCCGGTTCTTAAATGTAAGTCGTAAAAAGGGGTGTAATTGTGTAACAATTTACGCAAAGCATGCATTATAAAACAACAATCAATTTACACACATAATCAATTAATCACATAGTATAATTCAAAATAGAAAAAAAAATTTAGTTTAACGGACATTTAGGTTAAAAAATTGAATAGTTTATTTCATAATATTTATACTCGCTTTCGTCATTTAGTGTCATCTCGCTAGCCTAAAGTTGGATTTAAATTTGTTTTATGAAACTATTTTTATTAGCAAAAGTATTTCCTCCGTGTAATTCTTTACTGTTTGGCTTCTAATTTGCGATTCAAAGTACCATTAATGTAATATTAATTTAGTTTTACATTGTATCATGTCTTCAATAAAAAAAACATTGCAAGTTTGAAAAATATGGTATTATTTCTTATTAATTTTCTGCAACAAGTTCACCAACAATAATGCTAAAATTATTCTTTGAAGGTGATCTCGAAAAGTTTACTATACAAATGAACAATTGAATCATTGTAATAAATGCTCTCCTAACAATTGTCTTATAAACACACAATTTTTTTAAATCTTGAAGAAATATTTTCTTGTATAAGAAAATGAGTTTTACGCAGCAAACCAACTCAAACGGAACGCCAACCATTTTAAAACACCAGACGTTATTACTAGTAGCGACATCTGTTGGCAACCAGTGACAAGCTCCATCTGCGGTTTCCAAAATTATCCGCCGTGAGCGCTACCGTTCAAAAACGTAAGACGTTTAGCCAAGACAAAAACCTACGTTTGAAAATGGTATCAGACGATACGAGGCGAGCAATTTTATCCTTTTTCTATAGTGATTAAGAAATGTTTTTAATATTACAATACCAAAGATATTGAATGATTTAAAAAACCAAAAAAAGATAATTAATTTTAGATATACCACAAATTATTTTGCAAAACCCCAGGTTTGTAGTTTCAAAGATTCTATATGATACATTAACACACCCAGTTTGGTACCGCCTAATCGACTATAAATCAAGAAAACTAAAATAAAGCTTCCAACAACCACAGGCGTATCGCAGATGAAAGAATCTCTAACTCACCGTCAAGCACTCGTACAGACAGATCCGCAAGACACCTCCCCTTAATAGTGCTTCAATTTACAGTCGATAAACTCCTCGATATCGGTAAACTACCACTTTCTGCCGAGACTGCGTTTAATAGTGCGCCTCCAGCCGCCTCCTATCCACTGTCCCAAAATTCCTTAGTCCCAGCCGATCCAGACGAGAAGGTTGGTCCCGTACCGCTAATCTTATTTCGGTACCAATTACGAATGGCGCTGTGAAGTGGCCCGGTACGTTAAGAGCGCAGGATGTTAGAAGAACATTCCTACGCTTATGGCTGCTGATCGTTTCTTGTGCAGCTTCTTGTACAACGGCCATACTCGGTGCACAGTAAAGCGCGCTCTCATTACGGAAACCTTGCCCCCTTAAACGATGGTTCGATGGTGATGTTTTTACCCCCGGCTTTGTTGCCCTTTTACAGTGGGTGGGTGGTGGATGGCATGGCCAGCGGTCCAGACAAATGTCGACAGTTCGAGAGTGCACGGGACAGGTGGTGTAATTCAAGCTGTCAAATTTATATCCAACGCCTACTTTTCTCCCAAGCCCGGGGACTTTCAATATCGGTTAGAGGATCTCCAATTGGGCAGGTGCCTTTTCCCGCCTTCCTTGCAGGATTCCATCCTTCCAAAGGAAAGGGTGTGTGCCTGTCGTATCGATAGCATGTATGTTTCAACCTTAAGCAGACCGGTCTTATCGATACAGGCCCGTCGTTTCGTGCGTCGTGAGGCGATGCATGTAGCTAGTAAATCACTAATTCAATTACAACCCACTTCATTTATATCGTTTCCAGCTAGTTTCGTCGATAATTTCAATTAATTTATAATTTTCATGAGCACCACTTTGCTTCCACACACACACACACACGCGTACATGACAGGGGTGAGGATCGATCGGGGCTATCGGCCGTTGTACAACAACCTGGCGTGATTTGCTTGGTGGCTCTTAATATCACCTTCCAAATGGAAGCGCTTTTTATCGACTGGTGTCGTGCCGGTTCGGTTGGTGGTCGCTTGTCAGCAAAATTGTATTTATCGCTACCAGTGGATGTTCCATGGAAGGTAATGTAGAACAGAACGCACCGAGCAAAGGCGTGATATGGCAATGTACATCATCTGCGCTACCACAAAAACATACGCACATATTGTTAAGCGTGTTAAACGGTGCTTGGTTTTGCATTAATTGATGCAGCTGTACCATTTGCTTCTATTTTTGCTGAATTCTTTTTTTTTTGGTGGGTTTTTGTCCCACTTTACCTTCACATGGAGATAGGACGTTTTCACACGCCACTCTGAAGCATTGTGGTTTACTATTTTCGGTAGCAAATGTTTAAATTTTTCACCCAATTCAACCAACGTCCCGTTTTAAAGTGCTGCATAAACCATGGCTACCACCGGGCACAGTTTAAAATGGTTCCAATTTAACGGTAATCAATTTTGCAGAGAATGATACGATGCAATAGAAAGCGAGGGTTTTTTTTGGGATGGGAACTAAATAATCAATCAATCAATCACCTCGTAATGAGTAGTTTCAAGTTTGGACAAGCATCTAAACAGTGTCAGTAATTGAATAAGTATACATAAACTTAAATTTTTCAGTACTGTTTCATAAATAATGGGCACTAATTAGAATGCCACAAACATTTTGGACTATGTGTTTCTTCGTAAAGGAATAAGATAATTATTAAATATTAAAACATTAATTCCCTGAAATGTTTATACACTCTCATAAAGAAGTAAGTACTTTATAAAAAAGTATAAACATCATATCGAAAAAAAGAAACCAATTTCATTGGAAAGTAGCAAATAGAAACCTAATCAACCAACAATTTACAGTAAATGCATCATAATAAGCCATGCTCAAACAGGCAGTTGATTATTGATAACAAAAATAAACCGATTCTACAATGCAATGCACATCCATCCGCATCATCCGCTTCACACGTGCGCACGATCAAATCAAATGCTCGTGTGCATTCAACCATTTGGTTACCGTTTTGCGTGTGAATAATCTCCGATGTTCAACGAACGTGCATGAGCTACACATAATTCAATAAACTGATTAAAGTGTGAAAAAAACGGCACCTCCTCAAACCACCGAAACCACTAATCGAATTGACTCCTTTCATGCGCAAAAAACCTGGACGAAACTTACACTAATTGATGCACTGAGCAGTTTGACTGTCCAGTTTTTCCTCTTCAATGGAAAAAACCATCAACTATCTAATCGTCCCTTGTATGCGTGTGTTTGTATGCGTAGATACTTTATTGATAGTAGCGTGTTCCACCTCCGATGCATGATTGTGTACGCTTAATTGACAAATTTATCGTTGCTAATGCATTAATTCATCCGTACCTGTGTGCAGCTCGCGCACAATCTAACCGATTCCGACTGGAACAGATTTTCATGTGCGATGATTTTCGAAGCAAAATTCTCACCACGTCCAATTCAATATGTTTCCATGTGTCTGCGGAAGTGCTACTTAGGGTGGAAAGTTAAAGGGACAACCGGCAGACCCCATGGTTATGGGGTAGGAAACGAACAGGAAATTATGGTAATGTAATTTCAACATCGATGTCATTAACGACCGGCGGGTAGCAAAGTGTTTAGTGCTAAGTGTAGGCACTGAGAGCGAGAGAGAGAGAGAAAGAGAGAGAGAAGGAGGAAGGGATTGAAACATCCGGTAACATTCCAGCCAAACACTCTAGTTTGGCTATAGTTTCCCTTCTCCTGGGTGGTACCATCGCAAAACCTTTCCCGACCTGTACAAAGACCAGACAGCGCACATTCGCCCCGTTCCCAACATCAGTTCCGGTCGCGACTGATGATAGTCACCTCGTCATCTCATCAACCCGAACCACTCGCAAGCGTCCGTAACGTCTTCCTTTACGTCTTCCCACGCGTATGACATGTTTACAAGTCTCTTATCAATATTGACTCAACCCAACCGGTGTGACGACCCGCGCGTTGATGGTCCTTTACGGCGAAGAAACATTAAATTGACTTGGCGCGAGACTTGACCCGCACACGGACCAAAACAGCACCACATGGGGTTTGACACCCAGTCACTTCCGGATTCGCACGACAAACCGTGCAAAGTTCAAATTGGTACCAATAATAATAATAATAATAATAATAACGGCAACAATAATTGGACCACTGAAGAATAGAAGCTTTGTACCGAGCGCCACCTCTGAGTGACAAGATATGAAGAGAAGCATACGGTTCTTTGTGACATGCGTGAGGAATCCTACCTTCAAGGAATCAGTGCGCTTGACCCAGACGGTGGTACGCTTTTGGTGAAATGTAAATTAATATGCAAATTTCACTATCCCAGAGTTTGCGAGAGTTGCTCACTAAATCTGGACGAACCGTTTGGAGGGTTGGAGTTTTGTTTAGTATTATCGCATCAAACGCACTGTCACCCTTATTTCCCGGGGATTTTGAAGAAAACCTCACAGTTACTTGTGCTTTTCAATATATCTAATCTTGTCTTGTCCATTAAAAGCGCAATAAAATGACGTTAATACATCCTGCCATTAACCGCCAGACGTTAGTGTGACCTTTTCTGCTGTTCGGAAAAATACAAGCATTGACATTTTCCCACCCCACCCCCAACAAACCAAAACACTGTCTGCCATGTGCTAATGGCAAAATCTCGCTATGGAGCAGAACTCATCGATGCACTTCGCACACAGCACAACGGTGGCTTGTCGCTGTCAGTCTTTCCAAATTGGGAATCGCTTGCTTGATGATAATACAAAACGAGTACCGAGAGTCTGGCAGGGTCTTTAGTCTTTGCAGCACTGCGTCAGCCCCAATAGCTACGAGGAGCACGATTGGTAAGATATTGCCTTCTTGTAAGTCGACACAAAAGCGTTTCACCTCACCGGACGAACGAGCAACCGTAAGAAACCGTACGTCGAACATTCCATCAGAATTTGTTCGATTGAATTATTGCCACCGGAAGTTTTGCCCAAGTCAATCGGTGACACCAGGCACCATTTGACAGGTTCTCTCCTATAATCGGGCCATGGTTGACTTTTGCACCCGTACCGGGGTATGGGTTTTGTGTAAAGCCAATTCCGCAAGCCTAACACAGCCACTTCGTGTATGCATACCATGGGAAGTTGATGTTGAGATGTCGTACAGAAATTTACTACCCAGAAACTGGGTGGCACAACCCAACAGGAGTACACCAAATGGTGGTGATCGTGGTAGTGCACCGTGCACTAGGAGCGCATGTCTTACAATGTGAAGAAACGAAATAATTTACTACCCATTCTGGAGAGAAATGCTTCAAAACCCTTCGACCCCGTTCTGTTGCGAACAAGAGGCGGATGTGAAGCTAAACAAGCCACTGCCATTGGGAGAGAATTGCTAATCGCTCGATCGTTTCCGATTGCCGATGGGAAAATTGTATTGCCCTTTATTTCCTTCGCTGGCATCAGCATCATTGCATCCGGCTTTTGCTTCACCCTGGAACCTATTCGGCTCCAAAATGATTTATCGAATGTGCCAAACGGAACACACCAGTCAACAGCCTCAACCTCAGCCTCCTTTCGCATGCCGGGTACGGTAAACAAATCAGCTAGAATTTTGCATCCTCTAAATTGTGCCGCCTAGTTACCTTGCCCGAAGCGACTCGATGAAATGGAATGGATGGATGCTCGAGTTTTTTGGTCGAGCAGTGCAAAACCCTCGCCCTTTTGCAGTGGCTGTGGCATCAAATCGACAGGAAATTAAAGTTCGAAATTAAATTTTTGCTACCGATTTTGCTGCCACTCGAGGCCACGCTCTGGTAAAGAGGCTTTCTAGGACTTCCCGTCAGGCGTTTGAAAATGTGTGATGTAGTGAAGCGTTGTGACAACTACGGTTTAGTTTGCCAAATGGAATACTCATTTTTAATGACGATGATCGTTTGTTGCAGGAAAAAACACGATACTACTTATTGTGTCTTTATGTACAAAAAAACTATAAAGAAATAGAAAAACAAAACCAGAATCTGGAACAATAAAGCGAAAGCCTTTATACTGAAATTGGAATGAAAAATAGTAATTTTATATTAATTTTTCTTTCATATCAATTTCTTAATTTGCAAATATTTATTTTTTTATTTATGAATAACGGATTATCGCTCTATTATCGATATTGATAGAACATTCAAATTAATTGTACTTCAAGATCGCGAAAAGGAAGTTAAAAGTCCGTAAAACTCCGTAGAAAATAAAATAAAATTATGACACGTCATTCCGATTAATTAGCTGCAATCCTCCCTACAAAAAAATATTGCTAAATTCGTCCTCTCCAGAAAGGATTGCTCTGTAAAAGTACTACTTTTTAACTCGTGTGAAACACAACATTCCTGGTCGCATTTTTTTACATTTCATGACTTCGATTTTCTATTTCTCTACACAATCCACCCGATTAGATTGACGGGCAACATGTACATGCAAATACGCTTTCCCGCCGGGGCGCTTGTATCATTTGAATAGAGCAAGAAAAAAGAATCAAAACAAATCAACAAATTCATCCTTTTGCTCGTGAAACCATATCCTCATACATTTTTGCACACTGGCCTGGAATGCCAGCCGACCCGAACGTGTCAGGCTCATTTGCGTTTCAATTAAAATTTTGTCGTTTTCAATTTAACCCAATCGGTCACAGTCAGTGGATGGAAACATTTTGCAGTGTATCGTCCAATTGAATGTCCTATGACAGTGTATTGGAAACAAAAAATTGAAAGTAAAAAGCATGGTTTTCCTCTTCGTATCAGAAACAAAAAATAAACATTACCGTACATCGATTTTCTGGGACTAAAAAATAAACGAAGAAAAAGCTAGTAACAGTACAGCGTGTATGCTGGCTTTGCTGTAACTCATTCGAAATAGATCGGATATCATTCGAAATAGTCGAGATTGGTAGAAGAAAATTGCTGCTACTGTTTAACAGGAAATTTCCATTTGACTTTTCATCTCCGTTCCCATTTAGCGCCTCAAATTGGCTGTGTGAGTGGGCAAAATTTTTGCCCAATGATCCACAGAGCGAAGAGTGTATTTGCGCTAATGTATTTGTAATCGACATATCCTTCGCGGAAAATATTATCCTTTCTAAATGGATTATTGTTCAATTGCAGGGTTTGAGAGTAAATTTTTCATACTTCTTTTTTTCACTATAATTATTTTATTATAAATTTATGTTTACTGTTCCAAATTGAAAAAAGACGTCTCAATGTAGCTGCAAAATAAATACTTTCAACGACCATCAACGCAACCGTACAGTGTGGCCACAGTATCAATTACAAAACCACCAGTTAAACGGTGCGGTGAGATTATAAAACAGAAACGAAAACACTTATCACCACGTTCTCAAAATTAGGCACAACATGCGAGAAAGCTGTATCGACCGGAAGGAGGTCTCCATCCAATTGCCATCCAGCACGACAGGAAAGTTTTTTTTTCTCGCCCACCCGCCATTTGTGCTCTGTACCTACCTACATACGAGCAGCACGTACGTTATTGAGGAACGAGCTACAGCCACACCACATGTCAACGGACGGGCTCGTCAAGCTCAATCGGTGCACCCCGAAACCGATGCAGGTGACATTCGACGTTAATTAATTGCATACACTTTCACAATGGCAAAAGTCCGTTTGTCGCCCAATTCTTCCGCCAGGCCTGCCATTGCAGGAAGCCAGCGAGGAAAAAGCCATTCATGTCAAAGCTTAAGCAAAGCATATCGTCCACTACACGGTGCGGTGTGCCTCCCCTATCGACAATCGGGAAAATGTTCATGTACAAACGGCAGCGTATGGCGATAGCGTAGGTGGTAGGTAATCGTGCTCCTGCCACATATGCAAATGGCACAACGCAGCAACATGAGCCGAATGCTACATCATTTCACCCGCCAGCCGCTTTACTGCTGTACGGGGTACGTGAAAATGAGCGATTGCAGCAGAGTAGCTGGCACACGCAAAAGGGTAGCATAATAATGATGATGGTAATTAATTTATTATTTTGCAACCCACAATTGTAAATAAAGCGCCAAATGATCAGGCTGCAGATGCGTCGATAGTATTGGAAGAACGATGAAAAAGACGCTTATTATGGTGGCATTATTCTAGGAAGAAAGTGAACCATGACACACAAAAAATCCATTTACATCACAAAATTACACCCTTGCGTTAAACTGCGCCATACACAAAGGAAACGTATTTCTGCAACGATCCACTACTAAATGATGGTACATGTTGTTTTTTCATTGGTCATCATCTATTTATTAGCAACATACAAGCACTTTGTTCCACTTTACAAGCTCATGATTATGCAGAGTAACCGAAGCATTGTCGCTGCTTGGTAAATGTGCAGGCGAAGGTGTTAATTAGTTGCTCATTCATCACATGTATACGCAACTTTTCCTATCTTCTTTGCAAACAATGTATTGTTATGTTATTTCATGTTTAGCTTCTAAGATTTTTTTTTCTTTTTTTTTCAATTTTTTAATGAATTTTGATGGCTTCTGTCTTATCTTTAATGGTTAGCTTTCTTGGAAAATATTTTACAAAACATCTTCTTTTTAATATAAGGCTTTTATATGTTTTTATATTGTTATTGTTATTATGTTATGTAACTTATTGTTTATATGAATTTGAGCAATAGTTTGAGAAAAAAACATAATGAATAACAACACGTAAAACAGATTTAATAAACGGAACATAAGCCAACGTTAAACCAAGATACATAAGGACTAATTTTTACAAAGGAAAAATGCATAATAAATAAATCCTTTTCATTTCTTTTCTAATATCTTTTCAATCCATACGATGTTTTTAAATTATTTTAAATTATTGCAAATGATTTTCAATCCCATTTATCTGTTTTCAAAGCACTTGAAAACCTAGATAAGCTTTGAGGAAAGAAAAGAAAGAGAAAAAGGAAAATGCACATGAGATTAATTGGGTAATGTAGAAACATTTCCTTTCTTGTTTTTTCTTTCTTTTTTGTTAGTTGTTTTTGATATTTGTTCATGATATTTCACTTGATATATCTACTATACATTTATCTAAATTGATTTGTAAATATTTTTTTCAAATTTTTTAAACATTTTAACTTATTTCTTAATAGTTTATTAAAGATTTTATAACAGTAAATGTTACTTTTTCCAAACAATTTATTTTATTCTTACTGACAGAAGCATAACAGTTCACATTATAGCAAGTACAAAACTGGAATTAGTTTTAAAAAGTTGTGAAAAAGACGGAAATAATTAAATAAAAGGATTTTCCTTGGGTATAGGAAAAACACGTCGTAAGAATTGAACCTGGTAAACAAAAGTAAACAAATTTTTAAAAACATATAAAATTAACTTTCACAAACATAATCAAAATCTGAATTTAGTAAGAGTCTTTGCTGCAATCAATCACTTGCAAAACCTTTTGTGATAAATGTGCTCATTCCTGCGACAATCATTTCCCCAGTTCACCATGTCTCCAATTAACATGTTTCCATTAGTAAAGTCACTAGTAACGGTAACAAAAAAAAACCACCTTGCTTTTCCTAAACCCCCACCCTTACTACAAATAGTATGATAGCCCGCGGACAGAATGACTGTGCATCAGAGCTAACAGAAACGTTACACCCTCGGTATCGTGGAAAGCAGGGAACAGTTTGCAAACGACGATCAGCTGAACGGTGTCCAAATTGTCACCCACCATGTCTTCCGACAATGAACCAAAGTGATTGGAATCTAACCATTCCTGATTTTTCCATCCACCAACTTGTCCTCCCACAAACACACATACATACACACATGTCTTTATTGCTTCCCTTTTTTATCGACAGCAGCATCGGATTGTACGCGTGTCTAGCAGCACGCGGGTTGCAACTAGAGGAACCATGCAATAAAATAGACTGTTGGACAAAAAATCTGTACCATCATCGTCGTAATTCATTTCCATTATTTACTACCAATCTTCCTTTTTGCTATCACATTCTTTTCCACCACCCCGTAACGGAACGCTCACGTTCCACATGCTTTAACGGTATCAGTTCTAGTGCGATTTGCGTTCTCTGTTTTCCGTCCGGCCCCGGCAACCAATTGCATTGTGCAGTGCAGGAGAAGCATAATTTACCTCGAATTGGAAGCATTTGAAGTAAATTGTCACCTCATAGGGAAAAAAGGGATTGGAAGCGTAGCGAATGCCGCCAACGTAGTGCTTTAGTAAGTGTGTGCGAGAATGGAAATTGATTGCATAATTTTAGTGATCCTGACAGCAATGCGTGGTAGTTATGTTTTGACTATACAATTTATTTAGAACTAAATAACACATTATTGTAGGTCTCCAAATTTTCTAACATCAAATTTAGGCAGCTGAATGGTTTTGGAAATGCCGTTCACATTAAAGAGAAGCCGAAATTCTAAAAAAAAAAGAATCCTAAACAAAATAAACACAGAATTGCTAATACATTTATGTGCGACAAAAACCAGCACTGATCGTGACGCTAGATTTACGCTCATCCATATTAAAGCCATGCTAAGCACTTTGCTTCGCACTGACGCCTGACCGACCAAAACGGGACAGATAAAAACAGTTGAATGCAAAATCGAACTGGACACCAGGAAGTTTCAAGACAGGAGTGCAACAATTCGGTAGAAAAACCGACACAGCACACTCAACCGAAGTCTGTGTACGAAAGATATCTCACAAGTGAAAGAGGAACTAGCCAAAAAAAACGAGCCAAAATCATGTGCCTTTAACATTCGGAAAAAAGTGTCCAGCACAAGAGAAAAAAAGGAATAAGTTCTTCTCTTCCTTCAGTCCAGTTCAAAAGCCGAACTAATCGATGGACATACGAGTAAGAACTGTGTTGTTTGTCCCATTTCCCGACCCCATCGCCATCAGCGTCTGCTTACACCGATTGGTCAAAAGGCTTTTTGCTTCCGCTTTTATCGAAGGGTGAAATGTAAGAAACAAGCTTAGTCAGTTAAAGTAGCCGAGTAAATGATAAAGCTGGCACGTTTCCGGTTCCGCTGTCGAGCTTCGTTGCGAAACAGCTGATTCGTGAGATTTGACTCGACAACTCGATAGCCTGACGATTTATACACTTTTGTAGCAACATTTTTACTTATGCATGCTGAGCCAGCTGGACTCATGTGAGTGCATTGGTTGCAGATAGGAGCAAAATTGTTTGAAACTTTTTTTTACAAAGCGATAACGTATAAGCAAATGTTTGATATCTTGAATTGTTATAAAAGCTTATTTTTCAATACTTACATTCAAATGGAAAAAAAATTATAAACATACAACGAAGGTAGGTTGAAAGTACATAATGATGAAAACGGCGCATACGAAACAAAAAGATATTTTGAATAATAACAGCTGTTTAAATGGGGCGGCCCGGTGGTGCATGTGAAAAACGGCGCCCGTCCACACGGCAGGGACCGGGTTCAAATCACATCCGGACCGTCTCCCCGTAGCATGGACTGACTATCCTGCTACGTGGTAAAATAAGTCTTGATACGGGCAGGCCGTTCTAACCGAGCAAAAAAAAAAAAACAGCTGTTTAAAACATTCAACATTAAAGATAAAAAATGAAAAATATTAACCATGAAAATAGACAATTTGAAATGAAATTATCATTGAAGTTATACATGTAATACATGATAAAAATCAAATAAATTTATTTCGTTTTACTAACACTTCACTAACACGCATTTAGAAAAGGTACTTTTTTCGAACGGATGACACAAAATAACTAAACATGAAATCTTAACAAACAAAGTTGTCTTTCACTCATTAGGAAATGAAAAAAATAAAAAATAATTACATCAGTCGCTTCCGTGTCACCTTGTTCCAATTATTCGAAACTTTAGCCATAGGAGTTAAAAAGTAGTTTAAAATCGTAGTTTGCTTAGTCTTTGATCAATCCGTAGTTTTTGCCAAAAATTGTTTTGCATATATTGTCCTCTTTGGGCGGTGGTATATGTGATAAACGGTGCCAGTCCACACAGCAGGACCGGGGCTAGTAAGCCAGGAATGGTCGGCGTGACCTTAGAGATCGTTACGCCAAGAAGAAGAAGATATTGTCCTCTTCTAATTAGTACAGAACATTTCGATCGGATTAAGTTTTGACTGCTTTAAATTTTCTATTTGGATGGCTTAGATTGGCTCTTCCATACGTGGATAACTTTTTTGGCACAAATTTGGCACACACACCTACTCTTTTGGATCAAACTTGCTTTTGGGCCAACTTGCCCAAAAAGTGCCTACATTGCCATCAGTATTCTGTTTCAACTTGTGTTAATTTGTGTCCATTAAAACCGTCGAGCCGGAACACGGCATAAAATGATAGATTCGCCATCTCCAGAATTTCGTAAATATTCCACGATCATATAAGATCGTCACGAAGTGGCTGATTTTTTGTTGACCTGGATGGAACAAACGATTCTAACATAATTAATCGAAGTTCTTTCACTGTTCTGACCATAGCGGTCGCAAATAAAGCGATAGAGATGTGAAACTTTCACAATATGCAGACAATTTGTATACATTCATCACTGGCTGGTTGGTTAACCACCAAGCGACAGGGTAATCGCATTAAAAATAAGGCAATTTTGATATCTTTCTAATGCGTAACATACCTCACTGACTAAAGACACATGATTTAATATTTAATATTCCCTTAGCGAGCTGGAAGAAAAACAGTACTTAGCATAAACATTAATTTTATCAAATGATTATCATCCATTTCTTAGACTATTTTCAACTAATTGCTTCTCAACAACAGCATCATACATGGACGGAGATCCAAACAAAATACACCCGGCTTAGCTGGTGCGGCCTCCCACGGTCTAAACGATTCTCTGCACCAAACCTTAGCCACGTCATTCGCGATGACCGACCATCGTCGGTAACGGTTCGAGTTAATTCAAACGTGAAACCGCAAACAAGATAATTATAGGTCATTTACCTGCCTTCTTGCCATACTGCAATCGCTGCGTGGGGTTTTCTCCGGTGCGACTGCGAGCATAATATTCTAAGGACCTGGTTGTGACCCGACTTGGCCAAAAACCTCACCGAACCATGATCAAGACAGCTTGGTCACCAACAACAAACTCTACCGGGTTTCGGGCGCAAGCATCAGCAACTCCGAAAACTCCCGGCACAACGACACAGCGACCCCCGGATGTAGCCTATTTGTCGTGGTTCAGACCGTGTCACCGAACCACCACACAACCATGGTGTTTTTCATTTCACGTTTGTATGCTCTCGTTTGGAGATAGATGGCGTCTGCTAAGCATTGCAGTAGGATGCAATAAAGAGGGTGGCAATGATGGGGCAAGATGTGCGGAAGGTTTTCGAGCTCTAGAACATTGCTTATCGTAGCGTGAAATATTCAGTTTGCGACGTTGTTTACCGTAACAGAAGAAAATATTTGTTTTTTCTTTCCATCCACTCGTGCAATGATACACGAAAGCGCACGGCAAACATACCACGATCGTACATTTGCATCAAATTTCTACCATCCTTTAACGAAAATTCATCTGTTGCTGGAAAGCTGCACGTAATCAGATCAGCTGACAGCATCACGCGATTTCAATTTTCCTTGCACTAGTGTTCCAACGGCGAAAATTCATGGCCGCTCGTTCGAATTCAATTTCTGCAACTGTCGGTTTTGTTCACAGGTTTCTTCGCTTTCTTGCCATGCAATCTCCCGTGCCATCTGTCATGTTTGCCATTCTACTCGTGGCCAGTTCCCTCCAAGAAGGAAAACATATTTGAGCACACCCGTCAGTGCGGGGTACGAGCGGTGGTGATGGGTGGTACACAGCATAATCGCGAAATATATATCACATTTTCACGCGCAATAAAACAAAATTTCGTTTTTTTATTACACTCGCATGCGGAGGGGCAAACAGCACTACAGTAGTAGTGGCAGTAGTAACGGCAGCAAACAGCACCCGACAGAAAAGACAGTTTGTGGTCTCTTAAACCAAATGGACTTGGTTTAAGCAACAGCTCGCCAAACGGGCCAAACACACACAAAAAACCCCGCCAGACGGCGGGTACGAAACACTAAAGGGAAAAGATGATTTTTCACCACACAGCTGAATCCTTGTCCATTTACGAATCTGTCACTCGTGGCAGCCGACACACAGTTATGACCCTGTGCCGCAAGCAAAAAGCAAGAGCAGCTCCATCCGCATCCGGATGGATGTCTTAAATCCAAATTGGACTTGGAAAACACAACGTCGACAACAGACCGTGCCCATGGGAAGGAGCGAGAACACACACATCCCCAACCTTTTTTGACCATTGCTTCAATCTTCATCGTTTTCTGTCTTTTCTCTCTCTACCATTTTGGTTTTGGGGTAAGAAATGTCACCACAGGAAGACGAGCACAGTCTACCCCGTATTGCCCAACCAAACCCCGAACGAAACACAACCCGGAATGATGTTTATGATGCGATTTCACTTCAAGATTTCAACGAGATTGTGACACTTCAGGAAGATAAGACGGTCTTGCAAGACGACGTATGGGACCGATGATGACACTGGGACAACTGTCCATACGATACGATCCCATGGAAAAGGTGCCGTTCCGGATATCCACAGTACCGGACTCCGTGGACTGTACAGAATGGGAGCCTCTGTCGCATGTTCATGGTTGGAAATAATGAGACTGACTGGTCATAAAACTACAATCAGATGAACTATCCGTAATGGTTCAACCAATCATACGAATGAGCTTTGCATATGCAATAGACCACTAGTGATGGTGTCCGTTGGTAGCAATGGGTAAAGGAGTTTTAAGGAACGATCGTCTCGTGTAACGATGAATCTTGTTCAGTGGTTACAATTGAAATGTTTAACAGTGATTTTACCAAAGATTTAGAGCAATTTTATTCTTCAATAAAGCACCTCTATTTGGGGTTTAGATTTATTTGTTTTATAGATATGTAATTGGACGGTCCGGTGGTGCATGTGATAAACGGCGCCAGTCCACACGGCAGGACCGGGTTCAAATCCCATCCGGATCGTTCCCCCGTAGCAAGGACTGACTATCCAGCTACGTGGTAAAATAAGTCTAGTAAGCCAGAAATGGCCGACGTGACCTGTAAGGTCGTTAAGCCAAGAAGAAGAAGATATGTAATTGAGCAAGTCTTTACCCACAAAAAAAATTAAAAAATGCTTCAAAATGTTACTAAGGCCTCAACTTATAGGTTTTCTTCTCATTTGTATTTACATGATCACTTTACCCAACAAATTGCCACCTTCTGTTTTCGTTTGGGAGTTTTTTTCCCATCTTCATACCGAAGAAGTAATATCATCAGCATACTCTTTCTCTTCATACGGCAAAGAAAAACGTTCCATTACCATTTCATCACCAAAGCACAGCTGTCCTTTTCATGTTTTTTTAAACAAAAAATACAAGAAATTGAAACGTTCGTTTCAAGTGACTTTAATTCAGTCCAAAATGGATATAATGCTTTCCCGCTGTACAGTGAAGAAAAACACAACCGTTCCCAAGTCAAGAACTTAAGCGGGGCAAAGGTAAAAGAAAAACACACACATAACGAACACCCGAGAGCAAGCGAAAAAGGTACAGAGGTCAAAGGGAAAAACTTGCTCCATGATTCCCTTTTGCGTGTGGCACGGGGTAGAAAAAAAACACCCCTCCCATCGCCCTACTCGATGGAGCTGGGACTAGCAAAACCAGAACTCCGACCCGGAATGGTTTGGTTTTGCTCATTTGCATAAATCATAAAAATAATAATATTTCATTTCATTGCCGCTGACACCTTGTTGGCTCTGTTTCTCTCTCGCTTGCTGGCTGGCACAGTACGGGTTGGTTTAGGGTTGTTGAAAGCAGATTTCTTTCACCGGACGCTCTTATTATGCCGGTTGCAGTTCAATAAAAAGTTGGAAAAAAACCACTGGGCTAAAACTGTGAATGCAAAACAAAAACAAAACGGGCCAGCTTCTAGTTTTCTTCAGCAATCATGTTGAATTAATACTTTAGAGTGGTAAAGCAAAAGTTCCACACCAAAGTTAAGTATGTTAAAAAGCTAAATACAGTAAAGTAAAAGTATACCACAAATAAAGTATGATCGTTTCAAAAGCAAACATAATGTCAACGTACTGCTTAAAACGTCAAAGCTATTTAATAAAGAAGCAAAGGAAACGAGACTTGACACTTAACTGCACCTCTCTAAAAACTAACCTTAAAATCGGTACTCGCAACGCTTCAAGGCACTTCGCCGGTCCAAGAAAGCGTTTAGCATTCGTCAGCTCTTTCTTCGATCGATCTGCACTGTACCGTCACCGTCACGTCACCGAACGTGATTGAGTGAATTAATTTTACTATCAACTCAAGTGTACGTACGTAAATGTGTGTGTGTGGATGAAGGCACTGCTTACTCATTCCTTTTGGTACCTTCATTCATACCGAGCTTGTCCATTCTTGGAGTGCTACTTTGGTCTACTTTTTGCCTCTTTATCCTGTCCTGGTCATAGTTTATATATGGTCTTCCTGTGCACCGTCAGCCGAAGGACGAGCGCATTGTCATTTAAGGACACTTCCTCCGTCATTAATGCTTCCTTTAATTCATAAGGGTCCGCTCGAGAGGGGGCGCAGGAATGGGGAGCGAAATAAAAAAAAATCCGCTTGCCTTTGATATAGTCGCTGAGGAATGTGGATGCATTGTAAACCCGGCCAGCCGGTGGAAACGGGGAAAGTGATTTCCTTCAGAGGTAATCTGCTGTTGGATGGCTTTTCAAAAGAGGAAGCTTCCATTTATGGCTCCCTGTTCAAAAAGGAACATTAAAGCCGAGCTGTAAACTTGATAATTACTGCGAAGTCTTCTCTTTGCACACCATTTACTTTGTTGTTCGATACAATCTGTAGCAGGTTTTTTTTTGTTTCGTTTTTGCATGTTTTCTGGTTACATGAACAATTCGAAAGCAGAAAACAAATGCGTTTTTAAACTGATTCCATGTTGTACGAATACTCTTTTGCATAATACTTTTTTAATCAGTGAACACAGAATACTTTTTTACCATCGGCGTGTAAGGCTTGTACGGAATGTAGATCGATGGTGAGAAGAAAAAAAATTCACACCAAGTCAACCAGGAAATTATGTTAACTAACGAAAAAAAGTGCAATGAGGAAAAAGTGCCGCAAGAAAATACAACGCAACTAGCCATAATGTGTCGAACAAGTGGCACAAGATTTGTGACCGTGGTACGAACGGCATTGAATATGTGTTGTGGGTTCATACGACTATGTATGCATGTTGTACATGTCGCGATATCGTTAATGGCATCAATACACTTGCACAATTGAAAGCTTGAGTACATGTGGCCTCTTTTTTCGCTGCTTGTAATTTGATGCTTGTAGTACAATTATAGATTTAAGGGACAAATAATGTCTTACCTTGGATAACGAAGTGGTTCTAAGGATTGAACATGAAAATAAAACACTTTGCTTGGAACTTGCTTGGAAGCTTGATCTTTAACATAATCCACTAAAACTTGGTAAAGTAACAGACACATGAACGAGCATCATGCTACTAAACCTTCAGCATCTTAGAATGCGTCACTTTAATGTAATAAATATAACAATTAAAAGCTTCACACTTCATACAACGCGTCACTAATAAGAATAACTATTTCTAATAAACCGTCCCATGTGCTCTCTTCTACATTCTGCACTAAACTGAACCAAACCGGATTTGACGCATCTAAAACTGATGTTTATGTGTTAGTGACTTCATGAAATATTCTGCGGCGTACGCATATCAGGCTAATGATGCTGTGATCTGCTGATCCTGTGTCTATTACTATAAGTGTATCAGTGTGCGTTATGCATGATCACTCCGCACTACAGTGAACAACTGAATTCAAAACCTGTCATCACGATCGTTCAATTATGTGCAATTAAATTGCTGTGAAAAACCAAAAATAAATCCTTCTCAATAATTTTTGTTTATATTTGCTGCAATGTAGACGCATTCCCTTATCGCGATTGCCAGCAATAAATTTTAAACTAAACATATCTATCAAACAAAGTTTCAGCTACTTCCCACAAAAGCCAAGTAAATTTCTTCGAACAAAATCATCCAGTCAACCATTCACTTTGAGCGCCAAAAACCACAAAAAAACCACTAAATCCTACAAAAAAATCAACCCTGTGGAGGATAATAAACCCTTCGTCCTGCAAAAAACGGCTAAACGAACGGTCATGCCGTTGCATTAATTTATTGTATTGTCAGCAAATGGTTAATAAAACAAAATTGCAACTCTCATGTATCATCATGAATCATGAGCTTTGCTCGTTTTTTGTTTACATGTTCCATTTAATTTTTTTTTAAACCGTAGAGTGTTTTTTGTTCTATTTTATACACGGATAGTAAGACTTATTGCAAACTAATTGGATTTAAAATAATGTATTATTTTTTTGTTATGGCACTATCTAAAATTTGTACAGGGATTAAGAGTGAGTTATATCGCAAATGCACAACATAATGTAAATAAAAACACACAAACAAGAGGAAAAGAATTATGGGATTTTTTGTATTTATTTTTTGAAAAGAGATATTCATGAAACAGAAAAGTTTACTCATCATCACTCGAAACCATTACTAGAGAGCTGCTCAACTACACTTTGGAGTGTTAATAATAAACATTCTCGTAATGTGCACTTTAACACATTCAATCATAATGAGTTTAAATACGATCAATTCATATAAAAAGCTAAAGAACTCTCGTTCACTATTACACCAGCACTTTATCTCTCTATTCGTTTACTACCATGACATGTTCGGTGACAAAGGTAACTCTCCAGTATTCCACAGTCTATTAAAAAACTTATTGTAAGTAAATTATGCCAACATTAAACTTCACACCGTACCAGTTATACGCACCGAAATAACCATCGAAACAATTGGTACAGGCAATAGGTTTAACATCACGGGTTGGTTGAAGTACATTTTCAATAAGAAGGGGGTTTCAATAGCAATTTTCATCAATGAACACCGTTTAACACTTCAGCGATGATACTGGCCCAGCGTGAATGCGTTTGCGGGTTCATCGATAATCGTTGCGAAAAATGGATCGTTGTTGAGTGGTGGAAAAAAAAGCTTATTTAAATCCACCACACTGTGGAGTGCTTTTTTGTTATCTGTCGAATTGAGATACCTTTTCACAAGGAATCGGAAGAGTCATATTATACGTAGTAAATTAATAAACTAGAAAAAAAGCAACCCAGTCAGTTTGAATTATGACCACTTTATTGAAAACTTCTTTTACTAACCACAAATAAAAAGGTTACATAAAAGCACATTTTAACTTTGAAATTCAATCAACGCTGGCAAACGGTTTTCATAACTCTGCCGTAAAACATCACCATCACCGAAATCACTCACCGGCAGTGTTAAACCATAAAACCATTGTGCAAAAGATTACATCGCCGTTCAGGTTTTAGAGAAAATCGTTTCCCATCCCTCTAGGGATAAGGGCTCATTCGTGGCTCTCAGCCATCGTAGATCCACCGTGGACCTCATCCATGCGGTTAAACCGGACCGTAATTTAATAGCCCAAAGTTGTGTACCGAATTTCACCGACTTTCTCGATTTAATTTTGTAGCTTCACTTATCCTTTCCCCAAGCATATTCACACCCGGGGTATCGGCTTGCTGGAGTGGCCCGGGTGTTATCTGATTGTCATTTATTTTAAACACAATCAATTGTTTTTTCGCTCTTTCTCTCTCTTTCTTTCTCTCTCTCTCTCTCTCTCTCTCTAATAATATGTCCTTTGCCTTGCTTCCGAGTATACCATGTTTTGGAGGACAGGTCATATGAGAAATCGGATACGCTGACAGTGTCCAAAAACTTCCTCTAGTGCAAAGTGGGTACTGGAATTGAGCGTTGCAATCGATGGGAGTTTTTGTGGTAAAATGCAAACACAAACACTTACGACACACACATACACATATGTGCGTACCGCCACGTGAAATGGTTAAATGTGGCATAACTATTGACCATCATCCCTACAGTGAAACACTTTACCGAAAACGCCCCATACTATCGCAATCCGTGCAGTTGTACCTACCTTTTTGCAGTGGGAGCAGGTTGAGTTTTGGGTTTGGCCCCATTTGCAAAAGTGGATGGCTTTTATGCTACATCAGAATTCCCATTATCATCGCTTAATTATGATGAATTATGATAGGCTATATCGGTTTTAAGCTGACAAGCCCCCGTCACACGGGGGTAATAGGACTCTACGGTCCCATATCCGTTATATTGGAAAATGGTCGATGGAAACTTTCGCTCCTGGTAGGGAGCTATTTTACCCACCCTTCACCATGAACGTCAGTGCCGGAAGGTAGAATGGATTGGGCGGTGGTAAATCAAGCTTTCCTGATTGGATTTTCTTTCCAGCGCGAACAAATTTTCCACACCGGCCGCTATACTAGCCGTGGGTTGTCTGCTATCTTGAGCTAAATGCGAAAGTTGTACACAGTTTACACAGGCTTCTGGGTAAGCTCGGGTTTTTTTGTGTTATTATCATTTTCCTTCGCAGCCAACTTCTGCCACAAAACTGTAATACAGACACGGGGAAGAAAACTAGCGGAGAACGCGGAATCACCACCAAGGTGTACTCATTGTGCCGTTCAAATGAGATTTTTACCTCGTCAACCGCATAATTAACCGGTATCATCATCATCAGCGCCATCACTAACAAAAACAACAACAACAACACCATCGGTATCAGTACAGGGAACAGAACAGACAGTCAGTGCAACAGCTTCCCACAGCTTGCATGTTGCATTACATTGCATTTTGCGAATGGTGACGATATAATAATCCGCTCAAATCCACACAGAAACTACCATGCAATGTTGTGAATTCTGCGGTTGGAGTTGAGGGTTTTTTTTTCTCCCGTGGCACATTGCCTCAACCGAACAAAAACCAAACCGCCCGCAAGAGTGTGAAAGAAAGAAGTGCAAAAAGTGGTTTGCAAAAAAAATGAATGCACCACATCGAAATTGCACTATTTCTTATGCTAATGATATGCAAGTACTTTTACTAGGCGAGTATGGTGGGACTTTTTGTTCCTGTTTGTTGTTTATTTGTTACATCTTCACTATCTTCACTCACTCAGGTTTTGTCGATCAAGGCTCGAAGGGTAGTAGGCTGGTGATTGGTGGCGCCGAGACTGTTAAAGGGATTCTTTTTCTTACTCACAAACCAACACCTATGCCCATGTTCTTCTGTTGCGCTACGAGATGATCGTGATCGTCTGTGTATTATCCTTGTGTTGCAACCGGCAGCTTATGTTTTTTATCCTTGCCGAAGCAATTTGATTCCTTTACACTGTTCTGTTGCTTCAATGATTTCCATTCCCAGATTTAGCCCTTTTCCTTTTTCTCCAGAAGCTATCGCGTACTGCTCATTCGCACTGTAATCTTCTGCTCACGCTAGTCCTGCTGAATGGTGGACTCGAGTACGAAACCCTGCTCCCTGTTTTGTGCGGTTGTGTCCGGCGTAGCAGCGTCCGTACCGCGTACCGGGAGCGCAAGGTTAGTGATATTAATTATTCCGACGACCGTGTCGGTGAATAAAATTTTCATTAAAATCTTATCGGACTACTTTCGCAGCCAAGCTACGTAGATTTTTCCTTTAAGCGGAGGAAGCTAAATCCAACAAAAAAAAAACAAATACAAACCATCTCGTTACGTTCGAGACCGCCACTTGGGAGTGATTTTTTCGTCTTTATTTTGTTGTTTCCTTGAAGGTTGTTTTCCACTTTTGGGTGCTTTTTGGGTACGCTCTTTCGGTGCTCTTTTCATGGTGAAAAAAATCCTACTCATGGAGGTAGTAGCTAGCTGGATAAAGGTAAAAAAACAAACCCACGAGAAAAGCACATTGAGCTAAAAACACGCTGCATACAGTTGGTAAGGGATAATATTGGTAATTACGCAACCAGGAATGTGCTGGCAAGATTTTGACACAGATTTCCAAGGTGAATGTTGCGTTGCAAATGGATTTTCCACTAGCTGGGTGATGCTTTCCAGCCCGTCCACAGCAGCATTTTGTGTGTTAGATGTAGCAGATTGCATGAAGTGTTTTAGCACGCGTGCGGCGCTTATCGGGAACGATGTGATAACGGGCTGATTATTTGATCCTTTTGAATAAAAACAGGAAAATTATCCACAGAATATGTACCACTTCTTGTGTAGTAAGAACACGAAAACTCATCCATTCAATGAAGTGAGAATGTACTTTTGGAATAAATTATTTCAAACGAAGTTGAATACACATATATTCACTTTTATTTTTTATAAACTAAATGTAGAAACAGTCTTATATAATCTACCAGCGTTCACTAATATGTCCTTAGAAGTCTTATATTTAAATTTTAACTCTTACAACCAAATCTCATGCATGGATAGAAAAAACATTTTGAACTCATGAATAGATTTTATTGCTAAGGACATAAAAAAGGAAAAATGGGATTTTTAAGGCTCTGATAGATATTACTTAGGCAAGTTCCATAAGCTAAACAACTAATTTTACAAAAAAAAATCATAAAAAAAACATAACATGATGCAGTATTTGGATGTACACAAGAAGTTCAGCATGAAACTCGAAAGCACGAAACTCGAAACTAATCTTGAGGAGTTAAAAAAAGAAATGCAACTGAACTGAAAAACCGCAATATTAAAAAAAAAACAAAATAAATTTCGATTGTTGGTCTACTTCAGTGTTCCTCAAATTTACATGATAGTAATATTTGTTATGATGGAACACTGGACAAAAACATTTTGTTTAATATAAGGAACCATAATATAATTTAAAACAACTCTTTACATAATTGAATAAACGAAAAAATAATTCCGTGCGTTATTAGAAGGTAAACACACAATTTCTTCTCCGTCTAAAAAGAGAGTTTTTATGACATTTTTTTAAACTCCTATAACAGCCAAACGCAAATATAATCAAAACGAACTTCTTGTTAAAGTTTTATTTTTAAATCAATTACATCCTCCTCTTTCCAGCAAATATACGATTCACCGGAACATATCTTCTAAATCTTTACATTTTACCATTCCCTAATTGAATGTCTAACAAATGAGAATCCTCTTCGTTTAAGAAGAATTACAGGAACTATGTGCCTGTGTTTAAAGCGTCCAAACTACAAACTCCCAACAGTGCCTCAGCAGTGCCGTTCCGTAGAAGAAGCGATACTACTTCTAGAAGAAGTGACATAAAAATAAATTAGAACCAACCCATTACACACGCTCCACGCTTCCGTACGATAGCAAAAAGTGCCGCACCATTACTCTTCCGATCATAATATCGGCGGAGAGGGATATCGTTAAACTTTTTATCAAAATCATTAATCACGGCTACCGCCAAGTGGTTCCCCGTTTCCGCTCACCAACTAGCAGCCACCGTCAAAAGCAGGTGCAAGAAGCCAACTCAGCAGTTCGGGCAAGTATTATACCGTTCCTTTCCTGTTACTGTTTTGCACTGTATTAATCGTACATCTCGAGGCGGCAGGGCCAAACCCTGCCGACTTTATCTTATGGCCACCATCTTTAAAGAGACAACGGGGTGCAAAGTTGAGGTTAGGTCTGTAACTTGTTGTTACCTCACTGTAAGCGCGGTTACCCTTGAACCAAGGAAGCGGAGGATAATAGTACGTCTCCTTTCTCGAACACGGCGGTGTACCCACGTGGCAAATGGATACGGAAAGGTGTAAAAAAAAACAAGACAACATCGTTACGCGATGAGCAAACCCTCCGGTGAGCACTAGAGAGAAACACTAATCACCTATTATCACTAATTGAGCGTCCTCTCGTGGACACTAATATTGAGTGTGTTGGTTTTAGTTCTTCGCCAAGGTGCACAAAGCCGGACGGATGTATCGTACCCGAGTTCCGGGTTCAATAATTGTTTCGTTTCATTGCTACGATATCCTTGATCCTGTTGATGTAGCGAGATGCAACGATTAAGGACACTCAAGCTAGCGCTCATCCGAACGCACCATTGACACCTTGGCTTTGCAAGAATGTTGAAGTGAAAATCCTTACAAATGCGCACAACAACATACAACTCTAGTCCCATCATTACAGACAACCCGTTCGAAACGATTTATCTGAGATGTGGCAGAAAGGCGAACAGAAACAGAATGGCAAAGACAGAAGCTCAAAGCTGTACTTCGTATCACCCCGCCGCGGCCACATTTACAACATAATCAAAGAAAACTTCAACATTAATAAGAGTTTTCAAATGAAAAGAAAAAAAAGTGATTCGCATTCGATCACTTCCGCGTTTGGCAAAGCCACACAGACGTCTAACATCCTGCTGCCAGAAGTAGTAAAAGAACGGGCCTTACATTGTGTGTTGCTTCCCACTTACACGTACTACCCGCCAGGGAGTAGTATTCCAGAGTCCCGGGATTCATCTGGATGAGTGTGCCCCAGTTCTTGCTTTTCTTTTACCACAGAAAAATCCAACCCCTGGTTGAATTTTCCAGGCCCAGTGCCGTGAAAATTTCCCAAAGACTACCGAACTTTGCACTAAAGCTCTAGATTCACGTACAGCAGAGGCAACAAACCAAAAAAAAACACACTGGAGCTTGTTAACTTAGCCTTCCTTTGTATTATGTGCACATGAGAGATTTTTATTATTATTTCCGTTTTTTCCCGGGCCATCTCTTCCAGCAAAGGGGACGACGACTACCGTTTTGTGTTTCTTGTTCTTCCTCCTCAATATAAGGGGGGCCATTACACGTAAAGAGGGATATCGTTGGTTGCATTGGTAAAGAAACCAACCTTTCCTTTGCCTTTACCATTGTTAGGGAAGTGAAAACGCGCCAAAGAACACAACCCCACAAGATCGAACGCGCGGCAAGAAGGAAAACTGTTTCGATTTTGGCGCGCTGAGTGTCTTTCCCGGGGAAAAAGGCATATCTTACGAGTGCTTGGCTTTGCAGCTGATATCTACTCCTTTCCACTCGGATGAACCGCCATACGAATCAAAGGAAAATCGGTAAAGTTTCCTCGGCACGGTGAAGAGATTGGTTAGTATTTTCCTCCAATTCGTCTTGCATCGACGACACTGGTTGCAAATACGACGAATGAATGGCTGTGTGGCTCAAAGGCGGTTGCAGCTTCCAAACGAGATGCAGCCTTGGCTGTCTTTCATCGTGCTCGTTTCTCATCCAGTCTACATTTTCTTGATCTTGGCAAAATGGAAGGGTTCTCCTTCTAAACGGCTTCTTACTACAAGGACGCACACAAACCAGTGCAGCACGACGAGCGGACTTTCTATTACAATGAAGTTGAGAATTCTTCCTACTCAACTGGGAATAGTAGCATTGGAGAACATTGCTAAACCAAAAGAGAAAAAAAAACTCTAGTTTGGAATGATATGCTTTAGAAGCGTTGTGAAATGTGACGTAAAAAACTGCTATCACTTTCCAAAAGGAAAACATGATGATCTCTATCGAGATAGAAATAATCGTTTATTCGTTTGTGCGCGTTTGCAAGTCGTTTAGTCTTTCCACTCGCCATCAAGTAAAATCATATCGTTTTGTGGCATTTTTTTGTGAGTGGGTGTGTGTATGTTCACGGCGGGTTCCAAAGAAATGAAACGATTGCACCGAGTTGCTGTTAGAAAGTGGAACTACTTTACTTTGCATAAGATGCATCCAATAGAACGTACTAAAATGAAACGTTGCAAACCGGTATTATTAGAGTGGATGGATTTGAATCAATCTTTTATTTCCTCTTTGTCTTAAAACGAGAACCAGGTTAAAGGAAATATTTTTATTTTTCATCAAAAATTTAGATGAAATGTTTTTTTAATGTATCTTGATATGAGTAAATTTATGTTTTTATAGCACAATAAAAACAAAATTTAATCTATTTTAAATTAATATAAAATAAGTTTTTAAACTGAAACTAAAGAAAGCATTATTCTCAAGAATTGTCAGCTTATTATTAATCTGGAGAAAATTTTCGGCTACGTAAGAGTCTTAAAAACAAGACAAAAAGAGTATTTCCAAAAAGAAAATTGTCAGGCCTGCTGATTTAAAGGATTTTATTTGGAGAAAACAATTCATGAAGTCTTTGAAAATGGCCAACAGTATGAGGTCATGCAAACATCATTCAAAGAAATGGCTGCATCGAAGGAATAGTGGAAATTCATTCGGTTTAAAAGATCGTTGCGAGTATCAGACAAATTGCGCAAAGGATTAATGATGGCAATCGCTTGCAAGGTCATAGAGAGCAATCATAAAAATACGTTAAAAAGGGACACCAGGACTCTTTTTCTAAAAAATACAGTCGAGGCGTCAGTATGTTCACAAATATACGAATATGCGTAACATTAAAAAATACTGCGGATTTATGAAAGATAGGAAAAGGACTCGTTGCTACACTCAACAGTTTTTTATTAATAGATATTTTGGACATATGGCAGTCAAAAAATGACATTCCAGATTTTTTTATTCTTTATCTGAATATCTTTTATGAATCGTGTATTAAAAACTCTATCATCTGATTGAATCCGAATACTAAAACATCTTTAAATCGGTGGTATGTAATTCATCACAAGCTATTTTATCGATTGAAAATTACAAACAAAAAAGAAACAATCAAGAGCTTTTCTGCGGAGCACGATTGGCATTTATTTTCCACCAAGCATGTTAAATATATCAAAAAGACACATGAGCATAACACAATTTAAAATGCTAACACAATCAAAACTAAACAGTGCAATGCATATAGTGCAGCCAGAACAAATAAAACCCCTGTTTCAGCAGTTTCGAATTGCTAAACAGTTAAGAAATGCATGAAAAGTTTCACCTACCGAAAGGTGAACTATATTGTCTCCCTTAAATTATGAAGCTGCAAACACTTCAGCACACCCATTTTCCAGCAGCAGTATGAACATCATTTATGCCAAAGTAGTTAAGAGAGCGCAAGCTCCGAGAAAAGCAATTGGACAGCAAACGAGCGGTAGATTCAGCCGCGTGACAAGTGCCCGAAAACCTGCAAACTCGTTCCTTTTCCCCTTGACCTCTTCCATTCTTCCATGCCCCCGATCCATTGCTCATCAAAGTACCAAGAAGTGGAGTAAAGGCCACCATTTTCTAGACACCAAACTCAAGCACGACCGGTGGTAAATCTTTACCTTCGCCACACTGCAGCACAATTTACCCATGCACATGAAATTATGCCTGTCCGCCCACCCAGGACACACCCATGGCCCTGCCCCACCCACGCCCGCTGCCGTTAGCAATTGCAGTTGAGACGTTGTTTGGAAAATTAAATTCCTTACTCATTGTGTTGATGAGATTTATGGACCCCCTTAACTAACGACCTTTGCCGAAGGCAGCGCCGAAGAACGCAGAATGATGCCGACGAGGTCTTGCGTTTGTCGTACTCCTTCTTTCAAACGGTGGCAAATCGTCCTGAGCTGGTCGGGTACCGACCAAAACTACCCGTACCGGGCCACCCCTCGAGTGTTGAGGGGGGTGTTGGAAAACATTTTCTAAAACTATTTTTATAAGCCAATACCACCGAAACCCGTGGATGCTGGAAGGTTGGTGGTGTCCCGGTTCGCGGATGAAATCATTTGAAAGTAATATGTTACCCAAACTATCTCGAATCAGAATTAAAAAAAAGGAAAAAGATTTAACTGGAATGCTTGCATTACTGGTAAAAAGTTAGAAAATGCATTGTGTACGCGTGTCATTCGCGGAGGTTTAATTTATGGTACATGAGAAAACGGTACACTGGAGGAAAACAAAAAAGGCACAATTTTCGGAGATGAAATTATACCTCAACGGGTCGTTTCATCGGTAATCAGCAACCACCAAGCGGCACATTGTTACGTTTTCTTTACCAAAAATTTGCTTAATTTGATGCCGGGAGAAATGCTGCATAACTTTGCACAAGGTGAAAAGGCACGTGCCTCTCTTGCCTTTAGGCAATGCAATTCATTAATTTCGTCTAACCTAATGTGGCTACGGCGAGTCATGGAGTGTTGAGAGATTATCTTAATCAGAAATGCCCTGGCACCGATGTCTGGAATGGAAACATTTGAAACAGGTTGGAAAAGGTTGCAACAACAATAATTATAATTACGAACCACATCGTGCTTTTCACACCTTACGAATGGAATTTCGCGCTAGAATGCTGGCATTAGCGTACTGCACCCTCGACTGGAGTCGTAAGATAGGGAAGATTTAACCACACGTATACGTACAAAGCATCAGTTTGGCTGTCATATGCTTCAATCAACACAAAGATTGCACAAAGCGTGTGCAATGTGTTTATAAGCAAAACTCCATTCGACACAACGACTCTCATTGCTACTCTCCGTCAATAGATGTGGTTTTTGCGTGATAATAATGAACCACACGCACAGCGCACAACTGAAGCTCTTAAGAAGCTGATTGTTCGCTTTTCTGACTTGCGTAAAGCATTTGTTTCTAAGCCACCAGAAAGCCTTACAAAAACACTTCCGGTAAACGCAAAGTGCATATTTATGTAAGAACTCAAATCCTTTTTACTGATTGTTTACAAAGTTTTCCTCGTTTCTTTCCGCCCATTCCCGGTATGGCTCTCCGGTGCAGTCCCTACAGGCAGCTGTGGCTGGGCCTCTTTCGAGAGGCTAAAGGGACAAATCAATGGGCCCGGTTTGTGCCGACGATAGCTCTTCATTTTCGATGACAGTGCCAGAAGCCTGGCTAGATCATGCACGGGTTACAAACCATGTTCCACAACGAACCAACCTTACGATGCATAACCCGCCAAACAAAGCCGACAAAGCCCGATCGGGTGGTCCGGAATGAGCAGACGGCATCGATTCAACTGGCTGCCACCAACCACAAACCAGACATGCAATCAGACGACTCCAACAGGAAGATAAAATCCAAATCCCTTTCCATTCCGAATATCCTACGTTTTTCCCGCCAGCCGATGCTCACTATCAAATATGTAGTTACATACTTAGTTTTATTTTTTTGGGGGAGTAACATCAACACTACCTCAATGCTCAGCAGCAATGTCAGCAGATCAAAACCACTGGCCACAAAAACCAGTCAACCAGTCAAAAACCGAACCCGGTGTGTGGGTTGTGGGGTTTTTAGGTGTCGAACTTACCCTGGGCAATGATATGCCTTATCAATCCGTTGTGAGGTTACAAACAAGGGAAAGCTTTTAAACAGGCAGGAAAAACGGGCGTCTTACGGTGTGTGTGAAAGTTTGTTTTTACTTCGCTGCTTTGAAGCTTGTAATCGGAAAAGCTTTGATGCTGAGTAAGGATTGCAGCGGACAAACGGAACCCGATTGAGGGATTGTTTGTATTTGTCGACAAAAGTAAACGATATCGTTGCACATTCATTAAAGGTAAATATGATTAGCAAAGTGTTTGGTAATGTAATGATTTCACAATAAGTTTAGCAATTTATTTTCTGATCTGATTTTTTTTTGCAGTACAACATTTTGACATGTGTGAAAATGGTTTAAAATATTTTTATATTTTTTTTTTGAAAAACTTTGAGAACAACATTTAATTTCTCCCAACTTCATGTTTATTTCATCACCCCAACTTTAATTTCATCATCCCAACTCTACTCCAGTTAAAATATCCGTCCAACCCCGACGCGTCAAATCTCACTCATAATGACATCCAATTTACACTCGCACCGTGTCACGACAAGTGTGTTTATAAAATCATAATCAATCACTTGCAGGAAATCAAGCTCGAAAAGCCCACTAGCAACGCAGGTACCAGCCAACCATCATCATCGTCCAGCCGAACCGAAACCGGACCGGCCATCCTTCTTGCCGTTGACTTGCAGCAGGAAATCGGCCTCCGGTTACCCGGAAGCAATCCAGTCACCACGACCAAACCCACAGGAAAAAAACCCCGACCCGAGCAAGCAAGTATCAACCACCCGGACAAAGTCGCTCGCAATTACAGGTGCGGGAAAAATTCCTGCACGGTTGAGCTGGAATGAAAATCTGTCGTGAAATTCAATTTAAGCTCTCGAACCCGCCCCGCATCCGAAGATCCGTTTGCGCCTGCTGCAACGGTACGGTGTGTACGGTGCAGGAAAAATTGTAAAAGTGAGGATGTAATTTTCGGTTCGACCCCGGCAGCATCCAAAAACCATTCCTATCCATTTCCGGTGAAGCGCCCGATGATGAAGCGATGCCGCTGGCAGGCGAAAATGAAATCGAAAGCAATAGGAAGCTTTAAATTGGATTTCTGTTTCGTCGTCTCGAAGATGATTCGATTATGACGGATGATGAGGACACGGCATGGCGGTGTACGACTGTCTCGGCACTGAACCTCGGTTTGGATGGGTTACGGCGATCGAGGGGAACCGGGGAAAATGCGACGACCCAGGCAAGCAGGTGTGCCTCGAAAGTCTGTGACATGTCTCCTCATTCTGACTCCATTCCGCTAGATATTTCTAAGCGGAAAATTTCACACCTTAAAAGTCATCTCGTAGGACTGATGAAAACTGTTGCTTTACAGTTTACTACCCACCCAGGTGGTGGTTGCAGATTTTGTGGTTGATTTTTATCACCGATCTGATTATGAAGGTTAAATTCGATTTTCACATTTTTGCACCAAACCCACCTCCCTGAAAACGTTCGAAGTACGCCAGTGAAACATTTTACATGACCAGAACCAAATGAAGGAACATTCGGACGGAAGAGACATAGAGAAAGGTAAAGAAATCACGGCCAATTCCTGAATGATTTAAGGTTTTAAAAGCTATTTCAATTGAGATGTTCGACCTCATCCTTCGCACCCCAACGGCTATATTGACGCTCGATCTATGCCACCCCGTCGAATGTTACCCTCTCGGTTATTTCCGAACAGAAGATTTCAACACAGATAGCACACCGGAAAAACGCAAAAGTTCTCCGCTGGTACAAGTGGCTATCCTCCCTCTGCTGCTAGTACGATTCGACGTTTTTGCTTCTCTAAGCCAAAGTCAAGTGCTCAAACATCAACCGGTCGAGGCAACATTTCTCAAACACGCACCCTGCGTATGATTTATGTTCGATCCCATGCAGAGAGGTGGTTCCCTTTTGTTTGGACGTGTATTTGCCGTTGTCCTTGTCCTATCCCTCCAACAGTCGCACAGCAAATACACACGTCCCTTTACGCCACAATAGCAATAACACACACACACACACAGAAAAAAAAACATCCAGTCAATAGATGGTTGATTCTTCGCAAGCCACTCTCTGGCACGTCAGCAGATCGTTCCAGTTTGTGAAGAGGTGTTCCAGCAAATACTCTCGGGATGGAATGGGGTGGAAACACCAGGAAATACTTCAGTGGCATTCTCGGAATGCTTACTGCAGCCTAATCGTTCATCCAACTCACTTCTCCCACACTCACACACACGGCCGCATACCAATCGAAACAATCAGTAACCAACAGGAACACACCAACCAGCAAAAAGGGAAAGTCTGATCGGGGGGTTTGCATTTTACAGCCTCCATCCGATGCTGCTTTGCCCGGGGTGAAAATAAAAGGTGATGAAAAACAAATGGCGCCCACATCATGCGCATCACACTTGAGCACCCGAAACCGCTAAGTGGTCGCAATTTTTCACAGTAAACACATACATTGCCGGGTTTATGTTTAGTGATGGGTTTTTTCTGCTTTTATTTGCTTTACCATACACTCGTGCGACGCGTGGTTGACGAAATGCTGCTGAGTTGGCATAATGTTTGTTCCGGGTTTTGTTTCACAGGGTGGGAGGAAATAAACAACTTTACAAACGAACCCAACATTGCAACATACCTTTTTTGTGCATAAATGACAGAGTTAGCCAATAATGAAGCAATATTCCACACAAAAAACTGTGTCTAATTAATTCTTTCTCTTTTATTTATAAAAAATAATGATCACAATTAAAGATTTCTAAGATAAGAAAATTGATTTTTTTTCATTAAGCATAAAAGACTTTAAAATATTTAGCAGAATCTATAAATTGATTAATAATAAATTCTATTCCAGTGCTTCGAGTACACTTTAGAATGAAATTTAAATCTTTTTTTGTACTTGATTAGTGCAAGTTCAAATTCTTATTCCATTTTCATATTACTTCTCATTTGAAATACGATTCAAGCTCCAGAATTATTATTTTAATCATACGATTTATCGGTTATTTCAATTCCTTTAAAAGTTATCATTTCAAGTACATTTGCTCTCATTTTGCAATTATTATGTATGTGATCATTTAAATCTTGAATTATCCATTTAATTCATGTTTTCAATCTTCGGTGGATTTGTCAAAATAAAGATATCCTAATCAATTTAATCATTAGTATCGAAAGGTCCAGCAATTATTACATCTTTTACCACATTTTGGCCGCTCAGTTTGAATAATACTTAATCCGTCCCTTATCGTTATTCAACAGATCATACCTGCAATGAAATGAAAGAAAAACAAAACTATGTTAGAAAAGTTGAAGGAATTTTAGCATTTAATAGATTACATATTTGCAAAACTAGCAAAGAAACACTCGTTCAGGTCCAAGTCATTTCAAATAATGTGTTACCTAGTTTAAATACCATGTCAGTTGAGACTTGAAATATTGTTAACTTTCAATCACACAAGCAAAACTTACACAAAGCTCGTTAAAATCGTATAACTCGCTGGTGCAATTTCAAGCAAATCCTGTTGGATACATTTTAAATTGACCTAACAGAAACAAAAACAAAACAAAAAATCGTACACATTCGCTGCACGGATTAGATGAAGCGTGAGGTGCGAAACAAAGCGAATGAATTGCAAATGCACAAGGAATTTATTTACGTGCCTCTTTCTTTTCTACGCTCGCCTCTGTTTCCTTTATTTTTTTGTCCAAAATTTTATTCGCTATTCTATCGCACTCCGTACTGTAATGAATGCAGGCGAAGCCGCACGAGTTTGAAAAAAACAGGCAAGCCATCATGTACATAGAATCCAGCGCAAGTGAGACATAAAACAGATTCTAAATGAAAATGTTCTGACGATAGCATTCGTTTTTAGAAAATGAATGCAAGAATGAAAAAAAAACCTCTAACGCACGCTCCCAAACTCGTGCTGGGGAGCAAAACAAAATTTAACCACTAAAATAGTAGAGCAAAACATACATATATGCAAAGAAGAAAAAACACAACCCCGACGCAGTCGCTCACGATGTTCCCCCTATGCCCGTTATGGTTACGGAATCCGGAAATATGTTGTGAAAGTGAAAAGCACCAGGGTCAACCGTTCAAAATGTTCAAAACGTTTTGTGAGTCGGATTTTATATCTTGTTGCTTTCTTTTTTTTTTGTTTTGCCTTCTTTTTTTGTTTTACTCTCTTTTTTTGTTTTGGTTTGCTGTCTGGTTTACAACGAGTGGCATGTCCAGCCGTTTTGCGTTTAGAAATGGACACGCTGGACATTGTAAGTGCCGATGTGAATGTGGGATTTGGCAAAACCAGAAAATGTCCCACCAGCGGATGTACATGCTGTTAAGAGCGGTTAGTTATCTGGCGATGATTTTGCGTACAAAAGCTGGAGTTTTTTCCTTTTTGTTTACTTCTCTTGTTTTCATGTTCGTAAGGTTAGGACAATATGAGATGGTTTTTAATGCAAACGAGTTTAGAAAATCGCCACAGTGATTTTAGAGGCATTTTGAAAAAAAAAAACAGTTTTAATTTAAAACTAAAAATCGATTATAAAGTCGAAGGAATAATTAGGATCTGTTTAGTAATAAATAACATAGCTTGGGATTTATTCAAGAAAAACATAAATATGTACAACATTTTATCAAAAACGCTACACGGCGAACACATTTCATTAATATACAAAATTCCATCGCAATACCGCATCGATTCATTTGACCGTAAAAATATTCCCATAAATGAATAAAGAAATGCAAAGGAATGCCTTAAGCGATTTTTTATCACTTCCCATTTCTATTCGGATGACACTTTTTCCACCATTTTGCACACAATTACAACAAAAAAGAGTTAGCGCTTATGCGGCTCCATGCTATTTCCGGTTATCCCACTTACAATGCCCATCTATCAGACTGTCTGCACCGACTGCACATTGACAATGGCACCTACAATGGGGCTGATGAACTCATGGCCAATTTAAAATTAGTCAATTTAATCGAATCACACTGATTGTTTTTGCATAAAATTGTTCCATCACGTTTGCACCTGCTCGGGCTACGATCGGAACCGGCGGCATTCCGGTGTTCCGGGTATTCAGGTGGGTGATGTTACATTTACAGGAAGTGAGATAAAAATGGAAACAATAGCTCAAACCGTTGGATAAAGTTGAACCGAAGTGTTGGTGCTTCTGCTGCCACAGCCCGTCGGCTGATTGCTTCTCATCAACAGTCGTGATTATCGAAGGCGTTTGGTGGTCAAAATGGACCAGGTGGTAAAAACGCGAAACGTGGAACATCACCCCGGATATCAGTTTTAAACTTTTAAAGCAAAAAAAAACAAATGAACGGATTCTCATTTCTCAAAGTTTTTAAATAATCGATGAATATGGAAAAGCTTCCCGATGATTGCATTCAATGGTAAAATTGAAAGATATCTATCCTGTCACACCCAACAAGGATACTTTAGAATTCAATTAAAATTTTCTTCTTTAAAATATTCAAAATTTAGCTGGGAAACAATAATGGTTTGGGGTCGCATGGAAATCCACAGAAACAGGTAAGAAAGTGCGATTGTGACCTCTTGAAACCAGTGCCAATATCCTGACCGTGATTGTGGAAAAATCCTCCAAACGGTTTTGCTAATCGTACGGAAAAATGCAAATAAAGCGAGAAAAATTTTCAGTTGCTTTTTCCTTTTTTTATATCTCACCAAACGAGAGCAAAAGAAGAAGAAGAAGAAGAAAAACCATCTGACGAAACTATGGGCCCGCATCAAAATGCCGTACACCGTAATATCACCGGACCTTTTGATTGTCTCCATTCATTGATTATTCATTGCGGAAATCGCATTCCAATCGATGGTGGGAGAGTGGTGGAAAAAAAACAACAGAACCGCTTCACACGGGCCGGGAAACACACAAAAATCAGAACGAGGACATTTGCAATCGATTTTCCCGATGGCAAAAGTGATGGGCAATCAGGTGGCAAAATGAAATTGGAGACAATTTTAAACACAGCGCCAAAACGGTAACGATTCAAGTTTGGAAAAAAGAATCGCACAAGAAATCATGACAAATAAAATCAAATTAAGGTTAGAAAGTTTATTTATACAAAATTTTCTCCTTCTAAATTATGCTCGATACAAATGCTCATACAACCTAAAACAACACACCAATCAAGTTCGCCACCAAGTAACCTTTTCCCCCGAAAGTGCATCAAACTGCAGTGAATGTAAAGTGCCAAAGGGCTGCCATCAACGACCTGTTCGGTCATAACTCAACGAGATTAATAGCACCAGTGGCTATCCGTGGCTCCGTGGCTTAAGCGACCCTAACACACAGGCCAGGGTTAATGTTTGCCAATAAATCATCAACTTCATAAGCGAGTGAAGACGGATCAAGGACCTCAAATCGTTTTCTCCAAATGTCAACGACGGTTTGCCGACTATACTTTCTTCAACCGTCTCGTCGACTACCTGTACGTCGAGGTGTAGTGTGTCGCTGGTGAGCAGCGCTAATTAAATTGTTCCATAAATCAACGTTTTCAGTATCCCGAACGCGATGGTACTGGATAAAGCGGAAACAAATAGTATGACGAATGGGAGTAAGTGACGATGTTTACTACCATGTAGAAACGATCTGCAGTAGAAAAGCAACTTTCTTTGGAGATGAAAAAGGACAGGTATGGTTGTAAATTGTTTTAACTTAAAGTAATTTTAAACTCTCTTTTGAAGGGCAATTCATCAAACAACAAATTTTGTTGAAAACAAAACTTTTGACAAGTCTTTATTTCTTGTCAAGATTAATATCTGTCATTAAAAACCAACTTGCTTACAATACATCTACTTGAAGATTTATTTATCATAAGATCAACCTTCCAATAAGGAAAGCAACTATTATTAGTACTCGTAATAGGTAGAGGCCGATTGGTAGGAAAACAAAACACTACAACTGACCATAAAAATAGACACACAAGACAAAACCGCTCCTATGAGCCACGGACTACTTATACAATCGATTTCTCTCCCGTAAAACTGTCGCCAATCATTCCCATTTGCTTAATGTTCATTCTCGCATCACGGCAATCGAATAAATGGTTGCCCGAATTTTGCCATCGAATGGTGCGTACGCACTGTATGGCAAGTGCAGCCAATCTTTACGACATCCCTTCGATACTACACGTAAGCGTGCCACACGCGTGCCTCAAAGACGTTTAGTTCTGAACGATTCCACATAACAAAAAGACAAAAGACGGCATCTCCACCGTGTAGGACACTCAATCACTGTCAGCGGGCATTGGCGTAGTTCATCGTTTTATTTTCCCAAAGAACATCACGGTTAATGGGGTTTACCTTGTGGTGATCGTTTTTGGCTGGTGAATTGGTTAAGTGTATTTACTCTATTTGCCCGCTTCTTGTACGGCAAACTGCAAAACAACGAGATAAGCAACTGACAAAGTGGGATTTCTTCGATTGTTCGACCTTAATGTACTGCTTCAAATAAACTAAAAAAAAGCAAAGTAAAAAGTGTCTGTATCGGATTCTAGTAGCTAAAATTACATTCTCTACGCGATTTAAATAACGATCACATTCAGCTACAAACCCACAGGAAATGAATCTCGTTTGCCCCCTAATTGTAGGTGCTCTTTCAAAACGCATAGCGAAGCAAAACTGGGCATCCAATTAAACGGAAGATAAACACATGCCATAAGCTTGGCGATTCTACGCCAAGCGAAAACTCTGTACACGCTCGAGTGACGCCGGATGTCCTGCAATCGGTTTAGGTTCTGATCCCGAAATGGTCGTAAACGAAACGGAAATAATCTGCAGCTAGACGCTAGGATAAACAGAACAAGAATAGCCAATCCTAATCCAGCTGGCTGTTTCGCCATTCACGCATTCCAGACCAAGATTTTGGGTCTAGAGAACGGGCGAAAAAAGGTTAACCCAGAAAAAAAAACATTTTTGTGAAAGAAATTTGTCTCTTTGAATCATTCCGATTTTCCGACACACGGAACATGCAAATCGATAAAAAACGGGAGATATGTTTTACGCCCAAAAGTGGATTAAAAGGAAACAAGTTTTACTTTATATTTTCAAAATGTAAAATCGTAATTTAGACCTTAATCTGGACGAACAATTTCTTTCACCTTTCGTTCTTTCATTCGCAACAATTTTCCAACTTGTGCTATTGCAAAATTCACTCCTCTCGAATGAATTTTGCCGAAGGCAAAAACTCACCGGAAAATTGTTGTATTTTCCCCCCTACGAAAAACACTCTCCAGCTCTTATGATTTTTCTCTTTATCTCTCTCTCTCTCTCTCTCTCTCTCTCTCTCTCTCTCTCTGTTTCTTTATCTCCAAACTTCTGGAATTACCTCTCCACCCCATTAACAAGGTGAGAAAATGACATCGTTTTTCGCACACCTTCACCACCGACACGAAATGTGAGTGCCTCAAAAGGATGATAGTAGTGGTACAATCCTCACACAACTTTCATTCGCTTTTCCGACGAAAAGGACCCGTCGCTTCGCAAGAATCTGGCATTCATCGTGCCTGTGCCGGTCCGGTTGGTGTTTGTAAACATGTCTACTCAGAATGCTGCTCTTTCCCCCTTGCGTGCGTCGGTGTTTGAGTGCTTCAACGTTTCGTCCTGCTCTGGAAACGATGCGGTCATGTTTCAAAACAAACCAGCACTCAACGGAAAGAAGTCTATACTGCCACAAACACACAGAGCCCGAAATGTCCGAACGCCACTCACTGCATTGCGGTGAATGGCGCAAAAGCACAACACCCTACGGGAACTTAACCATCCACCCGCTAGTACCCAAACAGGGGTTGGAACTCTTCAGCACTTTTCGACGGCACTCACTCACACCGAGGCAGATGAATAATCCTGCAACCAGTCAGGCGAAAAGGACAGTGTCTCGAACCGTGTGTCCTCGTAATTCCTGGAAAATTATGTAAACAGAGAGTCTCCCGTTTGGCAGGTGTTGTGCGGCGAAAGGTACATCGGAGAGTTTAGGATCGGAAGGATTTGTTTCTCTCTCACGTAAGCTTATAACTTACTCCTAAAGAACACCTTAAAACGGAAGTGGGAAAATAATTTTCACCATTTGCTTATGGTATTTTGTTTCTTTAAGCTTAAGAAAAGAACTACCCGAAATGATGAACCTAGCAACACAAATAGGGAAAAGTTTGTGACTCCCTTCACCCCAATTACAGCGAACGAATGCCCGGTAGATGCGAAACAATGTGACATTCGGTGTGAACTTTACGCACCGTTCCTCATTATCCCTGTGTAGCGTTTTTCGCTCCCGGTCGCTTGCAAAAGATGTAAATAAAGCGAAAGTTCGCTTTCCCAAAACCGTGGTTGTTCTCGGCACATAAACACGAAACAACCCTCCCAAGATGATGCTGTGCCACAGTGTTGCTGCCCGTCTTTACGACTGGCCGAGCTCGGTGGAGTTTGTATTATAAACGAATTTAAAGCGATTAAGAGACACCAGCTAAATCTCTACCGTCGGGTGCCCCTCTTTAGTGCCCCTCATCTCTACGCGGGCTGGATGTTTGGCCCGAAACTAACGGCTGTTCTACCATTGTAGTCACATCCGCTAGCAAAACGGAAACCGGAAGCCAGTCATTGTTTAGTCAAGAAGCGGTAGGCGAAACTCTCGCACAAAACCATATCCGTATCAAGGATCTCGCGGCCCAAACCCAAGCTACAGCGTGGCATTGGGTGTCGCGGAGAGTGTTTGGTGAATGTAAAACAAAAACCACCAACCAACCGAACCAAACCTTCACCCATGCTCATCCGTACTTCAGCCAACGCACCCGTACAACCCGGATCCCAAACACTGCTGCTGAGCTACTCTGGGTGGTAGAGAAGCTAGCTGAGATTCAGGATTTGGCTCAAGGATTTGCCGCATGCTTTGCCCCCACACAGGAAAGGAAAAAGTCGGGAACGAAAAAGGGAAACCGGTACATGGAAAAGTTATACCACCAAGGGTATTTAGTTAAGCAAACCGCACTCTGGAAAGCCCGTAAGTGATGGTGAAACGTGTAGCGTAGTTTACGCCGGAATTACCCGCTGCCCATACTGGGTCATTTCTACACTTGCCTCCGGTACATGGATGGTGGCGTATTCTTGCTTGGTTTCTTGGTTTCTCCTGTGGGGAGATGGGATGAGAAATTTGGCTTGTCTAAGGCGTACGAGTCGTATATCTAGGAGTAGCTAAAGAAAAATAACACCATCACTCAGACACGGGGTTTCAACGAGGCAAATGACTCTCCTTTAATTCTTGTTATGGTGCAACCGAGATCTTATTACTTTTTGAGCTATAAAAAAAACTCCATTCATATTTACAAGTATATTCAGCGAAATTAACATTTTAAAAGCTTATATTTTTTAAAAATATTTTAAGAGATTTATCCAACAAATTCAATATAACCATTTTGCATATTTTTTGCCCAACAAAACACACAACTAACAGGCATATTCTCTCTACCTGAAAGCAACTAAAAATAAATAGTTTAAAATCACTAAAATCATTCATCACTTTTCCAACCATTCTTGCGTCTTCCGTGACCAATCGAGCTAACCGCAATTAAATAGATAGCAATCATGGTAAAGAAAACACAAACCGTAATCTGCCATCTCCGCTGGGAAAAGCGTAACACTCAGGTCAAGCTTATTGTTGCGGTTTTTGAGGTTGAACAAAGACCGTTGTTGCACACAACGTTTAATTAAACTTCAACGTTCGTCAAAACGCAAACTTTGCTCTGAACTTTTCTTCTGCAATGTGACGCATATTGGAGGAAAACTCATTTGGAATACAACAAAGCAAATAAAAGCAAAGTATTTTTGATTTAAATTGAACAATATTAATTATAGTTTTTATCATTGGAAAAAAAACTTTAGATTAATTTATACAAAATAAATAAAAAAAATTGAACCACTAATTCATTAAAAGTTATACAAGTTCTTTCATCTACTTTTGCATACAACCGAATGGCAGTATTATGGAGTGCTTCTCTAAAACTTCACTATAATGCAACTCGATTATCATTCGCAACAAATGAAAGCCTTAGCTATGTAAATGATGTGTCACACTAACAGTCAACCCTTTTCCGCACCAAAAGGGACAAATCGATGAGCAGCTTTCCATGGCAAGTGATATTTATAGTACACCACACCCGACACACAGCTTGTTGCTGTGCTGCCGCAAACAAATTTGTCGCCCAGCATCATATGCAGCCAGATACGGGAGGTTATCTTCAACTGCAACTAAACCCACAGCGGAGCCATGTAAAGGCCGGAAGTTATCAAGACATATTGAGCTGCGAGTTTGGCTGCCTGGTGTACAGTACACGAAGGAAGCCACCCAAGGATATTGAAGCAGGGTACAACTTTTGAATGTAAATTTCAAATTGAAAATCTAGCATATTATTTTGCCACCTTCCCAGCCTGTCTGTTCGCCCTATTTCGCCTCACCGATGTGCGGTGCTGGGGATGCTGGAAGTGTTGAACAAAAAAAGGTGGAAAAAAAATGTCTCGAGAGCATAAGAGCAAGGCGCTTCCAGCCGAAGGGAAACGTTTTTCGAGATGGCGAAGGGTAGGTTGCTTCTATTCAAATGTGGCCGGTTCTGCCCAGTGCAACCCTGCCCGGGAAGGCTGTTGTTCGCATATGTAAATTTAATCTCGGAACGAAGCCGGAAGCTGGCAGAACCTCAACGTAGAAGACACCGGGAAAAAGGCAATATATGCCGAGTCGAGTGTGCGAAGTCGAAAGCTCTCGTCATCTTCGCCGTTGCCGTCGATGTCAGCTTTCTTCCGCTCGTCTGCGCTGAACAGCATTGTGTAGGAAAGGGCAAAAAATGAAAAACCATTCGTACCGACACATGGAACAACGGGAACAAGGAAAAGTGCTTCAGTTCGGCTCTTACACGCGCGTGAAGAGTACGGAGGGGCCAATCTAAGACACCTACCGGTGTTAGTTCGCTCAAGGCTCGGTGTGAGGCTTTTCGCTTTCGAGCGTTGTCTGCCTTCACTGGCCAACGGAATCATCGCGCCGATCCCGAACAGGCGCGTGTTTCACACTGCAAATCCACACACACACACACGCATGCAATGGTACATACTTCTTCAACGATGAGAAGCTTCCCGAGTGTCACATCCTGAGTACGCACCACTCGACCAATCTTCAGCCGACCAGCAATAGCACGTTCTCGTGTCTCTCGTATCATAATACATTTCAATATTAGCAAAAATTAGCATATAAATTTCACCACACATACTCCAGGGGCAGGGAAACCACACACCCAACCGACCGAGATGGTCCTAGCGAAGTAGGAGTTTCAACTGATAAACGGAGGAAAAAAATCAACCTTACATTCATCGGCGTAACGATAAGCGCTAAACGCAATTGCGAATGATGTTGATGCACAATGCGTAAAGAGTGGAATGGAATTTGTAAAGGAATGAATATAGACAGTTTTATTCGAATTTGATGAGTATACAGACCAAAAACCAGGTTTGTTTTCTGAATTTTAGTTAGAGGGCGTATCATTATGAAGCATTAATTAATTCAATTCAATCGTACTGCATAAACTCAACATAATTTGCTTAATTTATTAAGCATAATTGATTTATTTATATTGGAAAAATACCAAATAAGGAATATAAAATTTAAGCAAAATTAATACACAAAATGGAAAGAGGAAAATTTATGTAGATAAAAAATAACATCATAAACCAGTAGATAAATTCATTAAAAACTCAATATGAGATACGAATCCTCTCCACATAACCATAAACCTCCTTCGCGTAATCCCAATGAAATATAATAATCCTTCAGTTTTTTTTTTCAAAAAGATTTAAGTTAATTAATTTGTTCTATTTTCTATTACTTTAATATCGAGTCGTGTTCGTAATTTAGTATTATCAACATTTAATCAGTTCAATCAGTTTTCGTTTGTGTTACAATAACTCTCTAGCAACATCGATGCTTATTTATGCTCTTGTTGCATTTTTTATCCACCTGTGCATCAGCAAAACGCAAACGTTGAACAACACTAATCCTTATTTTATCTCCCATTGATAATACACATTTGCCAAAACATACTGAGCTGAGCGTTAAACCAATTGTTTATGTTTGTACTATCGATGAGCGCACAAACGCCCGGCGTTTCAGATCCACCGTTTATTTCCAACACTTCCACTGCAAACCCCATTGCCTTCGTCGCAGTATGCGTCTTACTGCTTTAATGATGCATTTACGCATGCTAAACGTATTGCATACCTGGCATGGGTCTGGAATTACCCCACTGTTCCCACTTTCCCTTTCGAGATTAATGATGCGCTTGTTTGATACCTTTAAAGCTACAAAGCATAATACACTTCCGTGCGGTACTATTATCACAACAACCAAGAGGAAGCCACTACTCTCGAAGGAATCTCATCACCGACCTGAGCAGCAACATGCATACCGACCGTGTACGGAGCGGTTGTACGGTTTATGAATGATGATTATTAAGTTAATCGATTGCTCAAACATGACTGAAATCGTTTACATCGCACAGATTATCCCATGCTTGATTATGGATCTTGGAACAAGCGGTTGTAGAGAGCGAGAGCGAAACGTCTTCCCCTTGGGGCTGGGGTCCTCCGTTTTACTGAAGCAACATGCTTGGAATAACTAATTTCGATAATGTGCTGAGCAATGTTAATTGGTGATGCTACCGTGTAGTGTAGGGAAGGGAAAGAAAATACAGTAAAATAAACAGTTTTGTTCCGTTGAAAATCAAGCTGTTTTACGTGCTTTTAAATCACGACATGAAATTTGAAGCGCAATGATTTGAATGCTTCTCGTTACAAAAATTGAACGCTACCTCGTGCTTCTTTACCGAATTCAATGTATAAAATGGAATCACCCTACCAAACAATTCCTAACAATTCGATAGCATTCAAGCATATTTTCGTTTCAAAAACACGATACCTTTGCCTGACGCTAATATTACCTGCAAGCACGGGCCCATCACCTGTTAAACGGGTCAGTAAAAAGCTTAGTGAGGCAAAATTTTAATTGAAAATATCAAAACGCTCCTAAGGCGATAAAAACCATAATTCAGTGGTCATTATGTTCCCATGGCAGATGGTAGGTTCACGGCTGGTATCTCTCAAGCACCATCAAGCACCGTTCCTACAATGGTTTCCTCATTCACCAACGCTAGGTGCTCGTAAAAATTCTTAACAAAGGTACAGGAAATTTCGGTAGGGAAACGTTTTCTTTTTTTTCTTCACTCTTGTGTTCTTCTTGTTTACCAAACACCTTGCTGTTTGCTTCTTCTATCTTCATTCAGCAGCAGCAGCAAAGATAAAGAAGAAGGTTTCCTTTTTCGGAAGGACTATAAAACATAATTTGCCATCCCGTTAAGTAAAGCTGATGTGGAAAGGGTTAACATAAAAGTAAACGAAATAATCGTTTTTCAACAACAAAAGCCCATTTCAACAAATATTTGCCCGAAAGAGTTAAATGTTAAAAATGAACAGCAGATATTTTAAAATTTTCCTTGTAACGATTGAATTAGCGTTAAATAAACAAAACGAAAGATATTTTATAAATCAAAGTTTTTAACAAGCCTTTCGATCGACACATAGAAATAAAATGTTCATTCTAATTCTTGTGTGCACAGCAGATAAATACCGCAACTTGAGCTGTTGCAAGTATTAATTTAAACTCTATACAGGGAACACGGGGGGAAAAAATCACTCCCTGCTCCAATCTGACCCCGAAACTTGCCCGAAACCACCTTGCTGGACTACTATAATTTTGTCACCTGTGGTTTTCCGACCTTTTCTGCTTCAGTACACTTGAGAACGCGCGGCCGGTAAAAACTCTGCACGGCACACGGACATGGCGCACCATCGTCACCGGCAGACCGGATTAAGAACTCTATTATTTAGCACCTGAGTATCTCAATCTCCACCGTAGGCATGTGCACGTACAACACCAGGTTTCGAGTTAAGGCAGTTCCCGCCTTTTTTGCCAGACCGAGCAAACTCACTCATCCCAAACAACGTGGCATTGGGTAGGGATGGGCAAAACTAGCACCTTTCAGCCAACGACTTGGTAATGGTTGCGGTATTTGCTGCCAGATTTGGCACAAAGGCAAACCAAGTAAGTGCACGCCCGTTACCTTGGTGCAAGGTGCAGAAGGACAGGAAAGCTGAGTAGCTGTCTGAGGATAGGGCAAGGAAGGTCTTCTCGACCACAGGCCACGGATGGCAGGACATGGGTAACCTGAATGGCTTCAAAGTTCCATCACATATTTCCCAGCTTCGCCTTACCTGAATGTCGCCCGGGGATGTGGCCCCGTAGAAACCGGGCGCATTAAAAGTAACCCACAACTTCTGATTGATGTGGGAACCAAATTTATGATGACGGAGCTTTCGGTGCTCGGATTTTCATAAATTTTCCACCGAAATTGCAATGAAATAAAATTACACCCTTAGCGGTGTTTCACCATCACCGGCCATCCGGACAGGTGGAACAGTAGCAGTAGCAGTAGAAACGTCCCTGGCAATCAAGAGTGCATTTTGAAGTGCGATGGTTTAAGCTCGTTTAGTAGTCTGCTTTCTTCTTCCAGTGTGGAACGGAACCACAGCTGCTGCATGTCCGTGGTTGTGCAAACGATGCAACGCAAATTGCAATCCATGTGAAACGGTCATATTGCAGTACTTTGTGGTTACCGCTGCATCTTTCGCTATTACTCACTGGATGGGGAAGTATTTGTCATCTGTCTGTCGGGTGAACGATGGATTTCAATATGCAAATTGTGATAGAAATAAAATGCTTCGTCTGATGGAAGCATATTACCATTGAGAAATGCTTCTAAATATATTAATATTTAATTTAATTTATAATTTCAAATACAAAAAATATCTCATATTTTCATTGCCTATAAACTATACAATAAACAACACACACAAAATTATCCGACATAATCAATTCAACCCTACACGTAGGTACGCTTCCCAATTGGTCGGTATTACAAAGTGGGTGATGTAAGCACCGCTTAGCTTTCGCCTTTTACAAGCTACCAGGCGTCTCCATCGTACATCGAAACCAAACGACAGCATCAACGTCAAGAATCAGTGACGATGAACATAAGCGAAGTGTTCGTACCGAATGTTGATATCCTTTTCTGCTTCAAACCACAAGTCTCAGGACCCCCTTTCCCTGGTTCCCCCACATCAACGTACATGAATGTTCCATCCCGATATTACCTACCAACGCTACCAACCACCGCATATTGTTGTTTGGGTGAAAGCTATAGAATTTTCCTTCGAGGATGAGCTTTATAAATAGCGCATCGTATCATTGAAGACTGAATGAGGGTTTTTTTTCCTCTTTTTAAAGCAACACCAGCATCACCTTAAGATCCAGTCCGTAGCCGGTGAGCAATAAGCAAAGAGTCAATCGTTGGAACCCCGGGACCAAAAGCGCATTAGGGAAACTCGTGAGAACTTTCGAGCAGAATGCGGACGCAACCAAGGCACGGAGAGGACAAATCCTTTGCCATCCTGCAACACTTCTTCAAACTGAAGCAGAGTGGCACGTACGACTCGGCCCGAATGCGACCAATCGATAGGAAAGTGAATCACGGCACACTGCTGAATGAATGGTTAGCGCATGAGAAGGCTATCATCACACCGTACCATGTTCCCGATGGTGCTCGCATCACCCGATGGTGATGATAGTGAATGTCCGTATCTATTTCAGCTACATCATCCGTTGCTTGCAAGACGCTGCTTGCCGATTCATTCCCTTCCGATCAGATGCGATCGTTTGATTCGTTTTGCCTTTTCTTATAAAAGCCCAAACACACGTTGCTTCCGTTGATATCATCGGGATGGGGTTAGGAGGAAGGCAAAGAAGAAGGAAAAACTTGGATGAAATAAGAAAAATCAATCGATCTGGCAAATCATCTCACTATCAATGGCGAACTCTGCTGTAATCAGGATCGGTTACGTGGGCTTCGTTATTAAACTCGACCCTTCTCGCACCTGGCATCACCTGGTTTGCCACAATACGTCTTCACATTCGATCGTTTAGCTGCGTTGTGCTGTGCAGTATACTATCCAATCTATGCTCGATTAAAATGTTTCTTCGAGCTTATGTACCTTCCCGCTAATATACTTTACAGCATCTTCGTACGGTGATGCGAAGTGAAGCCATAGGTCAGCCAACCGATGTATGAAAGATAATTGTTAATTTCTGCTTAATCGATTGATAAGCTTTCCTCACAACATAATCTAATGCTGGAAATTACACACAAATGATTCATTACGCTCCGTACGATGTTCGATCCAACCCGGGCAGCAAATGAAGATTGAAAACATATTACACGGCACCGAAGACAATCTCGTCACCAAGACGGCCAGCTGCATCGTAACTGGGGTCACAAACAATGGGCTATGTTATTTGAATTTTAGTATCATCCACCGTCATAAAGCTGACTCTAACGAGGTTTTCCATTGCCAGCTTACCACAGCACGTAAGCTGTGGCGCTCCTGCACGGATGATAAATTTTCTACGAGAACAATTTTTATGACTTTTACCCCTTTTTTCGCCAGTTTCCACATCCCGCAAGCGTAAAGATGTAGTGCAAAGTGCTATCATTGCTTTGCGATGACGAATTGCGAAATGGGAAATGCATTGACCGGAGTAAATCTAGCAGAAGTGTGTAAATTCGGTTTGGCTCGTTAGTTGAATGCAATTCTTTCTCCTTCACATACCAATGATGGTAAACATGCTATCAATTGAATACATGAATTGTAGAACAGATGCATTATTTTACAACAACTCGAAATCATGGAATAATAATTGACAAATTACATTAGAAAGATCACAAGTTTATGCAAACATAAATTTGTTGTGTCTCAACATGTAAAATCATTTTTTTTATTTTGTTTAATGTTGCAATATTTCATTTCGCTTCATCTCAAATTGGATATACCAATGGTCCTATATGTGGACCATGTCGGCGACCTAAAAGCACTTTTCGGGTAGGGTTGTTCGATGCCATTCGAATGGGAAATGAGACTAATTCGTTGTACTTTATAAACTTCATCGGACAGCTCACTGGCCCCGTGCACACGGAGGCTCATGAGACATCTAAAATTTCCGCAACGAATCTAAATCCGTTGGGAAGAACCAAGACAGGAGGATTAACCGTCCGACTTGGCTGGTGAACAAAACAAACACTGTTCTTTAGTGAGTTCTCGTTTGAAATGTTGCTTTATTCTTAACTTAACATAACTTATATACTAATTTTCTGCTGATCGATCGCGATCAGCAGTTTTACAATTTGTTGCTTTTTCACTTACTTACTAGGCCATGTTGCTTTTTCACGTACTTACTAGGCCATGTTTATTTTACTTATATTTTGGTCAGTTACTGGCCTGATTATACACTGCTGTCGTCAACAACATCCATAAAACTCTAAGTCGTACAGTAATTTCAAAAAAATTGAGTCGTGCTCTGGACACGTCCACAAATCGCGAAGTGAAAGAGGATTGGGGAATTATATCTGTGATCCGCATATGCACTGTTTATGGTTTTACGTTTCGACTTTTTACGAAGCTAGTTGCGGACGTGGGCAGTGCGTGGGGGTCTCATGTACTTCCTGCCATAGAGCTCGTGATCATATCCTTCCACTCATCCGGAAAAATCATCTTTCTGAGCGTCTTCCTCTCGAAACGCAATTAAGAGGTTTTCTTCAGTTTTGGACAGTTTTGTCTCAGAGGCGTATGTGAGTAAATGATCTACATAAGTTTTATGTAATACCAGCTGCGATCGTCGCGTCAGGAGGTTTGAGTGGAAAAGCTTATAAATATTATAAAAAAATCTAAGAACTATTTTGAGACTAACGAATCCTACCAAAAAAATGTTATGTCAGCAAACATTAGCGTTAGAGTCAAGTATTCAACTAAATGAGTAATTTAAATTAAAAAATATAATTCGGAATGATTCTTCACTAGTATTTTTCCACATCTCATCATTTGGGGAAAATTTTAATTTACATTATATTTGGAGTATTTCAATCAAAATCAATAGTGCATGTACTATATTTGTTCCCGTTCTGAAACCATCTGAACAAAGCTAAGTCATTTGCTGACAAAGATCAAGATTATCAACAACAGAACGAACCTGATAAAGAATAGAAATGAAACCGAATTTTCCAAATTCACTACTGATCAGTAAAATTTTTGCATTGAAAGCAACACTTGTGGTACCACACAAGACGCTACTTATTAGATCAATTCAACACATGTGAGCACAATGAAAGCAACCCAGCTCAACAGTTCGCACATACGCTGTCTGACACATTTATTGCGATTGTAATCTTTTGCAAGCGTTTCATTTTTATGGAACAACCCCAACTTCACGCTAGAAGCAAATGTTGAAAGCTAACGGATAATGCATAATACAGCTTGGACACATTTTACACGTCATTGTAATTTTGCGATGCAACTTTTAGGAACCAATTTCATACCATTGCATCGAAACATTCTCCGTACTGTCCACGAACTGTCCGTGAGTATCCATGCTTCCGTGAATGGTGCTAAAAACGTCATCGCCTGACACCGACCCAAAAGCCAACAAAAGTTGTTTTCATTTCCGAATGATATTCATACCATCGACAGGAAAAACAACTTTCCACTTTGTTTCACGAGCTGTAAACTTTTGTCTGTCTGTACGGTACGTGAGGTAAGAGCCGGTTGCCCCTTGTGGACTACAGAGCGGTTCGTTCAACCAACGCAAGAAACTTTCGACCAGTGGAAAACGCGACCAAAAAGTGTGAGGTAAAGAAAAGTGAACAAAATGAAGACAACAAATCGAAAAGCATATTCGTTTGTGCTTTGCTGTTTTCTTCTCACACAAAAGGCACAAATATTGCCGCTACTCAGACCACCAAAAGACGATAAACTACGGCACCTCGCACGTCGAAGCTCGTCGTAACATTTTTCGGCTTTCCCGCTGAGAGATGAAGAGTAATCGTTACCGGGTTTTCTTTTTGGGGGGCGAAAGGATCGTACGGCCGATTCTCGTCACCACAGGGCTCGGGACACCTTCGGCGCAGAACCACTTGAAGTTTTCGCGAAAGTTGTCAAGGGTCGAAGAAGGAGAACACAATTTGTTACAAAAAGTGGAAAAACTGGAACGAAGGTTAGCCATCCACTTTCGTTTCGCTTCTCGTGCTTTACCCCAGCCTAGGTGCAATCGTGACAATCGACACACGGTGTGTTGCTAAAGGCCAAACATGAGGTGAGGTGCTGTAGCGTCACTTCGTACGCTGGGAAATCGTACGGAGACGTACGAAACGATCAACTTTTGGCGTCATTTTTCCCACCGGAAGCAAGGTGCGCTTCCGCTCGAAGCGGTTGTGAAAGTGAAAAGTTGTCTCCACACAACCTGTACGGACGAGTGCTGAACACGAGTTGTAACTGTGACTGCATCAGGCGTGAACAGGTACATGTCAGTACAACGTGTGGATGTTCGTGGTATGAAAAATAAAGTTTACAAGAAAACAATATTTAATGCATTGTCTTGTTCGTGTCGTTGGTGAAGAGTTACTGCGGGATTTTTTCTCCGTCTCTCTGTCCTTTTTGTAAAGCGTCTATTTCTCAGGAAAAAGGTATAACATCCACATTCAAGTACATGAAGAAAGTTCAAAAAAATGTTCAAAAATTCTGTACCGTGAAAATATGTTTCCTTCAACGTAGAAACGTTTCTCAACTCATTTTTCTCCAATTAGCCAACGCCTTCCACCGAGTAGGCACACTGCTTCATCTTCGCATAAATTATTGTAAGTGCCTGCAAATAATAGACCACAATTGGCAACAGCTCGATTTTTGTTTCGTACAGGCTGCTCCTTAAGCTGAACCCATTTACTACCATCTATAAAGTTGGTGCCAACGTTCCCTGTGGGAAACGCCGGCAGGAAACCAGATTACTGTGAAAGACTCCTTGACCTGTTGCTGGTGCCGAAACCTGGCATCGAGCCTACATGCTGCAAAAATCCACCAAAGTGCCACAGCAGTAGCGTGGACACCATTCTCTACCGGCAAATGGCTAACCGGTGAGTGGACCAGTTTTTGGACCACAGTCAATAAATATAATTCTCACCAGAAGAGATAAAAGTGAGAGAAAGAAAAAAAAACCACGGCGACAATTCTTACATGCCTAACCAAGTAAAAGCTTCCTGCAAAGCTATTGGACAACGATTTATGGTGATCGTTGCCTTACTGTTCACCGTTTGTTGGTCGTTGCTCGGGTGAAAATGGATGGATGAAAATATATCTCTTGTAACATGCAGATGGTATTCTGTTTCTGATGACCATCCAAAGCATTATTCCAGATTAGATTCGAGATGGTTAATGATAGGGGGGAAATTTCATTCCCAGTACGGCTTTCGTAATTTATTTTTTTGAATAATGAAATACGACACCGTTTCTATGTCATTGTTTTCTCTGTTAATTATTTATTTGTTTCGATTTTTTTTTATTGTTTAATCTTGCTTGCTTTAACACTTGAACTATCAACATTTATAAGCATTTTTCAATCGTAGGTATTTTTAAAAAAAAAATCAAAGAGCTGCAGTATATTTGGAGACAGTACTACAAAATGAATATTGGAAAATTATACATCAACTGCTTTAGGATTGTCTAACCCCAAAAATTAAAGTAATAGAAAAGAAGTGTTGCGGTCCAAAAGATTGGTCCGATATTTCTAGTGTTCATCCATCAATCTTAAAAGAAAACTTATATGGACAATATTAAGTCTTTTCTAACGCTCTTCTTTCTTTCTTATTTCACCTTAAATGTCACCTAGACTGGGGCTAAGCTACTTTTGTTCAACAACAAAATGTCACAAGCAAACAAAACCAAAAAAAAATCCATGACAAATATACAAACACTTGAAACTACCCACTCAAAAACAACAACAACAAAACACCTTCCAAAGAAGAAAACTTACTAACAAAAGTAAAGTCATCTCTCTTTATACCCAACTTGTGCCCCGAAAATCACAATACCGAGCCTGGGAGGAAAAACATTTTCTTCCCCAGCACCGAAGAATCATATAATTGAGTTCTAATTAAATTACTCCTGCATCTCCATTCGCTCCAAGGGGAGGCGTGTGCGTGCGAGTGTGAGTGGGTGCCTTTGCACGGCAAACGGTTTTTGTGGGAAACTCTACCTCCCAACAACCTCAACAATTCACCATGGCGGGGGGTTAGAAAAAAACTGAAAGCAAAACTCCTCCAATCTGCTCCGACGCAGGCGACGGCAAAGAAGTGAGAAAACTTTTTCGTTTTCATCATAATGGGCGCATATTTGAATTCTTTTCGGAAGTGTATTTAAAAAAACCGTGCGCCAGGGAAAAGTTCTCACCCACGCGCGGGTGAGACGGGACAGGGATGCGGTTAGGTAGGAAAAGATTCTCCAGCAGGGAAACGGCGCCAACACTTTGCAAGAAAAGCGGCCTACCTTTAATGGTGAGCCGAAGCGAAACAAATCTTTAAAAACCGTTCGATGTTTGAGCCGATTTAAGGATCTTCAATGAAGTTGTCGAGCATTTTATTTCTTCTTTTGCCTTGAAAGTAAGAAATGCTTCACAATTGTAGGCCCCCTACTACATTCATATTGCTTCCCTCCTTAGTGGCGCGCTTTCGTTTCGTGGAACGAAACATGATGGATACCAGCGGAGTCGTTGGGTGGGGGGGTAGCATTCGTGTGCGCAATCCGATTTGCTAGTCTATTGATTGCTGATGGCTTTTACTTAGAGCATCATCCGAAAAACCATCCAGCCATCCACTTATGCTTCGTTCAAGCACCTAGCCCAATGCTGCGGGTACGGTATCGAATCTCCATCAATCTCGGCATCGAGAGGCAGCTCTGATTGATTTACGTTACACGCGTTCGTTTAAGGTTCGTCCAAGCAGCAGCATCAACAAAGCCTCATCACCCTCGGACCTTGAGAAACTGACGCGTAAAGCGTGAGGCATATTTTTCCAACCATTCGCTGGGAAGTGGTGAAATCGCATGACATCGATAACATCTCGAACGTCCCTCGGTGTCTTCCCCAAACCTCATTCTCGGAACCACTTGTGACGAAATAATCTGCCAGTCAACTTTCTTCCACTTAAAATTATGCCTCATGCTGCGTGAGCACTGGCGTTCCTTTTACATTTAGAGATATTTATTTAATACGCATCATGAGATGGAACGCAAACAAAACAAGTAAAAAATTTGTGCCTTAAATTCCTTTTTTTTGTACACTTTTCTCCTTTGTGCCTTCATGAGGGACAAAGTTTGTTATGCTGGTGCACGAACTTTGAGTGACACAAAGAAAAAAAAATCAAATTTTACTTTAAAATTTTAAGCACACAGATACAATTTTCGGGGCACTATCACTTGACCTCCTGGTGAGGTTCAAACCATTTCCAAGATCGTTAGCAGGTCGTTAGTTTTTTTTTGTTAGTGCTGTTTACTCTACTTGCTCTACTTTCGAGCAACGTAGTTATGGCTGTGCCTGTGGAAGTAGAGGTTATCGCAAATCGGACCTTTAAAAGTGATGCTTGATTTTGTGCCACCGTCATGTGACATTCAAATATCCCTTCAATCCCTAGCATCTTAACCTATCCAGCAGCAATTCCCCTAGCCAATCCGTTCGTAAACCTATAGACATCGAGTGTTCCCAAATCCATTCCACGGTTACGGCTACGGTTTGGAATTGAAAATTATGATTATGACCATCGTGATGATGATGTCCACGGTGTCCCTTTTGCTTCCTTCATCATCATCCAACCCACGGTTGCGGTGTCTCGCAACCAATCTACGCACAGACCAAATGTCAGTTTGTGTGTCGGCCATCACCACTGCTGGACGTTTCGCAGTTTGTTATAGATGATCCTCTCGTTTTGATTTTCTGTTTCTTTTCCTTTTTTTTGCTGCGTTCACCTACCATCCACTTCAAGTCCATCCGTTCAACCGTTCTCGAATGTAAACGGATGGCAAACGCAGCCCTGAACGATGGTCATACTTTCGCTTTCCATCCGGTTAGCCCGGGACCCGGGATGGAAATGAGATTACGATTACGGAGCGCGTTAGTGAAGTAATAAAATGCAGACAAAACGTGCCAGCGGGAAAGTGTTTTCTTTTCTCCGCAATTTTTTTTTTCACGTTTAGTTTGGTTTGTTCATCACCCACATCCATTCGTACCTTCTTGACCGTACTTGACGTTCGAAAGGGATAATGATCCAAAATGACAAAAGCGAAAGATTGTTTGTGGTGAAGTGCTGCTGATTAAGTTTTGGCTTCTTTAGGCCGTTCCTTTTCTTAAATTGAAGAACATACGCTTATGATCTTTTAGTGTGTTTTTTTAAATAGTTTTTTTTGTGAACAACACTAATAGAAGTTTAAAATAAACTCCTTATACATACTAAATGTTGAAGAAAAAAAGTTAATTAATGCTCCAAAAGCTGTCACAACCAACTATCGATTTCATTACCCTTTCAACAAAACGAATTTAAAGACACAAACCTTCCCGGGAAGGAACAAGAAATGGAGAAAATGTTGTAATTTTCTTTTCAAAATTCCCCTACCAATCCTCTACCCTCTTTCTCTCCTTCATTTTCCGAATTCCCAAAATCCGTCTTTGTGTTTGTTTCCCGCTAGTCAACAAACACCATTAAAACCCGTTCCCGTTAAGCCAACGGGAAAGTAAAATCCTTTTTTCTGTTACCGACCACCATCGTATCGCAAACAAGGCCTCGGCTCGGTTAGCTCCTTGCGGGTGCTGCCCTTTCACCTATTATTTGCATTCAAAAGGTTCCTGGTGCTCATTTACCTCCAGTTCAAACCCGCCGGAAAATGTCACCAGAGAACCCACCGAGCGCCGACTCTGTCGACGAAAGCAGACGAATCTGTCCTTGCCATTGACAGCAGTCAACCATCCCAACACCGCCACAATGATCATCATCATCTTTGCAGTTTTTGGCTTCTCGGAAGGTAAATAAATAGAATAAAATCCATTCTTGACACGAGCACCGAGCTTCCGTGGTGCGCACAGGAGGAAGTTAAGCAAATACAAAAGAGAGAGAAAAAAACAAGTCAAAACCTTGCCTAACCCATTCTCACTTGCCGCGATTCTTTTTTTTAAGTGGATGAAGGAACCACTATGCAGATATAAACGAGTTCTGTAACAAACCATCTTGAGCTTTCACCTTTTCACAACCATCCTGGGCTGTGCCGTGGGACGGGAAAGAAAAGATTGCTTTTCTCCGCACCGTACCAAAAGGGGTTCAGGTGACGTTTTGTTTTGTCGAAAACCGATTATTTGTACCTGCGAGACAAGCAAATTTAACTCCCGATACAAATGGGATCACGGTACCACACTAAAGGATAAAATCTATTTTTTTTGTCTAGTTACAACTGTCACTAGCAAACGATGTAACCACACCAAAGCGTGACAATAGGAAGCTCGCTGAGCTTCCCACAAATTGGTGAGCAAATGTATGAGCAATGGCATTACGAGGCCGGAGTTGTTGACGCTTTTCTTCAACTATTTGCGGAATATTAAATAATCATATTTACAATTCTGTCCACCGTTCAGCCGTCACATTGCCGCCTGACTCTCGTCTATCCCTCTTACAGGTACATCCGTTGCATTCTGATTTGTCATCCGTCTTCCGGAAACCATCAACTAGCTTCTTGCCTTTCTACTCCTTCCGTGTACAGCTTTCAGGCATATTGCCGAAGACGTCGGAAATTTCACCCACCCCACCCACAATGATGGTCCATCCGGATGGCTTTCCGAACAACCTTCCCACTCCTTCATTACTTCCGCATTGCATTGCGCACGGCTGACTTCATCTCGGGGGGAAGGTTTATTTTCATTTTTGTTTTTTCGAGCATCTTTTCTTGTCTCTTCACGTCTGATGCGGTTTTGCAAAACGTTTTCAAATTGGTTTGCGGAAGAGAAGGGAGAAAACTTTCTCTACCCCACGACACTTGCCGTCTGGCGTTTTGATTCATAGTAGATTTATTTTATTTCTGTTACCGTTTCATTGCAGACATCTTTATCGGAGACAAATTTCCATTAAATGTTAATACCGAAGACAACGTCCGGAGGGGTAAAAGAAAACAAAAAAAAAATATCTAAGATGCAGTCAACACATCCAACAAGAAATGGTTCTCTTCGTGTCCATTATCATGTGCGTTTTGTTCACTTCTTTTACTAAAAACTCGTCACGGGAGAAATGTCATGGTAAGCTCGACCACGACAAAACTACCCAAAGTTCAGTACCGATAGAATAGTCAGTCGGAAAACACATGTCATCTTGCAAAACATCGGGAAAAAACAGTCCATTTTACCACCAAAACACCACCCATGCATGCGGTTCCAAGATGGTTCGGTTTTAGGAAAACTTTTTACTTATAAATTCGGGTGAAATTTATCGGAAAACTTTCCACCCATAACATAAATCTGGCCCGCCAGTTGAGCCACAAATCCACAGCGCCGTTGTGGATTTATACACTTCACCCGGAAGGAACCGACCCAGGTTCGCGTTCGCAGGAAATCGACCGCGTCGTTCTCCATCGGCAAAATGGTGCAATTATGCAAAACTAATCTCCTTTAGCTGCCGTAGATGAGCACGATGTACAAATGTAGTTGAAACTTTTATTTTTCCCACACATCGTGAAGTTATTTGTGTTTGTCTATTTCTGCCTGTCGGAGTTGGTCTTAGAGATAAGAACTATCCACTTCCGGGCGGGGGTGCATTCGCATGGTTCTTGGTTCGTACTCGTGTACAGGCTATGAATAATGTTATTTCTGAAAATGGAAATGCATGCTCAACAGTCTAGCCGACATTGTCAAAGAAAAAAACCAGCATGTGTACACATTTTATGGAGTAGCTGCGATGATGTGAATGTGCGAATAATTCATGCGCAACATGGGTATGAACATTTGCACTCTTATGCAACGTCCTGCTGTTCACAAGTCGACTGATTGAACTTTACTATTTTTGCTTTCTAATTGTGGTTAATTAATTGAAAGAGAAGAGCACATGTCACAAATAAAAAAGACAAAAGCTAACATTAGTTTAAGGCTGACAGAAAATTAAAATTGTTTAAAAATAAAATTGAAGAAAGATAGACCCTCACAAGTTATAAAACATTTTCGTGATATTTAAAAGGTCAAATATTTGGTCAGACGGAGGTCCCCGTGTAAAAATGTACCAATTAGCGCTTAAAAAAGCTAAAGGCGGCTTGAATTTACTATTACCTGAACTAAAATTAAAATCGTTATTAATAAATAGGCATATAAAAGAAATAGATAGCATGTCGTACACATCCAAATTTATCGAAATAACTGGAAATCCACCCAACATCGCAGATATGCCACCAAGTTATCCATGCTTGACCCTAATTAAAATCGAAATAGCTTATCTTAGAACCAAAACTCGAGACGAATCCACAGCTAAGGATATCTATAAACAATTGACAAATTCGCTTCCACTCCCAAAAATACAGGAAAAACAACCATATCTTAAATGGAACAAAATTTGGCATAACATAAACAACAGCAAATTAAATTCCAAGCAACGGAGTTGTTATTATCTAATGGTCAATGAAAAACTATTTACAAACGAGCTCAAATTCAGTTTTGGCATGCGAAACAACCCGAATTGCGAACACTGCGGAGAATTTGAAAACCTTGAACACAAGTTTAAGGAATGCAACACTATTAATAACGTCTGGAAATTATGTATCGAAATAATTCAAGAACAATCAATTGTAATACCTACATTCAAAGAACTATGTAAACCAGAATTAAATAACATGAGGAAAAAAGATAGGTATAAGATAATGTCACTCTTTATAAACTACGTAATATCCATCTTAGAAGAACAAATCTCAAATGGAATTGATAAAAATTTTCTGAAGTGCTTGCTAATGTTAAAATAGCTAAATAGGTTTAAAGTAAGAGTAGAATAAGTCTCAAATTCATGTAACAAGAATTGTGCAGGAAAAAATGTTTTATATAAAAAAAAAACTAACTCTTTATTTACATAAGTAATAATTTAATGTAAACGTAGACAGATCAGAAATACACAAAACAACAAGGAAACCCATGGAATATATATGTATGTATGGTTAAAGCTTTCGTAAAATTGTGTAAAAAATATCTGACGGAAATTTTAAATTAATCATCAAATTTATAGGTTTTCAAGAATTACAAGAAATTGTTTTGAGAAAAATAAATTTCAACGCTAACTGTGCTCAATATTTCATTAAAATAAGATAATTTTTCGAGCTGTAATATTGATAGTTGACTATTTAGCTTTATGATTATTTTTTCACAAATTTTTCAAATTGTTTTATTCATGTAGAAGAGACTGACCGTATTGCTTATTCCTAAATTTTTCAAGCATAGTCAATTAAACAAGTATAATTTTCTCGACCATTCGCATTGCATGTTCTTCTGCAATATCTTCTAACGATAGTTTGCCTCAACAATCGATCGCTTGTGACATAAAGTTTAATGAGACAATAGAATATTCCTAGGAAAGATAAATTTTCTTACGATTCAAAAAGCTTTCTCATATTGCCCTGTAATTTAACAAATTGATACACTCACTTTACCTCCATTTTCTTTTACATTTTCTCTTTAATTATTCCCATTTCAAATGTTATCCTTTTCCTTCCAACAATACAGAAGAAAAACATATTTTCTTTTCCAATAAATTGGATCGTTACTTTTCTCCCTGGATTTCTTTCACACTTGCACAAAACCCTTCTTATCGGTTGCAATTTATTTTCTTATTTCAATCATCCGCGCCATACAATCACGACTGCACCTCCTCCAGTGTGCCATCACCTTCCAGCGGCTTAAGCTAAACAGCAATCACAGTTTGGACGCTTTTCAATCTAAAACCATTGCCAATATAACTTTTTCTGACAGCTTTCCACACCCGAACAACCCGTACCGGCGTGTGCAAGAAAACAAAAACGCATTGACTTTATGCATGTTCACATATGTACCCGATCCCGTCCCGTGAGCTTTGGCGTTGCAAGAGCACACGGAGCGAATCTAGTGAAGTAGACACGAGCTCCTTCCCAGGAGAGATATTTCATGTTGCACCCGGCCCCCTGTATCCAAACTGTCGTTCCACAAATAGACGTCGGTTCGGGCGGTTCGGTCATGGGTCATGTTTGCACGGTTGTACACTGCTGTCTAAAAGTTGGAATGAAGCTGTCTCTGAAGCTGGTCCGATCGTGGGAATTTAATGCGCGGCCAAAAAAACGCAGCAACAAACAGTCAAGATACTGCTCACCGATGCCACATTTTTCAAAATCTTGTTTTTGCGCTCGCTACACCAACTCAGCCGACGCATACCGGGCGATGGGATGCATTACGAAATGTGTGGCGATATCGCGATGGTTCCAGCGTCGAAAGTTTACTCTGGCGGTGTTCGTGCGAGAGCAAAAACCGAGATGAAGAAGTTGTGCAAATACTACCGCATGTACATACAGCCAATTTTCCAATATCTTGGACAGCTTCAAACGCGTACATGCAGAACGAAGTACTCGCCGAAATTTGTATTTGAAAAATATTAGACGCAAGCACAAAAAAATAAATCGAAATATATCTTACTTTCCACAAATAAGACAAATTGCGGCAGGTCCCCGAGAATGCAGAAGGCACAAGGATGTGCTTTCGCCAAGGCATTCGAATCTCATGAATCAGTAAGAAATACGGAGCCAGATTTCGATTCCGATGTGCCCTAGGAAGCTGGTTGCACTTGCGAAAGAAGACAGCTATGATGTATAATATTTCCAACCACACTAGCACCCAGTGTTGTTTGGCCAACAATCAACAACACTCCCGAAACCACATGAACTGTCCGATTCGATTGGAATTATAACACGACGTGTTGGTGCGCTGTGGGAAGTGCACGGTGTGAAACTAAGGCCACCTAAGGCGAGGGCTGATGATAGAAAGTATTGCCAAATTGCTTCGAACATTACACTTAGCTTAGAGAGTTCCCTAGCTCCTCTCGTACATTGTTAAACATTTCGTTTGTTTTTTAGAAAATGATAATACAAGTGTCAGGAGGGTTGTGCGTATGTAAAAGATGCTATTAACACTCATTTTCATAAATAATCAGAAAAGAATAGAACAGATGTCCAACACTTTTCATCTATTAACTATTTTCACTGTAATGTGACGCTAAATTAGTAGTTCACTACAACAACTTGAAATTTAAATGTTACTAAGTTATTCTTTAAATTAATTTTTAAATATAATCAATTAATAATTATGTTGATTGATAAAAGTCAATGGTAAGATCTAATCTGACTGTACGGCCTAACGGAAAGGTAGCATTGTCGTCGTCGACTAGTACAAGATCGGGTGTTGACGCGTAGACGTCAAGAGGGCCATTTGACGAAAGCTAGTTTCGTCAAGTGAGTAGTGAGAAAATAGTGAGTAGTGAGATGGTCTCTCACGATAGGAACACTCATGAAAAAACTTATAAATAGGGCTAGAAAAATGGAATAAATCCTTTACATTTTGGAACCTCGAAAAACTACAACCTGTTTGGTAAATATCGCAACAAAAAATCGATCCGAAATTTCGCGAAGCTGTTCATGGTGCCGTGACCAGGATGGTACTTGCTCCTGGTTTTTAATCGCGAATTTCGATCATCACACCGTTACCGTAACATCGTTTCCTGCTTTCGTATCACATTCGTCGTGATTTTGTGAAACGCACAGCTGATTTTGCCGCCGCACGCAAAACACTGTCAATCCCACGCACTCATAGTCACTTACGCAATGCCCGTGCAACCCGTTGTCTTGGCGTCCCGACGGACAATTTTGTTGGTGTCTCTTTCGCGGTACGAGAAGTTTTTGGAGGATTTCGTTCCTGAACGGGACCAAGCAGAGGTGGAAATACGTGTAAAAAGGTTCGAGAAGCTATGCCTTGATCTAGAAAGTGTTCAGCAAGGTTTGGAAGATTCTGCTGCCACTGCAGAAGAAATAGCGCAAAATGCTGCTCTAAGGGAGAATTTCGAGAATAGGCTGATCTACGTACAATCGCAGTTACAGATTAAGTTACCATCAGAACAAGTTCCGATCCCACAAACGAGCACCGGATTGAATCCGTTAAAGGGCATCAAACTACCCACTATTGCACTGCCCGAATTCACGGGAGATTATATGCAATGGTTGACATTCCGCGATACCTTTGAGTGCCTGATACACGCAAACATAGATTTGCCGGCAATACAAAAGTTCCATTATTTGCGCGCCGCGGTTAAAGGTGAAGCGGCTCAAGTGATAGAATCTATCACCATAAGTGCAGCTAATTATGAGTTAGCATGGAACACGCTAACCGAGCGATACTCAAACGAGTATTTGCTGCGAAAACGCCATTTGCAAGCAATGTTTGCCATTCCTGCTGCCCAGAAGGAAAGCGTTTCAACACTGCACCATCTTGTGGATGAATTTGAGCGGCATAAAAAGATTCTACAGCACTTGGGAGAAGACACGGACACTTGGGGTAGCATTCTTGAGCATCTGTTATGCACTAAACTCCCAATAATCACCTTACGCGATTGGGAAGAGCACGCATCAAATAACGCCGATCCGAGTTACGATAGTTTAATTTCGTTCCTTCACCGTCGTATGCGTGTATTGGAGACGTTGTTAGTAAACAACCGTCATACGTCACAGGTTCATGACCTGAGCCACTCACCGAGAATGTCCTTTTCACGCCAAGCCAGTTTTGCTTCGACATCAAATGAAACGCCAAATTGTACGTTATGCAAATCCGCGCACTATCTTTTTAAATGCCCGCAATTCGAAGGGATGGACCCGAAGGAGCGTCACCGTTTTACCATGTCCGCGCGTTTATGTTTGAATTGTCTGCGAGAGAATCACAGGGCTCGTGATTGCCCATCGCCGCACAAATGCCGTTACTGTAATGCGGCACACCACACGAAATTGCACTACGTACACAACACCACTAGTACTACTGCACTTCCGCACCACACACCCGACACCACTAGAGATCACACAGCCACCAACAACGCACAACGCACTTTTGCAGCAGCTTTGCAGCAAGCACCCGAGCAGGTCTTACTCCAAACTGCGTTGATCAACATTATTGATGATTTCGGAATAGCTCATCCTGCGCGAGCGCTGTTGGACAGCGCATCGCAGCCGAATCTAATAAGCGATCGACTCGCTCATCGGCTACGTTTAAAGAAAAGTAATGTGAACATTACTATTGTTGGAGCTGGGCAATCTACAAAAACAGTACGTGAATCCGTACACGCCCAGATTGTCTCTAGATCCAGTTCGTTTACGGTGAACACCGAGTTGTTGATCGTAGACAATTTGATTGCGAATATTCCGACGCGCGATATTGACCGCAACGATTGGACCATACCACCTGGTTTCGCTTTAGCAGATCCGTTGTTCGATAAAGCTGCCCCCGTTGACATCATTCTTGGCGCTCGTCATTACCATACAGTTTTCGAGAATGCATCTCAGTTCCATCCAGCACCTCATCTACCCGTCATGATAAATAGTGTCTTTGGTTGGGTAGTGAGCGGCGCAACGTCCGTTGGAAGTTCTGCACCTAAAACCGTTTCCAACGCTTCGTATAGGGTCGTCTGTATGGCATCTTTGGAGGAGTCGCTACAACGATTTTGGCAATTAGAAGATTTAACGGTGAATGACGCATACTCACCGGATGAACGGTATTGTGAAACCCTTTACAAGACCACTACCAAACGTGACGACACCGGCAGATATATTGTACGCCTACCAAAGCAGCCTGACTTCGATCAAAAGCTCGGCCTTTCTAGATTACAGGCCATCCGTCGTTTCGAGCTTCTTGAGCGGAGATTGGAACGCGATCCTGCACTTCGAGAATCATATCAAACGTTCATGAAGGAGTATTTGGAACTGGGGCACATGTCTCGTATAAGCACTGAATGTGACGATACAGCTGCTTATTATTTACCACACCATCCAGTTTTTAATGCATCAAGTACCACTACAAAGGTTAGAGTTGTGTTTGATGGCTCAGCTAAAACGTCGACTGGACATTCACTGAATGAAGCTTTACGGGTTGGACCCATAATTCAGGATGAACTCATCGACATCATTCTTCGTTTTCGTACCTACAAGATCGCTGTTGTAGCTGATATTGCAAAAATGTATCGGCAAGTCATTTTGCATCCCGATGATCGAAAATTGGTTCGCCTCTTCTTCCGCTTCTCACCGCATTCGCCGATTGAATTGTACGAGTTGAATACTGTGACATATGGTTTGTCTCCATCATCGTTCTTGGCCACTCGTACATTGTTGCAGCTGGCGGAAGATGAAGGTGCTGATTATCCACTTGCTACACCTGCGCTGAAACACAATTTCTACGTTGACGACTTCATTGGTGGAGCCAACAGCGTGGATGAAGCTCGCAAGCTTCGTCAGCAGCTATCTGAGTTGCTATCCAAGGGAGGGTTTGAGCTCAGAAAGTGGACATCCAACTGTTTGGACGTGCTTACCGGTTTACCAGTGGAACACATCGGCACACAGTCATCGCTGCAGTTTGCGCCGAACGAGACGGTAAAGGCACTTGGCATCGCTTGGAAGCCCGAACTCGACGTTTTGTGTTTCGAGTCGACGGTAACAATGGAAACCACCAGCATCACCATGCGGTCCATATTGTCAAACATTGCTCGAATGTTTGATCCTCTTGGGTTGATCGCTCCAGTCATCATACGCGCGAAACTGCTGATGCAGGAGTTGTGGCTGCAGAAAATCGGGTGGGATGATCCGGTTCCTGCACATATCTGCAACAAATGGAAATCGGTTACTGACGACTGGAAGGATTTGGCTGACTTCAAAAGTGAACGTTATGTGCTTTTACCTAACTCTGAAATACAGTTCCATATATTTGCAGACGCGTCAGAGGTTGCATATGGTGCCTGTATTTACGCTCGTTGTGAGGACCAGCAGGCACAGGTACGAGTGACTCTGCTCGCGTCGAAATCTCGGGTGGCTCCACTGACACGTGTTACGTTACCGAGATTGGAGCTTTGCGCAGCCGTGCTAGCAGTACATCTGCATCATCGTGTTCGACGGGCGATGAAAATCGATGCGACCGAATCGGTTTTCTGGTCGGATTCAACTGTGACGCTAAACTGGATTGCGTCTCCACCCAACACCTGGAAAACATTCGTGGCGAATCGTGTTGCTGAGATCCAGAATTATTCGCATCCCCGACAATGGAAGCACATTCCCGGTACATCGAATCCTGCAGACCTGGTGTCCCGAGGGATGTCCGCAGCTGAGATGCTGAAAAGTTCGATGTGGCGTTGTGGTCCCGATTGGTTGGCTTTACCTGCCTCTAACTGGCCTATTTCGAATCCATCACTGGCTACTGAAACGGATATGGAAACTCGTCAGGTGAGTGCTGCAGTCGCCAATATACATACCATTCACCCTTGGTTCAATTTGTCGTCGTCATATACCAAATTGTTACGCATAATCGCATACTGCACACGTTTTATACACAACACAAAACACAAGATACGTACGCAACCGTCAGCACCGTTTACCTCCGCTGCATTGTCGATTACACCCAAGTTCATCGAAGCAGCGAAAATCGTACTATGCAAACTGGCGCAGCAAGACGAGTTTTCATCGGAAATCCGACTACTGAAAATAGGAGAAACCGTGGGAAAACACTCACCTCTAAGACGGTTGAATCCATTTCTCGACGAAGAAGGAATAGTACGAGTGGGAGGGCGTTTGAAGCTTGCACAGCTTCCTTACCAGTCTAAGCATCCCATCGTGCTCCCCAAGAACCATAAGCTAGCTCATCTCATCGCAGTCCACTACCACGAAAAGCTTATGCATGGCGGGGGAAGACTATTGCTTTCCCAGATACGAGAGGAGTATTGGCCACTCGACGGACGACGTCTAGTGAAAGGAATAGTAAGGAATTGTTTTCGTTGCATACGACAAGATCCGTCGCTTACGCAACAACAAACGGGACAACTCCCGTACCAACGCATCACCCCAAGCCGGCCGTTCTCCGTAACCGGAGTGGACTACGCCGGGCCGTTTTACCTCAAACCAACACACAAGAGAGCTGCTGCCACTAAATGTTACTTGTGTGTGTTCGTGTGCTTTTCAACCAAGGCGGTTCACCTGGAGCTGGTTGGCGATCTCACCACTGCAGGATTCTTGGCCGCTTTGCATCGGTTTACATCCCGGCGCGGATTACCATCTGATATACACTCGGATAATGGGAAAAACTTTGAGGGTGCAGCACACGAACTTAATGAACTGTTTGAATTGTTTCAGAACGAACAGCTACAAAACGTCATCGCATCCAAATGTTCCGACTTGGGTATCACTTGGCACTTTACCCCACCTAAGGCCCCACATTTCGGTGGATTGTGGGAAGCCGCGGTAAAGACGGCCAAACGACATCTCTATCGGCACCTAGGCAGTTCGAGGCTGTCGTATGAAGGGTACTGCACCATTCTGCAGCAGATAGAAGCGGCAATGAACTCGCGTCCTTTGTTGCCGCTGACGGATGACCCGAATGATCTGGCGGCGCTTACTCCTGCGCACTTCCTTATTGGCACGTCGATGCATGCGGTGCCTGTTCCCGACTACACCCGCTTGAAGGCCTACACGTTAGACGAATTGCAGAGCTGGCAATTGCTTGTTCAACGCTTCTGGAAGCATTGGGCAACAGAATATCTGCAGGAGATGCAGAAGGATAACAAGGTGGTGAATCGTAGTGAGATAGTACCTGGCAGACTGGTCATCCTAGTGGACGATTCGCTTCCCATCACCCGATGGCCCCTCGCACGCATTGTCGAAATACATCCCGGAGAGGATCAGCTTACGCGTGTAGTGAAGCTGAAAACGGCGAAAGGTATAATTACGCGTCCAGTAACTAAAATTTGTCTGTTACCTGTTGCGAAGCCGTCTGCTTAGTAGCACGTGTAACTTGTTTTGTTTTCTTTATGACGTTCTGTCATGGGGGGGAGTATCCCAAGCAAAAAGTTTCGACTTGTCAAGAGCAAATGACAGAACGTCTCCCTCTAAAAAATATTCCGTGCCTGCTCGCACTTACACTGAGCGAGAGTCGGTCAGAAAGCTCGAGTCGTGTCTGATGAGTTTTCTCATGCCGTTCGCTTCTCTTGCGTTATGCCCTCTTGCTCGTACTCACGCTCGTTCTACCGTCGATACAAAAGTGTACAATCCGAGCGGTTGTCAGACTGCTCCAAACACCAACAAGAACAACAAATGCATTGGTTTACAACAACAAATCGAAGCTATCCGAGTTGTTCGCGGGATCGTATACAGAATCGCTGATGAATCGCTGTACATTTGCTTTCTTAATTTTAATCATTATTATTAACATAATTATTAGTTCATATTAAGAGAGGCGAATGCACAAAGGCATCACACAAAAATAAAACAACAGCTCATGCTCATGTGTCGAAGCTGTTGCTGTTTTCTACCACGATTTTGTTATGAGCTAATAGACGTTTTGGGCGTTGGAATCCGATTTGATTATACGACCGTGAAATAATGAGCCACCAAAGTACTAGTTCGTCATATGCTCACACTGCAGAATTATCCCAACATTTGTATCATGTGTATACGTCTTATCATATGGATTGAAGCATATGCATGGTGATCCCAATGATTCAAACGATATTTTTATCTTAAGGAATGTATGCATGGCTGTGGAATAATAGTCATAATAGACTGAACAATACAATTAAAACAACATTGAAAGTCATTGTGAATTGAAATATCTACACACAGCTATGATGTGTTAATGTAGCTCTTTTTAAGTTTCATAACATATTTTGGAACACGTTACAGCTTTCTTTGTGTTGTGAAAGATAAACGGCTGTATCAGTTTAATATGTCTAATAATTCTATTTGCATTTCTCTTAATACAAATCGAATGCGTGGCCAGTGTTCCTCGAAGCATTCTTCTAATGCTTGTCTTTGCCGGCCAGAGTTGCTGATCACAACATTTCATTTGCCATCGATCCTTTCATTCAATTGCTCATTGCATTGGATTGCATTGCACCAGCTAAGCCCGTGAGCCGAACTGTTTCTGTAGGATGCGACCGTAGCGACACTTCCTGGAAAACTAATATTAAGTGCAAAACATATCACAACACAGCTGAACGTAACATGGAACACCTGGAACATTCTCTAGCGTTTCCTTCTTACCAGCAATCGATGCCGTTCGAAAGATGCTCAGGCACTTTAAATAAAAGGCGCGTGTAGAAATTGAAACGCAATGAAACATTTAACAGTGCACTGTACATGAATGTACTTCGCGACATCTGTAATGATCCTATTCGGTATCAAGCAATAGCCAAGAATATGTACGATTGATAATGTTCTGGTATGGCTTTGCATATTAGATGTCACGAATGCCTACGAAAAAAGGAATGTTTATTTTAACAACAAACCCATACATAATTCAACAAATATCATTGTAAAATCGCCAAACTAAAGCTACGTAAAAACGGTCCGTGTGCGAGGATCACCATTCTATGTTCAAAAATAAAAACACTCGTACAAAATACACCAACCTAAAAAACATTATCGCTCAGATCAGCGCACAACATTTTGATGCATCGCGCATGAACCATCACCAACAATAGAACCATAACAGAACAACTGATGGTACTTCGTTCGAGGCACTGCACGTAGAACAAAACCTGGTCCGTATCAATCCTTTTGGCGCCAAATTGTTGGTACCATCGGTTCGCGGACGCCTGAAACACCACCTCCAAATGTAAGTCTGGGTTCGATTCCCGATATTTCCTACCATTACTATCTTTGCAGAAAACACACATGGGCGAGCTGGCAATATCACTCCAGTATATGACTAATCATACTTACCCTTGCGCACATCGCGCGAGGATACCCTAACCTTAAAATAATAGTACGGTCTAAATCCTATACCACTAGTCAAAACGAAACAAACCGACAAGCCATAGGCAGAACGAACGAACGAACGCGATGCAAGACACACCAGCGCAGAACAGAACTCGCGAGTCGAACAAATACTAGAATTAGCAGGAGCAAGCAAGAGAAAAAAAGACGATCGACCGCCACACATAGAAAAAAAGTAATGTAGCAACGGCTGTGACAAGCTTTTTTGCTTTAATTTTGAAATTGAGCTTTTTGCTAGACATCCGCACGATGACAGCAAAAATCCTGCAGTCCTCCTGCTGTTTGTACGAGACTGACTGATTGTCGGAACAAATAGCGGAAAACGTTTCGGTATACGAAATATAGGTCGAAATTTATGCCGAAGTTCATTCAAAACGTCCGATTGGGTATGTTGACGCGTAGACGTCAAGAGGGCCATTTGACGAAAGCTAGTTTCGTCAAGTGAGTAGTGAGAAAATAGTGAGTAGTGAGATGGTCTCTCACGATAGGAACACTCATGAAAAAACTTATAAATAGGGCTAGAAAAATGGAATAAATCCTTTACATTTTGGAACCTCGAAAAACTACAACCTGTTTGGTAAATATCGCAACAAAAAATCGATCCGAAATTTCGCGAAGCTGTTCATCGGGTACAAGTACAAGATCGGATACGGAGCAGAACATGAAATTCGAAGGCATTAGCTAACCACAAAAGCAAAATGCTATAAAAGGTGCCGAGCAAGGAATAAGGTCACTTTACAGGGTTTACCAGCTCATTTTTCACTATGATTAGAATTATTTTTGGTAAAGGTTTATTTTAATACACAAGGAAAGGAAGTGTTGATCATTGAGATTAATCTTTTTTACGTTTGGTGGCTTATCTGCTGATAGTTTTCCATACAAACGCACGGTTTTTTTTTAGATAACATAGTCTTTCTTATAAAAGTTTTGATCAGGTGCTCAACAAATTTAAAAACAAACCATTTCTTTTTCTTTGCTATAAGACTTTACTCCTCTAGTGAGCAAAAAAAATCAATTTCAAATGGAGATGAATGTTTGATCTGTTTCTATAAAAATTTAAAATGTTCGAAGTAATCCAATTTAACATCTTTTATGGAAAAGCGATTAAAATCAAGAATTTAACTAAAGACTATTTGAATGTTTTTTAAAACGCATTAACACATACCATCAGCTAAAAATTCAGATATTTTTGGTATCTTTCCTGAGTATAATACATGCGAAGATCTGCACTTGGTCACTTAAGACTGCTTTAAGATATTTGAATTTCTGCTCCTGAAGGACCTGTTATTTTATGCGCGTGTTTTAAATAATTTTCAAGTACAAAACTTAATTAGTTTAATTTTAAAAAAATCGATTTAAAATCGATTTAAAACTAAAACATTATCCGTAAGGGCTGCTGATGTGTGATGTGCTTAAAAAATATTAGAATTAATGAAAGGAGCAGATAAGAATTTAATAAATTATTGGCTTCAAAACAATGTATACGAAATATATAAAGTTTCTCTCAATATGTGACTAACAAGCTTGAAATAATAATAAATTATTGACATGCCAATTGAACATCTTAAAACTATTGTCTTATTACGGTTCATTTGTACCTTCAACTAAACCTAATTCTGTTCACCAGAAACGAAACAATACAGAAGCTCTACACCTTCTACCTCATAATTGAAAAATTCTTCCAGCTTTTCCCAAAAAAATCCCAAGCTTAAGATACCCTCAGCCGAAAATATATAGCCTACATAACCCATTCTTTTAGCTTCGATCGAAACGAAGAAAAAAAAGAACCCTCCAAGAGGAGAGGGTAAAAGGGAACTTATATTCTACATCCCCAAATTTATGGCAGGTGCGAAAGAATGTTGGCGACATCCGGATCCGTTCATCCAGCCAGTCCCCGTACCGGACGGGGGTTTCGAACGGTACCGAAAAGTGTATTGAACGATAGCATCGAGGACGCCACAAAGTGTCCTTTCAATGATCCACTCGTTGACTGCAACTATCGTACGAACGAAGCATCAACACGGAGCAAGACACACTCAAGAGCATCGTGCGCAAAGCGATTGCTGTTGTTTTGAGTTTTCGTTCCCAGGGTGAAGGGTGTAGAAATGAACGCACAACCAAATACTCAATGTACCTTCCAATCCTTTCCAATATTGATTCTTCCAAACAATATTTGCTTGGTAGTGGGTTGCCCGTAATGGTAGAAAATATCCATAATATTCACATTCGCAAACCGAAGCACAGCGTTGTGCGATTTGAGTAGACAAGTGTGATTTTTATTTTTACCATTTGGCAATATGACAGAATATGCTTATGCAAAAAGGAACAACACACGAGGGGTATAAAATTTCTTATTTGTTCTTTTCCGTACGCATTGATGGCTCGTCCAAAAAGCTTTAAAAGAGAATAAAAACTTTTTTAATACGCCTATTGCGCAAACCATAATCAAATCAAGCTGCCAAGATAGCAAACTTCTGTTTTTGTACGATAAGTTTCTTTTAAAATATATCCAAAAAACCCCTCAACCTCAAAACGCACTTCAAAGCCAAACACATAAATATGTTTTTTTCCAAGAGTGGAAAAAAATTACCAAAAAGAAAAACACACTATTACCCCTATTTTGTATCCTATGAAAGTGTACAAACCCTCATCTGGAGCAATATCCTCTTCAGCTTCGCAGTTTTATTTTCCCTTTGATATATAATCAAAACGTGATAGCTTCCGGTCCACGTTTTATCATTTTTTTTCTTCTGTTGTTGCTGCTCTAATATCTTGTTTTATTGCAATTCTTGTTGGGATAGTTTCCAACCTTCATCCAAAAAAAAACGCCACATATGGGAAAACTTATGCTTTCAGGAAACAATTTGCGGGTGTATGTGCCGAAAATGTGGATATTACCTTCTTATGGGCCCCGACAAATTTTGAATTTATACGATTTTACACCTGTCTGATTTTTTTTTAGTGAATCTTTTTTCCCACCCGGAAGTGATTTAAATTTTTATTCATTTTTATAATATGAACACAGCCAAAAAAAATCACACGTATCTAACTTACAATGTATCGTAGATCGTAGCTGGAATACAAATGACCCTTAGTTTGCCCTTACCTGTAACGAGAAAAAAAAGAATGTAAAAAGAAAGCAATATAAGACACCTGTCACTAGAAAAATGACCATTACAACGGTAGTGATTAGTTTACTTCGCCGGCACGCCGGCGAGCAAGATTCATTCGTTACCGGTAACCGGCAAAAGGCTTGACCGTCGCTCAAATAGCTACTTTACTTAACCCATACGGTAGACAATCTAGGTTGCAAACGTACCACATCAACGATGGTTTTCTGTCCGGAACCCGGGCTCGGAAGCTCGTTTGAAAAGACAAAACGATGGTGTCAACTGTTACGGTTGGTTGTGTCAGTTACTGGGCAATGCAAATGATAGCAGCAATGGCAGCTTGAAAGGTTTTTTTTCGGTGCTAATACAGTGCAAAGAGATATGTTTAGATGAATTGGAACGGTTTGCTTACTGATGAGAATTAAAATAGATTTTTGTAATTTTCTTTAAATTAAAAGAAAATGTTTAGTGTGGAGTTTTTTCATAAAAAAAAACTTTTATTAAATAACTAATTAACAAAATTATACAAAGCGTAACCGTACTTACTTAAATTTCACTACACTGTACAAAGACAACCATTCGAATAAAACAACGCTCGAGGTTCAAAATAAATTTGCCTTTTCCAGCCACAGCAAAACATTCGACGGTTGTCCTTTTACCGGATCCAAACCCACTCAACAACAGCAGCAACCACTGCCGAATCAACCGAACACGTCGAGCCAATTGCAAATGAACCATGTACACGTATGGTACGAAATCGTTTCCATAAGAACCGATACAACCTTCCAGTGCCGGTGTGAGCAAAAGTACTCCTGAAGGGATATGTACGCGGTTTTTCGGAAGCTTCACTTCACCGCACTGGACCAGCATTTTCCCCAAAAGTGAATCGAAATGGTATCCACTTCCCTACACGCAACCTGCCCGTGTACAATGAATGAAGAGTAATTGCTAGGCACCGGTATGCTTTATAGCAGCTAATTTAAGCTTCATCTGACAGACATCCGTTTCGGAGGGCAAAAAAGCAAAAAAGCCATCGCCGGTTTGGACAAGGAGTACAAACTCGCAATCGGTAAAATGGCGATTTACTGACACACTTGGCATTGCGTTACTGTGGGAAAATACGCATTCGGTTGTGAGGACGTGCTCGCTTAATGTGTATCAAATTTTACTCACCTCCTTCCCATTCGTTTGACCGGCAAGTTTTATAAAGCATTTTATTTTCCTACCATTTTTCTCGTCACTTTCTTCAACTAGCTTTATCAATTTTTTTTTTTGCAGCTGCCGCCCCATTTTCGCTAAACATTTGCAAAGTCATTTTGGCATCATTTTTTAACCAACTAAAACTTCATCCACCCTTCGCGTCCTGCCAGTTCGTACTGGTTTCTACGGATAGTGGGACGAATTTTGCGCCCTATCTCGGTTTGGGCGTACTGACGCCAAAAGCACAACACAACAACAATGACAACCCACTCGCCCATTACCACCCATTTACCCTCCCGTCCAAGCCCATCCACCCAACCCACGCAGGATACAGGAAGCAGCGCTAATGATGACACGACGTTTATAAATTACCCAATTTATGATTTTTCCCATTCATTCATTGCTTCTTCCAGTCTGTTTTTCTTTTCGCTTTTTTCCTCTCTTCTTCTCTATTTCCATCCATCTTCAGGCCCTAGTTCCCGTTTGCCATTTCCTTGGCTGTAACTACACACAAACACCGTCACCATCAACGGGGGATGCGAAATAGAGTAAGTTTTCCTTTCGCCCACACCCCGGTTTCGTGTGCTTTTCCTAAAGGTTTGTCATCATCGGCACCGAATGTCGCATCATTCGGCCGCCCGGAAATTGTCGTAAAGATGGAAGTGAAAAGTTTCCCTCCACCCTGGTCTAAACTACCTACCTCCCCCCCCCACCCCCCCCCTTTTCACCACACAAATATCCTCGCACATCGTAACGATTTACCGCACAGTAATTCGAATTCGCTGCCTGTTGTTTTGTTGCCTTTACTTGCAATGCAGTTTTTCATGCCGTTTGTCCCATCTGTTCGTGTTGTTGTTTTTTTGTTGTTGTTGTTTTGCTTCTTTCTTTCATTTTCTGTTTATGCTTTTTTTTTCTTTTGTAATCGGGTAGCCATTTCCAGAGGTAAAAGAAGCGATGGAATTCTCGAAGACAATAGGCGAAAGGTTTTTTTTTTTTGTTCATCCGCCGTACTGCTCGGCTTTCTACACTCTACGCTCGTTTGTGCTCCACGCCGTATAAGCTTTTTGTTTGTGGTCTCGCAAACAACAAAACGACCAACAATGGTATGCGCACGGTACAAAGAAAGGGAATCAGAAATCCAATGGATCAGAACTCACCGTGAACGACAATCCGGCGTGTGGCTTTTTCCGAACCAGACAACGGTTGATGGGAAAAATCGCGGAAAAGCGAACGCCATCTAAATCCACCACTAAGGAATGTTCACCCTCGTACCTTGTCCTTCCCTCCACCACCCTTTTCCCCTTCTCCTACCCTCTAAAATGTCCCTTTTGGGTTGGTGTTTACGTGTGAACGTATGCTGCAGTCATCGGTACCGGGATTTTTCTACCCCATTGTACCGTGTGTACCATTCATTTTCCATCAGCAAAATTACAAGCGAGGAAAAACCGCACCGTGCGACATTTTCGCGGTGGTACATTTTTTACCATTTTTTTTCTCATTTTTTCTCTTGTTCCCTCTTGTCGACTTCATCTTTGTGGGGCTGCATTTTCTCGGCAGGGTTGCATCATGCCGAGTGGCATGACTGGAGTGGTGCATGTACGGCTTACGAGGCACGGACTTCTTCAGGAAAACCTCCACAACCCAAGATAACAATCGGATGTTTTGCTGTGCTGGGAAAAGCCAATCCATGAGCTGTTTTGTTTTGGTTTTTTTGTTACACAGGCATGAAAAATAGCTTCATTGGCATTGTCATTGCCGTGGTATGACCGCTTTGGTGTGCGGAAAAATGATAGGATGATTTCCAAATTTATTATTTCAACACAAAACTGGGCTGAAGGATTTCAATACATGAATAGGCATCAAAGCTGGCAAACACAAAACATCTTTTACAATAGTTTTCGTTGTGAGGTTTAAGGCATCACTGTAAGACAAATATTTTGCTTCTCTCTCGCGTTCTTCTCTTTCATTAAGATCCTTCTAACATGAAAAAAACCTCTACTAAGATTCTCAACCATTTCAATGATTTTGTTTTTATTTCCAAAGATTTGTTTCTATTTTCTTTGGGTTTTTATTTTTTTTTTTTTTGTATCTCTAAATATAGTTTTATTGTTTACTACAAAATACAATAACTAGAGACTTTTTTATTGCACTGAAAAAAAATCCTCTACCAAACAAGCTTTCCATTTGCTCACTGCACATTCTCTAATGGGAAATGGGAGGAAAAAAATCACTCCAGTAAATGAGACTAAGCGTTGACAAATACAACCGGAACTGATAAAAATGACACAGACAGACCCGCTTACAAAACCCTGCAAGGACACTGGAGCGTACACAGTGCGGAATCCTCACAACAGCAAGACGATTCTATACATGGTTCCACCGTAAAAGATACCATCGCTTCTTCACCCATGTATCGTGGAACAATTCGTACTGCTAAGCGGGTGTGTGGTTGGGTGTAAGACTAAGCATCGTGTGACACAAGCACGATGGTTCGATTGCAACTCGCTGAATATCCCCATACATACACGGCGCGTTACATCATCAATCTTGGTTAGTTCTGGAACAGTGGAGAATGGGCCGGCTGTTGATGTTGGCGATTTTCGTTTCGTGAGAAACCGAACCAGTTCTGTCCGACGATGGCCCGATAGTGTCAACCGGAACCGGTTGGCAAACCAGAACAAAAAAGAAGAAGAAAAAACACACACACACGTTAGATAAAAATATGCCATCGCTAGAGTTCATACAATCCAAAACGGTAGTGGTTAGTCCACTGCCAATCGTGGCATAAACGAACGGAACCACAAACGAAGAATTGTCCTCAAGAGCCGTTCCCTTCGCAAAGCTACCACGCCGTGTTGGTAGTTTGAACTGATGAAAAATGGAATCACGAAAGTGTGTGAGCACATCAGGCCCCGTGGGCAACCGCACGGTCTAGTCGTCGGTAATTTGATTGGGTGGACTGGATTAACGTTCGGAACCGGCTGGAACACTTCACTGATAACGGTTGCGTAATTGATTGTGACGTTAGTTTCCGTGCACCAAACGAACATTTGGAGGCGAGCTTTTTTTTGATGGGGGATTTTTTCTTTTGTGTGTGTGTGATCTTATGAAGGAAGTTTTTAGCGTCAGGAAAATCTTAAATTTCTTAGTGGATATTTTTGATAATTTTGTTAGCAAAAGTCACACATTTTATACTTTACACAAAAATTTAAAAAATATTATTTTACTTAAAAAAATCATAACTAATTGTGAGAAAAAAACATAAATCAATTACATCACTGGATACTATTTCATCCTAACTAACCTTGAAGTACACCCCATAGAGCCGCCCTTATTACACCTTCAATGTTGAAAAACAGGGAAGGAAACGTACGTCCAGTGGTTTTGAACTTTTAACCCGGAAAAGACACAAACAAACAGAGAACCGAATCGGAAGGACCTGCATTAAAAAAAAAACACAGTGTGGCAAACAACAACTAACCTTCCACGCCACACACACACCACTGTCAACAACGTACCAGGGAGTCAACTTTTTTAAAACTCATTTTTATTGCACACCATTGAAACCGCCATTTTTCGCGCGACGTCGGATGGAAAAATTTATTTAACTTTGTTTCACGACTATTTTCTCCCACTTGCAACTGCTGTTCCCTTGCTTGCAAAGGGGACCCTTTTCCCTTTCGTCTGAGTTGTTTGGCTTCATACCATGTACACACCCACAAAAAAATTAAACTATTTTTACTATGCTTTATGCTTGGATTATACGAGGTTTTTTTACCGCTCTTCCTCACACACTCACTTTCCTTCTCCTTTGACTTTCAAAACTATGCACAAAACATGATCTCTGAGCTACGACTTATCCAGTGTCGCGTCTTTCACAGTGGTCCTAAAAACACCAACGCAAACATTTTCCTTTTTTCAACACATACTTTCGCACCCGAACCGGTGTGGTCCGTTCCACCGGCCATATCTGCGGACGGTGGAACAGTGTGGTAAGAAGACCATTTCTCTACCTTTACTGTACGCTTGTAGCATACTTCTGTAGGTGAAATTGTCCTGGAAGGAATGAAGCAGGAAGGATGCGCGCGCTAGATGGCTAGAAACAAAGAGACCAGAGGAACTGGAAAATCATGACGACAAGTTAGACAACTAGCTCGAATCACAACATGAATCGAGGTTGGTTGGTGACTGCCCGCCCTCCCGTCGGGATGACCGTAATTCCATGCTAACGACAAACTTTTCGAAAAACCCGATACCAAACCACGCTTCGATGAAAATTTGCCTGAAGCATGGACAATTCGCACACAGTGGTGCCGTTATGCGTCATGGTTTTGTGGTTGGTTTTGTAAACATTTGTGTCGGTGCATTTTTTTTTCGTGGAAATTTAAACGGTAGTTTGGGTTAGAAATGAGTATTATAAGAAAATTTAAACAATTTTTTGAAATTATTCGTTGTACTGATATGGCTTTTCAACACAATGCTGATTTGATTGTTTCTACAATTCATATGGCTTCGACGAACAAATTTATATAAATAACAGCTTCAACTGATATAGACATTTTTTGTTTTCAACTGGTAAAGAACCAGACATGAGAGATGAACCAGATGAAAGACATTAAATATCAATTTTCCCCAAGAAAATATCAAGGGAATTTCAAGTTCAGTAACCTTAATGCTGTTAAGACTAACAAAAAATACTTCGTTAATTGGTAATTTAACTCTGTTCATTGTTTGGCTTTCTTTAATTTAATCCTTTTGTTATTTTACTTAATATCTTAATATTAATAGCGGTCCGAAATCTCTAGTTGAGACAAAAAATAAAAAAACTATTTTACGCTGAACAGAAAAACATAAAATAGTTATTCTACATTAATTATTTTAACTAAAAGTATAAAAATCGATTTACTCTAAAATGTGTCAATAAATACACATTATTCCACTCCATTTAAACATCTTTTTCACTCAAACGAAAATCGCGAAAATCACTGTGAAAGCCTACGACAAACACACACACACAAATCATACGTGGTATTTATCGATCGTTAGAAAATCAATCCTAAAATTCTCAAATCCCCCACATCGTTTAATCCTCGTAAGATAATCCCTACCAGACGATATACCCACCGGGTGTATATTGGTTGTCTCGCTGCTTAAGAAAATGCATTCAGACCGGATTTATAATGGCTGATCCGCAATAAATGATTTTCCCAGCAGAAAAGAACACACACACCCATGCACACTGACTGGCGAGACGAATCGGTGATCGTTTTCCAGCAATGTCACCTCATCGGAAAAATGTGCCACATACATACATAAGGCAAGCCCCGGGAAGCCACTTCCGGACTCCTACCAACACAAAAATATGCTACCCTTTTTTCTCGTTTCCGTTTCTGAGCTTCTTTCATCAAGTTTCACTTGATGCTTGAAAGACTTCTCTTGGTGTGCACTTTATTGGCTGGTGGTTTGGCTCCTTGCACCTTGCTCCATCCACTTCCAACACCTTTTTCAAGTGGGCCACTAAAATACGCACTTCAGCATCATGTATCGTGCTTCTTTTTGTTTTATTTTTTGCTTCACCAACCAATACCGATCACTTTCCACTAATCCCCTTTTAGGCCTGTGTTCTGATGGGTTGTGGCGAAACGTTCTCGTTTTATGATCTGTCAGACATCGTCCGGGCAAAGAATGAGCAAAAGCACAGGTGCCAATGGAGGATGGTGTTGTCAAACGAGCGCTGCACAGCGGAATTTATCAACCCGACCCAACCATCAGCGGATGCCGTTAAGAGATGAACGGAAGCGAATTCTTCGCCTGATCCAAACAATCCTCTTAACTGACGTGTAGAGCAGTCCGCAATACGAACCGGTCTGCTGACAGAGACACAAAGAAGATACAGACCGCTCTTATACGCAGACCGTCCTCAGAATTGGAATGTGTAGTATCGGAGATGCGTTGAGGGTTGTTTTGCAATCCAGAAAACTTAAGATAATGCTGTGTTATTGTTTTTTCCCTCTCTTTTCCTTATATTAGCACATGCTATCGGCGATTGCTTACTACGCACAGCAGTCCAACGCCAGAAAGGGTCCCACGTGTGCCATTACCTCATACACATTTTTTAGGGGTTAAGCGAAACCAATCAAAGAGATATACTGTTTGTAGAGATCTGGCTAAATTCTGTTCTTGCACTTTATGGTAGTACATATGCATTAGCTATCAAGTGTGAAAAGATACCACGTACAATAGGGAAAAAACTCTTATTTCTTTATACTTATTCAAATCATCCTGCTCCACTCTATTAAACTCTTCTATGATTTCAAGGCCGCATATGACAAGGCAAAATGACAAGGTTGTACGATGTGATGAACTGTTTTGATATCTCAGCCAATCTTAACAAACTTGTAAGAAAGACAATGACCAAAAAAATTCTCAGAACTCTTTTGCTACCACCAAGTTGATGAGCTAGCTTGTCTACTCTTCAACCTTTAGGGCTAGAGACAACCATCCGCGGCTCAGAGGCGGAACTTTGAGGACCATCTTCTATAAGTCAATCCAGATCAAGGTATATATTGATAACGTAGATATAATGTGGCATACCAAAGGATTAAGCAGACGGCTGCAAAACCTCGGGTTAAAGATTAACGTGCAAAAAACCAAATTGATAGAAGCACCACCATCGGTCTGCTAATAAATCTTGACCTACGCAAAGGTGACGAACAAATACATAGATGACCGCACTTTTGAAGTGCAAAACTTCACCTATCTCGGGACAAACGTAAGCTTCAAACAATATTGATGTTGAAATACGCGAAAGGGTGCTAGATGCCTACCGTTCCTTCTAAACTTTGAGGAAATTTCTCCTCACAAACACCTGTCACAACGATCGAAGCTGGGAATATATAGAAGTTGCATACTTCTAGTACTCACATATGCCTCTGAGATATGATCTGTCCAAAACTGACGAAACCCTCATAGCATCGTTCGAGAGCAAGCTACTCAGAAAAATGTTTGGCCCAGATGTGTGGAAGGACAATGGAGGATCCACTACGATTACGAGCTCTATGAGCTGTTCGATGAGCTCTCTATTGTATATCGAATTAGATTCGCCAGGCTTCGGTGGACTGGTCATATCGTTCGAATCGCATCAAAAGATCCAGTTTGTAAAGCCTTTTTAGGTCATCCACATGTACAGAGGACCCGCGGTAAGCCAAACTTGAGAAGGAGTGAAGGCATTGATGCATCGGCCAGAAAGGTTGAAATAATTGATTGACTGACGACGTCGCTTACGATTTAGAGCGGCTGTAGCGCCTGATAAGTATGAAAATAAGTACGACCTTCAGAGTGGTCTGGAAAAAATGTACGATCAACGATCAAGGTATCGCCGAAACACACTGCTATTTTCAAGCTAACGGATAATTTAAAAATAGAGTCGATAAGTTAGAAGATCACGACAAACAGTGCATCGATCAAAAGAACATTTTTGTTTTCATTTCAATCTTCAAAAAAACGATAGGATTATTTAATCATAGACAACTATTTTTGCAACAAAAAAACCGTAATCTATGAACAACATCAAAGAACAGCTCAACGTTGGCTTTCCTACCAATTTCCTTTTCTGTGTCTCATAACGAACTCATACAAAGCGTACGTGTTGAGATGAGTACACCAACATACTGCTTCACACCCTAATGTCCCTTTGGCTATCAAAAAAGTTCAAAGCGATAAGCAAACATCATACTTACCGACCATGGTACCGACATCGCCATCCACTTTCCAAAACGTCCAAACTTCACTGGTGACCCAGTAAAGGACAATTTTAACATCCCTCCCTACGGCGCTACGACTGGAAAGCCGTGCTGCTGATGAATAAATGAAAATCTCATCCCACACTAACTGGGTCACGTATGTATGTAGATGGTGGGAAAAAGGGGTTCCAATCCTTAAAAATCCCTCTCGGGTTTACTTCCTCGATGCTTTGTTCGCCGAATAATCATGATGACGATCTGATTGTGCCTCGAAAAACTACTAACATTACACTAGCTAAAATCTCATCTCTTTCCCGGGCGGCTAAGACTGGTTATAAAAATGAATCCAATCATGATGAGATCCTTAAAACCGCACAAACTATCCAGCGACACACGCGACTGGTAATTCAAAACAAAAAAGGGGGAGCATTTAAATAGGCACAAAAACCGGATAGAACAAAACGAGTCAACACAACTAGGCGGCAGAAGGTCAACCGTGTACATGGGAGGTGAGAATAAATTCACCTAGAATTCAGACAAGCGGCATGGATTTGTGTGAAGAGTCCATCATCATCACCCGGCCGGACGTGCCCATCCATTGTCTCTTTCGTTTCCTGGCACCATGAATGATACCGGGTCACTATGACTACGACCTTATTTTCCACACTTCCTACGCGCTACGCTCACACTGCTAACCTGATTCGGGACGAACAAAAAAGGATTCACCCGACGGGCATATGCTGGGCATCCGTTTCATCCCATACGATAGTTCCGGGGAAAGTTCACTTCCCAATTCCGGCTGGAAGTACCAGTGCCAGTGCATGACGCCCAGTGAAGCCATTCCAATAGGATCACGCGGAAGATCGTTCACTAAGTGAGCTTTTCATTTCAGTGTGATTTTAATTCCAGCCCGTTGTCTCGTACTGCGCGAAAGTAAAGGCACAAAAAGGGCACAAGAATGCAAGAGTGAAATATAAAGAAAAAGAAAAAAACAAATGTATGAAAAGAAAAGCAAGGTTGGGAAAAAATACTCCCATAGTGCAATGGTGAAAACAACCGAGGATTAAACGATATGCTCAACGATATAGCGATATACAGCGAAGGTGTCACACCGTACACCGTCCTGTTGGAAACCGGAAATGGCAGGCTCTATCTTAACTAAACACAACAAAAAACACACACACACAACCACATGGTATCCACATCTACAGGGGTTGAATCGTTCGACTCTTCGGATGTGGACGACGATGATAAATTCCCAAAACGCAGCAAACGACACTTTCATGAGCGCCATTGGCTTTTCCTGCCTTACTCACTACCGCGTTTCGTCGTACCGCGTCGGGTGAAGGTGTTCCATTTTTCCCATGGTACGTCCTGTACCGGAGCTACCTTCCGGGTGAATACCCGACACACCGAAACCTCGAGAAAGACGAAGGATAATGCAACACCGCACCGCACCGTTGTGCCGGTGGGTGCGCTTTTCATTAAATAATCTCTTTATAAGTGCGATTGCTGATGCTGTGTTGGTTTGCTATTGGTAGAGAAGCACGTTGGTAGGCTTACCGGGACAGCTCGGAGGAGCTGGATGGCCATAGCGAAACATGTGCGCAAGGAATGAAAATTATTTCAATTGCGAGTTTAGATGATGCACTTGCATTGTTAAATTAGGTTGATGTGGAAGGAATGCATTCCATACTCGCTTCGAATACAATACTAATCTTTATAATGTTATAATCATTCTTTATTCTATCTTCCGGCTTAAGAAGGTTAGATCCTGTTTTAATAATATTGTACACTACTATTCCAACAAAACTTTCCTACCTACCCAAAACGATACCGGCGACCCATCGAACAATCCGGCAAACCACACTGAATCATTCCGAACTGGGATTAGTACATGGCAAAAGCGCCCCAGGGATTTGTTATTTCTATTGATTTTCAAAAGTTTTACCGATGTAAATTTATCGAACTACTACTACCGCCTGTTTGCCGGTTTTCCCTTAATTCCACTCAAGCTGCAGCGTACATTCTATCAATGTGTCTGGACGGTAGCGAACATCCAAGGGAGTCTCTATATCCATCCCCATGCCAACAGGAGAACTTTCGACGGTAGCTTGAGACTTTCCATGGTGGGAAATCGCATACACCGGTTGGCTAGCTTATGGACCGGGTAAAGAAAATTACGATCAAACTTCCGACCGGGCGGAGTGGCATTATGAAGGCGTTCGACGAGGCAAGTTTTAAATTTAGGAGAGTTTTTAAACACACTTCACTCACTGTAAGTACCGATCGTACTGATTCATCTGGCTGAGTAGTTCTTTCATCCATAATTCCAGGGAAGTTAAGATCTGTTTTATAATTTGAATAAAGGATTTCCATTCACAAAAAGAGCCAGTTGGTTGTTCAACAAAAGTAAACCATAAAATAAAAGCTTTCCCTTGACCCGTACCTTTAACTACTTCATGGAAAAGCCATTGAATATTGAAAGAGTCACTTTAATCAATGAATTCAACTTTCTTCAGTTCGGCAGTTGTTTTATAAAAAAAACAGACTCTTCTTCTAATCTTCTCTTTATGCCCTCGTTGCCATTCAAATACCACCGTCCCATTCATCCGGTGACAATCTATTTTCACACGAGCCATTTTATCATGTTTATGTGCCATAAAATTTAACAGCACTAACAACCACAGCGCGGCACCCAGGTTGCCAGGTGAACTCTTCAAAACGCCAAAACGGGTCCTTTTCCGTTGTTTATTTGCCTTCGTTAGTGGCGCCTATCGCTCGCTTGCTGCTGTTGCTGCTGCTGCTGCTATTCAAGCAGATTCTCCAACTTCCTGTTCTGCCTTGCCGGAACGTTCAACCAACGAACGGGCAATAATCAGGAAGGTGTGTTTTCGTTGTACTGGGGGAAAGAAAAAAAAATACAAACCCACAACCTTTTCTCCTGTTTTTTAAACATCCAAGCTCACCCGAGAGTACCGTCCAGATTGTGCCAGGCCGTAAGATCGGTGCGGCCAACTCCGAGTCGGACATCCGGGTTGGGCAATAAAAAGCTTTCAACCGTAATCATAATTCTTTCACCATTGACACTCCGGACGAAAAAAAAATACGGATGGGCTATGCAGGTGGTTCTGTTTGGCCGTGGCACGAAATGTACATTTGCGTATGTTTCGGCGTCGTGTACGCCCTTCAAGCTGGCTTTTGGGGCAAAAGTTATGAGGTCACGAAAATGTCGATATCTTGCAGCTATCTGTTCCCCATCCGTGCGTACGAAGGTGGGATTATTTATCGTGGTGTGGAACAAGGTTTTTCCTATAGACAAGAAAGTGGAAGCATTTTGTTTGTGTGTTGTCATTAAACGTTCTACCGTAAATTTTCCAAATGTATTGCCTTAAATGTCTTTATAAATTTACTGGAGAATCAACAAACCATTTCATACAAAAGTTTTCAACACTTTCTTCTTAAAACTATAATGTTTATTATTCTAAAGCATTCGATCAAAAGAGTGATAAAACTAACACTTAATTACCAACCAGACTTTAATTAGTACGTTCAATTTAGTTCTCAACTAAGCCAATGACATAAATCAATATTTTAATCCCAACAGAAGTTTTATCTTTCTCTAAAATCTCTCATCAATACATTTAGCTTATTAATTGTATTGTGATTCTACTAACATTCTACCAGGTTATCGTGGTGTAATGTCATCAAATACATAAACCGTCAGAGTTTTGTTTTGCAATCAGCAGAAATTTAAAGTTCAAAAATAATCTTCATACATCACGCCAAAACAATAATGCCAAACTCTTAAACTGTTGTTATATTACTCAACTTGTTTAAACCTCTTAAATAATTTATTTATTTCCAGAATTTCCGACATTTGCTTTTACAAATGGAAAAGAATACCAATATTTTTATATCCACCTTCCCGCAAAAAAAACATAACTTCATAAATTTCCTTCACTCTATTGCCCAGCTGAAATCTAACTTTTCATCATGCCGCAAGCATCCACCCCAAAAACTTCGCAAAAACTTCCCACCATCCAATCCTTCAAGACCTCCTTCGGGTGCGCCTGTACCATCTCTCAAGGGAGGCACGTAGTATCCCCCATCAAACCAGAGACATTTGCCGCTCTTGGTGACGAGTTCGTCATCTGTCTCGTTTACCCAAAGCCGCCCGACAACAAACCCGCTACACCAGCCTATTTCCCGTGTTTGGCCAAATGTGGTCCATCGGGACGGTTAGATCTCTTCACTGCCCCCAAAAACCGGAAACACTCACGCGCGTTGATGGGTTGATTTCAAGCGAAACGGAAACAATCATCCACCGGCCCGGTGTACTGCGTCCTGTTTTCACTCTGGTCAGCCTATCGCCTTCCATCCGAATGCTACCACCACTAGGCACTTCAGATTACTTCATGCGTAACTGCGGACTCGGCTAAATTGGTTGGACGTTTGAAAAAGATTGTCAGGACGACGGCTACAGCACTACGATACGTTCGCAACCATCGGATGACGCATGCTACGCAACTGGTCGTTATTGTCCCCGTATGTGTTTAGCACTGGCCGGCGAGCGAATGTAGCGGAAAGTTTTCGGCTGTGTTCCGTGTGATGTCCCGAAACGAAACAACGAAACGAAAAAAAATGAAGAAAAATAAATCAACCCTCTCTGGTGATCTTCATCCGTGCCGGTCGGTATAACCCTCGCGCATATTTTGTGGAACGAGAAATTGGCATTGGAGTTGATAAAAAGTAAGGAAAAAACTAAAAGTCATTTCCACATTAGACACATTCGATATCCGGATCTGTCACAAGAAGGACGCACCGTTGAACGCTTTGTTGTGACGACTTTTTCGGGAACTTTGATTGATTGTATACAAAAGATGCTGGAGTTGACGGGAATGGGAATTTTCAAATAAATGCACATAAACTTTTGGCAGTAGTTTAAAAAAAACATGATGCAATAAATCTAATTCCGTAACAGAAAACACTTTCTAACTGGAATTTCAACCAAATGCAATCGAACAGAAACGAATAATATTATCTGACAGAAAACAAACAACTTCACCCCCGAAATTGGAACACACCGGCTAAGTGAGAACCTATCAAATAAGAGCTAGTGGGTGCATTTTTTCCAATTTCTAATTGATTTAACACTCAGGTGCTAATTAGATTTCATATCAACCGGACGAATTCCAAACGAAGAATCTCACCCTACCTACCATCCACACTGACTCATACACATTGGCCTGTAGCATCGCTTGATATGTTTTTGTTTCTTTTTCCCCCATCCGGAGCTGAAGAAGCTCCACACCGTACCAGCTGAAGAAGTCTGGCCCGAAGGGTTCGTGGAACTAATCTCATTCTCATTACGCCCGGACACTCTGTACTTTTGGCACCTAAGTGGAGCGCGGGCACTCTTGTAATTCTCGGTCACATCCCGATCGTAGAGGGCTGACAAAGCATCCTGTTCCGCCTCATCGTTGTCTGTTTGCATTTGTGTGTGTTTGTAGTTTATTTCATCCGCTTTTCTTACGCCTCTTTTACGCCCGTAGGGTAAAATTTGTTTCCAGGACAATTCTTTCCACCGTTTGCCACAATTCTTTTCAATTGTTTCGTTTTTTTCTTGCCAAGGCCTTGTTTGTTATGACTTTGGCGAGTTAAAGCAAGGGCACACAACTAAACACCGGTACACTGCGCATCGGAAATCTTGAAGAGGTCCTGGCGCTTTTATTCCAACTTTGCTTTTCCACTACCGTACACGGTGGAGTAGTGCTGAACTATGCCATGCCGGAAATTGAAGGTGCTTTTTCTTCGGGAGGGCTGCAATTGTTTCACCACGCTTGCGTTTGAGTGGCTTTGACTTTACCCTCGAGGTATTCTGTAGTTTTTCTTTTACGACCAACACATTTCCATCCCAAATTTCTTGTTTTGGCTTTTTTTTGCTTTTTGGGAAAGGAATGTAAACTTTTGTTTACTGTTGTGGGTACTTACTTGCATTAACTGTATACAACAGCAAAGAAAACTAAATTAGAGTAAATTGTTTCTGCGATGCGATATTTTCATTCCCCGTTATAATGCTACTTTCAACAAGTGATATATAAGTTTTCATTCAATTTCTATCTCCAGTTTTTTTTACAAACTACACGCATCCAGGACGCAAATCACTTACGACACGTAAAATTGATTTTCGCTCATTTATAAAATACTTACACCGTTCAATTTCAAGCTGACGCACACATTTCCTAGCCTCCATTTCCCGTCAGTAATTGTGTCAGTGAAGCATTCGGAAGCGAGCTTTTCTGCGGATGTTGTGGCACGAGCGGTTCTTCGGAAGTTCTTCGCCGTTGAAAAGCGCACACAGGAGATGTAAGATTCATGTCCGACCGTTCAAGGTGTTTCGTACCGTTGCCGAAAGAATCCTTGCCGTTCGTTCATAACAAGACGACGTTTGTGCGCGTACGGCACAACGGTTGAATCTTCAACCCAGCCAAGCCAGGCATATGCGGGCCGGTAATGAACGTGTGTATTTTCGGAGTAAATATTTAATGAAATTATACACACAATCGTACCGTACGCCGTACAGTAGAGTAGTAAACCGAATCGCACCACAGTGACGAGGGGCGGTTTGCTGCCGAAAGGAATTCCATTCAGAAGAAAGCTAAAATATTTTCACAGCAAGAAGTGTTTCGCTACCTTTGCGCTCTGTGTGTGTGTGAGTGTTTCTTCCTGCGTTTTCTTTTTGGGTGTATTTTGCATGAAAAATACTCAAGTGCGTAACCGTATCATTGTGCGCGTATACGCGAAACGCTGGCACGGTGAGTATGGTACCCATTTCCGGTAAAACCGGAGATTGCAGCATCCGCAGGGCTGCTCCAGCAGGCGTCATAATCCGACTTGCTTCGTCAACAATTCGTCTGGAGTGTAGAGCAGACTTGGTTTGAAAAAAAACAGCAAAAGCGCGTGCAAAACACAGCTGTTAATAGGCTTTTCTTTTGAAGGTTCTGAGCTTTGCTCACTCCATTTTGTAGCTTTTCATAAAAGAGATGCCGCCATGTCTAGAACGAGCTTGACGTTTCAACACGTTGCTATAATAACATACAATAAACTATTCTAGAATTAGAACATTTTTACTGACTTTTTCTTCAGAGTAAAATTAAAAACTTCGTTAATAACCTCAACAGTTAAATCTTTATTTTATGTCAAATGCTCTTCAAGATTTGCTTAGAGCTTTTCAACTGTTTTTGATAATTACGTACAAGATTTAAATATATTTCTATGTATCTAATATTAAAAACTTTTTAAACCAAAAATAAACGTTCCTTAATATAAAAAAGACGAATTGCTCTGTTAAAATATTGCATCATCAGAAGGGACTTATATGTATAAGAAAGATTCCCTAGAGAAGACGGAATAGGAGTTACACATATGACCTTATCTAAATGATGAGAGTCACAAAAAAGACAACGGACGACTAATGTTATATTTTATCAATATACAACTTATTGAAATCTAAAAAAAAACTTAAACCATGCCAATTAGACTTGTCAGTATGATCCAGCCGAACGTTGCATGCCAGGTGATCTTTATTCAAAATCTATTAAAGCCCATTGTTGGGCTTCTAGGACTCTATCCTAGATCCTATAGCGTTATTGTGAGTCAATCGAATTTCGTTGGCAAGAACATGATTTTCTTGAATAAAACATATTCATTCATAGGACAACCGCACTAAATTGATTAAAATATACTAAACTTTAATACGAACAACACACACATTAAACGCTGTTATAGAGCCTTATCCCGTTTTGTGAATAAAAACAAACAGTTTCAAAAACAATAGAAGAAGTCCTGCATTTTGTACCATTCAATCTGAGGTGACAGTTTAAAGCTAATCACAACACAGAATCCATCAATATGTACAGCACTAATCCATTTTCAATTACATTTCCGGTGTAGAAAAATGCGTACATAATCAGTTTATCTGTTTATTGGGATTAAATGTACCGCTGGGTAACATGTTTCATGAACAAACATTATTAACTGATAATATAATTTCTCACCGTCACGTTCATTGGCATTGCTAACCCACACACCAAATTAATGCCATAAACCGTCACGTCGCTCTAACTGTTCCGATTGGTCAGGATCAGAACATTGAATCGTCACCCTTCTCTTATTTCAAGAATATCCCCGGCCCACAAATACCGCTACCCCTCCATCCCTAATCAACTTGTGTTTGACAAAAATTTCAAAACCCTGACTACCACTGCCAATGGCCGTTCCGAAGCACCCTTCTATTTCCAATCCATTCCAGCTGACCTGGCTGCTGTCGACGTGGCGACACATGACAAAAACAGTGGACTGGAAAATGATTCCAGTCAGTCCCATTAAATGCAGCATTCGGTGCCACCACTTCAGTGCTGCGGCCCGGGGGACATCCATTACAGAGATCTCACTATCCTAAACAGGTCGTGTGTCAGTGCGTCGCCTCGGTTTCGCACATTGCACTTGGATATGATTATCTCGGAGTTGATCGGTTGGGCTACGGCGACGCAACAAAAGGGCCCTCCACGACGGAAAACCTATCGTACCGGAACAAATGATTAATATATCATTTCAAGCTGGTTGATAATCTGACCGTTTTGATTGCTCAAAGTTTCGTACGTGGCACGATGATGCTGATGGGCCGTAGCTACGGCCAGTTTTGCTTAGGCCGATAACTTTAAGATTCGCTCTTCCGGGTAAGTGTACCCGTCTTTTGCCGAAAATTGAAATCCAACCATCGTAACGCAAGCGAAAATGAACAAAAGATTTCTTTTCATTTTGAAGACGCGATGGTTGGATGGTTCATGGCTGTGGTTTAATATCCACAGCAGCCACAGCAACCGGCTGACCAGCATTGGTCGAAATTCTTCCGAGGATAACATCCAAATCTTTCAAAGTGCTTTTTTATGGTCATCCCATAAATTATATCGTTCCCCCGCCCGGTTCGGATTCGCGGACAACACACGAAAGCAACTCTCCGTTTTGCGTGCCGTAATTGCTCATAATTCCCTGACGTGACCATACGAGCGTGTTACCGTGTTACGGAGACGACACTAAACGATGGAAAACAAACTTAACCCCAAAAACTGACGTTCGGTAGCTTCCGTTTCCTGTGCATCTAGTTCGGAACCTTCTTACCGGAAGGATCCTTTTCATTTCCCATCTTCCAGTTGGAGGGCAGTGTAACATTCGAATCGAGGATTTGAGCCTCACCCAACCGGTGAGGGCAGAAGAGCAAAAAGTTATTCATGACACTCGGCTGACTTCTTGCTCCACACTGTGACTGGTTGTTATAAACGCTGATTCACACCATTTCGACAACATCATCGATAAGTTATTAACGATCATTTTCGCGATGAAAGCACCCGTGGTTGAGATTTATCTGCTACACCATTTCGCTACGTCAGCATTCATGAAAGGCACCGGCAACGAGGAACCATGGGAAACCGACCGCTGGCATAGGGATGTATGCCATCGAACTTTAACTTCATCTTTTCCTACTAAAAATATGTTCGTGATTTCCACCGTACCCCGTACTCGTATCGTTTACTACACTAATATTTTTCTTAGACCCCTTAGAACTAAACGGACGGTAAGCGTACGGTGCTGGAAAATCCATTATCAAAACGTGCCGCAATGCCGAAGGAGAGCGATCCTTCATCTGCGCTGTACCTAGCGCAACCAGCCAACCCTCCGCCGTGTTGCTCATTTTGAAGCGTTAGCAATGAAATAGAGCAACACCCTGCGTTAGAGCTGGCCCCTATGATGGTTGAGAAGTCAATTTCTGGAAAAAGGCCCGAACTAGTGCAGCAGCCAAGTAGCGGTCCTTTTTTTTTCTTTGCTCCATCCCCAAAGATTTGTTCGTGCAAACACGTGCGTAGGGAAAAAGGCAAGGTGCTAACAAAACCGACGAATCACGCAATCAATGCTTCCGTTCGGATGGTATGGGTGAAATGGTTTAGGTTTTTTGTATTTTACAAAAAAGGAAAAAGAGAGAGAGAAAGAGAAGAAGAGAATAAAACATCATCCTCAACATCATGCTTCGATTTGTTGCCCAACCCCTAACCGGAACTTGCGGTGTAAATGGGAATCGGTAGGAAGAATGTTTGCATCCCTTGATTGAAATTGAGTGATTCTCGGGCAACTTACAGGATGATGATTTTTACACCACCATGGTTTCCGCTGTCGGAATTTCCTGCACCGGACAATGCTCTGATCGCTGTGCGAAGTGATTCATTTTTCCCACAATCGATCGTTTGGTAAAAAAGGTCCACCGCTAGGATAACCCGGTACACCACATCTCCGAAAAAGAGCTATTCACCCTTCAGTTTCCTCCCTGCACGGACTACGATGGGATGGAATAAATCTTCACCACAAGCAGAATCTACAGGCACGTGTCCTGCGTGTGATACCGACCGACAATCATGGCGAGACTCGCTGCACGGTGAGATCGCCGTAGAGGAAATAATCGATGTAAATGTACTGTGTCGAATTTAGTTATCGTACGCACCCGCCATCAGCATGCAAACCGAGAGTAAGTGTGGTTGCGGCATGGGAAAATGGATGAGTGGCCAAAGCCGAAACCTTACCACACGCACACAAATAGTAGAAAGTGAGTGTAAATGATTTTTTATCCCATCCAACCAGCCTGAACCTGAACCACCTTTCGTTGTTCTTTCGGTTTTCGTACGGATAACAGCGTGATCTGTTCCGCCTGTTCCGACGCGTATCCGAGGACACCGGTTGGGAAAGGAAAATGTTTGCTCTAGGATAATGGACTTATCCAAGAAAGTACAAATGTTTGCGGACGTATCTTTCCGATCGCTTCAATGTCGTTCAAGGTTTGGAGTGATTTAACAAAAGGTTGTTAAGGGCAATGTTAAACATTGGAAGATTTAGAAGAGATATTTTCACAAGGAAAATGAGTTTAACTTTAACGCTAAGTGGTCTACAGTTTTCCTACAGTTCAAACAATTGCGTGTGCTCTAGTATTATAAAAGTTCCCCAATTTTGTTTGCTTTTACAGATGATACTAAAGCATGCGTTTACGTCTCGCTTTTCTAACAAATGTTCTCATTTTTCTCTTTTATCTTTCCCTTCCCCCTTGTTTCCCTCCAGAACAAAAACAATCCCAGGCAATTCCGTTTTTTGGAACTTGTTCCTGCTTACATCTCTTTACCATTTCCTTATTCGCCATTTTTTTTTTTTTTTTTTTTTTTTTTTACCGACAAAAATCTAATTCAATTTTCCCACCACTTGGCAATTGGCGTATGATTAATTTATCAATTTACATCCAAGACATTTACATCGTCCGCCAGACCGGGCAGATTAAATCCCTCGTCCGGAGTATTAAATGATGAGAGTGATTTCTTTGAATGGTTGTACTTTTTTCACCGTGCTTTTTTATTCTGTTTTTATCAAGAAATGGAATTGTGTATAAAAAAGAAACGTAAAACAGGAAAATTAAATCACCACTACCCTTATATTGTTAGTAAAAACATCAACCTTTGAAGCGTTTCTATAAGATGAGACTCCCCGTAATATCCATGAAGGATACCATAGAGTAAACTCCTGGAGAAAAAAAAAAGCTCCACTAAATTTGTCTAACCGACCGAAGTGCTCGGTACGATGGGAAGTTTGGACAACATTCTCACAGCAGCAAAAAAGATATCGAATGACCGTAAAAATGCTTCGAATTGTTTCGCGCCTCAAACCCATTAAATTTCCCTTCCCTACACGGACACGTGCTGCCCAAAGTTGCCGCTCCATACCAACAGGGATGGTGGATTGTCATTCACCGGAAGATCCTTCACACGCCAAGATGCCTCCCAGCCAGTGAGTGTGGTACGAAAAATTTACGATACGATCGCTTACACCAATACCGGTAACGGCAGTGGTGAAGAAGCAATGCTATCGAGCCGGGTAAAAAGATACCGACGGCCGAAGACACTACACCAAAGCGATAAGATTCTCATTTTTGCACCATCTACTTAAAACAAAACACACACACAAAAATGCTGTTGAAACAGTGAATCGAAAATACAACCGAGTGGGGTGTAAGCAATTCAAGGGAGTGCCCAACAAACTCCGTCGTACCCGCCCGGTGCTGTTGGCGATCCTTCAAATCACCATCACCATGCAGCAACCATCGGTGCATGGGATTTCAATTCCATTTGTATTATCTAAGGAAAAGCGACACCATAAAACTGATATACCAACGCTTGCCTTTGCCGGACTCGCCTTCGCTAGCACTTTCTTAGTCACCCCGAAAAGAAAACCTAAAATAAAACCGTAAAACGCAAACGACGAATACGGTTGATTACATCCAACCAAAAACAACAAACAAAAAAACCGTCGAAAGTAATTACCTCCGAAAGGAAATGAACTTCGAACTTCGGTGGTGAAAATGCACAGAATGGTAAAAAGACATTCGGCAGTCGTCATTTTCTGTTCATTTGTTTCACCATCTACGAATGGAACGAATGGGGAAAGCATTTCTTTCAATTGATAGCGGCCGAACGTCGCGTTCGATCGCGTGCTGGCACGTTACAGTCGAAAAATTAGTGTTCCAAGATAAGTGACTGCTGATGGAATATTTCATTAAGCTGATATTTGGCGCTTAAATCTCATTTATTGTTGCCATTCAATGGTAATGTGTATGTATGGTTGCGATTTGATAAGTATTTTTCATTTATGTTTTCAAGTGTATTTTGGCTTTTCTTCTTATATTTTCTTCGTTAATTACCTATTAAGACAGGAAAAAATATCACACTGGAAATATTTCTTTTCGGGTGAGACTCCATGTACGATCTGTTTGGTATAAAACTCATCACCCCGTAGGTAACTAGACAAGAAACCTTTCGGAAATAGCAAAATCTCCTTTCTTATGTCCTTATAGCCATACATTTCACTGTTTTATGCATTAGATCAGACATGTCAAACATACGGACATACGGAGGTTTTTGCAAGGACCAGCAAAGGTATTACGAGAACATCGATTATTATCCGGCTTTAATTGAGGTGTAGCTTTTAAAATTGAGGAATAGTTTGTATTTGTTGTGTGTATACTCTTTTTACACATAACTAACACGTTCTTGAATCGCTCTTGTCCAAACATCTGTTTAGTTATATTTCCTTCCGACTGCGACGAGCTTCTAAATTTGGATTTTAAGCCTGTCCAGAAACACAATAGCCGAGATAGTGTCGGACCTTGCTGCTCATAAGGACAATCAACTGAAGGAAAAAGTGACAGATTTTGGCGGGCTTAAATTGAAAATGTAATTGCATTGAAGTAAATAATAGGGTAGGTTTTACAACACAGATGTGATATTTTTAAAGTTTGCCAGCAAATTCATTTTTGTTGGCAAACCAAAATGAGTTTCACATCACTGTATTAGATGCATCAAATATTCGATCTGTTTTGCCTTGACGAAATCAAATTACGTCGCAACATAATGTATGTTAAATGCAGGTACATCATGCAAACAACATATTAACATTTGCATTGCAATGTGTACCAAATTAGGCTAATTTAAAAAATTTTTCCACCTAATTTACACACCTCCGTAGGTAACGAATAAGCAATCTCTTCGTTTGTCTTTTACAAGCGCACGTAAAAAAAACTCCTTTACCGCTAGAACACGCCGTTCATCATGTCCTTTTTGGCCACCACAAATCAAATTTGCACGCGCATAAACACTCGTTCAAAGTAGCAAACCCTACGGGGGAAAACTCTCAGGAAAACGAAGACGAACCGCCCGAAACGTTCATCAAGGATGAAAAGTGCCCGCCAGTACGAGTGCCTGTTTCACTTACCGTGAGGGACATGAAATATCTATTTTTCCCTCATTATCTCACTACATAATAATCCACGTTAACGCTAGCTAGTCCAAAAAGGCCGGCGCACCCAACCCGTGTGTCACAGCCGAGACGCGCCACAAAACGCTTGCCCTGCTGGTACGGTACACGATTATGTTGGCATTTTGTCGCACGCCGTGTCCTTATCCGGTACTGCCGCGGTTGATGTACGCGAGTGTGCATACGTGAGCAGCTTGACGCGCTTAAATGTGACTTTTGTAGATGCATGTGCATGTCGCTTTTGTCGGTGTTTGCTTGCCAACGGAATCAACGGTTTTGCTTGACGGTGGATGGCAACCACGCCACTTCCTATCTGTGGCTTGTGCAAAAGGACACCCTTAGTGAGAGCGCATTAGACATAAATGTAAATGATAAATTTTACCTTTTCTCCATCGGATGATGGTGTCTAACTGTTCTATTAAATTTTGTACGATTGAAGCCAGTTGTGTGGAGAGTGCAGTGAAGAGCAGTAATCATAAAGGTTTCTCTTCGTCCAGAGTACCATTAAGCACGTAGGAAATGCATGTATCATGTGGATTTTTTATTTTTTAACATCTTCTTTCGCGTGAATACAAATATTTTGATTACTTTCATTATTGTTTAGTTATTAAATTTTAGGTTTTCAATCTTTAAAATAAATGATAAAAAAATATAATTTTATTTTTATTTTAAAAAATTTCTTCAAATTGTTTCGAGAGCAACATCCTGTTTTCGTACAAGAACTCATACTTGACATTCCACGATTCTTGTACAACCCATCATTTCGCATGCAGCTTTCCAATCTACATTTCTACACAAGCGATGCTATCGGGCAACTTTTCTTTTCATGCATTTTATCCCCTTTTCGAAGAAAATTAAAATCTGCTCCAAACGAAAACCATCCCATAAACTCCTCTGCAAACATGTGTGTAACCATCAAACGATACTGCTCCTTCAAACTGTTTCTGTTCTCCGTTTGCTTATCGCCAGCCAAGTCACCGTTCCAGCTCGAACATCGAATGGAAAGGATTCACCAAGGCGTAAAAGGTTGATCCCGGTTTGCAGTTGCCACCAACAAATCATCTCGGAAAGCGAAGGCCTAGCCTTGTGCTGCTAGTGCCACTGCCAAAGCCAACCCAGCCTGGAATGGAGGCTTTCCGACACACACATGCACACAAACACATGCGCAAGCAGACACACATACACACATTTGCCTGGCTGTCATTAGACATTCATTTATGCTTCCTGGCACGAAACGCGTACTGTAGGTGATCCGGGGATCTTCGCTTACCCAACCATTCCAAACGAGCACAGTGTGTTTGCCGGTGCATTGGCCCATACTCTCTTCCACCGAAACGGTCATAATTCACCACCTCATTCCGATGATGACTTTTCTTTGCCGTTTTTTTCTCCCCATTGACATTTTAACGCCAACGCCAATGACGGGAACACAGGGCACATGGTTGCATATATGCACCACTCTCAGACACCATTACGTCATTACCTCGATTCTTCGAGCCCTTCATGGGTTGATACAAAGCATGGGGTAGTAGTAGTAGTACATGCTACACGGCCAGATGCAACGGGTTCTACAGCACCGAAGGAACAATGTTGTCACTCAGCAAGATTCAAACGCAACACACGCGCGTGTCCTGCCCGAATGACGTGTTCGGGCATAATAGCAGCACTGTCGTACCCAAGCTCACTTGCTTCCTTGCCCAGAGGTCCTTACAACGGACCTTAAAAAAAGAAAACTGGTCTTCAAAGCTCTCTAGCCAAGATTTCTTCTTTTACTACCAGAACCAACAAAAGCAACGTACGCCACACAACCGTTGATGAAAAGTACACGTCGCTTTTCATGTTTGCCAACGAGGATAGCGCTTTTTAAGATAAAGCACTCAGAGGTCCCCATCCTCTGGAAGGCTCAATTTTTACACAAACTCACACACATCCACCACAACCCTTATGCGACGTGCAGTTGACGTGGCGCGACTTTTCATAATTGAAAAAAGCCAGTCCTAAGGAGTTAGTGGCTGCCACCCTTACCACTACCACTACCTCCACGGATGAAAAGTGCCAAAACAGAAGGTCGGAGAAGGATGGATGAATTTTGCGCCCAAAAAAAAACCGCGTGACAGGTGCGGACAGGGCTGCGACTGCATGCGTTAGCTTGGGTGCTAATTACATTTCGTCACGTAGCCATCATTTGCCAAAGTGTGACATACGCCACCAAATCATTCCTGGATGGCTAGAATTGTTCTGGTTGCCGTCGGTTCGGTTGGTTCGGCTGGGTTTTTGCCAGGTTGAAAGTAAAGCGGCTCATAAATACATTGCACAAGATGGTACAAGTCACTTGTGATGGAATTTCCAACTGGCTGACAAGTGCGTCTACGGACGTTTAATCCGGTGACATTGCGTTCACCTTTTGTTTACGGTTTTTGCATAACTATGCTTTAACAATTCGTAGACTAGGGTGCGCAGCTAGCACTCGTTACTATCATCCATTTACATTCCTTTACAGTCTTTGCACACGCTTCACTTGCTGGCTGGTTCATTCGCCTTGCTGTATGGCGTCCGTCTGCTGTGTGGGGTGGAATCTGTGATAAAAATGCACAATACCATTTTCCAACCCCTTCGACAGTTTCTCAAACCAGCAAGCGTGGGGGTAAAGTTTGTTTTTATTTTTAATATGCATTTCTGTGACCGTAATACCTAGAGAAGATTGCTAAAGGGAAGGATAAAACCTGGAATAAAATGTTCAGGAATGTGCACCTTTATAGTGTATACCTTCTCAAAGATTTCGCGAGATAAATGATACCAAAATGAACGTGTCCCATGTCGTCTAGGGGACAAGCACAATAGGTACCAATAAATGTTTCAGAAAGTTATTGCCCCAAACGGCAAAGGAAAGAGTTAATTAAGAAGAAGGAATTTTAGAATGGTAACTTTTTTTAATTAAACTAAGCTTGAGTATTTTTAATGTCTCATTAGAAAAGGAGAGCCCTTAAGAAAACGATAACTTTACCTAAATGACGTCAGCTGGCACAAGGCGTAATAGTCTAAATGAAATAGTAAGACAAACACATCAGTCTCTCATCCGTTGTTTCAGGATGCTTAGTGACTAACATTCTCTATGCGTCATGTTGAAATTCTCATTAATGCAATCGAATTTCCATTCCATCAAGCAACGTCATTACACTGCACACTGTGGAAAGTGATGTTCGCCAACCAGAATTTATCACAGCAATACAGATGAGGTGCGATACAAACAAGCCGACACATCAGCGGTTGATCCACCAAAGTGATCAACAAACGGAACAGATTTAAGGACAGTTCCGGATGACAAACCCACCGAGTTCGAGTAGCGAGGAAAATTAATGATACAAACAAGCACGAAACAAAGCACGAGTCCATCCGTCGACATAATTAATTTAGGTTAATTAACCTCCCGAAACGTAATTACCGCTCAATCTCACTGTGCTGCGGTGCTCCATCATGGTGAACATGGCCGCTGTTTTTGGAATTCTAGCCCAAAAGCATGATTAGCCTGCCACGGCTACCGTTGATCCGGCAAAGCTCCAACGATGGTGCCATGATTTGATGGCCTCTCTCTTAGGAAGAACTGCTTTCTTTCCAATCGAAACGCTTCAGTGACGAGTTTTTAAAACTCACTTCCGAATAGCATAACCCTGCGTTGATACACTGAATACCCTAGCCTACCGACCTAAGCGTTTCTTCTTTTAACGCAATCCATTAATTACACAATTTAACCGCAAAACATTCGAGATTAAATGGTGGAACCGGGTAGCGCACCGCGGCGAAGGTGCCACATAGAAAGGAGACAGATTCGCTCATGGAAAACTGGGAGAGGAATTAATGCCAAATCTTCCAAATCGATGAATGGTACGAACACCAGGCCCATGCATCGAAGCGAAATGATAAACGATTCGTTTAGCATGATCGCCATCGTGTAAATGGGGATTCAATTTCCTGGATAAAAAGCTTGTCACCGCGGGATTAGTTGATGGAGACGAATCTTTCCAACGCTGTACTGTAATAGTTACTGCTAGAGGGAAGATTAAACCCCAAACGTTCACTCTTTTCAAATGTGGTTTAATGCTTAATAAAGCTATTGATGAGCGGATGAAAATCGTTCACTGTATGGTATCTTAATGAACGATTAGCGGATTGTTCTCTGATGCCTATGGTTGAATGCTAATGAAAGTGGCTAAGGATTAATGTATTTCTTTTCTTCAAAATATGCTGAGAAAATGGATAAATTTATCAAATGATGTGGGTGATCAAGGCTTGAAATGTTCTATTAAAGAAGATTTTCTGTCAAAGTCGGAGAAAAACGTTATTTTTTCTTAACTTGCTTTAAGTATTGAATTATTATTGAAGATAATATTACAATTACAATACATATAATATTACGTGGTAAAAAAAGTCTAGTAAGCCCTAAACGGCCGGCGTGACCTTTAAGGTCGTTAAGCAAAGAAGAAGAAGAAGAAGAAGAATATTACAATCCTTTTATGTATCTAATACAAAAAAATGGTAAACTTTTACATTAAAAATAAATTATTGAGTTAAAATTTGTCAATATTTTGATTATAAACGACCAGGTATTCGATATTTCCGAAAGGTTCGCTCTACAAGATATTCGTTTAGTCAACCGAGTTTGATCTGCATGAAGAAAATCAGAGGAAAATGACTGCGAAAAATATTGCTAAGTTTTTTTTTTCTTTGTGGCATTACAACCTCGAGAAGTCTTGACCTGAAAGTCGTTAAGAAAGGAAAGAAGAAGATACTGCTAGAGGCACTCAGCGTCCGCAGGGGCTCTGTAAGACGGACGCCGCTCACATACACTACGAAGCCATCCCGGTTCTTGAGTTACTCGAGATTAAATTAGACGATGACCGGGAGATCCACAGAGTTGGAAACATTATAGCTCAACACTTTCCACTTTACCACTTGGATGTTAGCTCACTTATTTAAGAACTGCTACAACCACTGCGATGACTTGGCAAACTACAGAATTTCTCAAACCTTAGCCGGTCAAGTCCGATCATCTCTCAATCCCAGTAATTGGACTTTCAACACCAAGAATCCTTAGTTAAGAATCCTTTAAAAATGTAAATTGAATCTACGGATTGAATCGTACGGTGTCTTTCTAGTAGCATGACCAGCCAAGCGAAGTCTAATTTGTTGTACGAACATACTTTTGAACATTTTATTCTCGAACGCGCCTAAAATGTCTTCGTCAAATTTGAACAACGTACATGTCTCAGAGCTGTATCTTAGATCGTACTGGAACTAAATATGTTTTATATAATTCCTGCTTCGAATATCGCGACAAGACATTGTCTCCATCATTTTTCAATGCTGAATTTTGACCCAAGATATTCAAAAGTGACTATGATCACTTGAATTAAAGAACCCTGTATATTCTTAAGACTTTTAGCATAAAAAGCTGAAAATAATATCAACAATCGTTTTCACATGCTCTCACATTAAACGATTGTATGTCCCTTAAAATAAAAACCCCTAAAGCACTCAAACAGCCGCATTACGCTAATGATTATCCAATCTAGGGATCTGATATTTGTATGGTATAAGTCTTTAATCGTTTAAGGCGGACCTGTCAAGCCGGGAAAATTAAAATTAATTTTCCGCCACTGATGCAATCTGCTAATTTATATTCCAAAAAGAATACCCTTTACTGTTGCAAGCTACACAACCAGCCTGCCGTGTCCGGTGATCAGGTAGCACCCCCCAAAAATTGCATTTACTTCTGCAAGCACAATCCGACCGAACAAGAGCACCAACAAACACTTCAACAGTGGAGAACAGAACACGAAATATAAAACAGCCGCGTCAGGACGGTAAAGGACGATGCGTTCGTTCCCGTATCAGCACATTTTCCGCCCGAGGACACAAGCACAAATTACGCAACGTTTGCCTCACTTGTGCGTAGCGATCGTGCACGGCCAACATTCGATTAAATAGCCAACCTTTTTCGATGAAGCGTACCTTCACCGAGCCGGTTGTGCAACCGCGAGTTTGCCTTCGAAAGACCTTCTTTTGCAAAATTCGACTCCCTTCCCAAACGGTCATTAGTGGTGGCGAGCGATTGATTAAGTAATCAATATATCGCTTCGCGAATCCGAATGCTGCTCACCTAGCGGCACGGAAGCAAACGGAACGATCCGCTAACGCGCGATAAGCGAAAATATTTGCATCACTAACATTGCGTGATCGCTAACATTGCGAAAGAACCCATTAGTGGGCACGGTACGATTCCCGCATTGGAACGTTTTGAAGCGACTAGACTTTGGGATCGTGCACGGGACATTAAAATTTGAGCATCCTTTTACCCAAATACGAGGGCCCACACACCGTAAGGATAAGTCGAAACAGTGCATACACGCGGACGCCTCGCTTCTCTTCGGCCGAGAACTAATTGATCCTGGAATGGCTGGCACGTTTCAAGAATATTAATGGCAAAACACAAACGTATCGGTGGTTGCACCGGTTGATGGTACCGTGCGGCCACTTGACGGATATCCGGATACAAGCTTGACATAGCGTAACCAAAGTGTACACAAGGCTGACATAATCCAGTCCGGCTGGCTGGGCATGTGGGAAAGCACCACATGAGCTGGTGTGAAAAACCGGTCAACCTTCACGAAAACGGGTAGTGGCTAGGTGGTTCGCACACCAAAAGATGGTAAGCTGGTAGATTTTCCGGTATGTTTCACACTGGTAACCAGTTGGAGCCATATTTGCACAATGGATTAAATTGTTGCTAATCGGGAATTTGTTACACTTGTGAGGATAACATTGATAGAAACGTCATTGCATCTTGTTTGCTAGGAAAACTGTAAGGAAAACAAGATTGAAAACAGTAAGGTTTTGATGAAGAAAAAAAAACGTCCATGAAGTTCATTAACAAACCAGAAACAAATCAAACTACTATCGGAGCCTTCAAAATTAATCAACTAATCCAAATTCACAGAGAAATTGAAAAAGAAAATTTAAATTTCCATTTTTCAAATTCCTAGTACATAGAACGATCTATCAGTGTCCCATACGAAAGAAATCTGAAACCAACTAAAATTGAAAACCACATTTTCATAAACCTCAACCAGTGATAATCCACTCGCTTCTCTAGCAGACTAGTCCTGCAGCGACCCGAACTAATAACGAATTTTATTTTCTTTCATTTTTGTTCATGTTCGCCCCTTTTTGCACACCGAACAAACAAACAAGCAAACACATGGCATTGATTTTAGCTTCGAAGCGAATTTGGTACAACTTCGAAATGGTACTCCAACTTCACTGTTCGCATACACTCGTTCGAAAATCACATTCCATTTTGCAAAAACAAAACTAAAACAAAACAAAAAAAACCATGAAACCTATTCAGCATAACATACGAAAAGAAGGAACAAAAATAAAAGGTACAACCCTTCGCCCCAAATAAAAAAAAAACCAAACCCATAAGAGAACGCTTTCCAATATCGAAATATGCCAAATGGGACTGCTTTTCGCCAATAGTGCGGAAAACATGCCACCCGCTACCAAAAATGGCCCTCTACGGTTTTTTGTCCTGCGTTTTTTTTTGTGTGTGCCTTTGTTCAACGGAGCGCAGAGTTTTATTATCCTCAGTATGGTTGCAGTCCTTTCATTCCGCGGGCTGTCAGATAGGTTCAGACTCAACGGGCACCAGCCGCGCGCTGGTTGTGAGCTGTGTTCGGCTCTGTGCCATGCTTCTTGCAACTTCGGTACGACACACCGGAGTGTACCGGGAAAACCTGGGTATGCTTCCCCAAAAGACCCCCCCGAGGGCCGACAGTGCTTGGAGCGATGCTTAAAACGGCCGCACGGCATCGGAAAAGCGGCCACGGTTTTTCACGGTCCGGGAGCGCGGTTGGTCGCGGCATTGTTTATGGTACGGAAATCGATGAGGATATAATGTACGGAACCGAATTGCAACCGTGTGCAATAAATTAGCGATTTCGCCTCGCTACTCGTCGCGGTCGGTTTGGTTTCGTACGGTATGCTCGGGCTGGCGCTGTGTGTGTGTGTGCTGTATGTTATCCTGAATCGGGAACCTCAGTTCAATGAACCACCGAAGCGCAGCAAGAGTTTCGCACGTTCTCGACGCTTGTTTCAAACAACTATGCCCCACCATAATGCCACTAAAACCGAGTGCTCAAGTGAAATCGCATCAAAGCTACCGGCCAGACCCATACGCCAGAAATGGTACGAGTCGATCAATTTTTTATTTTCCATCGATTCCACACCATCAGTAGCGATATGTTATCAAATTCCCTGCGGAAAAATGGTTGCCATATAATTTACACAAAGTACCGAAAATGTAAGATCATTTCCATCTAAACTCCTTGGCGGTGTATCCGCACCAGGCGGGGGTAAATAAAATAATATTTGCATTGATATATGGAAAATTCGCCGTCATCCCATCGGGGCACGATTGTGATTGTGTGAACAATTTTCACTTGCCCACGGGGATGTACCGGCGGGAGACTAAATCCCAATCAGCAACATCGATAAGCCGCAGGTGATCAGTTTCGTTCCTTGGTTGGTTACAAAATAAATCTTCATTTGCTACATCACACGCACACACACACACATGTTCGCATGCTCCCAAAACTTCATTGGATTCGCCAATCATCCATCAATTTTCACCGTAAACCAAGCTTGAAGAAGGATGTTGGAGAAGAAAAAATATACTCCCCCAAAAATACAACGGAGCGTAAGGCCGTAAGTGCAGATTGGAAAACACTTCTTCCCGTAGCTTCGAGAATTACACAAAAAATCAAAATTTGAAGGTAAAAGAGAGTGAAACTTCAGTGCCCGCCCCGAAAAACCATGCCCATGGTTGGTCCCGTGAGCCATTTTGGGTGTTTACATAAATCGACAGAATCGTTTAAGGGATAAAATATTCAAAAATCTACATCACTTCTCCCAAAAACCATCCTCCAAACCAAACCGAAAAACCGTCCTGCCGAGTGCAAAATTTGCAAACAGTGAATTTACCGATGAGCCACCAACCTGTGAATTGAATTGTTCTTTTGTCCTGTTTTCTTTAAGGAATGGCAACCAAGACTATGGGCGATGCAGGTAGCACACCAAAATACACCGGTAGCGAACCAAAAACTAGGTCGATATGGGTATGGCATGAGTAGGGCCAGCCCCGGTCCCAGTTTCTAACGTGCCTGCGAGCGCTCGATTTCACCCGGCGTCTTTGAAGAGCTTTCATCGATAAAACACACCATCTACCAAACACCGCCGTGGAAAACCTGGTGGAAAACCGTTCAAGACAATCACCCCAAACCTTCTTCGGGGTTGGGATTGAAGCAATCGTGCGGGTATCTAACCTCGAGGCAGAGCTTACGCTAAGACGATTGATACTTTCGACCCTACTTCCAACACCCCCCCTTTTTGGTGGGGCGCCCTGGCAAAAGCCACCCCAGGATTTCTACAGCTGTTTTTACCTCGTCGGTTTCATACTTGCTGTTTGCGCTCGTTGAATCGATTTTTCCTCCATACTTTTGCGATGTGAGAACAAACGTTTTCACATACGAAGTGCAAGCATTGCCACAAGGGTAAAGTGGCTGTAGCCGTAATACTGCCGGTGGCATGGGGTCTTAATATTTTTCTCCAACAGCAAGATTTACCTTTCGGGAGGTTCATTTGGCAGGGGCCTATGTTAATGTGGCTTGATTTTCAATTTTGCACCGGATGAAGCATAATTCCGGAGCAATTTGTCGACTCCTGCGAGCAATGCGAGTATCTGCGTGCTAGACATGTGAGTCAAGTGTGAATGAATGATTTTTGTTTTTTTTTATTAATTTAAAGTGTTCAGCATTATTTCGATAATGCGAACACTTGAAAATCTAAAAAAAACACTTATAAAATTTATTCAAATCAATGTCATATACAGATATCATAAATTATCATTCATAACTAAGTTTTAAATTTTTGCTACCGCATTTTCTCATACCTTTTCTCATTTGCATTACAATTTATACAAACTGTTTCCATGTTGAACTTTTGCTTACTAAATCTCCGTGGTTTTAACCAGTATTTCTAATGCATATTTTAAACATTTGTTTTTAAGTGGAAAAAATTGTTAAAAAAAATATAGAAAAGCATTAAAAATCTAAACATAACAATCGCATAATTAATCTTGAAAAAATACAATTTATATATACCAAAATTGAATCACTTTGTTTAAAATATTTTTAAAGAAAATTCAATAACGTAAAAAAATGCAAAACTTAAATCCTGTTTTAGTTGTTTAATCTACTACAACATTTCTTTTGAATGATCTTTTCATTAGTTTGTTATTATTTATTAAAAGCAATTGTTTGTTTAGCCATGCTATGCAATTCAGTTTTACCATAAAATTAAAGAAAATTAGAGTTTAAAATGTTTTGGAATGTACTATTTTTTGTGTCATTCTTTACAAAACTTAAGCATAAATTTAATTCAGAGCACATTGACATGAAAACAACAAATCATAGAATGAAATACATCAAGGGTAACCATTCTTTCGCACAGCCACATCCAACCACAACACCCCACAAAGGAACCAAACCTAGGTCAAACCGTTTTGTTACCCCTGCACGTAAATAAAATGAAGATATACAGTCAGGCCATCACAAGAATACACACAGGTGCGATTAAAGCCACCCTGCCACAGTCTACCATTCCAGGAGCCGGAACTTTCCTCAGCGCCAATTTCACTCACGACACTCAAACCCTTAATCCTACAACCGCCCCCAACGGGGACTCATTTGAATGCGTCCACCTGATTCCGTTGGCCATCACCACCGGGTGCTTCTAATCTTGCAATTACCATCCTAGCCATTATACGCCGACGCACGCATGCACACTCACGCGCCGTTACCACCGATGGCATGGGCGAGGTGCCCAGGGATTCGGGTTCAATTGCTGCAATTTCCACTTACCTGGACTTGTTTGCCAACTGAGACCGCCGATGAACATTTTTCTGTAAATAGAAGATGGTAGAAGAAGAAGACAAAAACCGGTTACAGAAAAACATTAGTAATTTAACAGTGAAATGAGTAGAGATTATGTGTGTTTGTGTGCTGGCAGGGGTATAAAAAGAGGAAGCCGACAAAAAAAAATCCATGTCTTTGATTAACATGCTGCATTTACATTCCCACTGTCCCAGTGTCGTCTCTACTGCAAGGGACAAAGTCAAACAGAGTTGTGCTGAGTGAATGGTAGACGGTCTTACGTTTATGCTTTTTCCCCTCATCTTTCCGTTTTATGTTATGTACACTCGAATTGTGACTAAGAAACAACAGCGACAGCTTCTCAAGCGATGGACTAAAGTGTGCATGAATAAAAGTTTAAACCCTGACGGCGCTCCAAGGACTCCAGAGCATGGGGGCCAGGCGAGTCCCATGAATAAATATCCCTGCTAGGACATCATTGCTTGCACAGCTTCACCGTTTTCAATAAAAATTCATTAAAACCGTAAAAGAGTATAGACGATGATCTAGCTTCCATACACACCTTGGACGCCTTTCACCGGCCAAGGTTCGGTGCGGTTTTTTATTTTATTTTAGAATGGACGGAACGGTCGAGACGATCTCTATTCAGACGCGAGCGTAAAACGTACTTCTATTTATCTTCGACTTTGTGTCTCTTTTGCACTAGCGCATGGACACGGTCTTCTATTCATCGACCGGCAGCTAGCTAGCGGGATTCTATTGGTACGTTCCACGAATCAACGTGGAGGACGGTGCCTTTGACGTCTCTGGTGGCCGTGGATATGCGACACCAGCGTTAATGTATTCCGTGTACACCGAGGTAAACACAGCTGTCTCCTAAATTCTAGCTGCGACAAAACTGCCATGCAAAACACGCAAAGATCACACCAAACGGTCGACTGACCAGGCAGAAACAAGTGTGCTTAGGGTTTGGTGGTACATGTGGTGCAATATTTGTCAAACCCAAGTCGGCCAACTCTGGAGGCTATTCGCTCTAGCGTCCGAGACTCGGCTTTCAATGCCTTTTTCGGGGGCAAGATGGGGGGGAGCATTCAAAGTGTCGAACGGTGGCCGCTTTACGTGACTTCTTCCGCCTTAACGCTTGCAGACAGCTGGACACGCCATCCTGCGAAGGCCATATTATGGGACGCGTCGCGAAAAGCCAGAGTGATACACTTGCGGCCGGGATGCTTGAAACCTACACACACACACACGGTGATGAACGGGAGCGACAACTGTATACAATTTCATTTATGAATTATAAACGAAAACCTAGCGCACGAGAACAAGCTGTGCATGCTTTCCACTCATTCGCTGACGGATGTGCCTTACGATGATGGGGATGATGCAGTGTCACAAGTTCTCCTAACCCCCGCTACAAGCCAGCGATGGAAATTCGTATTGAAGCGAAAGGAAAAAAATATACAAAACATACCAAACCATCCTACAAACTTCCCATCGCTCTTCCACGCTCGTCAACCATCATAGAAGACCGCCTTACAACACTCCCAACAAAAAAGGAATATGGCTACGCTAAAAACCATAGTCCAAACATCATCTCCCGAGGAGCAGGATTGCTTCACGAACATTCCCAACATTCCAGCACCTAAGAAAAGTGAGCTAGAAAAATAATAATGATAACATTCTCTATCGCGCACTCAACACACACGCATCAACCTTCAACCACGTGTTTGCGATGACTTAGCAGCAGGCGAAGTACGCGCGCATTTTCTCTCTCGCTCCTTCCTGCGTATGTCTGCAAACACCATGGTGGGGTCTGTCTCGTTGGTTATCCTTTTTTTATTATCATTACTATTACCTCCAGCGAATGGTGAATCCTTCCAGCTCTACCATGGTAAGCCGTTAATAATACAAACTAAGCCATCGCCACCAGACAATCTACGGTGGACGAACGGATGGGTGATGATGGGTGCCACCGGCTGCCATATGGAGTGCGTCGGAAGCCATATCAGCGGAATGTCACGTATTCTATTTCGCGACGTTGGCATTTGACGTTCAGAGGGATAGAGCGTGAGAGTGGAAAGCAGAGAGAGGAAGAGAGAGGGTGAGGGTGAAGTAGTTATTAAAAACTACCGTCACGATTGTTACAAGCAAACGAGCTGTGGCTACTAAAACCACATGATGTAGTTGTAAATGTTTGGAAGAATTGCACGATATGTTTTATAACAATTCTGTACGAGAATGAATAATGCAGATTATTTAATTAAAATGAATGAAATGTAAAAAATATTACATGTTTTTTTTTAAACATATGATGAATGTTTGACAGTTACGAGTGGCTTGGAGTGGCTTGAAGTTGGTGTTTGACACCAACTATCCAACAATTGTGACGACAGCGATATAATATTCCTCCCAAAACGCTTCATGGGCACAAAGTACTACGCCACTTTTATGGGTTAGACTCGCATCCGGATCCTGCCGGGATCGCATCCGACCGTGTCAAATCATTCAACACACTCGGTTCGGCTCGGCTCGGTTCGATCCCTGCTGAGCCGTCATTTGTTGCATTATTTTGTTTCTGTACCTCCGTCACACGCAGTCGAACGAGGATGTGGTGCTTCCTGTGCTGTCACTTTGTTGAACTGGGACCGATACTGGTATGTTTGAGTTGCATCCAACACCCACAAACCACAGAACCACAGAAAATTCCTACAGTCTTTAAGCTTCCATACCATGAGCATGAGTGAAAAGATCAATCAAGTTCATCCGTGCGTTCTGTTCCGTTTGTTAATTTATGCAGCAATTTTTGAACAGGAGACCGTGTAACAAGCCTAATGTCAAACCTTTTCACCTACAAATGAATATTTCAAAACTTTTCGCATCATAATTTTTAATATCATTGGGGGTTTAACAATACATAACTTAGTATAAATAGAAATATATTACAAATATAATAAACACTATAAAAGAAATATAAAACAATATAAATCTAACGCCTATGAAATAGGAAAAATCCCGTGAGCAGAAAAAGAAGACAGTTAGTATATGAAAAGAACAACATTCTGTACACTAGTCTAAAAGTCATACTTCATAAATTTACAATCACTTCTCTTCCTCCTGTCAACAAAACCAAGCGTAATCAATTTATCTTTGGAAAGTGTGTTTCTTTTCTTTTTGGCTTCGACCGGGTGTATAAACTGTGTGCCAACCAACAACTCCACCAGACCAAATTAAATGTACATCCATTAGAACTTTTGTGCGAAAATTGATTCATGCTGAATTCGTAAAAATTCGTCGCACAACTTTTCAACTACCACCAACTTACCACCTTCCTTCTGGACCGGTGTGACACGTTTCGGGGGTTTTTGCATCAAACCTAAGCTATCCGTCGCTACAACGCACCTTGCCCGTGGAATAGTTTACGATGAGTAATAAATATTTAAATTTCACCTTCACAAAACTTCTCCCATCATTTCTACGGGTTGCGGTTTGTTTTTTTTTTGCGTACGAGACCAGAAGCCATGCCAACTGGTCGATTACGCTCAATTGTCACCGGTCGGTCGGGTTTTTTGCAACAACTGCACATTATTGCTTTCAATTGCTGGTGTGGTAGATGGGTGGTAGGGCAAAAATAATAACGATTTACCTACTGGATGCAAAACTGCATGTCTGCAGTATGGCAAGGAATGGTTGGTCTAACTGCCACAACTCTTACACCGTCGTCCGGTGTCAACATCCAATCTGTATTATGATAATTTATTACAACCAGTCACCACCGGTAGGAATTATTACGAAAACGTCTTGAATGTTGAATGATATGATGATCACTTTACCTCTGTCCTACGGATCACATGCAAAACTAACGTACTAAAGCACAAATGACCTACGATATGCTATTTCCCAAAGTAAAATTTATTCTTTTACCATATAGTTTGACTTTACAGCTTTTTTATCTCACTTCTGTGAAGTAGCCAGTGGGCTATTACCCATGGGAAGGGCCACTTATTCCGAATGCAGGAACCCACGGGGCAGCATAAGTTATTGCCACAACCGGCAGACTTCCAGGACGTTCTTCACTAACCTCAAGGTAGCAATAAAAAAAAATGCTCACTCTGTGAGATACTTCAATATTGCCTTCGAGAATTTCAGACGAATAGCAACAACAAAAAAGGCCAAAAAAGACCCCTAGCTTTTTCCTTTTCCCTGTTAGTGCGACGACACAAAACGGAAACAAACGATGCAAAATAAAACCATACCTTGCCAAACCAAACAATCCTTGGCACTATCTGCTCCCGATCCTCGTCCACCGTGGGGACAAGGAAGGATAATCGATAAACATCGGTTTTATTTACTGAACCGATCAGCCACCTACCAATACAGGACCCTCCGAGACCGAAAGGACCAGCCCCTTCCAGACAGGCCGCTCACTAACTCTAGCAAGCTTGTGTTGGGAGGGAGAATAGGAGATGCAAAAAAAAACACACACACACAAAACCTAATATATAGCATTGATAAGACTGCAATATCTCTCAAGCATCGCCGACTACTAACTATGAACGTCAGCGTACTCAGAACCCCAGGACACTTAGCACGCTGTAGGTGTGACGGGCGATACATAACCGGCCGTTTGTTTCTGTTTCCACGCTTCCGGTTAGCACAACTATGCACCGCACATTGAGTGCACGTGTGTCGTGCTTCGATCTGAAGTATTTTTTTCTCATTTCCCTTCCCCCACCCAACCCCTCCACGTGTACCATTTTACTCTTCATGGTAGTGTCCAATAGTCTGGCGTTTTTTCCTCTTTCATTTCTGTGTTCCACTTCACTTCCACGCGCTCATGCAAACATGTTTTTAATTTATGTTTACCAATCCTTGACCAATGTTTGCTCGGTGCTTACTGGAACATTCTGATAAACACACACACACACGCGCGGCTTATCAATGGTCGGTGTTCTGGAGCCACGCGAACTACCGGTACGAAGGGAAAGAAATTACTACATTCACCCTAGTAACCGCACTTGATGGAATGAATTTTTGCACTGGCACACGGGGCCATATCTACTACTAACCGATGTTTTATTCAGTGTAACATGTGCAAAATAGATGTGCGGTTCTTGATGGATTTACCGTCTGCTCACCGGAATGAGTTGCACTTTTGTTGTCTTATTTTATTAAATTAGTTTCAGGTCTAGTGTGAAACTTCAAAAACAAAAATCAATTGGACTCATTGTCTACTCCTTCTTTTGACATTCTTACAGCCCCTCCTTATATCATCCATCAAGCCAAAAAGGAAAACCCATCACACTTCACAACACAACACAAGTACAGATCCCAGAAGAGAAACAGTATCTTAGCATCATCACGCATCATGCGACAGCTCAGCAAAATATTTCCACCATGTCTCGCTATTCCATAACCGTAAAAAGCTGTTTACTCAGCCGGATTGCCTTATCGTTGCCAGGCCCAAAAGCAAAGTGTCTCAAGACCCGGTAAAACTAACCGCCTCCCCCCAAAACCATGCACGGGGGAAAGAAATGTTGCAAATGAGATGCTTCGAAAGTGCAACACTGCCGGTCACGGACGTAACCTGACAAGCGTAAGACACACAAAACCTTATGTGACAGGGCCTGGTGCCAGGCGAGAAAATTTAGTACACACCACCGCCGTTTGGTGTAAGGAAGGTTAGGAAAAGTGTCGTAAAACGGAAATTTTATTACCATTACCGGTACAGGAAAGGTGTCACTGTTAGTTTTATGTTCTGGTCTGTGATCATGGTGGATAGGGACATTTTCCAATAGCGTATCAACGTTTGTTACGGAATGAAAATTGAAGAAAAAAACCACCAAGCAAATCAATTATGCGAGTGAGGAAGGAACACTAATTTGCGTTTATGAAACACAACAACGAAAGTGTTGCAAATGACTTTTAGTTGTTTTATATTTGTTGTTTTCTGCGCAAAGACAAGGATCCTAATGCTGCAAATTTGGAGTTAGTTAAAAAGAGTTTGAATTTTAAAATAACTGAACTCCTGCGAAGAAACTGAAATCTATACGTCTTCAAAGAACAACCCAAAGCCTAAAGAATATCTCGCGAATAATTTACAACCCAAGGAATAATCTCGTTTCATGTTCTTCTTCTTCTTGGCTTTAACGACCTTACAGGTCACGCTGGCCATTTCTGGCTTACTAGACTTATTTTTACCACGTAGCCGGATAGTCAGTCCTTGCTACGGGGGAACGGTCCGGGTGGGACTTGAACCCGGTCCGGCCGTGTGGACTGGCGCCGTTTATCACATGCACCACCGGGCCGCCCCCGGCCGGGTTAAATCACATCGTTTCATGTTAAATCACATATAATTCAATTCGCGCTTTTATAAAAAAAACGGATTTTGAACAAATCCCACAAATTCTCGAAAGCCTAGGATCTGAGTGACTTGAAATATTTATGAAATGTCCTATCGACAATTTACTAGGATCAGACATTGAATACTGCACCAGTGTTTAACATTATTCTTAGACAAAATTTACAGTGAATACTTCACATCCTTATACTTGACTTTTTATCAGCTTTTTGTGAAAATAGTAGTAATTTTATAATTGAAAAAAATTTCCTTTTAAGTGTTCATTACAACAATCTGTTTTTGAGATTCTGCATGTTTCGCCGACAGATTGAGGACAGATTTTGAAATACTGGAACTTATTGTGTGCAATGGATTTAAATGAAAAACATAATATTAAGCGTTAAATAACCAAGAAAATTTCAAAATTATTCAAATGCTTTTACTCGGGGAGGTCCGGTGGTGTATGTGATAAACTGGACTGGAACACTTCATTTTCATCACATTATTTTTTGAGGTTAAACAATCCTACGATAGTTGAAAAATGTTTTTAACCAATCAATATTTTGTTTAGTACGATCTGCAATAAACTACAAAATGTACTCCACCTCTTCGAAAATGTTTAAAAATTAACCACGAACGAAAACGCTTAAAACCCTTGGTAGTTCTGGTGTTAAATGAAAATTTGTATAAATTTACATAAATTTTTATATAACTTATCAAATCTAAATAAAATGAGGTGTTTCAATATTTCTCAAACATTATTAATAAAGAGGAACTGATCTTCAGCATAATATAATATTCGCTCGCCTTCATGTTACATTGAACTTTAGAGCGAAAAGTGCATAAATCCATCATGCCACAGGGTGTCAGCATTACTTTACCCCAAAAAGACAGCTGTTAATCAACAAACAAATACATACACACACGCACACATATATATGTATAAAACGATGCACTTCTCTTTACAGCTCGCACACATATGCACATTTCCCCCGGGTTCGTTATTTATGCAGGGAAAATAAGCATCCATCCACCGACCGAACGACGGAGACCCAATTATTCGCATCCACCCTGCCGCGGTACAAGAACAAGAGGAAAGTACCGAAATGAACGTACGATTAAAGGGACACGCGACGAGTTTGTAGCCCATGCGACCATGACCTACGCGTCAACACGTTGCAAACAGTGCCTCGCAGAAACATTCACCCGGCTGTACCGCACGACGGTTCCAGCTCGTTAGCGCTGCGGTACGGCATCATCGTCAACGTCGGCGAACCCGTCGTCGTCGCCCGGAATGTAGCTGTACCTCATTTTCAAGAATGAAGTTGTACGCCCTCATTTCCTCATCCTTTTTCCTTCCGATCCACTCATCCACCCCCTCACCCTGTACGAGGCAACGTTTTGTTCAGCAGCAAATAACCTAAGACCTCGCTACTACTTGCTCTCCTGTGCCCGTACCGGGTGTATTTATAACCATGTTTGCATGCTCCATGGGATACGAGTGACCAGCCTTCTCCATCGGGTTGCGGGTTGCTAGCTGTCGGTTGTTCTCGTCACCCGACAAAAGAAAGGCGGAAAGATTGGATCCACTTTTTCAAACGTCTTCGCCGAGATCGGGCGCTGATTAATGTGCTGCACTGCTTCTTTTCACCGTCACCGTACCGGTATCTGGTACAGACGATCCGTAAACTAGGTTCCCGTTTCACCATTCCGGGCCGTAAGCGTAACAGCGATGCACTTTGTCTTCCGCGACCAGTGGCCAATCTTCTTGGCAAACCAACAATGGGCCAACTAACGAATATCGTCTTCGCTTCTCATTTCATTCAATTCATTCATCGTTTTTTGTTAACTTGCGTCGTGTTGAAGACGGTTACGAGATTCGCTTTTTAAGCCCGTGCGCCGCCGGTTGGGGGTGGAACAAAACTCTACAGCACCACACCAGGACGTTATTATTTAAATGAGACTCGTGGCTTCTCTAAACGATCCGATTACGTATGGGCAATTTCAGATGTAATGTTGGTTGGCGAACCATGCAGTTAGATTCGTCTCGGTTTAACCTCGGCAAGGGGTGGTACATATGTTGCGCTGGTTTGTTCGGCGCTAGAACAATGATGGCGTAAAGCTTAAAGTGTTTTCCAAGGCAATAGCTAAATGCAACAGTTGACAGGACAGGATAAGATGAACTAATTCAATAGTCTGTAGTGTTATAATTTTTTTGTTTTTATCTTTATCATTTTAAGTTATTTGCTGGTTACTTCAAACTATTAAAATATCTTTTTTTTATTCATAAGGAACGACCTGGTCGTATTGTTTATTTAAATATCTTAATAATTAAACAATTTAACTAGAAACTTGAAGTTTCGTTTTGTTCATAATGGCTCATTTCATTTGCGATTTAGCCCTTTTCGCTAGGAACAGTTTATGAAGGATCTTTGACCCAATGCTCTAAGATTTGTACGATCTACTCACTCTCATTCAATGAGTTAGACTCCGGACTCCAGTCATTTGTCATTCAATGAGTTAGACTCCGGAATATCCGGTGCGTTAGACTCGGATTCCGATCTGTGGTATATGTAATTAAAAAGACAACAGACGTCCCATCTCCTAAGTTTAGCAAACGTAATAGGCCTACAGATATGTCGAGTGATGGTGTTGTAGTCTCCGCCAGAAATACCGAAATTACATCGTTCGATCATAAGTATTATAAAAGATTGCTGTGAATGCAAAGCACTCACTTACAACACAGTGAATAAATAATTTATTATAAACAAAGCTCTTCAAAATTTCTTTTTTACACTCTCAATTAACAGCAAATTACCTCCACAAGGTAGAACATAGTTGACAATAAATGAGTAAATAAAACCAACAAACCGGACGGGTTGGCTGCTGCATGCCACAAAGATCGACCGGTAGTAGATTGTAAAGAAAATTCATCAACAACAGCAGCAGCAGCGGCATGCCACTCTCGCTTGCCCTGATGGCGTGAACATCTCATAAATGTCAAAATAAATTCATCGCTAATTGTAGACATCCTCCATCCTTCCAATACACGCCACCTACCAACTATAACCTCTCACCATCACAACCACCCCCGTCTCATCCTCTCTGGTGGGGGAGTTTTCAATGTTTGTCTCACTTAAAAGTGCATAAATTTTTGCTCAAAAAATTCCCCATTTTCTCTTACCGTCAGCGCGACGACCGTGAAGAGGATGTAATGCATTCCGCTGCAGGAAATATTTCACACCCAACCAAGCGTGAATTTGGTGGGGTACCCGTAGCCTTTAGCGGGGGCGTACGGAGTTCCTAAACGGAAAGAACGAAAGCAATTTTTGTGTGTGGGATGAAGGGGAGCGATACAGCCAAGCAACCGGGACGGGTCAGTGTTGTCCGGTACGTGCATATGTTTTACGGGGATATGTTTACCTAATGACTTCATATACCCGGGCCCGAAACCTCATTCTGGCTCATTGATTGGAAAACAACGGTCGAAAACAAGCTGCGTCGAGCGAGAATGAAAGAGAAACCATTTCCCTGCAGTGGGGTCTAGCGTCACTTTAGCGAGCCTTGGGGCAAAACCCTTTTCCATAAATCTAGCCCATTTAAAGTAAGGTCAAGCGGTCGGTTGGCGACCGGTTCGGGTTAGTAACGAATTTGCCTCCCACCGAAAATACTCAATATTTCCTGTACCGGCACTTGACATCCCATAAAACCCCAATCCAAACCCCCCCAAAAAAAAACCCGGCACCGTGCAATGTGCAATGCGGTACATACGATTTAACACGGCGTAAAATATGCAAACCCGAAAGTGGTACCATGAATCGGTGTACAGGAACTCGTCGCTGCGACTGCGCTTCGGACGAATGAAATAATTCATCGTACAGTGAAAAGCCTTTCATGTATGCCTGCCTTCCCCCGGCGCCCTGCACTTGCTGCACCGGTCAGGACCAGGGAGTGTTTTCCGTTTTCAACATCGCGACAACTGCACCCTACTCGCGCCACCACTTTTCATGGGTCTATAGCAATTTAATCTGCCCCTGCCACTGTCTGGAGGTTATGGTCTCAAGTAGGCAAAAGAACCTTTGCCGTTCTGCGCTCGGGCGCATTGCAAGGTAGAGGGAATCCGTCGGTTTCCGAAGCGAACGAAAAATGTTCATCTAATGTTGTGTTTCCGGCGTTTCAGAAGCCGTATCGTACGCCATCAACGATGGTGGTCTGCAAACACTACCCCGTGAACCACCGTAACCGATGTGCGAGAAATGTGCAAGAAATTGGTGAGACGATACCTGACGCGAACGTGTCGCCGGAAGGTACGGAACCATAAGAAGCTTACTTTTGGTAAAACTAAAATATGCCAGTAAAACAAAATTTTCGTTGATTTTTTTGCACTTTAGTGAATCTTATAGCAATAATTTTATTTGATTCATGCTTTAAGTAATCTAGACGCATGTTTAATTAACTTTCATTCAATTTAAGATTCTCCACATCACTTCATATCACAGTAAAATATCAAGAGTTCAATTACTACATTTTTTTGTATATTCAACACGCCTGTATAGAAACCCTTACTTTTAATGAAGTTTTGTTTTATCCCATGCTCACATACTCATTCTGTAGTCATTAAACCAAAGTTTAAAGAACTTCTGTTGGCGATCCATCAATAGAACATTTTAACATTGGTCCCAGATACTGATTAAGCTAGTTCGATAGGATTTCTATTTTTTTTTTTGCTAGACTTTTCGTCATGTCAAAGATGGTACATCCGGCTATGTTGTAAAATAGGTCTAGTAAGCCAGAAATGGCCGGCCTGACCTTAGAGGTCGTTAAGCCAACAAAAAAATAAAACTATTATTTAATGCAAGGCCCTAGTTCAAGAGAATAAACAAGCAAGTAAAATAACACTTAAATGTTGATTAAAAGACGCTGCAATCACCTTTGGTGTACTGGAAATGCTTTTCTGAATAGTTTCATCAAAACCTTCATTCTCCATTCGGCATAAACCACGCTTTTCATGTCCAAGAGGCGGAAAAATCTTCATCAACTTAAGTTGAAGTCCATTTCTTGGAGTAACGTTGGTCATTATCATCCTGTTAGACAAGGTTTACTATGGGAGGTTTCAAGAAGAACTCATTCTGTCGCCTGTATTTATAGTTTCTATACTATTGTATGCAACCTGGAATTCTAAGAAGAAGCTTTAAAATAAAACATTCATACCACCCCCCCCCCCCCTCCCCCACGGAATATGTTGCATAGTGTAGATCTTGTCATTGGCTTATTGTAAGTTTCGTTATTCTCTCTGATAATCTCCATGTTATCTCGCTCAAGAATAATATAGTGAATAGATTTTCCACCATTCACCACACTTTTTCATTCTTAAACTCTTAGTGAACTAAGTCTTATTCCCTGATAAAACTTACAAAATGGCAACGTTTACGATCGTATGTCAAAAAGTCAGATACGGTTTTTGAGGAGACGATGGGCATACTTATGAGAGAAACTATGTCAGTCTTTAAAAACATAAGTTGCACGATATGCTGTCACCTTAATCCTTAATACCTGCACCATAATACCTGCATGTAAAAGTCTAAAACGCGAACTGTATAACATTTGAAGATGGCTCTCCGGAATATTTTCCAAACCAGAATGAAGACAACTCCATTTGACCACGTTATATAAAGGAAGAAAAAAAACTTCTTCGATATCATCACATTCTAGATGGAGATATCTCTGCTGGATACAATCTGACATTAAATTCATTTCAACTCGCGAGATCGAAAATCATCTCCTCAACTCATGCAGTTACCCTATATTAAAATGCAGATGTAGCTTTTTTAATTTTACTGCAGTTGCAATTATTATTATTATTCCACAAACGAAACGCAAACAGTTTAATTTCCAAAGATATTTTAAACACACTTTTCTTGCACGGAAAGAAACCAATAACATTTGCCAACTTATTCCAACATTTTTTTTAAATAATCGCATCACAAACCACGATGCCAAAGTTGCGCTTCTCCACAAAATACAATTTAGAAAATGTTCCCTTCTTACGACGCACCATTTGCATACTCACATTCATTCACCCCCGCCCAGATGAAGAAGGGGTTAAAGTCTGACCGATGCGTAAGGGAGGAAGAGATGTGCTAAGATAAACTACCCCACTGCCCGAAATTGGGTCAGAAAACTTGACAGCAAAAACTCGACCTCCGTATATACATACAATCATGCAGCCAGCACTTCATCGACGTTCTCGTCATCATCCTTGCGTGATGCAGGAGGTGCTTGGGAAGCAGAGCAATTTCTACAGAATTGGAAACTTTCCAGCCAGAATCCGTCACACAACCCCATCACCATCGGGGGACTAAACGCACAAAACCCACACATACACGCCCAGTACACCAGGCCGGCAGTGTGCGGCGTTCGAGTGAATAATTAAATAAATTATCCTCCACCTTCTGGCGTTCGAGGGTCACGTCAAAGCGCGGCACCAGATGAAAATTTAATTTACGTCGTCAAGTGTTGTTTTCCGCGGAAAGTGTGGTATTATTTTTTTTCAGTTGTTGTACCATTTCTTTATACTGTAAGCTTCAGATCGTATAAATTAAAATAAAAGCTACCTTACGGAATGTTTTCCATCGAAATTTTGCAAACATGAGTTGTGGAAATGTATTCGGAAAAAGTGCTGATTGTGCATTCCTTTCATACACACACACACACAAAATAAAAAACGAACGAAAAAAAGCATACCAAATCTTGCACGTATGCAAATAGCAGCAAAACACTCAATCATCGTAATACACTCTGATTCGTCTTCCTTTCCAAATCTACAAACATTAGAAAGTGAGTGTATATAAAATTTACAACCTCATCATCGCATGCCTCTCATACTATATCGGCCATTTGTATGCCCCACCTAATACCCGCCTAACCAAAGAATCCCCCCAAAATATGGAACGATTATTTTCCGCTTACGTGGCCGTTTGACGGGTAATGCCTGTAAAGCATCCTTACCCAACATGCTAAACCTTTCTGCGTAATGATTCCGTCCTTTGTAGCAGTACATTATTCAGGAGTATTTTTTTTTCTATCCTGTCAGCTATCACCGTGTAATTCATCGCGCGTGTAATCTTGCCTTTGACATCTTTGGCTGTGGGAAGCCACTGTTGCCGCTAGGTTTTCTTGCACAATCAGGGTTTCGTTATTTATTTCAGTCCTTTGCATGTCATCATAAAAATAAATCGTTCCACACCTTCGATCGGATGGGCAGTGGTAGGGAAAACTTGTGGAAAAAGCATTGAAAGTGTTGCCCATGCATAGCAGCATTCAATCGAGAGCAGATGGTCCCAGCTGGGTTTAGTATTTTTTTTCAAGTACGTCAGTACATTCGCTAAATAAAAACGAAACAAATCATCGTACTTCATCAATCGTGTTGCTTATCTGTTGTGGAGTATATTAACCATGAATTCGATGTAAGTTGATACAACAAGGCATATAAACTTATATTTTTTTCTGTTTCATTTTATCCTTTCGCAATATTATTTCTGTTTATTGGATTTATCATTTTACTTTTACCAAACTAGAATTGATTTAATCCATCTTGTATTTGTATCAGATCGAATTTGACTTCAAGAATTCAGATTGAAATTCACTTCCTTTGAAGATTAAACTCGTATGTTAAACAATAAACAGTGGTTTACATCTATGAATTACTTCCATCTGACAACTTCAATTCTATTCAAAATATTTGTTTGTTTCAAAGCTTTAAAACATCTAGGCTAACGAAGAATTTTTCTACATCACTTCTTAAAGTTCCCTTTTCTGTAGTCCCATGTTTCTTCTCGCATTAACGCGTGATAAACGTAAGCAGTATACCGTTCGGTAAGAATGCAATGATGCGTAGTGCATATTCTGCATTAGGATGCAACACATGTGAACCTCTCAGTCACCATGCCCTAGCACGTTCCATCCATTAACGATGCTTAAAGATATTTAGAACCTTCGCGCAAACAAGCAGCAAACGAGATATCTCCCCTACGTAGTGAAACAGTAGGAAATGTATGTAGAAAAAAATCCTTCAGCCCAGCATGACATGTGGTAGAAAACCGATCATTACACCATCTCCAGAGCGATGTTTCGAATTCTTAAACCGACAACCCAACAACCTAACGATTAATAGATTCCGTTCAGTCGTGGAGAACAACTTGTTAATCTGCTTGCACGTACGGGAGATGGTGAACAATGTACAACACTGTACCAAAAATCAGACAGCTCCTCAAACGGAATACATATTCTAAACATGCAGTTTTCAGCATACTACAACAGACCAAACAAACAACAGGACATAAGATCTCATAAAATGACATGAAACAAAACCATTCCGAACCGATCCTGATAACGAGCGTCCGATGGGGGGAAAAAAAGAACGGATATGCATTTCGCAACGTATGCAACACAAACACGGGTATGCTTTTGTCGTACAAATTGCCACAAACATGCCACAATCCTCTGTGTAGTGCAATAAAGAACTGAACAACGGCGTGAGGAAAATTGGAAATGAGACCCGAGAAGAAAAAAAAATCCCCCAACCTCATCGCAACGAAATGGTCGGGAGCGGCAGAGCATCCACAAGACAGTGGATTACATATGATAAAAGGGGCAGCAATAACAAAAAAACGACCCCAAACAGCACGTGTTTATTTGCAAAAGACAAGCCAAAAGAACATTCGGCTTCGGGCGAGAGCAACAACGAAAAAAACTAGCAAAAGTAGTAGCAGAAACACGACGGTGGCATAAAATTTCCCACATTAATTTAGCCTCATGTTGTGCGTTTTTTTTCTTCTCCCACTTGAACCATGTATGTTCAGAGGAAGGCAGTGAGGAAAAAAAACCACACCAAACCCGCACAGCTGGTCAAAGACCCTGTTTCTCTGATCGTAACCCCATAGGCAAGGGTTTCTACAGGGGAAGAAATCTCGCTCTTGAAGTTATAAATGGTGCCACACTCCAGTACACATGTTGATGTACCAGCTTAGGTCAACTGTGACAATTTTAGCTTTTCATTCTTGGCCTACCACCACTTCATCGGGTGCGTTAGCGATGAACAGCATTTTACCATCGTCACTAGCATCCTTTGCCACAAAGAATCAACAGGGAATCAACGCATTATCATTCGAAACGATCTGTTGCTGGTTATCGTTTTTATTGGTATGGCATTGCAAGTTTTTCTACAAAGTAGTATAAAAGGCAACCACGATCAGTCAAATAATGTTAATAACATAACACATATAAATAATAAGAAATTAATAAAGAAGTAAATAAATAAATATAATAAATCGTAAATAAATAAATAACATAAATAAGATTTAGAAATGATAAGAATCGAAGTGTTATTACGGAAAACGCGTGATTATCGGATTTTTATCATAAATCGAATGAATAATTTTTTTTTTTTTATTCATAAACAACGGCCTGGCCGTATTGCTGAATGAATAATTTAAAAATCTAATTTTTACCTGCAATTGTATTTCAAATTTGTATAAAAATTACTTGAACAAAACATGTACGGACAATCACTCGGAATGTCTCAAAATAAAAAAGATAACAAGGATAATATTTTATCACATTACTACTATCTATTTCTATGCATTTTACTACCGTTCGATTATCAAACAAAAAACAGTCATCTATTTTCGCCTAAGTTAGGCACTTTTTACACAAACGTCGCCCCAAAAACATAGCCATCTTTTTTTTTCTTCTTGCGTATCACAATTGTGTTGAACCTTGCATAACAAGCAGCGCACTAAGCGGTAAAGATCGAACCTAGACACGCAGACAGACAGTTCACGTACCGTCCTTCATGGCGTGAGTATTATACAACCACGCTGTCGCTTATATTCCATCGATAGCAATCAATTCTGACAGGCCCGGGCACAAGCAAATGCACTTGAACGCGTACAAGTGGCGCAACAACAAAAAATCGACATTCAACCGTTCCAAACACACGGTGCGTACACCGCTTGCAGATCTATCGCTCGGCTTTCCCCGGCTACACGGTGCCGTAATGTAAAGGAAACCGACTAACGATCGACGAGCATAAATATCATTCTGTCACGCTTGATTCCGCGGCATTTCCAAAGCCATGTGTATACATGCGTCCCGGCCGGGCTTGTGCGCTGTCGTCCTTTTGTCTTTTGTCCTTTGCCGTGTGTTTTACCCTTTCGTGTCACACCCCTCCCCTTTCGTGTCACTCCCCGTTGTCCCAAGTGTGGTGCTGTCAGGTTGATGGGGCTGAATGGTGATTCGCAAATTTACCGCCAAAATGTCACCGCACCAATGCGGCGAGCTTAGCGACTAGATGAAATCATATGGATGAAGGAAGAAAATGGCTAATGGAGGCATGGTTTTTTCGCGCGCGTGTGTGTGTGAATGCTTTAGTGAAGCAATCTAAATATATTTCTCCGCTCCGCTAACGATCACGTAAAAAATAAAATAAAATAATAGTTTCCAAACAAATCATTCCCACACGGCCCGACCGCTTTTCTTCCCACAGCCACATTGTGGCTCACTGCCGAGCTGAAGATCGTCGATCATGCAACCTTTAGGAGCAGTTTGGATTTAAATGACCAACTTATGACGACAAGTGAAATTGCCTCATAATCGTTGCTGTCATGTGTGCGATCGTTTGCAACAATTCTGCTTTAACTGCTCTCTTCCACTGCATATGACGTAATGGGCGCAAGAGAAGTTATTGGGCAAGAGTGAGTGTAGCGTTTTTGTGCAATAATTTAAGGGACATAATGGATACGACTTTCACACGGGGTCCGGGAAGTTTCGTGTAGCCGTACTGGTAGCAAATAATTTTCACATGCAAATTAATGTACACGCTACATGTTAATTAATGCTAGAAAACTATTTATAACTAAAACTAGTTCAAAAACTCTTTTTCCATGCTTCCCACACAAATATTTCATTTTTGTTATTAACATCACTTTTAATTTTTTTAAGATTTAAAAACTATCATTAAATATCAATCATCAAACCCTCTTGAATATACCTAGCCAAACAACAATGCTCTTCAATTTATCCCTTTAGCAATATTATAATTTCATCAGCAAACTCATTGATTGAAATTTAGACGCATCCGAACGCTTGCGGTCGTCAAACAAATTATCAACATTAAAATAAATTTAGCACACACACGTCTCGCAATTCATCCCGGCAAACCCATACAAGGGTTGTGCCCACCTGACTGATCTCGCAATAACTCATCCCTAGTTCGCACATGATTATCACGATGCACCTACGCAAAACCCCCGTTTGTATCGAACGATCAAGCATCGATACATGGGAACGTTTCTAAACGCATGTCATTATGTGGTATGTCGAGACGGGTGTTCACATAAATTTGTTGTCATCAATTTCCCCTCACTTTCGGGTATAACGCATATAACGTCCACTGGAGTGTACCAAATGTGCACAGCACAAATAATCACTGCCTGATTCCCGTTTTCAGGCTTCCAAGCTGGGATTCGTGATCAACCGGTAGCCAATTTTGTAAATACATTTCTGCGCCCGGTTGCTATTTGGCAGACAGCTCTCGAGTGCCAGTTCAACCCGGGTTGTCCTCATTGACTTATGATCCTAACCTCTAGCGAGGGAGGCGGGACGAGTGTGTGTGTCCCCATACATCAACACAGCCCCGAATCCCAGTGACAGTGTTTGTGTGGGTGTGCCACGAGCAGGTTGATTTATGAGTTGCACTTTCGGGGATTTTGGAAGCATTAACCCTACCCGGGATCAGCGGATTGGATTGATTCGATCGATGGCGAACATTTGATGGAAATGTATTTAGCATAAATTTACACCGCTTTGATTCAATTTCCTAAATTTTGCACCGATCAGAAACGAATGCGAGAGCCGATGCCATTTTGCCTTTGTTTTTACGTAAGCAAAACTGTGACATATCTCTAATTCATTATCCGGACATAAAACTTGCAACTGTCTGTCTTTATACTGTTCAATCAGCAGCACAAAACGGTACACAACATCACCAGCCAATAAATTGGGACGTGTGTGCGTCAATTGGAAATTAATTGTGCAAAGTTTGCCGACATCAGAAACGCTTCCATCATCGCCAGTACGTTGATTGATGAATGGAACACGCCTACGTGCAAGCACTCTACAGCATCGGTGTTCAGCACCATCCGTACGCTGCTGATGTTTTCTCCTCACTTTAATGTACGTTCCTCGTCCAAATCAGACAACAAACAAAGCGCGGATGAAAGTAAAGCACACACAAAGGAGAAAAAACTGGCAAACTGCAATTGCATCCAAACGGGTTGTGCAAGGTGCAAATGAAAACAGTATTTAATAACTCCCTGGAGCTACTACACCGTGTGACCTCTAGCCGGTGTTAGCTACAGCCAGCGCAAAACCGAAAGGGGAATGCATAATCTGCAAAATTTGCTTGTCTATTTGTGCCGGTGCTGATCCGAGCGAAAAACGTGGGGGGTTCGTGGGGGTGAACAAAATTTCACCCTGGGACAGTAGGTGTCGTTTGACAAACAATCCACCTAAACGGATACCGTACCGTAGTGACTTGTCCCGTGTTCTCTGTATGAAAGGACGAAAGGTTTCCGGCGTGGTCAGGACGGTACGAGTGAAAGCATAATATTTATGCAACCAACATCGAATGCTGATGGATGGATGGTCGGTTGGTTGGATGGTTTGAAATGGTCCACACCGTAGCCTGGTGAGAATACAGGTAGGCAACAGCATGAAAGCATTCCTTTTGAAGGTGTAGGCAAAATGGTCAGCACTTGGACCTGGAGAGATGTTGTTGCCCCGACCGGACTGATAGCCGGAGTTACGAAGCAGTGCGAATGTACACTCTTGCAAAACCTTCCAGCAATGTTCACCAAGTATTCCCGGTGCTATGTTAACCGTTTGTGCTGGGACATTCTTCCTTACACCCACTCACCCACACGCGGACAAGGTTACGGTGACTGGAAGATTGGCATTTTCACACTTCACACTAGGCACTTCTATCCTACCCAGCTACAACACGACCGGTTGCGAAGGGGGCAGAAAAAACAGCTTTAGAGGAATTTCTTCCCCTTTTCGAAGCTGGACCGGTCAAAATGAACATCGGAAAAGTGTCTGGGAAGGATTCACGCACAACAGGCTTATGACGTGACTGGGATATTGGGCCAGATTTGTGGAAGGACGCAAAATTGACACCATTCACACAGGATCATAAAGCAAAGGTAAATAGATATCGGCACGATAACTTCACTGCAAACAAGGACAGAGATGACCATCATTAGTACATACGTCTACAGGGATGCCTTTCCTAGCAATTGCTGAGAGAAAGTAATGCATGATATTAGCTTAATTGGACAGCACAATGACGATTCAACTTCATATGGTAAATCATAATTATGATCCTGTTAAATAAAGTGTCCCCAGGATAATTGTAAGTATAATGTGCGTGAATACCTGAATAGTTACTGAATGCTATATATGGACAACTCTAATGAAGCTCTATTCTTTCACTAAACCAAGATATTTAACAAATTTTTTAACTTTCCTTTCCAAAGATAAGGCATCTTATTCTATTTATAGATGCCTTAACCTCAACCTTCAATTCTGATTCTTTTTTACATTGTTTCCTCGTACAAGGAGAAATTTCTCGAATGTGGTACCACCAGCCCTATCATGTAAAGATCACCCAACACCCTAAGCGTACAGTTTTTCGAAAGATGTGATAAGACACAAATCTAAACAGCAAACAAAACTACTTCATTCCAATGAAAGTAACTTCACCCAACAGCTAAGACAATCTCGCCTAATCCCTGAGGGGTTTGAGAGATGTAAACGGAAGTGCTGACTTCATGTCACTGCTCACAATTCACACAAGAAAGTAATGAACCTTTTTGCCCATCCGTCTCTCATTTGCTGAAACGCTCCATGCAGAAAAAAAACCACGCAAATTATCGTAGCCCACGGTGGGAAAAGGGGGAGAATGAGCTCACAGTACATCAGCAAAATAAATCTGTCCATTTCGAAAGCACTCACCACCGAATAATCGATTCGGACTGTTTGTCCTGAGCTTTTTCCCCAGCACCATCCATTTTGCAACGGATAACGCCATAATACTGTCCATAATCTCTCGGTTGGGGATTAGGGGCGAAAGCAATAAAATTGAACTACACCAGAAAAAGAGACAGTTCTGTTGCTGTGCGGGGGTCTACCCGGGAATGAAGATGGTGAGGAAATGATTCGCCGGCCTACATCAACCTTTCCCCGAAAGCGAAAGGACACAACACGGCTGTCCGTTTTTCGCGTCTTGTTTTACCATCGCTCCATTGCGGTGTATTTTGTAACACTATTTTCGATCTTTCTCTCTCTCCCTCTCTCTCTCTCTCTCATTCTCTTTTCTCTTTTGTCCCTCTTGTCAGCCGACTCTCCTGGAGAACAAATTGTATCCTAGGCTTGTGGACGCTAATGCAACCCACTGAAATAACTTCCTGATTTCCGATCGAAACGGCTTACGGATTTTGGTTGCCCCTTACGGATTTTGGTCATATGGCTGGAGGGAAAGAATGAATGGAAATAGGAGGAAGCTTCCCGGAGCGGAAATATTTACCCCGGGGTAGGTTATGAAGGAGATTGATTAATAAATATTGAAGTTTTGATGTAAGCGAAGGTTGTCGAAAGGATTTTTCTACGCATCGATCGGATGCGGTGCAGTAGAGTGAAGAAGTCTTCGAAACTTACCATCCAATTTGGTGCCCCGGAAATGGATGATAAATGATGATGGTAAAATATTTGCCCCAATTTCCCCTTCATCCCTGCTTCATTCCATCCGCCTCCGTAGAGGTCACTTGTCGCTTGACGGGAAAAGGTTTCAGCACGTGTTTACATTTTATTACCATATTGGGATTATATGCTGTTTGCGTTCAGAGTTTAAGAATAGGATGAAGAACTTACATTTTACCAAATTCTAAAGTAGTGAGTGGATGAGATTTTTGTTGATAAATTCTTGAAAAAAATTTTAACTTTTTTAATTATTAGAATAGTTTAATTTACAGCGCCATGACAAAAGCTGGGTTAAAAAAAACTCTTTTATTAACACATAACTCATAATTTTAACTCAATCTATTCATTAGACTTCAAAAATTAATGGGTTTAATATTGAAAATAGACGTTTTTTTGTTTATCGCTTTAACTATAACTTCATTTTCGGTCGGTATATTGATTTGAAATTGATAATCCGAAAAAAGTCAGATATTCGTCAAACCCTTTGATTCGAGATGCAATAAAAACTGATTTCTCCGAACACGATGACAGAATATTGCTAACAATTTTTTATCAACTAAACTTCAAAGGGATTTTAAAAAAATACTGAACTAATTGTGTTCACTGAAACATACTTTAGTTTGATTTTTTTTTTTTTTTCAAATTAAAAATCTTTCCACTTTTTTGGAAACCCATATGCTTAACCACACTCACGTAAGTGCTTCAAAAGTGTAAACTATTGTGCCCGTTTTAATGGGCACTATCGCTGCAAATTGACATGGGACGATCTAATAGAAATGATGGAAAGATGAAACACGGGCACACTAACACGGACCCGCACCATAAACCATGAAAGATGAAAGCCTTTTTTCCCCATCATCTGCACATCACTTTCCTTTTTCCCAAAAAAAAAACAAAAAAAGGTAGAAACTAATGGCTCATCCATCCCGGATGCGAACCGCAATGATCACCATTGGTCTAATTTATTCAAAGCTGCGGACCTGTGCTGCTTAAAAGTGCAACTGCAATCACAACCGTTACCATCACGAGTGTCACGGTCTCGGACATCCTGCCTCAGCCAACCCCGGATCCACCACGGCAGGTGTCCATCGGTCGTACCACCGTCAGGTATGGTGTTGGAATGCACACCGTTGCATAACGAGATGGACAGTGAAACGTGGCGTTTGTGACCGTGGAGATAAAAAATGGCAAAAAAAGTCCATTTTCAAATTTGATGGACGAAATTTAATTTGCAATTGTGTACAGGTTATGCGGTTGTGCGCACGAAGCAGCCAACCAACCCATGCACGGTAGAAAGAGACACGATGCACGAACCCAAATGGATGAGAATGATTCAATGCAAAGCTTTCCAAGCGTATAATCGAAAAGGGTTGATATGGAAATTGGGAGAAGCAGGATGTGCTACCGTTGAAGTAAAATGATTCAAAGCTGCACTGTAGGGAGGATTTTCTTTTTGCTATTCTATTCAACTAAAAGTTATCTTCAGTTCCCGATGGATGCACCATTGTATCGGGAACCGTCCCGGATGGATGGAATAGAATCATTTTCCTTCCAGCTCCGGTCGACGTTGCTTCTTCCACAGCATGTAGAGAGCGTGCCCCCGTGTGTGTGTGTATTCCTAGGCCAAGAGGTGAGAAAATAGATGAACAAATAAAGTTGCATATGGTGCCAGCTCATGGTTAGAAGAAACACTCTCGGGAAAAAGCGAACCAGGAAGAACAGATTGTAGGGCGAATCTGTACCAAATTGAGCCCGATATGACCAGTCACCGGTGCTCGTCTTGAGCGTTTCGTTGGACCAGCTGGGATCAACTTAAAAAATACGTGCCCATCCGAGGATTTTGTGCTTCGGTTCTTATTTTTATACACTTCCCGGTGAGCTCAATTGTCATTATATCACCATCAGATAACCTTATCAAATTCCGGCACCAAATTTCAATTTAACTTCATTAGTTTATTCTAAAACATTATACTTTAAATCCGATGAAGCGATTGTGATTTAATCACAAAGTGATCACGATTTAGACGTTGTTAGTTGAATCTCTAACAGGGAACAATATAAAATATTTGTTTGATAAAAAAACACTTTTTTTAACTCCTAAAAACATGAATAAATTATTCTGTAAATTATTCGCATTCTTATGTAATTCTTTCAACATTGGAAATGCACCATGGAAAGCTTCAAAATTTGTCCAACCGAACCATAATTACCTCCCAAAAAATCCTCGCCTTCTCTAACCAGTTCCTCAAGAAAGCTTCCGTTTTTCCCGGCGGCCTATTCGTACTCGAAACAAATTATTTTACCACAGCACTAGTTTCTTGGCTGCCACTCACTCAATTCCCGATAACTCCCGTCTGGTCAGAGTGTTCGTGGCAGTGCGGGTAACGAAATTCCGATGACGATACCTAGCGTCGTACTAGTAGCTGGTTGTCTTGAAATTTTAAAGACATCAAATGGCAACCATACCCAAAAATCGTGCCTCACTTTCGTCTTATGAACGTCCCGGGAAGCTTTGCGTGACTGTAAGCGATGGCAAAGCGTGGAGGTACATGCTGGGGATGAAGCAAACTATCTTCTGACATGCAAATTCAATTATGTGCACATTCTTCGAGGTCTTCACCATTTACCACCGCTTGGATGGTTCGAGCACTAGGTCCTTGGAAAAATGGTGATACCTTTCATTGCTTAAGATCTTCATCAACGACAGTTTTTGTTTAAGTTTCGAGTGTGTGTTTTTTCTTCTTTTGCTTCCAAAGCTGTCTGCACTTAATATGTAAATCATTCATCTTACCTCACGAAGTGCTTTCACACTATATGTCGTGACAGAATTAGCACTGACGACGAACAACTAGACTGCAGCTTTACCCATTTGATGGTTTTAAATACAGACGATCATTACATCGTAGATCTTCATGACAATTTCACGAAAAAGTAGCATAAACGTTAAACAATTTATTTAAAACTCTTAACAAAATAGGAGCCAAAAAAAGATCATTTCTAATGTTCTCTGAATTCTGAATTTCTAAAATGTCTCAACGATTCTGTCCATTCTTATTCTCATTATCGCCATCGTTGGCTTCAGATTATTAGCCCGTTGCTACTGTCATGCTGTATCGAATCAGGCAGTTATTTTCCGACCGATACATTCAATCGCATTAGAACTTTGGCTGCCCACCCAAAATAACATTCGAACACCGTGTGCAAAATTCAATTGCAACTCCGGAAGAACAATTAGCAGATGAAGTGAAGGGAAAATTCAAAACTGAGCACTGCTTCCGACGTGCTTTGGAGTACACTTTCGGTCGGTGAGCTTTTCGCAAGACAATGAAAACTTTCACTTAACCGTTTAAGTTGCTCCTGCCCTTTTCGACCACCCCTCGTCTTCTGATCACTCATATCCTCTCGGCAAAACTATAAACTGTGCGATTAAATTGCTTCATTTCTGACCCAAACTAAAAAACTAACCAAAAAAAAGCGACTCAATCGATCCTGCAGGAAAGAACTCGGAAGAACACAAAAAAACTCCCACCTACCCAACAGGACGGAGTTTCAGATCCTAGTTTAGCTGATTTTTCTTAACCTTTCATGAAGTTTTCCACTTCAATCCTTCCCCGTTTGCTACCGGCACCCTAGCCACCATTTGCAACAGCAAAGACACCACATCACAAACTCGTGTCTACGGTGCAGCTCCATCGCAACTTCGGATGCTTTTCCGCACCAACTGTGGAACTGCCGTCCGGTGCATGTAGCACACAATGCAGAAGCACTTGCAACTTCGGAAGGAAAAATAACTTTACCCACTAGTGTGTCTCTTATCCCTGTCTACTAAACGGATTACAGAGCTAAGTGTCCTGATTACCGGACCCCGGTCCGACCAGCAACTTCACCACCCTTACTCTGGCGGCACAATCTTAAGCTACCGCAACCAACCGCGCACCACGGCCAGACGGTGCACACGTGTACCTTTTGGCCAATGTTCCAGAAATTGGCGAACGGCGAACAGTCCTAGGGCTAGAGCATTGAGCAGGGAAACGAACAACCATTTCCTCGAGAAACTCGCCGTTCGAATTCAATTGCTGCCCACTGCAGCGCCCGTACGCGCCCAAGTGGAAAAGCAGATAAAATGACCGATATTACTTTTGGGCAAAAAAGGGACCACGCGGAGAAAACGGCACTCGCGGATGGTGGGGAAATAAATCGATTGAAATGTAATATCTTCTCCCATAGTCGGTCTTCTTCGTCGTTCAACCATTCGGCCGCACCGTACAAGATGGGCCTTCTGCTTTTATTACACTAAAGGCGATTCCGCTGCAAGCTAATTCCATCATCTATCTAGAAGCGTTTGTGCTAGGGGCAGTGCTGCGAGCGCATCGATTTATCGAACTCTGATTTCATTCCTTACCGTGTTTTGCTCCTTCGCCCCTATTTTATTCCTCCTTCACAAAACCAACGGCAGACAGACACACATGATGGACACGCTCACACCTTTACGTTTGCAATTTAGGCTGGGAAATGCGCATGGAGCAAACGGGCAAGTGTCTTCGTTGGAAAATGAACGGAAGAAAACGGGCGCAACTAACCGAACCGACCAGGGTGTTCCATCGTGAAGAAGAACATGGACACGAAACTCATGCCACTCGCGGCCTTTCGAGAGACGCAGTACGCAGTCGAGTGAAGACGACTTCGCGTTCCTTGCCTAACGGGGTGTTTCCGAATCCAGAACCATGGCAGTACCGTGCGCTTGGAACCATTTGCCAACTATAAATAGACCTTTTTTCATTGAATTGATTTTGCTCGATTAATGTTTAACGACCTTCAATAGGATCTGAGAAGAGGCATTAGAGGCCACGAAAAATGCAGTTAGTTGTGTAGGTATGTGTGTTTCTTCTCTCTGCTTTCAGACAAACATGCAAACGAACGCCTTAGCTTAAGGTAAAGATGGAGCAATCGAGGATTAGAATCGTTGCTTGACTTTATAAATATTTCCACAGAGTTTTAAATTTGATCTTTAGGAAAAAAGTTTCTAAGACCAAAATCCTACGACTTTTAGCTTTTGTTTAAATTTGGAATAGAATAGAAATAAAATTAGGTAAAGAGAACTTTTGACATTTAATGTGACACAAGTCTTGATTTTTTAATATTGGGCATATGAAAACTAATCACGTTTTGTTAGCAAAAAATTATGTTATAAAAATTTATTATGGTAAATTATCTAATATATCCAAGGTAAACTTAACTACATCGCGCACTATCCCCTTTAAACTTTCGTAATTTTTGAAACACACCAAAAGCTATTGATTCATTTGGTAACGGGGTAACGGGGTAACGGGTTTCTCATCCCTCCAATCACTGCTTTTGTTAAATAAAACTGTAGCTAATGCTTAATTGAGAATGAAACATAGAGGGGGGAAGATATTTACACATTTTTATATATACCACGATAGCTGTGTGTGATGGCTTTCTAATGGGCACCCCAATATCCAATAGGGAAAACAGCAACCTTAAGCTATCAGTGCTTACCCTAATTTAACCTTCCCTTTCACTTCCTTTCGAAATTAACACCATTAGCACACTTGGCGTGCGGACGGTAGACATGGCACGAAACCCCCCCTCGGTTCGTTCTCGCTGTGCTGTGACTGATCTCAATAAACATAACAACAATCATCGAAGCGCATCGCACGCATTGGCGCAAGTTCAATTATTGACATATTTTATTCGACTGGCTCCACGACCATTTCCCAACCCGTACGGCAAACCCGCGTGTCGATTCAACAAATCAACAATAAATTAATCAAAACACAACGGCGACGCACCCAGATTGCGGACGGCGCTTCCTTGCGCGTTACTGATTGTGTGCCGCGCACACGGTCGCGTGTAGTTCCGTTGTGCTTTCGCAAAGGGCGCTACCCATCCAAAGTGCCCGATCCCGATGTGGTGCGTGGGAGGGGAAACAGGCGGTAGTAGCAACAGCGATAATGCCAGGCGACTGATACGACACAATACGGTAACCGAGGAACCCGGGACATCATTATATTGGGGGCATCTGTTACGTTCCATCTGCGCCGCCCGTTGCCGTGCATTGCTCGCATTTGCTCGCGAAAGCAAACATGATGGATCTTAATGGACTCGCTCGAGGAAGAAATCAATCTGTCCTCCAACGTCGTTCCACGCAAGCACCAGGGGGGAGGCAGATAAATAAAAAACAGGCCCACAGAAAAACTTCCAATAAGCGTTTGGCGTTACTTTTATGAAGAATAGTTTCCATTAAGATTCATTCGCCCCAATTTCCTTCGGCGCATCGTCAACGCTGCTTAATTTGCCTTTCCATTTCCCTTGCTTTACTTTGCTGACCCCCCCGGCCCTGCACTCGGTAACTGAAACCATCCAGAACGAAGCGAGTCCGTGTTTGCCCTGCCATTCGCTTGTACGTAGGATGGATTTCTATCAATAAATTTATTAGCATTTTACTGGAAAATGATAGTAGCGGTTCGTTTCCTATCGCGCTACCACCATTCACATTCATTGGAGCATCCGATCTAAGAGAGACGATTGATGGATGTAGACAACGGTAGAGAGAACGGCAAACAGTAGAAATCAAAGCTCGCTAATGCTCGCTCGAAACGTTTCCAGTGTTGTGTTGTTGAAATTTATATTTACTTTTTAAAAGCATGGCAGCATCAGGACGTAAATACGATTATTCGTAAAATGAGCTGGCAGTAGGTTGAAAGTATATTCCAAGTAGAAATTGTAAGCGAATATTGTACATGACGAAGAAAAATGCAATTTAAAAAGGAAGGAATATAATATTATTTCCTTTTTATTTATAAACAATCAACGAATCGGATTTGTTATCAGTTTAACAAAAATTAAACATAAAATTTTATTCATTTATTTATAAAGATACTTACTCCAAATACTTAATACTTTTATACTCAATAAATACGTAAAAAAATTATCGAATTATATCTGATATATTCCATTGTACTAAGCTTCAACCCTTAAAACCACCAGCAAACAGATCACACCAAATGATTGTAATGCTTTTCCCTTCCAAGAAACCAATTCGTACGACCAAGAAAATATACTTGAAACGAATGAACTCTCATTTCCCGGGCGCCAGAGTAAAATGCACAAGATACAAACCAAGTGTAAGGCGAAAACCCCCCGAAACGGCAATAGAAGAATCTCACTGCCATTTTCTTTTACCCATACCAGCGAACGTAGACGAGGCGGAAAATCGCCGTTCACTTGAGAATCGGAGTGGCGTGTGGAGGAATGCGTGAAGCACCGACCCGGGTAGTAGCGGTATGCGACCGAAAAGAAAAATGAGTGGAATATTAAGGAGTAATTTAACTTTTATTAACTTATCTGCGGTGCTCGTAAAACCGAACCCGAAGGAAACGGGCACGTAAGTGAAAGAAAGCAAGGGATAGAAAATGGGTAGAAGTAAAAAAAATGAAACACCCGGAAAACACGCACATGGGCCGGTGTACCGCCACCCCATGGTGGGGGGTGAGTGTGGGGAAAAACACAACGAGCGTGTAATATTTACAAACAATGTTGAAACGAATGCCGGTGTATAGTATAAAACCCATCACCCGCCACCTTTCTTTTCCTACAAACTCTTCCCTCCGCCGTGCGCTTCCACGTACAACCGCGTACAAGAAAAAGTGAACCAGTTTTCCATGCATGCGGCATGAAGTGTTGCAGGAACATTTTTCCTGCCGGCGTTAAAAAAGTATCACGTTTCGTGCGGTAAGCGAAGCACGAAAATATCTCGAAAAAAGGATTTGAGCTACGGTGGTGCGGTGGAGCTACAGTGCGGCCAAACCAACCCCGCGATGGTATTGTGTGGTAATTGCGGGACTAAAGTAAGCACTTTAAGCGTTCGGTTCAAATTTACACCTTCACCGAAAAACCGTTTCACTTGCCACATCCTTCGTGGTCTCTTATTCCTCCAAAAAAAAAACGTCTCTTGGAATGAGAAACAGCTGACGAGAAACATCGATAGACCATCGCGAAAGGTATTCTGCCATTCAACATTCCACCACTTCAGAGGTTTTGGGTTTGTCATTAGATCGTTTTCACTTTGCAGCATTCGAGCACGGAGAAAAACGAACGAGAACCCCGCCTGTCTGACTTCGATCTAAACAGTGCTCCACAACTCATCAACGCACCCAACCAAACCCTCACGCGCTGGTCGCTTCTGCCGGCGTTTACATGTTGTCAAATGGATTCCACCACAATTCGGTGTGTTTATTTCTACGCCACTCCACGCGTACTTGCGTTCAAGCACCGATAGAATCGACCATTAGCTGAGGTTATATGTTTATAACCTTCAATATCCCAACCGGCGGGGGGCGATGAAGTGAATTAAATCGAAAAGAAAACGATCCCGTTCACCATTGCCGCATCTTGGGAAACGTTCTGCGCCGGGAATGAATTGAATTGAGCGCCACAGCAGCAGCAAAAATAAACAACAACCAAACTGTTGAACTTTCTTCCATCGGATGCAATCAAAGGCTGTTGTGGCAAGTTGTTTTCTCAGAGGAGGGGAGTTCGCTCTAAAATGAGTCTGGGCACTAGTGTTCGGTTCCACGCCTGCAAAAAGGGAATTCTTGCAATTCGCGATGAGGTTTTGTTTTTTTGTATGGGAATGGAAAACTGTCTCAGTACCAGCACAGCTGTCCAAGTCACTCCGGACTCCGTTGTGTATTGAACAGATTTCGGGATCGAGATCTTGCAACAGCGCTGCTAGCAGCAATCTGGTCAGTTTACAATTTACCACTGTCGGTGAAACTATACCCAAGAAGTAGCAACAGTCGCTGTAGTGTACTCCAAGCATCTCGGAACTCGTAACTCCATGCTCGAAGTCGGTCTCCGTTTCGTTGGTTCAAATTCAAGAACTTCAAATTGGCATCCAGAGTTGGAAACAAGATGGCTCAGAATTGAACAATACACACATATACACACAAGCAGACGAAAAAGGGGAACCCGGGGAAACGGTATACACTGTCAGGAGTTGTTCCTCATTTGCATAGCGAATGCATCAGTAGCGGATGGCGAATTGCTGCACTGTCGGAATAGCGTCCGAAACGCTCGACAAGAAATCTTCTAACGTTCTAGAGCACACTCCGCCTTACTAGATAACGGAAAGGGCAAACAGGGCATGAAAGGAAAGGCGAGGCGACACGGTATGTCATTTCCCGTACAATTGCACATCGGGTTCCTTCGCATTTTGCCCACAATCGTATCAGTTCCTCCCAATAACAAGTGGCTCGTTCGTCTTCTAGTCGTTCCCCATAATGCTGCTTCCACCACACCCACACACATTACATCCTACCACAAGCTAGCTTTCTCTTTAATCCGTCCTCCATGCTTGTACGCATTCACTTCCCCACACACACACACACGAACGTTCATCTCCATTTCCGTTTTTCCTTCCATGGCGATGTAATCTGCTGCAATCAATCTGCGCTCGAATGTCTGGCTGCCGTTCCGTTTCGCACTTTCTCACCCGTCTGCTCACAAAGTACGGCGCACGCTGTTCTGTTGCGTTTTTCCTCCAAAGAGTAAGCATTTTACTTTATGGAGAAAGCACACAAATGACAGAAGGTCGTTTTAATCTTGCTTTTCTGAAGATTTGTAACATTCTACTCAATGTAGAAAATTGTACACTAATTTTAATACATCATTTAGTACATCTTTTTTTATACTGTTTATAGTTTTTACCTAAATCAACTAAATAACTCGTTTCTATGATTAGGAAAATTCTCAACGCAAAGACAAACAATAAAGCCCTAGAGGCCCATTTTTACCCACATGTGGTGGCATTAAGTGCTTCAACCGACACCGACAATGATAAAAAAAAATGTGGCCAAACAAGGATTGGTTTTTGTACCAGACCATGCCCATTTGCCAAATGCTCAAAACAGATGAATAATGAGTGCAGATAAATTGAGGCACATAAATGCTTCACTCTTGACTGTTTGTTTTCTTTCCATCCAGTGTGGCCCATCATGTGGTTCTTGTTCGGTTGATCTACAAACGCACACTCCAAATGTCCAAATGTCTTGCCACCGTTCCAATCCTTGTGGGAACAATTTGCACTCAACCACAATGTTCGGCTGCTTGGGCGTAGTGTGCAGCCTTCAACCTCCCACAGCACCGGTGGAAGTGTAAAATTAATGGATGTTCTCTCAGCTGAGCCTTGGCTCATTCCACATACAGTGTACATAGCCAGAAAAAGAAAATGATTGGGTAAAAGCGAACATTGCCGATTGTGTCACGTGCCGGTATGAAAATGGAAGGATTGGAAAGCACGAATGCCGGTGGTCGTTATCGGTACCGATTAGGAGAGAGAAAGAGATTTTCTTCACCCTTTGGAGGTTTTTGTTTCTATTTTTTGCTGTCGGTGATTGCACAGTAGCAAGAAGAAAAATGGATTCTAGATAATAAAAAACTCTACATCGACTAAAACGGAACAGGAAAACCTCTATCTATCTGATGTTTTAAATCCAATGAACGAACACACAAACAGCAAATTAATGAAAGATAGAAGGAAAAATTCAAGAAAGAAAAAGCTTAATTCAACATAGCAAAAAAAAAACTTCCAAATGCTGGACCAACATGATCAATGAAATAAACCAAGCTTCCAAATGGAAAGCATTGTTTCGGAAGTAGCAAATTTGCTTCCAATCCAGTTCACACCTAAAACTCTCCACTTTGCCGCAAAAAACTTATACAAAAAACAGGAAATGAACGGTTGGTAAAAAGACAGAGCATATGACAAATAAAACAGTCGCACCTTCACACCTAATTTTAAAATGAAAAAAACCAACACCGACACCACCCGAATAGAGCGTGAATTCTAAATAATCAGGTTTTAATGTATCGTGACACGGCGGATAATTAAACGACAATCAACGGGCCACCGCAGAATGACACAACCTGCTTGCCGGACAGCGCTTCCAATCGACACGTGACGTGACCAACCTGGTACTGGTGCTGACATACCAATGGAATTGGAGGGAGATTCCACCTATCTTGCACACCGCTTTAGAATGCGCATTCGGAGTTGGAACTAACCCATACGTGTGTGTGTGTGTGTGTCTATGTCTGCCTGTGGGGGTGATATTTGACAGTGTGACAGATTTAAATTTAATTACCTCAACCTGTGAGCCTGTGGCTCAGAATGTGCACTGGATGGGGGATTTGTTGCGAGTGAAATCTCCCACCCAACATATAGCATTTGCAACCAACAAAAAAAACGATGAACAAAAACCCAACTCCTAACGTGAAATCCTCTAACGAGCCAAATTAAGCTAATGTGTATGCCAGAATCTAATCGGTTTGGTACGTAGTGGCCGTTCACATCGGAATGGTACACACTACATTTCCCCAATTAAAATTGATTAAGGAAAATGTTCCAATGAAGCTTGACCGAACTGCTCCAAAATGGCTTAAACTTGTTGTGACTTAAAGGTTAAAGTGTACCTTGTGGATCAAATGATTTTTTGACCTTTTTCTCACCCAAAACTGTAATCCAAATATAGGCGAAGGTAATTAGTATATTCTAACGCCATCTGTAATGAGCATTTAAATTTGATAAGTTCAAACCATTATCCTGCTTTAGTAACTCGATGCTGTTTTAGTAGTTTTAATTAAGAACTGTGGCTTATTCTAGGATATTATTACCTTAAAGGTTTAATTATTTACACAAACCTGCGATTATACGTGATATCCACCCTTTGACAACTTTTCTCGCGTGAAACGCTAAATTCACATCTTTCAAAAAGGTTCTCCAGGAATTCCCATATCTTCGGGGTATGTGTTACTTTGCCATGTGCCTGGAAAACCAACCGTGACTGTTTCTTTTTCTTTCCTTATTTTACGTAACTCTGATGGCATTTCGTAGTACACAATACTTGGAACAGTAAGTATAGCGGCAGTTTCGACCCATCCTTCAGCATTCTACAGCTTCCGGAAGACCTTTTTTTACGTTTGCCGGATGACGAGTTTCAATCCACTCGTCTCAAGATAACACTCCGACCCGGTGAACAGGTGAAATGTATAGCGCGAAGTAATTTTACATCAATTAACCCAGTGTGCCAGAACTACCAGGCAGAGCCGTGCGACACACGTTTTGAAGGGTGGACTAACGAGCACAAAATACACGGCCCCGTCTCCTGGATGGGACGGTGATTATAGGGCAGAATTAACAAGACCCCAGAGCACGTCAAGCTGTTGGCGTTGAAAATGGCTTGGCTGCTTAAACTGCTGGAAAGGTGAAATGGAGTATGATGAGAGCATTCGGTACTTCATCAACCGTTTCCTACGGAGAAATTAAAAACAGAAAACCTCCAACCCAGCAAACCGCCCTGCTCAGGCATCTCAGAATCTTGGTTTCGATTCAAAATTTGCTCCCAGAATTAAATTACCTATCGCAGAGAGAGGACAACCTACACAACCCTCCTTGGAGCTTGAATGGCGTTACAGATGAATCAAAATGTATCCACCACGAAACAGTCGATGCTGATTGGAAGAAAAGAACAACTTTTCTCTCTTCTAAAGTCCATATGCTTTGCTTCTTTCCCAACGCGGCAAAACAAGTCCCATCGAATGGAAAGGATCTCCTTCATTCGGTAAGGTAGCACATTTAATTAAAGTAATTAGAAGTCACCGATCTGATGGGGATGAGTGTACGGGTTTCAAAATTAGAACTCAGGCAAACACACACACATACAAAAACGCATGCCGGTGAGCCTGTGTTTCCATTTCCAGTGCTGTCACGCGGTCGTTTTGATCGTTGAATATTTTGTCCACCGCACCACCGAGTGTTTCGCGATGGTTGAGGGTTTTCACGGGAAAATGGTAGATTAGCGCGATTTAGACGATGTTGTGCAGAGATGGATGCTAATTTTACCATTGCTGTTTCACCCCCAAAAAGGGTCGCAAGAGGTCTGAGGAGTTGACAGATGCCACTAATAGAGATTTTCTTGAGGTACAACGGCGTGCAGATAGAATTGGAAGAAAAGAGAGAGATGAAATAGCAAACCCTAAAGGTCAATAGTTAGTAGGGCATTAAATGTAATAGCGTCCCTTTTATATTTATTTTCTTCGCAGTGCTTAAGAAATAAATTCAGATTTGTTAAGTGCTTTGGGAAGGCAATTCTAAGTATTCTTTGAATTGGACATTGAAGCAAGATTCTCCACTAGTCAAAGATTTTATAAAGTATCTTCAAACTTATACAATTTTATAAAGTTCCCAGAAATTCCAAAAATAAAAATAACAATTGATGCAACAATTGTTGCAATTACAAACATTAGCCGACAATCCACCATCTTTTGTGTGCAGTTGATACATACACGTCCGAATGCCGTTCACCGCCAAACAATGGATCAAAAATTACATCCAACTCAAACTTGGCTTCATTTGCATTCCCATCCCGCCCCGAAAACGGTAAACCGCAAATCGGTTTCGGTCTAAACAACTCATCCGCAAGACCGTATACACAATGATTGCCGGTCAACTGCACAACTGCAGCGGGACATAAGCGGGGCAGCAAATCTCCCCCCATCTTTCCAATCATTCATCGCGTACTGCAACGCACGCGGCAACGGCTTTGCTGGTGCACCAGTTAATGGATGTACTTTGCTGATTTGCTTCCGATGTTCTACTGCAGTTGCAGTGTCGGCACGGTTGCAGCTGCTACACGTCGTCTGGACATTCGATTCGAAACACATGTTCCATCATAAGTTGCCTCTTCTTCAATGTGCACACACGCACACAAAGACACACACATACACCCGATGTGGCCCATAAAACATACGGTACGGCTATGCTACCATTTGCGGCACTAGTACAACGGGCCGACACTGTCCATCGGTGAGAAGTTTCATGTCCTCCTCGGATTCTCGCCCAAAACCCCCTTTTGCGAAAAAGATATCCTCCAACAAAACGGTCGAAGACAACTCAACGACCTCGACGACGACGCCGTGTGCATGTGCTTTCAATCAATTCTGACTCCCTTCTTGAACAGTGTACTACCGCCTAGCCTTCAACTGCCATCAAGCATCACCACCACACCCACACAGCCTGTACAGCAATTTCGCTCTTGCTACTTTAATGAACACCGAACCATTCGCTTTTCCTCCGTTGCGCCAACCACTCCCATCGGCCGACCAACTTCGAAAACATCGATAGCCTACCCCTATATCGATTGCCCCGGCAACATGATTTTCAGTGGGCCAACTTTGGGCTCATCATACACTCACACACACCCACATACAGAGAGAGAGAAAGAGAGAGAGGAACACCACGTGTTCTACTTCTCCAACTCATTCCAGCCACTACCGGCACAAGTGCTGCGTTCGGCGCACACACTGATTATGATTGATTTATTTAATTATCATCGATTCAATCGATGCTTTATTGCTTTCTGCATTATAAAAGAGAAACAGACTTTTCATTTCCCTGCCCTTTTGCCCGCTGTCTAGCGAGCTTTCCTTCAATTTGACTTCTGGTTGAGCAAGCAGATGCGATCGATAGCTGGATGTCTGTCCGAATTTTAACACTAGTTTACAAAAAATTCCACGTGACATTTATAACAAATACATACAACGTTTTATCGATAAAGGTTTGCTATGTTTAAATGTTTAAAAATAAAATAATTTACGCGCTAAATAAATACATTTTTATGGCGACGTACAACAGCAAGAAAAGCTGATTTTGTGGATGCATGACTGGTGCTCAGTTTATGGGTAATCATTCGATCAATAAAGCATTTTTGCTTCGAAACTGAAGACCAGCTAGCGTATAATCGCTTGTCTCTGAAATTAGACCGCCGGTCATCAATTTGTTTGACCATTAAATATTTATCATAAGACTTCAAAAGAATTGGCTTTGGGAAACAATTTTATGAATTGAACAAACTTTTTCTTTTTTTTTGCTTGTTAAAAACGGCCAGCCCGTATTAAGACTTATTTTACCGAGTGGCAGGATAGTCAGTCCATGCTACGAGATGACGGGTCCGGATGGGATTTGATTCCAGTCCTGCCGTGTGGACCGGTGCCGTTTATCACATAATACGGGCCGCGGGCCTCCCCAAACAAACAAACAAACAAGCAAACGTATCTATGTTTTAATTTTTATTTGCATTATTACCAATTTTTGCACAAAATAAACTTAATTTCTCGCTTGTAATAAAAAATGGCAAAAATACTAGAAAAGCTGTTGGGAAATATGATTAACAGCAAATTTTAACTTGAAAACAAATACAGGTATTATAAAAAAAAAGATACATTTATCATTAATTCCATACAAACAATGTTTCTAACCGACTCGTTCAATCGTCGCTTCCGCATCGTAACACGATTATCAATCTCGGAAAATCAATTAACACCAACTTCAACCGTCCAATGGGGAATTCCTAAAATTGTTCTTTAAATCGTTCAAAAGTTCAACCTATCAAAGAGAGCAAACAAACATTGTTTGTCCCCGCAAAATGTTCCCACCCAACTTTACTTCGTCTCATCACAAAAATTTAACGCTCCGTTGCATCAATAAACGAGCAGCAAACAACCAACGTTGTGGTCATTCTTCGTAATCCCCACACGCTCACACACACAAATGTTCTGACCGCAGACCCAATGAAAAAAAAGACAAACACAAACGATGAATGAAACTGGTCCATCCAATCTAGCGCACCGGATGGTGTGGAGTGGAACCGGGACAACCATCACATAATTCGACGATTCAAACGTCTAGTCCAATGCAGGCAGGCAGGTGCTTGCAGTCCGTACGTCAAACATAAACAATCAATGAACCTACGAGCTGTCGGCGAGAATTCGACCACGAAAAATGAGTGATTCGCTTTTCCGTGTAGATGATGAAAAATTGCCAATAAACAAACAAACATACAATCGTATTCGCACCCTCAGGGGGGGATATGATTGGTGAAAAGAAAAATGGATGGAAAACCCCCAACCAAATCAGATACCGTGTGTTTTGGGTAACGGGTTTATATGAACCGGTGTTACAGGGTAGGTCAGGTTACACAGGCAGCCGAGTACATTACAGGTAACAGAAGCGGCCAGCGTGAGAAATTGAGAACATTTCCCAATTGGCAAACAAACAGAGAAGAAAAACTGTGCATCCTTTTTTGCGATGCTTTAGTCAGGAAATATGGTGCAAAATGATGCGTAAAACGAACGGAAATTAAACTCTGCCCTTAAACAGTGCATTTCTACACGTCAACGAATTCACTGCGAGATGTACTGACCTCCGGCACACATGATCAACGTATTTTTTTTATTTTTTTACTCTCAGCTTGGATTGAATGCCATAAGAGCACATGCAACGACAAAAAAGAAACATATAATTACATAATTGCTGTATCATTTTCCAATTGTTCACAAACATTCCAACCGATTTCAGGCACGCAGCAAAAGGGGGAAAAACTGGCCAAGCGGGCTGAAATACGCATACGCACCCACTTCCTGTTCGACCATGACCGTAAACGGGGCACGGTGACTATTTGCTGACCTGGCATGGCAGTCAAAATAAAAACATGCATAAAATGCTTTTGTAGCGTGTGGTCGATCGAGAATTTACTGCTGTTTTTGTCTTTTCCCGTTCGTTCTGTTGTCGTTGAAGCAAAAATTCACGATTGATTGTTTGTAAAGCTGGAAAGTGGACATTAAAAAAAGCCATGTCCGAACAGTTTGTTACAAAGACGTTGAGAGACCACGATAACGGTTTCTTGTTGTGTGCCAGCTCGAACGACAACAGCCTTTTTTCCCTATCTGCCCTTCAATTCTCAGATATGTTTTAATGTCAGATGAGGAAGAGTACTTCCCACGCAACTACACATACACACACACGCCCAGTTTCCCCTTTACGTACTGGGTACAATCAGTGAGAAGTGTGTCATAGTGTGTAAGTCCGAACGTATGACTGTAGGGTTGGGATAAGCGAAACAGGCAAAGGTCAGTTGTTTGCTGCATTCAATGAATTACTAGCTTGATGAATTAAACCACCTCGTTTCGTGTGTACCCTGCCGTAAAACTGCACAAAAACCAGCGACAATATTACGTCGGAAAACTGGTACGGGCTTGTAGCAAATACTTGTGCCCCGTGTGGTACAATAGAACATGCGGCACGCAATCCACGAATGGATTCAAATTGCACAAATTAGCCAGGGAGAAAAATGGTTTTATTACGTTAAAAATATGTATTGGTTAATTAACGGCTTTTCCCATCTTTACTAAAAAATGTATTAAAATGTTTAATAACTCAATTTTAACTTAATTACTAAATTTTAAATTTTCACAAAAAGACTATCTACGACTAGATGATAAAATACTCTGTACAACTCATTTTAAAAGATGGCATAATTTTCATCCAACAAGCACTTTAAGCTTCATCGCTCAAAACGATAATACAATTAAAAATCAAATACAACAAAAAACCGTTTCTTCCCGTTTTCCCCATCTATTAGCCACATTCCTCTTTGGTTGTAGTACATCATAAGGAATACCAAATTCCAAACCAACAGTCAATGTGTGAAGAAACAGCCCACTTGAATCAATTTGTCCAAACGGGTGTCGAGATTACGGGTTAAACTCTTGATTTTGTTGCGTGTCGAACGAAAAAAAAATGTTATACAAAAGCCCTAAAGGCAACCCTGCCTAATGAGGGTTAGCTATCCGAACGGCATAGACTAATCTTGTTTCATTTTTTTTTTTGTTGTAAGCAACAAACAACAAGCAACAAAAAATCACATCTCACCGTACAATCGCTACCTTACCCGCTGGTCAGGAGAATAGATCATTAAAATTCATGCACGAAACCTTTCCTCTCCCCAACTCTCCCACTTCACATAGCCCAGCCCCGGAGGCAGTTGTGGTGTTGAAGAATTTAATAATCTTCTTTTTACTGGATGTTTTGCTGTTTGCTTCATTATTATTCAAAAACGTTAATTGAAAAGTGTTTCAAAATGGGTTGTGATATTTCCTAGAAGTATGATTACCAGTTGCCATTTGCCAGCTGTGCAAATGAAGTTCAACAATTGGCAATAGACAGTTTTTTTACTAGAGATTTCGATGGGGGAAAAGACAGTGTCATGTGCTGTTTGAGGAAATTTTATATGCTTTGTTAAATAAAATAATTTTAACAAAAATATATTTCCAAATTAATTGAGAATTTATTTTAAATATTTTTAATCATATTAGTGAACAGCTCATGTTTTTTGTAATATTCTAAGAGACCATTCCACGTAAGACACCATGCGCCTCCATGTCAACATTGACATCGCATGGAAAAACTTCACACCAAAGAGGATACATAACGAACGGTTTCTGACGCTCAAACAAGATGAAAGTGTAACCTAAAAACTGGTTCTAAGTGTAAAAAAAATGTTCCACTTCTGGTTGCACCGTAGAATATGAAAAACAACAAAATAGCAAAGACAGAGTACGTCGTCAGAAGGTAAGTGAAAAATGTAAGCAACACAACTGAACGTGCCGACGAGAACTATAAATACGACGTAACGATTCTCTATCGCTCACCGAACAACGAACGAGCAAAGCCTTTTCAAACTACTGAAGAAACAACCGCCGTTGATGGTGATCCGTAAATGATTGATTTATGTTGGTTCATTAAAATGTGATGGAAACTTCAACCGTACGATCCACACTTCTCACTAAGCACATGGAGCACAACTATGCACAAGACACCAAAGAAAGAGAGAGAGGGGAAAAAACTTAAAAAGTGAGTACTTGCACAAAATGCACTTTCAGCCATCTAAAATGGATAAAACAATATTTTTGAATGTTTTTGAAACTATTGAAATATTGAAGGTAGGTTCAATAGATCAAACTAATTTAAAATGGAATATTTGGTTTATTCATTTCGGGTGCAAACCAGTTGCCATCCCCTGGACAACTTAATTATATAAGCCACAGTTCATCAATCCTTCATTAAACTAATTTCCCAAAAACCATCTATATTCACGTTGACCCCCACCGTAACATATTGTGCCAACCAATCAATATCCTTTCGGGGAAATCTATTTCCTACCAACAGCGGGAACGTCACACTTTCCCACTGACACGGTGCATCACAATTCGGAGAAATAGAAAAACTCTAAAACCAATAAAGTTCATCACCGTAAACGCTTCATCTGCTGGCGCTGAAAACAGTGCATTTCCGGAAATGACAAAATTTTCTCACTGAAAAACAACATTAATAATTCACCTGTGTCAGGTGTAGGTTTCGCGGGTCAGTAACATTCGCTGTGCGTGAAGCTTGTCAAACCTAAACCAAACATCATCAGCAGTTATACGTACTGGTGCTTACGCTGATACGCTCGGAAACCCTAAACCAAATGCTCGACTGGAAAGGGACGAAAGGTAACACAAACAGCAAGAAAGCTAAAAAAACCCTCCATAACAATACGACCCGCAACCGAAGTACGCTACTTCATCTCCATATTCAAATCACTTCCCTGCTCGATGTGGGAAAGGTTCGCCCACCACAGCACCATCATCCAACCAATCGGAAGTTGCCGCTCTTGATTGCATTAGTGCCAAACACGGCCAACAAAAGCAATCGCCACGGTGCAAGGTGTCGGCACACACCTTGCACGGAACACTTCCGGAGGCTGGTTGGTTTTATCAGAGTGCGTGTGCATACACACCTAGATAAGGCATGCCGTATGTGCGTCGTACGCCTGCCATACCAAGCGCTCGGGCCGTGGTGTGAAGCATAATATTCATAAGGCGTAAAGTGTGAATTACTTGCACGTCTTGCTGTGTGTATTATATAATTATGCTAATGCAGTTGTGCTTTACGTTATATACAATATGCTTCTCTTTTAGGCTTTAAATTGATTGTTCCTGTTTCTTCGTGTACCATTGGATGGAGGCAATGTGTTTGCTTATTCTGTCTGTGATCTAAATTATGATTTCACGTTTTCAACTCATTTACGATAAATGATGGGAATAAGGAGCATGCAAAGAGCACACCAAAAAACACAAGGATCGAACGCCTTTTTGACACTTAGATACCTAAACAGTGTTAGTAAACCATTTCGAACGGTATGGACTTTTAAATGGGGAAGTAAATTTGCTCGTCGATATCAAACAAACTCAAAACGTCAGAAAGCACATCGTACGTAAACGCATCGTAATAGTTAACGGGTTTCTTGGTGACTTTTTGCTTCTTCGCTGTACCGAAAATCACTACCAGAACTTTAGCAAAACTTGAACCCATACTACGTCGCCTTCATGCAGAAACACTTCCAGCCCAACATGCATCTACTTTTCTCCCTAATGGCAACCGGTAGCCATACTGCATCCATCGGTCGATGAATGGATTCTCAAGCGCTTCCATCACACCGTAGGCATTTAAACCCCGAGAGACCTTCGGCACACATCGCGCATGAAAGGCATGAACCATCTCCATCGATGGGTCGGGGAAACATCAAAGCGAATCTGGTGACCGGCAAAGTGAACGAACGACCAAACAGGGCAGAAAAACAGCCCACCGTTGGTGTCGGTGACGGTCTATCTACACACATGCAGCAGCACCCGGTGGCGCTTATCAAAGATCAAACACGCACACACATACACACACGTACTGGCCGTACTGCAGTTTCCAAGCTGATGTAGAGCGATTTTTTACTCCTGTTATTTTGTTTCGGCGTGCTTGTTTTTATCCTCATCCGCACATCCGTACAATTCTATCAAGCACTACGCTGAAAGGATTTTCTTTTCCGATGTGGTTCCGAAAACAACAAACCAAAATGCGGAAAAAATGCTAAATCATGTCACAGCTTTCATTTTCTTTGCTTTTTCTATACGAAAAAAAACCTTCAATTTTAACTGTTTGCTTAACGAGGACAATTTCTTTTCGAAATTGTTCTGAATGTTTGTTATGATTTAGTACTTTTCATATTATTTCGTAAAAATTATAACAATAGTCAAGGTTTTTTTATGGTTGCAAATTTAGATATTTAATAAAAATTTGCCCCATCTAAAATATTTTTAAATTTCACCTAAGACTGCTTGGCTGATCAACGTCAACGTTGGACAAAACAAATAAAAATTGTTTGAATATTTAAATAAATAATAAAATCAATGAAGAAAATGCCTTGTACTATAATTGTTAAAATTGTTTAAATATTTAAATAAATAATAAAATCAATGCAGAAAATGTCTTGATACGGCCATTCTAACTGAGCAAACAGAATGAAGAAAATGCCTTGTATTATAATCTTCTTCTTCTTGGCTTAACGACCTCTAAGGTCACGCTGGCCATTTCTGGTTTACTAGATTTGTTTTTACCACATAACCGGATAGTCAGTCCTTGCTACGGTGGATTTGATCCTCAGACTTGTCGTTTTGAACCGGCGCCGTTTAACACATACACCAACGGGCCTTTCATATACTATAGTATATGTGGTATTAGGTATTTTCAGCACTATTAGGTTGACAATACGACCGTAATTCTCAATATAAAATAAATAAACAAAAAATGCTTTAATTTGGACGATTACTCACATATTTGTTGTACGCATGTTGGTTTTATTATTTATTTCATTTAGAACAACACACAAAAAATATTCGACTACTCATGATTCACTGATCCATGTCATACATTCCATTCCTGCTGATTGGAAAGGTAAGATTGTTTTTTTGTTTTATAATCCAAACCTAAAATAATAAAACATTTTAGAAGTATTTTAATTAGTTATTTAATTTTACTTATATCACTCAATCTTTGTAAATAGAAATGAAATTCATTTAAATTTTCCCCTCAACTATTAACATCGCAACGTTCAAGATCGTTTGGTATCGCTAACATATTCTCCTTTGTGCTCGAAGCTATCCATGCAAGGGTATAATTTGAATATTTTGATTAATATATCTCCATCGTTTGGAAACCGTTGCCCAATTTTCTATTCGGGCCTACCCGCTATCTAATCTGGAAACTAGAACAGAGACCACAGCAATACTACGATGCCGTGATTCATGTGATGCTGCCTGTTGGTTGCTGATCCTCAAAACCCCTTCTATCGAACCGAAAAGCAGTCTCTGGTCAATGGGTAAAATTCTAAAAGACTGATGAAATGGTCCACATGAACGGATCAACACGAGATGCGCTTCGAGAGGAGCGTCGCTTCGAGGGGAAAAAACCCCAAAAGGCTGGTGTGAATTTTAATTTATCACTCAACCAACCGTCAGTTGGTTTTGACAAACGTCGCAACTCTCGCTCGCTCCCGCCTTTTGGGCAGCACAAACCCTTTTGCTGAAGCGACTAGACAACTGCTCGACTCTCGCTAAAGGGTTGTCCCAGTCGGCTGCTGTTGCTGCTGTGGTTGAGAGTTTTATGTGAAGGGAAGAATAATGATACTTTTCCGAGACCTCTGGTAGCTGCTGGTCGCCGAACTAAAACGGATCATGACACCACCACCGAGCGCGTGCTGCCGCAACGGTTTATCCCGACCTGTGTGAAAACTGCACACAACAACAACAAGTGAGTCGCCCGTTTAACCCAAACTTTGTTGCATATTCTGATGGGTTTCAAGCTACTAGTTTGTGTTTTTTTTGTGCCTTCCACTATGCCACTAGACGCGAGATGGGCAAACGAAAAAAAAAAAACAAATATATATGCATAAAGAAATAAACACACTCATGTTCAAGCAGATAGAGATATGCTTCAACAGCTGATGTGCTTGTGCAAAATGCAGTGTCTATTTTATTCTTCCTTTTTGGACATCCTGTTTGCCTTCATTCAAGTTTGCTCGATTTCAAGTCATCGAAAGAAAGGAAGAAATAAAAACAAGATTGAAACGACATCAACGACAGTTTATAACGGTGCATAATGAAGCACAGTGGCTTCTTTTTTTTCGCTCTCTCCACTCACTACTTCTGTTTGCCATACGCTTCCGAAAAAGCAACGGATGTTCATTAAGAGTTAAATAGAACAGCAAGCCCACAGCTGCACACAGCAGTCGGTGCCGAAGGCCAGCACCAGCCTTCCAGTTATGCAAAACTTTAAAGCCAACACACAAAACGCCACGACCGTACGACAGATTCGGCACAATCTAATGTGCATTTAATGTGCCGTTTTAAGTTTGCTGGATGCATTTACCGGGAGCGAAGGTGCCACATCTTAATGCCGAAGAGTTTTGACAACGTCATTAATTATTTTTGGAGTTATTATTAATAGCACGAAATTGTCGCTTCCCAACACGAGGCTGGACTGAACGTCACTGCCTCGGTGCTAATGACTGCTTAATGGATGCGTTTTCTAAAAACGTGGTCTTAGAAATTGAACTCCACTGTCTCCATTAATAAAGCAATCCTAAAGTGGTAAAATTACGCTTAATAATTAAATTTTAAAATACGAAATGGAATAGCCTAATAAAATACCTAATCTTGACGAAAAAAAAATCAATCCTTATCATCATCAACCATTTCACTTATAGAAAACTTTTTTTTGACAAAAACTTGCTTCTCTTTTATCAGAAACGTTCGAAACATATCCATCTTTTATTGAATCACTTAACAAGCAACGTAGACGAAACGGAGAAAAAAAACAATCACTCCTGCTTTATGATGATGATATCGCATTAAAACGAAACTTTTTATTTCATTTTTTTCTGTTCACGTTCCGAATGAAACATTGCTTCTAGTTTGGCTTGCAGAAACGGAAAATGCAACAGGAACAACACTTTACGACGACGACGCGTTTGACTCGCGAGTCTCACCATTCGGTTGGAATACTAACAGCCACAGGCAAACACACATACATAAGCTAACTATACATACTGCATGACACCGCAGATGATGATGATGATGATGATGATGGTCATGATTTTGGCCTGGTGAACTTTTCTTGCTTATATGCTGAGACATTATCTACGCTTTAACGAGATAATAGTTTCCTTCTGCTGATGGTCGTCGATGTGGATGGGCCGACCCGAATTCACTCCCAACTACTGCAAATGATTTTTGTTTCCTTTTCTCGCTTTTATTTTTTTTTTGTTTTAGTAAAATAGCAAAATGGTGATCTTGGAACCACCACAGACCACCGACCACCACCAGTCGGAACAGCAACGAAGCATCGTTAGACATGTGGAATGCCAAAAAGCGCGACAATCTTCCTTTTTTTTACTGTTTTGCCACATTGGAAGCCAAACAAGATTGCCCCATGGTTTGCCATTTTCACAGTCCATTTCCCAAAAAACCGGAAACGAAACGAGTTGTCTGTTAGTGTGTGTGTGTGTGTTTTTTTTTTTGCAGATTTCCACTTTCAAAGTTTGGAAATCGTGCTCACTCGATTGTGTCCTCTTTCTACCCATTTATGCTGCTTGATTGTAGTTTGTTTAACCATTTTGTGCGTGCGTAAGCCTATGTTCTGTGGGTTGCTTTTCACACAACAATAATAATCCTTTCATATTTTTTTTTACTACTTTATCCCCTCTTTACCTATCTGTCCTCCATGTAAGCACGTGTGACAAAATGATAGCGAAGTGAAGGATTTTTAAAAAGGACGCTCCCGTCCGATTCCCCACACACTTTTTCCGCCACTTCGTTTTGGAAACGATAAAAAGTAATCCCCCCAACTAAAGCGGACTGCACTGCAATAAATGGTTGTGCCCATAGCACACCCAGTGCTGGCATTTCCACTTTGCCACTATCGCTTCCAGCCGTTCGTTACGGGCGTAAATCGGAACTGTGACCAAAAGTGTCGCTGCCTCGAATGTCACCGGGCAAGACACGCCAGTCAGTGTCTTGGAAATAATATTATCCCATTTAAAACTATTTTGCAGTGTCAGTATATAATCGAGCAGGACTTCTAGCAGCTCCCGTGACAGTGCACGGGTATTTTCTCCTTTTTTTGGGTAAAGTGCCGGGAAGTAGTAGCATGAAAAACAACAAGTAAAACTTCAAACCGTTTTTTTTCCTTCGTAGCTTGATACGGTTATCCGGTTGAATCCTGCTGTTTGCCCATCTCAAAATCAAACTTCCAAAAATGTAGCACACACCAGGAAAAAAAACACCCAAGAATTCAAGGCCCCATAACACGACACGGAAAAGTGGTGAGAACTGTAGAGAAAGGAAATCAACGAAGTAGAAAAAGAACGAGAGAAAAAAAACATTCCCGACAACCGGAAATGCGATTTTAGGGTAAGCATGAAAAGCTCACTCACATTGACCTTAAACTGGCTCCTTCATTGCCTGGCTGAAAGGAGTTCTAAGAATGAGTACAGCCCTAGGCACACACACACACCAACAAAAAAAAGACACAACAAGAACTCCATAGAGACGAATGGAGCAAAAAAAAAGTTTTCCCAACTCCGTACAACACTGCCTACACAGCCTAAACCCTAACCCCTTCGCAGTGACTTAAATGAGCTAAAATAAAACTTTTTAGCTTATCCCCCTTTTCGTCCGCATGACGAAACGATTGAGAAAAAAGAACGTTTGCTGTCAACTTTATCAACTCCACCGCTCGGTAGGATAGGGAGATCAACTACACTCGCGCCAACTTGTGTGTATGTTAGTATGCATCTTTTGGGACTTTTCCTCTTCATTTTCGCCTTAATTTTCTCACAACACTGCAACGTATTTTTTTTGTCGTTGTTGCGAAACATGTTGTTTTGGAACTAGCAAACCCATTTGACGGAACGGAACATTTCTCATCCCTCTGATAGATTCGCGTGCAAGCGCTACAAATAACGATGTTATCATCGGAAGTCCTTCCCAAGAAAAAGAAAACAACAACACAACTTTGCTGGGTCAGTCCAAACGCTTCCACCTACACCAAAAGCCTCAACCGTCCCCTTTTGACCTTAGCTGATTCTTCCACCGTTTGACTGGCGACGTCCATGTTGTACGGGGCGCTGTGCAACGAACTTCCTTTTCATGGCCGCTCATAAAAGTTCATCCCCCATTCCACAGCACACAAAAGGGGCGAAATAAATCATACCAATCACCGTTCAATCTGTTCCTGTCTGTCTGGCTGAGCTATCTTGGTTTGAGGAGCAAAAAGGGGAAAAATAAAACAAAAATACACACACACCCACAGCTAATGTTCCACCAACCCGGTGCCATTTCGTGGTACGGGAACGATGTTAGTGGAAAAGTTCGTAGTAGCACTTTCCGAACTGTTCCGTTGGGTTAAAAGTCGAGTGAGGCACAAAAAAAAAGTCCCAATCGTTTTGCGAAAAACGGATACGGATTCGAAACAGTAGGCAAGGAAACTAGTAAACAGGAATTCTATGGTTGCAGTTTGCCTGCACGGGGAGTCACTGGCACCGTGTCGAGAAGCGCCTAAACTGCCAACTCATAGGGCACACATCGTGAACACCAGAACTACAAAACGAAAAAAAAACATCAAAACTGCATCGGTACTAGGGCCACAAATCAAAAAGAAAACATTCGCCAACGCACTGCAAAGCATGGTTTGGTGCTGCTACATTCCTACTGCATCGTCGTCCATCCCGCTCCAGGAAACTCTCCGCTCCCCGTTACCTCAGGCCACCTCAAATAAACAAGATCTTTAAAATCCAATAAAACTTTTATATATTATCTGCATTTGAAATTTCTGCTCCCGTTGCACTCACCGAGCGACAGCTACTTCTGCTGATTTGGCAGATGAGTTGCTAGTCAGGCAGCCGTGACCCTTGCTGAAGGTGTACGTTTTGAGCGCAATACTAGCATTCGTGGTAGGTCTTGTGAAGCAGTATGCCAAAAATTGCCAACGCTTTCTTTCTACGCCTGCCATTGGGAGAATGTATGCACTCACGTGCACGTGGGCGGAAGAAGAACACCCGGGCCCAAGGGAACCAAGGCTAGGCTAGATAATAAAAAATTGGGTGGCATTAGAAGTGAAATACGCGTACCTTCTCCTCGTGTAGTACGCTCCAGAACAGTACCTCTTCAAATGGCAGTTAAAAACAATCCTCTTTGCTACGACACACCTAAAGCCTAGTTCTGGCGCGGGAGACAAACTTCCCCCGCCGCATTTGCGTCTGTGCTTACGAGGTGGCTATTTGTTTCTGTCGATTACCATCGTGAGCCGTTTGTCAGTCGCCGTAGAAGCAATCGAAGAAATGGTTTCAGAACTCACTGTGCTCTGTGGTCGCTTTTTCCCGAATGCGTCTCAAATGTGTTGCAGTAAGTTTGGAGATGCCACCGAACGGGAAGAACCTTTGAATGCAGAGATTTTGTGCTGCTGCAGTGTAGTTATGTCTGGGTACAAAAACCCCTTACTTGCAAACACACACTGTGACATCGTTCTGGGTCGCTGGTGGCTGATGGTGTTTGTAATTGGCGATCATTCGGAATGGAAACGCGGCAAACCCGCATTCATCGGAATTTGTTGGTGCATTGGCACCTTTTCTTCGTTTTGGAAGAAATGTTCATTGCATCGAACAATGCAAATTGCAGTTTATCATGTGTACAATTGATCCCGGATTTGATACGCAAAGGTACAGGAAGTTTGGTGTGCTGTTTCAATTAGTTACAATCTTACTGCAATTTGGTTCTACCACTGTGTCGGACACTGGAGAAAACATACCTGTAGAAGAAAGAGAAAAACAAACATTTTATTGTAGCAGTAAACTTTGGGGTAGAATTATTTAATTTATATTAAATAAAAAATATAACTAACACTAAACATTTAATATTTATATTATTTTTAATATTTTTTTTGGTTTCTTTATATTTTATAAAATTTCTACATTTTTTTGCAAACATCACAAAAAACAACGGAACATCTAACTTGTGAATGCATAGAAAACTCCGTACAAATTGATATCCCAAAACCACAAAGCTCATCACCATACGCCATTCAATAATCCCTTTTACAGCAAAACCGCCAGTGAGGACGATTTTATAGCTTTAGGAGTATAATACTATCACAGCTCGTTTTTCTTTTACCTCACATACTGACACACTGTCGAGTTCTTATTTCTCCAGAACAGCAATTCGTGCAAAGATCCATCTCAATTGGGACAAAACCCCGCTGGTTCGTTAAAATTTGCATTCAATTGCGATCTACGCCTGCAGCAAACATGGGGCACTTTTCGCTCCACTTTACGGCCACGTGCCAGAACACGACCAATTTGTGCACAGTACACAACCCTGCAACTGCAACGACTGCCCTTGACACTAGATCTCCTACTGCTCTTCTAGCTGTTTGCGTTGCGGAGAAGGCAGACCGGTGGGTGGGATGGAACGTGGGTCACCGTATTTGTTCAGCCATAACAATCCATTACAAATCTTTTCCCTTCCACGGTTCATAGTTAAACAAACATAACATGTGTGCTTCATGTTGTATTTTCGGCTTAGAACAGTGACGATGGTAACGAAACGGAATTGAACGTTTATAGGAGAGTGCAATCAAACGATTAAGTCGCCAATCGCGATATGATCTTCACCGTCGATAAAGCGATTGCAGTGAAAGTGTTGTGCGGTTGATGTTGATGTGGGTAAGTAAGTGATAAATAATTTGCTTTTAATTACAGCATAATTTCTGCAATTTAATACGTTGATATTAAAATTGGTAGTACTAAAGAATGTTATACAATTAAAATTAAAACATTAATTTATTTCAGATCAATTAGGAACAACCACGTGTTAATGGTGTCGTCAATTAATAAAAAAAACTACTTAAACACTCATATTTTACAATCAAACTAACCTCGTTTACATCAAATTAATGCTTTCCATTATAATACTTATTGACACGTGATGAAAAGTCAACAACATTTTAATTCATTCTCACATGCACATCCCATCGTTTAAGTTTTTTTGTGATCTCACAACAATGACTCGTTTTGTTTCATCACAAAATCTGTCACACAACCAACCGTCTGCATACCCACTTCACAGCTACACATTAGTCGCCTTTCTCCGTACAACTTAATTCATCGCGTGGTGCATTTATTTTGGTGTGTAAACATTCAATAAATCAAATCAAACAAGAAAGCTGAGCACTACAAACATCCTGATCATGAACTGCCGCTACCTCAAGCAAGAAGATCCCCACGAAGTCAGCGTAACGCACCATACCACCACGATCATTTCCAGTGTCACCGACTTCGTTCGCTCCCTTCTCTGTGCGACGTGACAATGTTCGGTATAGTACGAACAAAAAAAACTCACAAAACAGATTACAAAGAAGGCAAACGAAAGAACATACCTCCCGCGGCATTCTTGGGCCCGAAAATATTTGTCAAACCGGAGGAAATTCGATACGGAAAAGTACGGCACCACAGACCGGATAAGTTCATCCCTGTTAGCATATCTTGTGTCGTACGACCCCGGGTTGAACATCAACGCGCGAACAAATGAGTGATGTGTCTGGCGAGCGAATGTACGAATGTCTGGTCGACCGAGTTTACCCACACCCCATTATCACCGCGAAGAAGACGACGGTGACGAAACCTTCGAACCGTACCCGTCCTGTACCACTTTGAAGATGTGTGTCATCGAAAGCGGACATTACATTAGCATCTGCCTGTGTCCTTCCCAGGTTTTGGTACAAAGTCGTAACCTCTCGGTAAGTTTTTGCTTCTGTCCACCGAAACTCAGTACGGTAGCTAAATAATGACCGGCCAAGGCTAGAAGATGGCTAAACCTCTTGGGAGAATGGAAAACGGCCACAAAAAAATGGTTCACTTTTCCCCAAGAAACGAAGATAACGCATAAGGAAAAGTGACCGAACCTTAACGAAACGTCACACGAGGGGAACGAATGTGTTTGAAAGTGTGATTGAAAGACTTTTGATTGATGGGTTCTTGATGACATGGCCGTCCCTCGTTGGGAAAGTTCTTTCGATCTGCGGTAAACCAGATCTGCGGAGAGCTGGTCGTCCAAAGAAGACACCCCAGACACCTAATACGGGTGCACTTTCGGGGTCGTCTACAAGTTAGTACTGCTCAACGGGGGACAGAAAAAAATCTTTCGCACACAAACGCACACATACATACAGTGACTAAGATCCGAGGGGCCAAGAGTTCTTGTTGAACGATGGTTGCACGGCGCTCAAGAAAAACGCACAAAACGATTTGCTCGTCTTAGCGGTTAGAAATGGAACAAGATCAACAAATTTGCCGGTAGTCGTACACGTCTTAACGGATCATCTGTGGACTAAGAAGATAAAGCGAACATATGATGGAATGTCACCAGCAAAAACAGACACTCCGTGACAGACAGTCATAGAGTGCTCGGTGTACGAGGATTCTCATACCCTCGCTAGTGAGCTATCAAATGCAGTTCTCATTATTTCCGACGACTTTTACTGATGACTAACAATTTACTCCCTTACAATTTAGTGTCGTAGTGACGAAAGAATCAAGAGCATTTCCTGTTTTGCGTTTACTTCAAAATTCTCACTGGACTTCTTATTACAATTCCCGCCTTATACTTTAGGGCAGGTTGGAGGAAATTTCGATACCTCGCGTCTGTTATCTTGTTTAGGAAGATACAATCCTGAACAACGGTACAGTGTCTGAAGAAGGAAGCAAAAAAAACCTCGTACCCAGCAAAGCACCTTCTCCAAACACTGCAAGACTGAGTCAGTTTACTCGAGCCAACGGTGTGACTTCGCTAGCCGTGTGAACAAACAGAAAACCCAACAAGATAAACACTGGAACACGGTGACAGCAACAGCGACACCGGCACCGGCAGCAATGACAACGTTGTTCAACACCGTCGACATCATCGCCACACCGCCGCTAGATGGCCAGACGATGCGCTGAGTACGTTCGAGTCCACCACGAGTAGACGAGTCAACGAGAGATATTTGAGGTTGTTCGGCATGGTCGGGCACCAGGTCTGCGGTTACGATCGTGTTGCGAAGATGCGCTAAAGGCGTTACGTTATCACATCACGTGGTTGTGGCACTGATTGTAATCTACCGGGACGACGGTGGATGGACGGTAGAACCGTACAGATCGTACGCGAGGCGGGCATATGCTGCACCAGTACCGAATGGTAGCAAGTGGGTAAATTTACATGTGAAAAACCTTGCCACATCACGTTGATGGTGAAATAAAAACATAATTAAATTTTATTACTGTTAGTGAGAATTTTTTTTCGGAACATTATTATAGTATGTTAACAATCATAAATTATTCCTACTCCAAAGATAACATTTTGTATTCAAATCAAAATATACAAAAACGTGTAACACGTGTTAATTTTTTTTTTTTATTTTTGTCTATTAGACAACATTTTTTTTTTCAAAACTGCCATAAAAGTGAAGCAAATGATATGATTGTAACAAGTAACATGGCTATCAAATTTAGTAGCATTCTGGGACTAAACAATTATTAAACATTTTTTCATTAGATTTTTTTCAGTGTTGAGTTTGAAGCTATAGAAGAATGAACAATCTTTCATTCTAACTTAATTGTATCATATATAGCCATCCGTCTTGGTGTTCCATATGTAGTGACTAGCCTCTGAGAGTCCTGATTAGTCTGAGACTTTGCAACTACGGTTCTAATAAAGTCACTAAAATTATATCCGGTAAGCCAAGTGCTTCAAGAAACTGTATTGCAAAGCATTCAGAGTTTGTTATTATATTAGTTATTAATATTTTTATTAATAAATCATTAATATTGAACGTGATATTTATTAATGTCATTGGTACTGGTATTCGAACTATTGAAACCATGACACAATATTACTCTAGCTTGATCGCACGATGGCATTTTAGGAGAGTGTATTAATTTTTATGATGGATAATTGCACCGAAGGGAAAAATAAAACAAGACTCCTGGTACTTTTTTTCAAATGATTCGCAAAGTGTTAAGAAAAAACTATCAGTTTTTCTAACCTGGGTCACACTTCCATTGCCAGCCGAATCATTACGAACACATAATTTCGATTTCAAATGCAAAAAAATGTTGCTTAATTCGAAACATTTTTAAAAATTAAAAAGAAATGTTACATTTCTTTCCTGGAACACCAAAATCCCTGCTTGATAATTGCTCAGACATGCACAACCGAACGAAGGAGAAAAAAAGTCTATCTTGTTCCGAGAAGGAAACCTCCCAGCTATTTCCTAAGCACCGAAACAAACCGTTCAAATATTTACTTTCCGGCTCCAGGTCTCTGTTGTACGAACGCTTGTAACACATGTTAAACCCATGCCCATCGTACCAGACACACGTTCGCTAGAGTAAAGCTAGCTGGGAAGGAGTGAAGTGAAACGCCATTTTTATCACCACTATCATTTTCATCAGCATTGGCTGGTGTATGGTTAACCGGTGCGTTATGTTTCCAGCACGCACACAGACAAACACACCTGCAGTACAATCTTGGAGCACAGTTTTCTGGTACCGGTCAATTTTGTCAACCGCACGAACGAAGTTTTGAGTGTATCTTCGTGCGTATCATCCGCAAACGTTGTTACACATTTCTTATCAGTGATGGAATGACGGTCTGCCGGGTAGGTGTGACGTGCACAACAGCTGCACGCAACTAAGGGTTTGCGTTTTGTTCATCATGTCTGACTTAGTGAGAAGAAGGAGAAGATTCACCTGGGCCTGGTAACTATCACCATTTATCGTAACGCAAACAGCGATGATCGATTCTAGGGATTTTGAGCAACAAAAAAATACGTGTTCCAAGATATAAACCATGAGAAATTATATTTCTTATGATTTTATCAACAAATGTTCAAACTCCACACACTGAAACGCACGGTGGAACCGTTGCAGTGCTGGTCTCGTATAACCACGATTCTAATTGAATTCGATGCATCAGCTCGCGGCACACGGGAAAGCGAAATCCCCAAATCCAATTTGCGAACTCCACTACCTAACGCGACCAGTGGCCAATTTATGGCCGGTCCGAACCGAACGTGTACACGAGACAATAAATTTCGCGAGCCGCTTCATTATCAGCCGGTTATCGAAATTGCTATTAAAAACCAGATGCTCTAAGCCAGCTGCAAAACCAAACCCAAGCCTACCGGGACACACTCTTGCGCAGCAAACCTTAGACACCAAACCCGGACTACAACCCCGTTCAATAATAGTCATCACTGTCCGTTGCGTTCCACTGCCGCTACCGCCAGAACGGTGGAAAAATAGCATCCAAACGGGTACAATGATGTTCAATATAATAATAATGAAGCCTTTGCTGGTTCATTGCAGCCGTGTGAGCATCATAATCGTGAGGGAATGGTTATCGGGTGTGGTTGAAGCACCGGAAAATTCGTTCGAACCGCATCATGAAGCCAAACTGCCGAACGCATATCCTGGCGCGGCACACCAACTAATCGAGTACCGAAAATGTTCGCAATAATTGCAACTAAAAACTTACTACTGCACCGCGGCTAAAGCCGTAGTCGCATAAAGTGCATCACAATCGCCTCTGCAACAGCTGCAGTACGTGTGTGTGTATGTATGTGTATACGTGTGTATGTGGCACATTCATATCGCTCTTTCTCTACTACTTCACGCTCCAACGGCCTTAGTACATCCTTTTTAGTAGAGCTTCTCTATTCGTAAGCGTTCCTTCCAGCAACTCCTCTTCTTCATCCGATTGAGAGGGAAAATAAGTGGTCTGAAGCGTTCGAATGGGAGCGAAAGAAACAAAATGCCGAGATAACCTCCAATCTGATTAAAGTACATAATACTGCGCTATAAAATAGAAATTAATCCGATTCAATTCCATGTTCGGAGTGCGATGCAATCGAAAATAAGGCAGCCCCCTCCGGTCAGTTGCAGTTTCGTCGTAGGTTCGTGCTGATAAAATTAGAATAAAAACTGTTTTATTTATACCACGTTGCAATCTGCACTTTCCCGGTGCCCTTAAGGTATTCGGCAAGAGTACAATGTTGCTGCTGTGTAAACAAATGGTTTGAAGCAATACTTTCCATACCGTATTTGTGTATTCATTGTGCCGTGAGTTTCGGAATCAGTTCTGTTATTTACACTATGCGGTTGGAAAGTAATACTATTGCATTTGTAAATACTAAGAGCACCAAGTAGCAAGTCGGAAAGTGAGAATGTTAGCGCTTGAGGCTACACTTCATTGGTTCTATATCACAAAACTGAAATTCAACATAGTTTTTAACAATACTTTGAAATTAAAAGGCATAATTCATTAACTTCAAAGCGGCCTACGACACCGTAGATCGGACCGAACTATGGAACACCATGCAGGAGTACGGATTCTCAGGGAAGCTGATACGGCTGTTGAAGGCACGGGGAATCGTTCGAATCTCATCTGAGGCAGGGGGGCGGACTCTCCTGGTTACTGTTTAACATCGCCCTGGAAGGTGTCATGCGAAGCGTGGGCTTCGACATCCGGGGTACGATTTTCACCCGTTCTGTCCAATTACTTGGATTCGTGGATTAGATCGACATCATCGGACGGACATCTGCGTACACCCGACTGAAACGCGCGGCCGACAGAATTGGATTGAGGATCAATGCGATGAAGACAAAGTACCTATTTGTCGGAGGCACTGACGGAGGCGTGATAAAGCCCGACTCGGAAGCAGAGTATCAGTTGACGGCGACGATCTCAAGGTGGTAGAGGAGTTCTGCTACCTTGGCACGATCGTTACTTCGGACAACAACATGAGCAGTGAAATCCGAAAGCGTATTGTTCAGGGAAATGCCTACTACGGGCTCCACAAACTCCTGCGATCCAGAAGGCTCCAGCAACACACGAAATGCACGATATATCGCACACTGATACGTCCGGTAGTCCTCTACGGGTACGAGTCCTGGACTCTGCTAACGGAGGATGCCAATGCACTCGCTATTTTCGAACGGCGGCTTCTAAGGACTATCTTTGGCGGTGTATGCGAGCAGGGCGTGTGGAGAAGGAGAATTAACCACGAGCTAAGTGAGCTGTTTGGTGGTGCAGATATCATGACACTTGTCAAAGCCGTAAGGTTGGGGCACGTGATGAGGATGCCGGACCCATATTCCACCAGGAAGGTGCTCGTCAGCGATCCGTGGCACGTGGCGGAGAGAAGCACAGCGAGCTCGTTGGTAGGATCAGGTGGAGTCGAACCTGTCGGTGATCGAAAGCAGCCGTGTGTTGAGGACAACACCCATAGACCGAGTTTCCTAGAAACGGATTGGTGACCAGGCCATGGAGCACGCCAGGGAAGAAGAATTACAATGAAAGTCTGAAGACACTTTCAAATGAATCTGCATACCAACGTTTCCCTGGAGTCCAAATGGATCTGCATCCAGTTGCTGGTGAGACGTCAACGCGAGTGGTTGTCTTTCCGTCCTAAAGTGTGACACTCAGTTTTGGAATTCGGTGTTTCTGTGTGAGGACGTTAGTTCAAGTGTGTTTGTGCGATCGGGATCGAACTGTTTTGTGGTGCAGACACCAACACTAAAGAGAACACAAGAAACGTATAGAGTAGTGCACAGCCTGTTTTAACAGGAACTAAAAAATGCAGGGGGCACCAGCAAATGCTGGTTTCCCCCCGCTCGGCGGGAGGGAGAAAAGAGATAGGACTCTTCCATCATATATGGATAAAAACAATGAGTACGGGGAAAAGAGATATCTGATCCTACGGTCCTTGGAGGGCAAACCGCTACCCAAAAATCCGTGGATCTACAGTGAGACAATCAAGAGGGTAAACGGAAAAGTGGAAAGCGGGCATGCGGTTGATCTTCACAACTACATTCTAGAAACGCGATCCGAAAAATCATTCTCTGAGCTACAGAAAGTGAATACGCTTGTGACCGGTGAAAAGATAATCATTGAACCCCACCCGAGCTTCAACTCTGTTAAATTTGTCTTCACATGCAGTTCAATCTCAGAAATGTCCACTGAGGAAATAAAAAAATATCTGGAAGGAGATAATGTAACAGACGTTTACCGGTTCAAGAAGCAATCAAATGGACAACAAATACAAACAAACTCGTACGTAGTTACGATGCAAGCTGTCAGGGTACCGGAATACATCTACATTGGCATGGAACGTGTTAAGACGCGTATCTACTACCCTCGCCCTATGCGTTGCAATAATTGCCTAATGTTCGGTCACACCAAAAAGTTTTGCAAAAAGAATCAGGCTTGCTCGAACTGTGGAGGAGATTTCCATGAAAATTGCTCCAACCCGATCAGTTGCTTAAACTGCAAAAACCCGCACAACGCTTTTGACCTGAAATGTCCGTTCTACCAAAGGGAGACTGATTTGATCAAAATAAAAATAGATCACAACTGTTCTTTCCGCGAAGCACGCACTATTCTGCAATCCCATCAAAAACATAACGTGGAAACAGTAGCTAGCGTTGTTCAACAAAGGCTAAACACAGCTCAGATTCCTGATCCAAAAGACAAGATAATAGAACAACTCTCACAGTCAGTGAACAAATTACAAGCAGAAATAGCATATCTCACACTTACAATCACACAACTAACCGCCAAAAAGAGTGATACAAATATTGAAGTAAACTCCTCGGGCACTGCAATAACTGACACAAGTAACACTATTTCAGACAACACCACCATCACAAATAACAATCTCCCAGACAACACCAATACAACTACAAATCCGAAACATCAACGCTCCTCTAGTGAAGAGACACAAGAAGAATTAACCACTACAAAGAAAACCAAGAAAAAGCAAAAAAACAGTTAGATACCTCACACAATACTCAAATATTCCAATAAGATTGCGACAAAATATGTCTTTTTACCTTTCGTCGTGGATCCAGTAAGGAAAAGCAATGTCAATGACAACGTCAACAACAGAGTTACAAATCCAATGAGAAATTTTATCTTGAATTGGAATATCCGTAGCTTCAACAAAAATATCGACGAACTCAAACTTCTAGTTTTCAAATATCAACCGGAAATTGTTACACTACAAGAATCCTACATCTCTGATAGATTCCTGACGCACTCTCCGCTTAATAATTATACTTGGCTTTCAAAAAAATCCTCGATTACACATCATAGCATCACTATAGGAATTAAAAAAAAATTACCTTTTAAACAGATGCCTATTAATACCGACATCCCCACACTTTGTATACATATAACAACCCCGTTTAATATACACATAGTATGCACATATGTTTCTCCTAATTCTAGTTGCGACATAAGTTCCGAATTTCAGAAAATATTTTTTCAAATACCATCTCCTATTTTAATAATAGGGGACTTTAATGCCCAACATAAAGAGTGGGGAAGTCTCATCACCACTTCACGTGGCACAGATATAGAAAATATTTTAACGCTGAACCAAGCTCTCACATTAACGCATAATTTTCCTACACGTATAGATCCAAGTACTGGAAATAGCTCAACAATAGACCATTGCATTATATCATCCGCAATAGCAGCAAAATTCTCTAGTTTCTCCGTTAAAGATCTGCATGGTAGTGATCACTTTCCAATAATAGTCCAAATAAATGAAATCCCAATCAATAATTTACAACTTTCTAACAGACCCAGATGGAAGTATGAGGAAGCAAACTGGGTTGAATACTATAAATTTCTTGAAAATATTCCATGGAATGCTATATCAGTTAACGAAACTAGATTAATTGAGCTGATACATGAAGCAGCTCAAAGTAGCATTCCCAAAACTAATGGTATTCCGCCAAAAAAGTTCGCACCCTGGTGGAACAAAGAAGTTGCTCTAGCAATAAAAAATAGAAGGAAATGTCTCCGTCAACTAACGAAACACCGCAGAACTGGCAACATTGCTTATAATGCAAATGTTTTCTTGGCCAAATTTAAAGAAGCAAACCAAATCGCTAAAAACATGATCAAACAAGCTAAGGAACAAACATGGGAAAAGTTTGTTAATGAAATGAATCCATCTATTTCATCAAAAGAACTGTGGAGAAGAGTTAAACAACTAGGAGGGAAAGGCTCTAAACCAACTATCCCAATTTTAAATCCTCGAAACCCTATAACAAATCCTGTTGAAATAGCCGATGCTTTCGCGACACACTTCAGTTCCATCTCCTCAAACAATAGCTACCCTGATAGTTTCCTAAAATATAAAACTAAATCGGAATCTAAAACACCTTCTTTCGTCACACCCTGTAACATAGAATACAACAATCCATTCTCTATTGAAGAACTCCAGTTCGCTCTTAAGAAATGTCGTGGTAAATCAGCTGGACCGGACGGAATCGGTTACCCTTTGCTACAACACTTACCAATATGCGCTTTGAATTACCTTTTAGAAATTTACAATAATATTTGGAAATCCGGAAAAATTCCCAATCATTGGAAAAATAGCTTCACCATCCCAATTCCCAAAAACAACAGAAATCCACACGATGTTGATAGTTTTAGACCGATATCGTTGATAAATTGTATAGCAAAAATCTTAGAGAGGATGGTAAACAGAAGATTATGCCATGAGTTAGAGAAAAGAAAACTACTCCACACTAGCCAACATGCCTTTCGTAAAGGTTATGGTTCAGAAACTTATTTTGCAAAACTTGAGGAATTACTGTCAAATGCCAACAAAAAGAACTGGCACTCTAACCTTGCAATTTTGGACCTTGCGAAAGCCTATGATATCACATGGCGCCATGCAATACTGAAACAACTTTACAACTGGGATTTTCGAGGTAATTTACCGGGATTTATTGCCAATTTCTTACTGAACCGTACATTTTCCGTCATTATCGGATCATGTCTATCACAACAGCATACGTTAGAAAACGGAGTTCCACAGGGTGCCATACTATCTCCCACCCTTTTTATAATCAGCATTCAATCATTATTCCAATTCATTCCTTCCAACATTACACCTCTCATATATGCAGATGATATTGTTCTTATATCTTCGGCATCCACAAATTCATTATCCATCAACCAACTACAACTAGGGATAAATAGAATAAAACAGTGGTGCAGCTTAACAGGGTTTCAAGTTTCTCCAGAGAAATGCAAAATCCTTCATATTAATACAGTTAAACAAAAGAACAAATCATTCAAATCCATACCCATTTCCTACAATAACTCAACAATTCCAAAAACCAGACAAGCAAAAATTTTAGGTATCACATTTGATTCTAACCTTTCATTCCATCCTCATTTCAAAAACATAAAAAAAATTACAAAATATAGCATGAATTTATTCAAAATACTAGGAGGTGGTAGTATAAGAGCCTCTCGGTCGATTCTCCTCCGATTACTTAACTGTTGGATGTTACCTAAAATCTTATATGGAACTGAAATTCTTTCACTTGAAAAAGATAGGTTCAATAAACTTCTTGCTCCTGCATATCACACAGCCTTGAGGTACTCCTCAGGAGCATTTATTACGAGTCCCATAAATTCACTGCTATGTGAAAGTGGACAACTTCCTTTCGCCTACCGAATAACCCAACACTTAGTTAATTCAGCACTTCGCTGCATAGAAAAAAATCTCCATTCAGTTCCCCTTGTACAACGGGCTAATACAGATTTCTACAATTTAACAGGCATACCCCTTCCAAGAATCCTTAAACTTCCCAGCACAGTCGGCCGTCCTTGGAATCAACCATTACCAAAAATCGACTGGACTATGCGTAACCTATCACGGCTCAACACAAAACACTTTTTTCAATCATTCTGCGATCACATACATAAACACTATCAAAACCATTATAAAATTTATACAGACGGATCTATCCACAATCAATCAGCTGGTTGCGGAATTCATTCTTTAAAATCAAACTGTGCCATCAAGCTTCCAGATAACACCTCTGTGTTTTCAGCCGAAGCAATTGCTGTGGGTTTAGCTATTGAAGAAGATACAGAAGAAAACACCCCAAACGTAATTTTCTCCGACAGCGCCAGTGTTCTAACAGCGTTAGAATACGGATGTACAAGAGATCCACACATACAAGCAATAGACCTATCCTCTAAACTCAATAATATATCCTTCTGCTGGATTCCTAGTCATGTTGGTATACCTGGTAATGAGGTAGCCGACAGACTAGCAAATGAAGGCCGAAGGTCCAGCAATATAAACCATCACCCGATATCAAAAAAGATGCTACCAAATCATGCAAACTTCTGTTATCCAAATCATGGCAAAAATCTTGGCAAAACGAATTGGACAATTTGTTAAGAACAAACAAATTATCAATACTTCCCTGGGAAGATCACCCATGTCATAGTAGCCAGAGACTACTAACTAGGTTGCGAATTGGCCACACTAGACTGACCCATAGCTATCGACTAAACAAAGAACCTCCACCGACATGTCCCAATTGTGGTGTACAAATCACAGTTCGACATATCCTAACGGAATGTTTAGCATATAATGCCGAAAGAAAAATATGTGATCTAGATGATAATATTGATACGATACTTTCTTCAGATCTAACCGCTCAGAAAAAAGTATTAAAATTCATCCGCCTAACTGAACTAGACAAAAAAATATAAATAATAACAAATAAGGATACAAAAGGATTTAAATCCGTAAAACATAACAAAAGAGAGGAAAATATTAAATCCTGTGATAAATTCGACTAAAATTAACTTAGTCTACCGTCACTTAGGAAAATGGTCCGAGTTACCGCACAACTCAAGCTGCAGGTAACTGGACGGTAATTCTTGCTTTCCAGGTTTCAGCCCGTTACCTTATTTTATTTTATTTTATTTTTTATACTTTATTGGGTTTTTATTTTATTTTATTTTATTTTATTTTATTTTATTTTATTTTATTTTATTTTATTTTATTTTATTTTTTATTTTTTTATTTTTTATTCAATCTCTTTAGTTTAGTTATTGTATTTATCTATTTTATTTTATTTTGTTTTTATTGTATTTTTTTTTTCTCGAGAGACGAAAAAAACTACCGAGTTTTAAAGTCTCTATAATATTTCAACAACAACAAATGGATCTGCATCGTTTTTGGACGACTTATTTGAGGATCACTTTCAGTTTATGAGTCTTATACTTCAATGTCAATTCGGTGTTCAATATATTCAATGTCATAACGCCACATAAAACGCCCAACTGACGTTCAGAACAATGCCTCTGACTTTGATACTTCTGGTGTTAAGTCCTTTGGATAAGATCCAGCTATACAAACAGTAGATCAGTAGATTCGAAGAATCATATTAACTGCAACCAAAGATCCACATATGTTTTCGAGTGACGTCAAAACGTGGTGCTCATCTTTAATTATTATTTCTGAAATAATACTCTGGGAAGTAATAATCTGGAGATACATGTCACTCGTGGAGTTATTTGTCTGTAAATCCCAGCTGTACCTATGGAAAATCTAAAAAGTCTCTGTTCCTACATTCAAACACTATCTCTTTCTCTCTCTCTCTCTCTCTCTCTCTTCTTGTCTCAACGACCTCTGCGGTTATGCCATAGCTTATTTAACTTATTTTTACTACATAGCTAAATAATCAATCCTTACAACGGCGACGGTCTAGATGGGATTTGATGCCCGGTACTGTCGTGTGGAACCCGAGCCCGATAAAAAATATGGCTATGATAAGTTAACATAAACATAGCTACATCTTTCATGAAATCACAGGTTCTAACATGGTTTTGCCCTTTGTCTCACTTCAAATGTTTTTCCTTTGAGATAGAATATTCGATTACTCGGATTGTGATTTAACAACTTCTTAATAAATGTATTTAAAACCACAAAAAACCCCACCCTCATTTCGTTTCCCGTTTCCCCACACTAAAACCCAACAAACCGGAAACGATACAACGTATCAAATGGTGATATTTTCTAAATGATGTTAATAAGTCTCCCGGGAATCTGAAAATTGACTTCGTGTAGCTTCCAAAAACCACCATTCACCCTTCCACCGTCGGCCAATGTCGCACCGGGAAAATCTGAAGGGATTTGCTGAATGGGATTTGGCTTTTGGGTTACGGGATGGTAAAAACCATCCGATGATGGTTGGATGGTTCACGTCCACCACGTAGCAGTAGTACGGTGTGGGGCAGGCGAAGGCCGATATGGCAAAACCCGGTACGAACGTGCTCGGTAGCAATTACGTGCACACCATAGACAGGGAGATACGAAATGGTACGGGCGTGCACCAGAATCGTTTAACCCTTGAGTGTGATGAAGATGGATGGGAATTACTGCCGTAGAAAACAAAACAAAAAGAATATCGAAAGAATTCCTTTTTTACTTCAAAATTAAGTAAAAGTAAGACAATGCTAAAAACAATGAAATGTAAAACCGAATTTTTGCAAACTCTGCCACCTTCACAAAAACCAGACCAATTGACACATTAAAGGATATAAAACCCTGGCACACATTTTGATACATTGTTAACCACTCTAAATACCCGATAGCTAAACGAAGGACGACGTGCCGCCCACCCGCTTTGTTCACATGTGCGTGCGTGCGTGCGTGCCGCACACCGAGTTTTCCACTCCTTTTTGTGACGGGGCGGAAAACAATCAACGGCCGTTGTCGTTAAGCAAAGACCAGCGTCAAGCAACGATTATTACGTACGCATAAACGCTCGTACACTTCAAACCGGAAGTGGAATACAATTTTCGATTAGATTTTCAAACTGCAGCATTATAAAAGGAAGGATATGAACAACACCCCTTCCGCACTGCTTACAGTACAAATAGCCCAATAAACGTTAACGATCCGATAATGTTTTGCCATACTTCCACCCCGTTGCTCTACATCCTCGTGTACCAATTTTGGTCCACTTTTCTCACAGCTTGCATCAATCGCTGGTAGAGTGTTTTTCGCACCCAGTACCACACTCACTGCTGCTGAATTTGTTTCCCCGGTTTTGGTATCCAACCACCGTCAAACCGATTCTCGCAAGCCACAAGCCGTTAATACACAATGCTTCCAACCACGTGCTTGATGCTCGGTGTGTTGGGATTTTTTTTTCTTCTTTTGTTAACCAACATCTACATTTTTATCCTCCCATTGTTCACTAGAGAAAACTGGTCTGTACCATCTGCCAGGGCGTTGATAGCAATCCTTAAGGTGGAGTCTTATTCATACTTTTCGTCAGCTTTCGATTCTGCTCAGGCGGGATCGTCTGAGTCTACTTTTGGCGTAAGGAGTTTTTATTTTTGCTTCACGCTATCGTACCTCAAACGAGGCCCCCACCAACCATTGCACAAGGCGCAGCAGATTATTAAAATTTTGCTCCCCATTCCTGAAATCGACTTTTATGGAAGTTTTATTAATTTCTCATCCTCGAGAATCGTTTTTCCTTATTTTTTTGTGGCGAGTGCCGCTCACTAGTGGAAATGTTTCAATGTTCGACCGAACTCGATATTATCTTGCTCGCGCGCTCGAGACGCTATAATATCGGATGTACTTCAGGTGGATGGGATCTTATCGCAGATTCTCGTGCGTTCATTGCGCACTCCTTCGCCACCCAGCCGAATGCCGGTCGGCACGTGACTTTCCGGCTGCAACTGTGTGCACAATATAGTGTGCCAACGCGACCAAGACGCGCTCTAAACACATCCCGAGTTTGTTGGGAAACAAAACAAATCATCAGCAAACACATTTGCCAGCATCAATGCCACCTCACGTACTCTACATTTTCAGTAGTAGTTCGCGGAGTTCGTTAACCGCATTGGCGAAACACACTCGTCGTAACCCGTGTGTGAGATATGGCAGGCGATGAAATATTCTCTTTCACGGGGTAATATGTGGGGAAAAAATCCACCAAGTTCCTGTGTCTAACGGACGATAGGCACACCAGCTAAGCGGATGTGTACGGATTTTGTACCTCGGTGCTGTGTTCTATTTCAATTATTATCATGACCGAGCCGCAGTGCTGATAAGGGATGGTTTACCCTTGCGTCATTTAAGCGGCAAACTTACATGTCTGCCCACCACGAGCCTTTTCCCTTACCAAAGCCAACCACGTCCGACGCTGCAGATTGTGCAGTATCGGAAAGGAATGTGAACGACCGGTTCCAGAGACCAGAGTGTCTGGTCGTGTACGTCACGTTCCACCTCCTCCCCTTCCCCCCGCAAAACCTGGCGCACACCTAATCGATATGCAAATGGCGAATAAAATGGTTAATTAATTACACTGTCAGCCCAAAATTTCCGGACCACACCCTAGATTCTTTAGACAGACTACACATAAATCATACACAGGCACTGGGAAAGTTTGCCATTGTTAGACATCTTCAAAAATGCATCAACCCGACATCTGTAACTGAAGGAAGGAACCAGTACCCACCATTCCGGTGTCCGGTGTACGACGCGTTGCCTCGTACCGGTGTTGCACGATAAGCACGATATGACTGCCAAACCTTCCATTTTTTTATCACATACGCATTAAAACATTGCGGCCGGTGGCGCAGCACATGGCGCACTGACAATCGCAAACGAACAGTTCATAAATCATTCCTTCGAACCTTCCGTTCCCGTCACACGCTGTGTGTGTGTGAGTGAGGCAATGAGTGAAGTAGTGAGTTCTTTTCGTTCATCGGTCCATCACGGCACGTTTCAAATGTCCAACTTTTGTCACAAGTGGAAGACATTCTGTTTGAAGCTTATAATATAAATGGCAATAAATGTTAAGTTTTCATTACATTGTATCCGATATATTACACACAATTTAATAAACGAAACACACATCGCGTTTATCTATCTACTATCCTTTCCTAAAGATAAGTTTGCCATTTGTTGTGCATGTTACGACATTCTGCTTTGATAAGCATGGCGTTTTATCTTTGTGGACTAGATTTATTTTCACAGTAATATTTAATTTATCAGTCTTTGATTTTATTTTGGCTGAAGACTGTTGCTAATTTCATTAAACAATGTTTACGTTTAGAAGGCTCGATATGTGTTTATTTAACATTATCCTTTTCTTGAAAACCATATTCTTATTAATAAAAAACCTATTCGTGCTTTGATTATTGCTAAACAAGAATATTTCCCTTGATGTTCTTAAAGAACACGCAGACGTATGAATGAAGACGAAGACAGAACATCATAATTGCTACCTACATATATGCACATACCAGCATTTTGACCTGCTTGCAATGAACTGATAAGACGAACAAGACTAATCTTTATTAGTTTCATTTTCCCCTGATGGTGAGGTGGTAATCATTACTGCGGCAGGGTAGCAAAAATCACAACCACCCTCTTGACTGTTTACTGCCGGCATCCGATCACCTCGCACACCGCGCCCTAAACGGTATGTATGTTTATTTGCATTGTCAGTTAGTGCGATGTTAGTACAAGCTAACTACCCCCGGACAGACCGCAATGGTGCCGGAGTTTGTTTGCTTCCCGTAATGCGTCAGTCAATAATTGTACGCCGAAGGTCTGGGGATGCAATCACGCTCGTGTTTGACCATGCAGGATGTGGAGCATCTTTCAAGCGTAAACCCCCGCCCTGGGGAAAAGGAAGTTGGGTAATGGTTTGAAGACTAAATTTCAGTTTCGAACATACTTTTCGTTGTTTGGATGAAGTAATGTTAAGCTTAATAGATTTCCATCAAGACTCTTATGACTGGAGTATAATTGGTAGGAAGCTGACATTGATGATGTCTTTAGTCCTTTTTGTTACCAATTGCTGTTGCACAACTTGTTCACAATTTAACGAATTTTCATACAGAATTAAACACCTTGCACTTTATGGTTTTGGCCAATTTAATAGTAATACGAAGTAGTAGTAATTTGAATACGAATTTTGTAAGTAATACGAAGTAGTAGTAATTTGAAAAAGTAAGTTACAAAAGTGGGAAAATATTGTCAAACCATTCGAGTACATGTCGAGTAGTAAGAAAAAACTAAGTAAGTAAGTAAGTAAGTAAGTAAATAACTGCTTCTACTTCGTAAGTAAGTAAGTAAGTTAGTAAGTAAGTAAGTAAATAAGTAAGTAAGTAAGTAAGTAAGTAAATAAGTAAGTGAGTAAATAAGTAAGTAAAAAAGTAAGTAAATAAGTAAGTAAATAAGTAAGTAAGTAAGTAAGTAAGTACATAAATGAGTAAGAAAGATTAAGTAAGAAAAGATTAAGATTAGGTTTATGAGGTATATAAAAGATTTTCAGAGGAATAATGTATGTTTTTATACTTAGAAAAAAAAATTATAATGTCTCTATATGTCCAGAAAAAAAAACTTTTAAAATGAAATTATTATTATTAGTATTAACAAGTCGTTAGTAATAAAGGAATAAATTCATGATTTTTTCTAACGAAATATTTACATATCAAAATAATGTTGCAATAAATTTAAATACAATCCTGGTAAGAACTAACGTGTCGTTTTTATGTTTTTTTTTTCTTCACGTATCAACATTCGCACTATCTAAACAATTAATTAAACAAACAAGAAGATCATTCATTGCATTCTTACATTATCGACACTTTCTATCGATAAGGCTGGCGCGAATAAACATAATCAGCTTCCACATTGAATGGTACTTGATACCAGTTTAAATTCTACCCAATCGGGCAAAAACACTTCAATAGAAGAAAAAAGAAACAAAGAAATTTCTTTGCCGTTCGTTCTAATCGAAAAAAAACAACGTAGATCGTGTACGGGAAAAATATGGATTCAACGACGAGTAAAAACCATCTACCGGAAGCTTACTGAACGATGGTCGCTGCTCTAGATTGCAATCGATTGAAGGTGGTAAAATTTCCCTCCCGGTGTGAACCATTAATTTTATCGCGTTCGCTTTAATCGAAAATTTGGCTTTTTTCCCACCGTTCCCTTTCCTACCGTTTACCTCAGCTGACCAACCCGTCCAACCCTTTCCTGTACCGCCACAGCATACGACCATCTCGTTCTGACTCTTTCTCTCGGGGATTTTTTTTACGACAACATCAAAACAAATTAATCCATTTTAAATCGTCCGAACAGCAGCCACGAATACCGGCAGGGATCCTTGTTTGATTTTCTTCGTTCCATTTATTCGCTACCGATGTTTCTCTCTCTCTCTCACTCTGGCCAGATGGCACATTTCTTACCATGTTGCCCTTTTGCTAACATTTTTCCCTTGTTTTTGCGCGCACAGCACCAAACCAAACCGCATACATTTTTCATCCCTTGTCCCAACACACCAGCGGAAGCGAACATGGCTCCACACTCGATGATGAACGAATGAACAGCGCGATGGACGGATGGATGGATTCGTCAAAAAGGCTGATTTAATTTTGCTTGTTTTGGTTTCCCGTTCAGCGCGCATTTGGGTTGTGTGTTAAAATCGCGAACCTGTTAGTGTGCTTATGTAGGTGTATGTGTGTGTGTATGTGCCTGAGTTTTTTTTGTTTTCAACATTTTTCCCTTCATTATTGCACGACACCCACGAGCAGGATTTGTCCACCTTTTCCCTGTCTTTCTGTCCCACTATGCCGAACCACCGAAAGACTTTGGATTTCGTTCTACATTGTCGATCCGAAATAAAATTGTTTCCTTTCGACTGAGTTATCGATTATCACGGAAGCGCAGCACACTGATGAATGAAAGTGGTCGCTACAGATGAGCGAAGCTGCTTTCAACCATCCCGCAAAACGGTACACCGCACTTGTTTTAAGGTTGTTCGTTTGCCTGCAACAGCTTTAAACAATGAAGAAGGAAAAAAAACACAAAACATGCAAGATTGGTTTCGATAAATTTCCACCACCTTTAAACATTTAGTGCTGCTCCTTCAAAGGCAAAAGCTCATTAAACCATTCAAGCGTAAGCGTCTCAAAGGTAAGGAGTTGGGAATGAGTTTTCTTCACACATTTCCTTGGACTTCACCATTATAGAGATGAGGAAAACAAATTTATACCTGTCGACAAGGCTAAAATGGATCGCTTTTTGAGTCGAGTAAAAAACCCATTCCTTATTGCCCTGTACTTTTAACATTTCGCCAAGCATAATAACATTCTTCTTGTGGTACCAATCAATCACACTCATTGACATTGTTTTCCTGCAGTTTATCAGTTTCCATACTTTATAAAATTGTTTAAAAATCCTTCTACGTTTCGAACGCTTTTAATGGGGCCAATAGGCTAATGGCGATGAATTAAATTTTGATCGCCTGTAAAACTCTCTTTAAATTCGATACAATAGCTTAAAATAACGATGTCATCAAATCTGCCTTACGTTTCCGAACCCGAACCAAGACCAGACGCACGAACAAGGCCTGGGTTCTGCTTACAGTTCAAGCGCATCGAACCGTACAAGGAAAGAAAAGCAACGAATCTTGTTAGTCAGAAAAAGCAAAAAACGGAAAACCCCGTAGAAGCTGTTTCGGTGTTGAGGCGAATCTTTGCTTGTTTTGGAGGCAAGATTTCATCTTACCAGATTATAAATTCGGATCAGATTCGGTAAAGTGAACTGCAGTTGCTCGATTGCAGTTGTTCGTAAGTTTATACATTACAAGGTGGTTAACATGATCTTTTTTTTAAATTTTATTTTCATAATACTGTTTATAATGTATTACTTTAAATTCAAAGAGCAATAAAAATCGAATTTCTTTTCATTCTTTATGATTATTTTTCCTTCCAACTTACTTGAAGTTACAGTTTCTTTGGCTTGTTCGTTTGAGTGTTGTTTTGGTTCTGTTTTACTCATTACGAAATAAGTTTATTTTTTATTTATTTTTGTTCCTATTTCTCAAAAATTTTTTCTTCTCCTTCGCTTTCATTATCCTTCGTTGCTCTCACTCATATTGTTTTATTATTTTACCTTTTTTATTTCTTTCTCTGCTATTTCTGGTTCCTCACTAAACTCACTGACCACGCACTGTGAAGCACGTGTTCCTTACCATCTGTGTTCTATTGTTTTTAAGTTAAAACCAATTCCCGTAAATGGCAATTTGTTTCGCCAAAAAACAAAACCTTGTACTTCGCTATCTATCATAATTGCAAAAACACTTATCGTTCATAATACGTTTACAACAATTATTGAAATGCTTTGTTATGAGCTGCAAATGTGATTCCATCGCTCTAACTGACAATTCCTTTACTGTTTGGTCGCTGTTTAATGGTTCGATCGTAAATAAAATTCATCTGCACATCAATTGGATGCAGAATGGCTACACCCGAAACCCGGAGGCGTCCCTATTCCATTAAAGCAATCAAAATCCATCACAAACTCGTAACCATAATCGTTTCATTACGCAACAAAAACAAAACTCCGCAACACTGCGTCTCATCCTTAGTGCCGGGCGCGTTGATGTGACGTGATAATATTCATTGAAATTCATGATCCCAACGGAATGTGGGCTTACAATTCCATCACGCCCGTATGCAACTGTCCCGGATCCTGGGAACATGGCTATCCGTTCGTTCGTTCGGATGATGTATCGAGTTACCACACAGCCGGTCAATGTATTTCCCTTTGCTGGAGGTTTTACGCTTGCCCTTGTTTTGTTTTTTTTTTTGTTTGCTTTCCTCCCTTCAATGAACTGATAGCACACGATTGCTGAGAGAATCAGCACGGTTCGGCGATAAATATTGACCGATTTTATTTGGCCAGAGTGAACCGGGAACAAAATGGAATGGGACGCAAAAAAAAACAAAAAAGGATACGCAAACTACGAGATTGGAATTTGGGATGGCTCATTCAAACTACCACCGGTGCTTTAGAGTGGGAAGTGAGGCAAAACCTGAACAAATTGTTTTATAAATTGTACTCCTTGTTTTATTATAGCCTTTGTTTCAGATTGAAAATATTTTGCCCATTTTTCGGTTTTGCCAACTCATCAGTGATTTATATCTCGATGTTTTTTTTTGTAGCAACATTCAATAAATCACCAACAAAATGGTTTCGTCTCTTGTGGCATGTGGCAATCCCTGTTCCTTAACGTTCACCCATCAAGGTTCACGCGCCCATCAAGCCCATCAAAACTGTTCCATTAATAAGATCCCATCTCCTCCCAACCATTGGAGAGAGAAAAAGAGAGATACAGAGAGAGAGGGATGCAAACGTGCACACTACTGGGTGCAAATTGAAATGTGAAAGCGAAAATTAATTACCGACGTGATATGCATCACCACCGTCAAGCAAGCACCGAGAGCATCACTAACATTACCTTCATTATCACCGTAACCATTATCATCATCTTTCTCACCGGGGAGGGTACCGCACGCATACCGACAACCCGAACAACCCTTAGCCCCATGAGCCATGTCAGTCGCATGGTCTTACCCTTAGCATCACCACCAACACAGCGGTACCGCATGTACTCGCACTCGGATATGGCGACGAGGATATTATGAGGCTGTAATTACATTGTTTTTGACGCTGAGTGCAGAGAAATTGAAATTTGGTACCATGCGGCGTCAAACGGTCTCGAGCGGAAACAGCAACCTTACGTCCGTTCATCTTGCGTTACCTCCGTTGGCATTTGTCGGTACGAGGCGCTCCAAAGGTGGGAACAGATCACGTGATGATTAGCAGTGCGTATCCCTTTTTTGATGCAACTTGTAACATATTAAGCATATGTGTACGATTGCTTAGAAGAAATTATTGCTACACTTTACACGCACGTTAGTAACACTGCGCAAACTACAACATATCATGGTTTTATTTTACAAATGTTTAAGCATTGTTTTACAACCTATTAAATATTATTATTTCCATCTTACTTCTGCATTGTTTATAGATCTAATTTTCATTCCTAAAATTGTTTTCTTATCAAAAATGTTATACCTAATTAAGTACAATTTACATTAATTACTATAAATTATCCGTAACCGGATAAGCGGATATTAAAGATAACAGTAATATCTTCTCTCGTTAATAAATATTAGTCTTCAATATTTGATGCATGAGAGCTGTTTAAGGTACACGGATTATGTTCTTCTTCTTGGCTTTAACGACCTTCCAGGTCACGCCGGCCATTTCTGGCATACTAGACTTATTTTTACCACGTAGCCGGATAGTCAGTCCTTGCTACTGGGGGACGGTCCGGATGGGATTTGAACCTGGTCCCGGACCATCCATTTTGCTATTCATGTATCTCGAGCTGCACGGAAATTAAAACAATTCCGTAAATGGAAATTTCCACTTATGTTATGCACGTGATACAAAAAAAATTATAAAAAAAAAGAATGGAAAAAGGAGTAAAAGGTTCTGGAGAATTGCAATTTGGTTGAAAATAATTTTAAAAATACAGCATTTAAAAACAGCAAAAATATAAAAATAAAAATAAAATTAAAAATAAATCATCAAAAACCCGTCTAAAATTGTGTAACATTTATATACTTATTATAAAGATGATTTACAAAGGATTATTAAACAAATTAATCGTCAGTAACTCATAAAAAATTCACCCTCAAATCTTAGAAGTTACATTCATATTTCTATAAAAACATTGTACCGCAAATGTACCACCATTTCCAACCGGAAACAATGTACTGTTAATAAAAGGATAACTAGGAAAAGGCTCATTACATAAACCAACATGCTCTCCGGCTAAAAATAAAACACCACCACCAGGCTTTAAATGTTCACATTAATGACATGCCCTAAACGTGGTCCTCTAGCACAATTCTACAACCAACAACGTGGTCCCGGGCAGCAAAACCGGTTGAAAAGTTTTACTTAACTCGATAAATAAATATTCCGGACGCAAAAACTCGCCCCCATCCACACATGTTCCTCCGCATCGTGGAAAAATCTCCACCCTTCGCCCGAAAAGTGAAAGTGACGAAAAGGCCGCCGGCCTATTGAATGAAACGTGTGACAACATCCATCAAGGACGTGTACATACACACATTCATCGGGGGGGGAGCCTAATTTTTCATTCAAATAAACGCACACCTATACGCTTCCTTTCGTTCGGTCGCCCAACTCACGCAACTGTTTTCCGCTCGATACGATTGCCCCGAAGGCGGTGGAAGGCGTTTTCCAACAATTTATCATACAAATTGGGTCGACCGGTTTTAACACGAAGGATTCGAAGGAAGCAAAACCATCGTCCGCCGGCCCTTTCACACTACTTCCTCGCATGTCGAACACAAATGAAGTAGAAAAATTCCAGATTTTGCTAACCGGATTAAACACACACCGTTCTTTGGGTGCTTTCGATTCTGGCACGGTAAAGGACATAGTCTTTACGCACTTCCAATTCCGTTTACAACAACAACCCCACGGACGGTGGGGCAACGGAAGTGTGTGGTGCAAATTTTCATAATTTCACTTTTATTTGCGTAAAGCCTTGCTCGCTTTCTCGCTGTTAGGTGGTACGAAAAATCTATCCGCTTGGAATAGTCCTTTTTGCTATTCGTCAAAACCTCTCGCGGTGCTTACGATTCACGCAACTTTCTTCGTTCGGTGCAGCAAACTTCTGCACCAACCTCACAAAAAATGTCCAACAATCGGCCACTTGACATGGGCAGAAGGAACCGACCAAAAACATTAAGGAAGCACGGTTAAAGAAACCATCGGAACCATCGTAGCCCTAATCCAAAACCTCCCCTTCAAGCTAATGAAATTGTTTCATTAACCGGGAACTGGGCAAAAGATTTGAATTTATTGCTAATAATATTAAACTGGCAGCTCGAAAGCGCCCTGAAATTAATGGCACTTTCGAGTAGAGTGAAACTTAATGAAGTAATCGACTGCCGGGTTCCAAGCGCCGGGCAAACGAAAGTGGAACCGCCGCTGGTGGCCACCACGCGATCGTCGTAGTGCGTTTTCCTTCCCCCGTGTCGGCAGTGTCGTTTGCGTTCTTGGCGAGTACAATTTTCTTGTACCGTACCCGACACAATGTGCTGGCAAAGGCGGCACACAAAACGCGAAACACAAAGCTACACGAAGGATAGACGCGCCTTTTCGACCGCTGTCCGGGATCCTTTTGCGCCGGCACGGATGGCTAAATTACGTTGCAACGGTTAATTAAGTCCGCCATTTTTCTTACGTGAAGTCAAGAAGGGCAAGAACGCGCTTCCACCGGCATGGCGACCGGGAAGTCTCGCGGGGGTTTGCGGTCGTGCACTGCATTTGTTTCACGTTTTTGTCACGCGTCCAGTCAGTCGAGAGTTTTGCTTCACCATCCGCTCAGAAAAAAAAGGGCACGGAAGCATAAAACACATGCCACAAAGCCCGGCTGGCCCGGTTGGAACTCGATACGCATGGCAATCATATTCGATAATCGGTCGGTTTTTATCGTCCATTCGCCTCATTCGTTATTGGCTGTTTGCCATTTTTTGGGAGGAACGAATCATCGGGTTGGGGAAGGTTACCTTTTTGGCAGCATGTTTCGCAGCCGCAGTTGGCCAATCCTGCTTTTGGCAGGTCGTAATTTTTTCACATTTTATTCTTCCTACCGATTATTCTCCCGAGTGGTCCAAAACAAAAACGATGGTTGGCGTCTTATCCATTGCTTGTTACATCCATTAGCTTTATTCAGAGCAAAGATTGCTTTCGTTGCAATGGATGCAATTTAATATGGCAAAAAGTTAAATACAAAAATTGTTCAGAGTATTAACATACAAAAATCACTTGTTAATTGCATTATTACAATGTGTAGGTCGTTGAAAATATTGAAACAAATTAAACAACCTTTTATCCTTAAAAATCAATTTGAACATAACACCTTTTTCTCCATTAATTATTAATTCCACCTTATTCTTGTTTAAAGATATTTTCAAGTGTTTTTGTGCATTTTTTGTTATTGCACTAATCTAAGTAAATATAATAGATTTACTTTTATGTACTGTAGCAAACCAGCATTTTTGCTAACTGAGCGTGGCGATTCGTTCATTTACTGCAAAGGCGTTAAATATAAGACTCTTCAGGTTTTATTATCATTTCACCCGAGAGTTTTTTTTTTTCATTTCCATTAGAAATTCCAGGCCGTATGACAAAACCTGAATGAGTTCATGCTAAAGAAAAAAGCATAATAAATTAAAAAAGCAAATGATTAAAAAAATCATAAGCAACCAAACAATTTATATGTTTGTTTCCGCGAATAACATAGGAAGGATTACAACGTACATTAATTGTTACAAAATCTTGCATAATAAAAAAAAAATATTTTAATAGTCTTCACTTACATAGTGATCACGTCATATTTGTTTTCAACGATTGTTCAACCATGCAAGTGCATAATTTACACCAATAAATTTACATAAAAATAAACATTACTTTGACATGATTTCCCTATTTCAATTATGTGATAAATTGCATTAAATCAGATCATTAAGTCATTATTAGCGTTTAAAAATTTCAAAAAGCACATTCAAAAGCTTTTTTATTTTATTTTAGTTAGGCAAGAATATAATTGATAATGCTACATGACCGTAATAGTAATAATCAATTTAAAAAAAAACTTGTTTAAGAGTTCTGTTTGCGCAGTTATTTTATTATTTAAAAACATTGCCCTCACATTCTAAAGTTCTTTAATCTCGTTATTCGTTATCACGATCTAGCAATTTAAATATTATGTTCAAAACGAGGTAATCTACAGCAGATTTCAAGTACAAATTACCATAATTTAATGCATACTCTTGTCATTAAGCTTAGCTTTCTTTACAACATGTTTCCAAACGCGACCAAACGATAAAAAACATAATGTCCATCCACTTGATACAGATTTCAATATCTTACTGTCTATGTGGTCCATTTTCCATTTCCCCAAAAAAAACCTCTACCATTTGCCCATCGATTCGTCGGATCATTCGCTAAATAACGGCATCACGGGCAGTTTAAAGAAAAGCTTCCAAACAGATGGGAAATCCGTTTTAAAGTGCGTACAAGCCGGAAGTAAAATAAAGCTTCAAGAAAGCCGGAAGGAAAAGGCAAAATCTGTCCCAAAAATCGTGGGTGTTTTATGGCACTCACGCCTGCACGCCTGTGGATGTGTGTGAGAGAGAGAGGAACGAGAGAACCGAAGCTCAGTGTGATAGTAATTGGAACAAACGGGAGGTATCTTCGGGAAGTCAGCTCTAACGGGGTGGGGAAGCCAAGATGAGCAAAAGGATGGCAAACAAGTGAAAACCGTTCAGGAACCATTCCTTCCTGCTGGTGACATACGGTGTTAACGGGCATGGGCCAAGGCCAGACCTAAACCTCCTTCACTGAAGCGTTCAAATCCGACCGACTTCCGACCGGGCGTGCTTTTCCGGCAAAGACGAAGAAAACAACCAACACTACCCAACTTGCCACCCAACTTACCATCCCTAAGAATCCGCTTCACTTCTGGCTTGATGCGGGATTCGGATCAGGCGTTCCTTTTTAACAACTGGGATGGTATAACAGCTATTCTCCGACCCTGTCCCGACTGTCCCGACTTACGCCGAAAGCTCGATCCTTGCTGCTCGATAGCGGCTTCTGCTTATATTGTTATTGTTATGTAACAACAAAACGCTTCAGCCTTTCCTCCCTTGCAGTAACGTGCCCTGATTGTGCCACCCGCCATTTGACCATTAGGACCGAATAACAATAACTACCAACTGGTCCACTACCGCACACAAGTGGCGTTTCGCGAACTTGCCTTCCACTGCGTATCAACGGGAAATGGCTGTTGGGCGCTGTTTCTTCCCAGTTTTTGCTATTGCCCGGTGCCGTCTTATCAGCCTGTGGCGGGACTTGCCCACGGGGCACGAGACCATCGTCATTACAGCTACTGTTACAACACTATTTCGCCCGGCTAACGCCCGGTCTCAACTGCCTTCTAGCAAGCCTTTCGATCGATCCACCCAACAGCCTGCGTCGGATGCTTCCGAAGAAGAATCACTGCACCACCATCGGTGGAAAAGTGAAGAATAAATAAAACATACGCCAAGTGCAAGCAACCGCAGGGCAACGTTCTATCTCCGCAGCTCCCCAAAAATAACCTCCCCAGACAAAATGCCGCTAAGCGGAAGAACAATACAAGCTTCCACTAGCTGCACAAGGGATTTTATCGGCATGTACGGTACGGTGGTGCCTTGGGATGAAATACGATTCCACTCGGCCGGCGACTTGTACGGATATGAAGCTTACCAGCCAGCATCCGAAGGTGCCGCTGCAGATGATGCCCTTTAACGGTTAGACTCGAGAGCATCCCGGACACATTGGGCCCGGAATGTCTTCACCGTGACCCAAATAAAATCCACCCACTGCTCTATATCATGCTGACCCTATCCGTCCCCCGCCGAAAGTAAGTGGGCAAAAACGGAAGTGATTGAAAAAAAAAGTTCACCCCAAAAGCAAGACAACAATCCCCAGGTCAATCCCGTCCCGGCAAAAGGGACAACAAGCAGATCCCCAAAGGTTAGAGCCCCAAGCAATCCCACAACGATCTCTTGTGAGTTTTTTTTCCCTTCCACAGTTTCTAGTGAGCAGTACGAGGCAGGTGGGTGAGTGTCTCTCAAGAGGGTTTCGGGTATGGTCGCAGTAAAGGTAGCACGATGCTTGGGTTTTGAAGAAAATGTGCTACCATTGAAACCGGCGTCAGTGTTCGTAGCATCCGGGCATTTTGGGTACCGGCATCTTCGAGGTCATCTTGTTGGACTTTTTTACATTTCGTTTTTTTTTATTGGTGACATCTGAGCTAGTCGCCTTTAGCCGCCCTCACATTTTTTTTTTGTGTTATGCAGAACATTTTGCTTTCTGTCTTCTTTTTTATTTCTTCCATCCGAGCCGTCGTGATGATGATTCCCTCCGTTTCTCCGCTTATGAGACTCCGAAGGGATTTATCCTTTTTCTCCTCTTGACTTTCCGCCTGTACATGAGTTCTTCTTCTCGTGCCGGTGCCACCACATCAACGCAATACAAACCCCCCCAAAAAAAAAGAAGCAAACGTACGTAGCACGCGTTACTTCTGTTTCCGATTTCCGATACATCGATAGACAATAAAACAGCACGAAACGACTCGACTCGTACCCAATGTGCTCCATTTCCTCTCCAATACTCCAGCACCAGTATCCAACCCCGCAAAAAAGCCGGTTAAAGGGTGCGTATGTGTGTGCCGAAGGAGATTTCCACACACTCTTCCCAATGTTGCCGCGTGTCCGATTTATTTCGGCGAGAAGAAATAAAACTTTATCGCTCCGGCACCGGCTCCAATGTTCGGGGTACACTTTCGGCTGTTTGGGGTGTGTGTATGTGTATGAAACCCCGTGTGTTCGATATTTAAATTTAGGTCCATGCGAAATCAAAATGAAGGTAATTTGGCAACCATTACGTGTACGAAATGAAGTTCCACTAGCGTGTGAGTTCTTGCTGTGGTGCATGAAGAAGAAGTAAAAAAAAACCCATGCAGATATTTTCCCTTGTTTCTTTCTGAGCTCTTAAATTGTGAGAATGTTTAAACTTGAACAAGAACCGACGGACGAACACATTAGAATGGATCGCATCGTGTAATTAATGTGACACTTATACACTCTACAGTCTGTCCGTGTGTGCCTGTGAGATGGGGTAAAATAAATTATTACACACTCCCGAACTGGATCTTTCATCGCACGGAAAGGATCAACCCCCTTCTGATTTATCTACAGACAACGGCACCGATACATGGCCAACCAGCATAACCGATTCTGTCTGAAACATCGCTTCCTAAGCTGGTTGCTGATCAACGCGACGCCCGCATCCATTATGCCACATCCGAAGAAGTATCAATTTCATTCAGCTCACCATCATTGTGCCAGTGCAAGCGCATCCCCATCGGGTGTATCATGGCACGGTGCCTAGTACCCGGACGAGTTTTTTTTAAACATAAGCTTCCTACCACTTAACAAATGCATGACAAAGCAATTAGCACGTGGCTTGTTGTAGCATGGATGCGTTAGAGCAACCTTCGCTGCTTTGCGGTAGATACTTCACCAGCCACCAGGCCGATCGTCTTCATCTCGTAGTGCGAGAGTGCGATCTTTACATTGATTGGTTGAGTTGTTTGAAACGAAAAGAAAAAGTAATTTAAAACAAACGCTGCTACACAGCGTATGCATGTTGCACTGGCAGCTTTCCCAACCGTCTGTAGGGTCAAACATTTGACATAATTTAGTCATCAAGACGTACGCTGAGAGACAAACTTAAGATCGGTTAAGTTTTATTTGTAAAAAAGCTAAAGCAAACCATAAGTAGTGATCATATTGGCGCCAAGTTACTTTGACAAGTAAAGAAATGTGTTTGAAGCGTACTATTCTTTTTTTGTGTCTAACTCTTGCTTCTTCTTTTTTTGGTAAGTAAAATGTCTCACCGAACAGGAAACAAAACCCCCCAAACTCGCAGATACCGATGGTAGATCAAATTTCATCCACAGCCATAAACTTCAATCGACAACATTGTGCCCGAAACATTAGAACCACATTACGTGCCCCGTTCGGTTTTCTTGGGGTTTTGCTCTTCGCATCGGTCGTACTCTCTGTAAAATGTATTTCCGATCATTCAACGCGTCTGGCTGGTCGAAAATAACGCACCGCTGTGCAAAACCAACCCAGCACCAAAAATCAAACGCGAACCAAAGTCACCGAAAGCCGAGTCACTTTTCAATCACTCAATCGTAGAAGCACGACAGACAGCTTGAAGTTTGAAAATACCGGAGCTACTACTGCTAGCAACCGAGAACAAACTGATCCTAAAATAGCCGGAATACCCTATTGCTAGCGTGAGCGTGCTTCCTGCTGAACCGATCGACTGATGTGACAAACATCGATGCGTTACAGTGTGATCTTGATAAAGCATTTCTTTAAAAACAAAAACTATAATTTGGATTTTGATTTACTATCGTATGGCGTTTAACAACTGTCATTTTTAATTACTTAATCCACTAGCGCCATCTACCGGCAAATGGTAACAATCGTCTAATAAGTCTACTGTAAACGATTCTTCACAAGAAGGCATTCAAATCTTTCGCTTTCAATAAACAATTAGCTTGCCATCTCATCCAAAAGCTTTCCCCTTATGCTTGAGTCATCGCAACCAAAATCTTTCAGCAATCGTGCCTCCAAACGGCCCCTAAACAACGAACAATCCGAAACCTATCCACCGTCAGCGAGTAAATCGACTGTTTGATGGATAAACACAATCAACTTCGGCACCCGGACACCCGAAACACCAACCACCATTCATTCCTAGACGCATTGCGCCAGAAGTCGCAATCGTTGATTAGGCGCAAATCCGTCAATCCTTGCCCTTTTTGCATTGCCGGATGCGTCTCGTCCCTTAGCAGAAAGGAAAGTAATTATTGCGATTGTAATCAACCGCAGCATCAACATCCCACCCGGTTCTGGCCATTTCCGGCCCACTCGTACCGTCGTCTTCTGCTCGGTGGGCCCAACCTCCTGCCGATAATAATTGAAAATCCACCGAGCAAACAAACTTGGCGGTTGGTTGCTTACCGCACGTAGCAGGGCATTCGCAAAAACGGGGTTAACGGGGAAACATCGCCGTCGACGGTTGTAACACGCAAACCGAAAACACGACACTGTACACGGCACATGGCACACGGAGGAAATAGCCTGAGGGTGCTCGATATACTCCTCGGTGTTGGTGTGTCTAAAAACGGTTACCGGTGTGAGAGGTGCCGGGGAGCGGTAAAGTCTGCGATGAAGCTGCACCGATTTGTCACTCCGATTTGATTGATAAGTCGTGCCAAGCTTTCCCTTCTGCTGATTCCCTCCCCAGAACTCCACTTTTGAAGGTTATTCTCGTTGTACTAAGCAATAGCGATTGGGCCAAGACTGTGATCGAACGCAAATTGTAGGTGAAGATGAGTTTCGAAGAAAACAAAACGCCCGACTTAGCACCAATCACATTTTTTTTTTGTTGCTAATTGAACTTCATCGAGATTGTTTAACTTTACGCGAAGAATAACAAGACAAGACAAAAGAAATAGTATGGAAGGACTAGACGGTTTTTTTTGGTTGATGGGTAATTGTTAAAGATGCTAAACTTGTCGTCTAGGTTCAAAAATAGGTTATTTCATGTATTTTTATCAATGTATTTTAAGGCTTTTTGAGTGCTTTTGAAGTTATGATTTGAAGTACCAGGCAAGATATAGTTATCAAAACGTTGTACAAAAAACGACTAAAATGGGAACTAAATACGCCATAAACTATTAAATTTAGTCACAATTATACTAAATTGGCTAGACAACTATTGACTGACTGTTGGACATAGACAGACTGACTGATAGACTGATAGACCCAGTAGATCCTTACGAAAAAATGGTCCGATCCGGACGAGTATTGTTACTTATTCTGTCGTGTAAAGCAGTGGTCCCCAACCTATGGTCCGCGGACCACTTGTGGTCCAAGGCTTAAGCATAAGTGGTTCGCGGAAGAAATTTTCGGTCGTTGGACCGATTATTTTTATACTTTTTGTTTACCCTTTCAAGCGATTTTACGTGACGAAATCATTCTACGCTTCTTCATGTGTCAGATTGCAGACAATTATAATTTTTGCTAATGTATCATTTAAAAAATCGCCTCAACAGCAGTATACATACATTACAAATCCTTTCATAGACAGCACATGTGGGCCCCGATATACTTATGTCGAACAAAAAGTGGTCCGCGGTATAAAAAGATTGGAGAGCACTGGTGTAAAGGACCTAACAAATAGGCCAATGGATAGGAAGGCAAATATTTATTATGCTTAAATCTACTGTTCTCAAACTCAAAAGTAAGGACTGCTTTTTTGAGTAACATACGTATGCAATTTTGTATCTTATTTTATATGTTTTATATACTGTTAAATTATAGTATCTTATGCTATTAGCTCAATGTTGACCACCTTGTATACAGCGAAGTACCGATGTAGATGAGATTTAATCCATATCCTTGAGTTTTTTAGACCAATTCCCTACCTACAATGATACTGCCCATCTTCTAATCTTTGAACTCCGCCTTTTCTCCTTTGGACTATACTAAAACTTTTATGAAATTACTACTCTCGATAAATCTAAGTATACAAAATTATATATGTACTTTATTATCTCTCTCTCTCTCTTCTTGGCTTTAACGACCTTACAGGTCACGCCGGCCATTTCTGGCTTATTAGACTTATTTTACCACGTAGCCGGATAGTCAGTACTTGCTACGAGGGGACGTTCCGGATGGGATTTGAACCCGTTCCTACCGTGTGGACCAGCACCGTTTATTACATGCACCACCGGGCCGCCCCGGTACTTCATTATAATAACCAAATAAAACCATGATTGTTAACAATTCGAGATAATTTGACAATTATTCTAAAATATGTTTACACGAATAAAACTCCTTTACTCTTATTTCCAGGACACATCATGTTTACATCTGCACCCTCTAATTCCAAGATATGCTTAACTGACTTTGTCAATTGACCACACTAGGCATTAGTACGATATTGAACATTCGGGCACATCAACCACGAGAACAGCTGCAGCTGTGCAACCACCATGCAAACCGATATGGTTAATTTATGAAAGATACTAATTTGATCAGTTGTATCGTTGCAACGCACACACCATGCCGGCTGCTGGGGCCAGGGATTGCTACATTCGATGGCAAATAATTCATCACCACGTACCGGGCCGCGTACCGTTTCGCATGTTGCGGTAGAAGCATAAACCTAGCGCGTACCTACATCAATCACGAGATCTCACAAAGATCTTTGCGCGTATCACACTCATCAATGGCACGTGGTCATGTACATCTCGCAGCCTGTATCCACACTATTATGCTACGATACAAAAGCTGCAACTGGCATCGTATCGAAATGGTAGCCGATCGCATCGTTTTCGTGGTACCACCACCAGTAATGTAGTATTAATAATGGCCATATTGAGGCCATCGTGCGAAATGCATCCCAGATATATAGCACAGGTGCATTCGCGAGATTATGAAGCGTATGGGTGTATGTATGTGAATGCACCGGTTGCATTGACGCCATTTTACGGCCGTTGTCACTGCCATTGCCAGCCGAGTTGGGCCGCCGTTAGCCGGGCACGATTGATTAAACGTGCGAATTTCACGAACAAGGTGTTGAAATAAATGCGTTACTACGACAGATTCTGTGCTACCCTTTTTCCCTCTTTCATTTCTGCACACCTTCCCTCCAACGTCCCTCTTTTCCAACAGGGCTCAAACGGTTGGATGCGTTGATGCGTTCCTCGATCAGCATGTTGCATCTGCCAATGTGAAAAATACAACACGAAAATGTCATTCGACACCAAATAGGTGGCAACGAGAGGGAAAAAACCACACCACACCCCGCCAACATACTCAAACCGTGCGAACGTTGTGGTTTTGCACAGAGAAATGACAATGCAAATTGAACGACACGTTACGTTATGGGAATATGTATTTGCATAAGACACTTCCTTACAAAACGCGGAACCACAGGCACAACAACTCTTAAGATTCCACAACCACAAGCAACGCGGTGGTAAGAAAAGCATCCACACCATTTTCCACAGATTTTTGGCAACCCCTCGAACGGTGGTGTTTTTGGTTGTGGTAAGCCGTATTGCAGCGTGACAACACCGGGAAACCATGAGGGATGCATCCCGTTATGCATCGTTGCCACTGTCAAAGTAATAACGATAATCGTCGGATAATGATAATGGCGGGAAGCGGGAAACAATTTCCATACGGCGTGTGCATGACCGTGTGGTGCCGTGCGGATGGTGTCGTTGCATATGACAGTGGAGGTTAAGTGCTGGCGTTATTTGCATGCAGCAAAGGCACACCAATCAGTTGTGGTCAAATTTGTTGCTTGCATAAATTTCCTCACCACCCCCGGGGGGGGTGGAGGCACACAAGATGGGTCATTAGTGGTTTTGTTTAGGAACCAGTGGAAAAGTGGAAATGTGTCTTACAACAGGGTTTTTAAATGTTTTTTTATTCGTTTATTTTCTTTAGTTAATTTGGTATTGCTATTTTTAACAAGTGTATAATTTATTCTTACAGTTAACTTTTTTTTATTTTTTTTTATTAGTGAGTAGGTTTACCTCAAGAAAATAAAAAAAATGATATCGAATCCTTTTCATTTATTTTATATAGAAACAGAAGGAAAGTCCATTCAACCAAATATAAAAATTGAGCTAACAATGAAAATTAGATTTAAAAGACACATTTTAATTCCTCAATTATTTATAAACATTAAAATTTTAACTAATATCATTTTTTTTAATAATCACAGAACATCACTGCATTCTTCTTATTTTCATTTCGCTTTTTATACACAAAACGAGAATAGCGTGAGCGATCTTGATCTAAACTTTGAGAGCATTGGTGATTAATTAATATTGCCCATACAACAATCAAATTAAACCATTAAATAGCAAACGAAATGGCATCAAACGATTTAAAAAAAAAACAACACTTTACGCTGATTAGAGGTAAATGTTTAATGCCAAACCAACTGCACCAAGTAATGACGTCGATTAATTATATTATTCCAACTTCTTCTCAATCCTACACACATATCATCACATCCAGCCGTAATGAGCGTCACTTAGCCTTGCCCGGCCCCGTTCCCAATACCGGAAAACTCAATTAATCTGTCATCGGGTTTCCAATCCCACCTTTGCGACAAGCCTTGCGGCCTTCTAATGCAATATATTTTGGGAAATTAGATTTCGTACATCGATTAAAGCATAATATTCGCGTGCACAAATCACGATTGCACTGAAAGGTCAGCGGAACAGCGGTGAACAAAACCGGTGGAAACGGCTGTAAGCTGTTAGTTCCGAAATTACCAACAACACAGTGTCACACAGTGTTTATTCTCGCCGAAGGTCGCGCTGTCGTTACAGCGGACAAATGCAATGATCTATGATCATTTTGTGCTGGACCGAAGGTCTACTCGGCCGTTAGTGAGTAGCGAATGGAATACACCAAAAGTGTGGAGTAAGCGTAGCATGGAGGCCTACGTATGTATTGCGGAAATTACTGTCCCCTGCGCCGGCTCTCGCTGCAACTGCAACCATGAGCCAATTTGTGATGCAGTTGTTGTGTGCTAGCAGGGCGCATGTGCCTGTGTGTGTCAATGTGTATTTTGTGACGAACATTGTGCATCCACTGATCAGCAGCCGACTGTTGCCTGGTAACCACTGATCATCACTCACGCGGGCTCTCATTTTCACAACCAACCATCCACAAGTAAACGTGAATTTTCCCGCGAGTTACTCCATTGGCGCATGCGCATCCGTCGGGCAATTTTCCACCGAAAAGGCTGACGTCCGTATCCACCATCAACATCATCATCGGCCGCGGGTGCTCTTTTTCGCCTTGTACGTACGTACGACGACGAGCACCGAAAATGCCAACGGGCAAAATGTGATCTCGCACGCTTAACGCGATCGCGTCTTCTTCTTTCCCCTCCGCACACGTACCAGTAGTGATCACATCGACAACAACGGTTCGGTCGCACGAAGCACGTTTGTTGCGGTGTTACGTAAAACATGAAAACATGACGCGAAAAACGCGCTAAGAAAGGTCACGCGCTTCTCGTTAGCCGGCGCATCTGCTGTGGAAAATGTGGCCGACCCGATAGCTGATGGAGTTAAGTAGCCGACATCCCGATATTGGGGATGTTTGGAATATATTTTGAGAGAAAGAAGAAACACACACACATCACATCAAAACGATCACTTCAATCCGATTCCAAACTCGCCCGAATGCGTCACCCTGGAACAGAGTGTACGATCGTACGGCAGCAGCAGCAGTATAGGTGCATCTGATCTTTCCAACAAGTAAACGTGCCAAATTTGTTCTTTTTTTTTGCTCCTCCTCCTTCTAAATCTTCGTGAACCGAGGCTGGGTTGTATCCCTAAAAATAGAGACTACTTTCTAATGAGCTAGTTACCGGTTGGAGTCACTCCGTCGCCGGGAGCTTGCGTGCGTTCCAATACATCGCATTTTGGTCGGTGTCTTCCTCTGTCTATACCCACCCATTGGGTTCTTCCATTTTCCAACGTGTCGTAAAAATATCTAATTAGAGCACATTTACCGGACTTGCGGTTTTTTTTTGTTGTTGCTGCCATTTTGCACGCAGGATGAAGGATACGATGGGCGAGAAAAACACGCACGTCACTTCCGCCAGGTTGACGTTCGACGCGTTTCAGTTTGCAGTGGAGTTGCGTGACCAGGCTAGAAGAGTGACGTATGGTGATCATGGGATACAGCCGCAGCGAGTGGCGCATGTTGTAGTTAGCAATCGCAATCAAGTAATACCAATACCTCTTTGCCACATCGCTTGGAAAAGATTCAGAACGATTTCGACCCGCTTTCAAGTGGCAACCGGTTCAGTTTCTTTACCCCAGTTTGTTCCGCTCATCCGGCACTGTACAAACAAATGATGAGTCGTCTCGTCGATCGAGCTGTTGATCGTACAAATTAACATCCCCGTGGCAAGATGCTTCCTTTGGGAGAGTTTACTTCACGATGCTACCATTGGTCAGGAACTCTCGAAAAAAAACCCGTTCCAAGCGAATGCATGAATTTGAAATGCATATCAAATCCATCTCACTTCACTTGTGAAGTAAAATGGGGAACAAGAAATTCCAAATAAAATCAGTCTGTGAATTAGCTTCAAACTTAACCACACTACGAGTTGTACGATCATCTTTTACCGACACGAGATCTTATGTTTTTTGGTAAGACTTTCTCAATCCCCCACCAAGTCTGTGGAATACAAACAAGAACTCCACCAGAACTCCACCGGGAACTGCTAGCAAATAATCAAGAACCTGGTACGGAATTCTTCAACTCTCTTCTACACCTCTTAGACGGTGCCTAGACCTCGAGAAGAAGCAGTCCATCTTTTTGGGTAACATTATATGGACGTGCAGCATAAAAGCTACAACAAACTTCGTGCACCATATTTAATCCTGCCGTTCGCTCTGAAAGGTCTGTTTCAAAATGGTTTGTGTTTTCTCTGCCACTGTTCACCTCGTTTTTTACTTCTGTCCCACTATTACGGTACAGCGAGATTTCTAGATCTAGAATGATTCAATTTCCAGCTCCACTTACCCTGGATCGTTCGGCACCTCAGCCTGATTGTTGCCCGGGTGCACACCGAGGTCCTGATTCTGGTGCTCCATATTGTTTTGCGCGCGGTTGTTCGGCTTGTAATCTACGAGGCGAAGGTTTTTTGGGTGGTTATTTTTTTAACACGCGGTACGTCAACGACACGGACAATTAATTCCTGGTTGACAGCAAACGTTGAAATGGCTTTTCCTTACGATACGTATTTCACTCCTTTATCGCTTCACCTTCTCCAGATGCACTATAAATTTGGAGATAGTGCACACAAAACTTTTCGCTAATCACTCGATTGGTAATACCGTGGGGGCGGGTGGTTTGGCTATTTTTAATTATTTCTCTTTAAGCTTATTTTCTTCAATTTCTTTCCCGCTACCTCTACTCGCTACTAAATCACGGTGGAAAAAATGCACACACACATACAATTAACACCCGCTTACTTATATTGGGGTGCTGAAATTTTCAAGCTCGACAAATCACTCATATAAACACTCGCACACTACACACAAATACACGGTAATCTACCAAAGGATTCGGAACAGAGCCGTGTAAGCTTTCTTGCTTTTGACCAAAAACAAAATACACACTTTTATAACCGCGACCGATGATGATGATCACACACGTGGCTAAAAGCACCGGAAATGCTACTACCGCTACTGCTAAAATCAGCCAAAACGCACGGGACTATTATTATTTGCTTTTAATAATGTCCTGACGGCCTGTAAAATTCACAAAGGGCGCATAAACAAATAAAACTCTTTTTATTTTTCTTTAGCTATTAACACACGAACACAAGAAGGTTGATAATGCATTTGTTTTGGGGTTGCAGCTTTTGCTCTTTCTTTGCCGTGGAAATCATGTGCAACAATTGAAAAATTCTTTAAACACTTGCTTTTTATAGTAAATAATACTCTTCTTGAAATTTTCTTATCTTAACCGCAGTGTATTTGATCACTGCTGGACCTTAATGTTATACAAATTTTACGAAACGACAACGCGAAAAAAATCGGTTCGTGCAATACATTAACGTTTTGAAAATAACCTTTATGAGGAACATTTTTTTAGTTCAATTATTTCATTTAATTTTATTTCTCTGATATTAGAATTTTTGAAAAAGTTTTTATCTATGTATCTTAGTTATTAAATTTATTCATCCGAAAGTTTAGTGTTCCTTATTGTAATAAAAAAAACTTTAATATGAAATATCTATAAAATAGGGTGAAAAGCCGTCATAATTGAAATTATAATAATTTGTTTAAAAAAAAAACACTTGTTCCCTCAACAACCATGAAAAGTGCATTGCAAACACAAAACATCAAACGTTGTAAAATGCTGCTTTCGAAATAAATTCCACTTTTCCATTTCCAACACCTCAAAACTTCTGACTGCCGTGAATGAAAACATATTTCGGTATGCCGGTTAATCGATTAAAGCTTCCACCGAAGGCCACGTGCTAGACTCCTGCCACGTTTTCGGTCACCCTTTCAGTTTGTGTGTGTGTGTGTGTGTGTGGGGGGGGGTAGATTTTTTTTCATGTCGCTCCACTTTAAGCTTTTGATAGCAACCGGTGCAATGTTGCACTCGACATCAGTGAATTCTGCTACTCGCTTAGATGTTTTTAAAGCTCTTCTCCAGGTAGTAGTTTCTGGTGCTTTTTGAACGACGTTAGGCACGGTTGCCTGATTTGTGCCGTTGCACAACAGTCGAATCCGCAAGCTGCAAGGAGCTGCCCGACCGGTTCACTCTCGCAACCCACCCACCCACACACGCATTCCGGCACTCCCCTTCCCCGGGACGGACGCTTTCGTTCGGTTTGGTCGCCCTGCTTTAGCAAAACCCACTACGACGACCGAAACCGAGCACATCCTTGACGGTGGCAACGATGCGATGCGGCATTTTTATTTAACTTAAACTCAATCACCCGCACCACGGCGCACACAAACACACTTGCCGTCGTCGTAGAAGGTGTTTTCGCTTGTCCTTTCTCACTCGGACAATGGGATGCGGACAATGGCAAATGGCAACGATCACGAAAACTTGGCGAGCGAAGCCCGATTCGCATGGAAAACCGGTTACGCAGTGTTTTTTTTTTTTTTTACAAACGATTCGTGTGCAATTGGTGCGTGTGCTTTCACTAAGCCTGACACGGTATACTATTTATTTTGTCACTACCGATACGCGACGATTAAGGAAAAGTAGGTACCGTACCGACTAATATACCGCTAGTGCTCTTAGGCGTATGTGGTCAAACTACGACTGACGGATTTGACTCGACGGCAGATACACTTGGACGTGCCGAAAACGGAGAGTTGAATTCGATTTTTTTTTCTTTGTATTTGCTGCTATTTGCTCTTTATCTTTTGCTAAACTTCGGATAAACACGGTGACTTTTAGAGCGAAAACGGATTTTCGTCGTGACGGAAAAGCGGACCCGACCTAAGTACACACTCGACAACTACCAAAGCGATGAATGAACTGAACGTTTGCTGCGTGAGTCCGTCCGCTCGCTAGCGCACGCGGCAAACTGAGCTACCGTTCGGATCCCACAGCCGTGTGTTGTACAGTGATGGTTGTAATGTTAGGCACAGTCGTTTGAGTTATTCACTCTTAAAAAAGAGGTTTTTTTCTATTCCGTTTGTTTTTCTAAGCTCTTTTTTTATTTCTCAATTGTTTTCTTATAAGTCTGTTGAGATTTTTTTAATAATGAGTTTTTTGGAAATTATTTCTATATTTAAACACTAGCAATTCATATGGTCTGTACGAGGCTGGATCGCAATAAGTCCCACAATTGCTAACAAGAAAGCTATAATAGTAGGCCATGAGTAATGAATTACTTTAGTGTAGCATATGTCCTTTACTGTGACAGTGTTCATAGACAGTAGGAATTAATATTTTAAAGGTAATTACATACATTTTACTATTACTTAAACATTCTAATTTTGAATATTAATTTTTATAAAAAATAAAATAATAAAAAATGCCTATAAACCCAACTAAAGCATAACTCCCGATTGCTTACCACCACTGTACGTAATCAAGACCACTGGCGCGATAAGTGCGCATCTGCCCGTTTGGTACGTCGGATTCCATCTCCCATCTCGCTTACCCGTACGGTACGCGTACGGCCCACCCCGGAGAACTCACGTGTGCATCGCATGAACCGAACAAATGCCGGCTGTGCGTTTCGGCTCTCGCGTGTGTGTATGTTGCGCATACCGATGCACACCGAACACAACAAAACCCACCACTCAGCCAGCCAGTACGCATTTGCGCAACTACCAGCCGCTCCAGCCGATCACGTGTGTGTTAGCGCCCGACATCTTCTCCGCGATTCGGCCCGGCATTAAAAGTGGCCGGGATTTTCACGGCATAATACGCTCTGCCGCTCTCCCGTACATTCGGGGCCAGATTTGCCGGTGTTTATAGCATCCTTTCGGCGGCGGAGAAACCCCGACCCCGTGTGCATCCTTTACAACCACCCACGCAACGGATGGTTTGCGAGTGGTGAAGTTGTTTTGATTGTCCCACCGACTGCTGCGGGCACTCAGTCAGCACTGCTGACTGATGATCATCTGCCTGTTTGGCGGCCGTGGCAGGGGGGCACCGTTCGGTTTGCGTTGTTTTTGTTTCATCTTATTGCTAGAATTGCATGCAAATAAGCGATGCAATTGGAGCAAATGATAGCTGAATGTGAAACGGGGAATGGTTCCGTTTACGTTAAGCTTAAGTCTAGTTTCGAGCCGAGAACTTGTGAATCTATGTTTGTCTCAATGGAGGGCTGTAGTAAACAAGGTGTAAATTAAAACATGGGTACATGCAAGTAAATTAAATAAACAAACGTTAAGAACGAATCGGAAATTAAGGTAATGAAAAGTAATTCATGAAAGAAAATCACAAAAAATATGTGTATAAAAATAAAACTGAATAAATGAAATCAATTTTTCAAAAACTTTTAAAATCATTAATATCCTATTTCATTTAAGAAGAAATGTAATAGCTGAATAAGTAGAATAACTTAATGAAGAGAATGAATGAAACACTTGAAAAGTTTACTGAAACAGAACAGAAATAACAGAAACAGAATAAATTTACTTAAATAAAACCGGCCCCTTTTAAAAAAACCCAATGCTTCTTAATGCTTCTTAAAATTATGCTTCTTAATTTCTCAATTTTAATTATTCAACTACCTATATTAAGACTGAATTTAAATTTCAATGCTTTGCGAAACCCGTCTAAAATAGGTGCAATCGTAACTTTTCTCCTTAACGCACTCACCACACGAAACACTCATTTTCCATTTGCTCACCAACACATAGCCAAATGTGTGGTCGGGTCACTCACGAAAAGTGCATCATTTTCCACCACCCCCAACTGACAACTATCGCTATCTCATTTTTCATCTCCCACATAAACGCACACCGCCTCCTGTCATCATTTGGTAACTAATTTTCTTCTTCTCTCTTTCTCTCAGACGATTTGTTTTGTACGTTGTTTTTTCCTTTTCTTCTGTTAAATAGCGAAGTTTTCCTTACTCTTCTCCATGTCGGAAGTCTCCCTTAACTCTACCTTAACTCCAAAAATGTAGAGCGCTTATGGACAGAGTATGTTGAGGAATGAAGGAGAAAATCTTAAAACACAAAATCATTTCCGCATGCTGAGAAGCTTTTGGCATTCGAGTCTGTCCCGAACACAATGATGCACTAAAACGCTGTTGGAAATGTAATTACAGCTCTTTTATTTCTAAATAAATTTAACTGATATTAAAATATTAGAAATTTATTTAAAACTATTTGTTCGTTAAGCTTCAATTTGTTTATTGCTATAATTTAATAAATTCGCCGCTTCATTGAATATGATCTAAATTTCAAAAACGCCTACATGTATGCAATTGGTATGGCACCAAAGAATCATCCTTCCAAAGCAGAGTCATCAAATTACGGAAATGAAAGTCAACCCTGTTACCGTTACACCATTTGTACATATATATATATATATATATATATTTAGTCGTGAAAAACTCACCAAAATACACCGAAAGCGTACACAACACAGCATTCGATCAAGTAGACGTAAAGAAACCGACGTGGCCACGCGCCACAATGTACATAGTGCGCTTCTCGATTGATATGTACAGAGGAACTAGAATCAGACTTAGCTACGCTTTAGCTCGACACCCTCCAGGCTGGGTACTGTAGAGGAACTGCTTACGGGTTCACTGCTTGTCTGCGCGTGTGGTGTCGACAGCAGTGCCGTCAGTGTCGCATGCGAGGAACTGAGCGATGAGATACGTGGTGGTCTGGTTGTTGAAACAGCGGGTACCTTCGGGGATTCGAAACCATCCGTTGCCCGTTGCCGTTCGGTAAGTTCTTTTAGCAGCTTTTGTATTTTTGCATAAATCATCTCCGTCACCTTAAAACCGTGCAAGTCACCAGACCGGCCAGCTACAGCGTGTTCAAACGCATTTCGTTCGATGAGCTTTTTAACATCGTCCAGTGCTAGCAGAAAGAATCGACCATTCTTGTTCAGTGGTGTTACCTGTTTCTGTTGCAGCAACCAATCCCGATCCTGCGTGTCCGGGCAGTAGCGTAACACTTCGGGATGTTTGTTGGCCAGACGATCGCGAAAGTCCGTAATACCTAGTACACGGGCTGCCTTAAAGTCCAGTATGAATAGGCTTTCCGGGGTGATGACGGTGGTTGGAAAGGACACGTGCGTTGTTCGTGATGCTACAGCACCGGTTCCGATATTCGATCCGGAACTGGTACTGTTCGCTTGGGATGTGGTTAAACTTTGATACTGGGCGTGCGGGAAAATAGGACCGTGCAGAAAGTACTGCCGCTTGAACAAATCCGGCTGGTTCGGTTCGGGCAGTTTTCGTTTCAACGCTTGGTGCAGTAAACTTGTGGCAGCTCCCGTTGCCGGCGCATTGTCGGTGCTGGAATCGGAATCACTAAGCTCCATGCCGGGAGTGTTGGCACGGGACAGCGAATTGCCTGCAGGCGAGGATAGCTGACTTGCGTATTGGGCCTTTGTGTTTTCCAACAAGGAACAGAACACGCTCTTGAGTGCCTCATCGGAAATAGCGCCCTCGCCAAGATTTTCCTTAATATTTCGAATCGCTGGCACAAAGTACGTTTGATGGAATTTCTTCACAATCGTATCCACTTCCTTGTCGAAGTAACACTGGATGTTGGCACGCAAAAGTTCCAGCGATTTGATGGCCGCATCGTTCGCCGTTTGGCTTACGAACGAACGGCCCGTACCGTAGCGTTGCTTCAATGCCTCCAACGTTGCCTCGCCGGAAAGGGTATTTTTCAGCTTCTGAAACACGCAAAGAAAAGCCGTTCTCAAATGAAACAAATCCGAAGCTTTTGGAGGGCATGTTTTCATGCGTACCTGTCTCATGCCCATTTGCAACCCGACGCTGGCTTCTGGGTCGATAGCGTTTACCGAAGCGCCACCAGTGCTGCTGCTGTTTGTTGACGAAGTTTCAGAGGCACTTGTTGCAACTGTTGTTGCCACGGACGTTCCCGTCGAGGAAATGGCGGAAGTGGCCACCGTCGCAGCAGCTGATGATGATGATGATGTTGATGGTACATTGAGCGACGAAGCAGAAGCAGCCGAACTACGCCAAACGCGCTGTATTACCATGCTAACGCTGGGCGGGAACGTTTCGAATACTACGGGACTAGTTTTGTAACGTGCAGTGCAACAACTTTAAACACTACCAAAACACGGGACTAATCGGGAGAAGGAAAAGCGAATCAAAATGTGTGAAAATTTGTTGGGAAGGAAGTGGTGCTACTTGGCTAGGCTAACTATAGGGGCGTACAAAACACCTACAGCTATGCAATCCGAATGACATGAACTTGAAATCAAGCGTTCATACGCGGTGGTTGAAAGTTCGAATCACTTTCACGTCAGTTCGGTTGTTACACTATGGGAAATGCAAACATATACTTACCATAATTAACTTCGGAATTGCAGAAACTAAATTTACTTCTCGTTACAAAATACAAACCATTTATGTATGAAAATAAGGCATAAGGCATGAAACGACACATATAAATTGCGAATTTGTCAAGCTAAAAATAGATAATTAATGAAATGAAAGATTCGTTGCTGTCACCCGATAATAAACATGGCCACACACTGGAGAATTTGATTGCACCCACTGTTTAAACTAAAAACAAATACAACATCAAAACAAATCACAAATTGTGTTCGCTAATTCCTGTTCCTTGTAGTGATTACTGTTCCACCATCACCCAATCCCTCATCGGAATGTCCGATACTGACGAACCGGCCTCGAAATTCATTGACCAGTACAAAAACTATGGACGAACTGATGCCATCCTGCAGGAGGAACGACGACAGCGTTTGCTCGACAAACAGAAGCGATGTCGCGAGCTGGAACTGGATGCCGGTCGGCCCGGTTTGCTTGAAGAGCTCGAAACGGACCAGCCGGCGGACGAGTCGATGGAATGCCAACAAAATCAAACCAAACAGAAGAAACGGATCCGCATCATCACATCAAAGCTTTTCGCGAACAAGGTGCAGCAGTCCGAATGGATGCACGAACGACCGGACGATCTTGAGCAGTGGCTTGTACGACCGTGTCCCGTAGGGCAACGGTGTTTGTTGGTGTTTCGCCAAAGATTAGTGATAGCGTTCAATAAGCGAGGCCGTTCGATTGCTTCGATTCGTCTGAAACGTGCGCTGCGTGATGCGATCGTGCTCGATTGCATCCTGGCGAAAGATCGCACCTTTTACATACTTGACGCACTCGTGCTCGCACAGGTAGATCTAGTTAACTGTGATTGCCAGTTTCGGTTCGCATGGATCGAGTCGAAATATTACGAACACAGTCTTGGCGAGCTGTTCGAGACGAAAACGGCCAACGGGAAGGAAGGGTTTCGGTTAAGTTTACTTCCTTCGTACGATCTAGCTCATCACGGAGCGCTGGAAACCTGTTGGTCCCAGTATCCCGCCTTTGCGAATGGTACACCGAAGCTGGATGGCTATTTATTTTATCACAAAGAGTCCCACTACGTGTACGGGAAGACACCGCTAGTGGTGTGGTTGTTTGCGTTCATGCTGAACGACGTGCTGAAGCTTCCGGCGGGACTAGTAAATGAACAGTATCTATCGGACAAACCGGCCCGCTACACCGGCAACTATGCGGAATACATCGAAGAGTTCGATCGTATGCAGGCGAAACGAAAACGCAAACCACGCGCCAAGAAAACGACCCAAACGATGGACACGACGGGCGAATCGGTGGACGATCAACCCGATGCAACACTCTGGGAAGCAATGGAAGCGGCCCCACTCGATTCCGATGATGATGATCTACGACCAAAGGAAGAGGATGCCATGCGACAGCTTGAAATGGAGTAACTTTAAGAAGAGATCGTGAGAAGATCGTTTCAGTTAAGAATAATGTAAACAAATGAACTGTTGTAAAAGAAACACTTGAATCATATTTATTATCAGCTTAAGATACGTCTTCTCACACATTTCACACAACACCACCATGCATGTTGCGTTCGTATTTTGTGTTGTCTTCCTGCTATATCGTCACTATTAATGCGAAAAGCATATCTCCTCGGCACGGTGAGAAAGTGATACATTTTTTGTGCTTAACGTAATTTACCATGTAGGGATTGTAAAAGAAAAAGAAAGGATGGTACAACAAAATATAAAATATATGATTAACGAAAAAAAAATTCACCCTCTGTGTCCTATTCTAAACTGAAGTAAAGCAAATATGGTTAAAAAATAAACAATTAACCATCCTACGAAACTAAGTACTATAATAGCGTACATTAACTTGTATGGGTGGTTATGACCGTCGTACCCGTACCATTAGTTGTCATTGGCTGTTCCAGCGGTGCTAACGCCGGTGAGCTATCCATTTCTTTTTCTACATTAGTGCTAACCGTCGTAGCTTTCCCTTCGCAAACATTCGATTGTGCTGGCAGTATTTCAACCGATCCATCCACCGCTACACCCGGGTTCGGATCGTGCTGCTTTGGCTGTCGTGCTTTTTCTTTTGTCTTCGCCAGCATCACCATAAAGTAGCCCCTCAAACATTTGCGAATGTGCACAAGAAAGCACGTATCGATAAACAACCGAAATGGACCATTCTTTGGCTGATCATTCGGTACCCGCAGCTCGATCGCACCGTCAACCACAACCATCTCCGCCCGCGTACTAAACTGTAACGCATGGTTTCGTTCCCACTTCAGTTTGGATATTTCAATTTCGCGCTTCAAATCTGCCTCGTTTGAAATGCTAATGCGCTTGCGGGCAATAAATACCTGCCGTTCGCACGTGAGCTGATACGTGCGATTGGTGCACGGTTCACCCGTCCCGGGTGTATCGATCGATTCCACCTGCAACATGTACAGCTTGCGCAGTATGTCCACGATAAAATCGGGCATACATTCTAACCACAGCTGTTTGACCCGTTCCTCCGTGATGACTATTTTGCGATCCGGATCCCGTGCCTGTAGTATCTGCTTCACCAGGTATAGCTCGTTCTCGAACGGTGGCAACCGGCACGTGTACGAGCAGCCGGGTTTTGGTGCACTACTTCCAGTGGATGGTCCCGGTTGTGGCCCTACCGTACCATTGATCATTTTTACAGTAGGACTCGCACTAGACGAAGTGGACGGTACGGGAGCTTTGGGATCCTTTGTTTCCTTCGTCTTCTTGAGACAGCGCTGCACATCGGTAAACAGCGCTATGAGCAGCTTGGAAAAATCCTTGCTCTGAAACCGCTGGCAATGGTCGTAAGCATGCATTAAACTCAGCTTCATTTGATCGAACAACGCGCTCATCCGCATCACCTTTCCAACGTTCACATTTAGCTCAAACGGATCCTGTATCGATATGCACGGGCCACCAATAAACTCCGGATAGTCTTCACGTTCCACCGCCCTATAGTACGGGGCCAGCTCACGGACTGTCCGCTTCTCCAGCTCCTCCAGCGAACACAACCTTCCAACGTACGGTGAGATAACGTTTTTGGCAAAATCAAACTCCATATAATACTTAAAGAAGCCCATCAGCAGTCCCCGCACGCTGTTGACGTTCCACGTTTTGTAACGAATCTCCTGCGGATAGCCCAAATTCCACGGGCCAAAGTTGACGCGTGCGATGCCTTGCTGCATGTCCTCGATGGACGGTATGACGGGCAGTTTACGGGTCTGCAGGTAAAATATCACCATCATGATCAGGCAGTACGAGTTCATCTGCTTCTGGGGCGTTAGAATGTAGGCACACTGTGCCCAAAACTTCACTATCAGCGTGAGCTGATGGATACGCACATCGAACTTCATGATGGCGTGGATGAATTTGCTGTTGTAACAACCGAGCGCATTGCTAAAGTTTATGTCACACTGGAGATTCGTACGCACGTGTACTGCACGCAGCAGTGGCACCTTCGCGCCCAGTATCTTTACCATACTGCTAAAGTTAGGATCCTTGTCCATGCGCGAGTAAATGATGTGGATTAGTTTCGTCTGATCCTCACGGTTGTTTTTCTCGCGCGCATAATGTATGTAAAAGTCCAGATCACTGTCCTTCAGCAGCAGACCCGATTTAGTTGAACCGAACTCATATATGGTGGCCTGGTCGTTGTGTAGATAAAGCACCGGACGCAAATCGTCCTTAACCATGTTGAGCGCCGTGTCCACCTCCACGGGTAACGGTTGCAGAGCAGCAATGAGCGCACTCATTTCACCTTCCGGGGGACAAGTAGTTAAACTTTGTATGACCGAAGGAAGGAGCTTACTAGTAGTTGGTTCCGCACTTTCGTCCTGTTTTCGAGCACCCTTTTTATTGCCCTTTTTCCGATTCATCGATAGTCTACGTTTGCGACCTTGACGATTTTCTTGCTGCTGCTGTTGTTGTTGCTGCTGCTGCTGCTGCTGCTGGCGCGGTAGCTGTTGAGAAGTGCTTGGTCGCTGATCTGCCATTTTTATTACTAAAAGTATGTATTAAAGCAATGTAGATGCTGCAATTGTTAACACACTAATGAGGCCACTTTTCGTGAACGACATACCTCACTGGCAAGTCTTTTTGTCGTAGCTACCTGTGGCTTAGTTTAACCAATTTACTCGTAGTGTGCACGATTCTTAGACAGCAGTCTATATGTACACAAACATGTGCAGAACTGCTCTATTGCACGGCCCTTAACCACAACTACGTTATTTCGTGTATATTATTGCGTTATAATGTTTTGTTAGCCTTACCACTAGCCAAAGAAACACATTGGCTAAACAAGTCTCTTTTTTTTGTTTTCCAATTGGTTTGACAGTTGTCTGCAGGAAGCTTCACTGTGCTGATGCCGTGGACATTTGCTGTGACGTTTTCTATTGTCATCGATTGAGTAAAAATTCAAAAATGAAGATTACAAAACCAAAAAAAATTAACTTATCGTTTCTGAACCTATCAAACCCGATGGAGCTGAAATAGCAGCCTATTACCGGTTGCTGAAATGGTGTAAGAATGATTCAAACGGAAAGAATGCTGTTTCTTGTGATGTAATGATACCCAATGATATGTTGTAGCAATGAAAATACAATAAATTACTTATAAATGTCCCAAAAATGGTTTATTTATTTCTCATACCAGCGAAAAACACCTCTTCTTTTGCTTAAACACGAATACACATTAATAAGACAGGATGAATTAATGCACCAAAAAACGCTGCGTTGTGTGTGGGTAAATGCTACCGGTGGCATTCCATACCTGCCACCCCGAAAGATTGCACCAACTGTCCGTCCTTCCGACCGCTCTACAGCCGGCTCTGAGTGAGGGCCGCCTGCAGATTATCACCAAGCTTACTCATAAACTCGAACGTTTCCATGTAATCCGAGCGCTTCACATTGGCCATGCCCTTAATGCAAATGGCCAAATCTTTGGTCATGAAGCCTGACTCGATCGTGTCGATGCACACCTTTTCGAGTGTTTCAGCGAATCGCTTCAGCTCGGCATTATCATCTAGCTTGGCACGGTGTAGCAGACCGCGCGTCCAAGCAAAAATCGACGCAATGGGATTGGTGGAAGTTTCCTTGCCTTGCTGATGTTGACGGTAGTGCCGCGTGACGGTACCGTGAGCAGCTTCCGATTCTACCGTGCGTCCATCGGGGCACACCAGCACCGATGTCATTAGACCGAGCGAACCGAAACCCTGGGCAACCGTGTCCGACTGGACATCGCCGTCGTAGTTTTTGCAGGCCCACACAAAGCCACCCTCGGCCTTCATGCAATACGCAACCATATCGTCGATCAGGCGATGCTCGTACCAGATGCCGAGGGCCTCGAACTGCTTCTTATAATCCTTGTCGTAAATCTCCTGGAAAATGTCCTTGAACCGCCCATCGTACTTCTTCAGAATCGTGTTCTTGGTGCTCAGGTACAGCGGGAACTTGCGGTCCACCGCAACCTTGAACGACGAATGGGCGAAGTCGCGAATCGAATCATCCAGATTGTACATGCCCATTGCCACACCCGGGCTCTTGTACTCGTTCACAACGTACGTCTGCGGTTCGCTACCATCGGCAGGGGTAAACTTCATCTCCAGCTTTCCAGGACCGGGCACCAGAAAGTCTGTGGCTTTGTACTGATCACCGTGCGCGTGGCGTCCGATAATGATGGGCTTCTCCCAGCCAGGCACCAACCGTGGCACGTTCTTGCAAATGATCGCCTCACGGAACACGGTACCACCGAGAATGTTACGGATCGTACCGTTCGGTGAGCGCCACATCTGCTTCAGCTTGAACTCTTCTACGCGCGCTTCATCCGGCGTGATGGTGGCGCACTTGATCCCGACATTGAAGCGCTTGACCGCTTCCGCACAGTCGATCGTCACCTGATCGTTCGTGGCATCCCGATGTTCCATTCCCAGATCGTACGTGTGCAGCTCGATGTCCAGGAAGGGTAGGATCAGCTTCTCCTTGATCGAGTCCCAGATGATGCGCGTCATCTCATCACCAAGAATGTCCACCACTGGGCCGGCCTTAATTTTCGACGCCATTTCGTTGCAGGGTTGCTGTTGGATGGAAAAGTCAACGATAAGCCACAGTTTGTTAGATGTTTAAACTTTCAACGATCGGTTTATGTTAACAAAAAGGAAATAAACAGCATGGATAAATTTTTAAATAAACTTCAAATGATCTTTTCTTTTTTCATTTTTTTTAGTCTTTTTTTAACGAAGTCCGTCGGCTAATGCGCAAATATCCATCAAGTGGTAACAAACAAGCCAACAATTTTTTTTAACAATGCACGATGAGTATTTGTTTTTTCAACTAGAAGAAACTTCCATGCTTCTCCAGGCCAAGGCAAGAACCTTCATCGTTCCGTTCAAATGAAGGCCAAACAAAATTTTCATTACCATCAACGGCTGCCTTTAGTGACGTTTCTAGCGATCTTTCTATGCACGCACCACGCGATGGATTATGCCGATCGTATGCTTTTATTATCTCTGCTCATAACAACCTACCCAGTAAGTCAGTCATGGTCACAGCATCATAAATCGGATCGAATCAAACAATGGACACAATTTTGTGCTATGTACATCAACGTACGACTTCTTCTAATCATTTGTTCGCCAAGACAACGATGCAATGAACCACAGCAACTCGACTTTGTCTAATTGATCTACGTTGCTACGCAACAACCAGAGTCATAGCAGCAACTTGAGTTAAGTGCTAGGAACAATCTTCATGTTTATCGCACCACAAAAAGACGTTGTCTCGATGGTCACTATGACTGATAAGCCCGATTAGACCAGATGGCGTAGAGTTAGTCGTGGTTGCGGTTCTGGTTGTAGTTAACCTTAATGATAACGCTTTAAATTCTTAAAACGTTTGGAAGCTTACAGCGCAATTTTGGTACCATATAATTGGTAATGCTTGAAAAAAGCATGACGGCTCGCAAAAAGTAAAGGATCAAAGATCATACGCTTACGTTGGACCACGTAATCATTTCCCTATGGCAAGAAAGAGGAAACGTAATAGGTAAAAGATTGCAGGTGGTCGTAAAAAAACCAGTTTCGAACCGTCTCGTCACGGGAAGGGTGATTATCTCGTCGATCGGGTTCAGTACACACCCCTTCCGAAAAGCGAACGATGAGGGCTCGTAGGATCATTTAACTGCCCACCATTACTATCACACACCGGCGCACTAGCAGCGATGTTGCTACCTCGCTTATGTACATCCACACGAAAAAGAAATCTCTGCCGGACACTTTACACGGGGGACATTTTAGAAAAGCTTGCATGGCTTCAATAGAAGCATCCAACTTTCTATTTTGTTTCATCGGGAAGCGAGTTGCCTATACCACTCTTGATCTTAGACCTTGACACGTCACACGATACGGATAGTCAACTCGTTTGTCTACCGCACATTATTTCCACTTACCCTAATTTATGCTTCTACTAACGGCAAAAAAATCACGTAGCCCACTTCACTGCACTACAGAGAGGTATGATATGCAAAGCAACTTGTGCACGATCAAGCGAAACGTTCGAACGCCACGAAGATACACCCGGCTGACGTGACCGCTAGTGACCGGAACTGAACGAAGAATGAATGCGTTAGTCCACTGGGCAATCTCTAGAGGCGCTTGTGACGCCACATTCCTCTTGGTTCCGACCATTATACCCCTTCCTTACCCGAACATGCAATACAGAAAAGGGGGGAGTTAACGTACGACGGACGAATGGGAGACAGTGCGTGAACATAGCAAGCATTGAAATCTTGCTGAACGACATTCAATAGAAATACGAATCAAGTTTTTAAATTCTTTTTTTTTTGTTTTGTTTAATACTGTTCGATGTATGTAGGGTATTTATAAATAAACCAGATTGCATCCGGCATTCGCGAATTGTGCAAGGGCAGGTTTTAGGCAGTCCATCATCACATACTCCTGTTCCTATCTTCCGTGGTTCAACTACAGTTCGGTTACATTGTATGCTTTAGCGAACTTTTACTCATTTGTACATCATTGTACTCATTGTACATTGTATACTAATCATATCCTTTGAAAGTTTAACATCATTGTTCTCGAAAAATCGATTCCAAAAGGAATCCTAATCCTTTTGCTTCTCATTTTGGAGCCACTATTTTAGCAGCCACAATAATGACGCCATTATGTAATGAGACGGCATTTTACTGACTTTGCACTCTTCAGGTAGCAAATATTGATTAGATTATTATTTCAAGCTTGCTGGTTTTATTCATCACGGTGATAAAACACTTTTCTTCGGTTCGGCACCATCGGAAAGATAAGGGCACCATTCGTTCTAGGTTAAGGATATGAAATACCTGCCTACACTTACCTATTTTACTTGGATTAGGTTTAGAAACAATTGCACAATCCGCCAAACGAAATATGTTGCAGTTTTTAGCGACTTAAACTTCTACAAATCACAAACAAGACACTGGACAAGGAAATTGCCTACAATTGCCGGCTCTGGTTGTTCACAAATTACACCGTCTCTGTTGCATTCATCGTTGAAGTTGGATGTGTGTGCGTGTTGGGATGTCAAATTATATGAGCCATCTGCACAGTGGTATCGTCAACGGATTTTAAACTCTATGTATTTACTTTTTTTGTATTAGAATAGGAATGAATACTTCACAAAATATTATATACCTCATAAAAAATCACAGAATATCTCTTTTATGGATGGCTTTCGGTATCGTTTGATAAACTCTCGATAGAAATCTGTTTTAGAACACAAATCAGGAATTGATGTAGTTTTTTCAATAGGTTTTGTTTACTGTTGGTCGTTATGACAGTTGTAAATTCAAACACAGCGCTTCACTTTCAAAGCTAAACGAAAACACTACAAAGACGCTGCAGCGTTCGCATCTCGGTGTCTATATAATCACACAATTATTCACTATTCTGCACTTTTCCTTGATTGGACCGCAGCGACCATGTCTACTACGAAGCGTATTACTATGCCACGACGTACACAGGAATTCGATATACCGGCCCCACAATCATCGGTGAAAAAGCCACAATCGTAAGTACAATCAGTCCAACGCTCCATATGAACATCCAAAACAAAGACATTCTTCATTTTTTCCAGTCGAGTAAGCCGAATTGCACAACCTGTACGTAAATCCAGCAAACTTTCCGGTTTGGGACAGTTTGGCGAAAATGGTCGATCCCGATCGGTAGAACGCGGGCTTAATGTGCCACCTGTGGGAGGACCGTCAACAGCCACGAAAAAATCCCTTAACCCTCGCAGCAGCAGTGCTACACCACAATTGCGGACGCCGTTGCGAAACATGGGTCATAGTGTGCTGAATGCAGAAAATATCCCACCCTTCTCAATTCCTTCCACGATAGAACGTGAACGCTGCCCGGTAGATGCGCGCCAAGTATTCGACTACCTGGCACAGGCGAACGTGCCCGACCTGCCGAAGGAGTTTATCGAACGTGCCAACATAAAGGCGATGTCGATGAAACAGTTTCTCATCATCATTGCCCACCTGTTGCGGCAGATAGGTGGCAGTCGGTATAAAATCGGGGCCAACTTCATCGACGACATTATGAAAGCCATCACAGAACTGCAGTGTCCGTTTACGGTGAACAAATCGATGCTGAAAACACCGAGTGCACCACACTCAATTCATCAGGTGGTGACGATGCTTTCCTGGCTGATACAGCTTGCCGCTCCACCAGCACTATCGTCCGAGTGGGCACCAAACTATGATCATGCTGCCGAATTTCCATCCCCGGACTATACGCAGTTTTTCTTTCAATCAGCCATCGAAAGCTTCCATCTGTGGAATCTGAAGCGCGAGGAGGAATTTGGCGCACAGGTGGAAGCGATGGTCGACCGGTTGGTGGCGGACAAAACGGGTGGATTGTCACAGGAACAGGTGCGTGTTAGGACGGAGGAAATCTGGAAACAGCTGGAAGCCATCGATGCTGATCGGTCGCAGGGAAAAACGCGCGAACAAAGCTTTGACGGCGTGCAACGGGAAGTGCTGGAAAATCAACGTCTCGTAAAGCAGCTATCGGAGGAAACAAAACGATTATCGAAACAGTACGAGCGTCTCGAACAGGAATACTATCAGCGACAGGATCAGTACTATGATTGCGAGAACGCCATCCAAAAAGTGAAGGAACAGCTGGCGAACCAACAGATGACGACCAAGGAAAGGGACGATCTGCAGACATTAATCGCACACAGCAGAAACCTTATCGCGGCCAAGCGTAATGCAATTGCCTGTCTGGACGAAGAATCTTCCGATCATCAGATCACCCTGTCGAGGCTGATCAAGCAAAAGATTAATTTGGCCTCTGAGCTGAACTCCAAGCTGTACAACTTTTCCAACGCCGTCAAACCAGACATTCAATTTACCCCGAACGAGATAAGCCTAACGTCCGGTAATTATCCCGAACTGGAACAAACGCTGCTGGCACTCGAGCAGGAGCTAACGGATGTGTTCCGGCAGTATCGGGATCTGTATCTGCGTCTCAGCCAACAGAAAGTACACCTCGAGCAACAGGTTTCCGATGTACAGTTGAAAATCTCGCCGCTAGAATCGAAAATAGCCAAACAAACCGAATGGCTTCAACAGCTTCAGCAGCAGCGCGAAACGATCGCCAGGGAACTTGTTGCTTTAGCGGAACGTGTTAACGAACGCGAAACCAGCCAGCAGCGGGCAAAGAAATTAGATCTAAGCATGGAACAGGTCCGCAAAGAGCTAGAAAGCAAGTTGAAAGCGATCGAAAAACTAACCCACGATAAGCAGCAACTAATGGAAGAGGGACTAGAACGGTGCCGGCAAGCGCTCGATGAAAGACAGCGAAAGCTGACCATTCTACGCCAGCACGTTGAAAGCTGCGAAACCATCATGAAGGAGCTAATGGATGTTTGCTTCAGGGATACAGAGAGGCAAAACATATCCGATTAGCATGATGGGCAGTGTTTCTTTTGTGTCCCTCAATTTGTTGTAAAATGTTTTCAATTTGTTTCCTTTTTTATTTATACACGAGTCATTCAAATATAATATATTACCAAAAAAACCAATCACACTATTTGATTTAAATTTTGCATAATACCCGGCGATAGTATTTTCATGTAAAAATGGAATAATTGTTTTCTTATTACCATAAGTAAGCAATAATCATACTGCGTAATTCATTGTCGACTTTCTAATTCCTTTCAAAGGAAAAAAACATTTAAAATTTGCTTTTCATCTCTTCGTACGCTACGCAATTGACTTCCGCGTACCGAACAAACCGGGAACCGTGGACAATGGCACAGTTCATCAGGGCCACCGTGTCATCTTCCGCACGGTGCGCATTAGTAAGCTCCTTTCCTACAGTTCGTTTGTATAGATCAGAGAGGTTGTACCGCTTCTTGCCATTCGAAGCCTGTGAGCTTGGCAACGGTTTCACGTCTTCCGTATCATCGGAAAACGATGCATCGAACAACCTTTTACGAGAACGTGAGGGCGAATAACAACCGTCTTGACCGTCATCATCATTACACGCATCGGCTGGTTCCTGTGTTGACGGTTGTGTTGTAACCGGCACAATCGACAGATACTCCCGCAGCGCTTGCTTAAACTTTTGCTCCATACGGCCGCTCTGCGGTGTGGTTTCATTGATCTTTTTCCGTTCCGTCAGCCAATCGTTAGCTTGCTCGAGTTCTTCCATGACGCGTAATGCCTGATACTCCAGCTCGGGAATTTCACTGTCTAAGCCTTCGTTGTGCTCGTAGTAGGATTTCTCCACGTCGGCCTCTATCTCACGGAATGCCGGTAGCGAATCGACACAGTACAAATCGGTGGGCAGTATTACACCGATCCGGAGCATGTGTTGCTTTAGCAGGATAAAGTCAAATCTGTTCCCATTGTGCGCCACTAAGCAGGTGGGTTTTTGAAGTCGTTCAAGAAACAACTTCACCATCTGACCCGCGTCCTCGTCGAACCTTGATTCCTTTTCCAGCAAGTCATTGTAGAGCCCTACGGGGAAAAACGTTTGAGTCTTCGGTTAAAGGTCATCGGTAAGGTACCAACCCTGCAACACCACCCTACCTGTAGATTGCGAAGATGCAAGTGTTATCATACGCGATGGATTAAAGCAAAGCGATAGTTTGTGCGTCACGCGTGGTAGATCGGTACTCGACTCTAGCAGATGGCCCCGAGCACAAGCCACCATGGACAGTTCGGTTATTTTGGTGCGGAAATGTTCCAGGTGAGGTAACCCCGTTGTCTCCAGGTCGAAGAACACAAACGACTTTAACTCGACCATTTTAAGCTCCGCAGGATACTTTCTCTTTCCGGCATGCTTTCAATTAGTTGCCGAACTTCTAGTCGGACAGTTTTTACAGCCGAGCTGTACCGTTACAGGACGATACAGGTATTTAAATAGCGACTTTATTTATTCGCCCCCACTTCACTACTAGGCACGCGATTATTATTGTTTATATGCGTGTACAGAATGCAGATGCAGATCTGACGTTTCGATAGCTCAAATCCCATGAGCTAGCAGCGGCGGGAATTTAAAAATTCAAATCCAACGGTTTTATTTTTTTTCGAAATATCTGGGTTTACAATTTCAACACATATTCTTGTTGGAAATTTAAGTAATGGAGCATGTTTACGCTTTGTGGCAAATATTTAAGTCACACTAAATAGAACCTTTTTACTAAAAGAACCATGAATCACCAGATTTAATTCATTTTTATAATTTGTAAAGGAATACAGGGCGAATCCGTCTTCGACGATCTTTTTCTTTGAGGTAAGTATTTCAGCATTTAGAGTGTATCTAGTATTTATTACTATTTTTTCATTCATAACGCTAGTTAGTGGTATACACAACACACGCAACATACAACAGGATCGATACCAAATGCTATCCTAACCGTAACCCCGTGCACAGGATAAAGGCCCAGTCCGTATCAACTTCCATGGTTAAATTTACATTCATTCTCCACCAACGGGCAACCGTCCGGATGATTGGTGAAAAACCAACAGACCCGCTGCTTAAAATTGACGGGTTTAAAATTCTTGACCTTCTTCATTTTTCTCACAACTGCCTCGTCAATCACATCCGACACTTTGGTCGGTATGCGAAGTTGTACCGTTCCCTTTTCCACTCGAAAAATTTGATGATTGTTCCGCAGTAACGTTTGCAACCCACCACATTCCGCCTTCAGAGCGACTAAATACTCCTGCGGTATCACTTTTACTAATGCTTCTAACGCGATCGTTCCACCAGCGTTCCAGTTACGTGTGGCGAATTCTTCCGGAACCCGTCGCTTTGCAAGTAGTTCTTCGAACACAATCGTAACAATCTTCTCCACCACGGATCGATCGATTTTCGTACAGTTTCGTACCTTTTCAACACTTTCCCTAGGTTTGAAATTTGCCGACCAACTATCTTCCGTTCCAGTTTGCACCAATGTGTCCTTCACATCTACTCCTTTCGACCGCTCGTTGATGAATGCTTTTATTTTATCGTCAATGCGTTCATATTCCGTTTCAGCGTACGTTCTTTTATTGCCAATCAGGCAAGTTCGTTTGGTGCTTGGTATTCGTAAACGATCGGTTTCTACGTGAAACCCACAAACACCTGCAATTTCGGCAGCATAATTTAAAAAGTCTCCATACTGGCTAAGAGCACCATTTTGTCGTTGATATTTACGTCCATCGAACTCGTAAGCGCAGCAGGGTAGCAGAAAGAATCGACATCTGTAAGAGCTTCGTGCTGCTATGACCGGAATCCAAGGCGACAGCTCATCCGAATGATTGCCAATGATCCAATCGATGGTGGGAAACAAGGAAGCATTCGAAGGTACGAGCGTTTCAACGCGCAAATCAATCTTCGGTTCGGCTGGATAAAGATCCCACAGTTTGCGTTTCCTCAAATCGATACCGTACCCTCGGTGTCCTTCCGATGCGAGAATGTAGACCAGCAACCCATTTCCGCATCCAATATCTACGAAGGATTGGAGATTGTCGGTGCCGTTGGCAGTCCGCTCTTTTTTCCACAGCATAAGCAAATACGCTGCGATTGCGATGTCTTCAAAGACAAATTTCTGAGGATCGGTACACTCCGGCCAAATGGATACCATCGATAAACCATACTTTTGTTTCAATTCGTTAAACAAACAATTGTACTCCTCCAAATTGTCTACAAGAGCAAGGGATCGAATTGAAGCGGTACTCGTTCCAGTCGAATCAGTGGGAATGCTCGATTCCATCCATTTGTGCATCCTTTCTAGCAGAACTTCCCGCAGCCAAAAAATCGATCGTTCGTCGGTAGTATCGCTAGATCGGCAACGGATTGAAAGTTCTGTCTGCGACATTTCTAGCGAGAAGGGAAATGTTGGAAATAAACTGGTAACCTTATCTTTCTGAAGGCATTGCAGCTGCACACGATACGATCTAAAATCTATTAATTCATCATTAGATAATGCAAAACCTGTCTCTAGGTTCGAAAACAATTCCACACTTACCGATCAAGCAAACAACATCGATTGGATGAAAGACACCGATGTTTTTTGGCAATAAACGATTGAACACGATCACTCCATCATGATCGTATTGCGACAGATAATCGATGGAGCTACTAGCTGGTTGTCCTTCCTGTACTTTATATCCTTGATTTACGAGAATCTTTCGAGTTTCTGCCTCAAAACAGTCGGGATTCGTTTCCGCAATTTGATCTAGTGCGTTGTCCCACGATACCACCGACTTGGAATCATTTGTGAATGGTAGAATTGCTACATTTTTAACACCAAACAGCTTTTTGTTTATGACGTGCGTTTTGAACAGATAAATATCGATTGCTTTCCAGAAGTTTTGCAGGCAATCCTTTTTAACACAAGCTTTAGCAATAGCGTGATCGAACATTTCGGAACAATTTGCACTAAAACAGGGATGTAAACAAATGGAAAAAGGAAAACGTAAACACCGCATGTTCAATTCAGCATGTCAAAAATTCACTGCCACAAATGAAAAAAATTGAGTCTAAAAAATGGTTAAACACAGTGTTTTTTTTTAGAATTTGTGATTAATATGACTGCTATAAATTGAATGAAACAATGATAAGCAATACAAAAAGAAAATCTATTGGAAAAACAACAGCAAACAAAAAGAAACACAAATTCCACTCTTGTCATCCAAGCGATCATTGCTTACACTCCCACAGGCAACCCTGTTATCCCAAAAGCCATCTGCTGAGTGCGTGAATGTAGCCCATGCTGTAGCACTTTTCTAAATGTCGCGATAGAAAAAGAACATCAGTTCAGTTTTTGTTTGGGTCGTAACAAAACGCAAATTTAGACGCTTGACCGAGGAGTTGCTGGAATGTGCCGTACGGATCACAGCAATATTATCATCGGTAAACATTCGAAAATGTAAACCGTAATCGTATCGAGGTGCAAGTTGTTTTGTATTTTATAAGTTTGTTTTGGTTAAAGTATAGCTGAGAATACAAGCCGTACCTATATATTGCAGAAGCGAGCCTGCAAAAGCAAAGCGGTAGTGCGACTCGAAGGGAAACAGCAATTCAATTTCCCGCAGGGAAATGGTTGTATGATGCAATATTTAAAGCGTTTGATCAGTTATACCGATTCGCAAACTGTGAAGGTGACTAAACAGTGAAGGCGAAGTAATCGATAATCTCATCACACAAGTGCATACGAAGAAGATTCCCCTTTGGTTGCTGTACATCGTCGTTGCGTATGTGTGAGTGTGTTTGTGTGTGTGTGTGCAGTTGTCTTAAGTTTGCAAAAAATTTCCACTGCTGGTATAGCGGCTCCCACAGCGAGGTGTAATAAGGAATTAAGTGTGAAGCAATAATAATCACCGTACGCGAAAGAGGAATACGAATAGAAAGGTTGAACAATCTCACCGGGACGAACCGACGGGCAATTTATGGTGGACGTGCTGGATTAGAGAAAGGTGACAGTGTACCGCTAAGAGGTGTACAGAGAAGACGAAAGAAAAAAAAGGATTAGAACATCATAACCAGGGTTGGTGTTGTGTTACGCCTAAAGCTACAAGATGGAGAACGGTGGTGATGATCGGGTTTATGCAGCGGAGAAGATTATGAAAAAGCGCGTCCGTGCGGTAAGTATGGCGGTACCTCCCTAGTGGTTGCATGGTGGCTTGCTAAGAAAATGCGTCCGTTCTGCATCGAAACATAAAATGTTTACAATCGCATCCCCATTACGTCATCAACCGTTTCTATGTGTATGCATGTTTGTGTGCGTAACGAACAGACAAGGAATGAGTTCGTTGAAGAACCGGATGTTTCATGGCGGCAAAGTATTTGTCTTCATGTTGCCTGTTTTTTTCATGTTCTGCTAAATGACGAATACGAACGCAAGGTGCATCACCAAAACGTGCACCAATTCTTCTTCTTCTTTTTTGGGAATTTTTACTATAATTTTACCACTGCCGGTATCGTTAAGCGTAAGCAAACAATCGAAGTAGGCAGGTGGTGGTCGCGTCGTATGCACACTGCGATATTGGCGAAGATGTGCGAAACTAACTCACACACATACACACAAACACACACACCCGCAAACGGATGCGATCTCGAACGATGATCACACTCGCGTAGCATAAATTGCATGCGACCAATACCAGCGGGTTGCTCTACAATAGTTGAACAGAGAGCGATATATAACTACCGGTGTATGTAGCAGAAAGAGCGAGAGAGAGAGAGACAGAGAAACAGCAAGATACAAGCGTTAGGCCGCTTTTCTGCGAATGCAGCTGACCTTGACTGGTTTTCCCTGTGACTGTGGAGTATGCATCAGAAGCGATGGTGTAGCTTGTGTGTACATCTCCCTGTACATTCTGGCGGCGTATTCAGCTTTTTGCGACTCCGTTTTGTGCTTTGTTGCTTTCTCCCTCACGCTGTAGGAAGCCGGTACACGCCGGATGCGTCGTCGTTTGCCCACACATTTTAAAAACCTTCCTGTGTCTCTCTTGTCCCAACCCAGCCCTCTTGACCGCCCGCTGATGCATTTGTAACACTATAAGGAAAAAGGGATACACTCCGGCAAAGGTAACGGCGGTGCCGGTTTGTTTTGTTTCGTTTAATGGATCCTTTTTTTGCAGACAATTTTTAGCCGCACGACACCAAACGAAAGTGCTCGGGGTGTACACGTGTGTCCGGTGTAGCAAAAAAAAAATAACATACTGCGTATTAGTTTTTCCAGCACACACATGCACGCAAGATGGGGCAATTTCTACCTTTTTCACCTGCATGTGGTGATGCTTCATTTTATGACGTTGTATTTTTTTTTTCAATTGCAGCCATTTCAATAATTGACAATAAAATAATGGTTTGACCGACGCCAAGGCCAAATTAGCAATTGTTGAAAAAGAAAAAGTACTTTCACCAGTATATGCTGATTTTGAATAAATATTATTATTATTGCTTTGTCACATTGTAATGCAATAATGCAATATAGTATTAATTATTTATGGTGTGGTTTTTTTCCTAATATGTTTTTTGTTGTTATCCGGAAGCATATATCCGGATACTCTTCGCTGAATGAATGAGTGATTTAAATCCCACCAATGAGCTAGTTTTTTTTCTAATTTGCACAAAGAGGTTTTAAAACTCATCCACGATTTGACTCACGTTCGGGGATTTAGATTACGAATTAGTTAAACTACTTACTCATGCGTGAATGGCTAAACGAAACCGATTAAGAAGCAAATCAAAGAACAAAATAAATAGAAATGGTTGATGTCTGTTAGATCTTCAAATCTCATTCACTCGAAGTCAAAGCATTTAATTGAATTGTTACTATCATAAATACTAGTTTCTTCGAATTTAAAATTAAATGTTAGCTTTTCTTGTTTGCAATGAAAAAAAAACTTTAGATGTTGTCCCTTATGATCTTAGATGTCAGTTCTTGAATAAGCACGACCGTTGGATTGTGGAATCCTTTTGCTGTGTTCCATTCCTCACCAAATATCATCTGGTACTGATAAAGAATTATTCAAAAAAATACTTATGACCGGGATAATTCTGTTTCTTAGAGGGAATTGCCTACCAAAAATGTAAAACCCTAGTCGAGGACTAACTGGACAATAAACCACAGACCGTAACACCCAAAAAAATAAATATGACATGTACCTTCGTAATCTAATGTGCGTGTTTTTCTACATTCCGATTCAACAGGGCAAAGCAGAATACCAGGTGAAATGGAAAGGATGGAGCCAGCGGCACAATACCTGGGAACCGGAGGAAAACATTCTCGACCAGCGTTTGATAGAAATATTCGAGAAGTCTATACGTGGCTCGTCAACACCGAAGCGCAAAAAGAAGGCCATAATCGAGGACTCGGATGAGGATGAGGAACCGACCAGTACAATGGGCCCGACATCCGAGCCGGATCCGCCGAAGAAAGACGAACGTAAGGAACCATCATCGAGCGCCGGTCGGAAAGATCGTGAAGATAAACAACATCACCAAGGAGGATCTAAAAAGGAAAAGGAAACGGGTGCGGGTGCCGTATCAAGCAGCAGCACGAACACCGGTACTACCGAAAGCACAAAACGAAACAATAGCATCAGTCCGATTGGCAGCAGTTCATCGACGAAAGAAAAATCAACTGCATCGGGACACGCGGCGACAACGGCAGGGATCGAGCGAAGCGACAGTGCATCACCATCGGTTGCTGGAAGTGGATCGGTAGTTCCATCCGGCGGTGTACAACCACTACCCAGTTTGAAGATCTCGATATCCACCGATCGTGCCGAGCTGGGAAACGATCTTGACACCAACTCCAACTCGAGCGATGATCAACCGCTGAGCCATAAGGATGTCATCGGTACGAAGCGAAAGGCCGAAGTGCTTTCGAAGGGTGGGAAAGTTGGTGTGACCATAAAAACATCTTCGCCTGGTGACGAATCACCCGGCGGTCTGTTGAAGGCCCAGCGGCTTGAAGTAAGTCCGCTGTCCGGTTCGGGACCGGTTGCATCCGGATCCACCGTCACGCCGATCAGTGCAACTTTCAGCAAGTTGGATCTGAAAGCGGTTGCTCCGCTATCACCCGATACGCCCGCTTCCCGGCCCGAATCGAACATTCCGCCACCGGCCGAAGCCAATGCGCTTCCCGGCGGTGCAGCAGCAGTAGCGGCGGGCGGACTGCCGGCCGGCAGGGAGGAAGCAAACCCTTTAGAAGGTCAGGTTGCTGGGCAACAGCAGCAGCAACAACCGCAGCAGCAGCAGGACGGTGCAGCTAATGGTGCCAACGCGCGACTACATAACGACGCATTTCCGCTGACCAACGGTAACAGCAACACTAACAACAATATGCATATAACCATAAACAATAACAATATAAACAAACATGTCAGCAATCTAACTCTTTCGCCGCGGGCGGCTCCACCCCGTCTTTGGCTTCCGAAGGCGCAAACGACCAACCAGGTGTTTATTACGGATGTGACTGTTAACCTGGAGACGGTTACCATACGCGAGTGCAAGACGGAGGAGGGTTTTTTCAAAACGCGTGACATGCAACAGCAACAACAGCAGCAGCAGCAGCAACAACAACAACAACAGCAACAACCACGAGTCGGTGATCTTCTAAGCAATTAAGCAGCAAGATAGTATTTTTACTACGATCATCATATGACGTCGATCGTCTTACGTATTTTCCTTGTACCTGTAAAAATGAGCGATGCATTTTTGGCTATGTTGGGAAATGGTTTTTTTCTACTATGTATAACGCTCTTTACCAGAAAAAAAGGGGAATGTGGCCAAAGTTCTGCAATTTGCAAAAAAAAAACGGAAATCAAACAATAACGATAGGTACCTTTTTTCTGTATTGGTGGCGGCTACCATGTGTGATCCACGATGGTGTTGCTAGCACACTTACTATCTGGCTAGGGCACAAGCCTAACGTTTTAGGTCGTCAGCCAGTAGTGGACTAAGCCAAGCAGCAGCCATGCAGGAAAACAGGAGGGATAAAGGGAAAATAATGTACATACTACGCAACGTAAGGTAGCCTTCTAGAGCGGCTAAGGGTATTGAAATGGGCTGCATTAGGTCAGAACGATCATCACCATTTCGAATGGAGTTACTCCTTTTAACAGTGTAAGGTGTGGTTTGTGCATGTATATAGACGTTTAGGGGAAGTTTTCGATGTTAGAACAAGGGCAGAGGCTACAAGTGGGATAACATTTAATGCTAATGTGGAGCTAAGCGTACAATTTTTAATATTCTCAAAACCCAGCAACATTCGATGCGTTTTGATGGCAAATATGAACCTATAGGATAATTCTCCTCCACAATTCTCAGATCCTTTCCCCGTGCGCTTTGCTGACAGTGTTAGCATAAAGCGTGCTAAGGGAAAGGACATGCTTTTAATTTTATGCGGTAAAACGGTTTACAAATTTCGTAAATCTCTGCGTTAAAATAGATATATTTTAAATGAGAAATTCCGTTCCTACATGCCACACCTCTCTCTTTTTATTTTGCTATTCGATTTTGTTGCTTACTTTCTCCACAGCAAAATATTCTCTCTAATGAAGGTACCATACATACATTTTGATAATGTAGTTTTTAATTAAATTGCTCGGTTGGTTTCGCCCATCGAATCTTTTTATCGCTATATGCTTATAATTTAGATAATAACATAAGAATAACCAATCCAGTGCAACAACTATCGAGCTTTTATTTCTCACTTTGTTTAAGTAACTTTGCGCATTGGAGGTGTTAATGTATTCCGGTAAAAAAAAACAACTGCATTTTCCTCTTGTTTGTAGCGATAAGTTGTCAGTTGAGTTGAAAAATTTGCAATGAGGTTTTTGTTCAGTAACTAAGCGATTTGTTTTTTAAAATATTATTTATTGATAGCAAACGGGCATATGAGCGTGCGCAGAATAATGCGTGTTTGGGTCTCAAGCGTACGAAGAATCCTTTTTAAAGAGGCTTCAATACGGATCTACACATATGCTTAATTTATCGCCTAGATCCATCTCCGGAAGAATGGCAAGAATGTTCCAAAACTTGAAACCCTATTAATCGTAATCGTCTAACGAGTTACTCATTTAATATGCCAGCGATCTTCGCTGTTAGAATTTAGTTTGGGCATTAGAGGCAGAAATAAAGATTTTATTTGTAAGCTATCGTTTTAAGGGGAGATATACATTCGGAAGCTGGCCAGAATTTTTTTTTTATTTTAATTTATGAACAGATAGCAAACGTCTAAAGCTGAAAAAGCAATTTTTAACTGAAATGATCACCAATATTCAAAAACTCTCGTCAAGTACTAGTAAATTGTGTACAGAACATACGAATAAAATTTAGGTTCCGATTTGAAAGATTTATTAAGGCAAAACAAACTGAACATATGCGTTTCGACCTAAGAATGAACATTAAAAAAATATATTATTTTTTTAACATGCTGACTGTATATCTCCTTTTAAATAACAACACCATGCTCAACGGAAAATAACGGAAAGTAAATGTGGTCACAAACTGTATGGTATGATGTATGATCTTTTAATTTATTATAACACACCATTTTCCCAGCATTTACTCGTGCGCTTTGAGTTTAAATTATTGCACCGTTTGGGGGCGTATTTATCTCGTTGTATGTTTGATTAGACCGGGCACATTAGCCTTTTTTCTAGAGGATAGCAAGGAAACACCTTCACAACAAGCTCTTCAGGATAGGTACAGCAACTTGTCGTCAGCTGGTGTACGTAAGCTGGCATGTGTATGGACCGCAACAGAGCAATACAACTATCCAATGACCGGTGGATAGACCGTAAAGTGATCAATTTATGTGCGATTTATACTAGCACCGCGAAGGGGAACTCAAAACAACAAACTGCAAAAAGAATAAACAGACAAACAAACAACCTTACAATAAGCAAAGCATTTTCTGCTATCTATAGAATAGTGCATTAATATCTTTCGTAGTTGATAGTAAGAAAACAAAACATCTACTGTTATCATAGTGTAAGCAAGTAATTAAAACAGGCGTATGGAAATCCAGAAATGTCATATTGTTGCGTTTTTTGTTCTGTTAATCTTTCTCCTATTCAAACTGAAGCTTTCTTCTAGGTCGGCAAGGGACGTATCACGTTTGTGGCATTCGTGACTATTCCAGCATCGATTCAATTTTGGTGCTTAAGCTTTGTTTTTTGTTAATTCACTCACTTTAACACATTCGGATGTCGAATAAAACAGCAAACGAGTGGACAATATCTTCGCGTATAATCACTTGATTTACTCTCGTAAAATAGCTTCCTATAGAATGTGTATATAATAGTCGCATCCAAGCGGAACCGATTGCCGCACAGAATGAGAAAAAAGCCCCTTAAAATATTGCTCGCTAATTTCGTACTTAGTGCTTCGTTTCACGTTCCTTTTCCATTCGGTAAACTAACTAACAATCAGTTTCTTCACAGTGCTGTCTGTTTTGCTATGCAATCGGAGTTTTTTTTATATAACTAAAGAAAAAAGGCATTTTGTTTGAGCAGCACGGGAGAAGGTACAATACTTCATAGGACTGCGCAGAGGAATGAAATGAAACTACAGAAAAGATTTTCATTCTAACCAAACATGTGAAGACGATGCGATTTACTCTATAACAACTTTTAGCCACAATGATCAACAATTAGCACCTGTCGATTCCAAGGTAGGACCAACAGCCAGCTAGGGCAACAATTCGCACATTAACAGTAACACATTTTGCCTACAGGGGTGAAAAAATAGGAAGCCGGTAAGGATCGAACTTAGCATTTGTTCTACTCCGCAGGAATAAAGAGAGACACAGGGAGATAAGAGATACACACAAACACACACGCCGCGTAAGGGAAGAGGAAGCGTGGGAAAGGTTTAAGAGAGACAGATCTAGCTTTTGCACTTTCGGCGGTTTTTCTGCAACGTCTCGACACGCGATTTGATCGAGAATGGTAGCGAAAACTGTTCCTCGATAATGCCGACAGACATGGCGGTGGCCACGAACTGGTTGAGTGAAATTTCCCAGATCGCTTCCGGTGGAGCATTTGCCGAACTGTGTCTCGGCGTACGTTCCGAGCTGGAGGACGAAGGGTTACCATTCGGGTCAAACTGAAAAACAGTCGTAAGGGTGGTGTCGGTAAAATGTTTGGCAGAGAAGAATTACAGTCTTGTTCATCACTTACCACTTCGGCACCTTCCATTGCTAGCTGTGTGAAGCTATCGTTGCTATCGTCCCGCCGGCTCACGAGAGCATCCTCTCCAAGCGATATTAGTGTTTTATCTAAAAGCATACGTTTGCATAAATGTTACTAATAGAAGTGTGCAAGAACTCAAAACAAGAGTGATCCTTACAAGACGTTTGCACCTCCTGATCGGTCACTTTGCGCTCTTTGTTCAAAATCTCTAGCAGCGTCGTCCACAGTGAGATGAAGTTCTTCTGTGTCATGTTGGGAATGGTTTTGTACGTAAAGTTCGAATCGGGTTCGTCTAGAAAGATGCGCAGCCCACTGATACTACGTGCCTCGTGCCGGCGGCTTGTAGTTTCATCCAGGCTGCTGTACCGCTGAAAGCCCAGATCGCTAATGTCGGATCGGGAACCGAACGATTCTGCTTCGCCGATGTTCGCCCCGGACGCGTTGCTCGTTGCTCCGGCACCACCACTTGTACTAGCCACCGGCAGCTCAACGTAAAATATGGACGATGTTTCTGCGTTGTGCGAATGGGAATCATCCATCGACAAGTTCGGTGTGGTGGCATTGAACTGGGACAGGGACAGATTTTCCACATCCGACGACGCCTCCAAACTTATATCTATTGGGGATGGTAGCGATTTGAGCGTTTCGAGGGGATTGTCGCTAAAGAAGCTCTCCGCTTCGGTGGCCACTTCCGTGTCCGAGTCGCGTGATTCACCGGCGCTGCTAGATTCCAGCTCTTGGGCCGTTAATAACGGTGGGAGGTGAAGAATGTACAGCAATTTCAGCTTTTCCGTCGCTCGCTTCGAACAAATGATGCCAATAGCAAAGATCAGCTGTTTGAACTCGAGATAACCACACGATTGTTTGTCCATCAGCTGAAAAATGAAAATGGTAAAATATATACATTCCGCTCACAATATCATTTCCTCTTAATACGAGTTCCATCACTACCTACCCGGAACAGCTTTTCAGATATATCGATATTCTGACAGTGACCCCACGGAGTAAGATCGACGAACAACTTACGAAACGTGTCATAATCCACTCGGAAGCAATCGTACCGATTGTCGCGGAACCGTTTCTTTGCGTCGTTTAACACAGTGACATCGTACACGGGTTCGCCACCATTCACCGAGGTTGGCCGCGAGCGATTTTTTAAACTAATCTTCTCATCCTTCGTGTAGCACAGCAGCATTCGCAGCTCATCGCCATCGAAATAACTACAAATAAAAATGCAATAGTTCCTCGCTGTTAGTGTGCTCCCACCGCGCCGTGTTTCACGATCGATCCTTACCCATTGTCTTTATAATTTTTTATCACACTGTTTTCCAGATCTTTCTCCAGCTGATGGACAGTCAGTCGGCGATGTTTATTGCGCAGTTCTTCGATTTTTTGTGATGTTATGGCCTTTCCAAACTTTAGATATGCTTCGTAGATGAGCGTCTGTACCGATTGACTCTGGTAAAAGATTAAATGCACAAACGAGATAAGTTTATAAACAATTTTAGCTCATATAATTCCTTTCATACCTTTATTTGCTGCTTTTCCTTGTCCTCGATCTTGATCCGTTGCACTTCATCGTTAAAGATGCCCATTAAAAAGTTGGACAGCAGCTGCATTGCTTCCCCATCGTCACTACAGTTCAGCAACTTTTCCTGGTTCCATTCGAGAATTTTTAAAGCTATCTGTAGATGCGAAAGTTGAACAAATGAATCACGAAACATAAAACCAACAAAAGCAAACACACGGTTCACTTACAATAAAGATCACTTTTGCCCCGTCGCACAGAAAGCAGTCAATAATGTGCAAGGCACTTTCGTATGGCATTACGCTGAGAAAGATGGTAAGAAACCAGGAGAGGGAAATCATCCGTATCATACCAAGCTCGGTCAGCTTTACGTGCAGGTTCGGTAAATGGCCGGAAATCAATTCATCCAGCAGACCCTGATCAATCTGAGCCCCTACCACCCGATCGTTGTAATAGTCGGGCAGCAGTGACTCACAAAGGCAGCACAGTATCCAAAATGCATCCTCTTCATCGCAGTAGATGAGAAACACGGACGAAACGATATTCATCGCCTGGCAGTAGCCAATCTCGGGATTTCGTAGTGCATACGCCTGCAGTACCCGCCGCAGTGCCGTGATGCCGATACTCGTCTGAAAGGCTGGATGTTCCGGCAACGATCGGTGAAGATCACGCTCGATCTCCTCAAACGATACCGGGCTCTGGTCCTTTGCCTTCGCCACCAGCTCCTGGTAAAGGTTCGGTTGCATCATTTTCATGTGCACTGCACCGGAAAAGATGAGCCACACTTCACGCCGCAACTGATCCGGAATGCCTTCGATTACGAGGTTAATTGTGTCGGTTGTTCGAAACATAGAGATGCCTCGTCCATATAGGGAAAAATGTTCATCCCAGCGTTTCATCTACAAAAATAGACAATTACATCGAACCCTCAATCCCCTCCAATTAAATCTCCCCTTCTATGCGCTTACCTTTTCAGCTTGTAAATCATCGAACGCACGATTGTTTGGATCCTTGTAGAGATACATCAAGGGTTCCTGTTTTATCCAATCCAGATCATCGTGGACACGTGACGCGGGTCTAGAATTAAATACGACCAATTGTAAAAATTTATAATAAAATTAAATACTTCAAGAACAGAAAGAACTTACAGGACGGTTTTGGACAGCAATTCCGAGATTTTGTTTATCAAAAATTCTCGATCCAAAATGTGCTGCAGCACAAAGATGTTGCCGTCCGATGTGGTTATTATGATCCGATTGCTAAAACGATTGTGTGGATCGTCGTTCTTTTCAACGCTCTGTAAAAAGTATGACAAATCGGGTCAAATTAGTAATATAAAAAAAAAACATTACAAAATTACAAAAACATCAACGTACAACAATCTTGCTCAACGGTATGACCAATGCCACCATCGCGGAAACATCGCTCTTGAAGCACAGATAGTTCTGTGACAGATAAAGCACCCCATTAACGTGTTTCTTCGTATACGGTGCCCACAGGGATGCCTTTATCATCCCGTCCAGTATCTCCGATTTTGGCACCCGGAAGTGTATTCGATATTCGTCCGACTGCTGGCGTGCCGTAAGGTCCCGCAACAGCTGCGTCTTCTGTGCAACGTTCTTTTCCATCTTCTTCAGGATGACCGGATCGTGATCAACGATCGGACGGTCCGGATCTTGTATCATTTTTTGCATCGTCAGCTTGCTGAGCTGTTCGATCAGCTGGTACGCTTCGCCCGGTGAGTAGAGAAACACGAACGTGTACTCCTTGCTACCCTGCTGTCCCGCCCGCACCGTTATTGTGTTGCCCGACTTTTTGATATCCGTCAGCTCGTTGTACCGGAAGCACAGTTTACTTTCCGACCCGAGTATGTACGAGTAGAAACAGATGTGATTGAGCGACAGGTACAGCTGACCCTGGCGTGGTATTTTACGAAAGTAGCTACAGTAGTAGTAGTTGACAAGCTTCTCATCTTCCGGCATGCGAAATTTTTCGCGAAATTTGCACACCGCCACTTGAAAGCTGGTTGGATCGTTCTGTTCTTCGGCCGGCCGGGAGCTGTGTGCGAGTAGCGATTGGATCTTGCAGATGGTAAAGTTGGTGATCTCTTCCTCCGTTTCCATCTCGTTGATTACGCGAAACAAGTTCTTCGCTAGCCAATCCCAATCCAGCATAATCGCTTCCAGTGTGATGTCAGCAGCAATTTCTAGGAGGAGAGAATGAAAAAGGAATATTGTAACCAAAAAAAGTATGACATGACTTTCCCTTCTTATGTACGTCGACGGAAAGGATGCTTCGGTGAAGGCACATCCATTCAAACGGGGACGGTTGTTGCTTATCGCTTAGCTTGTTTCGAGTCTGGACTGGTTTGCTCACATTTGATAAGCTCATCTCGTACTAAACCGCACGTACATGCATACACACACAGACTCATATGCGCTGGTTCCACTTACCATAGCATAAACCCGTCGAAGGCTGGTAATGCAAAATTCTGTAAGGGGATGGTTTCGTGTCCAGAACGTTGTCTAACGTTCCCACCAGCATGGAGGAGAATCCTCGCAATCCCCCATGACCTTTGCGATGTTGCAACAGGAAATAGCGGGATGTAACTTTCGTTGTTTCGTTCACCCTTTAAAAAAACACAACAAAAAAATAGTCACAAATAAAAAACATGATCTCCAAAGTAAAAGTATCCGAGAGAAAGGAATTGTTTATCTTTCGCACAAGCAACATTAGTCACATCATGTGCGATAATCAATCTGAATCATCCACCCCCCTGTGGACAGCGTTGATGCTGGGCAATGCAACTGCGCCACAGACCACAGGGGAGATACCATCACCTTCCAGCCACCTATACGTACCATAATGCGAATGGCATCGAACATTCTCTCGGTGGGATCCACATGCTGTTTCCAATGAACCCGCACGGTTGTTGGTGCAGGCCGTTTACGGTAGCGTCGCGAAACAATAGACGGGATGTGCAAATAGCTAATTTTACGTACAATCGCGAAGTTACATGAATTGCACAGTTAGTAAACAGTGAAGCGATTCGACATTTTTGTTGTTCTTCTCCGTGTGTAAAGAGCGACTGTCAAACGAGGCGTGCATGTGTGTGGGTGATGTTGTGACATTTGCAAAACGAGAGCGTACAGTAATGGAGCGAACCGTATAAACGGATAGGAATGTTGTTTTCCCAACCGACAAAAAACGCTTAAAACGCTTAGCAACCGACGTCGAAACGACGTCGTTTCGACGTCGAAGGGAAGTATTTTTTCGACGAATATTGTACGTTTATAGTGTCGAGATCAAAACTTGACGAAATGAGAAAAAAAAATACTCATCCCCACCCCACCCCCTTATGCTCACTCTCACGCTCCTCACTCTGCTTCCTCATTCTCCTTCACCTACGCCTGTTATGTTATTTTTAACTCTAACTAAAACTTTTTCTATATATTCCTATCTTGTGTTTCATATTGGATTTGATCAAAGGCCCCACATATCGGTTCTAATGCATTTATTGATTTGAATACGCTGCTTCATAGAGAGGGGTGATGAAAATGAGCAGTTTGTATATTCCAAAGCAAGAGCACCGCACAACACAAGAAGAAGCACGCCTGCTGCAATATTATTTCAAAAGATGAATGAACGTTGAATTCAATGCAGGAATTTGAAACTAATTTCGGGTTCGATGAATATAACCGAACCTGAATCTCGAAATGGCAAACATTGTGTAACGATTGTGTTTTTAGTTGCCAATGTTAGATATGTATTAAATAATGAATAATTGTATACACTTTTGTTACACGGTAAACAATGTAAAAACATATGTATTTATTTTTCTTTCCTTCTGTCTTTTCAATACAACCGTATCTCTTGAACCCATAGAAAAAAATAAATACTGTTTCGTGTCGTACTGACGGTGTGTTTTAGTTCTTTTTCTGTGAACGCACACACCACCGTTTCTGATACGCAAGCACTTTCTACCATCGTTAATGAATGTTATCCTTGATTTGTTTCGGGTTTGCGAATATATTTCGGGAAGGTACCCATTTTCGTCCACCACACTGGTCATTCCTGGATGAATTCGTTTTTGATCCTGAATAATATTACATCTTTTGAATGCAGTGCTTCTCACTTTTGCCGATGCCGACGCATCGGAATGATTTTTGCACACTTTTGATTATTTAGCACTTATTTTCTCCATTATCTGGATCGCTACTATGTCAGGAATTGTTGATAAAACGCAACTACTACAAAAATCACTTGAAAAAACTAAATAAATGTAATAGTTTCTGTACCATTTCTGTGGGTACCGAACAAACGAACGCATTCTACCATCAACACTACAGTTGCGTTAGCGCATCAAACAGCCTACATAGATTAAACGCTTGAAATGTACATGTGTGTGTGAGCCGTAGAGCAAATGACATTTCAACTCGTCGTATATCGCTTGCTCTGTCGCTTGGGTTGGTTTGGAGTTTCCCGGTTTCGTAGGATTCCGTTGTGTTTGAAATCGAAAATCAGCTGATTATGGTTCACGGGTGGAAAAGTTTTCATTATCGGAAAAGCGATTGCTTCTAGTGATATGTTTGATTAATATTATTACAGTTCGGTGTAGGCAAGTGTTTCAGAGAGTTCGAATTTGTTTAGGTGTTAGAACGGGTGCCAAACACCGTCTTGACGTGTTCCACGGTACGCAAGACTGACTATCCAGCTTACAATTTACAATTTCTTATAGCTGGACAAACTGTTACTTAAATTACTCTTACCTACGATAATCAGTTCTTTTAATGAAGACAGGGTGCAGGACAATAACCCTGGCAGAGTTTGTTATTGAGTGTACTACTGTGTATATTAATTCTTCGTTTTGTCGTAGCACACAGTGAAATAGCAGTAAATCTAATCCGAATCCTAAGTATGGATACTAGTGGTGCTGAAAGGTAAGTGGTGGACAAAATGTTCCATTTTAATCAATCACCTGATATCAGTCTTCATAGAGATTTAGGCGGTCGGTTCCACACGATAGGACCGCATATCAAATCCCATTTGTACCGTCCCGCGTGTAACAAGGACTGAATATCCGGTTACGTGTTAAAACAAGTCTAGTAAACCAGAAATGGCCGGCGTGATCTTCTAAGGTCGTTAAGCCAAGAGGAGAGAAATTTAGCCATGTTCCACGGTCAGTCTAATCGAGCCCTGATTTTGGGTGTATTTGCCGTTGAGATAGAAACTTAATCTATGATTGCTCGGTTAGAATGGCCTGACCGTATCAAGACTTGTTTTACCACGTAGCAGGATAGTTAGTCCTTGCTAAGGAGGGACGGTCCATATGGGATTTGAAACCCGGTCCTGTCGTGTGGACCGGCGCCGTTTATCACATACATCACCCATAATCTATGAATATTTCTCTAATAGCAATACGGCCTGCGCATTCGTCTATCCTCAAAATAGTTATGGTTAATGTTGGGCTTTATAACACTGGTTTCAAAATACAATCTTACCAATCTTTACTAAGATGCCATGCAACAGTTTCTTTCATTTTCAAAGAAAAAATAAACAAAAACCGCGTCCCAAAACAGGTCTTCTTGATTCGGAAATTGCAAAAGCTTTCGGGTGCCCCCTATTGAGTCGTTTGAAATTGTGGGTAGATAGGTAAAATTTCAATTTCATACCACAAACCACTTTCGGCTTTCGGTGGTTTCTCTGTTCCATAATCGTTTCGTGGTGGTGTCCTCGGGTCCAGTTCACTGTAGTGGCACACAATTAGGAAAAGTACTCGTAGACCTCGTTGCAATGATCTATACACTACACGCTCGAAAGTCACCGCGGGGTATATATCGTACTGAAGACGGCCACTAAACACTGGACCGGTTCATTTCCTGTGAGCAGCATGTGAGCGAACCCGCCGTCTTCAATAATGTGTTCGCGTTTGCCCATCGTCACTGCCCGTGCCTGCCCGGCTGCTTAGTCAAACAGGTACCCAAACAATCCATTTATTATTCATAATATTTACACGGAATATTATTCCCCCTGCAGCTGTCTCGTACGCTTTATGCTGATCGCTTTGCTCGGGGCACATTTAGATGGGTTTTTCCACATCCACAAACACCTTCACGACCTTTTGGATGTGGTATCCGATTGACAAGCCGTCTATTCGAAATACCCACACCTGGAGCACCGGTAGTGTCTTCCTTTTTTGATAAGGTGTAATCCCTTGCAAAGAGTATGAGGTGGTTAAAAATGTCGCAGTCTGTTTGAATATACACTTTCTTCCCTTATGGTCTATGTACATTATGGAGTTTTTTTTATATATAAATTCGCTTTCAGTTCAAAAATAAGTTTAAAAATGTTTAAAGTTTCATGCAATTTTTTCGATATTGATCTCACCGGTTTTACTTCGATCGCATCGGTAAGACAAATTTCGATTCGTTTTTAGCACGTATCTGTGAAAAATAGTGTCTGGTAGATTGATTGCCTGTTTCAACTGTTTCATTGCTTCACCAACGAGCTTTTCAATTCCCCTTGTTCGTGTTTTCATTTGCCGTTCAATGTAAACCGAGATAAATAAGCGATTGCTTGTGTGGAATCCTAAAAGTACAGTAAAAACAAAAAAAAGGATCCCCATCTCGCCCATCTCCCATCAGGTTTTCTGTTCGTATCGGCTTAACCGTCCATCCATCTCGCACAGGCCTTTGCAAAGCGTCAGTTGAGAATGAGTGTGATAAATGGCAATTAGTACGTGCTGAAACAATTGCTTTTAAAAGAAGCACACATGCATTGCACACACAAAACTCACCCACATCCATATATGTACAGTGATTGCAAACACTCTGCTGTACCGCGGGAAACAGCACTCGTGGGAACCGCAAAAAAAGGCGATGGCGTCTGGTTGGAAAGCAAAATGGCTGAACAGAAAAGTTGCATGCACTGGTTTGGCTCACAAATTCCCCTGCTCAGTCACACCCGGTGTGCACACCGGTAAGGGATGAACAAAACAGAGAAACGAGGATTTAAAAAAAAACCCATCCAAGTAGCTCTCGCGGGGGATAAGAAAATGGAACAAATGATCGAAATCTGGCAACACTGCACGGTGCTGTGCTGATGCGGTTTGGTTGTTTTTCACATCTCTGTATTTTTTTGTTTTGTTTCCTCCTTTTGTTGTTGTTGATGATGATGTTGTAGGAAGCGCTCTTTACGATTTCCCAGATCTTGTTTCATCTTTCGAAAACCATACTTTTATACACTTTCGGTGCTTTGCGGTGCATTTTTTCTTTCCATTCCCAGTTATTGTTGGCTGCACTTTTCGTTGGTGTACTGACAAACCCCAGAAGGATATGTACGTACTGTACGTAACGAGAATTTCATTTCAGGATTGCGGAAGAGTATTGTTGTTTTTTCACGATTGAAAAGATAGTTCCGCGTTGGTGCGCCATTCACAAGTGGCTTGATAATTGGGCAAAGGATGTACGTGAAACCTGTAGCACTTCCAGTGAGGATACTTACGACCTTAACACTTCACGAAACCATTACCATGGAGCAGCATTCGGCTACATCGATTTCGAAAGTATTCCCATTGTGATGATATTTTACTTCCGCTAGAGGGAAATTCATATTGAAGGCGTTCAGCTTCACTTTTATACGTCTTGCATTTCGAATCATGTTGCGTTTATCTATTCATGTTTGTTTTGCTTCGTTTTTCCCTCTGTTTTTTGTGTGTATTTTTTTGTTGTTGTCCTGCAGTACTCACGTAATAACACTTGCAGTTAATAATTTATCACTTCACAGGGAAGGGAATGTGTTGGGAGGGAACTGAATCCGCTGCATCATCGAGTGAGGAGGGTTTTCCGTTGGGGTGTTTTATTTCTGGAACGCTCGGACGCGCTTTTGCAGCACGTGCCACGAAACGTTCGATTTCTCAATGATTCATGGAAAGTGAAGTGAAACTGTGCAAAGAGAGATCCTATATTTGAAGGAGGGAAAAAATGGGAGATATAAAACCATAAACGTAAACATTTATATAGGTTTTTTTTTTAAATTATAACTGTTTAAAACTGTGAAATTTTGCGACAAAAATTTTTCTTTCTTTTTCTTTTTTTTATAATCGTATTTATTCTAAATTACATTTAGGTAAAAATATTCGGAATATATTACATCTGAAATTATTTTCATAAAGCTTCCTAATGCAATAGCAGGATTGACTATTTACCGAAATTTGAGTAAATTATGTAAAGTATAACAAACGCCATTTTGTTTTAAATAATTTTTCAAAACGAATCTTCAAAATCACTCCAATTTATCTCGCTTCCATTTTAATTGGACCAATGAAGTACATGGTGAGAAAATCATTCTTTACTTTCTCCTCCAAACGTCGGTACAAAATGGGGAAAACACACCAAAAAAAGGGAAGTGCTAAAAATACTTGAAGCGAAATAAATTACTTGTGAACGCGAAACGAGGGTTTTCCATTAAATCCTTTAACGCCAAAAAAACACACACATAAAGCTTAAAAAATAAGAAAAGTGGTTGCCTAGCGCTATCTATTTCCGTACCGAATTCTGTCCGTAACTCTGAAGGGATTTGTAGCGAAATTTTTGACCTGGGATCGGAGATGTATTTTTTTTTTTTGCTTACTCTGATGGCCATCGGAGGCTTTCGTGCTGTGAGTTTCTATTTTAAGGTAGGTAGTTCAATTTGGAAGTTGCAAGTTTGGTTTCTTTTTTCCTATTCGGTGAAAAGAACAAATGTCCGTTTGCTATGAAGCAAAAAAAAGTGTGAACCCGTAGAATGTGTCAGAGTGATAAAAGTGAGCAGTAGTAATGGAAGCAAACATCAAGATTAAAATCAGTTCATTTAGGAATGGAATGGGTGGAACGAGTTTGAAAAAAAAGGTTGAAGGAAATAGATCTACCATCATCGGTTGTAGCAGCAGCAGCAGCAGCACCACGTCCAGTACAGCCTGTAACGGTCGTCTTCGTTACGAAGGAAAACATCAAGTATAATGGAAGAACGGGTGTAGAAAAAAAACCCAAAAAGAGAGTCTTTTTTTACTGAAAGCGTTGAGAAAAACTTAAAAGAAAATGAAAGAAAAAAAACAGAATCATTACCTAAAGTACTGCTTTGGGGGGACAATTTTTCTTTCGAATGCACAAAATTGAGCACAAAACAAGGAAAAAGGGAAAAAAGCACAACCCATCAAGCATTCGGAACGGATATGGAGCGGGTTTTTGCGTTTTGTTGGTACCCGATCAGCATCGATCGGAATTTTCACTCACTTTAGATTCTGGTGGATGAATACGAAATGCAAAGATTTAGTTCCTCATCAGTGTTGCAAACGGTACGAGAAATGCAGTTGGAGAGATAGTAAAACTTCACCTAGTGGACTCTCGATGCTTCGAAGCATTCGAGCAAAATAAAGTTCAATGCAAAAAAAGAAGGAAATTAAGCGGGAGAAAACCCCCGAACGTAGGAGAAAAAATCCACCGTTCAGCCGCACAATCGCTCGACAAACCGTTGATCGAGGAAAATCGATTCTGTCGCTTTCGGTTAGAGCATAATTTACCGTATCAGATTAGTGGGGAAAGTGGAAAAGCGAAGGCAAAGAAAATGGCATCCAATTCTCCAGTGTTCCGACGACCATCCGTTCGGACTGCTTGCACAAGAACTGTGTACCCCGGTCCCGGTAGCAGCAGTACCAGTTGTAACGTTCTTTGTTGTCTGTTCGAAGGATAATTCCTCTTCAACTGATCCCGTTGCTCGGGCGGCCGAGGTTAAGGCCCTTTTGCTGTCAGATAGTTCTATTCCTCTCGGTTTTTGGGGAGCAGGCGAAAAATGAGATTTTCCAAACCGTATGCGCTTCGGTGTAATGATGATGGTGCTCCCCACTATACAGGAGGGAGTCCGTTTTTTTGTGTGGCCTTCTTTTAGCCAGTTTCATCCGCACGATAATCTAGCCTGCATTGGCTTTCGCCATGAGGAATGAGCTGGCCGTTAGCCATTGCCGTGAAGAATGGCTATAAACCAATGAGTAACAACACATACACCCAACACTGGAGCAAATCTAAAAAACGAAAAAAAATAACGCACACTCTCCTGTACAGGAAATGGAAAACCTTTCAGGCCTAGCTCTTGACCCTCGTCTGGATGGGTTTTGGGGAGGCCGAAGGGATTGGGATTGAATTTGGCGAGGATATTTGCTGCTTGTTAACAAACGGTTCGACATATGTAAAGTAAAATACCAGTTGATTTAAAGTTATCCCCTTTGGGATGTACGGAGTGACCTCAGGATTTTCGACAGCACGATAGGAAAGCTTTAAGCTTTTGATAGAATGCACCCAATCCGGCATGATGTACGAGTTTATCGATAGTGTAATTAGTGCTTAAGTTTGCTCTAGCTCTTTGTGACGCAGTAATTCTAGATCAGAAGAGTTTGTTTGAAATATTCTGCTTGCGAAGAGAGGATTAGTTATGAAGTTATCCCAGAAAGGATTATTTATTATCAAGGAAAGAAATGGATATAATCCATTAAAAATATACCATTCTTATAACATGTAACCAAAAATCCAGAATATGTCAAATATCTTTTAAATGCTCAAAAATTTATGCGCATTACAATGCATAAAATCTTTTAATGTTTATGCAAATCGCGTTACTGTAAACTAGCGATTTACAGATTTTTTAAGTCCATATCGAATATAGATATAAATGTTGTGTATAAATTTGTTTCAAAAACTTATTTTATTAAGAAAAATTATTGTTGAACTATTAAAAACATTTAAATATACCTTCCTTGCTCATTATCGTAACTTGTACAACTTTCTACAATACTTCTACAAATAATTCGATTATCATCGCTCATTTCCATCAGCTCGCAATGATTAAAATGTTCTTTCCAACACTGCTGACAGAGGGCATTAATTTGTGCATTGTGCTGATTAGACATTCCGAGATGATGAATTATTCCTAAGCTCATCCATCTCGGTTGCTTCATTAGAGCAAAACTGTTCCTACGCAGCCACACGCACCTGTTCAGGTTTGCGTTACTCAAAGAACCATCGGAACATGGCTACGCTCCGCACAGATTGTCTCTCAACGTTTGCGTAATGAAACGCATTACTAATGAATCCTGTTTCCAACAGACATCGTTTTGTTTCGTTTGTCTTTCTTCGTATGCACTGCACCGTAAAGAACTCGCACCATATCAAAAGCTTTTCAACAGAGCAGCTCTTTTACCGGGACAATACAGTCAACTAGACACCAGTCAACACTTATAATGTTGCACACAACAACAAAAAAGTAGAAATAGATTGGCCAACGGTTATTCGCTTTGGTTGGTGACTTCGGTTGGTTTGGTACGATGGAGAACTTGTATTTATGCTGGACATAATCCGTACAACTGTTCTGCCAACACTTCAAACCCTGATGAGAAGTCTGGTTGCTAGCGTTTGCTAAATTGTTTCATCACCTCCGACAAGTCAAACGCCGCACCCTGGAAAGCGTTCTTTAAGTCCTTCGAGGACACTGTTCGCTTCCTGCTTGGCTTGATAAATGTTCAACAACCCGAAAAGGAACAAGGACACTAGATCTTCCACCGGGTAAACCGAAACCATCTTAGATTCTGCCAGTGAAGACGAATAGATAATTGTGTTTCAAGAAGCGGCCACTAAAGGTGAGCAAGCTACTAGCTACTTTCGCGTGACTCGTCTACGACGAGTAAGAAAGAGTGAAAAAACGAAAACGCTTGACCCATCATGAAAAATGGATTCCATTACGGTTGTAGCCCCCGTAGGACGATTGGATCGCAACTGGGCCTTGAGCCTTTACGCGAACCCTCCCGTAAAGGTCAAACGTTACGGCACGATAATGATAAGCCATTTGACCTCGCTGTCAGCTGCGTGCGAACGTTTTCGACAAGCGGGAAAATCAGTTGATAATAAACAAGAGAAAATATCTGTCTTCGCCTTTCCGCCAGGGAGAAATTTGTCCCAAAATCAACTCTCAACTCAAAAAAACAGGAAACTTGGCCACCATAAAACTTCCCATCATGTCTTTGACGAAGGGAAAAGTGGGGGGAAAAAACGATCCCCGAGCCGGAATGAAAGGAAAAGTGAAAAGTTATGAGCCGCAACCCGTCGCCAGCAGGGAGTAAACTGACTGACAACCTTTTAGGGTGCCACAAACACTAGCGCACGGCGTGATAAATGCTTCAGTGTGATACGGTCCAGGATTTCTGTTGACGAGCAAAAAAAAAAACCAAGAAGCTGAATTCCGGCCTAAAGTAAAGTGGTAAAAAATGGTCCGCCGAAGAAAACTCTTCCATCCTGAGTTTGTTTCCATTCTCTTATGAGCCAGTGATAATCGACCAGGACACAACCATGTCAAAGCGTTAAATCCAGCGAGTGATAAAACTGGCCAACAAACGTCACACGCAACCGGATTGTTGAGATTCAGGCAATATTAAGCAAAAAGGTACGCCTGTCATCGTCTATTTCGAGTGCGCAGTGATTTGTTCTTTGCCACTCTTTTCCCTTGGTGTGTGAAATATTTACAAACCAACGAACGGAAGCGGTTTGTAGTTGCCGGGTTTGGGGATTGTTTCGCTTGAAAGAGTTTTCCATCGTCCGGTTGATTCATAAGGCCACCACTTGCCACTAGCGTCAGGTGCAGGTGAGTGAGAAAACATTTGCAGAGATTACTTTTAGGACAGCAGCAGCTCTGTCTTCAAGATCGCTGCGAAAAACACACACAATCCTTCTAGGCGACGTACAGTACCTTCCCATGTCTGCCATTTCCGTTAGATGCATCATGGTGTTTCATTTTGTGGCCAGAATCAGGATCAGGAACAGATTTCCATTTCTTTTTTTGTTTTCTTTGCCTGTACATTCCCATGGGCTTTTTACGGTACGTAGCTTCACGAGATATGCTACATTCTTCTTTCTTGCGTCAGGGAAATGGACCGTAAATTGGATTGGATTTTATACGTTCCGATTTCATTTTGCCTTTATTTGCTACCGAACGCTTGCATGGGTTTTTTTTCCTTTTTTGGGTGCCGATTTTCACTGTGGCTTGATCCTCGGAAAATGATCGGACGTAGAAGATAACGGAACGGAATCATCCCAACCAAAAAAAAAAAGAAAAAGAACGTCCAGTTCTCTGGCATTGATTGTTCGAATGAAATCGATTGAAAATAATGAACCAATGACGAGACCGAAAGAAAGATGAATAACAAAAGCGGAAGGAATGTGTTTTGTTATCCTTTCTCATGCTCCTTGATACCTATCCTTATCGTTTGCTGACGGTGTGAGATAAAATGGTAGGAAAAAAAGGATGTACTACCCGCTATCACACTGATGGAATGAATAATTCTTCAATTTTTGTGATGACAGAACGAAATATGACTAAAACGATATGGATGTTACACAGAAATAGTTTATGTTGCTAAGATCTTCGCAGTTATTGCATAAAATACATATAAATAAAAAAAAACATAATGTTTAAATATCTTAACAAAAACAAATGTTTAATTTGTGACAGATGTGAACAGTTCATATATGTAAATGCGATAAAATAGTGTAATTACGGGGTGGTGCATGTGATAAACGGCGCCAGTCCACTCGGCCGGACCGGGTTCAAATCCCATCCGGACCGTCCCCCCGTAGCAAGGATTGACTATTCGGCTACGTGGTAAAAATAAGTCTAGTAAGCCAGAAATGGCCGGCGTGACCTGTAAGGTCGTTAAAAACCAAGAAGAGAGAGAGTGTAGTTACTAATGAACGTCACAAGTGTGATCTGTGTTTAAATTTCGTCTAAATTTCGTCTACCGTTATTCATATAGGACAGACTGACTACTAGTCCCCTCGTAGCAAGGACTGACTATCACGTTACGTGATAAAAATAAGCCTAGTAAGCCAGAAATGGCCGGCATGATCTTAGAGGTTGTCCAAGGTCCAGAGGTAAGCCAAGAAGAGAGAGTGACTGATTATTCAGTCCAATCAGTGAATCCAATTAAAAAATTTTCGAAGTAGCCTGAAAAAACACATTCAAATGCAATTCAGGACCGGCGAGATTCTTGAAGAGTTCTTCTTTGTAAAGAGAACTACCGGCTTGAGTTTAAATTCGTTTCGTAATCTTCGATACATCGAACCTGAACTTGAGATACCAGATCATGGAACTTGAAACACAAGATCATGGAGTTACATTGGAAGTAAAATTGCATACTTTGACGATCAAATTGTTTTGACAACAGAAAAAATCAACATAACTGATGTCTAATAATCATAACAGAAAAAGGTGAAAACAATTGATTATGTAGAATTTAATGTATTTTAGTGGGTACTAAAATAAAAAAAAACTTTCATAATAAAACAGCAAAGTCCTCAGTCGTTGGACATTCCTAAATAACTAACAATCGTCAGTCAGGATTACTAGTGGAATCAGTAGTAGCAGGAACAGCATCTATAGCACGATAGACCAGAAAAGAACTGAGCTAGGATTAATTGACTTTATTAATATTAAATTTAAGGGAATTAAAAGTTAAAATCCAATAATGATGCCGGTGCAGTATGGTGCAAATTATTGTCTAAATATGAGTTGATCTTCAACCCTCATTATGACCGTTTTAATGAGGATGGTTGGATGGGATGCTCTCATTCAATATCCATGTAGAACATGTCATATGAAAGACTTACAAATCATTGGGCTAAGGTCCAACCCAACTTGAATTACGATACCGTTGTCCGGTCTCCTTCAGACTTCGCAATATCGACAAGTCTTTGTTTCCTGTCTGCTGTCGCTGTCTGGAGTTAGAAATAGAAATATACAAAAAAAATATATAAAGTTAAAACTAATATAATACAATTAAAATTAATCTGTTTATTTCAACAACAAGCTATCGATGTACATTGAAAACAACTATTCAAAAAAATACCTCCGAATTTTAAATAAAAAACATCATAGAACAGAAATTAGATGTAATTACTTACCACTTTATCCTCTTTTTCATCAATCTCATTTCCAACCGCTTAACGTGGCCAACGTCCACGCCTAACTGTCGCTCAATTGTGCAAAAAGAAAAAAAAGTTAATCTCGTCAGTTGTCCCACATAATTCACTGAACAATTTCGTACGCCTCGTACCCATTAAGCATAACCGTGTACACATACCATCCTGGGCGTTAAATGATTTACGGCGTGCAGCACGACGAACGCTTCAAACTGTAGCGGGGCCTAAAGTTTTTTGATTAATTCAATAAAACCTAAGCCTCACCGGATGTGCGCGCGAGAAAATTAAAATTATTCCTACCTTTACCCTTCGAGCTGGTGCTCTCAACAATTCCTACGAGAGCGTGCGCTTACTTCCTTCAACAAACGGCCGCTTCTTCACTGCACATGGCATTACCCTTCCCTTTTTCGTGCCATGCGTTATATACTTTTTTCCACCTTCAAGACGGGACCAAATCCTTTGTGTTTTGTTTCTTCGGTAAATGGTGGCGTAAGCAAGAAAGTGCTCAGTGGGAACTCCGTTTGGTGCTGCTGGCGTTAAGCCAGGGGCAAATTAAAACAAAATTAAAGGAACCGTAAACTTACTCGTAGTCACCCGCTTTCCCTTGCCCTTTTTGCCAAAGGCTTCCCGAACGGCTACTGCCGAAATGAATTCTCCGGTGGCGTTCCGGTAGCACAAAGGCCATCAGCTTGCACAACTTCACCAATATTTCAACTCAGCTGGGGAGTTTCCTGCTGAGCTGGCTTCTAGATAGCCCCTGCACTGTACCTAAGGAAAAAAGACGTCCTGCAGACCTGTTCACTTTCCCTTCGCTTCCATTAGTATCTCGACAAGCTTTACCGATGGATCGCCTCCAGTTTACTGGGATTACGGATGATTATCTCCGGGCGCGATACGCGATGGCTCATCTGTATGGTAATTTAATCATCGTAAGAAAAGATTTTTATCCAACCCAGCAAGAAAGATGCCGTAACCGAAACAACCGACTGGTTCGAAAAGGAACAGACCAGACAAAATGGGTATAATATGAAAAACGAAAACATACGCTTGAAGCGTGAGTAAGTGAGTTTAGCAAAATTGTAAAATTTTGATTTAATGATTTTGTGGAAAACCCCTTAGCTCAACTGTTTTGCAGATTACCTTTTCATTTTCTAAAATGTAATGCAATGATTTAGTGCTTTAGAAGAGGTATAAAACTAAGCTAAAAGATACAACTTTCTGATACAGATTTTAACATAAAATCTACAAAAAGTCTCACAATGCATCAGTTCTGGTTCATTTACTAACTCAGCTCGTGAGATAGAGGATCAAACCTACGTGTCAGTATGGTGTATCTTGCGACAAATCCTTCCCAAGCTCAGCGTCACAGCTTCTTTTATTGGAAAAGCGATGCATCATGGCAAAACGCCCTCGGCATCTTACAAGAGTACAAATCTCGTGTAGCGAAGCGACCCGGCTACAACCTCCCTGACGGCCACGAAGAAGCCCAATGTCATGGCACAAATAATGCAACGTAACGCCTGACTCTCAGCTGTAAAACATCCAAACCCATATCCAAGTTCGAGTTTTTTTCTATCTTTTTGGATAGTTTTTGAATCCCGAAAGCAAGTCGTTTCCCTTCACACATGGTAGGTGATGCCAATTCAACGCTCTGTGTTGACGATGATTTCGTTACACCGCATAAAGACGAAAAGCTGTTTTTCTTTGCCCATTTCAAATAGGATCCGGAAAGGATGAAGCTATGCTGCGAGCGAATCATGATATTGCTTTCCCGCGAGCTTTTCCGCGAACGCTTTTTTTTTATACAACACCACACAACAGCAATAGAACGTCACAGGGGACGGTGAAAGTGGAATTTGGTTCAGATAACGGTGGTTCGTATCGTTTTGCCAATGGCAAAAGTGGGGCAATTTGTAATGGTACTGTGAAATTCGTTAAGGTATGATTCAATTATGTTGCAGCGTTCGTTGTAATGGATATGGGTTGTTGCAACATGTGATTTGTTTGAGCTTTGAGCAACATCGAGTATTTGGATGTGAGAGGGTTTTTTTTTACTTTTTAAGTGTAGTTCATGTTCGATTGAAATATCTATTTGTTATACATTTAGAGTAAATCATTTTTCACTTTGATCCAGTTTCACAGGTTAATATTCAGAGAAAGCCAAAAATGTCAGAATAAGGCATCCTGAGGTTGTGGTGCTACAAAACAAGAAGTATGATGTTGGAAGTGGGTTCCTTCCCATTGCCAAAAACTAGAAGCTGACCCCAGAATCTGCTATTTATTCGTATCAAACGATTTCTTCGTACCTCCCGACATCTTTTCCTATATTATTAGTTGAAAATTAGCTCACTCTCCGCAACTTTCCCTGCATCTTTTGGTTAGTCAGCTCTGCTGTAGATATTGCTTTCATCAAAACGGTTTCTTGATTGATTTCTAATCAATTTCCTCCGAATGGACATCTACAATGTCTTGATTAATCTTCAATGTGGTTCTTCTTCTGGTTTTGCATGGAGTTTGAAACATCTAAACCTTCATTGTCGTAGAATCCAACGGAGTTGATCTGGAGACTCCCGGGTACTTCAATACGCGACATATTATACTGTAAAGACCTTAAGTTTATAAGGCTCATTTTATCGTTCTATGATTCTTTTTTCAACTTCTTTTTCAATTCTTCCCACTCCTCCAACCACTCCTTTGATTCCTTTTTCTAACTTTCCTTTTTTTAAAATATATTTTTTGTCGTAGTTTCAATTGTTTCAAATTTTTTAGAGCGCCAGCTTAAAGTGTGGCAGATTTTTCAGTTTGGATGGTTATGTAAGTTTAAGCCATATCGTTTTGTTACAGTCCTCTCAAGACAGAAACCTCAAAGACAAAAGCTACGATCACAGTCAAACAGCATACTCAACACGGATCATACGATAGACACCTTAAATCGTCATAAATGCTTGCAAAAGTACTTCGAAAAAAATATCTTGTAAGCTTTACACAGAATTCAACATTAACGGTGTTGACATATGCAACAATAAAATAGATAAAGAAATAAATAAATGAAAAAAAAAAACATTGTACAACATAGAATCAATTGATGATTCAGGCTAAAGGTTACATCCAGTCGATTGATCATCAGTTATTACAACGTTTTCCTCAGCGGAATATTATTTTTCACAATATTTCAAATAATCGCAACACATTTTCGCATATCGCTAGTACTTCATAACATAACATAAAACGTCAAGATCACTCTTATCTTCATTATTCATACTTGGTTCGTTAGAACTAGGCAAGAATAAAGATCCAACAAAGACAGCATGTAAGTCAGCAACAAACAAATGTACACTCTTTCCTTCTTAATACACTCTTCCAGTTCCATAAAAATAGATAAGCACTCAAAACCATCCCCTCACTTACAAATGCAAACCAACCAATGTTTCGTTTCAACATCATGTAAAAAAGCTATAATTATGTTACAATGAGAAACAATCGTCTTTTCCCACACAAACACACCCATACATATATCCTTCCAATACTTCCTTCCCTGTGGAGTGGTTGTTGGTTTTTATTGAAAGCAATTTCATTAACACAACAACGGACGCGTTCTCTGCGTAGAATTAATAGCGATGTGAAAGTAAAATTCTCCAACACTACAATCCCCAACCAGGAACGAAATCGACGCCATCGTTGGCATAAAACCTTATTACCCGTTACGTTACGTTTGCAATACTTTATCCTGTTTATGTGCCAGAAAAAAAGGGAAACAGTCAAACCAGGAACGAGAATATGCAGTAGAAGATCAGACTTATCGTTTCTTGGGCTGGTGGTATGACGTTTTTTTTTGTTCGGTTTCCCCCGACACGGCGGTGGTTACGCGAACGAACGAACTGAAAAGAAGTTGTAATGACGATAATACACGTGTTTATTCGAGTGCGTTACGGATGTGCGTTCAGCAGCAGCAATAGAAGCTGAAAGAAAGTGACTGTAGTGTCAACAAACGATGTACTTCTTGGTGGAAAAGGTAAAATAGCAAGTTCTCTATAGAAAGAGAGAGAGAGAGAGCTAGAAGAAGTTCCCGTTTCTAAAAGAAGAACGACACTTCCGCATACAAGCTTGTGGTAATGGAACAGGAAATCCAGTAAATCTGATAAAACAATCACGTACGGATTTACGTTGCTTCGTGCCAAACACAATCTACCTACGGGGAAGTGGCATGCGTGCCATGTAACGATTACACAGGACCATTATTTACCTTTCTAATTTCAAGTCTTTCAACCTGTGTACAACGACGCCAAAAAAAACAGTGTTTCCAGGTATGTGAAAAGTGTGTGTGAATGTTGATAAGCGCTTTGTATCGTGTTCGTGGTAAACATCACACACGTACTTCTTGGGCAACACACGTACATGGCAACACGTTTCCCACATACATAAGTGTAACCCGTCCTTCTCATGGGTACGGGTACGTTGGTCGTTCTCATCAATTATGAGATAATTATGAATTTGTCAGACGTTAAATGAACAAAAGTGGTCCTTCCCTCTCAAGGTTCATGGTTTCTGAGAATGCTCTTAACAGCATGGATTTTTTTCTCGTTTTGGGGTTTCCTTTCCGCTTTCCATCAAAAGGATGGTAATTTCAATGCTGAAGTAATTCCGTGGACAAGTACTTGTTTTTGACACTGTATTCAAAAGGTTCTACTAAATTGGAACGTTTGGTAACAAGAAAAGAAAAAAATTTTTTTTGCTCGGTTAGAACGGCCTGGCCGTATCAAGACTTATTTTACCACGTAGCAGGATAGTCAGTTCATTCTACGGGGGACGGTCCGGATGGGATTTAAACCCTGTCCTGCCGTGTGGACGGGCGCCACCTTTACCGCCCAAAAAAAAAGTTTTTTTTATTACCCTGAATTTTTGTTTTCCTAAAATGTACTTTAATGTAATAAAAAAATCATCAAATACTCTCCCGAATAGTTGCATCCGTAACCACTTTTCATCGTTATTCATTATTATTAACAATACAACTTACTCCCAATTTAACCGCAATCGAAATTGATTAACATAAAATTGTCAACCTCCCCCCACAAAAATGCTTCAAATTAATTTAAATAACATTTCGTTCGGAATTTCCCCTCGAAGCACAATGCGGCCAGGAAAAAATCAATTAATGCAGTAAATTATTTATCACATTTAGCTTCCGGGGATCGATCCGGAATCGACTGACCCATCGCTAACTCAATTAGGCGTATCGGATCTGCAATGAAAGTCAGTTAAAACGACACTACCCAACTGCGTGCTGCAAGCAACACACACCAAATTTCCCGTTTTTTATTTTTTTTATTTTCAATGAAATGACGTCAACGGCGTTTCGATGACACTTTTTACCCGTGAACAAATTATTCAACACATCATTCGAAGTGTGACATTGCTAATATTTCATGCAGACACAAAGTGCTAAATTTAGAAAATGGTCGTTTGGTACGTTTTAAATTCGTTGAAAAACCCCGCACTACCCTATCACCCCTTCCTTGGAAGACTGCAACGGGAGGGAAGCTTTCGGGAAGCTTTTAAAAGCTTTTCGGCAAACAGCAAACACCGTGCACATTCCTATTACTGTCAACCGTATCGACACGTATCCGTGAGATTACGTTTTAATGCACTTTCAATAAATAATTCAACCGATAATTCAGCGAACCGTAAAATGAGTGCATTTTCGTGTCGGGTCTCTCTACCTTCATGCAGCCAACGTTTTATCATTATTTTGTGGCGAACAGAATGGGAACGACGGTGCAGCAACGGCCACTGCCGGTAGTCGATACAATTCTTCTAACCGGTCCTAACATTGTGACGGCTGGCGGATATACATTTTAAATGCATTTGTGCTGGATGGTAGAATATTTTACCTGTCAAGATAGCTATTTTCGTTCGATACAGAAGATGAGGCAAATAGCTTCGTGAATTATACGTCAGTCTCAATTTTATTCATAGTTGTTTTCGCTTTTTTTCATTCGATACTACATTAGATAATTTAACTGTAGCAATACTTTATATTAAGGTGGTTTTTGATCCTTAGTTCTTATTTATTATATATTAATAATAATCAATAAAATTTGGGAACTCAATTAATTTTCCATTCTCATTCAGTGCAACAGAATATTCATGTCTACGCACTAGTAACCTACCTCAACCACCATATTTGCCCAAGAAAAATGCAATTAAAATCAATTTAACAAGTAATAACACACCTAGTTCTGTATTGATCCATCTTATTTAGACAGCTCATATTGCTGATCGACAAACATATAACCTTTGCCAATGATGCTCAAAATAAATGAGCAAAAGCAGTACTACAGCATTCCTTTCATTCCCGGTAGAAATATTAAATCGAGCAAAACAGAAAGCAAAACCACAGAAATAAAACCCAAACCGAACTGCTATTCATGATGGTGGTCGTTAGCGTAAACGAATGCTTGACGCAAATATGAAAGAAGATCGGAAAAATTTCAATCATTCTATCCATTCGCTGGTACCAAAAAAAAACAACTCGAAGTGCAAGATAAATGCATCACTCGATTTGAGTCGGAAGTTTTCGTTTGATGCTAAACGAAACGAGATGAAAGATGTACCAATCAAATGTATCAATGAAAAGCGGAAAGTAAACGAGCAATATTAAGGGTTATATAAAGGGAAATGTTGAACTAGTTGAAGATGAACGGTTTTTGGGTCTAAAATTTCGGACACATTTGTTTCGGCACAACTCAGTAGAACTAGTAACATTTAATGCTTTTCATAAACAACATAATTGTTTTGTTCATCTACTTAAAAAAGTAAAAAAAAGAAAATTTTTCCAATGAAACAATTTTGTGCACAATTTGTCTATTTTATTTTCCAACTACATACACACACACCAGACACCGCTCCTGAGTTCAAAGTTGTTAGTCCGAGGCGTTCTGCAGGTCACGATACATGCTGTTTGCACATACCTTTTTTGTGCACTGAGATAGTTTTCTATGCACAGAAAAAAAGCAGATGAAAAACCCAAAGCAATACTCGTAGGAATTCACCCGTATGTGGTTGGGAAGCCGCTCGAACACCGTATGATTGGAAAGGTGGGAATGTACAATGCAGTAGTTCAACATGGCGTAAAACCAGCGTACATTCAATGGTGCTGCACAGCCGTTCGACTATGTTCTACCAGCTGGCGGTAAATGAAACTGTTGAGAAACGAAAGAGAGAGGAGCTCTACAAAATATTTGACCTGTTTTTTTTCTCAGCTGTAGCGGTGCTTAATTGTGTAGTTTTTGTTTAATACTGCAAAAATAATAACGACTTGATAGCATTATTGCCTGAGTAAACTTGTTTCCTCTCGTAATTTTAAATTATTGATGCCAATTAAGCTAGGTTGTTTAGTAAATCCTTTACCATCCTTGAGAAAATGGGCTGAATTTGCTAAAACTTGTCAACATCACGTGACACCATGCCATGTTCAATTTTCTCTCGCTTGTTTACAACTTCCCCGTCGTTGTTGTTGAAGTTGAACTTGACATCATTACATTAGATCCCTCCATACGGTCCTCGAACTACCTTTACATGCATGCTTTTACCCATACCATTCGAGAACCGATGGTACTACGCTTTTATGAAGATTAAAGTTTCATCAAATTTTAATGCTCCCGTAAAAGTACATCCTCATCCAGTCATCTACAAATACACTCTCTCTATCGCTCCAAGAGTACGCTTCCGGTTGCCCTCGGGAGCTCTTCGCTTCGGTTGTGATATTCTCCTTCTGGGACCATCGCGCCAACTGCATCGCTACATGACGAAGAAGAATCCAACCGGCCCAACATCGCATCCAACAACAACAACGACCACGCATTCGAATCTGTCAATCTCGGATGTTCCCCGGGAGAACTGGTGGCATAAGTTAATTATATGCTCGATTTTAATGTTTAATTTGGAAGTTTAATTAAAATTGTCCCGCGCATCGGATACGCGATGTATGTGTCTGTCTGTGTGTGTGATGACCGTTTGGCCAACGGCTGGAAAACCTCAACATGCTTCACATTTGCTGGCCAGTTTGCTTTTCAAAAAGGAAATGGTTGTGTACGGATTTGGTACCTGTCCAACTTTTTACCCCGTCAAATCGTTCACCAATCAAACGGACGTGTGTGACGCTGGTGTGACGCTAGGTGGATTTCGGATGTGAAGAAGTTACCGCACTCGAACATACTGGCAAGCTCTCTTCTTTTTTTTAGCTTTTTCCCGGCAAATTCTCCCACCCGAATAATTCCCGCGATCGGATGGAGACGCCTGGTGGTGTGTTGTTTGCCATTTGTCGAGTTTTGATATTGATTTTGAAACGGTGAGGGTTTCGATCTTTGCTGCTTCTCCTTTGCTCCCATCAAATTCATCACCGTGGCGCGCAACGAATGCCAGCGTACATTTGCGTATGAATGCGTACCGCTAAGCGGCAAATCGAGTTTGTCAACAGCGTAAAGTTCATGCGACGGGATCCTGCATCAATTTTGCTCAACCAACGCCAGTGTGGTTGGCGGTGGGGATGACCACCACCTAACTCACCAGCTAACGAATGTTAATGGAATGAACGTCATTTGAATATGAAACAATTTGAAAATTGCCTCACCGCATCGTAACCCAACGCGTTTGTGTGAGGGTTTGCTTATGAGATCGAATACAGACTCATTAGCAGCACATCGAGTGCAGTAGCGGTTTTAGTAGTAGTCTTAGTAGTATTAGTGCTAGTAGGTAGAAATTTCAGTTCAGGCTAGTTTGTTTGTCGTTGTTTTAATAGCTAAATTCAGATTTGATTGGAGGATTGACTGGCAAACAATTTAGGGCACATCGAACTATTAAATTATCGATATTGTGTAATTCAGATAGCAAGAAGAGTAATAAAAGGACCTTGTATTTTTTTCCAACAATAATTGTTGTAGTCTTGTAAAAATTCATATTTTTATCGAACTTCGTATTATTCGTCCATCACTTGGTGTATTTCCAATCCTTTGTGTTGGTCTTATAATAATCTGGAACTTAAAAAATATTATTCAAATAAACCTTTTTGGTATTTAAGTTATTTTTCAATTTTAAATTCTCATGTTTAATTATTGTGCAGAGATGTTTCAATCCTTCTGGAGTATTCGATATTTTTATTATCTTTGTCCTCTTGATTTTATTTAGTTCATTTCATGTTTTATTGTCCTGGGCTTATTTTGACTGGTTTTCTATTCTCATTCATTGGTTTGTTATTTTATGGATTTTGGTTGAATTTCTGCTTATTTAATTTTCCGCGTTTTGCTTTACCTTCTGCTTCGTGCTTCGTATTCATCGTTGTGATGAAAACTTCAAATATTGAAACTTATATATTTAAATGTGTAGCAGATATACTACGAATTAAATTCCACAAATGCATGGTCTAGAATAATTTTTTTCTTACGATTTTGTAGTATTATTTGTTTCTATAAAACATTCATCATCATCAACTCTATATTAATTCAAGTCGCGTATAAATAATTTCGTATCGGGTCGCCCGATGTCGTTTTACTGATATATCAGGTATCATTGTAGCAACTCTTCTGATGTCCTTCCACATATGAGGGGCCAAAAATTCTTTGAGTCATTTACTCGAAAGGCCCCAAGGTATTTTTGTCATTGTTCGAGATCGTCCATGTCTCAATGCGTATATACGCATAGTATATACTATATACTATATAGAACTATATATGAACTACACAGTAAAATAAATGACCGCCACAACAGGTGTGGTGAGCATCCTATCGTGTATTTAAATTTAGTTCATAATTTCTAATTTATTGTTAATTTCAGCGACCCAGTGCTCACCTTCAATCGTTTTTTTGTTCGTATACCCTTAACAAATAAAATGCCGCGCAATTCAAATATTATTATGAAAAGCCGAACGCGACATTTCCTGTTCCTAACGGCGTTAAACTCACGGCACATCACAAGAACTGGACCAGAGGCGCCAAAGTTTATTCCAAAGAGCAATGCCAGCGAGTCGATCCGATAGTCATACAGCCCTGCGACGAATAATCTTTGCGCGTTACAACGTTGTTTCAGCGACTCCAGGACAAGTAACGTGCACTTGACACTCCAACAAGACAGAGCGGTGCTTTATGCTTTTTTATTTATGTGAATTTACGCTGCATGGAATCCAGTTACTGTCACTAATGACTTGACACTGATGCTGACTTTCGCCCCAAAATAAGTGACATTTGGAAGACTTTAATGGATATCACCGCAGCTTAAATCGGCATTTATAAGGAGGATAACTCCTAGAGCCACCATCATTTTAGGCTTTTTCCTAGGTTGATTTCTCTGATTTATCTTAATTTTCTGATAAGCAATTGTGTTGCTGGAATCCGCATTTCTATATTTCTTCTAACGTGTCTAAAAGTTATCTCGAAAGCTATTTACTTTCGATTGTCACCATACCAAAGTATTAAACCTCAGTAAAATGGCATTTTTGTGCAAAACCTTACTCCATAACAAGTGGATCCTTTGGAGATCGTTTTCGGTACGGATTGAATGTCCACCATATGGTCAAATCACAGCGCTACAATCGTTTCGAAAGCCAACCACACCGGTAGTACAACCCGGAACCCAATGGCAAACCTTTCCATTTCAACACCTTCATAATCGCAGCCGAACAATCACGGCCATTTGCGTGCTGTCGTCTTCCACCAGCTGACTATGGACCGGAAAATCTCTTTCTTGTTTCATACCCGTGGGGATTTCAATGGTGGCAGGAGAGAAAACGGGCAAAGCCGATCTGAAAAAGGTGACAACACATAACTAGCCGTCCGGTCGATGAAGGTGGTGGCAATGAGAGCGTATAAAACCGTGCAAAGGAAAATGGGGAATCCTTCGCTAAACCACAACCATCCTCTCCGTAAGCGAACGACTTGCTGGCTTATCATGGCGGTGTATCGGTTAAGCTCATGCCTTTTCCTCTTCCATTCCTTTCCTGTACAGCAAACGAGTTTAGGTTCAATTTCAAACGAACGCTCATTTATGTGGCACGTTTGTTTCGTACCCATTTGGTGGATGGGGGACGAAGTGACGCGGGACGCCCAATTGTCGCTGTTGGAGTGATTTCGTGTGGTGAAACATGCTCATTGGCAACTGTCTGTGTGATTCGTATTTTTTTTTGCTTCATGCCAGCTGTGTTCTGTGTTTGCTTTGCAGAAGGAAAATGCAGCAATCATCTGCGAACGAGCGCGAGTCCTAGCGGAACATGTTGTGGAAACATTTGATAGCCATTGGGACAGCAGCTCGCGCGGATGATCTTTCTTTTTGGCGGAAATAAAGATTTGTTCCACAATATGGCGTACGTTTGATGCAACGAATGAAACGATTCTTGTATACCTTTCGTGTTAATTACTGATAATTGTGCACTGAAATGGTTTGGAAAACGCTATTTGTGTGCCTTTTCGAAAATATTTATATAATGACACATTTGGACGCCAATCAATTGCCATCTCATGTTGAAGAAAATATAACTTATGTTGAAAAATGTTTTTTTCCTTTTTTAATACATTTTAATTAAAGATAATTATTTATACTTTGTTTTGAACAACATAATCACACATGACTTCTTTTTTTTACTTGCATCTAAAGTTATAAAAGCTTCTTCTATACTTTGTTCTATGCAGTTTCATGTATTTAAGCTTAGCCCATCGCTTGATTAGGAGATTTTTATCACCATTTGCCGATGGAAAAGCTTTAATACTTTTTATGATTTCTGATTCCACCTTACGTTCCACCTAAAAGCGAACTCAATTTTGTCAACACTTTGCCAAATTTCACCCAAAAAGTCAATTTTGGACGCACCGCGAGGGACCAAAGATGGTGGAGCAAGAAATTCGAGTGCTGACTTTGACAGAACACAAAGACGCATACAATCAAGAAAAAAACGTACCAACCCACCGACGAAGGTTGCACGGTCCAAAGACGGTAGCATTAGCATAATGATCTGAGAAAATTAAAATAATTAGGCACGAAATTTCCGACAAATCGGTAACAGGGCGCGGCGCCAGAACGATCAGGATTCAAACACCCCGAGCCGTTTGCAAAAAGGGAAGGAATTGAAAAAGACATTGCTTTGCACTCTTACGAGCCCAACTCATCGTGGCAGCACACGGTACTCACCGGAATGGTGCCCACCGTACCGTGTCCTTTGTGCGTAAGTTTTCCCATCTTTTGTCCGCCTGTCTCCATGGGGATTTCGGGCCCGTTTTGTCGCACTCAGCGGAAGCTGTAATGAGAATGCTCCATTTTCAATTGCCATTATATCGTCCCCGGGGAAGGAACGATCCGTTTAATACCCGCAGGATGCTTTCGGTGGTGCTGGAAGTGTGTTTGCCTTCTGGGTATGGGAGCTGTGATATGTTTATGTTTGTCTTTGATTTCATTTAACCCTGGCCGTAAGTGATGGAATAATTTTGCTCTTTAAGCGTATGGAAGCTAAGAGTTCAAGAAGTAACTTTTCTGTGCAAATAAAAATGAGTAAAGGTAGCAAACTATAATATATTTGAAAAATAAGAAAGTTTACGGGCAATGTCAACAAGGAAACAAAGACATGTTTAACATTATTAAACATCTAATAACATTATGCTAATTTTATAAGTAGTTCACACAACAAGTAACTAATAACAACAGAGCATCAAAATTAAAAACAAAAATGTTTGTATTTCCGAGTGTTTATTATTTTTGTTTCTTTTTTGAACACAAATTTAATTGTTGCACATGTATGTTACAGAGGTCGTGTTTTACGTTTTAAGATTTTTTAATAAAAGATAAATTTTTATTTTTTAGTTTTTTATAAAAATAGAAAAAATTAAAGAAAAATTTCTTTGCTCAAACTAATAGCTGCGTGAATGTTAAACAACGTTTAAGCAACGTTAAACATCGTAACAGTTTAGCTATTCTATTAATTAAATATTATTTAATATTATTCACTTTTCTATCATTTCTTCATATGCATTTGTTTCACTTTTTCTTATTATAAATTAAAGTCAGCAATTCATCATAAGTCCGTTTTAGCTGCACATCTAATGGAGCTTGACTATACTGTCTCAAGCTGTATTGGATTCTTCCATTTCCAATTACACCATTCAATAACCATCATAATAATCAAAATAATCAGGTAATACAACGAATAGCTTAAACTAAGCAACTTATACGATCAAGCTTGTTAACAAACTTTTAGAGCAAGGATGTCTTTTGCAGTTTCCCACAGCTTTTTTTTCTTGACTTAACGACCTTATAGGTCACGCCGGCCATTTCTGGCTTATTAGACTTATTTTTACCACGTAATCAGATAGTCAGTCCTTGCTACGGGGGACACGGTCCGGATGGAATTTGATACCCGTTCCTGCCGTGTGAACCGTGGCCGTTTAACACATACACCACCCCCACGCCCCACAATTTCCCAGAACTTATAATTAGTAATTATTTATCTTGTTATCGTTCAGCATTGTATTATAAAAATGTACAAATGTTCTATTATCTCAGTTACTTAATTTGATTTAGTTTAATGTACGATTTCGAAGAAATCTTGCCAATATTACTTTCGCTACTTCTCAGTATAGTAGGTTTTGTTTACTATCGAAAGATCTTAAATTGAACGAATTAAATGTTGATCTGAATTCCTAATGCCTTTTACCACCGACTTTTCTGGGCTCTTCTCCAAACAAATCGACAAACAATGTTTCCGTCTATGTGCTGATAGCCTGTAGCTAACATTCATCCAACTACTAATGGCGAGAACTTTCAGCACCATGTAAAAGTAAACATCCCAACATGGCCAACCCCATTTATATGCTCCACCCTCACCACCCCGCCCAACGAGAGTATCGAAGTTCAAAAAACAAGACAAACATTCTGCGAACAACGAACATAATGTGGAGAGCAAACTTTTATTAATGATAACTCCCCCATTCGTCATTAATGGACCCGAATTGAATAAATATCATTCCGAGAAACTATCAGCGGCACGCAAAAGTTTTCCCTTCCACTGTTCCACTTACCCCGGGTGTCAACGCTACCACTCCGTCAAACGGGGCATCGAAAACTGATCACCCAAAGCACATTTACTTACATTCACTTCATTCATGGTAGGAGGCAAAATTTTGCCTTTGGTCCTCCCCTATCAGATGGAAAAGCACTTTTCTGGGGGAAAAAATCATGGAAAATGCGGTCAAAGCCGACGTGAATGAATTTAAGAAATCGTCAGAGGAAAAAAGAACATATCCGATATCCTTGTCTGCTTTTTTTTCTTTTTTCCCACTAGCTTTTTTCATACGGGCTGCATCCTTTCGCGTGTGGTCGCGTTCGCCCAACATTCCCTATGGTAGCTTACGCCAAAAACTTTGATACTTCATTTACATCATTAGAGTGAATGTTTGGTGCGCTGTTCGTCTCACGCGGCTAGAACGTTTTACCCATTTTGCGTACGAAACTCGTGTTCGGTAAAGATGAAGATCGTGAACCATAGTCAGGATGCAAACCATTTCACCCGTAGAGAGACGGTTGACGTGAACAATGGGAAGGGGATGAAAAATCGACTCTGTCCGCTTCACCAATCAATCATCTCAAGATGCGTTGCGAGAGGGCTTCTTCTGGCCGATATGAAGCTACTTAAAGTGCCGTCGTTAGCGTTTCGGTCTCCGGCCACGAGAGTTTGCTGCTTCCTCCGCGTCTAAAGCTCTTTGCCGACTCGTATGCCGGCATTTTGCACGCACTGAAGAGAGCCAAACGGTGAGAGAATCATGCAACCGGTTCGGCAAACATGAGGTCGGTTCCGTTCGGTTGTTGCTGAGAAATACGAATCAACCACACAGTGGGCAAAATGTCAAAAAAAATTGATTTCCTATTACTAAGAGCTGAAACAGTGTGATATTGTTTGTTAATTAAATTTAAATTAAAGCAAATGGTTTAAAAATGTTCGAAGTTTATTTATTTGTTAAACCACTTAAGTATTTCTTATAATAAACGCACAAAAAATCGCTACTGTCATTAAAATACATAATTTTTCATTTTCTTTTTTTATTTACCTACATTTCCATCGCATTTTTTGTAAAATTTCATTTGCTCTGTTTCTCCATTCCAATGTGCGCACAAAAAAACCTTTTTATTTTCTGCGCCTACTACGGTTCGAGCACGGTGTGTATATTCAACCAATTTCACAACCGAACACGAACGCATCAACGGGTGCCGAAACGCGTCGCTAGTGGTTACACTAGTAGTACATCTTTGCGCGTTGTCCCACTCGGGAGTGTTTGTGAAGTGTGCGTTTCTTTTTCATCGTTCGCGTTCAACCGCGTTTCGTTGAACGGTGTGGCAACGCTTTCTGGCGTTTATTACCGAATAGCGGGAGAAAGGTGCGTTTTTAGGTCGCGCTAATTAGCGCCTCTCGATACAAATACAACCTGTAAACATCACCATTTGTCCGGTACTCACAGTGAGCCGAGCAAGAAACGCGACAAACCCAACAGCTTGCTTTGGTTGTGTGTGGCAGCAAAAAAAAATATTGTCTCCATTTTTATAGTTAGTACTTTCGGTGACTTCTACGGAAGGATTCGAGGGCCAGATATGACACAAATGTCGAGGCCACACACACTCGAACCGTCCTTGATTGTTTCGTCGACTTCCTACCGACGGTGAAGGGAGGAAACCGCGTACACCGGAAAGAAGCTTCACGCTTCCGGTAACTGTGGAGCGAAATAATAATTGTATTCGTATGTGTGCGTGTGTGTGTTTGTGGGAGGATTGAATTCTCTACGACGGTGTGTGGCTCGTTAGGGCAAAACTTTCGCATTTGCTATACCACCGGTCACGGCTTTTTGATTTATTTATCATGTGTATGTGTGTGGTAGATGTGCGTGCGTGTATATCCGGGATTCCAATGAAGTGTGTGCGTGCGTGATCGTGAGAATAGGCCTTTATTTGCAATGCATTGTGCTCGAACACAATGGGGAGTTGTTGTGGATATATATGCGTCATTGTTTGTGTGTGTGTGATTGTTTCGAATTTAGTTCCCGACACCACGTGTAAATAAATAACAAGCCGTGAAAAAGCCATGAAAGCTCACCAACAACAACAGGATGCAGTTGGCTTACACGCTGGTGGCGCTACGTAGAGAAAGAAATTACAAACAAGGAATACGCGGATACGACGAAACGTTGGAAATACAATCAGACGCACACATTTGTGACAATTGCGAGGAATCAAAGGAGTAACGATTGTGATTTTTTTTGTTCATTTTGTTCCCTTTTTTGGTTTTTGTTGCAGCTGTGTCGGAGGGCAGCATCAGTGCAGTGTTTACAGGAAAAAACAAACAGCAAAAATAAAGAGAAACAAAAGTTTAAAGGTAAGTAAAGTTTTAACAAATGTGGTAAACAAAGGGTTTTTTTTATTTCTGCTTTGTTTTTCATTTATTTATTTTTTAAAGAGGAATTCGATAGTTTTTCAAGCTTTTTCAATTTTCTTTTCAAACTTTTATTTCATCCTTATTCGTTATATTCTTTACCTATTAACTGAAATTGTTGTATAAATTTAAACAAATGTTTTCAAATCCATTCCCTATGGCAAATGCTTTCTTTCGATACCGACTGTATTGAAAAATCCGCATTCTCTCACACGTGGAAATGTTCTGTTTTTTAGTGTTCTCACCATTCCATTTGCCACTCGGTTTCGTATCTGTTTTGCTCGTCGCTTTCGCCCTTAATGTGAGTTTGATTTGCATTCTTTCGCAACGGGAAAGTACACAAACACATCCTGTCAACGTTGTTCTACCTTTTTGCTACGCTTATCTAACTCACACCTGCCACGGTTCTGTGCGCCTTCTGGGATGTTGTGAAACATGGACAAGAGGAGCAAAAAAAGAAGAAAAAAAATACCACATAGTAATAAATCGCATTCCATCCTATCAGTTGGTCGGTAAATCGAGAATGTCATAGAACGTACCGTCGGCCCATAATTGTCTTCTGTTGTTCCGTGGTAGGAAACGTAAAGGTGCCCGAGGTTATCAACGACGGCGTAAGCACACAAACACAGTCTCCACGATCCGCGTCTGCCTGCTGGAAGACGGCCAGTAGCCGCTACGCACATTATTGAATGTCGATCGGTCTTTTGATCATGCACGGCGTAATCATCACAGCCGAGATGCTGATAGTTTGGCTCTTCTAACCCTTGAGTGCAGTGGTAATTATGTTTGTAGTATCAAAAAGAGGTTTTGAAATGAAATTTCATATTCTAAATTATCTGAAATCATTTCCAATAACTTCAGCAGCATTCAAATAATTATTATCAAAGGCGAATCAAAGCAAAATAATTATAAATAGAAATATAAATATATGAATGTTATGATATAACAAGATAGTTTTTTGAAATATTGATTGTTAAAGGACAAGGAAGAAGTATCTTGTGAAAATTGTACTACTTCAGCATTTTGAGGTTGACAATACGTCCGAAGCCGTAATCATTAATTATAAAATAAAAAAAAAAGTCATATTGGTAAATATTATCAATTCAGGTAAATATTACTAGTATTTTTTATTTTAAAAATTTGAAAACATTCAATTCCTACCGCACTTCCTCACTTTACCTTAAGTAATTGAACTTATTTTTATTTTATGATTTATTCATTATCATATAACAGCTTTTCCTTTGGCCAGGCCGTTCTACCTGAATAAAAAAACGGCTTTTCCTTATTTTATCTAGAAATTCTACTAACTATCAATTTAATTAGAGTTGTATTTATCTCAAACTCTCTCCTATGTGTTTTCTCTATATCGCTCTTGGTCAATGTTCTATTAGGAAAATACGATTTGCTCTCATTTGCAAGTAATAAACGGTGTAGTAGTTTGAAGCTATCCTTGCAATAAATATCACATCTTTTTCATCCATAAAACTCGTACGATCAGCCAAAACATTCAAGGGTTGATTGGTGTATGCGAGATTTGTGCATTACTGCTGCTTTTAGCCGCGAGCTTCCATTCGCACTGTTCCGCCACTGTGTTTGTGTGTGTGTGTGTGTGTGTGTGTTTTGAGTGTCGGCGATGGAGATGGAGTTTTATGTTTTTTTTTTGGTTTGACGTTGTCTCTCGCCTTCTTTATTCCATCTATTCCATTTACGGCCTGATGCGTTCGTACTGCTCCGTAACCTTCCATTGCCCTCAATGCCTTTCAGCCTAATGCTCCTCCATAAGGCGCCCGCACGCCATTAAATCCAAATCGACGATCGACGTAAAAGCCATCCCTCTGTCATGCCACCCTTTATACCTTTTTCCACCCTATTTCGGTTCGAATCGCATAGAAGAAGCAAAAAAAAACTCACACACAGTCCACCGTAGATGGAGAGGGTCGATTTTGGGAGTGCGCAAAAATGGTTTGCTGTGTTTGTTTGGGTGTGTTGTTTGTATCCATCATCGGTTGGAGTCATCGTAGCCGCTGTCTGGGGGCACCAACACGGATGCCGGCGTCCATGGTCATCGGTATCGAGCGTATATCGTGGTATGCGTTAGTCCGGATCACGTTCGCAAGGTCCCACGCGTTGCACGAACCGTGCAAAACCGAACAAACTGTCAAAAAGTGATTATCCGTGGAAACTTTAAAACAAAACAACAAGAATACCTCACAACGAAAGCAATTGTATGGAAAAGTTATTGCAAACAAGATTAGCAGCACAGGCTGTGGTTATGAATCATTCAAAAATGGTGCATTGCAAATGGTGGCTAGTTTACGTCACTTCATAGATCATGATCGAACACTGAGGAGAGCTTCGGATGAGGTGATTTTTTGCGACTTATTTTGGTCCCATTGTAATGCCTGCAATTAATTGTCCAATATGTCTTCTATTGGTCGCAGGATTAGAAGAAATAAATACTGGAATCAAGCTGTTTTTTAAATATGCCTATGTTTATTTGTTTATAAATACCATTATAATTTATAGAAAAAGAATGTATTTTTCACACTGTTTTATTTCTATATAAAACTTTTTGTCACAATTAATGAATCAATATTGTATCTGACAGTAACATATAAACTGCTTTCAACGTAATATTTTAATTTATTTGTCCATCATACAAATTAACGGATTATAGGCTTAAATAAGTAATCAGCAAAAGGTTCGCTGGGTGTGTGCTGCGGCGTAGGTAACCTCAAAATTAACACCATGAACTAGGGTTATATGTATTATGCTGTATGTTTACGGTCCCACCGTACGTTAAACGTATTCCCCCATCTACTCTGTCGACATCATAATTTCATTGCGATCGTATGAAAAAGTGTTTTCTCCACTTTGCCTTACTTCCCGCACGCTTGCATACAAAACCGGATTATAAACGTGCCACGTGTTTCTAATTCGATTAGTTCTTATGTGGGCTACAGTGCACAAAGTATAAACAGTCCCACGAGATGCGAAAGGAGGAGACGGAAAGGAATGGGGGCAAAAAGTTGATCACTCATAAACGGGAGCAGATGAAAATGATGATGCAGCGAGAGTAAAATTAGATCGGCCTGCCGCTGCTGTAGCAGAAGTTGGCTAATAGTGTGGTGATTGTTTATGTGAATGCGACAGTACATGAATTTGATGCTTGTGCTGTTTAATAATCGATAGGTAGGCAGTAAATATATCGTATGATTTTAATTTAAATATTATGTTCATCTTCTCTACGGTTTTGGGTTGTTTTACGAGGTATGAAGTGTTTACAAAGGAAAGCCGAATATTCGAAATCGATATAATTTTATTCTGAGTCGATGAGCGAAAAACACAGAAAATTAGTACAACTGCCTTTGTTGAAGATGTATTAGTACAAAATTTTGCCTTATGCTTTGTGGTTTATAGTAAAATTGTATAATTTTTATTTATATTTAAGCTTAACAACTAATACTGAATTCTTCAATGCTGTCATCGATGATGTAAATCGTCTTTAGAACTGTCATTTTCGATTAGCCCGGATAATCCGACAGTCAATTAAAAACGTACTCAAGGTACTAAGATAACTATAAAATTATCACTTTTTGTACAATTTAATTGTATAATGCTTCTAAAACTATTCGACAGTCCAACAATGCTCGCCATTCAAAATCTTTTCATCTAACAACAATTTCATCTTCACTTTATCTAACGCTTTCGTTTATTCAGCTCATTTTTTTCTCGAGAGGGTAACCAAAACTAAACGGTCCACATAAAGCAACATTCGGTAGAAACCTCTTTCATGGTATACCAGAAAACACCTGCTTCCGAGTGGTGCAAGAAACCGTAGCAAGATTCCTCACTCAAAGTGTTTCCCATTGCCCCGATCCGTTCCCAGTATGTTATGCATGCATATTTGATGCACCTTTTTATGAGCAACAACAGCAGCAGAACGAAACCACGTTCCAGTGGCAGATTCTCGTCTTGTGACGGGTTTTGCAAAAGCACCCGCCGGGAGAAGGAAACGTTTTCGGTGCGTCCTTTGGCAGTAAAGAGGAAGAAGTGGTGTGTGTTTTTGTGTGCTGTGTGCATCAGTGAGCTGTTTTGGCGATGGGTGGTTGCTTAAGTGCATTATGCAGGTGTTTAAATGTTTATATTTGTCGAGTGGTATGATCACAGTGAGCGTTCCTTTTTGGGGGGCAAAACCTCGCTGTTTGCTGTGAGTGCTTTATAACGTTTATCCCACTAGAGAGCTTGGGGTTGTTTGGGGTGGTTAACCAACTCGTCCGGTGTGCTATACTATGTTTGAACAGTCCTAATGTTTACAGTCAATTAAATAATCTTCTGCGAATCAGAACCGCTCATCTTTTACAGAGATGTTGTTATTTACTGTGCCTCGTACAACATTTGTTCACACGTTCGTTGAGGGAACTCAACGTCAGTTTTGATTAATTTTGCGCCTTTATTGTTTAACATTCAAACAATTCCAACATACCTGAGACGTTCGATCACCATTCGGTTGCATTCAACTCATGGCTCATTATAACCGTGGCTGGAGGAATGTCTCGAGGGCGTGATGTTGGTTGCAGTTTACAACTATGGAAATTAATTGCACTCGTCGCAGTCAACCCACCATCTCGTGCCTCACGTGGCTTCGTGTGTAGGTCATTATGTGATGACGCCTTGGTAATAATTCAGTCCGTCGTCAAGGCTGATGGAGTCATTCAACCGACTCAGCTCGTGCTAATTGTGCGCTAAACGTTTTGTGAATGCTAAGTTTGTTGTGTAGCGAATATCACGATTCGAATGAGTTCGTAGATAAACAGCTGTTTTGATAATGCTTTGCATTGGTTTTTTTAATGTTTTCTATTTTTTACAAAACGAGTCACAATAAGGGATATTTATTTGCAATATTTCTTACTGTTCTCGCTATTCACTTTCAAAATTTAAATATCATTTGAGCTTGTAGACTTTTCAAAAAATAATTCTTTCATTCGTCCGACATTCGTTACTCCGTTTAGAAGCGTCGCCCATCTACGCGTCGAATGAATTCTGGTTTGTGATGATGTGATGTGAATTTGCTCGGTCGAAAGTGACACATGAACGTCTAAAAATAAAAACAGTGCCACATGTCTTGATGTTATTTTCCTCTCGCTAATATTCGTTTGAATCGCAGCCAAAGATGTTGTCGGTCGTTTCCCCATGAAGGACAAACCAAGCGTGCAAATAATTAATACAAATACTGCGTCAATGTTTTTTATTTTCATTTTTCTTAAATCCTGAAATGAGCAGATGTTTGAACTTCAAATTTTTTATTCCTTTCTCTTGCCTGTGTTGTTTTCTACTTTACGATAAGCAAACATTGAATGTCAGACTGCCAAATTTCACTGTAAAAGGCAACGTGTTTGCGCCTCAGGAGACATATTGATTTTTCTCTACGATATGTGTAATTTTTGGTTTTATTTTTGTTTTCATCCGGAAATTCTACTCCAATCATTTTGCTTTCGCTTCAGGGTCGTCCATAGAGTCGGGTCGATGTCCGAATGGTTGGCTTTTTGGATCGTGTTCCGGTGTACTTTTTGGCAAAGGTGTACAAAAATAAAAGTCATTTATGTCTAAAGAGCGGGAATAAAAACATGCAAAACTGAAGCTTCCCCTTGCAAGAGACCCAATCGATAAGCGAAGAGAATGTTATTTTTTGCTTCGAATGTCGTCTTGTAATTACATTCGCCAAAAACCCATTTCTGAATGGCTGCTATCACGGTGTCATGTGTGTGTGTATGTATATCAGCAATTGTTGTTGACAGCTGTCATTACCGCCACGGAGCTTTGATGGAGATGGGCTCCATTTGTCTTAATCCCTGTCTAATCACATTGGTTCTCCCGTTTTTGCTGCGTAGATTTACACAAGATCGGTTTGCAGGTTCCGAGTATTCCGAGATGTTATTTATTCGAAGCGATTAGCTTCTCACTCTCTTTCTGATCTCTGGGGTTTTGTTTGCACTTAGTGTTCTGTTTTCTACTGGGATTGGCTCGAACTGATTTAGCTTATCAATTGTTTACATTAAAGATGATCGTTCCATGATTGTGTAACCTTGGAACATTGCTTGATTACTATTTTATACAGTTTATGAAGCTGATGAAAGATTTAATAGGAACATTTACTTACAAACAAGAAGATCAAACTTTCCCAAGCGTAGAGCATATTTCCATTCAACAAGAAGTTCTTGATTTTTATTTAGCAACAGCATTCCCGCTCGATCAAGGCGTTACATACTACTGCTTATGTTTATCTCAAGTTGCTTAAGTGTCGTTAAGTTGTTTTCTTTCTAACCGGACGCAGCTGAAACCGGTGACACATGAATCATATTTATTATAAAGCGCCAACCAAAATAACTGGCACTTTATCCTCTTGCGCCATGGTAATCTCCAGTAAGGCCTGACTGAAACCGTCCTCCCCCATGTCTGCTTGAAATCTGTCAAACAAAATGTAGCGAGATGCTTTAAATTATGAAATGTACTATAAACACGAGTGAAATATGGTGCAGATTGTTTTTTTTCTCTCTTAATATATCGTTCCCCTTTTTCTGTGCACGGTTTCGCTTCATATTCACTGGGTAAAACAATTTTCCATCCATACATCTATGTTCTATAGGAAATTTTTGCACCATATCAACACCGAAAGGTTGTTATTAAATTCAAAATACCTCCACAGTGAGTCATTCATCATCCATTTAATTTATGACACATATCATGGCATTACGATCTATAATGAAGCTTCTCTCATACTGCTCGTACAATTCACCTGGCAAACGTTGAAGCTTGTAGAATCATCATTATTTTCACTTCCCTATTTCCTCTGACTAACGTCGGTTGAAGCTATGAGTGACACAATCGAATGTTGAACAGGAGGAAGTTAGCTCAATTACAAGACCAATCATTTCCCGCTACCATCATTATGAATGGCAAGCAAACGTTCATTTTGAATGTTTCATTTTATTTATTTTTGTCCTTCAGATGACATTCAACCTTCAGCGGATGTTCGATAATTTATTTTATATTATTTAACAAAACTTGGGATTATTCTTTTACATATATTTGTATCAAACCGTGTTGTATGAAGTTGTTGTTTTGATTACAAAAAGTGAACCTTGATGATTATTGAATCGTAACAAATTTGATTGACTTCCAATATAGAGTTTATGATTTTAACAATATCATTATATTCCTTCTCATAACTAAAAGAAAACACTATAAAAAACACTTGAAATATCGAACTAATCTTTTTCTTTGTTATAGTTTGTTAAATTTAGGCGGTACATATCTCGTTAGTTATTGGATTGTTTTTCTATATACTAATATACCAATCTCTAGTTAAAAATATGTTCAACACTTCTGGTTTTAAACGATTAAATAAATGTTCGGCTTAACAAATGACTTATGCTTAGTTTTGCTAATTTCGATTGTATTGTTTGCTTTATAATTAAAATATTTGAATAAGAGATAAAAATTTAAGTTAAAATTGTGTTGTGAATTATATGTTCAACTGAAAACTAAATTTTTTTAAATAATCTGTTCCTCAGAACATAACTGTTTTTATTAATACAAGTTTTTTTATTTTTTAGCAAAAATTGTAGTTTTTTTCCACCAGCTAGATAAATTACAAAGTGTCATTTTCACTTAATACCAAACCCCAAATAACAAACCATCAAACATATCGCTTACCTCATCGAGCAACGTATCCCGCATCAAGATTGACACACTTCCCTGCACGATTTGTTTGATGTCTCTTTGTGTCAGTTCGACGATCGGAATGAGAAATAAACTTCAAACACAACCAGCCACAAAAAAGTTGTCCTTGTGTTACAAATAATTCATGTCATGCCTGGTACAAAAGGTGACCAGGAAAGGCACACCAGACCAGAATCCTGGTGGGAAAAACTTTTCCCGTACAATTTCCCGTACATTTACGCAGCTCCGGCACTCCACAGAACGAGAACAACGAAAGATAAAAAAATAAAACAACAACAAAGTCAAACAAACGCATGCCCTTGTTCATTTTGAGGTTTGGCTAAGGTTAAGCTAACAAATCGTTCTGTTCAGTTTCCGCCCTTACCACACGCTCTGTTTACATGAGACGAATCTCCGGGGTGGCCAGAAGAGTTTTGTTTTTTCTTCAGCTCTACCCATAGAGCATGGTGAAGCATGGTGAAAAAATGAATCATGCAGAAAATGCTTCTCACTTGAGAGGCAACGTTCAAGAAGCACTCACCAATGCGGTGTGAAAGTGTACATAATTCTTCCTACTGGACAAACACGTACATCGGGACCAGTGCTTGGCTAGGAAAATCGGAGTAAAGACATCGTATTTAGAAGAAGAAAAAAAAATCTCACATACACAAATGCGAACTGGGAACGAAACGCTAGATCCCAAACTGTCTGGTCCGCACGCAGCTGTGGTGAGCGCCACCACAAACAATCAAACAGAACTAATAATGTAAACATTCCATCATTTGGAACGAACGATTCTCCTCCACCCGGTGTTGCTCTGCATACCTTTCTTCTTCAACTTAACCGAATAAGCAAACAGCACCATTGGGTGGTCCTTCCTGACTGTCAGCAAGCACTGCTTTTCAAAACCCATCCATGCACTCTACAAAAACCGAAACAAACCGCTCTGTCCGTACGTAAAAACACCGTTGTGCCGTTCGGGGGACGAGCCAAATGAAGAAGATCAACGTTAATTAATGGCAATTGTCGGTTGACATGCGTCACGCGCAAACATTAGTGGGTGTATGTGTGGCTTTTTTTAGCTTTATTTCCTTACAAGCAGCATGTCACTTTACCAGCGAATCCGTGGTGTGGAGTGCCTTCCCACAACAATGTTCTCGTACACGATGGTTTAGAAGGCAACAGTTTGTCACTTGATAAGCACTGTGGTGGGAGTTTTTTTGCTGCTTCTTTTTATTTTTTTGGACACTTTTTTGTTATAGTGAATGCATAAAATAATGTCACCGTGTAACAGGATCGTGATCCTATGTTTTTTTCGTGTTCCTCCTGCTAAAAGCAAGGTTAGGTAGCACAGTAACTCTCGACTGGACATTGGTTGATTTTTCTCGAAGCACACTACCAAAACCAGTTCATGTTTTATTCAGTGTGACCGTTGATGTGGTGGCGGCGTGTAGATGCTTCATTTCCAACACAACACGATGTGTTCCTTTTTATTTACGGCACCGATGGCGTCCAGCGAAACACATTCCATGGTATAATGTTGATGTTAGTTGTTAAATTTAGCCTTGATTTACTCTCGTTCCGTGTGGATTTAACCTCCCGCCGTTGTTTAGGGTTTTCTTTCCTTTTCCTACAAAGGCTTTGCAGCTTTTTTAGACTCCGACACTTCCAGGGATGTTCACTCTACGTTTCCTCTACCCTAGTGGGATTTGGGTAGAATGAAATGAATATCCTGACGCAACGCATTCATCGCGCGATGCGAAAAATGTCCAACCCTCCGAACTGCGGAAGATACCACAATGATTTGAAACGTTGCGCCATATTAACGGACCCCCATCCCCCCACCATATCCCGAGCGTGCATTATTTAGTGATGCGGGATGGTATCGTACGGGAATAAAAGCCCACTAAAGGTGGCTCATAATTTCCCTGCGACAACAAACATCAACGAACCAACGAACCCGTACCCCAAGCAGGTGACCCACCAAAAACCGGAATTGCAAAACACAACTTTCGCCTTTTGGGTGGAAAATTATTTTGGGGGTTGAGAAAGGAAGCAAACCGTGTAAAAGATATCCGGAAGTTTATGAAATCATTTCCCTTCGGGGGTCGATGCTATCGGTGATGGCGTAAAGTGATTCATTAATCTTTTCACACCATTATCAAGAGCGCTCTCATAATCGTGCGTTTCATTATTGGCACCTACGAGCGGGAGAGTTTTTGGGGGGGAGGTTTGTTGTTTTGTTGATCATTTAATCCGTTTTTACCCCTTTCGCTTCGGAGAGTGAAATGCTGCAGGTAGAATACTTTTGATTTTGTACCGCAAGTTAAAAAAAAAGAGAAGAAAAAAATTAATTGAAACCACCATTGAGCGGTTTGGGTTGAATGAGCAATTCCAATATGCTCATAGTTGTAGCCTTGAACGTGTTGCTTTCCAATTTCTACCATCAAATCGGAATGCTTGATGAATGATGAGCAATTTATAATAAATTTTTATTTTTAAAGGTGACGAAATGTAATTCAGCATCGAAATTCCTTAGCAACTGATGTTCTAAAAATATACCTTCTAAAGCTGAGGGAAAAAAAATATTTAATTTTAAGTGGAAAATAAATAAAATATTTTATTTTTCATAATTAATTCATTCTAACTCATTACAACGGAAAGTAATTTAAAAATACCTCACATTTAATCAAACTAATCTTTCAGCAATTCGATTAGTTTGATTCAACGGATCAACATAAATGATTCGTTTCACAACCTATCTTACGCACTTGGGGTTGTGTATCAATTGTGTTTTGCAACCAAACCCTTGATTTTTCGACTAACCTCAATTTAATCCCATTTGCACCCGAAATCAATATACAGCTCCACAAAACTAAACTACAGTAGAACGTCGATTATCCGGCGGGCGGATGAACCGTGCGCCGAAAATTGACAGCTGTTCAACCGTGGTGAACATTTGTACTGATTTCAGGTTAGTTAAACGTTATGAAATTTGTGACCAAACGGTATATTTGAAATATTTTTATTTTACATACATTCTAAATAATACGACAATACGGCAAAAGCCGTAATCATGTAATAAAATAATACATTCTAAATAAAATTATAACTGTTATTTGATAATAATTTGTTTGGTGCGGAATCATTTTTGGTATCAACAGTATGTAGTAGTACTGTGCGAAGAGCCATTTTATTATTGGATAACCTCAGTCACATCCAGCAGAATCAGTTTTGAACACAGATGCCATGTTTTTGGCCAAATTTTTTCCACCAAATGTAACTAGCATAATCCAACCAATGGACCAGGAAGTAATACTAATGTATTACTAGTACTAAAATGTAAGTTTACTTAAACGACTGTACCGGTCCAGTATCTTAAATATGTTTTTGGAACAGGTGTAGAAGTGTAGAATTTTTGGAAAAAAATAAGTGGTATAGTGTAGTATATAGATAGTATATGTATAGGACTATAGATAGGATATAGACTATAGGACTACTATCCGTGGAAATCGATTAACCGGTATCAGTCCGGTCCCGAGCACCCCGGATAATTGATGTTCTACAGTAAATGTGAAAAGTACGTCAAAATTTTCAAAGTTCATCCTTTGCTACACGTGTGTACGTCACTCTCCCTTTTGGGGGTGAAGTTTTTTTTCCAACGGGAATGTACGGGAGGTCTCACCAGTTTTATTGGTGCCACATTTACGTTACCACGCAGCGGAACGATGTGTGAGATACATTTTTCATGGTGGCCACTAATAAAAGATCATCTCGTGCCGTGTTCCGGTCCAAGGGCCGCAAAGATTTGTGGTGGTGAATGGAAACCAAAAAAAGCAAACAGCAAGACGGCATGATGATGACGATCGTTATACGTTTGCGTTTTGCGTACCAAGACGTCACCGTTTTGAGTGGGAAGACTAAAGAAAAGGTTAAACCAGCAATGGTAGCAATGAATTTTCTCCAGCGTAACGCATCTGCCTTAGAGCCGATGGTTTATCTTTCTTTTACATTTCAGGGCTGGACTGGGGTTTGTGTAAAAATAAGACACCATCAGCAAACAAAACAAAAAATGGCAAACATTCCTAACACAAAATCAGCATCGTAATAATGCATATTTGGTTTTGTTATTACGCATTCCACGCGTTGCTGTTTTTCACGCAACAAACTGTTTTCCATACGCTCGCCGTATGGACGTGAATTTGAACATTCACACGAGCAGCAGGATGCTCGGTTAAAAGGGTCCGTATGGTTGTAATTTTTTCTTCCCTTCTTTATTTTATCTCGCACCACATCCGTATCCTTCCAAGGAAAAAGCGATCTCGGCCAAGGATCGGTATGGGGCCGTGGAAATTATGTGCGCCACTCCTAAATTTACAGCGCAAACATGCAAATAAAGATGGATCGCAGTCGACATTACGTGCACAGCCACATAAACACTAGAACAGAAGGCCAGACCCGAGTGCGAACGATGCGAAAGTCACAGCGCCCTTCCGAGTTGTTCCGCTTTGACGACAGCGCCAAACAGCGATGAATGCGTAGGAAATTATTCCACGGATCATGTGGTCCCTATGGTGGCGCTGTGGAAGAAAACGGAAACCGGCACGACCGGGACAGATCCGTACCACTTTATTGCGGTGAATTGCCGAGGTTATGGGAGCCCGGGTTCTGTTGCGTTTGTGATCGTGCATGGCTGTGTGTGATAGCGTGGTGGTACAATAATCGTAAATACTGTAAAATTGGTTGAATGTTTCAAAATCCTTCTGCACGCTCGTGCGTAATTGTCAATTTTATGCTGTGGTGGCGCACAACAATGTTTGCCACCGTTACTTTATGTCGCTAACGAGACTGTTGGCTGCTTCATGCTGAATTGGAAGATTGATTTAAGACCACATTACAGCTTTTACTGACGGAGATGTAACGCATGAGCGAAATAAATGTGTTTGAGGTATTTTATTCACCTCAATTTTGATTTTTTTTTCCTAATCGAATGATTTGCAATTGATTCCTTACATTATAGTGAATGTATTTCCATTTACAGTAAATTTTTAAATGAATTTTCAAATGAAATGTTTCAAATGAAATTTTTATTTTAACATTTCAAAGTAGTAAATCATATTTTAATTTTTTTTTAATTTTAAAAGTTTTATTTCAAATGAAATTTTTGAAATGAAATGAAACATTTTAAAATAATATACCATATTTTAAATGCTACATCATATCTAAATCCAGTAGTAGTGCGTCACAATTTTAAATTTATTTTATTATGATGAACTTTTGGGTGGGCATTATTTACGCTTTCGATCCAACTATTTACTAATGTCATCGTGTAATTTTTTTTTTCTTCCTCTTTTTATTAGGTAAGTGTGAGCAATACTCAAAGCTGCGTCCATCCAGCTGACACCAGTAGAAGAATGATTCGTTTGCTGGCCACAACCGCTGTCACTTGCAGCACCCGTCACGTATAAATAAATTGTACCATCTTCCTTCAAACTGTCACTCAACATTAGGGAGTGGCATGATTCAGATTGGAATTTGCGACTTCATCACAGCACCACGGTTCCATATCGTAGCGTAATAAGTTTGCCACGGCAACCGAGTGTGCGCTACCAGGCGTCCCCATCGCGGAGGATACAATCGTGCGACACCAGGCGTCTCCATCAAAGCCACACGAATTTTCCCAATGGCATTGCGCACTCAATTCTCTCCCTTTCTGGTCCGCGATAGCTTCAACGATTGGAATGTGTGCATCGCCTTTCAGGCCCCCAAATTTCGAAGTCAATTTTTGCTCCAAATCGTAACGAACACGCCGAAACGCTTCTTCACACTAACGAACGTTATCGGTTGTACCGGTTCCGTGACCGTACGCAGCGAGCTTGCAGCTTGTCGTTATTTTCTCATAATTTCATTTATTCAAATTGCCGTCTAAATCTTTGCTCTACATTGCACGGAAATTTGCGGCGTTGCTCAACAGATTTAGCTTCACATGCATGGAGGAGGGTTGTTGTGAGTTTTGTTATTACGCTTCCCGAAAACGTTCTTCGCCTCGCCCGGAGAGGATGGCTTGTGTTGTGGGCGGTTACGTTGTGCTTGACTTTAAATTTAAACGAATCGCCCGTAATCTTCGGCCCAGTTTGCGCCCATGTTCACGTGTAAGCGAATCACGCCCAATGTCGTACCCCGAGACTCGTGTGCATAAATTGATAAATATGAAAATGAGCTTAAAAATGAGCGTAGCTTGTGGTAAGGCAAGGGAGTGTTTAAGCTGCCGGTTAAACCAATGTCGGGCAAAAACTTCTTACTGATGATAGTTCTCTCGTAACGTTCTATTTCGCCAGATCGTCCATCATCATCTGTATAATCTTCTCAATTGACATTGGCCGTTTTCGTTACGATGTAAGGGAAGGAAGGTTCCCTTGTTTAAGCATTAAATTTATAGCATGACTTTCAGGCTCAGTTTTACATAACATTTGCTTCATCACATTTCCAAATAGTTTGTTTTTATAAAAATTGTATAACCTATAAAATTTTAAATTTCAATAACATCTTTAAACTTTCTTCAAAATGTTCATATTTTAAACACACCATGGGGTATGTGCACATTATAAAAATCTATTTATTAATGTACGAAAAAATAGTTTGATAATGTTTTAGATTTCCCAAACGGTCTCGACACAACAGACGTCCCAACGTCGGAAATACCATTCAATTTAATGAACACGCACGCACTGATTCTACGCCGGAGCATTCCAACTATACGCAAAGGACACAGCCCGGTAGTACATTCATTAGCAAAATGGACGGATGATCATAAAATTAGCAAAAAGGAATCTCGCATGCACGATAGCAAATCCATTTCATATTTGTCTCCTACGGTTATGGCAGTCGGGTTTCCTTCGTTATTACCGTGTTTAGATTGCAATCTGCCGGATAAATACAAACTAGGTTGGTTATCGTTAGTTTTAAAATGAGCCATAAAAGTTCAACCGTCTAGTTTGGATGAACCACGTTGAATCAAATTGCGCCGAACAAAGTGTGTGTACGGTCGTAAAAGGGTTTGTCGTGATATATTTTTTTATTAGTGCAATTTATATTTTCCTCATATTTCGCACTCGAAAATGGAGTACAATTGCTCATTTCCTTTCGAAACGATTTTTCCCGCACTTATGAAGCGATAAAAGGTATATTTATTGTTATCATAAAGCACACTCTTTTTGTGCCTCGATGTGCCTCCGAAAAGGATTAATTATATTTGTTTATATGTACATCGCCATAATTAAATATTTTGAAGATACCTTCAAGATAAATCGAAAATTTATTCTAATGAAAATCATTTCATCAGATCGGTCTATTAATTAAATAAATCAACTAGCGGAAATCATTCATCATCTGAGCGTTTGCTAGCTTCGGACATGGCTAGTCCAAACTTCACTTGCCAGTTGGCCTCATTTTTCATCGCTCTATTAATTGATGTAATTACGGAACGCGGTTCATCTTGCTGTAACTAAGTTTAAATTCGCCATTGAAACTTTTCGCCACCCACCAGCGACGACGAAACGTTGGCTGTAAATAGATGAAACTTTTTACCCAATATACAGAAAGGAGACAGTGGCTTTCCAACACTTTTCAAATTTCGTACCTTTCGTTCCGTTTGACATGGCGGTAAGGTGATGTCCCCAGCCTTAGCCTAACAACTGCTGCCTAACACGCGGCCGATGAGTTAATTTTGCACGAACGAAACTTTCGAACAAGGTAACCGAAGGCGTTGAAAAGGAATAAGTTTTCACAGCGCAACCCATCGGCAAGGATTAACTTCGCCAAAACAGGAAGGTGCTGAATTTGGTTAACTGAGAGCATCCCTTTTATAAGATACCCGCTGCCTTACTTTGTCTACTCTGTGCCACACTTTGCCGTTGCTATGGGTTTCGGATCAATTTATGACAACGGTGGTAACAAGCCGCGATTTCTCGTTTGTGGTCACCTCAAGCTAGGTTAAACTTTTCGTGGTAAGCTAAAACTGTCGAACGCGATAGAAAACTTTGGTAAAATTTTCTAAAGGTTTTGATGAAATAACAAGAAACGTTGTCTTCATCATACTGCCTCTGTAACTTGGGCGTGATAAAAGAATCTGTGATGGGTTTGACAAGAAATATAATTGATGGGTGAACTCGTCCAAGAATTTATCAAGTAAAATTGATTAATTTTGGTTTTCAAAGAAACTTGTTATTACACAACAAATAACGTTTATTAATTTAAAGTAATAATTTACAAATTGTTCTCTATCTTTTTAGCGTAATGACTTATAAAGGTCATACCGGTCATTTCTGGCTTACACTACTTATTTTTACCAAAAGTTCCTAAGTTGCAAATTATCAATTGTCTATACATTTCAAAATAATATGATACCAACTACTTTTAGGCTTTGTTATGAAATTGTTGCAATTATATGTCATATTAAACATGTTGATGCATATTTTTTTCTTTACTTTTAACAAACATTGCACAATTATAATGAAGCAAATATAAATTCATGATTTTAATTCATTTTTTTTAAATAATATTTCATGCAGATGTACGACTTGGCTGTTTTAAGATAATTTAAAAGAAATTTCAACATTGTGAGTGCTTCACTCACACTAGAGGTCACCCGGCGGTGTATGTGATAAACGGCGCCGGTTCCACACGACAGGACCGAGTATCAAATCCCATCCAGACCCCCCCCCAGCAAGAACTGATTATCCATCTACGCGGTCAAAATAAGTCTCGTAAACTAGAAATGGTTGGCATAACCTTGGAGGTCGTTAATCCAAGAGGAGAGAGAGAGCCCTTCACATGCTACAAACACTTATACAAAATGTTAATAAATCTTTTAAATTACACACCACTTTTTTCTAATAATCTCAACAGTTACCAGCACTTGTCAAAACATAATTTAAGCTACACATCGCGAATGTCATGAAGTTTTCCACTCAATCATCACTTTCTTTATTGGCACTTTCGATAAACAACACCCTTTTACGATCGTAATTCACGATCCGTGCAAGGGCACGAAATTTATGATCCATATGGGGCAAAGTTACGCTCCATCACCTCGTTCCCAAACAAGGCGGCCCGAAGTATTCACATAAATAATCGATCGAACGTACCGATGCTTTAAACATTTCATACACGTTTGCATTATTGTTATTCAGCAAGCTTTCATGGTTTTTATTTTAGATAGCTTTAGCTAGAACATGTATCCATCGTTCAGTTGTTTCAATGAAAATGTTGTTATCTAGCCCAATATAACCAACAATAATCTTCATTTAGCATCCTTGTCGAGTCTTTGTGTCTATTCAAAAATGAATCAAATAACACCGAATTCTGGCTTAATTCCTTTTTCTTATCTGATGATGACGGAAACATCAAATAACAACAACCAAGACAATCCCATCGAACACACGCACAAGCGCGTAAGACAGTGCGCGCGAATAACGACCGTACTTGGATGGTTTTAATTCGCTGTCGTAAAAGCGTTCCACTGTTATTACAGTTTCGCCCCGTAACCTGCAACAAACGTATCCTTCGTGTGACCTTAATTTTTGAATGTTAAGCACAAGTACAAGCAAAAGGGGAAAAAAAAAAGTTCCTACACTACTACACGCTACATCCCGCAGGAGGAACGAAGGTGCTTCTGTACCGCCATCAAGATGCGTTGGAATCAAATTAAACTTGACTCGCCTCACCATTACGACGAGTTTTGTACCGTTCGGCAAAACATCTTCTGACCTTCCTGACTCGCTTCATCGCTTGCGGGACCATATTCGTCCCTTACGGTGTACCATTATTGTACCAAACGATAATACGATAGCTCCCTCTGGCGTGATTGCACCGAAGCATCTCACTCTCCATGTGGCCAATCCTTATAATGGGCAGACTTTTCAACCGACTTAGACGATACCGGTGGAAAGTTTGCAAAGCTCCGTCAGCGCGCCTTCATACTTGGAAACTCATAATCGTCTTATCTGCTTTATAGTACTACACCGGCCAGACCGAATCGAGCCATCAGGCTGACGGCATAACGAAGAACACTCGACACGTGTGTTATTATTTTCCATAGCTGAAATAACACTTATAATTAATGCAACATTCTTGTCCGCAATGGCACGCCACCATCGCCGGAATGGGGAAATAGTAGATCGCTAAGCACGTGAAGACTCTCAGACATGCAGACACAAACAAAGAAAACCCGTCCCAACGTAACTGCAACCCACCGGGGGAAATAGATTTGCAAGAAACAATAACAAAGTTGCACTAATAATCAACCGTTTCGTCGGGCAGAATAGTAAATCATTTCCTTTCCCGCACGATACTCGACCAGCGCTAGAATACTAAGTTTTGGTAACAAATATTGGTTCAGTGGAGACCAATGGTGACTTTTCCTACCAATTGAACAGCAATGTGAAGCTTTTTATGTGTTTTTGTTTAAAGCTGCATCTTCTGGAGCAAGTGGCCCGTTGGCTTTACCATAATTTTATTAGGCCAATCGTATGGAACGAATATCAGTTTTTGTCCTTGTTTTTTTCTACATAGTAATAGTTGCTCCTCTACTTTTGGAGCTCTCTTTGGATACTTTGGATGGCGAGGATTTTTTTGTGTCTCCTTCTTAGGTTATAGTTTTCTGACCCCCTGCTGAATACCGAACCCTAATCGAAAGGCGCACAATAAAAGTTGACATTTATGGGTTCATCTTTGTATCGATCTCCGTCCTTCCTTTTCGAACTGGACATTTCTTGCCGGCCAGCTAAATTTGGCTGACCGTACAGAATGCTGGGTGACTACCTCTTTGCCTTTCAATACTGAACAAGCCAAGAAGCGGCCTGTAGTAAATATACCCAAGTTAGCACATGTAATACATGCTTGAGTAAAGGAAGCTTTTTATCAATTGGTTTTATTAACACAATCGCATTCTTTCTTTTCCAAAGTTTGTTAGTAAATATATTTAAATTTATATTGTTTATATAATGAAGCAAAAATAAATGGGAATAAAATTTTAATGTACTTCAATACATTTTAGCCGAAACCATCAGCACCTTCCATCCCGAACAGACCCAAGCATACATCCCGCTTCTCGGCGACCACAAACTCCCTTTCGCATTCACACATTCCCGACTACGTGCGGCCATTTTGGCATAAAATTTTATCGCTTTCGGGAATGTTTCTTGAAAGATATGTGTTTTATGACGGTCGGAATCTTTTACGAAAAACCGAAAAACATCACCCTCCTCTCGTGGGTGAGAGGTTTCTTCAACCGTTGGGAAAAGCGGAAACCGTCGTTCTACTTTTGCGAAACATCCCATCCTCTGCCTAAAGCAGCCTTATTCCGAATGGGATTTAGAAACCAGCTCGACAGTCCTCACGTGTGGCACGAGGCCCAGAGTTGGTTAGTTGTTTATTATTTTTGTTCTGCCATGTGTTTAAAATGCGAAATAAGAACCCTGAAAAAAAAGGATGCTGGAGGGTTAATGTTTTGCCCGAACGATTCGTTAAGCTTCTTCGGAAAAATTCGGAAAGCGCACACCCACGTGTAGTGGAGGGTAGTGCTGTCACGGACAGAAATGCTACCAGTAGCGAAAACCAGCCCAAGACCGGGAACCGGGGCCGGGGTCGTGCCTGCGAGATACTAATTTCGATAAAGAATAGCGTCCCATCGTCGTCAGATCGTTTGTAAAGTTGGACGCAAAGTTTGACAACCGTTGGGTTTGCCGCTGAGTGAAGGGAAACCGGTTGTCTTACGAGGGTTGCAAATTTTACGTGTCCTGTGCTGCTTCGTTTGCTGTGGAACCACTGTCTAGTCAGGTGTAGCCGAGGGTGATGACAGTTAGCGACAGAACATGGAATAGATTGCACACAGAGCCTCTCTCTAGCGACAGGGCTCTAGGAAGCGGGCCAGATACCGTACCGTCTTACCGTAAATCAACTTTTTTTTTCTTTTGTTGCTCTGTTCGGCCTTTTTATGCTTTTTTTTTTGTTCTGCTTCTCTTCACCTAATCAACCTGTCCCATCGGGTTGCGAGTTCATGAGACCACGACAGGTCGCATGCGGCAGAAAATTTATTACATTCCTTCCTGGTATGGGTCAGAGTTTGTGAAGGAGGGCCGGTGCTCTCTTTATAGGCCCTGTAAACTTCCCGAAACTGTAAAACAAGTTTCGATAAACTTCTGTTTATGCGTGTAAACACTGGTGGCTGCTGTTGCGAATGGTACCGAGCTTTTTCGAATCTAGATGGAATTAAAAAAAAATCTTCTTGTTTTTTTTATAAAAAAATAATGTGAGAAATTTCAAATACACGTGACAAAGGTGTACTTGGTGTGCGGTGCATTAATAGTAAAAGTTACACAGGGGTTTGATTTTTAAAGTTACTGTAACATGACTTTGTTTGACTTGAAATTTTAATAAATTTAAAAAATTTTCAAATAAATAAAATAATAAATAAATAAAGAAAGTTTTCAAATTACCAGAAAGTCCGAAATATTTATTGGCAATTTTGATGTGTAATGATGATTATACTACACATATCATAGTATAATAATAAAGCCACTTTGTTTTACAATAAAAATAATAGAAATTATGGATAAAAATTATGCGGTAACCAATCACACAGAATATTTCTTTTTGGTCGTTTGCCTAATAGCATGTGATATAACTATTTGATTGCACAAGGGCTGCAAAACTCGTGCAAAATATCATTTGCTATGAATACTATGACAATATGCTTTACAATAAACCATGCCTGTCCTCCTTGTCATCTGACACGTCTACGATGTCATCTAATTATGTTTACCTGTTTCATATGAAACTACAATAAATGTGGATGACATTTCAATATCATCTGATAAATGCTATAATCACACTAATGCACTTCTAACACACACTATGACAGGTCACTATAAATAATACTCGACTCGAAATAATACTCATCTCCTGATTTGTGAACATTACGGTACTGCTGGCAATTAGTGCTAATTGCCTTCGATTGCCGATTGACCTAACATTTTTCCAATGTCAATCCTCTCTATAGCGTGTTTTTTATTCACAGCATTTTGCAGTTTCATAGGGTCAACTTTTTCAACTTTCATAAAATAATATAAACTTTATTAAACTGTAATTATTATCTTTACAGTTTAATCAATTCGTATCCATAGGTAACGATTGAAAACTGGCAATAAAATTCAATTTATTGATTATTTCGGGCTAAATTGAAAACTTTAACTACCTTAATATTTTTTTACTACTGTTCTCGATACCAAATGTCAACGCTCTTGTCCTGAAAATTTTCGAAAAAGTGTATGTCAACGGGTTAAAAAAAATTGTAGCTTTGTGCTTTTTTTTTGCATAAAAAAATGGAACGCTTCATTGTGCATTCCGAGGTCAAAAAACATTTGTCCCCTTTTTCGATCTTTCAATCTTTATCCTTGTCATTTTTACTTATTTCCTTCCGTCATCATGAAATTGGAAATTTTTCGAGCAATTTTTTTAAAGTTAAAAAATGTGACTATACAGAGAGGACACACACTCACACCAACGACACAGCATACTCACACACAACACATCTTCCGTTTGCTTCATTTTTATGTCCTTTTCGGTCCGTGCGTGGTAGGAAACCACGTAGCATTCGTTAGCCAAATTTGTAGCGGCTTGGTTGATGGATTTTTTCTACATCTTCTAACGAACCGGTTGACAAACACATCAGCCGAATGGGTTCATTTGTTATCGTCCTCGGAAGCTCACACACCAACACGCTACATCCTTTTTTCTTTCTTTCGGTCGATCGATGCCGATGTTACTTTGCCCATCATTGTCGCCCCGGGAACTTTTTGAAGAGTTTTGCACTCCTCCCCTGTTTTCGGTCGGAAGTTCGCGCACTAGTGTCATCATTCTTTTCCGGTTGCTTGGTTTATTTTTTTTTTCTTGCCCTCGTCCATTTTTACCCCCAGCACGTACTGAAGTATTTTATGGTATCGAAAACGACCAACCCAGGAATTCTTTTCCTTTTGCCAGCGGACTAAAAACGGGGACAACTTAAAGGTTGAGATTTTTCTTGTCAAGGGTTGATATTCTTTTTTGTCATTCCGTTCGCTTCTTCTCTTTGTGTAAAGCAAGCTGCAAGCGGGATGGAAAAAAAACGCGTGCTCCATATCGATACACTATCAGCGATTCTTCTCGCGTTTGCAGCCTTCCAGCACTGGAGACGCCTGGAGATGGCTGGCACGATGCTACGGTGGTTTTGTGGTTTTGAGATTTTCAACCCATACGCAGCTGGTGCGCTGTTCATGACAGTCATGACAATGATGGAGCCTGTACGTCCTGCTGTTCGCTGCGAAATGCCGCAAACCGTCCACAAAGTACATTTTTATTGCCCGCCCCGGTATTCTGGCCCTGCTCTGGTTCCCGCTGTTTTCCGGAGGGCTGTTGGGAAACAATGTATCATCTGAGCCCGGATTGGCTTGGCCGAGGAATTGTCATATGGTAGTACAATGTGCTGTGCGGTGCCTAATTATGATACACTTGATTCGAGCGCAAACAGACATTACCGCACTTGTGTATGTGAGAACATCAGCGGAAAAGCATCAACCAAACAAAACAACAAAAAAACGAGGGAAAATTGGCTTGCACTTTCGCGTCCGCACTCTCCTTCTTCCCCACACGACTCGCAAACGTTTAAAATCTTCCAATTCGCACGCCACCGCAATTCATTGACCCAGTTGTAGACCTACTTATAGTGAAACTCGCAAACCCCAACACCGGCGACCTTGTCCGTGACAGTTCTTTCACGCTGCGATCATCACCACCGGCGTAGAGTTTCAATTTTTTTTGGGCATGACAGAAACTATTTCCCCGTGGCGCTTAATGTTTTGTGCTATATTTGGTGAATCACCACAGACACACCGCATGCGATTGTTTGCAACAACAACAACAAAAACACACTCACACACACATCCGACAGCTTTCCGACGATTGCTAGTTCACCACCGCACGATACGGCACGGTCCAAGGGCAGTTGATCCGTCTCAGTTGGAGATAGTAACCATTGGTTTATGTGTGCGTGAGTGTGTATACGTGTGTGGTAAGGGTGCGTACTCACCCCCACCGAGAGGGTAGTGCGATGGACGGGTGAAGTTTCGGGAAATCGAAAATCCATCATCCACCGAGCATATGACCCTCACCTAACCTTCCTACGTACGGGATTTTCGGATTGCGGGGTCTGCCATCTCTTCGAGAAGCTTTTATAGGCTTACGTCCCATCCTGCCATATCCACCGAAACTGTACGTAAAATGAAACCACAACTAATAGCGCACATCATTATTTTATCGCAAGCGGTTCTATTCGCAGAGTGCTTCCTGCATGACGACAACAACGAGTGCCGCTTGTGTAGCATCGAACATGGCTCACAGCCCGAGTGCTCCTGCTGCGTTATTCTGATGAGCCGTTTCAATGATGTCATTCTGGCGAAGACTTCGTAGTACCCTTCCTGTTTTTTGCCGGAAGAGAAGAAAACTAGTTTTTCATCGGCATACCGAGCTTGACGCTGACGACAGGCTCAAGCAGATGTATCATGCATTGTACGGGGAAGTCGGTTGTTGAGCTTAAGAATCTCGAGATCCGAGTGCCTATTTAATCTGGTACAATCCTTCGTGATTGTTTCTGTAATGTTTGCACGTGTACACAAGCTGAAGTAGTGTGTTTCCATCTCCCAAGGAGGTAGTTTTTGATTTCCCTCCCCCTTCTCGGTACCATTTGGAGATGCACAAAGCAACCTTCCCTACGCCGGAGAGGTTGATGTTCATTCAAACCAAGCCCCAAACCCTGCAGCCAACGTGTGCCGCATAACCGATCGATATCATAGGACATTCGCTTCGGCCGAAACTGATTCTACCCGTATCGAGGTTCTTTATGATCGATCGAATGTATTTCCCTGCATCATACGCTCTCATTGCCGTATCGGTATTGGACAGTGCAAATTAGGATATCCATGCAGTATAGTGGCTAATCAGCTACCGAACCGTCTGACTGTTGGACGGGAAATTTTGGGGGAGATCCTTGTCCAAGATAACGCGCCTGCAGACCATTACCGCCAACGAGTGGCGTTGTAGCTTCTGCACGGTGTTTACCCACGGTGCGTAGACATGGATTGTGGATGCGAGACGACAAATTCGTGATAAGAAGAAAGGTCGCCTAAATGTATGCTACCTCGCTCCACAATCTTCAATAAACATACATATGTTATCATCATCGCTTAGTGCAGGGAGGACGAAAAGTGAACATTTGCCACAAACCCCCCACACCACCAGAAGCCAAGGATTGCCAGACAGATTTGCCAGATAAGCGCAGGGTTCGGCGTATATGTGTGAGTGAAATTGAAATTGAATATCAACCCAACCACAATTCGTCTCGATGATGATCGGCTTGTGAAATTGATTAAACCATACAATCCATGGCTGAACGGAGTGAAACCCATGGGCTCTGGTGAAAGGTGGTCAGTTCGATCGTCCGAATCAACAAAGAACGATGCAGTAGAACGGCTATCAAGCCGATAATGAGCACTGTGAGCAGTGGTTTTGTGGCACCGGTGTTCCGCTTTTCTGTTCCGGTTTTGTGTAATTGGAGTTGACCACAGACCGGTTGATTGCGTTTCGTCGGTTACGCCTGAATTTATGCGCTACGCTTCACATTTGTGTCATCATTAAGAAGAAGCCCATGCTAGTTAGGTTGCAAATCGGAAGAATGCGTCACTGTGAGCAACTCAGTATTATTATTCCTACCTTATGCTGTGCAGTGCCTCTCGTTTATTCATCTTCATTCATCGTAAATCCTTTATCACACTCACTGCTAGAGAGGGGGTTTTAATTAAAATTTGCCATCTCTGCATCACCTTCATCCGAGTCTAGGTCGAAACATGATTTGAGTGGGCATCCTTTTGGGTGTTATCTAATGCTGGAAAACCCCCTCCCAAAAGGATGCTACCGGTGACTCACTAAAACGGAGGGTGACAGAATCGGGTCACATCGAAAAAGCAAAACCCTCTTTACCGATTCTGTCAAAATTCAATTTACTTAGCGCGCACCAGTAAAACTTTATGCGCCAGTTCGTGTGATTGGATTAGTTCCGTTCCGTGTGCACGGTACTGTGAAACGTTTTCTGTGTTTCTCACGCTTTTTTTTCTTCATTCTTCCACTCTGTGTGCAGTTTCCATTAAGCTAAACGTATTCATCGTCACTGTTAAGGCTGCATCACTAGACACGAAACGTCGGTGCAAGTAGCGCAAGGTGCAGTGTGCTCAGTAGAATGCAACGAACATCGGACGCGATTCACCATCGCATCAGGCAAGAACGGCTATAAGAACGCAAACGCCACGATAATGAAGAAAAAGGAAACAACGATTTGACTCATGGTACCATTCATCGGAAGGCAAAACCGTTTCCCAATTCATTCGGTTGCATGTTTACACTGGTTGTAGAATTAATTCACGCCGAGTGTTTTTTTTACCTTCACTTGCTGTCCCTAGCTCACTTTCGAGATTTCTATCTCCGTCTCTCTTTCGTCTTTTTTTTGCGATAATTCTAATTTGCAAGAACAACGTAGACCCAGCGTCCCTTGTTCGATAATTTGATTGTACCGGAAGCAAGACGGACCCAAATCGATACACTCTCGACGCGAGGCATGTCGTCAGCCTGTACAGTCTGCTAAATACTTCCCGTGTAGAATAGCAAACCGAGGTCGAATGGCAAACCATTAGGTCAGAAAAATTCATTCACAGTTTGCTTTCAGCAAGCTAGAAAAAAAGAAGGAAACAGAGTGAAACTTGCATGGTTTGTTCACCTTCTAAAACGCGATTCGCGCACATTGTTCCCATTTCCGGAAACATGCAATACAGTATACTTTCGCTTGTTTGCGTATCCTTTTAATCTCCTAGTGTGGCGGTTGCATGTTATGATAAATTTGAGGAGGAAAATTACCTTTTTATTTTAATGTTCCAAACATTTACAACTAGGTACTCCCAAAAATTGTTTTACTACTTACTCTAAACATTTATCAGTAACATTTCGTGAAGTATGTTTTGCAGTTACGTCAAGGTATATAAGTCGACTACTTCTTAAGTATTTGTAAATCACTTTTTGGTTTATGAGAACAAGGAAATTTTTGATATCAGCTTACTGTATTTAACTTCATTTCATTGATTATATATTAAAAAATCGTTAAGTCCTAATGGAAATAAGAACATATTAAAAAAGATATTTCAGTTTTTAGCACCTCTTCGAAGAAGTATCGTTGTTCTAAAAATATTAACTTTTCTCATTTGTTGATATCATGGTGCTTTCGTCATATCTAAAGTACATTTTTATGAGGAAGGTTTTACTTTTTAAATTTGTCATCTGCTTCAATTAGTTACACTAGGGTTTCACATTTTTTTATTGTGATTAAAAAATTATTTTTGCTTGTTTTTTTAACCTTTGTACTAAAAATATGTTTTTGGGATAATATAAGATAATAGTGTATATTTAAACAATGTTGTTGATTTTCGTTCGATTTTCTGTAATTAATTACTAGATATACAACCCTTTCAAAGCTTATACCCAATACTTTGTAAAAGATACCAGCAGACATTCAATTGGTTCATACCATTTAATTATAACCGTCATTTCTACCAAAGCATCCCTCCCTCAAGATGCACTTTTGAAAAAAGAGAGTATAGTTATAGTTAAATGCTCTGTTACTACTACATGCATGGGGGTCCTCTGTCTAAGATTGGCCTTTTCTGCCACAGCAATCCTTTTCTCGTTAGGCGACATTGCTGACATTCTCCTGTCAAGTGGGCATATTTGCTTCCCACCCCGTTGGTTCTTTTGTAGCCGTGCACCAGTTTTCAATGCGACACAATATCCAACCTCAGCGGATTGTTCGTGATTCGTCTTTTTTTTCCTTTCCTATATATGCGCGATTAACGTCAAGAAAAGCGTATACACCAACTACTTCATAAGCAGAAAGCCACCGTCAACCGCGAAAAGACATGAAAAGAACTGAAGCAAAGCAGTTGCAAAAAAAACAACCAACGTTGGCTGCTTCTCTTTTGCTTGACGCTTTTGGATCTTGCCGGCAGAGTGTGGCTTGCTAAATGGTAAGAATCCTTCAACATTGCTATGATACTGCTAACACCAAGCGTAAAAGGTTGCGCCGGCGGTCTGCCTGGAAGCTTGCTGCTGGGATGGCAAATGAAACCGACAACCGAAGAGCATAAAGCGCAACGGGATGAACCAAAATGCAATTCGCGCCCGAGATGGGATGGAAGTTGAAAGAGTGAAAATATTTCAATACCACGAGCGTGAGCTTGAATACCACCTAAGTGGTGCTAGTGACGGCCACTTCAGCCAATGCAACCCCTTTCGCGTGACACACAATACATGCCCGTGTCCGTCTCATGGCGTCGGTGAAGATGTAGCGCAACGTCTAGAGAGTTCGCTGGGGAGAAAAAAAAGTGCAACAGACCGTTGCAAACAAAACAGCAACAGAAACACATCTACCCTGAGCAGCCACTTCATTCGAGATAAGGTTACGAAAGTAAAGGGAAAGAAAGAAAAAAATGGAATGAAATATGCACTGCAGTGTAGATAAAAAGGTACTCACTCCTTCACCATGCATTCCCGTATCTTGCAGGCGATTGAAGGACGAAAAAAGGACACCAACCGATTGTGCTAGTTTTGCAAGATTAGATTCACCGGTGCACCGAAACGAAAGACGTGTAGAAAAATACATGTTAAAAATTCTCACACACAATATGCCCGGTTTTACAGTTACGACCCTTTCCGTACCGTACCTTGATATATCGCAGTAGGGTAGATTCACTTTTCGACCTAATTGTGGATAGAGAGCGAATAATTTATTCTGCACGTGTATCTGCGGATGAAAATGCTTTCACTTGCCCTCACGCGGTAAACCTCATACCGACCATGGCGTAAGAAAATTTGCCCTTTGAATAGGTAAAAAAACGAAACACCGAACTCGGACTCCAGTAAAGAAGCTTCTCCATTCTCGTATTAATGGTAGCACGAAACAAATGGGGTCCGCCATTATTGACCCTGACCTTACCGAGGAGCTGATTATGATGCAACGGACGAGTTGAAATTGAAGTTAAAAAAGTGAAGGAAAAAAAGAGGCAATAAACAAATCATGACCAACACAACATGCCACCAAACATGTGCACTTTAATGTATGTGATGGTGGAGTAGGGAAGATTTGCAAAAGGAAAAACTGAAAACAAAACTGCAAAAAACAAGCTCTTGAGTATGCAAAAACGTGTTACCGGGTGGCCCAACACTGGAAGGATGGAAATAAATCCCTCATCAAGGCAGAACCTTCCGGTCGTTAGCATATTGAGATTGGGGTCATTTCAGCACCTGCCACCATCTTCGGTCCGTTCGGTTGGTCAGTTCAAAAATTTGAGACAAACGGGGACAAAGGGTCAAACTATTTAAAGTGAACCATTTTCCTGCCTTAGCTTATCGGCGTAAACGGAAAACTGAGAGGTCAAATGACCGTTTGTTGGGTTGGTTGTTTGATAAGAACAAATTCATTTGAAAGTAAGGTATGGAAAAGTTAAAATTAGCTTTATACATTTAAGCAAATAAAAATATAAACAAAATGCAAAAAAATATAAAAAAACTAAAACATTAGAAAATGTACCTAAACAAATTTAGCAAGTAATATGTCGTATTCATAAGTTCACTGATTATATTTGGCACTTACAAATTATATTTGACATTAGAGTAATTTTCACGAACTAGCACCAAACCAACCACCCTACGAAAACTGTAACACGATTTTCCATTTCACCGAGCATCAGTTTTGCATTCAAACAAACCTGCATTAACTGCACCGGGTGCGCTGAAGTGGAAGCTAGAATCGGTCCGGCAACAATAAATAAGATTCCAAAACCTGCCCCAAGTCCCGCATGACCCGCGTCGCTCAATCCGCTGCGGAATGTAATGTCCGCTGCACAAATACACTACCTACCCAAAATACACACATACATTCGATTACACACGGATGGCACGGGGGTGGATTGCAAGTGGGAAAATTTATGCTACCGCTACTTATCTTTCGACATGCAGAGCGCAACCATTTTGCATATGTAGGGGGTGGGCGGGCAGTTTTTTGTTCCATTTCGTAACCCTCGTCCAGTTCAGTGCTTTACGGTTACAGAAACCGCCATTCCTCCGACGACAACCGGTACCAGCAGTACCTTCAGCATGGTCAAATAGCAGGCGGAAGAAATAAAAATACCACCGGACGCTTCACGGACTGGACATTGTTACCTGAGGCGAAACGAAGGCATTTTTGTCGTGTTTTTTCCTCTATTCTTTTTGCTGTGTTGTGGGATTTTCCATTTGCCTTCATTCAACTGCAATCCGCAGTTTTCAGTGCTCGTTTGTCATCGTGAAGGTCACATCCGGCAAATGGAAAACGGCGTGCAGGAGGCGGTTGGAAAATGAAGGGCAAGATTGCTATCGGAAGACATGAACCAGGAGGATTTTATGAAGAAAAAAAGAACGGTTTTTGCATCAGCAGGATAATGTTGTATGCAACCTTACATTTTCCATACAATCGAGAAGTAAAAGTGTCGGCATTTTGCCCTTTTTCGTTATGCATTTCTTTTTAAAATCGTAGACTAAAATCTGATGAATTTTATGTAAAAATAAATATTTATTTTATTTCTTTACAATTATTTCAAACTCGCATTACAACGAGGAAAGCAGTATAAAATTGATAAAAGTTATTGTTTTATTGCATTATTTAACATCCAATTTGTTCCTACAATCCTTTGCTGATATAATACCGAAAACAAACGACACGACGTTTCGGAAATTCTCGCGATCTCATGTATCATAGAATGCTTTTAAAAATTTGCATTTCATTCATTGCACCCAACCATACAAAAATTGGAATGGAAAAGCGAACCGTATCATCAGATCAGCACTACTCGTTGCAGATTTAATTGAAATCAGACACTTGGAGACGTCTCGAGTGAATTCGGTGAAATTATTTGCTCCCACCAGCATTTCGACCAATCGTCACCACCACAGTGTCCGGGGCCGGGAATGGTATGCATTGCTGCTTAAGACACATTATGTAGATTTTCCCACGATCGTTTCACTGTCTCGTGGGAAGTGGCTAAAGTGTTGTGAATAAAATATTCATTTGATATTTAATCCTGGTCGCTTTACTTTCAACCGTTTGTCTCGCTTGCGATAGATTTTACTCCACCAAAAGCGAAAAGCTGCTTATCGTGGTCATTTTTGATACTTTGTTTCGATCGTTTTAGTTGCTTTTAAACGGGATTATTATGTCGCTTTGCATTGCGTTTTGGTGCTTTTTAATTCTTAATCAGCCAACACATTTGTTTGCATGACACATGGTCGATTAAAAGATGTTAAAAGAAAATGAATATCGTAAATAATTCTTTATGAAATATTTTCTTCTATTGAATTGTGAACTATCACAAATATTGTATTTATATATTTTAAATTGTTTTTATTGCACATTCTTAAAATCCCGACAGAATGAATATAAACACCAAAACAAAACCATAACGATGAACTCACGGCGAAGAAAGCGCCGGCACAAACAAAGCGCTGTGTGTGGAGTATTGATTTTATTCTGACCCAATTATCCAATATTTTCTGCAACGCTTCTTCGACATTTCACTTTGGCCAACCATTTGGAACGCCTTTGCGTGTAGCAGCGATGAGATGAAATCTTTCATCCATCGCCTAACCTACATCGCAACCTACCCCGTGCGCGTATGGATCGCAACAACAATGCTTGTGTCTCGTCTACGACGAAAGATGAGATGCATGGCGATGATTGATTTTCCCACCCGAATGAATGATTCCATGCCGTTGTGAACCGTTCCAGCCTCAAACATTTGCCGCTTGTGCGGGATTTCTTGGGTTAGCCGCTGCCTTTGACAGCTAATGACAGCATGTTCGAGCGGTTTGTTGCGATATTGCTATCCATCCCATTAGTTTCGTCCTTCAGCTGCTTCGCTTTTTTTCATTCCTCGTCCGGAGTTTGGGGCCGAGAAAATCCTACCACACACACGCTGTGCAAATCCAGCAGAAGGATAATGTTGATGTAGTTTTGAAGCCAAAAAAGCAGCGAAAGGAAAAGGGGAAGCTTTCGGGAGCACACAAAAGAAGTCGGATCGAATGTCATTCAACCGGCACGAGCCGGTAACGCTCAAACCCTAACTCTTATCCTAAGCCATTGCAATCCATCCCAGTAAAGGACTTTCCTTTCAGCTTGGATACCATGCATCGTCCGGTAGCATGAGATAACCACCGTGAGCAAAAGTCTTGTTTCGTTTACCTTTAGGCAAGCTCGCTGCCCGATTGTGTTGTTCTGCCTTTGTGCACTTGATCTACCGCATTGTCGTTACCTGGGGCGTTCCCGCTGTTATGACCGCGTGACCGAGGCAGATCTTTTCCAGATGAAAAGCACCGAGCTTTGAGGCTTGATTCTTGCACAAAACCATCGGAAAGTTGACTGTTTTCTTATCCTGGCCCAATGATGGAAATGCGGGAGAAAGGGAGAAGATGGTTGCTTTAACCTCAAAAAACAACCGGAAAAACTCATACGGTTGGTAGATATGAATTTATCGTAGAATAGACGAAAAAAATCTTTTGCGGTTAGCAAGACCATGAAGAGCCCGAGCTCGAGTTATGGATGCTCTTCTTCTGCTTTCGATTCATTGCCATTTCAACAGAACGTCTTGGATGCTACCTTTCCACACTGCAATACGAACTCAGTCCGCACCGCAAAACGGCAGTACCTTCGGGCTTGAAAGGAAAAGCGACACTTTCACTCCACACTTTCCGTTGGCGCTTTACGTCGAAACAATACTGCGCATGATTGTGGTGGTAGTGCTGTGTATGTGTGGCGTGACAAAGAAAAACAAAAAAACAACACAATGCACTAACACACTGCACACACACACGCACATACGAATACAGTGGCGGGCTCGTAAGGATGACTCACGGAGCTACGTAGCAAACGGAAGTGAAACTGCCGCGGACAAAGGACAAAGAAAACTTCAACAGAACGGTTCACCGGTGTAGGGGCAGCGTCTTTTTGCGTGTGAAGAAAAATTGGTCCACTTCCTGCGGCAGATTCCCTGCAACGAGAGCCAACCTTCCCGACCTAAAGTTTCCATTCAGTTCCGCTTCCGGGTTTTGTCTTTAGATAGCTTTTTCTCCAATCAAGCGTTAAGTGGGATGGGAAAAGCTGGAAAAGCTCCCAAGAAGTGCTCATCTTCGCATACCATCGGTCCCGGTACTTTCCATCATGGGACACTATTTGTTTAGGATTTTACGCTCCGTTAGCGTTTCATTGTCGGGAGCGTAAAAGTTTAGTGTGCGAGACCGTCGCCAGGAGGCGCTATTGTGCTTCACACTTTTACGCTGTCCCTTGTGCGTTGTGTTCGTCGGTCACTGTGTGTGGGACCGGGTCCACTTGCACGGCTGAATGGGGCGGAATGGCCGACGGTTGGGTTTGCCATTTTCCTGTTACGATAAGCCGGGCTAAGCTCGTTAGCTTCTTGGGTACACTTGCAGTTTAAACTTCATCCATGAAACTTGAGGAGGGCCACAGAGATGAGAATGTTTACACGAACTTCACACCGGCAGTCATCCGTTATGCACACATTTACAAAGTTTTACAGAACAGAAGAAGGTAAACTGTGCTTTGCTGTGCCCGAAATACCCGGAAGAATTATTTACCTTTTTCCACTATCGTACATTTCCACCGTTTGTACATGGAGTCAATCTTAATTTTTTCTCATCTGAGGGGTGTTTTGTGGTTTACACTTTATTTATGTTTATCTTCAAAGAGAAATAATGACAATCATTAAGAGTTGGTTCTACAAGGAAATCGTGTGAATTTAATCTGTTATAAGTACAACTTGTTGGGTTGTTGCATTCCAGAAATATTTAATATATTTCTTCACGCTTTTTTCACGCAGAAATTAGGTATTATACTTTAATGCTATACATGCCACTTCTAGATGTGGTAATTAAAAGAAATGATATCACGAACGCTTAATTAACCATTTTCCAAAGTTATTAGCCCATAAAGATGCTTGCAAACGTCAAAAGGCGTTCGCAAAAGCTTCCTCCAAAACAAAAGACCCCTCCGTCCGGAACGAGAACAATAAAACACGATCCTTCGTTTGGCATTAAATTTATTACCATTCTTATGCCTTTTTTCCACAAGTTTCAACCAATACAATTCAAAAATGAATCTTTAAAAAAACACTATCCACCTCGAACACTATTGTTAGGGCCGCGAGCTCCATTGTCTTCGAGTTTAGAGACTCACGTGAAGCACCGCCAGTGTGAAAATAATGGCATTAATATTTGAAAAATGGAGCGCGATTCTATGAAAATAAATAAAAAGAAATACTCCAGCTACAGCCACATTAGTGTGCAGCTTAATCTATACATTTTTTAGTGTTACCACCATTTTGTTGTTGTTCGGATTGCGACCCACACCACGATTGTGCACCCGTCGATTGTCGCACGATGTCACCACGATGCCACCAGTTTTTGGGTTTCTCTTGTCGAATCTCGTTTTCGGAGGTTTCGATTTACCCATTTGTTGTCCCTTTCCGTTTCCGCCTTATGGCAAAAGAGTGAAAAAGAAACAGGAACTACCCGGCATCCCCATTTTGGGGCTTGGATTAAGGATAAGAGAGTACAATGCACCGCGAACGATTTGTGTCAAATAACTAGGGAAAAACAATTTCCCATTGATGATGCATGGCGTTCAAAAAAACGCGACAAACACAATGCCAAACAATAAAAAAAAATCTATGATAAAAATGGCGAACAATGAACGTAGTTCTAGCGTGCCCACGATCACTACAGTGACACTGGATGACGCGACAGGAACGGAAAACCACTGCAAATGGAAGGTGCCAGACCGGAAGAAGTGTCACTTGACGTTTGACAGCAGGGAAATAAATAAACTGTGCAATAGTCTGTGCCTTTCGTTTTTTTTGTTTCTGTTTTCTTTGCATTATCGTTTTTTCCCATTTTCCAGTTTTAACAGCTTTTGTCTTCCCATTGTGCAAAGATAGTTTCATTTTGTTAGTTTTTGTCACCAGTATTGGGCCGCGCTATACTGGAACGCTTGATTAATTAATCAGCTTCAGTGAGTGTCATAATCCGTTGCGCTGAAAAATGACCGAACAGACACCATTACCAAAAAGTACAAAATCCGAATGAAAAAATACAATACCCTATAATGAAAAAGGTTTCATATTAACATACAATATATCAAATGAAATATTTTAAAATGAACCTCAATATCGCTAATATATAAATTCTGTTGTTATAAATGTTAAAGAAAATATCCTTCCGCGCTCTTATATGTTTTTATCATTATGTTATGCCTTTTTAAATTCGACGGAAAGACCAAGGTACAATTAATTGTATCCTTTTCAATTTCTTGATTCTATATACTTTTCTGATTATAAATTTATTACAAATTTGAACCATGATTATGATGGAATCCTCCGTAAATAATGGTTATTGTGATATTCGAATTTTCCTCTCACGAACAGCTACCAATAGAATAATTGCGATTCGTTTTGAATTTGATAGTACATTTCTACAAGCCACCTACCATGTATATCCTATCGCTAGCACTACCTGACACTTTCGGCCGAGTAAAAACAAATGTTCTGCTCCATCTGAATCCAATGTGAATTTAACTGTACTAGGAAAAAAAACCTTCCGGAATGATGGGCCGGAAGGATAATTTTCCAATTTATCAACTTCATTTCCCACGGCCCATCTAACCGATGCTGACGAACATCAGGCACCTTCAGCCTCATTTGTCAACACGGCATACACCCGCCACCAGGCGTCTCCATTTTCGCTAAAAAAAATATAACTTTTGGCTGTAGGCTATATTGGGTTGTGTTTTTTTTTTTGGTTCTGTTTTCCTCCAAACCAAACACATACATATACGCTCGTAAAATATTCGATCGTTCAATCGATCATCGCTTTTTGCTGCGATTGTTGCTCAATTTACAATTTTACAGTTCAATTGATTCGGATAACAACCAGTTGTGACTTTTACGCCGATTGCTCACCGGGAGATGGTGATTTGTTTTGCACGATTTCCCAGGATATAATGGAAAAGATAATTCAATCAGAAAGATAAAGGAAGGGAAATGCAAGTGTTACACTAATGGAATGCGAAAAACAATTTGCGAGCGTACACGGCACAAGATTGATTGTGTATGCAATAAAAATGGTCAAAACGTGTTGTTCAATTGAAATATTTTTTTATTTGTAACCGGGAAATCGCTTTGTGAATAAACTTTATATGTAATTCAGGTAAAATAAAATCATTAAAAATTATCTCCAATCAATCTGCTTCAAGAATAACAAGGCGTGATTGTCTTAACACGTACCACTCATGAAATTAAATATCGTTTAATCGTGTTCACTCTCTGCAAAAACGATTTCCAGAAGCACAAACGAGCAACCTACAACAATTCTTTAAGATCCTTCAATGAAGAGTAACTCAAGTGAAAAAAACTCTTTACCAAACCTTTCCTTCCAGTAAACGCACGCGTTCGAGCAGCATTAAATTGAGCACACTTCTTTCCTCTCGTCAGTTTACATCAAACGAGTACTTCGTTGTATTGCTTTTCATCACATCATTTCCATCTTTCTTCCATATTTTTTCTCTACAAAAAAAATTGATCAAAACAGTCCACCGAAAGCTAAAGTGAAGCTGTATCTTGCCTGTTCGGGGTGAAATTTTACAAAAATATCAAGATGTTGGCTTTGTTTTCGTGGGCTGCCCTTACCTCTTTTGTGTGCCAATGGGTTTTCATGCACACTATCTACCAGCATTGTGGTTTAGCTGTTTTCGTTTCTTTCTTCCAAATTCTTCTGCCTTCGGCAAAGTGTAACAAAGAACTGGAGCACTCCAGCACTGTTGCACTGCAACTGCTACGGTAGAGTGCACTTCCGGTCGGCAAAGTGTTTCCTTTGCTGCTTTTCCTTTCAAATTATGGAAACTTATTTCGTGTTTTTGCATCAGCACTAATGTGTTTTTTTTTTGTTCCGCTTTGCTTTACAATGTTCTTGTACCGTTTAAGCATAACACCACATTCTTGTACGAAGGATTTTCTTTTGTATTCAATGGGGGATAATTTATGGTTTTATTTTACATAAAAAACGTGCAAATAAATATTTGCATTTTTCTGCAAATCCAAAAGGATGAAATATTTTCATTTTCATTTTTTTACTTTCAACTGAATTATTATTACAAAAGAGATTAACGCTCTTCATAACATTACTTGAGCACCATTTTATCCCTATTTCAATACGCGAAATTTCATTACCGCTTATTGATTGCCGAAAGATTAATAACTCACTATATAAAAGAAAAATGCTCATTTGTTGCGGGCTACAAATCGTTCCCTAGCACACTATGGTGTTGTTTCGTTGCTATTACACGCTAACAAATAGACATACAAGCAACTTCCGGTATGCTTAATAAAATTCCTTATCAATTTATTGGCCTCATAAAACAGCTTATCAATAGACGCTACAGCTGACGGCACGCAAAGTTCGTGCGTGGAATATGCGTCGGTTTCTACACTTCACAGACGTGTTCGTGTTTTCCCTTTGCGTCAGCTACCATTCATCATCGTAACAAGCCCCAAAAAACATGGACCCATTGTACCGTTCTGTCCCGTACCCAGAAACGTGTCCGTCTAGTTCTATGCCCGGCACTACTCCTTTTGATTCGTCCTAAAAAATATTACCACCAATTTCCGGTCGCCATAGCACAAATCACGACCAATTGGTACCACACAAACACCGATCGACCGCTCGCGAACGGAACTTGCAATTCCGGTCATTAGGTTCCCATACGCCATAATACCCGTAGGGCTCATTCGGTACGAAGGAAAATCAATTCCACGCATACTTCTACCCCTCGGGACAGGGATGGTCACATACGGTTCTTGCCCCTTTATGTTGAGGGTTCAGAACAAGCTGCAGGAAATCTTATTTAATGCTTCTTGAGGTATGGAGGAAAAAAAGCCTCGTAACATACGCGCGCCACATGGCAACGCAGGCAAGAGTTCGTACTAACCGGAATGCCTTCTTTTTATATGTCTATTTTGCCTTCACGTACGCAGCCACATTCATGGAGACCAAGACCATGCGCCTCCATGAGCCACGGACAACCGTGAAACCGATGGGGTAAATGATGGGTTGTGTCGTTCATTTGGTAGAAAGGGGAAAATTCTTGCTAGCATTTTTTTTATTTATTATTCTTTGCTTAACCAGCATGAAATCTTTCATCGATCGTTTGCTTTGTGGCGGAGGAATATTGCACCCTTAACCGCTGAAAGATACGAACAAAGTAATTCCTTTTTATAGTTGTATTTCTTACTTCCCCCGGGAAGAAAAAAAAATCCCCCGAGGTGATGCAACTTGCATTGACCATGATGTTTGTGTGTAAAAAAACACAATTCTTGATCTTTTTCATTAAATTTTTTCAAATAAAATCACGTAACCGATTAAATTATCATCGGATCCCACCAAATTCCACAGCCAAACCTCTTCATGCTCTGACACGCACAGGGAACGAATCTTTTCCGCATACCAACAACGGTCGGGCGAAAGACCATGCGATGATACAAATTATTTCTTATCAAATATCAATTATGTACACCCTCCAAACCGATCGATTCGGGCCCCCCTTCTAACATGCGGAACCACTCATCAATCTCGGCTTACTGGCGCAACGGAACGTGACAAGCAAATGATAGGGCGCCTCCATTTAGCTGCTGCCATAATTTTATCGATTTTGGGATTGGGTTTTTTTACGATACGCGTACCAAAACACCATTTTGATCGGATGGGAAGAGTGAGAAGAAGGAGGAGTTGAGTTGGGTGGGAAACTGATTGTATCGTAAACATAATCTACCCAAAGCGAACTACATGTTCGTGGCACGCGGTTTTGCATTATTAGTTTAGTGGTAGTAAGAAATCGGTATGGCGGTTTGCATGACTTGTCAAGTCGAGTTAGAAATTCAACACACACAAAAACGTACACAAAAAACACCTCGGCACTTTTTATGACCATTATTATGCATTTATTCATTTTTATCCTAAATTAGTAACCTGTCAATTCGTTCAATTAGTACGCAATAAAAAAGGAACGCGTTACAATAATTTTATTCAATTGCAATTTCCCACTTCCGAAAGTGAAATAATGGCAAGACTCACCATTTTATTATCCATCAAAATCGCAGCAGGAAGAATGTTGAACACAAAACACAACCTTTTCGTTGCTTTTTTCTTTCACTCCTTTGTTTAGGAACGTTTTGCCCTTCTTGTTTTGTGTTGGTCGTAATGTTGCACACATAAAAGCTCATTTCTATCGTAAACGTTTCAGTTATTATACCACAACACACACCAAACCCTTGGTACCGTCTTCGAAAGATAAATATTGGAATGGTAAAAGAAAAGAATTCGTCACTTTAACGATTTGAATGATGTCCACCGGTATAAAAAAGAAAGCTTCATTGCAATCATCAACTTTCAGCGGGATGGAAATGTTTTGTTACGTCCTGATGGCCATTTCTGTGACAATAATTCTCCCAATTACCTTCAATTACCTTTTTTTTTTAATTTACTTTCGTTTAACAACCGACAGCTGTGTTTGTTGTGGCTAATTTTATGAACAATTTGAAAGTCATTTCATTTCAGTTTATTAGATAAAATAAACAAAAAATAACAAAGTTCAAAATTAACAAAAAAACATAATGTTTCGAATCTCCCATAAAGTTTACTATATTAATAGAACTATTCACTCTTTGTACGACCGTTCCATAATCAGTGAACCAAATAATAGGAGTTATTCCAATAAAAAAAATCTTCCAAACTTTTCACCATACATCATCCGTCGCATTGGTAAATGCCTTTCGTAAATCATCCCGCATTGCTTTGCCGAAACTTTGTTCCGCAACAGCCATTGGCAAAAGAAGCACAAGTTCCTTTGAGTAACAAGAACAAAAGGAAAAATAAATAACATCATATAAACGCAGTTGTTGTATCAACTTGTTGAAAATGCGTACCGAGCAATCTCAGCCACTCTCGGAGGACACAACAAAACATCAACGCTTTGACGCATCGTTTGTGCGTGCGAGAAAGGTACAGGACGAGACCAGGCGCACGATTTATGCTGCACGATATTCGGTATCATTCGCTCACCCGTTGCCATAAAAACGTAGCCGGATTTCCGACGTAATTTAATTAATTATATTTTATTACTATCTCTGCTTCCTCAAAACGCTCAGCGATGTCGTTTTGCGTGGATTCGTTATTTTTTTGTTGTTTTCCTTTCTGTAAGGCTTCCTCTTCTTTATCACTGTTACTCACGTACTTTTTTCGTTTTTACTTTTGCAGAACTGTTTAACCATCCGGTCGGTGATACAGCCGGAAGAAAAGAGTTTCCGTCACGGATCGTAGCATCGAAGGGCTCGACACCGAGTTCCGGACCGGCTGTCGATCGTGTTATTACACCAGCGTAGCACAGCAAGAGTCGACAGTAAATAACACTAAAAGAAAACGGACCGTCCAAAAACGCCATTAGACTTTAGAGAGTGTGTATCGTACAGCACAGCACGTCAATCAAATTGACCCATCCACTTCCGGTCGGAGGTTTGGTTGCAGCTCGTAGTGGATAGATAGGCGGCAACACACTACGAACAGCTCGTACCGGAACAGGTGGCCAGTAGCGCTTTGTGGCGGTGAAAATTTGAACCAGCGCGATGGAGCTCTCTCGGATAAAAACCCTTTACTGTGGGTTAATATTTCAGCTACTTTTCACACTTGCCCTTCCACTGCCATACACGAGTAAGTATTGGTATCAATTTAGAACACTAAAACACAACCCCTATACAAAACAGTCGCCAGTTGCTTAAGCCCCTAGAAATACACAAATCCCTTTCAAATCTTTCGGTGATTGATTAAATGTACCATAAAAGACAGTACATTGCTGAAACAATCGTGCCAGCACCTTTATACTATCCAATTCCCCTCGTTACTATCATACCCCAATCGATGTGCGCAACATGACAACATTTTCCAGCCCAATACCCCTGCCGAACAGCCGTACGAAATGGATGAATATTTGGGGCGCCGGAAACTTACTTTGTAACACGGTTTACTTCGCGTGGCCGGAAGGTTGACAGAAATTTGCCACTTTTATTTATTGCCTTCTAATGATCCATGAAATGAGGTTTGCCGTGTAGATGGAACTGGGTTGTGGGGAAGAAGCGAAAAAAATAGGAAGGAGAAACTTTCCATACCCAGCCACAAACACCCAAATACACACAGCCATACATAGACAACGGCATATCCAGGTGGGGTAAGCCAATCAACCTCACAGTTTGATCCATTTTCCGGTCGGTGGGTGGCACACTTTTTTTTCTCTCTCATCCAAGCTTAAAATCATTTACCTTGGTCCTGTAACTCTTGCCTCTTACTTCCTTCATCCATCCCGTCCAGGTGAATGTTTGTTGGAAAGTTTGTGGTAAAGTTTAACTTGTTTTATTGCTTTCAATGTAATAACCCTCGTACCCAATTCCTTTTAGCTTTTATTTTTTACTCCAACGCTTTTATTTTGCTCCAGGATGGGAAATGATTACGGTAGTTTATAATTGCAGGATGATTATGTTGGACAGAGGGAAGAAGGTTGCATTTTTTTTATGATTTGTGTATACAGTTGAATAAAAAAATGCTCATTTAATGCAAAATGTTGAGCAAATCGCATTAAAATGGCTGTGAAATTCGACCTTATGAGAAAGTCTATTAAATCAAGAATACATGAAAAAATATTAAATTCTTTCTGTAAAAACTCTTTTGTCCATAATCATTGACATCCAAACATTTAAAAGAATTATGGAAGAAGACTACGAGGAATATTTGATGAAAATTTGAGTTTTTTTTTCGGTATTTTCAAGATATTCTAGGTATTCGAGAAATCTTTCTCGATGTCTTTAAGGGAATTCTGAGTTATAATAAAATGTTATTTTGAGAAAAACAAATTTGAACAATGAACGCATTTCTCTCACGTTTTCAAAATAGCAAAGAGATTAGTCTTTCTACATAATTATTACAACAAAATTTGATAAGAAAGTTTAAAGGCACTGGATAATAGATTACTAAAATATAACATCCTACATTTCCTTTTAAGTTTGATTATCACTTTACATTTATTAAAATGTTTGTTTGTGTATTGAAATGTTTGTTTAAATTTCATATTTAAATTATTCAGAAATAAAATGTTACGAGAGGTTTACAGCCAACATTTCCAACGGTCCGTAATTAAACCTCATCAAGGTCCAAAAATTCCACAATAGCTCTAAACAGCAAAACATTTCCCACAATACAGCTTAATAGAGTTATCTCAGTAATTATTCTACTGTCAATTAGTTACAGTGTAGCCCGTGGTTACGTTCTCAGAATATTTTGACAGCGTTCCCAATGCCATTCGCTTGGAAACATTTGAACCTTCGGCCTTTCTGACAGGCCATCAATTTTAACCAACCACATCAACGGTCCATTCAAGGGGCACAGTAATTTCTTGCTCCCTCGTAACCCATTTTCCACGGTCAAGCATGTTTGGAAGCGGGCAAAATGCCGGGTTCAGGATTCATCCATTCCAAGCGTGGGCTGAATGTAGCACAAAGAGGACCAACTACTGACAAACAATCATACCGACATGAACCATCGCTAGGAACAGAAAACCCGTTGGGCTTTTCGTTCGTTTACACTGACGAACGATTTCTGTTTGTCTGAAGCTCAAATTCTGTATCCAGCATTGAACAATGTAACTTGTCGTTTTTTTTTCTTCTTTCTTTGGTACTATTTTCTACTAGTGCCCATATACGATATTGATATGGCAAACGTTTATAAAGCGAGAGAAAAAAAGGATCGTAGCACAGAAAAAACGCGATACGCTTTACACCCGTTTGGCAAAAGCAAAAAGAAAGCAGACATTGCCCAATGTATGTTTGGCCAAATTTGTATGCACATCCATACATGCAACAGGACGACATTGTGCAGCGATGGAAGTGAATCCGTACCAGCAGCCGGATTGGCCAACATATCCAAACACGACGCGCCAAACGAATGAACGCATGGTGTGGAGCTTTGACGCCCTCTCTCAGACAAAGTGCACACACACACACACTCACACAAACAAGGGCAGACACCACCCAACGCCCATAACCGGATCGTTACGAATCGTTTAAGATTCAATGGGAATGCTTCCTATTTGGGGCGTCTTGCTTTGTGAAGCTGCACAAATGTATGCAGTGTTGTGTTGAACGTAATTTTTGTTGAATTTTCCTCACCGCGTTGAGTGTCGCAAGGCAGAGGAAAGTGAAGACAGCTGAACGGGGTTGAAATTGGACTGGTGTTTTTTGTTATCTGTTCTGCAGTCACAGGGCCGAGTTTAGGTTTGCGAGAGAATCCAGCTGAAATGTTCAACTTGCAAGCGAGAGAAGAAAAAAACAACATATTCACAAATGGATTCCGAATAAGGCACAGAATGATGAGAAAAGCTGGAAAAGTTGGGAAGCGTACCACCGAGTGGGCTCCGTATAATTAAGTATGGAGATATAATGGCATACATTTTCTTTTTTCCCCTCCCACCTCCCTCCCTCGTCCCAATCATGCAACCGACCCCGTGCTGTCTTATCCACAGACCGGTCTATGTCTGATGCCGGCAAATGTGTACCGTGGCGTGGACAAGTGATAATTTATGGTTATGGCTTTTGACATGACATCTGTTTGTGCCACCGCCAACCGGCCGTACTGTGACGATATTGGACGACTTCGGCCGGTTATGCTGAAAACGCTTTGAAGCACGATCGAGTGGATTTGGATTGAAGTTGAGATGGACTGGTAGCACAACACAGCAAGCAAATACTACAGAGAAAAAGAAAAAAAAGTGCTTCAATGGTTACAAGTGGCAAGTGGAAGGATCCTCTGTGGTAGTGGTATACGGAATGGTTAATCTATGAGAATGACACCAGCAAGTAGCTATCTTGTGGGGATTTGTACAGTGCGTTGGATTACTCGCCTTGCCAGATATTATGGCAGGGAAATTAAGATATGAAAAATATTTATAAACATTTGCATCAAATCAGTATGATTTTATACACATTCACAATATACAAATGAAGTTGTAGTCAAAATCATTATAAACATCTTGATATTTTAAAGATAAAGTTTCTACACTAAAATGACTCAGTAATTCAGTAATCCAATATTATTATAAGTAATCCTAGTGCTTTACTTTGTATTATAAAAATGATCCTATAAAATATTGATAAATAATTCAAGATGAATTTATTAAACCTATATCAATATTTTAAATTTTAATATACTTACTAGAAGACAAGCACTAACTCACGATTGTCATTGTTTTTTACGATTGTGAAAAACAAATATTAAAAAATCGAAATGAATGATTAGAGTTTCCTTTGTTGGGTGAGTGCTAGCGTATTTCTTTATTTAAATTCCTCAACTATCGAAGTGTAAACACATTAAAGCTTACAGTTTGTTGCCGATATCAGACCCAACACGCCACACTTGTTAAAAGATTACAAAATGCTCATTCCCTTTTTTCTCTTCATCCCTTCCATGACTTGAAAGGTTGATAAAGTGCGAAATCAGCTTCAGAACCGATTGCACATTCCCAGCTAGTCATATAATTTACAAAAGCCTGCACTACTGCTGTTTATTCTGGCAAACATCGACCAAACCAAACCTACCAATAGAAACATCGTTGACAGTGTACAACGCCTCGCCTAAGCCGGGCACACAAAGTCCATCTCATTTGCCGTGTACTCTTCCACAAACGCTTTCGGGAAAGTGCTGCCGTAAGCCGAACGATACATGCCCGCTTCATCGGGAATGTTGGGCATGGTATGTCGTAAGTGGAAATGGATCTAATAGAAGACTGTATCAGTTTAAATTTCCTTCGATGTGTCGATTCGGGTTTTGTAATCTACCCCAGCACAGACCCGAATGGGCTTTACCGGACGTAACTGGATTGAAAGCATGAAAATTATCTATTCCATTAACACTGCTGTAGTACACACACAGCCAGCCAGCCATCTGATCAGTTGACTGGTAAAACAGGGAGTCTCTATGGGAGAAAATGGTATTAAATCGGCTGCCTCTCGTAAGAAGCAGTATGTCTGCAATGTGTGCTGATATCGTTTTTCCATTCAACTTGATTATTTTTCTACCGGTAATTGGTGCAAGATGTTAAATTAAGCCAAAACACATGCAGATAGTAATAGCTTTCATCTTTGTTGATGCTATACAAACATACGCAAACATGACAAGCATGACAAGGTTACTTTCAGGTGTTTTTTTTTCATTATTAATATTTTAAAGCACTTAATACAGCTCGGCCATTCTTTACAAGCAAAAGAATAAATATTTTAAAGCAATGCCTTAAAACATATTTTGAAATATAAATTGTTTTACCCTTGTTGCCCATTCTTACCATTCGAGTGCTCTAAAAGCCAATCTTCCCTCATTAAGTAAAAATAAATATTGAAACATCGCACATTCTCAACATTCCCTCGAATTGCGTCGAAACTTCCGCTGGCACAAAGCACAGTTGGTATGAAAAATTTAAATTAAAAACTTCACACACGCGGTTCGTTAGGAAATGAAATAACGAGCAAAAACAAAAATGGCACCAATCAAAAACCCACAGGACGCGGGCGTACGGGCGAAAAACGGTAATGGTGATGGTGAAAACAAAATGTACATGCATATAATTAATTTCCTCCCAGGTACCACGCTTACCTGCTGATTGAAAGAAGGACGTTTTTCCACTACCTTTTCACCACCCGAAGGGCATGCTGCGTTTTGGCCAACCTTGGGTTTTGAGTGCAATTAATATCGAATGAGGCGGTACATGTTTTCCATCTGCGTTGATAATGCCTTACGGGCATACAGAGTAGGACACATTCGGATGGTATGAAATTGGTAATGAAAATTGTATAAAATATATTATTGCAATACATGCATTCATTAATGCATTTGTTTTGCATATAGCTCCAATACTTGACTATATCGCTTATTTTCAGCTTATTAAAGATCAAACATTTGAAAGTTAAGATAATACACGAACGGATTAATTTCCTCGCCAATACAGCGATGCTGTTGGAACGTGTCCTGCAAGCAGACGATTATCACACGTTCGTACCATCGCACAGTTAATGCTTAAAAAATAATCTTCCAAATGAAGCGAACCAACCAGCGAACAGTTTTCCAGGGAATGCTCAAGAACCCACATCGAGCCGTGTTTTGTACGTTAGTAACCAAACAAAAAAAGGTAACACTGATGCTGTCCAAGCGGCAGATCAAAAAACGTGACCGAATGGAAAGCATTCGCCGTAACCTTCTCTCGTACACGTACTACGAAAGTTGCCATTTTTACACGACAAAACAATGCCCATTTTGCAACAAGAAATTGGAGCACGTTTTACTTTCTTGCCTCGTTCGGGACGACGCAGCGTATTCATCCCTGCAGTGTTTTCGCTCTGCAACCAAATGCTGGTGCAGAAGCGACACACAATCAACCGGACGTACCCGGGTTTTGTGGTAGCGGGGCGAAACAAAATGGGAAACATTGCGAGCAACACTGTCCCGTCTCAAGATCGGTCGGACAATCTTAAATCGATTTGACGAACCAGTGCCAGCTTTTTTCAAGTGGAAAACAAACTAACCATCCCTCTATTTTTTACGTTTGGGTTGCTTATGGGTGGAAATGCGCCGCTCGTTTTGTGGTTGCAATTTGTATTCGAAACCGCCGTATGAACGGATAGAGAAAGAATGGGGGGCTGTGTTTTATATTTCTTTTCAGTATTCTAGTACACAGGACTTGCTTAACCCTATGGGATACATGTATTAAAAGTTTATAGGATGGATAAGCAAACGCGTTTCTATATGTGTAACTCCTGTTAAAAAATGTGTATCATGAAAGCAGGGACCTTGTAAGGGAGACAGACATACAGTCAGAATGTTTCAAAAATAGAAAAACATTATTTGCATTTTCTCAAAGCAAATATTATTTGTTAAATTCATCTCTTTTTTAAATTAATTATTAAGTACAGGTAGTCCACGACATTTACGGTGCCTTGTATGCGCGGATTCGCAGTTATGCAGATTTTAAAATTTGACTGTTTTGTGATTTTATAGCACAAAACATAAGCAAATAAGTAAAAATTTGATTGATAATGTCTTATAATTCAATCAAATAATGTAAAAAATTCGAACAAGTAAGGAAACTGATTCTATAACTGTCAATTTGAAACGAAATAGCACCCGAATTCGACATACTCGGAAATTGGAGATACGTGGATTTTTGGAGAATTCTGTGGTATCTCAAGAATTAACTGAACCAAAATTTTTGAGGATTTCCGTGGTTTACTACAATAGCATATTTTGAAGACCGCCTGTATTCAAATGATGTTCTTAATATTACTTAATCCAAGAAAAGTTATGGTAAAGAATTTTCATATCATAAAACTTTGCTTCACTCAAGGGTTTGTCAACAGTTGTTTTCTTCCTGTGCAACCCAAATGTGGAACAAGCATTGAAGAAAAAAACACACACACATCGCACATCCTGCAAGAAGTCTAACAGATGGTTCGTGCAACTAAAGTCTAGGCACCGTTCGCCCATCTACCGGCGGACGATCTGGTTCGGTTAGCTCACTCCGGTCGGATGGAAAATATGTTTAATGTTCGTAAATTTAAATTTTAGCTTATCTTTCTGTTGCTACAGCATTTCGCACTGTTATCTTTCTCACGTGCTTTGGCTGGTTCCGCCCGGGTTTTAGCCTTGCCCGAATCGTGCAATCCAACCCAGTTGCTTCCCATTCACATACATCGGTTGACGTTGCCTTTAGGCTGGTGGAATAGTTTTCCGAGTGGGAAAGTTTGTTAAAAACGGGACGTTTTTTCTCTCTCCCTCGTGATTTTTCCATGACAAACCTTGCAGAGTGCAGCAAACAGAGGAAAGGTGGTCCAATAGTAGGTAGGAGGTGGTTGGGAAAGTTTTTCCATCCTTTTTTTTTATTTCTTCCCATTGCATGCTCCCTATAGACGGGAATGGATGGAAGGAATTTTCCACATCGCTGTGTCAGCGCATTTGCCAATGCATCGTACACGTGTGATACGATTGTTTCGAGTACAGCCGTATTGGCACCATTTCCGGTCAGCACGGGACTCGGTGAGGTACAGCTACGTGATGTACCTCCCTTTTTGGTGGACACATTACATGCTCATTCCCACATAGACACATGAATTGAACGAACCAAAGTGTTAAACGAATTCAAACGCTAGTTAGTGTACATGGACTCTAGTTCTGTCAAAGTTGTTCTTCACATTACGCTCCCACCGCGGTGCAAATAGTTTTCGGTGTTGGAAAAGTGTAACTAAACCTATTTGTAGCATTTCAGTAAGAATAACTTCGTAGTCTAATAGAATGAGATGGAACAGAAATCTATCTCTTTCGAACGGACGCTTTCGTATTTGATTCTTTTTCAAAAGCACTGATTTAACTACAGTTCGTCACGTGTGGGGTATAAGTTGGTCCTTAGAAACCTTCGGAGTATTTCGACATAGTTTGTCAGCGGAAAGTTAGAAAAATGTTAGAAACATTTGTGCTTCGTTTTTAAACTCTCGTAACATGTTGTCACTCGACATCACTGTCATTTCGTGGGACGACACAAAATTATGCTGTGTATCAAATTTTTGTGTAGCATTTCGTTGGACAGAACCAACATGTTGTATCATACAAGAAAAAATATTTAAAATATACATCCTCTTGTACCGAATGTATTGCACATAGTGAGGACCAATTTTTTATTTCAAATAATTTGAAAACATTTTTCTTCTTCAGAACACTTCTTTTGCATAAAAAAAGTCTGATTAATGTATCAGAGAATCAAAATCGTCATATTTCATTATCGAACAGTTTGGGAAATGATGGATTTAATGTTATCTATCAAATAGCAACAATTGTTAAGCCATCTAAATTTTGTAACAATTTTACCGAAATACTAAGCCCGTTGACAGATGTTAATGACATTAGGCAGATGGACACTTCTTTAAAAAAACAAGGAACACCCTGTCGTTAAGTTTTCAAAATGTTTCAATAATAAAACGTACGTTACCATAATGTGGTACACCCTGTATATATGTTAATCTTTGGCATATACACTATAAAAATATAAATTATGTTCCTACCTAACCTTAAATTTAACATTTTTCTTTTTTTATGCTACTCAATTTTGTTTTAAGTTATTCATAAACTGAAAACAGTAAGACGCTTCCAGTTCACTACATGTTCGATGCACAAGATTTATCGTTACCTTATCTGATCGTTACATATTTCTCGTTTGCTTTTGGAACCATTGGCTCCACGTGTTGTGAAGGACAAACCTCCACCTTCCCATTACCGGGGAACGATCGTGCACCACTTCATCCAACACGGTTCTGTTATCCAACACGGACACCCTCTGGGTAGATTGATGCGGCAGCAGTAGAAGCTTTTCCTCTAGATTATGGTTATGTGCTGTAGCTTCTTGTACCACCAAATCCATCGTTTTGCAACCACCACACCCAAGTTTTGTAACGAACGAAAGGAGAAAACACAATTTCCCTACCTCCGAGGATGTTCCTGCAACACCGACGGATCATTATTACTTCGTTCGTGCATGTTTTGCTTGATGTGCTGCATCACTCTCCCGTTGAGGAGCTGTGCAGTGTGGTAGTTGCCGACCCGAAAGCTACTCACTACCGGATGGCCTAGTACCCGTACCAGTCCGGTGAAATTGAGGTCCAACACTTTTCGGGCACACGTCTCAAACCCCAACAAAACGTTCGACCGAAGGAAGACACCACCAACACCACGTCCAATGCCACGGATAAAAAGCTAAACCCATCTATCTAGGATCTTTTACATAACCTCTAAACTATCGAATTATCCCGTGTGCTTCATCTTCATCCTATCAAGTCCGTAAGCCGTTTATTGTGTGAGTGTGTGTATGTGTGCCATTGCTTCACTGCAGCAAAACCAAGCAAACCATTAGTCTAGCTTTTCCTTGAGGTTTTTTGGAGCTTTTCCGTGTTCGTGAGTTTTTTGTTTTGGTTTTGTTACTTCTATATATATGTAGATCTTTCAGTACAGCAAGCATATGCCACCATCAAAAAGCCACCGTTGGGAGATTTCAATTTAGATAAGACCACGTACACCAGCGGCGTGTGTTGGTACAATTATAAAATATTGCTACCCCGCTTCTTAATCTAACCGCCGTGCAGCACCCTACCCATATTAGACAATCTCCAAACGTCATCCTGCACGGAAACTGACCGTTTGAACCAGCGTACAGCGTGCCTTAAAAAAACAGCAACTTCGGCAAGTTCGGCCAGGGCCATCATTATACGAGCGAAAACCCCATTAAGCCCTAGAGCAAGAGAAATGGCCGTACGTTTGCTGTCCTCATCAAATGGAACGTGTCAGTAGCTCGAACAGTGCGAGTAGTTTTGGCTTGTTGAGAGTGTGTTATTTCTAGATTAAATTTGTTTTTCCACTTTTAGTCTTCCTGACTTGTTTCATTATGGACATTATGGGGTGGTTTTTGCGAGGCGGTACTTAAGTACGTTTATGGCTGCGAACCGTGAAGAGTTCGGGGTTTTCCCCATTAGCTGTCCGAATGTCGCGTGTAGTCACCGGCTAGACGTCGTAGAGACACGAAACATTTTTTTTTTCGAAACCAAGAATATCCGGTCCTTTGCGTTCGGTTGGCAGTTTTATCTGATGTAGTTTCAGCTTTTAAAATGACCGCCAGTGCTTAAAAGCCAAACATGGAAGTTACCTGCCTGGTTGGTCGGTTGACGCGTTCAGGTTTAAATGTTGGTAAAATAAAAAAAAACAATCACCACTAATGAAGGTGCCTCTGATAGCAGCGGAAATAGTAAGAAAATATAATCCCATTATAGAAAAAGGACGAACAGAACATAACATTAATAGCATGAAAAGGATGTTTGGAAAAGTAGATACGTCGATAAGGAAAAACAATAAAGTTGAAGAGAATTCATTATTTCTTTTTAAAAATTGTAACTAACACACTCAAAAATTGTTTTTAAAAATGAATGTTCAACATACTAGATAAACAAAAACTATCTTTTCAAGTGAGCTCTATATTTTTCTAGGCTCCGTTATGTTGATGTTTAATGTACAATAATGAAGTTTATCATACAACACACTCAGCTTAGACCGTGCTCATTTAACACTAAACACGTTAAGGAAGCTTCTAAAACACTTACGCAAAAGTAAAACTATGTCTCCGTAGGCCGCAGGGAGTGGGTCACACCGTGCCACAGCTGCTTTAGCAACCCAGTTCCAGTGACAATCAACTGCAACTTCTCCTCTATTGGCACACGTAGGCGCGGAAATTTGCTCGACTATGCAAGGAAACTCCCTTCGGCAGTTCGGCACGTGTACTCGAGTACAAAGTAAATAGAACACAAACATTCCTGTGCACTGGATGAATATTATATGTTGTGTGTGCTATCCCAACACTACACTTTCTGAAGGTTTTTGATACTTTTGCACCGGATGCTGCCATCGACAAGGGATGGCGAAACGGCTCGCGCCTGAATGTAGGCTATCGGTGGTACAACTTTCTTATGGCGACCATCCAGCCACTTAGGATATGGCTACTGTCTCAATCTGGCATTGGCAAACGGCATGGTGAAACACAGTTTTTAAACACACCAAAAGTTCAAGTTTGATTTCTCGTGAAACTTCAGCGGCCTCGTTGTATTGACGGTGCGTGGCAACCGTGTATACCGATTAGTGCCAGAGTTTCACCATTATTTATTTGCTTTCTTGCGCAACTTTCACAGTTCAAGTTTTTGTTGTTTTCGTTAAGCTTTCGTTGGTAAGAAATTGTATTATTCAGCAATGCACAAAAAAAGAACACTAAACAATTCCAACTAATATTACGCCTCGGTTGGAATTAATATGCATGTGTGTGGTGGAACACTTTGCTGCACCGAATGGCATCCGGTTTCCTTCGGCGAGCATAATCATTAGGGTTAATTTGTTTCGAATTTGCTGCTGCTGCTGCTGCACTAATGTGTGTAGTGAATATAAAAAAGGGAAATGCTGCAACATGGGACCAAAGTTCAGTCTCGCGTTGCCATTAATGCGCCTGTGTGGCCTGTGTGTATGGTGAAACTTTTCACACTATATTCTAATTACTTTTGAGTTCAAATTTATGGTTAAACTATTTTCATCTCATGGTCTGGTCGACTGAACTTCTTAGCTTACAAAGGAGAGTGACCGAAAAAAAATTAAGTTAATTAATTACAATTAGTATAACTATAAAAATTAAAAGAGTCTACTAGAAACACTTTAGCACCTTGCGTAAGCACTTTTGGAGCTAGGAAAGAAGTCAAATGTTCTCAGCTCTCGCAAGACAAGCCAGTAAATTATGCAACTGTTTTGTATTCCTTGCTTACAGTCCATTACGCGTTCGATAGCATCGTAAACCTTTCGAACCATATAAATCCCAGCTAGCAGCTTAAGCGCGGCCAACACTCGGTGGAAAGGAATGCCATCCATCTCTTGCCGATACTAAACGTTTTCCTCTAACAACTACACGAAGTGTGATTTTGATTGATATAGCCAATTAACGACAAAACGAAACACGATTGCACTGGTACCACGATCCTCTCATCGTACGCAACTTAATGTGTGTTCGTGGCAGGACGGTTTGATGTTACTAACCCGGGAACTGGTGATTCTCGTTCGTTATTGCCTAGCTTAGGTTTGCCTTACTTTCCGACTTTCATTCTGAATACTCGTAGTGATTCAGGGTTTGTGGTGCGTTTTGTTTTTCGACGGCGTCAGATATTGAAGCAACTTGAGTGTATTAAATAATTTCTAATAATATTGAAACTGAATTGTTTATTTAGGTTTAAAAGTAAAATCTGAAATAATTCATTTAAATTCAACAATCAGTTGGGGGGTTTAGATTTTCGTCATTAACATTCAACCATCAAAAGTTCCTTTCCCACCGGATAATCATTAACATTTTGATGAAATTAATTGCTCAGTCCCACTCTTTTGCCATCGCAACCTAACGGCGGCAAGAAATATCGAAAAAACCGAAGTCAAAACATCCCAAGGATATTAAAATTTATTCATCCACAAAGAAGACCGCTTGAAGTACCTTTTCTTAAGGTAAACTGTGCCAACAAATCCGTACATAATTGGCCCCAGGAAAGGATCTAGTTTTTATAACTTTACCTCTAAAGTTTCGATGCTTCTGATTGTCCTCGCAGCGTGCTTTTCGTATAACCTTTATCCTATTTCAACCGAACGCCTCTGTGTGGCAAACTTCTCGTCTAGTCTTCCCGATCGAACATTTGACGTTGGTGTCTATCGAACAAACCCGGTGATAATTCTTTATGTGTACATGAGTGTGGTGCGTGTGTGGCTGTGTGTGAGGGAGGAGGATTTTCTTTTCAATCCCCATCTTCCATCGCCACCTACCCTCTTCGGTAAACACGAGAAGATGTTCGAGTGGTTTTAGTCAAACATTCCATGGATTCCATTTCTTAATCGGATCTTCTACACCCGGCCACAAACTCGCTACCACGCACAATGCCAACCTGTATGGCTTTTACACAAGTGGCTTTCAAACACTCGGGAGAAATATTTGGAAAAATTCCATTTTCGTTGTCTCGCTTCGTTAGCCCACTTTCGGCCCACACCGCCGTTCTGTGTGAGCTATTTTCTAATAGTGAAGAATGCAATCCTGCAGGAGTTGCGTGGTGAACGGCAAGAAGGTAGAAGTCGATGAACAGAATAGGCATCAGGACGAACGACCCACAAATTGATATGCTAATGCAAGCTAATAATAATAAGGCAATCATAATCTCGAACACTCAAGCGTGGAGTGGAGTGTGCGCCTTTGAAAAGGAAACGATTCGCGGCCTAACGGCCTGTGTCGTAGAAGTACTCGATTTGTGTCTGTGTCTGTGTGTGTTTTTTTTTTGTTTAGAAAAGGAAGGTAAGGAAACCCTCCTTCTGCTGCGTCTAGCTTCGAATGTCTGACACAGCTGCACTATCGTCCAAGTACCGTTTGGCAAATGGACAGCAGCAAGCAACATATCGAAGCACCATTCTTCGATCGTGTTCACAACACAAGCAACTACCTTAGCAGGTAGGTACCTTCCCCCAAGGACCTTCGATTGCGTATGACAATCGGGAATGAAGTTATCGTGTACGGTACTCCCAAACCACTACCAAAAGCACTTACGGCTTAACGAATGAAGCCATAACCGTTTTCGATAAAATGTTTAACCATTCCACCATGCAGTTCATTCGCACAAATGAACGAGAAAGAAAATATTATCCACCCACGAAAAGGTGAACGATTTTCTGTTCCACTCCGATGCTTTATAACAGCTTAAAAGCGTTTTCACTTAAAATTTAATAACGTTCGGTTAAATTACTTTCCATTTTTAACCACCAATCAGGACACATTGCATCAGTCGACGTACCAGAACTCTTCTGAATTTCGAAGCATTTAATTGAATGAAAGCTTCGCTCGATTTATTTTCTTCGCTAGTCATATCATGTTTCCCCCCCTCCCGTTAAAGTCTATAATTCATCGATTACAGGTGAACGCCATCTACCGTTTGCCATTTCCAATTTCGGGGTGGAATGGGAAGGTTCTTCAAATAAATTACCCCTAAACATATTGCCAGCCACCTTTAGGAACGTGTAGCCAGAGTTTGGTGACTTCATGGCATAATAAAGAAAGCAACGAAAAGAATACTCCACTCGATCAACTTCTCGGCTTCAGGTAGATGATGACGCAGCATCGTAGCGTAGATGAAGAGAGAAAATAAATATTCATCACAAGATGTTAGTACACCCGTGTATGCTTTCTTCGCTCACACCTTCCTGTTTCTGCTGCGGACATAATAATTTCATTTCCGAATGAAAAAGAAACAAGCCCGAAATGAACATGAAAAATAACCGTTCAAAACACAGGTCAAATTTCCACTCGGTCAGCGGAACAGTATATGACGTTCCGGTATCGGCTATCGATTGTGGCAGCTACCTTTGCTGACCTTTGAATGGCCCGAGGGTAACGAGTGGAAATAAATTTCCCAACTATCATTCTAGTTTTGATAGATCTTTTGCATTTGGGCAAGACAAGCGAGGTAATTCGAAAAGGTTATTTTGTTTAAATGTGCAACACGAGAATCGTGTTTTGTGTTAGTTTGAAATAGTTTTATCATTTATCGTGTTCTACCCTACAAAGGATCAAACATGTGAAAAAAAAATAAATTTTAAAAACCCCTAAAAATGTTACAAAAAAGTTGTATAAATTCCTATAAACTAATTTCAGTTACATTTCGATAAAGAAAATATAGAGCCTTTTACGGAACCGATCAGTGCTTTTAAAAATGGCGCTCATAGCTTATGGAATTAAAACAAAATAATTCAGTTCTGTCGATTTTTAAAATATTATGATTAACTTTTTTCAAAAATATTTTTATAGTTTTGATATAAAAACCAATGTTCTGTCTTCCTCTTATATTATTCGATCTAATTATTAAAACTCATTTCTCATTGATGACTCTAGGGAGATAGTGTCTGGTATAGTTTTCGGTACAAAATACCGTCAACCGGTGAATTTCCGTGTCGAAAATATGTTTCCTCCGGTTGTACTTGCCGTACGTGACGGCACGTTGCACACCAATCGCCGCCCGGTACATGTGCTTTTGCGAAGCCGCGGCTTTCAACAAAACGCTGACCTTCCGCCGGCAGCAACATAAAGCAAACGGAAAAGTATGGCGCCGTCATCAGCCAGTTTTTCCGCAGTTGATTAGTAACGCAGGTCACGTACTCCTACCTAGCAATACCGGGGGTACGAGTTATAATTTGAAATCGAAAGAGAGGAAAAAACCACATTCTAAAGCGCATCGTGAGAAAGGATTGTTCATTGCCGCTTCATAATCACGTCATCGTTCGTACGTTTCTTCGCCCTACCGGTGGCCTGTACGACTTCGGAACGGCCCAACCGTGCAACTCATCACGATTTGGATATTTCTAAATTTTCCGAATGCAAAACTGCTGACTCAAGCGCACCTTTTATGGAAGGTGTTACGGAAGAGCTCAATTTAGGGACATGTTTTCAAGTGTGTGTGTGTGCTTGTTTGTGACCCTATTTTGATTTCTGCAGGTGGTAGCATGATCATATGTGCAGATACGCAAACTAGTGTGCCGATGCATATTTAAGTAGTCACACAGGGAATACATCGACAACCACAGCACAAATGAGCGTTCTCTCAAATCGGATTAGCACAATCAAATTAATTGTTTTTTTGCGCGAATATTTAAACCAACATATTCTTAGCATTTTTGGTAGTTTTCCTTGCCTTACTTAATTAAAAAAAAATTGGTTAAAATTGGGTGACCCAAATGTCCATACAATACACGATTTGGTTATTAAAAACAAAACCCTTCTGTTAAATTCAAATGTATTACAGTTTGTTTTTTGCACTTTTCCGATTTTTGTTTAACAAATGTCACTGACAAGCTGCTCATTATTCATCGCACATGCAGTCCGATGAGCAGAACGCTGCACAGGCTCAGGTCAAACCCCCGAAACAAAAACCCCTTTCTACATCTGACCTATAAAGAAAGCACGCTATCGCTGATCAAAGCTGATTTAGAGCTGCTTTTGTGTGTGTATCAGCCTCTGGCCCATTTTGGGGGAAACTTTTGAGTGTTTTATTTTCCCAAACAGTAGCGCACAACATTCGGGATTCATCAGTTTTGGGGTTTTTGATTGATTACCGAAAGATGGATGTTTCATCTCGATGTGGTGTTGCATGGAAATAAAACCCGAAACCCAGAACGGCAAACATACTACGCAAAAGGAAGAAGAAAAAAAGTCCGCACACATACACACACACAAAAAGCTAGCCGAACCAACTTGCCGCTGGCAGATATTTGCTGCAAAACGAGATTTGTGTGTATTGGCTATGGAAGCAAAACGTGCAAAATGTCCGCCCGAAAAACTTCAACCCCCGGGATGAACCTGTCACCGTACCGTTATGAGTTCGAGTTGCTCCAATTTCCACCATTTTGGCACACCCGTACCAGTTCCATCACACCTTTCTCCCCCCAACTGTACTCATCCACATGTTGTGTCATCGGGATGCAGCCGGGTTGGCTGTGATTAAAAAGGAACCACTTCAAAATGGCCAACAAAATGCAGGATGATCGGTTCCTGGTTCGCCGGTCGAGCGGTTCGTCGTGTTTCATTTTGAGGTCGACCCGGTCAGATACACATTTTTGTGTCGCCCCGTGTGTGTATCGCTGCGTTACGCTGTCATACATGCCTTTACTACTGACGGACATGGTTGCCATGTCTTTCCGGTTTCCCGCCGGTTAGTCACCTCAATGACAGTGGCTCTCGCAAACGAATAATTGAATTAAAATTCATCGACATCGGTGGTTTGACAGGGTTCAAGCATACGGTTCCCCCCTCCAAAAACCCCAAAAACCCACATTCCATTCATACTAATTACCTATAATCGATTGCAATCGGATCAGGCTGATCAAAGTATTGGACGAACATTGCGTCCGTTGGGACAAAAGCAAAAAGAAAAAAAAACAAAACAGAATCATATGACAGAGCACCAATGATCCCTTGCGTTGGTTTCTGCGCTCATGTCATCATGTAACCGAAACACTCATGTCGTCCTTTGGAAACGGTTTGCAAAAGAAAGTGCAGTACGATGTGCATCAATTAGTGCATCGATCGCTACTTCATTTCGATGCTCCTAGCAGTCTAGCATTTCAAGCGGCTCATTTTATGCTGGTCATTATGCCAATAGTAATGAATAAAAGGCGATGAGTTTGGGCATCCCAGCAGCTGAGGGGCACGGGCCCCTTTATCATTTATAAATAATGAACGACAAACAAGGGGTTGAGTTGGTTGAGTGTATAAACACGGATCATTATTGTGATTGACAATTAATTATTAACGCATTAGCATAAATTGACTCTGCTGCCTGCATTTGGAATATTTTTTGTTGTTGTTACGCTTTTATGGCCCAATAATAATGATTTTTTAAGTGAAAAGTTCCCTTTTCAAAATGTATTTAATTGAGCATTTTTAGTGATTAAAGTGTTTTGAAATGTATTAAAAAGAGCTTAACATCAATACGACTAGGCCGTTCTACACGAATAAAAAAAAGTGATTAAGCTGATTCATCCTAGATCGATTCGCTGGAATTGCTGCTCGTGTGGAATCGTCTTGTTTGTCAATAATTATATCGTTGATCGCTGGATCGACAATAATTGGTGGTTGCTGATGATTTTCCGAAGCCATCGCCAGTTTATGGAATGTTTGTCTCTGGAAGTCTGTCACTCATTAAACGATAATCGTTTAATCTTTTAATCGTTAGCCAGATAAACAGTTTTGATGATGATACTTAATGGTGGTTTGAATTCAAAAAAAAATCTTATTCTGAACCAGCGTACTCAGACACGAATAAGTTGTCAGAACAGTGTCTATGTTTGGATGATTACTTGCACAAGAAATTAATTTATATTCTAAGATATTTCTCTGAGTACAGGCTTTTACAAATATTCCAGATATAATTTTAGCGAAGGTGAGAATGTGCAGATTAAGCCCATCTTAACTCCGCATAATCGCTATTTGTCGGAGAAAAATTCTAAATCCTACACCGTCCTTGAACCGTCCCAGGAGAATTGTACTTTAAGGTAGTAAAGTCTTCTAAAGCATCCTTCTTTTCGCGTCAAGTTAAATCTCTTAGATGAAGGAAATGTTAGATTACGTTTTTTTCCAGTTGTGCTCCATAGACATCCTCGGCAAAATAATTGCCGAAATTTGAAATAAATTTCTAGATGTTTTTATTTAAAAGAAATATGATGATGAAACTAATAAACTAATAAACTCATGCTTGAGTTGTTCAGCATATTCTATGTGTTTTTACAGGAATTATATTTAATAAATGCTCTTTTTGATTAATAACGAACGGCATTATGAATTAAATGAAAGGACGAAAAATTAGCAACATTGCAATAGCAACAACAGAACGATTACGTACAATAGATAGCAATATTATTTATTACTTCACTGCTACCTTCCTTCATCCACGGGACAGCAGTAATAGCCCTGATAAATTCTCTACTCCTTTTCAAACACATGTCAAACAATTGGCGCTCTGAGTGTAATGTCGAGCCGCGCAAAAAAGAAGGCCCTTTTGCACGATGTAGTGCCCACCGTACCCCATTTGCATAATAAACCCATTTTGCCTTTTGCCTTGCCACGGTGCAAATGCAAATCAACGGGATATTTATGCCGCTACGCAACATTTGCAGCCATATAGTATGTTGCACACTGGTTCTAAAACGCTTTAAAAGTAACCTAACCGGTAACGGTAGCATCGGTCGTTGACTACATTTTGCAATAGTGAGTTTAGGGGGGGGAATAAATCACACCAGTGCGTGGTGTGTATGTGTTGTTCTGTTTTGTAACTCTGTGCTTTTTTTCCTTTTATTATTCAAATGTTCCTAGGCCCTAGACCCTCATCTTATCTCCTTACTCCTCACCACAAACTGTCACGCACACACAACAACCCAATCAATACACTGCTCTAATCCTATTTTTTGGTTGCCATCATTGTTTGCATCTCTTATTTTTTTCCCCCCTTCCGGACCATTCCGGATCTTTTTTTTACAGAGTATGGACGTACCTGCAGCGATATCGGTTGTCTGTCCAGCCAGGTGTGCGTGATGGCTTACGAGTCGTGCTCCCTTGGGCAACGCGAGGGTAACGAATGTGGCCGTTACCCAACCTGCAAAAAGAACACGGATCCCAGTCTCAGTGCCGGCCCGAGCGGTAAATGCAATTTCCTTTCTATCTCGTAGTCTCTAGTACGTCAGTCTCTTACTTCCAATGGTAACCAGCCTTGGTTCTTGAATCTTCCCATTCACGTACATATCTTACAGAGCAACTCTTTGGAGATGTTCCTGGTTTTGGTGTCTTTCAGTTTTAAGCTTTTATGAATGACATACAATTCAGCAAACAGAAACTTTTGGACAAGCAAGTGAAAGAACAGGAAAGAAACACATCTGAAACCGTCCCATTTTTGTGTTATGCATGATATACTGGGGGGGGAATATTGGGGGATCGAAAAAAAACGTTCTCCTTGAAGATTGATGATCTTCAAAATGGAAGATATTATGCATGAAGTACATAGCTTAAACGGTGGGAATCATACAGTGGGATGCATTTTGTTCGTCTTGGTGGTTAAAATATATATTCTCAAACATTCTTAACCTTTAGTCCTACATACCCCTCATCAATGTGGCACCATTAGGAACCGTCCCTTAAACCATGCGATGCTAATGCCACCTCTAGCCTATTCCGCAATCATTGAAATCTCGCGAATTTCACCCATTCACAGGCGTACTCAGTTTAAATCCTGCCCCGGAAAACACCAAGGTGGTCGGCAGTAAGGATCCCATCTACCCGAACATGCCGATCGATCCGAACTACATCTTTGGCAGCGTACAGACGACTCGATCGCCCTTCTTCAGCAGCTACCCACAGCCCGGCGCGGGCAGTCCAGCCGTCTTCCAGCCGCTCTACCCGCCACTCAACCAGCCGCCCATCATCCCACAGGCCCCTTTCAACTTTGGCGCGTCACCCCACAATCCCTTCTATCCGCACCCAAACCCGAACCCCACTTCGACCGAACCGAGCCTTTGGAATCAATTTCTGTACAACAAGCAACCGGAAAAGCGGCCACGTAACGGTGGCTCACGGGTCGGTGGTGGTGCACCCAGTCCACTATTGTTCACACTGTTCACTGGCCTGTCCATCTTGCCGTTCCTTTCATTCCTTTCCGGTGCCCGTTGGCGGCTGGCAAGCAGCAGTCTAAGCGGTTCCTTATAATTCCTTCCCTTAAGACGATTCCGTTCCATTTTTTGTTCCACATTTGTGTCCTCCATTTTGGGTTTCAACATTTCCGTTTTCCACACACTCTTACTAACTTCATCTTGTGAATAACCGTGGTTTTAAGATGGGATGTTAAAGTTAAAGGGCGAATTAGTTAAACCCCTTTTTCAGTGCATGAGTTTTGTACATTTTCTAATAAACGATAAACTGGTTCTAATCACATCTAAAAAGCAATGAAAAACACACGCGAAAAAAGGGCTAACAACTATCGCACTAGGATTGATAAAGAATGCAAGAAAAAAAAAGAAAATAAATAAATATAAACAACACAGCACAGTAAGAATGAACGGAGCTTGTTCCACAATGATAGGACAGACCGTGACGCGACGAGAAGAATGGCCAAAATTATGTGTTAGCAATCAACGAACGAGCTGTTTTAGCAGGACGCTTTAGTGAACCGAACAAAAGCGTTGTCTAGTGAGGTAAAAGTTGTAAAAAATAAAACGTAAACAACACACACACACACAAACACCCTTGTCCTTCACTGCATCTGAACAACAGTTGAGCCAACGCACACCGAATCAATCTGCAAAATGTATTCGTAAAGTGGAAGACAAAAAAAAACAAAAGGTTTAATGCAATCGTTACTTTGCGCTAAGCAAACCCCAAACTGAACTAAACCACGTAGTGAAGAATCTGCACGTTTTGGAAGAGTAAAGCTAAGTCCAACACCAAACCGTTACATAGCCCCACACACATTAATACATGTTGCAACCATAACAAATCGTACCATAAAAACAAACAACTGAACAAACACACCAATGCAGTAGCGAATGAAACGTAAATATAGATTTATTAACTAACAAGAGTAATACAGAATGGTTAAGGGTAACCTGCAAGGGATAAACTATAGATTTAAGAAATTGAATTTTACACTAAACAACACCCAAACAACAACAAACCCCTACAAAAGCAAAGGTGAACAAGACAATGTGAAAAGTAGAAAACGGGAAAAGAAAATAAAAAATATATTAAAAAAAGCTAACAAAATCTTCCACTAAATTATGACAGCGACAGTTCAAATTGCAGAACATATTCAAAACACTTCACACAGAATAAAACTAGCACAGATGCAAAAACGTGTTGGCCGGTCCCCAGTAACAAAAAAAAAAACAAAGAAAACAAATCGTGACTAACATTAAAGGAATACAGGAAAACTTTAAATACAATTTACAAGGTAATGTTTAAACAAAACAACAACAAAAATCACCACACGAAACTTATCTACTAGCAGAGATAGAGAGCGAAAGAGAGTGTTGCATAAAGAAGAAGAGATAACAAATAGAAGGAAAAACGAGAGACGTGAAGTAGATGATACAAGAATGCGGAGCTCTACGAAGTGACGAGATGGAACAAAACATTGAACAAAAGAGTAGTGAATGAATGCAGCCTTATACCTGAGGCCCTAAGGCGACACAAGGAGAAGCAATCGTAAAGACATACAACGACCGAATGAATGTGACGGAATATATGTATGTATGTATGTGTGTGTAGTGAATAGTTGCTAGCAGCAAAATCGCTAAAACAAATCGTTGATATTGGCAGCATGTGTCACGTGAAGAAACATAAGAAATGGATTAAACGAAACAATTCTTGTGCATGGTGCAGTAAACGAAGAAAAAAGAAAAACACTAAAACCAGAACAAAAATTCTTTAAGAAAGAGTATTTGCGACACCAGCTAACGAAGATGGAATCTCATCCAGTACTGGTATTAAAGCTAGAAAGGGGGCAAAGCCCACACCACAATACTAAGCTAGGGATGAATGGAAAGGTGAGGTTAGAGAGAGAGAGATAGAGAGAGAATGTTAAGAATGAAAAAAGGAATAACTGAAACAAACTGATTTCAAATCTGGCCTGATAGAAACAGTGGTTAGAAATGTGCACAAACCCGAGCCAGTTCCCGTTCGGTACTAGAAGCGAAAGGCAAACGCGCTACGTTACAATGCATTCGGAGTAGGTCAAGTGCTTTGCAAGGGTACCCACACACCACACAAACACAGTACAGCGTAAGAGTTACACAGCTAGCCAGGACATAATCCCTGATGCTGCTGCTCCTGCTGCTGCGGGAAAAGATGCAGCCTTGTGGAAATCAAAATCCAACCCACCCGGTACATTTTCTGACACAGATGACATAATTCTGTAAGCTCACCGTGTAAACACGCTGAATTAAGTTACTACCGGCAGACGGGATAAGCTTTGAAGCTGACGTCAGGCAATCGGGGAAAGTTATCGTTATGAGTGTTTGTTTTTGCTTACATCTGGTGTAGCAATGTCCGGTACTGTTTTTCCCTTTTTTCTTGAAACAATGAATTGCGGCACAATTTTTTGTTGTATAATGTTGTTTTTAATACGATCAAGCGCAATATAGCAATGATACATTTTTATTTACAATTTTAAATAATTTAGAAGTTTTGGAAAAAATATTAATTGAATTATATATATATTTTAAATTGGTTTCCATTTATTTTGGCCAATAATTTGAAAAAAAAACTCAAAAACTTCGTCGTTTAACCATAAGCATCCTTCGATGTTTCTGACCATTTCCACCTAAAGCATAGTACGGCTTGCTTGCCGCTAATTTTCGCTTCTGATATCCGACCGGTATCAGCTCGAGCACGTGACACAACTGTACCGTACCCGTCTGGCAACGATCATGTAAATAAATCCTACACGCAAAATGCGAAATGTGAAAATATTAGAGAATCGAATCAACACGAATGCATCGTCTTTTATTTCATACTAACATTATTATTTGGGTTCAACGTTCAAGCAAATCCTCTTTAGTTAGATGTTAGTTATCATTTTTAAAATACAACACATTTTTGGCTTGATCCATTAAAATTGCATTTGAATTGGGAAAGGTTTGAAACGTTAAATTTCTTTTTCATAACATTATACATTATTGGTTTTAACCAAACGTTTATACCATTCCTTTCCCACAAATTCCCCAAAATGCAAAATAACAAGGACAGATGGTCATTTCAAAAGAATTTTTTTGCATGTATAAAACAAAATGAATATGATTGGAAGAAAGAGCTTTTTTTAAAAAAATTGATTTATAATCATTTACTTATGTGTAACTTGTATGCGTTCTGTTGCTTTCCATGTAGATTTTGATCGCTTTCTGTTCATTCCTTGCTTTAGTTTCTGTTTTGCGTACATGTCCTAACCGTTACGTCCTTGCTGGTTCAAGGTACTGACATCCATCCATCCATTTACATAGCTCCCTGTGCTACTTATTGCTTTTGTTGTGTTTATTATGAATTTTATTTTTATTTTATTTTAAATGTCTTAAAACCCAACCCCTTCCATCGACGCTCGGCAGAGGGAATTAGCAACGTGTACAACAACGGTCCAAGGCCTTCTGCTCCGGCTGGACGTCCTGGCAATGGTGGTGCTGATGACGACGATGTGCTTGGTACACTTGGTTTGAATCCTAACAATCCTTACGGTCAGCGACCCACACCTCCGCCTGCACGCCCGCCCTCATCCGGCTCTTCGCTGTATCCATCTCTGCCCACGGATAACAACCCCGGCAATCGTTACGGAGGAAACAATGGTGGTGGTGGCTACAATGGTGGTGGTGCTGGCGACTCCTACAATAGAGGTGGTGCTGGAGGAAATTCTGCGCATGGCGGTGGTGGTCACTTTGATGGTGCTGGTGGAAATATTGTCGTACCCACACGTAAACCGGCCGAACCCAGTGGTGGATTTTTCGGTGGTATCCTCAACGGTGTACAGAATGCTGTCTCGAACGCGGTCAAGCAACAGATCGGTACCTACATTAATCAACGATTGGGCATTGGACCGGCGGCGGGTGGTGCTGCTGGTGCCGGAGGTGGTGGTGGTGCCGGTGGTCTTGGTGGGCTGTTCGATGCACGCAATCTGATCGACAACAAGCGTTTCGGTGGTTTGTTTTCGGAAAATAAACCAGCAGGAAGTGCTGGAACCGGTACGGCGGGTACATCTTCCGGTGGTACTTCCATCGGTCCCGGTGGATACCCGGTAACCGTTGATCAACGCATGTCGGCCAGCAACTACAACCAACAGTACGCCCCGGCACAACCGGGTCAAGCGGCATATCCTCAAAGTTACGGTAACTACAACACGGCCAATACAGCACGTGCTCGTTCAACGGAACGTCCCGCCTATGGATGGAATCTGAACTAGTGACACACTAGCCTTCCCCTCTTGGCGACGAACGTGAACCTAGCAAATGGTCACATAATAAAATACTCCCCACAATGCACAAAAGTGCACTTTTTGCCCTATAATAATCACCAGCTAAATACTGTTCTCTGAACAACCAAATCAATGCCCCATCGCATCGTTGACGTGTCTCTCTGCCGATCGTAACGCCCTCTGCCATGCAATGTACAGAAACAGTTGATGATCGCAGATCGATGGAATACGATGATGAGCGTTTTTGAAACATTATGGTTTTGCTTTGTTTTGTGTCAGTATGTATAACAAAACAGAAAAAACATTTTTACAATCGCATGCATATTATATATTGTTTTACACCGTAACAAAGCTTTGTGACTAATAAAACTAATACTCAAAAAGTAGTACTACAGTCATTTGTTTAACTACCGTTTTGTTTACCTATCACGAGCTTAGTTGAGAATTTATTTTTAATGAAATATTTTGCGGTAAGTGTTAAAATTAAGTTATAGCAGCATCGTTTTCCAGTTTTAAAACTGTTCACTTTTTCGTATTTTCGAAACGGCTAAAAATCACTTATGAAATGGAGGTGCCTGGTACTTTGTACCATCTTCTTTTCTTTTTGCGATTTTTCAAGAGTATCAATAATTAAATTAAAGCTTTTGGCGGTAAGTTAAAAAATGCATTTATCTTTCTGAAACTGATCAGTTTTTCATATTTTCCAAACGACTGAAAATCAATTTTGAAATGGAGGTGCCTGGTACTTTGTACAAAATGTAGGGGCATTATGGGGAGATATACCCTCAGAAGCTTGAACAAAGATCTTTACGGGATTTTTTAAGAGTGTCAAACAAACATTAAAGATTTAACAAGTATTTGTCAAAAAATCTGATGAAATTTGGAAAAAAAACCAATTTGAACATTGAACCTGGAAGGAGTTAGCTTGCGAAGAAGTTTACTCTTTGTGCTCATATGCTTTATATGTCGAAAAATTGAAAGAAGAACACCGATTATCCGTGCTCATCGGGACTCAACCCAGGCCGGATATATGGATACAACGGATCCAGTAATATTTCATTTTATTGATACATGTTAATGTAAAATGTGTGATGGGAGGTTTTGTATGCAAAATACATGGTGTTATTTTGGTTAGTGTTTTAAAGTTGCAAAAGTAATTTGATCTGTTTGGTGGAGATTTAGCAAGTTTTTGTTTGTTTCTTATGAACGTTCGTATCAAGACTTATTGTACCACGCAGCAGAATAAACAGCCCTTGCTACGAGGAGGCCGGTTCGCATAAGATGTGATACCCAATCGTATCGTGTGTACCAGTGCCACCGGTATCAAATCAAATGCACCACCGGGACACGCCAACTTTAACAAGTTGAATCATTCACAATTGAAGTTTTTATTATTTGGAAACACCGGTTTGGCCGGTTATTCATCGTGCAAATTACAGTATACAGGGGAGCCAAAGAAATCTTTGGCAGGCTGAATCCGATCGTCGACAATCGCCATACGCCTTGTGCTGAAAAGATTAGTGACATGCACTTTTGTGGTAAATAATCTATCGACCTTTGCCACATCGCAATATTTACTCCGTGTTTCTATTCTTTTTTTTTCATGTGTTGTATAGTAGTTGAATGATTCCCTAGAAATAAAATTAAAAAAAAAAACAAAAAAAAGATTACCTTTCCTTTACCCATTTATATTATATAAATGTAGCAATAAAAAATTGTGTTATACACCTCTCAATCGATCGCTCAATTATTTGCTTGAAAGAAATCAATTAAGTATTTCCCACATCGATTCTTTTCCCTCACTTCTACAAAATAAATACGTCATTGTCCGCGCACCGGATACCACGTAACAGGGAGTGGCACCATAATGTTCAAGTAACTAAAAACTTTCACTTTGCAGTATCAAAACTTTTGCACCATTTCCCGTACATTTGTTCACCGAATGGGGTTTTCCCGATGCTTCGTTGCAAATGTCGGTGGAAAATGAACAAGAAAAAGGGATACAGAGAAAATTGGACAAACAGTAGGTACGGATGAATCGGTGCAGAATAAAAAAAAAAACTTTGACCTCTCACACTATTGCTCCTCCTGTCGATGTCGCATGGGGAACCGTCCTGTACTTGCACATGCACATTTTTCCACGCTTCCATCGTTTCGTTGCATCGTGTACGGTTTGGTTATTCATGTGCAAATAAATACTTTTTCCATCCAATGCACCGAACTGAAGCATGAAAAACTCACCCCAAATACACACCCACACACACACAGACACAGGCAGACAATATTCTATTTTGTTTCGTGAGAAATATTTGTCTACCGAGCTTTTCCATCATAGTTTTCCTTCATTTTAGTTTCCTGGGAACTTTGTCCCTGTTCTGCAGCTACCACCTACACTCATATTTTGTGCCATACCGTCAACTTAATCGAAAATTGTCTGCTGGAATTAATTAAAAGTTTTTTGATTGCAATGCCCATTGCCCATCGGGCTTGAAACGGATGGGGGTAGCAAAAGGTACAAAAGCTCCCGTCGGGGTTGGGGGGCCATTGTTTTTACGCGAAGCCTATCACTGGTGGAGAGAAATGCTTTATGTGATGTTGTCCCTTGTTCTCGAACCACTCGACCATATTGGGAGACGGAACATAACTATGCTTTTCATTAAACTTTGCATCTTAAGCGAGCGAATTCTTTTCCCATCGCTGGAAGAATGGAATGCGGAAAAGCTGTACTTGCAATGTTGTTCCCGCTACTTTATTTCCACCCACGGATGGGTCACAGGTCATCAGGTAAGTGAAGCATCGTTTTACTTGCTCTTCTTGCGTGGGGAAATGTTTGTACTCCGTTCCGTCCGTGCAGTAAAACAAAACCAAAAAACATGCAAAAGTTGATGAAGATGGAAAGTTACATCGTGCCGCAACATCGTACACGCGAGGAAAAATGGTTTCCCATTTTCCGACAGTGAAAAATAGCATAAAAAATGAGGCGGGGAGCTACTGCTAATGGCAAAGGCGGCGTTCCAGTCGCCAGTTCATGTTCCATGAAGGTAGGTGTACGGTGTGGGCAGGTTGTGCTATAGTTTGTGCCTGCATAAAAATGAAATAAATACAACAGCACACTGGACCGGATGCAACTTTGACCCATCGTGTAACGTGTGTTTGTGTGTGAGAAGTTGTAATAGAGTCGACAAAACTTGTCTGTCCTTTAAGAATGTGGTTGTTACAAGTTACAATCGTTTAATGATTTAAGGGCCGTTATACACTCAATAGCTCGAAAAAAAATAATGTTTAGGATTTATTAAAAGAAAATATATAGTTTAGTGATTCTTTTCAAAGTTAACACATTCAAAAGAATATAAAAGAATTATTGGTTTTAAAACACAAATATTGATGTTCTTTCTGTTAATGTTTAGGACATTCTTCCACAAACGTTTCGTCAAAAACTATCAAAATAAAAATAAATAAAAAAGATTTGGAAAAAGACACTTAATTTTTGTGTGTATTCGATCATTGTAAATAATTAACAAAAAGACATTATATCAAAGAATCGGGTTTTGTTTTTTTTAGCTATAAGTAAAATAAAAGTTCATTAGAAATTAAAATCATAAGACAATTAGTGATGAATATGTGAATAAAATATCTGCCCGAACATTTTTGAAAAGGGATGAGTTCATTATTTTTGAGTTGTAACTTCATTACTTAACGCTGTATTAATATGAAAATTTTACTATGCATTTGTGTAACCTTTGAGGTTGTGAAATTGCTATTATTTTTTCCAATTTCATCGATTTGCGCCTTATAGCTAATTGTTTAAAATTTGTTGACTGTATATAACTCCTTGAATTTTAATAAAATCTATCTAAAATATATCTAATCTAAAATCTAAAAACTATCGAGTTTTAAAAGTATGCGTCTACCGATATATTTTACCTTTAGGAACGTTTTTATTTAATACATTTCGAAATTCTAATGAAACGTTTTCAGCTTGTTGGGTGTTTTCTACAAAAATCAATGCTTCATATTTTATACATATAAAACTTCGTAATATTCGGTGGTGAATATTTTTTTCTTGAAAGATTTCTGAATTATTGTTATTCGAATTCCTCACTAAAAGGAGCCTCATTTTTTATTTATGGGAGTTTTTTTTACACTAAGACACAAACTTTTTTGGCTCATTGTACATATATTTTTACACTCTTTAGGCTAATAATTTCATTGTTTGTAAAAGAACATTTGTGCCTTGAAACTTATTTAATTTATTCGAAAATTTAATTGCTTTTTTTGTTAAAATTTTCAATTGATATTGTAAACAGCCATATCCGCTAGCAGAAAGCTAATTTAACCGAGAAAAACATTCTCCCATTATTACATGCTAATTTAACGTGATTGTTTTATTTTTCTGGCCCGTTTTCCACAACAAAACATTAACGCCAACGAAACAATGCAGACCGAGTACGACAAGATACGACGACGTCCATAAATAATCCACCATTTTCTACTATCCAACACCAACAATCTCTTGGTAGTTGGATGTTGATTTTAAATTTCCCAGCCTACCTTGTGTTACCCAGAAAACCCTTTTGGTACCTTTGTTGGTATTTTCTTTTCCTTGGATATACACACACACACAAACAAACACACATCGTAGGAACCATCGCAACGGCAAAGCTTGTGAATAATTAGAAGACATTTTTCACTTTCCCAAAGCATAATGCACATGCTCCTTACCAACTCACGGACGGTTCAGTTTCGCAAAATTTTGAAGGGCCTCTGGGTTTTTTGTTTTTTTTTGTGCATAATGACCCACAAACGACCCGTTAACTACACGTTTGGGTTCAAGCCTCGACCAAGCCGAGCCCATCAGGCACTTAATCATGTTGGGGTGTAGAAAAAAACAACCCATATACCATGTTTATGTTTCGTGGCCGAACTCAGAAGGCTGGACAAAACAACAAGAAATGGCACTTAGCGGCTTTTGGGTGTTTCCACTCTTAAGGAAAGCTTTAATTGGTCTTTTTACTAGTTCTTTGTTTTTCTTTTCCTCATCTTGATGTAATGCAGCGCTCGTGTACTGGAAGCTTCCGAAATAACCACTGTTTTCTTCTGTAACCTCAAACCATTCAATACACACGCACCAGTACCGACAACACCAGTCACCGCACCAGGACCGAAAGATTTCATCGATGGTGCAGAAAATGTGTTCGTGTGTGGAACATTAAACATATTACACGAGAACGTCTAAAACGTACCTCTTTCAGAATACTCACATGACGCTCGTGCCTGCTGCAGGAGGCAAAACACTGGCAACACACAAAACAAACACCAAACCATTTCCATTTGCCTTTCGACATTTTGTTTTCTTTCCATTCTTTTTTGCACTTTTCGTCCGCGACCCGCACCGAATGCAACGTTTTGTCTCGGAGTGGGTTTTTGGGTGGGAGGAATTGTTGGCAAAATTTAACCGCAATGCTGACATGCTTTTCAAATGCAAATTACCATGTTATGGGGTGAGTAGAGGAAGGAGAGAAAAAAAAGCCAAATACTCACCATACCACCAACACATCCGGTACGGGGCACATAATCCTACTTCCTGCTTGTACTTGGGTCCTGTTTTGTGAGCGAAAACCAAGCGAAGTTTCTTCTTCGCAATGCTCGGCATGGCAATCAAACTATCCTTTTTACCCTTACCGAGACCTCGGTGGTCTTCCAGTGGAAAATATTAGAAAAAAGCCCCTTTTTTCTAGTGTTGAGGTTTTCTATTTCAACTACTTACGCTCTAATGAGAACGTGGGCTAGATATATATTTGGGGAACGCGACAAGAAGAAGTTATGAAGAGTGACGTGGTACCGTAATGCGTGGACACTGCATTTCGTAAAAATATGTTGATGCTGGGCACTGATAACAAGCTTTATTAAAATGCCCTTTTTTAAAACATCCAACAACATCCTTTCCCATTGTCATGGATACGCCATGGATGGCTTGGAGCAACATTCAATGCTTAAAGTTTAAACTTTATGTACCTACATGAGGCTCAAAGTTTCTCAAATAATCAAAGAATGATTATTATTTTAAAAACAAAACAGAGTATAAACTGTAATAACTAAACAATAAAAAGTTAAATTATAGAATAGATTTTTGTAACTCACACAAAAACTATTTAATAAATAAAACAAAAGAAACATTGATAAAAAATAATAAACAAATAAACAAAACAAGAAATAATTTATTTTTATTTGAAAGAATAACATCAATAAAGAAAAACTAAAATGAAAAACAGAAATAGATATTAGAACAAACACCAAACCTAATCAGAAAACCTAGGGCTAAAGTTAAGAAGCTAAGAAGCTAAGAAAGAGCAGACAGAAGTAATACAATATTCTTTGTATTGGATGTATACTTTTTTTAAAAGTGAAAATTTTACAGTTATGTTTTTTTACTCATTCCGCTTTCTGTCTGTAATTGATACTTTCACAATTGTTTGACCCCTGTGCCGAAAAATGCAAAAAGTACAGTACTTGCACGAAATATGTTTGAACGGGATCCGCTTTGGTGAAGCCTCTAGCGATTCTTCTTCACCAACCAGCTTCTTCCATCTGACGCGCTTTGAAGCTTTTCTGCTGAATATATTAGCATACGGAAATGGTTAACAAGCCGTTCGGTTTGCCTTTCCGGTCCAGACTTTCCCACTTTTTTGTTGTTGTTTTGTTCCACTCCTCAATGCAACCCCAATGCTCTCGATTTTGTCGAAGAATCTTCAATGAGACACAACGTTATGTCTTTCACCTCTCGTAGTTGAACGTTGTGTGTTTGGACATCTCTCTCTCCCTCTCTCTCTCTCTCTGACCGATTTGCAAGTTGAAGCTAACAATTTGCATAGATCATCATCGTTCTCGTCGTTAGGATAAATTCGTTAAATTTTCCATGATACACACGCCCTCCCTTTCCGCAAACCGCTAACAACAGCGTAGATAGCCACGGTCACAATATCTTGCAGGAAGCGGAAACAAAACTTGCAGACAGGTTAAACCAAGACAAGATTGTACAATTGCAAAGCAGGACAAATTTATCAACAGTGTAAAGAGGAAAAACACAACGAAAACATTCATCCCTCCGGACGGATCTTTTACATTTTGTATGCCTGAATCGAATGGAACCTTACGGGCAGACACGGTTCGTTACTTACCCTCGTTAGTGGAGAACGATATTTCGAATTCAAAGGAATACAACATAAAAATGAGCATAAAAACCTTCTTCGAACGCGATAGAAAACCACGAGAAGTCTTTGAAAAAGTAATAAAAACATGAAAGTATTTTTTAGCATCCCAGCAAGATACAATTAGGAAGGAAAGCTTTTTTAAATATAGATACTTTCACTATAAAAATAGCAGTGTAAAAATAGTAAAAATTTTGAATAATTTAAATTCGATAAATTACACAAATCTTTCTCAATAATAGAAAACAAACGCCCAACACTATACGGCTCACTGTATGCGACAACATTTATCTATTTTATTTTGTAACGGACCAACACGCCTTGCCTAAAAGACACACCGGTTGTACCGTTTGACACCGATTATTTTGGAATCACTTTTAGCTCATTGGAAGACAAATGTTCTCTCATTCACGCTATCATCAAACGTGGTTGGTGTGTATGTTTTTGTTATGTATTGTATGTTTCTCTATCTGTAATAATGTCAGATTTTTCTAATACATAGCTTTTACGAATCTCGTGGCAGCTAAAAGCACTAACAATCGAAACACAGCTGCGTTGTACGATGCGCAACATATTCCTCCACTAGGCAACGTGTGTGGACCAACATCGCCTAACCGCAATGGTGACTAACGGTTGGCATCGTACAAATTATTTCTCTCTTTTTGTGGCCTTACAACCTCAACAGGTATTGGCCTGCCATTTCTGGCTTTTCTTGACGTTTAAATACCCGTAGCGAGATAGTCAGGAGGGCTGCGTACGGGCATCGTACAAATTATAAACCTTTTTATGCGTGTATACTTCATTTTGTGCGCAAATAGCTGCTGTGCATCGAGCTCTAAACTAAACGGGATAATCAATCCCTTTTGTCCGTAACGTTTCATCTTTGTGTGTGTGCAATTCTCGTCCTGCTGCAGTTTTACTTTTGTGCAGTAAGTTAGCTGGCATAGGTGTGCATGTTATATTGGAAGTAACCGAACGAACGAAGCTTACTTCACCTCCTTCAACACCTGCCGGAATTTGTCCAAAAAGATGTCCACATGCTTTTCGCCAAAGATGAGTGCCGGACGGAAGCGAATGCTCAAGTCACCACAACCGCCAGACAGCACACCTGCAATGGTGAAAAAAAATTATTAAGTGTGAAAAAAACCTCTCATGCGTGCTTTAAATTACCTTTCTGCTTGAGCGCTGCCACAACATCATCGCGCAGCTTTGGTGTCGCGCAATTAATCGCCAGGAACGTTCCACGGCCGCGGGTCGCACTCAACAGATGCGGGAAATCCTTCTGCGCTTGCATCAAACCATCCTTCAGCTTGTCTCCCGTTCGACGCACATTCTCCAACAGTGATTCCTGCTTGATTACGCGCAAAATTGACTCAAGCAGCAACAACTTGCCCGGATCGCCCATCCACGTGTTAAACACACGGTACGGTTGCGATGGTTTCATGTGAGCGCCATGGTAATATCCACCCAGCTGCATCTTCTTGCTGAACGTCACCACATCCGGTGGGCTCGGCAGATTGAAGTGCTCGTGGCACCAGATCTTACCGGTCGGACCACCGCCTGTCTGTACCTCGTCAATCAGCAGCGCGCTACCACGTGCTTTGGCAATTTTTTGCAACTGTTGGAAAAACTCGGGGGACGCTTCGTTGTCTCCTCCCTCGCTCTGGATCGGTTCCACGATTATTCCCGCCACCGGGATGCCCCGCTTGCCGTACTGTTCAATCAGTTGCTCTACCTCGGCCAGACACCGGGCATCTTCCTGAGCGTTTTCGCGTACATTCTCTTCCAGTGGGTAACGATACTGAGGGAACGGTGCGATCGGCCAATCGAACGATGGTACGTCGATCTTGTGGATGTACTTCGAATGGGTCGTCGATAGACATCCGAGTGTGCGACCATGAAATGCACCATGGAAGCTTAAAATGCTGAGCTTTGGCGCCCCGGGCACTTGATTAATCATGCACGATTGTATCTCCGCCTCGGAGAATGGAGTGGCCTCACCGCGTTGCTTCCGCTGGTACCAGATGAAAATATTCTTAAATGCATTCTCGTTCGAGCACGAACCGCACATCATGGTCGTGACGTGATCAAGCCCAACTGGAGCCACGGACATCAACACGTTTTGCAACCGATTAGGCCAATCTTCACCAGGGAACACACCCAAAGCAGGCCGGTTGATGAGAGCTGAAAAAATAGAGAAAAGCGCGTTAGTATGGTATCTGTGAAAGTTTGCTATAATTTTGCCATAATATGGTACGGTGTCTTTGCTAGATATGGCGCAAAAAGGGCAGTAGCTCAAGAATGTATACAGGCAGTCCACGATATACACGGATTTTGAAAGTGTACAGCTCAATAATTTTATATCACAAAATTTGCGCAAACTAGTTAATAGGCCCGATTACATGCCTACACAACAGATCTACGTAATGCCGAGGTATGTTCTATGGAGTTTTCGTCACATCTAGTAGAAGTTTTTTTTATCATGCTGAAAATGTTCTGATGTAATTACGGCTTACGTTGGCGATACTACGGTACTTACAGTGAAATCCAACCTTACAGACTGAACATGCCAATTTGCTTCGAACATTAGGTGAATTTCATCTGCTACAACCAAAAGGAAAAATAACCTGTGAAACAATTTTTCATCAAATCGAATGATTCCTTACCCTTCACCGCGAGCTCCTAATAACCGATTTGAGAATTATTCGTTCGTTTTGAGGATTTCAAAGTTGGTCAAGGCCAATGTCAGCCCGCCCATCGTGGTTTTTAATTGCTTCTTTTCAACCATCTAAAATTTCCAATTTACTATCTTGGCTCCGTCAGAATTTCTTTACAATAGTTCTGCTACAATGGCCAAAATAGGGAAAATTCAAACATTGAAGATGTTGATGGAAAGCTTAGAAAATTCCGTTTAAGATGCAATTCGGGTCTCTTCAGTTTTGGTTTCATGATGTGCCATTGTAGGATCGACCACCATTTAAAATAACCATTAAAAATAGTAAATTGTTGAATAAAATGTCTAATTGAATTCAAAAATTCCTTAACCCTTACCGACAGCAAATCAGATCAGTTTAACGCAGTATATTAATGGATGTTTTCACTGTTTTTCGAAATTTGCAGTGGTCAATTGCGGCCCGGTGGCCCGGTTCCCCTATCCTAGTAATATTATCAACATCTTCACCAGCTACTGCTTTCATCCTGGACAGACAACACGTTATATTGATTTCACTCTCCTTCCTTTTTAAAATTCCTTACAACTTCAAGAGGTCTTGGCCTGTCATTGCTGCCTTTCCTTGACTTCATTTACCCGTAGCGGCCCGGTGGTGCATGTGAAAAACGGCGCCCGTCCACACGGCAGGGACCGGGTTCAAATCCCATCCGGACCGTCTCCCCGTAGCATGGACTGACTATCCTGCTACGTGGTAAAATAAGTCTTGATACGGCCAGGCCGTCGGTCCTGCGTACGGGGCTTTGGCCCGGATAGGATTGGAACCCTGGTCCTGTGGTGTAGATACCTGCGCCGCTACCATTCTACAATTCCTGCTCAGCAATTCAAAAATGTCAAATCTTCGTGCAATTGCTTCAATATTCTGGTGATAAAATGCGGTTCATTTTGCTTTCTTGAAAACTTTCACTTTGCCAACACACTTTGGAAACCGCACCACTTGTACCATTTGTTGAGCCAGCCTACTACGGAATATTTAGCATCAACCAACCTGAAACCATCGTTCTGAGCATTTGATCGTATCGATTCACATTTCGATAAGTTGAAGTAGGCTTAGATCCTGTACAACAACCAAAAACCACATCAATCTAGTGAACATGCAGGGTTTGTTGATTGAGCTTTCATATTGGGCAAATTAAAGTTTTACAACACTGGCTTAGAAAAACCGATATGCCAACACTGCAGTAACGCTGCGTTACTGCACGAGTAGAATTTGTATATAGATAAGCTAAAATTTCCAATTGATTCAAATAAATTTAATAAATATTTTTTGTTAATGTTTACTTTAAAAAATTGCATACAAATCGGAATGTATTAGGGGCAGAGAAGAACATTGAGTTGAAGAAACAGTTTGAAACGAAGTTACGAAGAGATCCGAGAGGAAATTCTAGATAGGTGGATTTTTGGGGATATCTGAGATCCGACAGATTGTTGAGATCCTATATACTGGTGTATCTCGGGGACTACTTGTAATGTTCTATCTCTGTACAGTTTATTACCTATCTTAATAAGAACTTATTTTCGTATTTTCAAATATTGAAATCGGTTTAAAACATAACAAAATCGTTCCTAAATGCACTTTACTTTTTGCAGTGTAGCGTTAGTGAAATTTCTCCTATGAGAGGAATTCTCTCTCTCTCTCTCTCTGATCACGCCGGCCATTTCTGGCTAACTTATTTTTATCGCGTAGCCGGATAGTCAGTCCTTGCTACGGGAGGGACAGTCTGGATGTGATTTGATCCCCGGTCCTGCCGTGTGGACCGGTGCCGTTTATGTGAGGAGTTACTTCCCAATAATTAGAAAGGAGAAAGTTACAAAAAAAGGAATGTTGATAAGGAATAAATTTGCCCACGAATTTAAATCTAACTTTATATTGAAAAAAGGACCCACAACTAACGGTACAGTACAATAACACTACCCCAACCATCATTTGCTTCTACTTTGAAGTGCAACGAATGCATTCGCCACCCTAAGTACATTCTGTTGACCTGTTGAGACAACGCAGAACCGCAAATACCTAACCTTGAACAACAATTTCCAGGTTGTGTCTAATTCACCCCGTTAGAGAACCGGTACAATCACGCTGGTTACCCTCCCCATTCCTATGGAGCAACGTTCGATCATACGCCACGCGACACGCGTTACAGCTGATAAAGCGAAATTACTAGATAAACCGTGATGCACTGCCATCCGAGTGCATAAACATACATACAGCCGCCAGATGTTTTGCTGCAGGTGTAACCCAACAAAACATGGAGGATTGTTTTCGTTATCAGTGGAATTATTTTGGGAAATATGGCAGCAAAATTTCTTATCGTGCAGATTGGAGCACACGCCGGCAATTTACGCAATTACAATCAATTGTTGTTAGGGCAATTTCAACTATAAAAATAAACTATACACTAAGTGCACAAACATAATTCCATGTACTAGTACTGCTCGCACATCATCATCTCTACATCTCATCTATAAATCATACATCCCTAGTTCCCCTTAACTTTACATTATTTTTGCATTTGCTTTTAATAACTTCTTTATCGTATACATTTGTTGGTCCTATACTTACTTGAAAGATTATGATCATTCCGGAACACATTCAGCAGCTCCTTGTGATTGTACCCGAGCGGTACCGACGAAATTTGGGTGTATATATCAAGCAGTACATTGCCATCCACGTCCTGCAGATAGTTTCCGATTGATTTGTCATAGTCCACAAACATTTGGACCGAGTTAGCGTTCTGCGTTAGACCACGTGCAAGCCGGGAACGAGAGAAACAAAAATCCATGGTAAACATTTTCATTGTGATATAGACAGAAAGCAATGGACAATAGGAGGGGATCTAAAAATAGAGCAAAGCGTGCTTTAACACGTAGTACCAGAAACGATGCGTATAACACCTATAGTCAAGTTCAAGACCAATCATCAAGGTAATGGGATAAGTGAAAACGTCTTAAAGGAGGTGTGCCAGACAGACGCCTTTAAAACATGGCTCCGTAATAAATTCACCTCAACTTCTTATTAGAGGTCAGGGAACAGACTACAACAACAACAGCAAAATATATTTCGTCGTCTAACACACGACCGATTGGCGCACCAAAAATGTTGGACAGTGTGTGTTATTTATATAATTTTTAATCGTCTTCAATCGTTGAGCGGTCAACACACCCTCCTGCATGAAGTGAGCCGCACATTGTACGATGGCAAAATATCGTCTTCTCCTCTGCGTATCATTTGAGGGACATTTCATTGACGACAGTATATTACATCGAGGAAAAAGGAACTATCGGCACCCGGCATGCAGCAGGAAAGTGCGCAATGCTTTCCTTTCCTTCCGCATGTGCACACACCATCAGACTGCTGGGTGTGTAATGGAATATAAACAACTGATTGAAAGCAATTCCCTTCAATTGATACCAATTTGTGGCATAGGGCGCGTCCGTTACGCGTCACACAACAATCAACGGAGGGAACCGATCCGGATTGCTCGCAATGCAATCAACGCCCTTTCCGAGTCAGGTCTACTTCGAATATGCATATTCTATCTGCGACAATCCTGCGTACCTGCAGTTGATTAAGTTGTTGCAACAGTGCTCTTGACTTTGGTCCGGGTACTTCGGTTTTCAACGATGGTGCGGCCGGTTCGGCCAACGGAACTGTGGCGAAGTGGCGGCTCACTAAAGGAAACGAAAGGAGAAATGTTTTTTTGTTTTACCGAATGTTTCAGTTTTCGGTTGTATGCAGCAAAAAGTAAATAACTCACACTGGACCAATGAACGATGACGCCGGTGGCATTCGGTGCGCGCCAGCACGGTACCGATTTGTTTGAGCAACATTTTTCCACAACACCTGTCCTTTTAATGCACTTCAAGCTTTAAACTAAAAACACTTTAAACAGCACACAACAATTCGCACCGATCCAGCGATGTTCTAGAAGTGTGCCCTCTTTCCCAGCGCAGCAGTGATTCTTTCCAACCGGAGACGTTTCAATAGACCATGCGCGGAAATTTTGACCCCCACAACACAACACACACTAGCTTCGATTTTCGTGCGTATATCAAACACACTGCACGCTGAAAATCCGTGCACTCTCCCGACGACGTACGGATGCTGTTTGTACACCGCTGTCGTAGGAAATGGTCAATTTATCCTTCCCGAATGTACCACCTACTCCGTACAGTGAAGTTCAACGTATTTTCAAACCGACACCGACAGATCCAGGGCTTTGCAAGCTTTATTTTTTATTTTCTAATCAGGGGTGCTACATTTTACTAAAAACAATCATGAACTCTGCAAGTGGAATGCCGATTATCCGGGTATCATATATCCGGTGAACGGATCATCCGTGTATTTAAAAATGACAACTGTAAACCCGTTTTGAATTTTTTTAACGAATATCATCATGAGGGAAAGGGAATTTTTAGCAATCCTGCATCAAATACAGTTTTTCATGAAGAGTTTATTGTGCTTAACCCGCAGGAAAGTCTACAATAATAATAATAATAATGATCGCTCGGATAACCAACGTACCACAAATATAATTTTTATTTTGTGTCTTCAAGTATAAGTAAAGCCAAAGCTTTTGTTCGGATTTTTATGTTTTCCTTTAGTGTTAGAATGCTTTCCATTAGAATTTGATCTTCAGTAGGATCTGATACTCTCCTCCTTGGCCTAACGACCTGATAGATCATGCATACGATGTAACTGGCCTATTAGAGAATACATTTTATCACGTAGTGTTGCTATTTGCTTCCCTGTCTTGTCTTGGTATTGTAGTGATCGTGGCATTTTGCCCATCACTACGAGAGAACGCAGGACACCCCTGCGGCGTACCCATCTCTAGCGACACTAAGACTAGGAAGAAAAAAACACTATAAAAAAGGAGCGCTAGTGCACAGGAGTCAGACGATCAGGAACCGCGGAAGCGACAGGATCAGTTCGCAGAGAAAAGCACTGTGAATAAAATAATTGTATCGCTAACACTAACCGAACACGCGTCAATTGGTGACCCCGACGTGATCGTGCGTGCATACCGAAGTAATAAGTGCGTATACTAACGCGACCGAGTGTATATCCCGGTGTAATCACCCACGCTGTGCGTACTCACTTCTGCCATCCAACGTGAACTTCGATGTGATATCTATGTTGTTTCGACTTTACCGTCGAGGTATGATATCAAAGCAATCTCGAAGTGTTCATCAATGCGAAATCGAAGTGATACATACGCATAACCGACATTACTAAAAGTGCTAAAGTCGTCTCGAAAAATACGATTCACACATCTACGCGTGAGGTTTTTCGTGCATCAAATCGTGTAAGAAATCACGCTGGTTGAAAACTTTTGCGCATAATAAAAGTTAGAGTGATTTTAAGACATACGCGATTTGTGACGCCAACTTCGAGTTAGTGGAAAACCCAGAACATTCCATAGTGCGCGACGTGGTGATCCCTGTTAACCACACGCGCATACACCCACTAAGGTAGTACCGTGCATAATCGACGCACGCTTTTCGAACCACGCTTGTGAAGTTATTTTGCGAATCGCCGCATCATAGTGCATTCCCGCATCCCGTTTCCGGACCAATACCCGCTTCAGCAACGTTGCCCGCTTACGCAGCCGTACCGCGAAGGTATTCCGCTCTCGAAGCTGTGCCCTGAAGCTTACGCAGCCGTATCGTGAAGGTATCCCGATTTCGAAGCTGTACCGTGAGAATTACGCAGCCGTGCCGTGAAGGTATCCCGTTTTCAAAGCAGCGCCGTGGACGTTTCCTGTTACGCAGTCGCATCTGGAGAGTATCCTGCCATCGCATTTACTTCAGCTGTTCAGCTCCTACATCTTTCCATCGACACTGTTCGTGCACGCAGCAACAATTGTCTTCACATTGGTGAGCTCGTTCCATACTTTTTTGTGTATTTGCGTAAATAGAAAATAGTAGGAAAACACGAACAGGGAAACACAGTAGGCATCAGAAGAAAAGCTAGGAAAAATGTCGAAAGAAGAAGCGAACAAAAATCCTTCCGCGCAGGGTAGCGGTAGCAAGACTCGTTCGTCGGGTCAAACAGCCCCTTCTACTTCTACCGAAAAATCCTCGGTTCCACCGGTACCTCCTCCGGCTATTGAAAAAGTGTCGATAAAGCTTCCGTCGTTCTGGGAAGACTCGCCTGCCGCGTGGTTTGCCGCAGCAGAGGCCGAGTTTGAAATTGCGGGAATAACAAAAGAGCGCACTCGTTACTCGTACCTTGTCAGCTCCCTTCCAAAAGATGTTCTGCGAAAAGTGATGGACATCATCACTACGCCCCATCGTGAAGAACCATATTCCACACTAAAAACACAATTGTTAGAACGTCTTTCTATCAGCGAGGAACAACGCTTGTCACAATTATTGTATCATGTGGAAATGGGCGATAGAAGTCCTTCTGATTTCTATCGTCATATGGTGCATTTAGCAGGCGATTCTGAGAACCTTTCTGTAGAGTTGATACGTAAACTATGGCTAACCCGTCTCCCGAAAACAATCGAAGTTTCCCTTATAGCAATAGGCACAAGGGACATAAACGAACTTCTGAAAATAGCGGATAGATTGTGGGAGGTTACTCAAGCAGGACATGTGACTGTTCTTGAGAACAATACCATACAACCAAAAGTGACCGGCCCCGACAGTACAGAGTCACTTAAGCAAGAAATCGGGGAATTAAAAGAAATGGTAAAGAAGCTAGCTTTACGGGCTGAAGAGAACTCTCGAGGGCGGCAACGAAGTCGAACTCGCCACAATGGTAATTTTCGTTCCCGTACGCCTTCCTCTGGCCGACAACGATCGTTTTGTTGGTTTCACGACCGTTATGGAATAAACGCAAGGAAATGCATTCAGCCTTGCCAGTTCGAACGATCGCAATCCTCTATGAACAATGACGAACAAAAAAAAAACTAATATGCTCAGCGGTCCCGGCGGACGGCCAACGAGCCATCATAAATTCCTCTCCTAGACTTTTTATCGATGATGAAATCAGTCGATTTTTGTTTCTAATTGATACAGGAGCGGATGTGTCCGTCATTCCTTCATCATTGCTCGGAAAATTTGCTAAACCTACTGACCAAGTGCTGTCAGCAGCTAACGGTACAGTCATACACATTTATGGCACAAAGCTGCTTACGGTAAGCCTTGGGCTTCGACGCGTGTTTACACATCCTTTTTACATAGCCTCAGTAGACCGCCCCATTATTGGCGCAGATTTCCTGAAGAAACATGGTTTATTAGTCGATCTCAAATCTCGTCGTTTGATTGACCCGATGACCAACCAAACTTCAAAGGCTACAATAGCAATAGTAAACACTCCAACACCCAAACATTTTGTAATGGAGAAAAACATTTTCGGCGACATTATCCAACAATTTCCTTCCCTTACGGATACTCCAAATTACAACGCACCCGTTCGTCACTCTGTTCGTCATTATATTCAAACCAAAGGCCCATTACCTTTTTCTAAACCAAGGCGACTGGATCCCGAAAAACACAAAATAGCACAGGCAGAATTCCAGCACATGCTGGACTTAGGAATATGTCGTGTGTCTTCATCCCCAGTTTCGTCACCATTGCATATGGTTCAGAAAGCGGATCGGGATTGGCGTCCTTGTGGCGATTATAGACGACTGAACGCAATAACAGTGCCCGATCGCTATCCAGTACCACATGTACAGGATTTTACCATGAATTTGCAGGGGTGCACAATATTTTCCAAGCTGGATATCATTCGTGCGTACCACCTGATTCCCATGGCTGAGGAAGATATCCCCAAAACAGCGATCACCACACCTTTCGGTTTGTTTGAATTTCTTAGAATGCCATTTGGCCTGAGAAACGCAAGTCAAACATTCCAAAGGTTTATGAACAACATTTTTCGTGATCTCAGTTTTGTTTTCATATACATCGATGATATACTTATAGCAAGCTCGACGAAAGAACAGCACTCCGAGCATTTGCACGAAGTACTGAAACGGTTAGCTGATCACGACGTAAAAATTAAACTGTCAAAATGCGTATTTGGAGTACCGACAATAGATTTTCTCAGCCACACCATTTCAGCTAAAGGCATCATTCCGAAAGCTGATAAGGTCGAAGCGATAAAGAATTTTCCTTCGCCTACATCAGTAAAGCAGCTACAACGAATTGTTGGCATGGTTAATTATTACCATCGATTTTTACCGCAAATATCGAGCCATCTTAAACCGTTGTATGAGTTAATTGCAGAACACGGCAATAGAAAAACTAAAAAGGAATTCATCTGGTCCGAGAAGTGTGAGCGTGCCTTGCAACAAGTGAAAGACCAACTTTCCAACGCCACGATACTGGCGCATCCTATACCAGATGCAACCTACTCATTAACAACAGACGCATCAAGTTTTGCAGTAGGAGCCGTTCTGCAACAACGTAACCAAGGAAGCTGGGAACCTTTGGCGTTCTTCTCAAAAACGATGACGCCAACGGAACAAAGGTATTCCACTTTCGACAGGGAGTTGCTTGCCATTGTCCTAGGGATCAAGCACTTCCGTCATTTCTTGGAAGGCAGATCCTTCACCGTTTTCACCGATCACAAGCCACTTACCACTGCACTCACTTCTAAATCAGAAAAATCTCCTCGCCAAAATAGACATCTTGAATTCATATCACAATTTACATCAGATATTCAATTCATAGCAGGAGACAGTAACACAGTAGCAGACGCTTTATCGCGAATCGGTGAAACCGAAGCGATCACACATCTCTCATATGAAACCATGTCGAAACGCCAACATTCGGACAAACAATTAGAACAACTTCTAAATGAGGCAGCGAAACCAGATTCAAAATTTAAGCTTGAACGTCTAACATTAGATAACAATAGTTTAGTTTTCGAATCCTCAACCGGCAAAAACAGGCTTTACGTTCCACATTGCCTTAGAAAACAAATTTTTGACAATTTCCATAGCTTGTCTCATCCAGGAATACGGGCATCAAGAAAACTTTTAGCGGAAAGATTTTTCTGGCCAGCTATGAACAAGGATGTGGCAAATTACACACGTTCTTGTCTTGGGTGTCAGAGATCAAAAATCATCCGTCATACACGTTCGCCAACCGATAACATTCCTGTTCCTCAGGGTCGTTTCGATCACATCCATATGGATATTGTAGGTCCTCTACCACCCTCCGAAGAACATACTTACCTACTTACAATAGTCGATCGATTTACACGTTGGCCTGAATGTTTTCCCATAAAAGACATATCAGCAAATACCATAGCCAAAACATTCGTTAATCAATATGTATCACGGTTTGGTTGTCCGTTGGTCATTACAACAGATAGAGGTAGACAGTTTGAGTCTAGACTTTTCGCGGAACTTGCTAAACTTTTAGGAACGCATCACATCAAAACCACTGCTTACCACCCGCAAGCAAATGGGATGGTGGAACGATTCCATCGACATTTGAAAAACTCTTTAAAAGCTTGTGACGATCCCACTCACTGGATTAAACATCTTCCGCTGATTCTTTTGGGTATACGGGTGGCCTATAAAAACGACCTTAAAGGGTCTTCTGCAGAAATGGTTTACGGACAGAGTTTGCGACTTCCATCTGAAGTATTTTTACCATCTGATCAAAATGTTTCCGATTCCACTGATGATTTCATCATACAATTAAAAAATTCTTTAAAATCGGTCAAACCTACTCCTACAAGAACGAACAATAGTAAACAAAATTTTATACCGAATCTATTAGAAACCTGTTGTAAAGTCTTCGTGCGTGTGGACAAGGTAAAAACGGGACTTCAAGCACCCTATGAAGGACCGTACGATGTCGTACGAAGATGCAGGAAATTTTACATAATTAATATCAAAGGTAAAAACGAATCCATAGCAATAGACCGACTCAAACCCGCATTTCAAACCGAAATCTCAGAGACGAGGCCTTATCGACCAAAAAAACAAGTACACTTTAAAGTATAGTTCAAATCAAAAATCAGATAATCCGCGTGACTCCGTCACTGGGGGGGAGTCCTGTAGTGATCGTGGCATTTTGCCCATCACTACGAGAGAACGCAGGACACCCCTGCGGCGTACCCATCTCTAGCGACACTAAGACTAGGAAGAAAAAAACACTATAAAAAAGGAGCGCTAGTGCACAGGAGTCAGACGATCAGGAACCGCGGAAGCGACAGGATCAGTTCGCAGAGAAAAGCACTGTGAATAAAATAATTGTATCGCTAACACTAACCGAACACGCGTCAGTATATTATCGACAAAGAAAATTGTGTGTTGGCAACGAAAACAAATATATTTCATTGTAAAGAACAAAAGAGAGTGTTGTTTAATTGAAAGAATGTTCCAATTGAAACCAAAAATAAAACTCGTCGCTTAAAGGATGCGCTTCATATGGCCGGGATACAGCATAAAATGTAAATGTTTACACTTTTTGACTCCATTGCAAGATATTATGTACATCAGAACCAATCTTGGTACAAACCCCATCCTTTTCGCGAGCTAGTAGTGTGAACGGGTATCTGCAATGACACCTTACAACAGGCATCTATATCAAAACTCTCGTCAAACACTACGCCAAATAGTTGCTTGCAGGCATCAATTGCAGCTGCCTTTCGAGCCAGCTTCTTCGAACGGGCCTTACCGATAAAATCGTGACCGTCAGACTGCAAGCGGACTGTAAACTCTGGATGCAGCCGATCGTTGTTCGAATCGAGATCATCGTACAAAACTTTTGGGCGCATATATGTAAACAATGCGGTCGGATGGTATCTGTTGGCGTTCGGTGGCAAATCCGCTACGGTTTTGATTAGCTTCGGCCTTAACGGCGTACGGATCAACCCATTCTCTGCCTCTTCCGGTGCCAGTTCCTCTGCCCGGGTGGTCGATTTCTCCCGCGACATCTTAATAATCGGCATCTTGAATCCTTCGGCCTCCCATTCGGTGAACAGTTTATGCAGCGCGAACGAAGCGAGAAGTTCAATCGGTATATCCTCCTTTTCAACGTATTCGATTGCTTCCGTTTCAACATCAACCGGTAGACTGTCCAATTTGTCTGTTGCTGCTGCTTTTGAGGCGTATTCTGCTGTTCCTTCATTCGTGCTATCTGTCCAAAGATCATATCACACAATGCCTTTTCGGATACTTTCGCCTTCGCTAGGTATTTGTTCGGTGCGGTTGCCTCATACTTTACGTTGTTGATCACGATTTTTGCCTTCGTTTGTGTTCCGTGCTTGGTCACGATATACTCTGTGATACCGGTACCCTGGAGTTCGTGTAGTGCTGCAATCGCATTCTTAGGCATCAAGAAATTACGGAACTCACGCAATTTCCGCTTTTTCCGTTCGTTTTTTGTGTGTTCATCGATATAGCAAGACTCTTTCACCGCTCCACAGACAGTGTTGTGTTCCTCCTCTGTACTATCGCTATCCTCACTGCTACTGGACGAATCCAGTGACCGCTTCCGTCCTGCTTCCATCCGATTGTTGACGCCTTTTAGGTGCTGGTCCATCACCGGCCATATCGCCGGCTCATTGCTTAACTGCTGAAGGATTTGAACCGAGATATCGGCAGGTACGAAATGATATTTACGTTTCGTTCCAGTGTTTTGGCTTTACTTTGACGCTGCAGTTTCAAGTAGTCGAGCCAAAATTCAATCCGGAAGCAAGATCGTTTATACACTATAATTTAAGAATCTGATGCAATTGTTTTTTCATAATTTATTCAGCATGTAGTACGACACATTGAAAGAATCCTTTAGTAAAAATTTAAACAAATATATTCGAAATAGAAGGCTTTACCAACCAGTTCTGTTCTTATTAGCTTAAATTTTGTACAATGAACCCACCGCTTTCATATTCCTAAATCCACTACGGCGCATTTCGGAGACTACCTGTACACGAATAAATTCAACCCTGATCGATGATCTTATTTAAAGCGCCGGATCTGGTTGGATGGAATTATTGTAAATGCTTTGCCCGCCGTTGTTAAAAAGAGGAAACACGTTTCCCAATTTGTTTTTGGACATCCCCAATTTTACATGATCTGTAACTAAATCTACGATGTAGTATGTACAAATCAAATACAAAAGAAATTGTTTTCTTTTTTGCTCTTAACATACTGCATTAAAGACAACGTGTGAAGAAAGTTGCTTCTGATTCTAAAATTACTTTATTTAATGCAAAAGATGTCTAACATAGGACGTTTGCAGGACATTATAATTTACGCTCTCAGCTCTACTGAATGGAAGCTTTCCTCCAGGAAGCATCTATGTGCCACATAGCTGCAAATAAATGCACAAAAACCCCGTTTTAAATGATCCGCTTTATCAAAAAAAAACTCAAACGTACCTTTGATTAACTCCCCATCCATTATCAATATCATCGTTTTCAACAGGCATCACCTTTTCCAAATCATCAAATATAGCATGCACATCCGACTGGCCTGTAAACGTTATTTGCTGCAAGCGTTCTGACGGTGGACAATACACACTGTAAAGTAAAATGCAAAAAATGCGTTGAATTAATTAAAACTTTAAAAACTCCTCCGTTGTACTGAAATAAAGCAATCTTACGAATCGTAAAGATTTCTCAGCTGCACAAAGTGTTGTCCGTAAGCTTTGCGCGATGCCCCATTGTCGTTGATCGTCGCGGACCAATTAACGCACAGCGTCATATGGCTATCGCGTTGGTTAACGATCTGGTTGAATTCTTCATTGCTGCCCGGTTCATAAACGCGTATGAATTTGGTTTCGTTCTTCAGCAGAAAACTGCCCACGGCGTCGAGTGCCGGTAATGTTGCCTTCGCAGCTGCTTCCGGTTCGCGCACACATATAGTCGATAGCTTCTGGGAAACGTAATGTTGAAAGTTTCCATCGTAAACTACCTCCGACGCACGACGCTGCAGGTTGCAGCGCAGACTAACCGTTTCGTTTGTTTTTAGACCCGCACCAGACTGTAATTTGGCATGGCCAGGTGTTTTAATATCTGAAAAATATGTTTTGAGAAACATGTAATTGTAGTATAATATAGCGAGTTTTGCACCGATCGCTTCTAAATACATACAAACTACTCTATTTTGTTGCAGCTCGTATGCAGAGCAGTAAAGAATTAATTCGTTCATAACGACCTCTGTCATTAATGGATGATGCACCTGATTAAGATTTTTCACATTCACATCAATGCCCAGCTCACGTTTTGTCGGATTGCTCAAGTTGCAGTTTGCATCGACGAGTAGAGAATCGTTTACGTTAAAGTTCCACGTGTGTCGTATAAGTCGGTGCCTGTAGTAAAAAAATGCTCCATTACAAAATCGTTCAATTGATGACAACATACTTTCCACCTTACTTCAACTTTGGATAGTCCTGTGGCATTGCGTAGTAAATCATCAGTTTGATATCTTTCTGACCCTTAGAATACGGTGCCTGCAGCCACAGCGTGGCCGTTTTCGTTTCGTTTGGTGCAATAAAGTTTCCGTCCGACTCACGGAATGCACGGCATACGTACTGCTTTCGGGCTTCCCGATCGCGTCCAACGTTTTCTTTGTCAAGATTCTGCAAGTCGCGCCGTATCGAGAGCGGTATGTCGGCTTCGTTCGGATTCAACAGCACGTACCGCGGATTATCGATGCAAACATAGATATCGTTCAGCACGCTAACGCCTGCATTCGTCATGTTCATTTTGATTGGGATAACCTCTCCGGCCAACACCTCCATAGGTGCGCGACTGAAGCTTACGTGTAACGCTGGCGCTGGAGGCAAAATTTCAATCTCCAGCTTCCTATCAAACGTTGGTGCTGGCGGCGACGATGCTAGGGCTGGTTTGTTGCCATCCTTACCACCGGCACTACCGATCCGAATCGGTTGCGCTTCAAACAGTTGCTTGCCCCACAGAGACGGAGCATCAGCACCAGTGCCGGTTGGCTGAGAGGCGGAAATTTTTCCAACGATTCCCAGTATCCGTAGCTGACCGGTGCTTCGTGGAGTTAGCTTTAGTACAAGCGTTTTCGTCTCATGTTCACCGAACGTAACAACTGCGACAAAGCTGGATGCAACTACATTTTCAATTTCTGAACGCTCCTCCAAATTAACGTCGCCAAGAAAGAGGGGCCGATTGGAGAAAATTTCTCCCGACTCCTTGCGGAATTCCCACAATAGATTAATGTTTTCAAACAGCACGGCAGGTTTGATAGTATTCTCTAGATTGAATGCCACCTCGATCGGTTCCCCGTGCACGGAACGAGGGTTTTCCGTGGCAGGCGATTCTGAGGAAAACAAAGATTTCGAAGGCCGGAATACCATCACCGGACGCTCGGATGCACTCTGCACCAGCATTTCCTCCATTTTATTCCAAATGTTTTCCTCCATCGGAGCAGACTGCAAGCAGAGATTTAAATGTACATAGACGTTATTTGAATTCAAAAACTTTAGCATTATTATACCTTACCGTAATATTTATGTTGGTTGCCGCAATGTGCAACGGATTCGAAACCGGTGGTGGCGACGTTACGAGCACCTTCGTCATCGCCTGTACAATTTTTGGCAGAGCAATCGTGGGAATGTCAGTTACACCACTTTCACCACCCCTTGCATGGAGTGCCTTTTTCGTGCTGAGATACTCTCGCAGAAACAACGTTTGCTGGGTGGCAGTCTGCATGCTGGAAGGGCGCAGCAGATGAGCTAAGCAGCTGCTCGCTTCGTCCAGCTTCTTCAGATTCGAGGCCTGTCGACCGATCGTGTACTGTATGTGATCCTCAGCCAAACTCCACCCTCGGTTATCAAACACTTGGTACGCCTGTTTGTACGTACGGAATGAATGTTTTCGCTGGCCCACCTTTGAAAACCGATGGCCAGCCAACACGCAGTGCAACGCGTACTTGCGATACTGGGGAGGAGTGGCCAGTAGGAAGCAATAGGACGCTTGCTCCAGCAACAATGCCGATCGAAGATCCGAATCCTCGCTCGTCATACGAATAAGCTGTTTGGCTGCTTCATTGTACTGCTTGGCCGCACGCAAACACTCCATGGACAGTAGAGTGGCACGGGTAGCGAACTGAGGCAATTTGCAACTGTTCAAGTACGTCAGTATAGCTTCCTCCATGTAATCGTACGTTTTCCGACTGGCTGTACCCTGCATATGAGCGGCCAGAGCAGCCATCTCGAGTGCGCCCGCATAATACTGCCAGGCAGAGTCCGCGTTAAAGTCACGCTTCGCTTGATGATACGCCTGGAATGCGAGAGAATAGTGGCTGAACATGAAGTACAGATCACCCAGCTTTCGTGTCTGCAGTTCGGCCGATTCATTCGTATACACGACCGCATTTTGATTCGTGTTCACGCCCGGTTTGTTCGTCACAAACCACCGTTTGGTGGCGCTGAGCAGCGATCGACTGACACCCTTTTTGTTGGATATCTGCAAGTAGAAGAACGCAAAAGTTATAAAGTCTGAGCTTTTCACTTATCTCAGTCAATTCCTACCGAATCATTCAACACGCCCACCAACCGTTCTACGTACGGAATCAAAGCGCGTACGGTGAAATCTTGTACGAAATGTTTCAAATTGTCCAAATCACCCGCCGTAAGGAACGATCCATGAGCTACCTCAATGTCACTCTCAATGGGCCATACGTTCGGGTTTATAGTCTGCAACGTCAAGCTGTCTATGCTCGACGTAAGGCTCGATGTTTCCTGTATCTCGATACCCGTTTCTTGTACCGGGCTGAGCGGGTGCGCTATCACTTCGCCCACCACTATCCCCGAAGGGGGCGTTTCGGAAGATGCGCTACTGCCGCTGCTACTAATACCACCGTGCACTAGCAGATTGGAGGACTGCACCACCGTCGAGGGCATTCCCGTCACCGAACCCATATCCTGAGGGGTTTTGGGCGCACTGTCGATATCACTTGCAGTGGCCGGTTCCGACCGTTGATGTTTCTTCAAGTACCGCAGCCAAGGATCAGGGCAGTCGGCTGGTGGACCGCCATGCGAGTTAATTTGCAGCAAGAAGCACTTATGCTCACCATACGTCGATTTTAGACCCTCGAAGGCTTGTTGTGCTCTGGAAGAAGGAAAAATATTACAAAACTAGAAGCTTTTCACATCGCGGCTTCGATCAACTATACAACACACTTTCCAATATCGCCAGAGCATCCATCATGCAGCATAACGTAACAGTTCAATGCATCGTTAGCAAACCACTTCGGCAGTTGGGGTAGTGTAACATTTTGCATCTTTTGAATTTTTTTCGTCAACTGGCCAGCTGTCTCTATTGGATTCTGATCGATGCTGGATACCACTATCAACGAACACAGCAAATGGCGCGTAAATTCGTGATCCGATGGAAATTGAACGGTCAAAAATGTCTCGCGCCACTGCTCGAACCAGGGCTCGGAAGCCGGAATATCCACGAAGCTACCATCGTCCAGCTTGATCGCTTTCATCTTATCAGCACCAACTGCCGTGGTGACTGCTTCATTAAGCATTTTCTTTGCAATAATCGTTTGAGGTGGACGCCAGTTCACATCCACTACATTGATGCGTAATCCTTTGATCGATACACTCGTTCCGGCAATATCACGAAAATGTGCTGTAGATAATAAAAACAAACACAAGTTAATTTTGTATTTAGAGTATGGTTTGTAGCATCGTTCGATTCATACCATCGGAGGACAGCTTCAGGAAAGGTTGCAACATTTCTACGAACGAAAGATTGTTTTTTTGGCACAGTTCTTCCGCCTGTTGTGAAACGATGGCCCCCACCATGGGGGAAAATATGTTCTGTATCATTTCCTTGGAGGAGTAATTTTGACCGGTTAGATGAATCATTTTTTGCAGATTTCCACTGTAATCGCACAATCACATTTAATGATGGTTTACAGCCCTTAAAGTCTATTATTTTTCACTTTTAGGTGCTACGCCTATCGATCTGTTGCCTATACATAAACAAACACTACCACAATTTGACGGATGACGAGTGCAGAGACAGCTGTTTCAGTACAGTTGAAAAAACACAAATTCACACCGGGAATGTGTTTACATGGGAAAGCTGCATAATTTTCAACACGATTTACATAATTACATGATTGTTTTGCCTGCAATGGTACCTTTAAACATCCTGCATAACTTCAGAGTTACAATTTATTGGAGATCATTTTTACCAGCCCCACTGTACGCACAGAAGGTGAAATACGCCGAATGGAAAATTGTGTCTAATTTAAAAAATACGTTGCAATGTCTTATGACTACACAAAAGCAATGATTTTCGGTCCAATTAAACCATTCTACACTTTAAAATTAACAACTTTAGGTTACAGAAAAACCTTTTCAAGAGGCTTGCTAAAAAACGATTATTTTTTGGATAGGTACTCTTCATCGACAAAAAATATTCCATCCGTGCTTCAACACACAGTGACAGTTACCGTGACAGCTGATGCAGTAAATATTTACATTCTCATTGTCTACTCGGGTGGAGGCTGCTTTCCATTCTAAACCATATTAGTCCGGTGCAGTGAGTTCAGAGATCATGCCCGAAAAGATTATCATAGTGACTGGATTCGGTCCATTTGTGGGTCATGAGGAACGTAACGCTAGCTGGGAAGCGGTGAATCTTTTACCCGATGTGTTCCTCTTTCGCAAAGACACATACCAACTACGTAAATATATGATACCAGTGACGTACGAGGAGGTGGATCGTATCGTCCCACTCATCTGGAAGCAACAGCCAGATGTAAGCTAGTCTCCGATATGAATGATACATGTTAAAATTTCTTTCATTTGAAAAGAAATATAGTAAAGTTCCTGGTTGTTTCTTAGCTGGTAGTGCACGTTGGCGTTCATGGAAAAATCAGTACAATCAACCTGGAACATTGCTCTTACACATCTGGATACTGCAAGCCAGATTTCGCTCGACGTTGTTTGCCTTGCGATAAGATAACACTCAGCGGAAAACATGCGACAGAAGAAGGATGTACGATGCTGAAAACGAATCTTAATATTGAACGAATCGCTAAAGAGCTAAATCTTGAAACGAATGTGGAATGCTGTTGTTCAACAAATGTCGGAAAGTAATTTTGCACACATGTTTCTCTCGTAGCACGATACAATGATTGTATTCAATATTCATTTATTACAGCTACCTGTGCGGGTACATCTATCTCAAATCGCTTGATGTGAATCCCGATAGAGCACTATTTATACATGTACCGAAGATAGATGAACCGTACTCCTCAGAGCAAACGAAGGTGGCAATCTATAACGTGATCGGTAAATGTTTGGATCAGCTTGCTGGCGAGCAGAAACTGTTCTGAAAGCGGCTCTTGTAGATAAGCTCCAAGATGAATACGACAATTGACCTCACAAAAAAGATATTTATCATTGTTGTGTTCACAAATGTACAATGTTTTATGTTCTATACACTGATTATGAATTGTACTGAGCGAAAAAATGCTAAATCGTAAATGAATTTATCTAGCTTTGCAAATGTGCTATTTTGATTTAATTTCTGTTTTAATGTAAAAACGAACCGTAGTTTATCGATGTCAAAAGAATAAAGAGACAATCTTTGCGGTCTCCCTAACGGGAGATTTATAATATGCTGATAATAATTCAATTTCACATTTGAGCACATAATTAATAGAAAACGAAAACCGATGATTGGCTATTGCTCGCTAAAACGTAAATATGATATCTAATTATGGACTCTCCTTTATTTCGCTTACAAACAAATTCCTCCACCACCTACCATTTACATTCCTTTCTTTGTTGAATCAAATACTAAATCAATCTATGCATCATACCATAGAATAATGATCAACCGCCATTTCAAACAAGTGCTAATTCAAAGGCCCTGTCAAATCATTTTTCCGCACACTATATATAATAAATTAATGAAAAAAGAATTAATGCAGTAGTTAGCTCATTTTTGGAAAGATGAGGCCATTATAATGCACGACACACTTTGATTTTAATGCATATTTTTATCGCATTTTTGTTTTAATATTTGAAAAGAATACAAAAAAACTGCGTCATGTTCAATGGCCTTCAACGCTTCAAGCGTTCATTAGCTGTCAACGAATGAATTCCTCGACTCAATTATTCCTTTTTACCGAGAAAAACAGCCGATGCACCGTAACATTGTTGTTTTCTTTACGGTGCAGGAATAAATAGTCAATAGTGACCGAATTTGATTGTGATCAAATAAGCTAGAACAACGAAAAACTAAAGAATGGCATACTATAGCATGCCAAAGGCTTCGGCTGAGCTTAAACGAAAGGAAGAGGACGAGGTCGATTCTACGTTAAGATTTGGATTTAGGCTACTTTGCTCGACGGCACTGCATCCGCTCGAATATGCCAAAACTCTCATTCAGGTACGTGGTCGTACGGATCGCTAATGCGCGACAAAGGCCAAATACTTATCGTCTTGGATCTTATCTCTTCCTTAGCTCGGTTATGAACCAATCGCACCTCGTCCCGGACGGACCCTGTTTGGTGCGAAACGTATGATGCTACCAAACATTTTCCAGTATGGTAAGTTTAGATAATAAAAGCCGGCTAGCGGCAGAAGAAAGGGTATCGGGTGTGTTGTGCGATGTAATTGTTTTTATCTATCCTTTCCACACCAGCTGCGTACATCAAGAGCGTTGATGGGTTTATCGGATGTTTCCGAGGCCTCAGCCCAAAGATTCTAGGTAATGTTTTGAGCTCATACTATGCAGAAAAATTGTCCGTCGTATTGGTGGGCAAAATGTCCACCCGCTTCGATGATCCCAGTTTTAATTGGTTCGAAGCCAATCTTGATGATATCAACGAGTACATGGAAACAAAGGATGGTGTGGTTGAAGCCATGCCGGGTGGTATGCTACGCAAAGCCGTGGCACACGTATGCGGCGTAGTCATTTCCCACCCATTCCATGTGATTTCCATCCGCATGATGGCACAGTTTATCGGCCGGGAGCATATGTACGATGGATTGTTTGGCTCGATAAAGGAAATCTGGTTGCACGAAGGCATCTCTGGATTCTTTTCGGGAATTATTCCTCGCTTGTGGATGGATTTCTGTTGCCTGACAATTACTAGCGGAATCACCTACCTGGTCGCAAAGTACCTAGGAGCAAACAAAACTGTCTGCGGCCACGTAAATAACATTGCGCACTTTTCGGTCACTAGTGTGTTTTACCCGTACCATGTCGTATCCACCTGTATGGCCGTCCATGGATCCAGGTAAGCGATGTTGCTGCAGTAGATAGTTGTACGATGAGTAAAATGAATTATTGGCTTTCCAATTTTAGATTAAAGGCCGGTAATCCGCCACTGATGGATTATTACGTCAACTGGAACGATTGTTACGCACGTCTGCTTTTGCAACGACAGCATAAGCGAGGATCGTCATTCTTTTTCCGGTAAGAACATGATGCTGTGCTGATGCAACTAATTCGGTGTTCGTTAGCATACCGGATGCATTCATCCATTCATAACGTAGTTTTACGTTAATTCATTAATTGTACATTTTGATATGCTTTTGTTACAGCGCCGTTGCTAGCACACCTGCCAAGATGAACGGTGCATTTGCTCCATATCCGGAACTGAAGTAAAGCGCACGGAACACAACATTCATTACCGTTTCACGGTACACCGTTTTGCTTGAATATTTAACATTCTGCTCCGTTATTTTCCTACCAAAACCAAAGTGGTATTGCACAGCTTGATGGTAGTTTTCCAGTTAGTGTTCTATTGTTCTATTCATTTTTCTTTGCTTTTTCATCTCGGTTTTTTTGTTTCTTTGACAATCGAACGTTTCATTGCATTTATCTTTTCGGTGGAAAAAATTATAAACTACACATTATTACGCACGTTTGCTATTAATGAATCCACCGCCAGGCTAGAAACACAAATGGCGAACATTTCGTAGAGGGAAATATTATTGCACACAGTGCGCAATACAAAAAAAACATTTAAAAGCAAAACGTTAAATACCTCTTCGAACAAACAGTAGTCAGTCAGAATACAGATAAGAACCAAAACATAAAAACAAACGCAAAATCGTGGTGTTGTAAAATAATGCATACATTTTCTCTTTAGTATGATCGAAAAATGCCACCAATGGATGACACAAGCGCCTCAAAGTGGTGCTTCGTCCGCGACAAAATAATACTACAACAAGGTAAGATGTCGTGCCGAAGCAAACAAGAAAACGGCCAATCCAACAGCAAGATGAGACCACACTGTGGCTGCTGCACCGCTGTTCTGGCAGTACAACCGATCGCAGTTGTCCTCGGTGAACCTTTGATACTGTCGCTTGACGTCTGACCAGTTGCACAGTCCCACGCTGCACCAATCCAGCATGATAGGCTTCTCGTTGAGGAAAAATATCACTTTTTCCGGTTCCCGCTGTTCGGCGCACCTGTCGCAAGGAAAGAGTCATATTAACGCAATGATACATTTGCTGTAGACACAGCAGAAGCTAACTAAGCTTTCTTATCATACGTACTGATACTTTACCGCCGCTACATTAGCTGCAAATGGGATGTCACTTGACGTGTATTTGCGGTTGCGCATGAACGGAAAATTATCGGCCCGTATTGGCGTGGAATCACGCTTTGCACCTAGTGCTGCCAGGAAGAGCTGGATTTCCGAATCATGCGTAAAGTACGCCACCACTGATGGATCCTCACGGGACGTTAGCTGACGAAGCATATCGGCCATCGCATGACAGGCAAGATCCTGGCTACGGCTGTATCCGTAGCTGTTACGATAAAAGTACGCAAGATCCTCCTTGTACTCGAGCACTCGCACCTGATCCTCGGTAAAAGCGGTACAGAACGGGCTGGGACGTGAAATTCGCCACGCCTGTTCGTATCGGCAAGCATCCCACATCACTTCGATCTGATCCACGCTTAAATTGTGCCGGAAGCCGAGCCGCTGCGAAATGTCCCATACCGTCCCGGTGAACAGCGCGGAACGCAGGAATTTGTTCACTTCCGAGTTTTCATCGCGCATGTCACGGTTCTTGTTCGTTTCATAATCTGGACAGGAGTCGTATGGTTTGAGTAATAGGTCCGGATCCGCTGCCGGCGTAGGTTTCACCCGTTGGGCTTCCTCACGACCAAATAGTCCTTCGGCGAACGCCTTAAAACTTGCCTCAGTGCGCTGGGTTGCTGTGTGACGGAACTGGGTGAGAGAAAAATTTATAGATGATAAAATATTAGTAACTAATGTCCACCTCAATAGTGAACCGCATGCTTACCGTAAACTTGGAGGGTTGATAACCACTACCAAACACCTGCCAATATTTCTCCTTGGCGCGCACTGCAAGATACTTCAGATCCTCCCATCCCTGTTCGGTTAGATGTGAATCATACTGTTCGGTAATGTTCGGATCCCAGTGCCAGTTTCGCAACATTTCCAAATCCTCATCACACATGCGACCATTATCCGGGGGATTGCGGCGCGTAAAGTAGTTGTCCATGATGGAATCTTGCAGCTACAGTTTGAGGATGTTTTGTTACATACTTATTAAATTATAATTAAAAAATTATAAACTCCACCACGCACATACTTACCAGCTTCAGCTGCTTTGGCATTTCGATGATATCGTTCTTACCCGGAAGTCTTGTACCATGACGGCTTAGTAACCAAAACTTTACCGGCACACAATCTGCAAAGTAAAAATGGAAGAACATGTATAAATATATCGTAATTTTGCACAGGGACTACCTGTAAAATGAAACCTACTTGGCACAATATGCTGTCGATCAGTATCCGGTGCGCGGATCAGTTCGTATACGTTTTTGGTAGCAAAATGTTTCACCTGTTTGCGTTCCGTATCATCGTTGTAACAGTACGATTCGCAGCACGTGCTACCTTGCGCTGTGATGAACTGCACCAGACAGTGAAGCAGCAAGATCACTTGTAATACTCGCGGTATCATTTTTGGGATGCTAAAGAAATGAAAACAAACAGTAAAATAGAGTGGGAAAACTATTCAGAGCGCTATCATAATTTCAGTTTTTACGGTTTTCCATAATGGCCTTGTGATCGAAGCTCAAAATGTACCATCATCAATGTCACGGTGTCAATATCTTATCGAACGTGAAAAACACGAGTTCGACACGTTATTTTAAACAATAGATTGGCCGTATCGCAAATATGTATCTTGTTATTCTTTTAATCCACAAGACAAATTGCTTGATACGCAATCTTCCCTTGGGTGATCTTTCTTATAACTGCCGGGTGGTTCACTGGATGGAATTTGTTTGTTCTGCTGCTAATTGCAATTTTCCCTGACACTTTTGGCGGACGCATCTAGACGTGATGAATCAGTTTGTGCGTCCGATCACCGCATCTCTGTTCTTGTGGGCGATCTGACGAGCGTTAATGAACTGAGCCGCGCGGTGTTATTCTCATGACGTGCTTATGCCATTTATCTTATCTTGCAGTTGATTCCAACATACAGAAATAATCAAAAATATGTTCAAAGATACCGAAAGGACTTAGATTTTGGAGGGATGAAAGCATGTATATTCTATAGACTCGCGACAAGCTAATCGAGAGAGAAAATTTCATGAAATTATTGGTAAAACCAGAAAGCAGCAGAGTGTTATGCTTGCACGTCTTTCGTACCGGCTTCCAAATTTTATGATCATTGCTTTTGACTTTTGACCAGCAATGATTGGAAACAATTCCATACTACGATCATTCCTCCTTTAGATTGGAATTTGATCTAACCCAGAAGTAAAGTTTCCTATAATTTAAAACTTTATTTCGGCTTTTGGAAGACTCTCGATTCAGACCTACCATGTCTTTCCATGACTTCATTTAACTATTTGATAGATTATTATTCCAGTGTATTGTGCAACAGTTAAACTTAAACCATTCATAAACATTTCAGGGCAATGGGCAGGGCAGTAGTTGCGCCATGCAGGTGCTAAACTGCCGCCAAGTTCCACACCAGTATTGTGAACTAATTATTCTGATGTCTAATCCCTTTTTGCTCAGCAACAAAAGCCACATTTGATATTGATTCTCATCTGTTTAAAATGTATTAACACACCATCTACTTATCATTGTCATAAATTTTAAAATTTAACCCTATTTGAAGACAATATCAGCACTTTTTGGTTGATATTTTAAATATTATCGGATCATTGCACTGTATTATTCTATTTTGTTTGCGAATATAATCAAAAAAACGTTTTTAGTACATACTAAATACAAAAGTAACAATTGTATCGATCCATAAATGAACAGATCTAAAAACGAATAACTGCTGGAAGCAATACAAATTGGAACATTGTTAAATTGACTCAATGGTTTTACGCACTTTCGATTTCACGATCGTACAGAGCATTGAAATATTCTCCAATAATGGACATCATCCCAGCTGTAAGCATTTCTTCCTCAAGCGGAACATTTATCGGTCAGAAGTTGTTGAACCGCAAAATTAATCCGCTCATTAAACGAGACCCATTGACCCCACCACTTCACAGTCCCTCTACTCACACAATTGGGATGAAACGATTATGGCGTTGTTCGGCAGGCGACAAATACGTGTCGCACAGTTTCCAACAATTATGGTCCAATTGGATCCATCACTTCAGGGTCTGTTGCCCGTTATCAAACAGATCAATATTTATCTCTCTCCTTGCAAGTGAATAATATCGCAAACATGTTCCAGCTTACAGCAAACTATTCTGCGGACCATTTTCAGTACCTGTTGAAACAAACATTTACTGTGCGTTATAAAAATATTGTTCATGATCATACACTAACTGCACTGCTCGTTTGTTTGCGGGTTTCCCGGTCTATATCGTGGTTGTTTCAATTTTGCGGTACACACCATCCACCATTCGTTAAAAAAAATGTGTTCTCACCGCAAGTTCGTTATATCATTCATGATAATTTTGCCACTCATTAACATACGCAGCATAAATGTTCGTCACCGCGTGCAAAAGTGTGATCGAATTAAGTGCATTTTCAAATGCGAAATATTCATTCTGTCTCCAAATCAAATCTTTTCTGACCTTGATCGTCGCGCACACACCCACCGTAACCGGCAACCGGTAGCATGCAAAAGGGAATGATCGGTACGCATTTGCGAACAGTTGAAGATAGCGTCGATGACATAATGTTTGTGGTAAAGCATACATGATCATACGTTGATGATGATGATGATCGTGAAAACGAGCGCCCCTCGACTATCACAATCGAAGTCACATTCATATACAGGTAATGGTATAGCGATCATCGTGGTCATCATCATCATCAACATTGAAGGGAGTGGCTGTGTATAGGCCAGCATAAGAAGCGTTCCTAGATTACCACCAGACGACACCACGCGAGTAGCATTCCGTTACATACTTTCTTTAGCATTCCTTTTGACTTCTTCTCTGCACCTTTTAACCGGTTTATTCTATTTGTCTCGTCTCTTTTACCTGGTCCCGTCTGCGTGAAGCAAACGATCGTGAAAAAAAACCTTTTTTAATGCTAGTGCAGCAGTTTATGCTCAATTCTATTGAAACTCGGGGTACTCATTGTTATGAGGTGCATTTCGTCAAAGTGGATGAAAGTGTTGTGTTTCACCTGAACAGGTAAGCACATTAAAAAAAAACTAAACGTTTTCTAACTATAGGAAGGGAAATATAAAAAAGGCAGCAACGTTCTACCAGCAACGCGTGATTCAACAGGCGAACATTTGCATTAGGCTCGAAGCTCTTAAACCACCATCCGTGTACCGTGTGTCCACCACTACTTACATATTGTGTTGCAATTATTTTGCACCCATATACGTTTAATGGGTATTAAACACTAAAAACACTATCACTTGAGACGTGTATTCGGGCTGGTAAACTGATAATATAATTATCCCACTAGCATCGGAAACAACGAGCGTCACTGACGATGAGTTGCATACGGGCGATCAACACAGTGCAGCGGCCACCGTATACTATGCGGTCCCGAGAGAACTGGCACAAAAACGCATAACAGATAGCTTTAGCGGACGGGAGTGAACTGAAACATCACTGTGTACCGCGGCGTACTATGACTGTCTGACGCAGTTCGCGGGTAAACTGCGATCTTGTGCTCGGGGTGTTGTCCTAACGCGCGTTTGCCTTCGCATTCATTCATTCGTTAGTGTGGTGGCTGAACACCGTCCTCTTTCATCTCGCTTTGTTACACGGTTATCATACCTATTGGACTTATGTACCTTTCCACCCACTTTCTACAACGGATGAAACCGTACAGCGGGAGCAAAACAAACGCGCGTATACGATGATGTTCATTTCATTGTAATGTTGTAATGACTACAGCATCTTCTTCAGAGTTAAGCGCAGCAATGGACAATCCATCCTGTCAATAATCGATTTTAAAATAACCTGGCCCTTAGGAACTCGAAAAATGAAAACAACAACTGGAAAGATTTTTTGTTTGTAATTATTGTTATTGTATTGTAATGGTTCTTTGTCTTTTTCGTAGCTCAATAGTACGCAGTATTAACTAAACTGGAGAAATACATGTATCCAAACCCTCTAACGAGATCTCAGATCGTAAAAACTAAAAACATTCGGAACACCCTTTTACTCGTAATAAGAATGAAATGCTTGAAGCGATGTGAGTAGCTTAATTGTACTGAACAGAAAACTAATTGGCCATTTCACTGCACGAAGTTTTCTTAAATCGTGTCTGCAATAGATGTGGAACTTAATTTGTACGTTCTATTTAATCGACCTCCTCCATGTGGGACAAGTCCTCCGAATCGTCGACCAGTGGTGGAGCATCTCCAGAGGCCGGTGCTGCAGCACTGCTACTTTCTTCCGTCATTGGCTCATCGTCATCGATACCCAGACCCAACTTGATCATACGATAGATACGGGAAGCGTGGTTTCCGGGTTCGTCCAGCGAGAAACCCGACGATAGTAGCGCCGTCTCGAACAGCAGAATCACCAGATCCTTTACCGCCTTATCGTTCTTATCCGCCTCCGCGCGTTGACGCAGTGTTTCGATGATCGCATGATCGGGATTGATCTCCATATGCTTCTTGCCTGCCATGTAGCCCATGGAAGACGAGTCACGCAGAGCCTGCGCCTTCATGATGCGCTCCATGTTGGCCGACCAACCGTACTGCGACGTGACGATACAGCAGGGCGAGTCTACCAGTCGGTTCGAAACCACCACCTTCTCCACCTTGCTCTCTAGCACCGACTTCATCACCTTGCACAGGTTCTCGAACTTGGTCTTGTCCTCCTCGCGCTTCTTCTTCTCAGCCTCGTCTTCCGGCAGCTCCAGTCCTTCTTTCGTCACACACACCAGCTGCTTTCCCTTGTACTCCTTCAACTGCTGAGTGACGTACTCATCGATGGGTTCCGTCATGTAGATCACTTCGAAGCCACGCTTCTTCACGCGCTCCACGAATGCCGAATTCTTCACCTGCTCAGTGCTCTCACCCGTGATGTAGTAAACTTGCGTCTGGTTCTCCTTCATGCGACCAACATAATCTGCCAGCGAGCAGAACTCGTCTCCAGATGCTGAGGTGTTGAAACGCAGCAGATCGGCCAGCTTCTGACGGTTCTGGCTATCCTCATGCACGCCCAACTTAAGGTTCTTGCTGAACTGGTCGTAGAACTTCTTGTACGTCTCCTTGTCTTCGGCCAGTTCCTCAAATAGCTCCAGACACTTCTTCACCAGGTTCTTGCGAATCACCTTCAGGATCTTGTTCTGCTGCAGCATCTCACGCGAAATGTTCAGCGGCAGATCTTCCGAATCGACCACACCCTTGATGAAGTTCAGATAATCAGGAATCAATTCCTCGCAGTTGTCCATGATGAACACACGGCGCACGTACAGCTTGATGTTGTTCTTCTTCTTCTTGTTCTCAAACAGATCGAAGGGCATACGACGAGGCACGAACAGCAGTGCCCGGAAGTCCAGCTGGCCCTCAACCGAGAAGTGCTTCACCGCCAGATGATCTTCCCAGTCGTTGGTGAGCGATTTGTAAAACTCGCCGTACTCCTCCTGCGAAATATCGTCCGCGTTGCGCGTCCAGATCGGCTTTGTCTTGTTCAGCTCCTCGTCCTCGGTGTATTTCACCTTCACAGTTTTCTTCTTCTTGTCCTTCTTATCCTCATCCTCGGCGTCTTCCAGCTTTGGCTCATCGTCCTTCTTGTCCTCTTCCTTCTTCTCCTCCTCGGCCTCATCGTCACTCACCTCCTTCTCGCGCTCCTTCTCCACGAGCAGCTTGATCGGGTAGCCGATGAACTGGGAATGTTTGTTCACGATCTGCTTCACCTTGCTCTCCTCCAGGTACTCCAGCTGATCCTCCTTGATGTGCAGCACGATCTTCGTACCGCGACCGAGCGGCTCACCGGCATCGGGACGCACCGTGAACGAGCCACCGGCCGACGATTCCCACACATACTGTTCGTCGTCGTTGTTCTTCGATGTCACCACCACCTTATCAGCGACCAGATACGCCGAGTAGAAACCGACACCGAACTGGCCAATCATGCTAATGTCCGCACCGGCCTGCAGCGCCTCCATGAACGCCTTCGTGCCCGATTTGGCAATCGTACCAAGATTGTTCACAAGGTCGGCCTTCGTCATGCCGATGCCGGTATCGATCAGCGTCAGCGTGCCGGCTTCCTTGTTCGGGATGATCTTGATGAACAGTTCCTTGCCCGATTCCAGCTTCGAGGGATCCGTCAGCGACTCATAACGGATCTTGTCCAGCGCATCGGACGAGTTCGAGATCAACTCACGCAGGAAGATTTCCTTGTTCGAGTAGAACGTGTTGATGATCAGTGACATCAGCTGAGCAATCTCAGCCTGGAATGCAAAGGTCTCGGATTCTGGTGCTTCCGGCATCTAGAAGAGTAAAAATATTGTCCTCGTATTAGAAAGGATCAGGCACACCAACAACTACACGCATGGCAAAAATAATATGTGACCCAGAAACAATGACACATTTTGTGGAATATGCTCTGAACCATATTGCCCTAACTAGTCAGCATGACGAATCGATTCTGTGACTGCCTCATATACCACCCCCGAATAATTATGTATTCCACATTTATAGGCGCTTTTTCAGCCTTCACTGGCAAGGAATGATTTTTCACAAAGGAATAAATGTTGATTAGGAAGTTGATTTTTTCTGATGAGAATCAGCACGACTCTGTCACTCGATGCATTACACTGGTTACACACTATTGGTACTCTTTTCCTCGCAAATTCTTACCTTTGATGAGTTTTTTTTGGCTTTTCCTACGATAAAGAAATATTCAATCTCACTTTCACACAGCTTTAGCTCCTTTAGCAACTTCACGATGTGTGCTACACTGTCCTTTTATCTGCACTTTTCGCCACGTGCTTTCCGCAAACCGATTCTGTAGATTACCAAAACGCTTCTGGAAATTTCAACCGCACACTGCTGCTGCTGCTGCGATTGCTGCATTCATCCGACCGGCAACCGGTCGTGTCGAGTAGACGGGAGAAATTGGAGTGGGGATAGCATGAATTTGGCTGCTGCTCGACAAAATGCTCGAGTTTATCATGCAGTTTCGAGATGATTTGAATTCACAGTTCTGGACAATCTGATAAACATTCGTTTTGGTATGATAGTACAACAACATTCTGATTCAATTTTATCTCATTTTTCATCAAAAGAACAATGTTTTGTTGGAAAAAAACCTTTGCATATAAATGTAGCAGATTTCTTCTGAATCCGGAAAACTAGGTTAGGATTATCCGCGCCAAAAGTGCAAGCCGGCATAGCAGTTGACAGACCGAGTTGCTTCATTCAGGGGAAGTGCGGGAACCAATTGTTCCCCTGACGGATGAATACAATTCTTCCGTAGGGGAAGTTAGGGCATTCGGCTATTTCCTGTAGATTGGTCGGCTTTGCTATTCATTTGCAAGCGAAACACTCTAGAACCGTCTGGAACATTCTAGAAGGATCTCGACGATTCGGAGGTACTGTTTCCGTTACCACCTTCGCTCAATCGTAATGACAGTGGTAAACAGCATTATTCTGAATATCCATAATATAATTGCGTATCTTCTTTCCAAGTATTCAATTTAATTATTCAGTTATTGTTGAATTTGTTACATTCAATCCGGATCGGAAGATTAATTTTCTTTGTTTTTTTACAATATTTCCCAAAAACTGCCGGCATTTTTTTTTATTTCTGTTGTCATCGCATACGTTTGACAGCTGTATGTTTGTAAACATATCAAACGGAACGTTCCAAAATGTGTTTTTTTGTTCTCTAGTACCCGATTCGACAGTTTGACACTGAAGAGTAACAACGTGCTTCTTTGGATCTCTAATTCAAAAGGACGGTTAAAAAGCGTTAAAGTGTGAAAAAGAGAAAAAAAATTAAGGATTTGGTTTTTCTATCAAGTGGTAAACTAATTAAAGACTCAGAATAGTGTAAAATAGAGTAGGAGTGATTGTGACAAGTGAGGATGGGGGTCACAGACCCCGGAGGGGGGGTTCCCCTCAGAAACTACTTTGAGGTCCTAGGGGACCTGGGTGAACCGAAGAGAAAAGTGGGAAGAAAGAACAGGAATACGATGGCAATCGTAAATGAATCGGAAGATTCGTTGTTCCTCGTTATGGAGTCGACAACGGTAGATAGGGATTTAAGCAGGTGCAACCCATTCTTAGTGCAGAAAATCATCACCAACTCCATTGGAGGCAACCCAGAATCCGTAAGTAGGCTGAGAGGAGGTAAACTCCTTATCAAGGTAAGGAATGAAAACCAAGCCAAAAAGCTGAAAGGTGTGAAAGCCATTCCGGACAGAGTAAGGCCAATAACGGTCAAAGTGGAGGAACACCCGACGTTAAATATCACAAAAGGAGTGATAAGATGTCACGACCTAGCAAATTTGACGGAAAGCGAAGTTTTGGCCGGATTATCGGACCAGAAAGTAACGGAAGTAGTTATAATGAAAATGAAAAGGGACAACGAATTAATCAACACGAAAACAGCCATCATCTCGTTTAAATCGACACAATTACCAAACTCGATCGATTTTGGGTGGTATCCAATCAGAGTGGATCCATACATCCCAAGACCCATGAGGTGCACAACGTGTCTAAAGATCGGCCATACCAAAAAGTGGTGCAAAGGAGAAAAAATATGCGGAAACTGTAGCAAACCGATGCATGATGAGGCATGTACAGAAATAAAATGCGTTTCATGCGAGGGCAATCACCCCACGCTAAACAAGGAATGCCCAGTGTTCAAGGACGAGATGGAAATACAAAAAATAAAAACTATAAGCAGAGTATCATACTCAGAAGCTAGGAGAATGAGACGGAGCCAATGCCCCACTATACCTAGAGACTACACAACAAAAGATAGATCGTACGCACGCATGACCAAACAAACGCAAAACGAGACCAGTCTCGCACACAGTGACAAACATCTAAATACAGAAAACAAGAACGAACTAAAAGAAACAAGCACTAAGCAAACAGAAACGAACACTAAACCGACAGAAATAATTAAAACAAATACAGAACAAAATAATACAGAAAATACTAAAACCAACACAACGATTGAAATCAGCACAGACTCCATCCCGAGCACCTCCGAACACGGCTACAATACAGTCGTGGTAACGGACAGCGCGGATGAGATGATCCTCTCAGAAACCGAACAAACAGACACAGATCCAACTATAACCATAAACGGTAAACCAATACCAATTAATGAACTAACCAAAGAGCAAATAACGAACATTATCATATAAACCCCATCATTTGAACTAAGCAATTTGTAGCATTTGCAGCAATGGCGCAGATAAAGCTACTCCAATCAAACATACAGAGCATACAAAAAAACAAAGATGAACTAGCATACATTCTTAATAAAGAGGGATGTGATATAGCCTGCATTCAGGAAACATGGCTGAAGGCAGATGACACGTTTAAAATAAGCGGTTTTAATATTATTCGGAACGATAGAGATGACGGGTACGGTGGCAGCGCTATACTCGTAAGGAACAACATAAAATTCGAAAAAATCAAAGTACACGAGGAAAGCGACATGATCCAAACAGCCGCCATAAAAATACCTGAAACTAAACTAGTCATCACTAGCTCATACGTTGCACCTAGAACCAGCCACACTCACTTCGCTAGAATATTTAAATTAATACTTGCAAACGCGACGAAAGAAAAATTTTGTTTGGTCACGGGAGATTTCAACTCCCATCACACGTATTGGGGAGACCACTCCACTGACAAAAGAGGAAAAGTACTTCTGGAGGAAGCAAACGAGAGAAACGTTTCCATACTATTCAATACAGAACCCACCTTTATCTCTACGGACCCTAACAAAAGAAATTCAGCGATAGATTTAACAATCCCTTCTAGCAATCTATTAGGGAAAGTGCACAGAACAATCCAAGATTGTCACGTCGGCAATAGTCAACACAGAACTATATCAATAGAAATACAGCTTCACTTCCCGCGAATTCAAAAGAAAGTACCAGTCCTCGGGAGAATTTATAAACAAATAAATGAAATGACAGACACAAACCTAAATTTGAACTCCGCAACAAAGAACATAGCAAACATTATAAAAAATAACCAAAGAATAAATAAGTACCAAGCCAAAGAATGGTGGACAGAGGAACTGAAGTCACTATGGGGGAAAAAAAATGAAGCAAGGAAAAAATACAGCCGATCTAAAACCATCGAAAACCAAATCGAATTTAAAAAACAACTAGCGAAGTTCAGATATAACAAAAAACAGCTAAAAATAGCCAGCTGGGAAAACCATCTTCAAGAAATCGACGCCCAGACCTCTCCCCATAAGTTGTGGGAGCTCGTCAAAAAATGCAACAACACGAACAAGCCCAGAGAGGAAAACATTATCCACAAATCAGCAAAACAAGCGAGCACATTCCTCAAAATGAACTTTAGCACCCCTAAGAAAAAGCAAACAATCGGGGCAATCAATGCAATGACAGAAAAAGATTTAATCAAGGTCAGTGATTGGCATAGAATCCTAAAAAAGAAAAAGAACTCAGCACCAGGGACTGATGGGGTGACATACAAAATGTGGAAAAGCTTTAACAACAAATGCACAGAAGCGATAGTAAAAGACATAAACACCATCTGGAAGAAGGGCAAGATTACCAAAAATATGAGGAGAATAAAAATAATAGCTATCCCAAAACCAGGAAAAGATCCGGAAGAAGTCTGCAACTACAGACCCATAGCACTCATGGTCACCCCCCTAAAGATCATTAACACAGCGGTACTAGAACAGGTGATTCAAACAGTAGAGAAATACCGATTACTACCCGAAACTACTTTCGGTTTCAGGAAGAAAAAATCAACAACCAGCGCCGTGAACGTGATTTCCAACATAATTCATACAAATAGCAACAAAAAAAAGATCACAGGGGTAATTTTTATAGATATAAAAAGTGCTTACAATGGTGTATCTACAAAAAAGCTAATTGAATCACTTAGGGCATGCTATTTACCTGAGGAAATAGTAGCCTGGATAGGCAATTTCCTCAGAAGAAGAATCATCGAGCTGAATACCAATGAGGGGAAAATCGAAAGGGTAGTCTCAAATGGCCTTCCACAAGGTGATGTTCTGTCTCCCACGTTATTCAACATATACACCCGGAACATTCATGATATGAACAACCACGCAGTCAGAATTATACAATATGCGGATGATATTGTACTGATTGAATCCGGGATATCCTGGAGACACGTGGAAGTGAAGTTGCGGCGATCAGTAAAGCAACTAGAGGAAAAAATTAAGGATCTTGAACTGGAAATCAACGGTGACAAATGCTCGATGATGGTATTTCCGAAACCCGAACCAAAGATTAATGTAAACATTGCCAATACAAGGGTCATACTAAGCAATTCGGTCAAGTTTCTGGGAGTCACTATAGATAAAAAGCTCAAGTTTAACGAACATCTAAAGAATATGACCACAAAAGCTAACAATAGACTAAATATAATGAATATGGTATGCTCGAATAAGAAACACATAAACCCAGAAAAATCATTACAGCTACATAGAGCACTAATTAGGGGCAGCATAGAGTATGGTCTGTCCCTAAGTGGAAATGCTAACAAGGCGACGTTTCAATCTGCAAAAAAGATCATACATCAATCGCTAAGAAAGGTAACGGGCTGCACCAGAACGACTCCAATAAATACATTAATGGCAATATCGACCGAAATGCCGTTTGAAATAAGAACAAAGTTCTTGATGGGCAAAGAACTAGCTAAAGAGGTAGCTTACTCATCACTGACCCGAGATGTCCTAAGCAAGCAAATAAGAACAAGACATAAAACGAAACCATCAGCTCAAGCCACACTGTATCAAGAAAACAAAGATACCTTCGATGCAGTTAACCAGTACCAATTCAATGAAGCGAGTAGTAGCGAATTCCAAATGAACATAAAGGATAGCATAAGAGAATTAACGACGTCTAAAAGCAAAACCAACTCAAATGCACTGAAGCAACTAGCACTGGAAATTATTAACAGAGATCGGCACAAAGTGCAAATATACACAGACGGAAGCAAAACAGACCTAAACTGTGGGATTGGTATCGTAATATTAGTTAATTCCAGAACGGAGACAGAGGTGGCATACAAACTAGATAAATCCGTATCCATCTGCACGACGGAATTGGTGGCCATTGATAAAGCATTGGAACTAGCAATAGAAAAAAAGTTAAAAAATCCCATCATCTACACTGACAGCAAAGCTGCATGTACCATCCTAAAAAAATCACTAAAAGAGTTTTCCGTGGATGAATTAATAGGAAGAATCCTTAGTAATGGGGAAATGCTAGAGGCAAAAATACAATGGATCCCTAGCCACGTGGGCATAGAAGGAAATGAAAAAGCAGACAATCTGGCTAAAGAAGGTACCAGCACTAATCAAACGCTCGTTAACAAACTACGCATAAAAGACGTTCTATGCGTCTTGAAACAAAAAGCGATTGACGACTCAAACAACTGGTATAAGGAAATATGCGCCACAAAAGGGAAAAAATTCTACAAATACCAAGAGCACATTGTCAACAAACCATGGCACAGTAGCATGAACCTCCCAGCAAGGGATATAAAAATAATGAATCGGCTGATCGCAGGCCATGACTACAGTAACTACTGGCTTAGTGTTATGAAAATCGCCCAACAAGGCAACTGCGAGGTCTGTAACGTCCCAGACACAGCAACACATAAGGTATTTTACTGTGAAAAACTTAGCTTGGAACGAAACAAACAACCGATAATAGACGAGGAAAAATTTAGGACAGGATGGAAAAAAAGAAATGTAGGGATTATAAAAACTGTGATAAAATTCATACACGAAAACAAAGTGATATTTTAACAAAAAAAAAAAAAAAAAATCCTAGTTGAAACAAGTAACGGTATCCGGTCCGAGCAGGCCCGGAATAAGGTCGATTTAAAAATGAAGTGCAGGAGGAAATGCCTGCACACCAGAAACCAAACTATAAACATAAACGAAAAGATCGGCAAAATGTCAAAAAAAAGGAATATCGAGAGAATTAAACAACATAGGGACAAATCGTGATATAAAGAAAAGAAGGACATATGGCCATCAGCTGCCGGTCCTGTACCAATTAGAGGTAATTGGGCGATATACGCTCAAACTTGCGGAGTAACGGAGGAAGGCCCAGGAAGCTGGATTCCTCTGTCGTACCGGAGGAGTACCTCATAGAAACAAAGAAAAAGAAAGAAAAAGAAAAAAAAAAAGTTCTCTAGTACGTACGTTCAATTAAAAAATCGATAGAAAGATCGTGCTTCAACAGTAATTTGGATTACAATGAACAGGATCTTAATGATTGAGAAAATAGTACAATAAAAAGGGTACAAAAAATGTGTTAAGTTACATTGCATGGCGGTTCCATGCAATTTAGGTGTTGTATATTGAACTGAATGCAAATAATCTAATGCGGATGGAAAGGATGTGCTAGGATAAGCAGAGGAAGTAAATTGTTTTTTTTTTACAAAAAAACGAGTTTCTATTTATTGTAATAAAAATGATCAGTAAAACGTACAAAGCTTGTTATTACTTAAATAAGGCTAGAAGAGCTGTAATGCGGAATGTGCTCGTGCATGTTCCGACTTGGACGGAATTAAGTTACATTGTCGGAAATAATGTTCAAAGAATCCCTTTCTCCGTTCGCTATACTTATTCTGCTGCTGCTTCCAAGTGAGGTAAGTACGGTGGTAGCTGAACATTCTGTTTACGCTCAAACGACAGCAAATACCGTAACATCGGTAGCGTCTGCCGTAGGTAGCGTCGCAAATCGTCAAAGCTGGGCCTATCGCTAGCATCCAGATCCCAGCAGTTTAGACACAACTGGTACAGATCCTCATACATAAAGCTCGGGCGTTCCGGTTTCTGACCGGCGCGTATCGTTGCAAACAGGTTGTCCGTTGTCGTACTGCCGTAAGGTGTGGCACCGAGACAGCAACACTCCCATATCAACAATCCGAACGACCAGACGTCGCTTTTGGTCGAGTGGTTTTGGAATTTAATTACTTCCGGTGCGTGCCAGCGCTCAATCGCTATAGCGCTGCCTGTATCTTCGGCACACAGCGGTGGTCCGAAGGCGCTCACCTTTACCTCGAATTTGGTATTCACGTACACGGTGCGGGCACATAACTTTTTACTCACAACCTGCAAGAATCCAACACATTTAAAAATACCGTTAACATTAGGTCAGATGATCTAGTTCAGTGATCGACTACCTACATTATTATCTGCCAAAAATTGCATTCCATCGCACACCAGACAGAGAATGTTGACCACAATCTCTTCCGACACGGTCGAGAACTTAACACTGTTCGTATTGACCGGCACGCGTGCGTTCAATAGCGTCTGTTTCAGTGTTGTTTGCATCTGCTCGAACAGCAGATAGCACCAATCGGGCGTAACGCAAACACCATAAAACAAGATCACGTTAGCATGGTCTGCCAGTGCCGTTAACCGTCGGAATTCGTTCAGAAACGCTATCTGATCGACGCTCTCCATATCGTCCGTGATTACATGCACCTGGGCCGGCATATCCTGCTCCTGGCGCTGCAACGATCCGAGCAGGATGTCCCCATACTTTCCACTGCCCAGTACCCGATTGATATCCAAACTAAGATACTTTCGTGCGTGGTTTTTCGACGCATCCATTCCATCAATGATGTCGCGCAGTTCTGCCTCAAAGCCACGCTGTTCATAGATGTCCGGCATGTAGCCGTTGTTCTCCACTTCGAGAATGGGACCTTGGAGTGTCAGTTCGTGATGATCACCAAATGGCCTTGTGTTGGCAGCAGGCGTTTTGAAGTGCAAATAAACGTACAGAATGATGGCCCCCGTGAGAACGATCCCGAACAGTATGCAGGCAGTGGTCAATATCGTTATTAGAGTTTCGTTACGTTCTGCAATCATAAATTATTGAAAATTATAAGTAATTAAGAGGTAAGAAATAACGTATCCATTAACAAAGTGGATTGATTTTGAAGTTATCGGGTGAAGATACTTGAATTAAACACATTTTGCTTAAATCATATGCCTTAAAATTCTTCTAAAAGATACATTAACTCGTCTTCGGCCCTTTCGGAAGGATTGCTTTGGTTCAGCTTTTTCCTGGCCTTGGTGATCTACAACCATATCGCTGACTGTATCCGAAATTATTGAATTTGATCCCCCTTTTGAAGTCTTATCTAAATCTTTTTGTATGGTGCAACTGACAATATATATTGTAGATGATCAGATCGACTTTACCGGGCGGAGGTGCCACACCAAAAAGGACACAATTCTGATTGCACCTCTAGGAAAGCAGCAAAGTCGGATGAAAAATCGCAATCCATTTTGTAATGTATACGTAACTATTGTAATGTTAAGGATAAACGATCAACTAGATCAACGATGAAAATCCTTACCAATTTCGACCGTTTTTAAATTCACATGATGATGGTCTGGGTACTGATGCTGCTCATGCGTTGTCGTGGCGTACCGCACCTTAACCACATGGTTCAGGATGCTTACAACACCGATTGATATATGGACGTGTGTACGTGCCGTAATTGGTGGATTGAAATAGCTGCGATATTCGCGCCCATCGCCCACAGTGAACTGTAACAATTGGTCATCCTTCATCTCCAATTCGGCCGCGATATAGTACGGCACTTTGTTCTCCTTCGACTGCTGGAACGTGTTCAGCTGGCTCTCGTCAATCTGTTGGATCAGTTCGCTGTTAACATAGTGCACCACCACGCGATAGTAATTGACTGGTCCATTATTGTTCGTGGCTCGCGGAATCTGTATCGATATAGTGGATTCGAACCGGCGCAAAATAATGGGCTCTTCGGGTTCCGGATCGGGACGTCCGATTTCGGTGCTGCCCGCAATGCTAGTCATTCCTCCGGCCCCTTTTGCTGAAACCGATATCACCGTTATGTTGTACTCGGTGCCTGGTTGCAAGTTGGATAGCTCAAAGCCGGTTGAGACGTTGTGCACCGACCATCGCACGGGATAGATCCGGAAGCTCGCGTACGTGCGCGTCACTTGAGCCACGATCTCAAACTCTTCGATCATCACCCCATCGTCCGCAGGTAGATCCCAACGGATTGCTATGATATCTTCTTTCTGATCTCCCTCAATGCGCAAATTACGGACCGGTCCGGCCACATCAATGCCCGTTTCATAGACGGCTTGCGCTTTTACTCCTCCACAGTTTGCGTCCGGTTGTTTGCCACACTTCAGGTCACACTCGCGATCTTCCACGATGCGTGTTTGGATTGTGTTGGTGCAGCTACATCGCGAGCCGGACAGTACAGCATATCTACAGTGCATGGAAAGGAGACAACGAAATGAAAACAATTACTTTCCCGGCCATTCATAGCGGTCCATCGAAAAAGGTCACTATGAAGCATTTACCTGTAGAAATTGTTCTCACAATTGTCGACGCACTCATCTCGATTCTCCGTCGTCAGCGTTAACCTAGCAAAGCGATCGCGCTCATAGCAACCAAAGTAGGCTCCTTTGTCTGCTGCGGCTACTATGTGACCGAAAACGGTGAGCAGTGTAAAGCTTAACAGCATAAAAGTCCGCCAGCGATGACAAAAAAGCAACGGGTTGACCGCTAATCGTGTAGATGGCATCTTTAACTATCCAATGTTGACACACTTTTATGCTGCCATCCCGCATCAAACAAACCGCACTAAAACACACACGCAGCCAGCTTGTGCTGCAATTGCTAACTTCAGCTTTCCGTAATGTTTACTGCACACTTTAATTGCACCTGATCACACCCTAAAAGAAGAACGCAGCCAGCACGGTTACACGACTAGATGCACTTTTGTCTATAGCCTGCAACGATAAATGGTGCATCGAGATCACGAACAGCAGATCGTCGGGCGAGGTACACGACACACGCACACCTGACGGTTGTGTATCGTTTGGCCGTATGACTATAGCAACCGTTGCTATCCTCCACCTGCACCACCTATGCTGCTCGCATCCACGACAAACATTCTTGAGCGAGACGAGAGAAAGAACTCCGTGGAAAACAAAAGCACGATCTACATCATCGCGTCAACAATCTTTGCGAGCATGTGTGTGTGAGAGCATACCCCAAGCTCGTTAGAGACCACGCAGTAGATATATTTCAAAGGTTTGTAGAACTGAACAATATTGTCAAAGCTGTACGCGATTAGGTACTGTTAATTAATTGTATCATTCAGACTCAGTTCAATGAAGTAAACTCCGTTTTATATGAAATTTGGCTTATTTGTCTTCAAACGATTGAATCTATTCATAACAATAAAAAATTAAGTATAAAAAATTAAATTCACAATAAAAAATTAAGTACAGTTCACCACACAAGTGATATTAGGTTGTTCAAATTCATGATAACACCATTTCATTTTACAGAGATTTAAAATGTTTCTTTATTCATTAGTCATTGGTTCCGCTAAAACGCGGTTGAACTTAAAATGATCTAACAATCAAAAGGTAAGGGATGTGGTTAATAAAATTAGGCAATGTATGCAATCAGCAGAATGCTAAAAGATAATCGAGAGCTAAATTACAATTATTTCTCTCCCCTACACGGTGTTCAATTGAACATACTGCTGAATCCTATTATTTCATCACCCCCAATCCTTATATCCTTATTTTTATCAAGACCTATCTCGCGTAACTGCTTTTTTATAAAATTCAGCCTTCGGAATTGTTATACATACATAATCTAGAGACTGGCATATGCGACACTCGTCACATTTGTAATGGATTAGAAGTGATGGCTTATTTCCTAACTGCTATTGATTTAATCGACTTCCTCCATGTGCGACAAGTCTTCCGCATCATCGACCAGTGGTGGAGCGTCTCCAGAAGCCGGAGCAGCACTGCTACTTTCTTCGGTAGTCATTGGCTCATCGTCATCAATACCCAGACCCAACTTGATCATGCGATAGATACGGGAAGCGTGGTTTCCGGGTTCGTCCAGCGAGAAGCCCGACGATAGTAGCGCCGTCTCGAACAGCAGAATCACCAGATCCTTTACCGCCTTATCGTTCTTGTCAGCCTCCGCGCGTTGACGCAGTGTTTCGATGATCGCATGATCGGGATTGATCTCCATATGCTTCTTGCCCGCCATGTAGCCCATAGAAGACGAGTCACGCAGAGCCTGCGCCTTCATGATGCGCTCCATGTTGGCGGACCAACCGTACTGCGACGTGACGATACAGCAGGGCGAGTCTACCAGTCGGTTCGACACCACCACCTTCTCCACCTTGCTCTCCAGCACCGACTTCATCACCTTGCACAGGTTCTCGAACTTGGTCTTGTCCTCCTCGCGCTTCTTCTTCTCAGCCTCGTCTTCCGGTAGCTCCAGTCCTTCTTTCGTCACACACACCAGCTGCTTTCCCTTGTACTCCTTCAACTGCTGAGTGACGTACTCATCGATGGGTTCCGTCATGTAGATCACTTCGAAGCCACGCTTCTTCACGCGCTCCACGAATGCCGAATTCTTCACCTGCTCAGTGCTCTCACCCGTGATGTAGTAAACTTGCGTCTGGTTCTCCTTCATGCGACCGACGTAATCTGCCAGCGAGCAGAACTCGTCTCCAGATGCTGAGGTGTTGAAACGCAGCAGATCGGCCAGCTTCTGACGGTTCTGGCTGTCCTCATGCACGCCCAGCTTAAGGTTCTTGCTGAACTGATCGTAGAACTTCTTGTACGTCTCCTTGTCTTCGGCCAGTTCCTCAAATAGCTCCAGACACTTCTTCACCAGGTTCTTGCGAATCACCTTCAGGATCTTGTTCTGCTGCAGCATCTCACGCGAAATGTTCAGCGGCAGATCTTCCGAATCGACCACACCCTTGATGAAGTTCAGATAATCAGGAATCAGTTCCTCGCAGTTGTCCATGATGAACACACGGCGCACGTACAGCTTGATGTTGTTCTTCTTCTTCTTGTTCTCAAACAGATCGAAAGGCATACGACGAGGCACGAACAGCAGCGCCCGGAAGTCCAGCTGGCCCTCAACCGAGAAGTGCTTCACCGCCAGATGATCTTCCCAGTCGTTGGTCAGCGATTTGTAAAACTCGCCGTACTCCTCCTGCGAAATATCGTCCGCATTGCGCGTCCAGATGGGCTTCGTCTTGTTCAGCTCCTCGTCCTCGGTGTACTTCACCTTCACAGTCTTCTTCTTCTTGTCCTTCTTATCCTCATCCTCGGCGTCTTCCAGCTTTGGCTCTTCGTCCTTCTTGTCCTCTTCCTTCTTCTCCTCCTCGGCCTCATCGTCACTCACCTCCTTCTCGCGCTCCTTCTCCACGAGCAGCTTGATCGGGTAGCCGATGAACTGGGAATGTTTGTTCACGATCTGCTTCACCTTGCTCTCTTCCAGGTATTCCAGCTGATCCTCTTTGATGTGCAGCACGATCTTCGTACCGCGACCGAGCGGCTCACCGGCATCGGGACGCACCGTGAACGAGCCACCGGCCGACGATTCCCACACATACTGTTCGTCGTCGTTGTTCTTCGATGTCACCACCACCTTATCAGCGACCAGATACGCCGAGTAGAAACCGACACCGAACTGGCCAATCATGCTAATGTCCGCACCAGCCTGCAGCGCCTCCATGAACGCCTTCGTGCCCGACTTGGCAATCGTACCAAGATTGTTCACAAGGTCGGCCTTCGTCATGCCGATGCCGGTATCGATCAGCGTCAGCGTGCCGGCTTCCTTGTTCGGGATGATCTTGATGAACAGTTCCTTGCCCGATTCCAGCTTCGAGGGATCCGTCAGAGACTCATAACGGATCTTGTCCAGCGCATCGGACGAGTTCGAGATCAACTCACGCAGGAAGATTTCCTTGTTCGAGTAGAACGTGTTGATGATCAGTGACATCAGCTGAGCAATCTCAGCCTGGAATGCAAAGGTCTCGGATTCTGGTGCTTCCGGCATCTGAAATTAAAATTAATAAAAGTTTATTACAATTCTTCACATCACATATTCCCGAAGTAAAATAAGCCAGATATAGCAGACATGACCTAGCAGATTATCATGTCAGGAAACATGACAGGAATTTTAACGCAGTGCAAGACATAATACATGGACGTATCACCAGGGGTTTAATTTACCACTTAATTTAATAAGTTCCACTTCACACAGGTCGATTTTGAGACTTCGAGCCAAAAAAATATCAACTCTTTTTTAACCTTTACGAATGGAATATTGCACCGGAAAATAGTTTTAACATTAAAATTTTAACACAATAGACAAGTAATTCTCAATCTGCACACCGCTTGCGTAATATCTTAACTAGAGTAATATTGAACACAAGCATTCGATAGAACTAAGGTGAAAACATGACGCTAGAAAATACAGCAAATTCTTTGCAAACTCACAACTTGTACAAAGCACACTCAACGATTTTCCGGAATCAATAAATCATCCACTCGATGGCCCATACATACCTTGCTTGATTTTTATGATGCTTTTTTCTCAACAGACAAACGTTCAATGCACGTCGAAATGTGATTCTTCTCAAAAACAAGCGTAGAAATCTATTCCTATGCTCACTATGATTTGCACGCACTTTCAGCACAAAATCGCACTTCACTCGCTTAGATCTTTTCACAGCAACGTTTTTCTATCGTATGAACAACCGCGTGAAACACTTCCCCGCTTTAATATACCTAGTTCTCTTCCTACTTCAACCTCTGGCATCAGCGAGATCTTTCTCGAAACGGAACAGCTTACTATGCCTGAAGTTAGATGTGTGCTTTCTTTCATTTACGGCATGTGTTGCTATGAGTGAGTGAGACTGATAACGGAAACAGTACCTCCGAATCGTCGAGATCCTTCTAGAATGTTCCAGACGGTTCTAGAGTGTTTCGCTTGCAAATGAATAGCAAAGCCGACCAATCTACAGGAAATAGCCGAATGCCCTAACTTCCCCTACGGAAGAATTGTATTCATCCGTCAGGGGAACAATTGGTTCCCGCACTTCCCCTGAATGAAGCAACTCGGTCTGTCAACTGCTATGCCGGCTTGCACTTTTGGCGCGGATAATCCTAACCTAGTTTTCCGGTTTTTCAGAAAAAACAGCTACATTTATATGCAAAGGTTATTTTCCAACAAAACATTGCTCTTTTGATGAAAAATGAGATAAAATTGAATCAGAATGTTGTTGTACTATCATACCAAAACGAATGTTTATCAGATTGTCCAGAACTGTGAATTCAAATCATCTCGAAACTGCATGATAAAGTCGAGCATTTTGTCGAGCAGCAGCCAAATTCATGCTATCCCCACTCCAATTTCTCCCGTCTACTCGACACGACCGGTTGCCGGTCGGATGAATGCAGCAATCGCAGCAGCAGCAGCAGTGTGCGGTTGAAATTTCCAGAAGCGTTTTGGTAATCTACAGAATCGGTTTGCGAAAAGCACGTGGCGAAAAGTGCAGATAAAAGGACAGTGTAGCACACATCGTGAAGTTGCTAAAGGAGCTAAAGCTGTGTGAAAGTGTGATTGAATATTTCTTTATCGTAGGAAAAGCCAAAATAACTCATCAAAGGTAAGAATTTGCGAGGAAAAGAGTACCAATAGTGTGTAACCAGTGTAATGCATCGAGTGACAGAGTCGTGCTGATTCTCATCAGAAAAAATCAACTTACATCAATCATGCTTCATTTATTCCTTTGTGAAAAATCATTCCTTGCCAGTGAAAGCTGAAAAAGCGCCTATAAATGTGGATTACATGTTTCTTTGGGGGTGGTATATGAGGCAGTCACAGAATCGATTCGTCATGCTGACTAGTTAGGGCAATATGGTTCAGAGCATTTTCCACAAAATGTGTCATTGTTTCTGGGTCACATATTATTTTTGCCATGCGTGTAGTTGTTGGTGTGCCTGATTCTTTCTAATACGAGGACAATATTTTTACTCTTCTAGATGCCGGAAGCACCAGAATCCGAGACCTTTGCATTCCAGGCTGAGATTGCTCAGCTGATGTCACTGATCATCAACACGTTCTACTCGAACAAGGAAATCTTCCTGCGTGAGTTGATCTCGAACTCGTCCGATGCGCTGGACAAGATCCGTTATGAGTCGCTGACGGATCCCTCGAAGCTGGAATCGGGCAAGGAACTGTTCATCAAGATCATCCCGAACAAGGAAGCCGGCACGCTGACGCTGATCGATACCGGCATCGGCATGACGAAGGCCGACCTTGTGAACAATCTTGGTACGATTGCCAAGTCGGGCACGAAGGCGTTCATGGAGGCCCTGCAGGCTGGTGCAGACATTAGCATGATTGGCCAGTTCGGTGTCGGTTTCTACTCGGCGTATCTGGTCGCTGATAAGGTGGTGGTGACATCGAAGAACAACGACGACGAACAGTATGTGTGGGAATCGTCGGCCGGTGGCTCGTTCACGGTGCGTCCCGATGCCGGTGAGCCGCTCGGTCGCGGTACGAAGATCGTGCTGCACATCAAGGAGGATCAGCTGGAGTACCTGGAGGAGAGCAAGGTGAAGCAGATCGTGAACAAACATTCCCAGTTCATCGGCTACCCGATCAAGCTGCTCGTGGAGAAGGAGCGCGAGAAGGAGGTGAGTGACGATGAGGCCGAGGAGGAGAAGAAGGAAGAGGACAAGAAGGACGAAGAGCCAAAGCTGGAAGACGCCGAGGATGAGGATAAGAAGGACAAGAAGAAGAAAACTGTGAAGGTGAAGTACACCGAGGACGAGGAGCTGAACAAGACGAAGCCCATCTGGACGCGCAATGCGGACGATATTTCGCAGGAGGAGTACGGCGAGTTTTACAAATCGCTGACCAACGACTGGGAAGATCATCTGGCGGTGAAGCACTTCTCGGTTGAGGGCCAGCTGGACTTCCGGGCGCTGCTGTTCGTGCCTCGTCGTATGCCATTCGATCTGTTTGAGAACAAGAAGAAGAAGAATAACATCAAGCTGTACGTGCGCCGTGTGTTCATCATGGACAACTGCGAGGAATTGATTCCTGATTATCTGAACTTCATCAAGGGTGTGGTCGATTCGGAAGATCTGCCGCTGAACATTTCGCGTGAGATGCTGCAGCAGAACAAGATCCTGAAGGTGATTCGCAAGAACCTGGTGAAGAAGTGTCTGGAGCTATTTGAGGAACTAGCCGAAGACAAGGAGACGTACAAGAAGTTCTACGATCAGTTCAGCAAGAACCTTAAGTTGGGCGTGCATGAGGATAGCCAGAACCGTCAGAAGCTGGCCGATCTGCTGCGTTTCAACACCTCAGCATCTGGAGACGAGTTCTGCTCGCTGGCAGATTACGTCGGTCGCATGAAGGAGAACCAGACGCAAGTTTACTACATCACGGGTGAGAGTACTGAGCAGGTGAAGAATTCGGCATTCGTGGAGCGCGTGAAGAAGCGTGGCTTCGAAGTGATCTACATGACGGAACCCATCGATGAGTACGTCACTCAGCAGTTGAAGGAGTACAAGGGAAAGCAGCTGGTGTGTGTGACGAAAGAAGGACTGGAGCTGCCGGAAGACGAGGCTGAGAAGAAGAAGCGCGAGGAGGACAAGACCAAGTTCGAGAACCTGTGCAAGGTGATGAAGTCGGTGCTGGAGAGCAAGGTGGAGAAGGTGGTGGTGTCGAACCGACTGGTAGACTCGCCCTGCTGTATCGTCACGTCGCAGTACGGTTGGTCGGCCAACATGGAGCGCATCATGAAGGCGCAGGCTCTGCGTGACTCGTCTTCCATGGGCTACATGGCGGGCAAGAAGCATATGGAGATCAATCCCGATCATGCGATCATCGAAACACTGCGTCAACGCGCGGAGGCGGACAAGAACGATAAGGCGGTAAAGGATCTGGTGATTCTGCTGTTCGAGACGGCGCTACTATCGTCGGGCTTCTCGCTGGACGAACCCGGAAACCACGCTTCCCGTATCTATCGCATGATCAAGTTGGGTCTGGGTATCGATGACGATGAGCCAATGACTACCGAAGAAAGTAGCAGTGCTGCTCCGGCCTCTGGAGATGCCCCACCGCTGGTCGATGATGCGGAAGACTTGTCGCACATGGAGGAAGTTGATTAAATTAGTAGCAGTGTGTACAAACTCTTGTTTAAGCCAGAATCTAAGTTTATTAATTAAGACTACTTCTCAAAGGCTGATGTTTTCATGTGATGCAGTTAGTTATACTAGCTGGGCTTTGATTTATGCGTTATTATCGAATTTTAACTAACTAAAACGTTTCAAAAGAGCGTTTCAAAGTAACGTCATCATGTAAAGTTAACTTTATTGCGAAGGTCCATATATTTTACCGTATGTACAGTGTGATTCATTTATGAAATAAAAATTACATGTCACACAAAAGACATTAACATTTAACTACGTCGTTGTTAGCCATATGTTGAGTTACTAAAAGAAACACTCCGATTCCAAGCTTCAGTATGGAATGTAAAAATGAAATCTGTTCTATTGTGTTGTTGTGGAAGATGATGATGAAGAATACACGATCATTTCTTACAATGACAAAAATGCAAGGTATTTATAAAACCAATCAATCAACCAACGAAATTTATTATTCAGGCTCAAATAGTAAACATATGTTTGCAAAATATGTAGTGAGATGATCATCTTCATATATCATTTGATAACTCACTATAGAGTTTTACTAGTGTAGAGGCTGCCATATTTTCTAAACACATGTTGGACAGCCCTGTATTATGATAATCTTGACAAGTTTGTTTGCAGCGGTTCATTGTATTTTGTTTGTATTAGCTAAACGTCATCAAGCCATCCAATAACAAACCGTTCCAAAAGAGGCAAAACGATTTCATTATTTGGTGTTGTTTAATATTGTTCGCGTTGGAATAATATAACAGTGAAGGATTTCTCCTTACGAGGTAATTTAAAATGGAAGGCGACCTCGAGCAAGTTGATTGGACGTCCAATAGTTTAATAGTGCAGATCGTCAATGAGTATCGAACGATGTTACAGCAACAGATAGCACTGCATCTAAAGCGCCAGCGAGATCAGATAGTGCGAATGCGACGCCGGTTCCTCTCAAAACTGGCGCACCGATTGTATCGAAATTACGCACTTTACGACCGTAGCAGGCGTCACCTGCTGACGGACGTTACGCTAATCAATACAAGACGAAACGGTTCGCGACAGAAACATCATCGCGAACTTTGCGACTTACTACCCGCCAGTTCCGAGCACGAGTTTAATGATGTGCAGGTTGAACAGTTTCGCATGAATCATGCCACGTTTCAGTTACTGTTTGGTAAGCTAGAGCCTGAGCTTAGATCAATACCCGTATTATTGTCGACAAGGATGAAAATGGCTGTCGCAATCTACGTACTTGGCTCCGGGAAGGATTATGTATCGGCAGGCACAACGTTCGGTGTTAATGCTAGCACAGTGCAGGATTGTGTGCAAATGTTTTGCCGGGCGGTAATCAAAATTTTTCGAGATAAAGTAATCAAACTACCGCTAGATAACTATAGCATCAAAAACGTTATGAATGAGTTCGTAGACTTTGTCGGAATACCACAGGTATTTGGAATCGTTGGTTGTTTGCATATTCCCATCCAACAGTCAAGCAAGGAACCGGCAAGGTATATCAACAGTAAAGGCTGGAGCTCGATCATACTTCAGACTGTAGTAGACAGTAAAGGAAGGTATGGTATTTCATTGAAGATAATTCAACCTATCGATGGTACTTATAACGGTAATGATCTTTGATAGATTTATGGATATATCTTGCCAACATCCTGGAAGCATGACAGCTGCCGATATGCTTATAAGCTCCACATTATATCAGCGAATGGAACAATGGGATGCAGTGAGTTACGATTTTAAAAGGCTTTAATATTTCTTGAGACAATAATAAGCAACATATTTTCTTTGCTGCTATTTATAGCCTTGTAAACCCGTTGGAAACAATAATGTGCCACCTGTGCTGATGGGTGACGGTCAGTTTCCCCTTTTGCCGTGGCTAATAACGCCTTATTCATCGGTTGAAAGTATGGCCTATGCAGAGCGTTCCTTCAACGTGTACGCAGCGAAAGCAAGAAGCTGTATTAGTAAAGCCTTTGACCGACTGGCCGGACGCTGGAAGGTGTTGAACCGATGCATAGAGCAAAGCATAATTTCCGAAGTGATCATTACTTGTTGTATACTGCACAATTTCGTCGAACATTTCGATTCACCGTACCGAGATGCATGGAACGAGTACCACAATGAGGAAGACGTTACACCGGAACAGCCCCACTGGGAGTGTCAGATTGTGTCCATCGACGGGGAGGAAGTGAGAAACCATCTGAGCAAATATATGCACGATCATTTTCCTGTTATCATGGCCGATGAGGACTGAACACGTTTGTAGTGTTTTAAACCGATTTGGGAAAGAAGGGCCAAAGTACTTTGGAGTGTTGATACGACATAAATAAAAATCATTTATTTATTTGACTTTTCGTTAGTTTTAGTTCTCTAGAGGTTCTTACACGAATATCTTATTTCACTATTATTTCAGGTATTTGAATTTACTCAAATGATTCGATTACCTCCACGTGCTGTACCGATTGGTTGGCCAACACATCCTTTAGGCGGGTGAAAAATGTATCCATACTTTCCTCGAGCATCGTTCTCGTCGTCTGTTGTATGCGATCGATAAATTCTTCCTCCTTGCGTACGTACAAATTGAATTCGTAATCGATCAACCGCTTCTGGCTACGGTAGAATTCGTCGCTAAGTTCCTGCTTACTCATTGCAATCGTTGCACTAAGCTTGCTGTTCCGATCGGATTTGTGCAGCTGTGCAGAACCATAACGTATCCCCGCTTTATTGGCAGACATATTTTTTGGTTCAATAGTATGTCTGCTTTTCCGACTGACCGGTTCCGTGTCTAGTTGGTGAGCAGCGTTTTCCGCTCCATTACTTAACTGTTCTGTTGAACTTTCGTTTGCAAAGACTGTCTCGTCGAGATCGGATGTGCATAAATATTCTTCGTTGGATGTTTTCTTCAACAAACGGTTCAGCAAACTGTCCATTTCTTCATAGAAGGGAAAAAGTTGCTGTTCATTTTTGCTATTGCTACGCTTCGCTTTCGTGTACAGGTTTTTCAAATTTTTCCATCGCACACCGATCTGCATGTAGTTTTTGTAGGGATACCCATTCTCTACCATCTTGTTTTCAATCTTTCGGAATATTTCCATGTTCTGTTTGTGCTTGCTGCCAAACGCACCAGAATAGTTGTTGTCCTGCATGATCTGTAGCATTTCCTTCGTTTCGTCATACTTCCAAATGTTTCGTTTATTCATTCTTTTATCAACTAAAAACAAACCACGGCGTCTGTTTTTGGTAGTAAAGCTGTAAGAAAAACTCGCAACAAGCAACTGAACAAATCACAACAAATATCGAAATAGTTTGACAGTTGTATGTAGCAGTGCTCCCAGCACGCAGCAAACGTCAAGTTAGACTGTTTTCAAATTGTACAGACACGAACAATTTTTAATCCCACCAAATTTGAATAAAATGCTAAAATAAATTTGGCAAAAATTGTGAAAGATATTTTTGAATTAAATACTGTACCATGAAACAAAACAAAACAACAAAGGAGATTAACACATACAGTTTTGTTTTTTGCTTTATTTGTACATATATATTTCTGTCAACTTACACTTTTCGGATTCGGATTGTAGGAAAACAATATTGTAGCTAAATTAAAACAAACGCTCTCATTTGCCTACGTTTACACAAAAAAAATAGTAAAAGAAAAAAATCTCGCTTCTAGTACGCTGGCATACTTCTCGTACGCACGCACCAATTCGCTATGTACAAAGTGATTTATTACAAAACGTCTTTCATTGCGCATCCGGCATTGCCTACTATTTGCGTCTCGTGGCTTACTACGTTGGCGAGGCAATGTGTGTCGTGTGCAGGTGAACGAATGATTGTAACAGGATAATGGTGACCAGCAACAAGCTTCCCACCAAGCTACTACCGCTCAATGATGCGGCCCGATTACCCCCGTTGTACGTTGCGTTGCAACACTGGGCGGCAAAATTAATGACACTCGGATAGTAATGATTCCAGAACTTAACCGCATCAAAGCTCATCGTGGTGTGGTCGCTCATGTTGAACGATCGATCGATGATCAGCACGCCCGGCTCGGTGACGGTGAATTTCTCCCATCGGATGTACACTCCAACCTGCGTCGGATTAGTGAACTTGGCAAAGTTCGCCCACAGTGTCATCACTATGTCAGCCACCCGTTTGTCCGCGCTATCCCACTGCATTTGATCGGCGAGCGCCAACCAGTACGGCAGTCCCCACAGGAAGATCAGCTCGAAATTGTGCGGAACACCGACCCACTCGGGCACGTCCTTAAGGGCAGCCGCCGTCCGCGGTTTGATGTCGAAGCGATACACGAACGTTTCCGCCTGTTGGCTCATGTGCATTGCCAGCTCGATCGTCGGTGCGACGTACTTGCGCTCGGTCGCAAACTCGATGTACTTCCGGCGTAGCGCGACAGGATCGGTGGTCGGAGGGTACGGTTTGTACTGATATTGGACCGCTTCCATCACGATGTCCATGTTGCCACCGCACAACGTTTCGTTAAAGTCCATTTCGGCCAGATCTCCCATTACGACGTCGCCCAGAAGAGTTTCGAACATTTCCGCGCCCAGTCCATGCTCGAGCATGTCACCCATCGTCAACTCCAAAACCTCCTCCATGTCGGTGTGACCAATCAATAGTGGCACCCGGCGCAGTTTGCCCTGATGTACCAGCATGTTCGGGTGGTCCGAGATGAAGGGTGTGGTCGTGTTGCTCAGCCCCCGGTCGATGACCGGGCCCCAGTCGATAGGAGGTGAGTTCTCGGCCAGGATCTGCGCATCGACTCGGCGCAAACAATCCATCAGCTTTGTGGTCGGCCGACGGAAGCACCCGAAGGCGGTCGCCAGCTCGTCCAAAGAAGATGCATATTGCTTGGCGCTGCGGACGCTCGAGTCGAGCAGCAGACTGCCGGACATCAGGATGGCCTTGTGGAACATGTCGTCCGTCCAGTCGCCGGACATGAGGTGTAACCCCACGCAGACGGCACCTGTTCCGTGGCCCATGATCGTGACCGAACCTTCGTTCCCGTTGAACAGCCGGATATTGCGCTTGATCCAGAGCAGCGCGGCCGACTGGTCCATCAGACCGAAATTACCCGGGGCCTCCCCGTCCATGCTGGTGAAGAACCCGAAGATGCCCAACCGGTAGGCCACCGTCACGACGATGATCTTCTGCTTGAACACCATCTGGAAGGGATTTAACGTGAAGGGCGTGTCGCCATCAAAGTCACCCGTGGGAAAGGTTACTAGCACCGAGTAGCCGTCCGTTGGCATGGTTGCTGCAAGATGGCAGGAGAAATAAAAATATTGGAAAAACGTATGGAAAAAACTATTAGTATTACAGTAGGTTTCAAATTGGCCAGCAGTAGAAGTTATACTAATCTTAAGTTTTAACTGTTTTGAATCAAATGCATCAATTCAATACACTACATTTCGGTTACGGAAGATCATCTTATGGTGCTTATTATCAGCGCAGAGTATCGTCAATCCTCTACAAAAACAAACCTGTTTGTTGATGGTGCTCGACTCATTTAGCAAAGACAATGATTTAGGTAGACCATACAGAAAAATGTCTGTAACTACTCTTTGTTAGATATTTATTTAATTTGCATTGGATTACCAGCAAATGTACCTCGCTAGAATGTTCTTCTGTGTGTCCCCAAAATTTACAAGTACCGCATAGGATCACGAGGCGATCGATCTTGCTGGGATTCTGTAAAACTTTCTTACAAACGAGGATGCTCAGTAACAAGATGAAGTACGATCATAGCGGAGCAAGTTCGTGGACATCTAAGAAGCTAGAAATCTAGAATTTCTATTGTCTCATTCAAAGATGAATTCCCAAAATTAAAGCTCCTGTGTGGGACACTATTACCTTCAGACCATACGAGCATTTGGTTTAGTTTATGGAAATATACCCAAAGTTTAAGCAAAACAATTTATGTAGTTCTTCTTTTTGGTTGGTTTAACGTCCTCTGAGGTCATGCCGGCCATTTCTGGCTTCTCTTCTCTCTCTTCTTGTCTTTAACGACCTTACAGGTCACGCCGACCATTTTTGGCTCACTAGACTTATTTTTACCACGTAGCCGGATAGTCAGTCCTTGCTACAGGGAATGGTCCGTCCGTATGGGATTTAATACCCGTTCCTGTCGCGTGGCAATTTATTTAGTTACAATCACTTTAAATCCAAGAAGAATAAAACTTTTTGTCTTTTTTTTCTTTTTTACTCGGTTTGAACGGCCTGGCCGTATCAAGACTTATTTTACTACGTGGTAAATTAATACGAGGATAGTCAGTCCATGCTACGGTGGGACAGTCCGGATGGGATTTGAACCCGGTCCTGCCGTGTGGACGGGCGCCGTTATCACATACACCACCACCCCACTTTTTGTCATTTTAAAGCATTAAAAATGTTCGTTCTATATGTCTTCAATAAAGTTTTCTCTATAGGTACAAAATGTATCCGATACAAGGAGGAGAAGAGACTCTGATCGTAGAGAAACATAAAGACGTAGAATATTTTAGTGCTTGAGTACCTCTTTAGTGATATTTTATTTACAGTGATTTTGATGTAATCGTTTGTTGCCAAATTTAAATCGTAATGGTAACCTCATTAACTGGATTTAATTTGATTCCCCTTCATACATGCTTGTTTATTGAACTACATGAAATATGTAGAGTAGAAATAGTTTTAAGATACTTTGCATTGTTTGTTACGTATCTCGGCCTTGAATTAATGTTTACCGAACGTATGGTGGTCGGGATGATTCTTTATTTGCATCTACTGAACTCAATTCGTTTCATTCACTTATCAATTATCCACTTTGTCATCGAACGGTCTTTTGATCGGTTGATTAATCGGGAAACCATCGTCGGCAGCGTCCCTCTGCTAAACATTACTCCGTAAAACCCAAACAATCCGCCACACCAATGAATGGTACTAATTTGTTCCACTTTTCTGCGGCCTCACCGCTATAGCCACGTGATATAAATTATGTATCCCCGGCGCAGCGTATACCGTTCTACCGCAAACCGTAACAAAAAAAGAAGCAAACGAACGAACTAACGCTTCCAACAAACGTCGTTCGTGAGTTTGCAAAATCATGCTACGAAACCGTGTACTAAGGGATATTGCGGCTCGGCAAATACTAACCTAGTGCCCGACTAGTGCCCGACGTCAGTTCGTTGAACTTCGGTACTGGCGGAAATCGAGCGGCTCCTGGCTCTGGTGCTGGTAATTTTTAAGAAGGGACAGCAATCCCCCAACACTGGCCTGTGTTGGTGATTCGTGCTGTAACCGATGCCGTCACGCTTCGCTACACAGCGCGGTACGGGCCCCAAAAAGGACTTGCTAGATTCCGTAGGCATAGGTTCCTTATCAGCACGGGCCGATCTTGAAATATTGATGTCGGGTTTACTTTTGACACCTACGTCTGGATGTAGCTAGCAGTTAACTGTACGCAAAGGAAAACATTTAAGACACCTATCATGGGCTGCAAATATTATTGCTTTCTTAAGTATTTAGTTCAAAAAATTCCTGCAAATGCAGGCATTTCGCCCATCAGTAACGTGATGAAGCTTGATTAAATTCATGCCACCGAGAGGAAGGGTGGCCTCGGGTGTTGTAAATTAAAAACCCATTAACTACTGCGGACATACTGCGAAAATGGGGAACAACTTGCGACGGAAACTTACCAGAGTGACCGAGTGTGTGCTCTGACACTCTTCTGGTCGAAGGAATTTGTCGTCCAAGTAAATATTTGACAGGCGCATTCGTTTCGTTCTTCCTCAACCTGCTAGACCCCCCCCCCCCAGGCCTTTACCGTGGGTGTCCACAATTTTGGAACAATTTCCGTAACAGGCAGTAATTATATGCTACCGAGAGCTGGGAGTTCACGGGCGCAATACGCTAGTGGGAGCGAATTTAAAATCCAAACTATTGCACTTTGTCTCGCTAGGGCACTTTAAGTTCCACGTGAAAGGAATTTGGGAATTTGATGTTTGCGTGAGGACTTAGTAAATTGTGCTAGCGAGTGTGGTACTACTGCTTGATATACTGTGAGATATTTGAGGTATGTGCCAGAAGGCACTATTTTGATGACGGGTTTAGGGCTGAAGGTAATATAACATTTTATTGACTCGATTGGTGAGATACATGCGATAGGTCAGATATTTTTCCTTTATACGTAGGTTCTTCTACTCTTAGCAGAGGCTCCCTCTAATGTCTCTAATCTAAACCAACACTAAACAGAGCAACAGTTCATTGCTTTGCGACACAATGTACAATATTACACTGTTTAAATTCTCCGATACTTTAGATCAATTTTAGCATTTGTTAGATATTTTCTCGCAAAACAATTGTTTTGTTCTATTTGCCATTCTTGTGTCACTACAAAAAGGAAAACCCAAGTCAAACAAGCACCTGTAAAGATAAGGCGCGATACCTTCTGGCGTACACGTGCTACTATGTTCCCCCATTAGGTCATCAAGGAACCACGATGCGAAACAAAATCATCTCAGACACTGTCCCTGCGTGAACTTACAAAGGCTCTACATCGGTTTATGGGGTCATCGGGGTGAGTAGTAGGATGGAATAAAAAAAAAACACTCCCCCCAATTTCACTTGAGTACCATCGAAACCTTCGCACCAGTGTGCACAAAGCTGTAACGACCTGAGAGGAACAATTAACTCAGTCACGCGATTAAACAACAGGACTAGCGCCAGGACGCAAAAAAAGTCTCTGAGTAAAAACCCACATTTTCCCATACGTACCATATAATGGTTGTATTGGTTGGTGGTGGTAGCGCCAACGTGGACGCTTGATACAGAATGCTCACATGCCCTGGAGCGTAGAGAGACAAAATAGCAAATTGCACCTTATCAGAGATTACAATTAACTGTCATTTCATAGTCAATTAGTAGCTTCATCGATGATTGAGCGTATGTGGTAAATGGTAGGCAAATTTGTTGAAGGCGTCCAGTAAGTGAGTGATGGTGAATCGAGTTAAAGTTAATGGCATTTCTGTCGTTGTAGCTGGTATTGCCATTTTGGCATGCAAAAGAACATTCCATGATTAAGATTAATGTGGCTAAAGTATCCATGTTCTTGATACTACAAAAGCTTTGGCCAGCCACCAGGCTTGATGATAGTTATCATTGGATTAAATTACACATAAATAGATTAAAAACCAAATTCAGCATTTGAGGTGCATGTCAAGATTTGAACTCAGATCACACGCGTTGTTAAACCGTTCAGTCAATAAACTAAACACTGTGATCAAATGTACGTCCTGGGATTAATGCTTGTTTATAAAATAACGTATACAGAATAATGAAAGATTTTTGGTGTTGCTAGGCCGTTCTTAAAAAAAAAAGAAAAATAAAAGATTTCAATGACTTCATCTATTGGAGGCAAGAAAAATGTTGAGTGACATGTACTTAAAAACACTTCCATGCAAAATATTTTTTTGTGATTTTGAAGATTTTAAGAATTAGAAACTAACTCATGCTCATGAAAACGCATGCTGACCACACAACATTATTTTTTTCGGACAAATAAGCAAAATTATTGTGTTGTATGGAGATTATGTTAGTTATATACAAGCCGATAAAAGAGTAGTTGAGCGATATCAAAATGCATCAGCCGTGATGGTTTGCGCAGCTATATCGGCAAATGGAAAATGGCAAATGGAATTCAACAAGGAGTTATCAAATATCATTTAAACCTTCACGTTAAAATGTTTTGTGGAAAAGACAGCATTTGCTTTCAACAGGATTCAGTTCCAGTTCGTAAAGCTTGAATCGTTCAGGAGTTTAATAAGGAGAATTTGCCTTGTTTCACTAGTTCATCTGAATGGCTTCCATCATCTCCAAGGATTTGAACCTGTTGGATTCCAGTATCTTGCGATATATGCTAAGAAAGTTAGACTACGTTAAGCAATTGAGTTTGGACGCGTTCAAGAAACGTTTGTTGTAGGTTTGGGTCGAAATGGCGAATGAGCTTGTGCGTGCCGCTAACAATGCAATTGAAAAGTGTCTGCAGGTCTCCAAACAATTAAGGAATCGGTGTTAAATAATCGTCGATTGACGATTAGAGACCTCGCCGATAAAAATGGAATATCGAAAGGATCAGTAAATATACTTTTGAAGGATGCTTTGGGCCTGAAACTCCTGAAATCTCGACCCAAAATCGTTGAATTTTTTGAAGAAAGCTGTTGCGTTGAAGTGTGTAAAACCATGCTATCTGACCATGCTATTGGCAAGACGAAATGCATGATCACTGGAGACGAGACTTTTATTTATGTTTACGTGTTAACAAGTAATATTATATGAACGTAATGGGTCGATTGCGCAGTGCTATCCGCCAAAAGAGGCCGGAATTGTGGAAAAACAACTCTTGGTTTTTGCACCACGATTCTCCTGATTTGGCACAATGCGACTTTTGGCTGTTCAACAAGTTTAAAAGACCGCTTCTGGAACACTGTTTTGATATGATCAAACATATCCAAACCGCAGCGAGGAACGAACTTAAAGCCATCCCTGAAGAAGATTATAATAACTGCTTCGAAGATTGGAAAATTCGTTGGCAGAGGCGCACTGCATCACGTGGGGATTACTTTTTTTGTTTCTTAACAACGGCTAGGCCGTATCAAGACTTATTTTACCACGTAGCAGGATAGTCAGTCTTTGCTCCAGGGGACGGTCATGATGAGATTTGATATCCGGTACGGTAATGTTACCTTATTTCTTTGGACACGGTAATGCATCGGCATTTGGATAAAACTGCTTGAATCAGTTCACCACATATTGAGCCGGTACACTCTGGGACAACTTTACAGGACCAATGTTCATCCATCGCTTCATGATATCGAATCTTTAAGAAACAGAAGACCTAACTCATAAGTTTTGTACTAAAACATCTATTCAAAATTAATCAGAATAATTACCTGGCCATGATAAACTGATTGTGAAGTGAACGCCGTAGATTATGCAAACCATCTGAAGAAAATTCAACGAACATTTTATGCATTTGAATTTTATGGACACCATTAATCTTATAAGAAATAAGCTTTTTCTTTGTGTTTGTGAAATTGTTTTCAAAATGTCATATTCTACGATGAAATTAGTTCTAGTATTTCCCTTCTTCTTTTTGGTTACGATATTAAATTCAAAAAAGAATAGTTTAATGGAGATACTTTCAAACAAAAATGAGCTAACATCAATTCTACTAGTACATAAAAAATTATCCTTCTTTCTTACAGTTTCATTATACTATTGAATTATTACTTTTTTAAGCTGGTATAACATGGACCAAACGTTTTCTATGAAGTATTGTATAACAAAACTAGGATGTATGGTTGTAATTTTAATGAATATAATGCATTAGTAGAGGGTGTTAAATTGGCTTAAATTCTTCATATTCCTCCACTGCCATCACCAAATCGTCCATGTATGTGGCCCCATTTATAACAGACGGCTTATGTTTTTCGTGTGCCATTAAACGTTGTAATCCTGCCGATTTGCATATCGATTTCGGGGAAAATTGTATGCTCCCGATCCCTGCAAACGCTCCTTCATAGTGACGCCACGTTAAACGACACAGCGTGGCCCGTAGGGTTCCCTCGGGGGTAATCTTTTCTTTTTTATAGGTGCAGCCAACAAGGGGTTGCACTACCGGAAACTGATGTGATTCATCCGTTTGAAGGACGAACAAATAGCTGGTGTGAGCTGGCAACGATCACGTGTAGCCCGCAGAAAAGGGAGTACAAATGGAACGAGTCTTCTCTCTGTGTACTACCCTTCGATTACTCCAGTAGCACATATAAATTTGAAGGTCTAATAGGACCTCATAAATGTCAGAATGAACCATCGTGACGCTTCGTTCTGCGAAGGTTACTGCTGAAATATTTCGCTACCGGGGACCACTGCAAGCATGATGTTTTTTTTTGTGGCGAAATGTTCGAAAGACATAGAAATTGTTTTGCGAAGTAATTTTATTGTGTACATATATGCATATGCAGACCCTTCCTTCCGGTACGTCATATTTAAATTTCTTTCCAAACAACCTTGAAAGTGCGCCATGGACACACAATTTGTTAGGAGAAAGTTAAGAAGCTCTAGCTGTCAAAAAACATTCTTTATTTATGATAGTCCTGATCAAAACAAAAAAGGGTAGAATTGTGGGAATATCGATCGAAATTTGATTATTTAGCTGTTGTTCGTTTCCCAAACCGAAAAACACAAAAATGTTTAAAGTTGTTCTTTCACGCACAAACAATTAGCTTCGCTAAATATCCGCTTTCTGACAAATGCGGGGCCGTTCGGAGTTGTAAAGAAATTAAAACTTTCACCAAACCGCAACCGATTACAATCAATTACAAGGCGTTCGGCGGAACCCTTACGCACGATGTACAGTTCAGCCCCGGGTTTGCTCACTTGGCAGCTCAATTATTGGAAACTCAAAACCCTCCACAATTCCTCAACAGCCGGTTACCTTACCCGGTTGGGTTAAGAAATCGAAGTGGCGCATTAGAGGGTCCTCGATAAAGATTCAATTATGGCGTTAAAGGTGCGTGTTTCCAATGGGGCTGAAACTAAGGTGCAATTGGGAAGAAGCTATATTCCCCCTTGAGTAGTTTGGAGGTTACAGTGTGAAGTTAAAGTTTACAGCCAGCAACAATGGCCTGACCTTCAAATCGAAAGTTCGATCCAATCAAATGGGTCCTGCCGCGATAGAAGAAACCCAAGCGCAAGGTAACGTACTCCGGATGTGTTATTTACTTTAGTATTTAAGCAGTTTTAAGATCTCACTAACTTCTATCGAGTAATTGCAGCCATTCGTGTCGTAAATCAGACGATCTTATTACCATTTTTACGATCATTACATTCCCAGGCGATTGGGAAATCACTTACAGGACGAAGCCGCAAGGGTCCCCGTCTTGACCTCTAAATCTTGCCTCATTGTTCGTACAAATCACCGCAGAAAAAGAAAATGGTGAAACGTGTTACCATTTTGTGTGCTTTTTTGTTGTCATGCATGAATCAACTTCAGGCCTCTGCAACGTCTCCATTTCGTTAAGACCACCCAGACGACAACCGATGTAAGCTTTGACCCATGGTGAGTTCAGGGTCAGCTCTGTGGTTATGTAAGGTTTAGCAGAAAAAAATAAAGTATATAATTGAACAGTCTGATTGATGTAAGGATCGACTGATGTGATTACTTATGCCACTGCGCCGCAGATCTACCCATTTGGCCGAAACAAAAGGTTCAATGTCAAAGGTTCTTTACATTCCCTTTCATCGCAAGTTTCTTCGTTCTTCGGTAAAGTATGAATTAATCAACGGATTGCATAATTCCTCTAATCCACTAGGATTTTATTGCGCTGAAATGATTTAATTCATACTTAAATATAATAGAAAACCTGGTTTAATACTAAAAATGTATTGTATGAAAAATAATTTTTCATAAAACATTTCTTTTGAAAATCAGATGCAAGTGAAAACAGTTAAAGTTTGCCAATTTCAAATCCTTTTTTTTCTAGCTCCTTCTAATATTTTATCTTTTAACAAATTTTTATGTAAACTACGTATAGCTTTTACAATTTGTTATATTACTTTAATAATTCATCAACAGTTACCGAAGTATTAGTATTATGATATTAAAAAATAGAAATATTTTAAAAAACTTTTAATTATGTTAATCTGAATATAGTTGGGGGAAAAAAGGGGGAACAAATAATTGTAATTCAACCTAGAATTGACTAAAAAAAGGTTTTATTTATTTTATAACATTAGTCTGTTTCTTTTTCTAGACTAAATGCAATAAAATGAAAAAAAACAAGAAATAAAAAGCATTGGATTAGTATTCATGAAATGAATTCCTAAGCAAACTTATTTCCCTTTAGAAACACATACAAACACATATACCTTATTTTGGTATGCAAACAGTGGGAAAATTCGAACCCCTACAAAGAATATATCGCACAATGCAGTAAAGAAAAACAATCCCTTCCACATGGAAATCGATTACCTGTTCCATCATTCCCTAGCAACGTGTTCGAACCACCGACACTCCTTTTCCCTTTTATCCTCGCTTTCCACCTTTTCTGAACACGTGTGCAATGAATGTGTTTGAATTTTCCAATCCAGCAAAAGCAAAAAAACAATTCGCCTATACAATTTTTGCCACTGTGTTCGTGAAAAACAGCTTGTGCAAACACGAAGCAAAGACAGTTTTGACAGTTAAATAGAATAGTGCGCGCGAACAAAACTTTTTGCATTACGGTACCTATGTTTATGAATGTTTCTTCTGTTTCGTCTCGTCGATTCGATTCGAAATGTAGGTTAAAATTGAAGTTGTATTGTGTATTGCATTTGGAAACGGTATTTGTTTTTATTGGAACGGGATTTCTAACCCAGACTCTTTTGTTTCAATTTGGCAAAAACACAGAGGTTTAAAGGGGTGATTTCCTTAAAAAAACGTAACTAACTGCATTCATAATGTGCGGTTAGTTAATGTATCGTAGGAAAATTAATACTCATCGCAAGAGTCACACGAAGGCAAAGTATGCACGGAAGCATGAAATTAGTAAAACCTCTAATTTCCCATTTATATACTTAACCTATTTGAGGTTTACGTGTGACCTAATTGTGTGAAGTAGTTTAAGTGTTCCATATTCCTCCATACGTTTTTTTAAAGGAACATTTGAAAGGTGGGTTGAACATTGTAGAAATAATTGCCCGTTCGTCCATTAGGCTTGCTTGAAGGCCTAACATTTCTATTCTCACTCAATAAGCTTTTTTTCAATATGTTTGTATGATGAAATATCTCAACTTGTGATAAAAAACTACCCCATAGTAGCAAACGGCAGGGAAGCTTATTATTAAATTATGCCTTATCTTCTTAAATTGATGCTTAACCATTCGCTCGATGGATTATAATTACAATGATTATACTTGAGAAGCTACAACGGTTGGAGGATATTCAATCCTAAGCTCTTATCTATAGACAAAAGAAGAATTTATGTTCGTGCACCTTCGAACCTTCTTTTGGTGTTCGTTTCAAGAATGTTTATTTTGTTGATGATTAGCATTATGTTGATATATTTCCTCGATAACAAAGGTGTAGATAGCCGCTGACCAACGCGATGTTAGCGAGCGCTAAAGTTTCTCCATTGCTTTGCGTTTGATTCTTACAAGATACAATAGCTATGGTGGTATTAAATAATGTTACATAACCAGTAAAAACATCGTGAAATAATCAATTGAATGTTTTATATATTATACTCGATTGCAAAAAATGTGAAATTGATATAAATATAAATAAATCATTTGTTCGCTAATGATGGAGGCGCCTGGTATATTTCGACCAAAAGAAAAGGGAATTTTATTTTGTTTGTATTTTAACTATTTTTGTTTTATTTGGATATTACTAGCAACCTCGATCATTATAATGAAATTTATTGCACAAAAGCATTTTTTCAGAGCTTTTTCTCAACCAACGTGAAACAAATATGCTTTACCATAATTTTGATGCATTTCATTTTATGGTTCTCTGCCCAAACGTTAGTCACCAGCAGCTCAAAACCAATAAACGGTAAACGAACCAACGGTTTTCGCATTTTTATTCCTACCTTTTGCAACACAGGAAAGGGAGCACAGGAAATGTCACCAAAGCACAAGGATCAAAATATGTTTTTCACTAAAAAGTGCACTCAAGAGCACGCTGCTGCTGGCAAGCAAGAAAGCAATGCAAATGAAGCATTGGTTTTGCCACTAGCAGGCATACCGTGATGGTCTACTGCCATAGTTCGTCAACAGTAAAGCATTTGGTTTTGCCTTAAACACTGGTGTACAAGCCACAAACTCAAGAAATGCTACTTCGGGCTGGCAGGAAGTCAATGGCCATAAAATGAAAATTTGACTCCGTTCAAGGAAAACCCGGCGTGGCTGGTACCTTGGCTACTTGGCACACTCTCTTACGATGGTTTTTATTTCCATTCCACAGGGTCCGACGGTTGTCAACGGTGGTTTTGTGTTGTGTCGCGAAGGCGGTGGGATTTATGATTTCCCTGCTGGTCCCATGGCATGTGGCCGTTTTCCCGCTCGATTCATTTCCTTACAAAAATTGTTCTGTACACTCAGAGACGCTAAGAGACGCCTCGTACGAAGCCATGAGTTCAATGTTCAATGTTCAAAGTGTGTCACTCTATCCACCCTGAGCTATGTTTTGTGTTTTTTGGGGAGCAAAATATGGACGCCAGCAATAACTCAAACAACTTTAACATATATTTTTCGCTTAAATCCCAATCCAAAAGTATGCACTTTGGACTGAAGTAAAGTTTACTAATTTGTGCAACTATGTGAAGTGATCTTCATAGCAGATTACAGACGAATATTTACTTTGAGCACGCGAATATTACGCCTCTGTGTCAACAACTCTTCCAATGTCTTGTGTCGAAAACTATAACTCTCAACCTTCTTGTAACAGGGTCGATACCATTGACTGGTGTGTCAAAAAGTTCAAGGAACTTTAGCTGACCGAACACATTCACAAAAGTTGGCTTCATTTGAATGAAACTCTGTTACGTGGGTTTGTCACTTTCACATCGCGATACCACAGCCATACTTACAATCCGGTATGTAGATATTCAGGAACAAGCAATCCTCATCGTACTGCTTCTCGTCACCACCTCCATCACCTCCACCGTCGTCACCCGATCGGATCAGCTCCATAAACAGCTGGTTGTGCCGCCGATGGGTATCGCGCGGCATGTGCCAACAGTGTGGTGCCATACTGGTGGCATTTTTCGTCCCTTCCCAGCTGGGCAGATTGTCCACTACCGGTGGTGTGAAGCGCTTTTCGTTGACCGGTGCCTGAGCGTACGGGATGCCCAGATATGCAATGACTCGCTGCGTCCGGAACATCTTCATGTACATGCCCATCACCGTGCCCTGGTCGGGGATGGTCACGGTAGGTGGATCACGGCCCAGTCCCCCACGGCACAGCAGACTCAGCAGCAGTGCCAGCCGGGTGAAGGTTCGGCTCGGAACACTCGACACTGTAACCATGGCGAAATTTCACTTTCTCCTTGCCGTTAGCACACACAAGCACCGCACTAATTCTGCCTGCCTCAACGATACTCGATCGCGTAGGGTAGGCTGGGTGGTGGGGTTCCGCGCTTCCGAACACGCCGAAACTTAAAACTAACAATAACAACAACGAAACAAAAAAACTTAACACCGAAACTGGAACTGGGACGTCACTGAGGTTTTGGAAATTCCGAATCTAGACCACGTGCAGGACCACACCAGACCCAAGGCCCGCACCACTACCAAACAAAACCGGGAACAGGTTCAACAACCAAACAAACAAACGGCCACGGCTAACGACGAATAACGACGGGCAGGAAAACCAAATCGCACCACTATATTCTACCCAGTTGACTGCCGTTTGATAGGGTCGATCGTCGTACGTATCGGATTGGAATTACCAAAAACTTCCAAATTGGTTGTAAAATAGTGTCGCGTATTTGCTGGAATTCACCACAATCGATCTTTCGTACACCGTTGATCGAACACTGCCGCCGCAATTTTTGTCGAAGTCCTTACGACCTGCACAGGGCTTTACGACATGCACAGAACGGCCAAGATGTTGTTTCGTTCGTGGCTGCCGCTTGAATGAACGTTCGTACGGCAAAACCGTTAGGGTTTTGGTGAACCTTTCTGGTTCTAAAATTCCGTCGTTTTGTTTTAGAAGCAGGATGGAATAGTTTCGGTTCCTTCCCTTTCAGACCATTCCGCGTAAGGGTCTCACGCGATAGAAGTTGTACGAGGTGAAAGTAAATGGGGACACAAACGAGTGTAGCTTTGTACAACTACAATCACAGCCATGCTTGGATGGAGTATTGTAGTTGTGTGAATGGCTATAAGGAATTGGGTGAACTATGCGTGAGTAGATTTTCTAGTCCTTGGTAGTTCTAGATGGGAAGGGGAGGAATATTATTATTGGGTTGTACAAAAAAACGCATAGAATTTTAGTGAATGTAAAACGAATTAAAATTTAACTTAAATATTATTCGTTCATTTTGTTAATATTTTTTTATGGTAGCTTAGGTATGAAACTATGGATTTCTATATTAGGAAAAAAAGACCAAATAGTGCTTTTCAAAGAATATAAATTGTAAGTAACGCATATTTATCATCAATTTATGCATGAATTATGGATGAATGAATAACTTATGCAACATACGATTGATTCTATAAAAAGATAATTTTAAGTGAGAACTTATTTAAACTATTAGCAAAAATGTTGAAATGGCTAGATTTTCCAGTACAAACACTTAATTCAAATCCCTTCATCTTAAAATAATTCATTCGTATTTGTTTCTAGAAGTCTTTTTGCTGTTATGTTGTTCTCCTAGCCAATGAAATTTTTAGATTACTTCTTTAGTTCAACTTTTTTAATGTAAACAAATTATCGTGTAACTTTTTTATAAATTTATCTATTAATCAAAAACATTAAATTTGTTGGCTACCATTTTTTTTTGTTTTTTTTTTGCTCGATTATAACGGTCTGGCCGCAACCATCACATATTTTCATTGAAGAAAAATTAAAGTAAGAAAATTATCGTCAAGCCACTATTTAAGTAATATCTTCCGATATAAACCTTGGCAATCGAAGTCAGTTTATCAGCACTTCATTCGTAGTACTCCCGCGAGCACTCGGTACTATATGTGAGATTTCTATCAAAACCTCTTCCATTGTGTTCGTGCAAGCAGCTTGCTTTCTTTGACGCCAATCAAGCTGCAAAAGGGTCCTCTGTTTTCCTCTGACGAGTGATTACTCAACGCGGGTGTTAGTGTGTGCACGCGGAGTTGGCGAGACGGGTAAGATGTTTGTATTGGTGGTTATATGCAAATCTGGTTTCGACTCTCTTATTGCCTTCCTTATGGTAACCCCCTCCCGCGTCTCCTGGGCACGTTTAAAACAAAGAAAACCGAACGGTCACATTTTAATGCACGCGCCTTCGCTTCGATTACTTAGGGCGTCCCCCTTCGGTAAGGCTGGCGTCGAAAGCTAAGGGTCTCCTTCGTCCTCGAATGAGGCCACCCGAAGGATCGCAAACCTTCGGGTATTCGGTTTGCGCTCGGCGTAGAACATTTTCTTTATCTGCGTAGGTGTTTGCTAACAGGAACGGAACAACTAACTCGCCAACAACTTGGGACACGGCGGGAAAATTCACCGGCTTTTCCACAGGAAATCGTGCTCCGGACCGGTGGTAGAATAATTGCTCCAAAATGGAAGCGAAACCGTGAACCTTTCGCGAAGGTTTGACCCGTTCCGGTAGAAGCTGGGTGTGTGTGTGGACGGGCGTACTAAAATTTAGCACGAACGTGCACATTTACTTTGGCACAACACCTTAAACAACGACATATGTGTATGGGTAATGTTTTTGTTTGAGTTTTACTTGATTACCATTTCGTTTCCTTCACCGCGTAGGGACAGCTCAACAAAGGACAATGATTGCGGCCGACGTTAGCGAGCGTTTCTTTAAGTTTTAAGCGGACCCCATTCGGACAACACGGTGGACCATCGGTTCCACCCATTTCCACGCCCTTATTCCATAAAGAAAACGGGGAAAAACGTGTATGAGCCACCCGGCTGTATGAGGTCATTGTTCTAATTGTGACCGTTGGTCCGTTGGCGGGGTACGGCACACGCTTTCGAGTGGCCCAAAAGAGGAAAATGAAAAGCAGTAATGTGACTCCCTGCAGAGAAATACAGAGGGAAAGCACGAGCCAACAACATAATCGCGATGCGTGATGAGGTGTGTTTTTTGATGGTTTAATTAATTCACCTTTCCCCGGGATTGTGTACGGTTGATGTTAGTTTTAATATAGGTGAAAGATTTGTTTCATTACTGTTGATAGTTTTACTACAAAAAAAAAGAAAAAAAAACCATAATCCAATTCTTTTAACACGACAAGAAAAGATAATTCTACATGCTGTTCGTTGTTTGTGTGCATCCGATAAGAAAATGTTCGTGATGTAATTATTGTAATGTAATTTTGAAAAAAAAAGCATTTCGTAATGCTTTTTCAAAGTATAACATAAAGCTCTTCATTTCTGATCTCATTCATATCTTGACTAAATAAATAAAGAGACTTTTTTTGGGAACTCATCATTTCATGCGTGCTTTCGATGAATTAAGCGTGTACACTGGGTGCGTCATACTTTCACACCTGGTTTGGTTAACGGACACTCCCATAGATTTGTCCTAAATAGTTTGAAATTACAGAAAAATAAGATACACCCTACCATTAGCTTTGTATCAAACTGTTGGTTCTATGTCACGTAAAATTAGGAATATAAATGAAGAATACGATTTTTTTAACAATTTGTTGTACATTAGGGATGTTTATACGATTTTGAAAATTAGCCTTCTTCGTCAAGACAGAAAATTTATCATCCGTGCTTGAAATTCACTATATTATTCTTTATTACTTAGTTACTTTATTCTACGAAGAACTTATATACTAATGTTTTGACCGATCATAATCAATCGATGTTACACAAATTATTATTATTTTACGATTTCTTGATTTAAAACAATTCGATTTCTATTAACCGTTCTCGGATAGCAGTAACTGGCTTCGTGGTACTTTCTATCGCTAATATCTTGTTTGTTTTCATGATAAAGTAAGTTAAATTGTTCCCAATTATTTGGCATCCAGGACAAGACTAAGCCAAAAACAACAACATACAGATTAGGACGGTTCAACCTTTCCTATCTGCCTCTCTTTTTGGGGCTATGATGCTATCCCGAAAATTTCAATTTTTTCGGTTTCTTACGGGCAAATTGGACGAAGACAACAAAACAGATATCATAAGGAAAAGAAGGACATAGAATCACAATAGGGGAGAGAGCCCGAAAAAGTTATTACAGGAGAATATCGTTGCCTAGCGCAAAGCGGTAAATGAGCCCCATTAATATGTGGTAACTACAACTAGAACGATTTTAAGGTTTCAAACTCCAAGCAGGACTATAAAAGATTATCCACATAGTGGAATCCTACTAGGCAGCCACAAACTTTCGACATTGCTGGATTATTAAGCTGAAGATGTCCATCCAGAGAAGAATGATTTCACAGCACTAAAGAATACACAAAAACAATCCACAGAGATCCAACCACACCAAAGCCGCAGGGACACTTGCGAGAGATTGAGTATAGGAATCGCCCGAGTTCATCCGATTCCCACATGTTCTGGTATCCGGAAAGGAAAAATTGCTGAGGAGTACGAAGGAACCGATGGGTCGATCGTAAAAAGCGCCTTAACTGAGACCTGTTTTGGGTGGTATGTCTGCCTTACCATTAATGGGAATTTCACACCCAAATTAACGAAATTCGGACACCTTGTTGAACAGTGGGCCTAGCAACTCTACAATCTTTATTATAGAAATGTCTTGAGTTTTCAGTGCTTCGAACAGCCGTTGTCCGTCCGTTGTCTGGAAAAATGAGGTACTGGTCAAGGCTCTCGGTGGTATTAACAGCGGTGCGTAAGAAATTGCGGCTAGCTCAGGAGTACATTGCACATTGCATGCCTGCCTCAGTGATTAAAACCAGTGTTGAAGTTGATCGATCCTTCAGTGTAGTATTGGATCATTTTGTTTATATTGTCGTACTTATTCACAAAAATGCCCGGCAGACCCATAGAGTGAAGATCTGCAGGTGTAATCTTGACTCCCGCAACGAGGAATCTCTGCTGACAATGGAACTGTAGCCCTCAGAAAGGGCAGCACGATTTATTGTTGTGGGGCGCTAGGATGGACGTTTAGTTCAACAAAATCAGTATATATGTTAATAATTTTCATGTTAAAATTGGTCTATCTTCTTCTTCTTCTTCTTTTCTGGCCTGCTCATGGTCGAGCACGTCGCGTAGACATGGCCTGGTCGCCAATCCGTTTCCAGGAAACTCGGTCCAGTGCTGCAGTCCTCCATCCACGGCTGCATCCGATCTCCGACAGGTTTGACTCCACCTGATCCAGCCAGCGAGCTCGCTGTGCTCCTCTCCGCCTCGTGCCGAACGGATCGCTGACGAGCACCTTCCTGGTGGGGCATGAGTCCGGCATCCTCATCACGTGCCCCAGCCATCGTATCCTTCCGGCTTTGACCACCGTCAGGATATCTGCACCGCCAAACAGCTCAGCTAGCTCGTGGTTCATTCTCCTTCTCCACACGCCCTGCTCGCACACACCGCCAAAGATAGTCCTTAGCACCCGCCGTTCGAAAATAGCGAGTGCATTGGCATCCTCCGTTAGCAGAGTCCAGGACTCGAACCCGTAGAGGACTACCGGACGTATCAGTGTGCGATATATCGTGCATTTCGTGTGTTGCTGGAGCCTTCTGGATCGCAGGAGTTTGTGGAGCCCGTAGTAGGCACGATTTCCCTGAACAATGCGCCTTCGGATTTCGCTGCTCATGTTGTTGTCCGAAGTTGCGATCGTACCAAGGTAGCAGAACTCCTCTACCACCTCGAGATCGTCGCCGTCAACTTATACTCTGCTCCCGAGTCGGGCTCTATCACGGTCAGAGCCTCCGGCAAGCAGGTACTTTGTCTTCGTCGCATTGATCCTCAATCCAATTCTGTCGGCCTCGCGTTTCAGTCGGGTGTACGCGTCGCACACCGCCGCAGATGTCCGTCCGATGATGTCGATATCATCCGCGAAGCCGAGAAATTGGAGAGAACGGGTGAAAATCGTGCCCCGGATGTCGAAGCCCGCGCTTCTCATGACACCTTCCAGAGCGATGTTAAACAGCAAACAGGAGAGTCCGTCCCCTTGCCTCAGACCCCGGTGAGATTCGAACGATTCCGACAGCATGTTCGATACTCTCACCTTGCACTGCACCCCATCCATCGTGGCCTTCAACAGCCGTACCAGCTTCCCAGGGAATCCGTTCTGCTGCATGGTGTTCCATAGTTCGGTCCGATCTATGGTATCGTAGGCCGCCTTAAAGTCAATGAACAGGTGGTGCGTGGGGATCTGATGCTCTCGGCACTTCTGGAGGATCTGCCGTAGAGTAAAGATTTGGTCGGTGGTCGATTTGCCTCCAACAAATCCAGCTTGGTAGCTTCCGACGAAATCTGTGGCAAGGGGCGCAAGTCTGCAGAAGAGTATTCGGGACAGGATCTTGTAGGCAGCATTCAGGACTGCGATGGCTCGGAAGTTAGCACAGTCCAGTCTGTCGCCCTTTTTGTACACTGGGTGTATGACACCCAGCTTCCACTCGTCCGGTAGTTCTTCCTGGTCCCAAATTCTTACGATCAGCCGATGCATAAGCGCGGCAAGCCTCTCCGGGCCCATCTTGAACAACTCTGCCACCAGCCCATCGCTGCCAGCTGACTTGTTACGTTTCAGCTGTTTGATGGCACTGATGACTTCGTCCAAGGATGGCGGGGGCACTTCGTCATCCTGCTGGCTGTCGCAATACTGCTCTCCTCTGCTTCCTGCAGAGGTCTCTCCTGCATCTGCTCCGTTCAGGTGCCTGTCGAAGTAGCACTTCCACCTGTCGATCACCTCTCGCTCGTCCGACAGGATATCTCCCTCCTCGTTGCGGCACATAGCGGTTATGGGAGTAAAACCGTCTCGTGCCGCATTCAGCATCCTGTAGAACTTACGAGTTTCCCCCGACTGGGATAGCTGCTGCATCAGTTGCTCATCCGACTCTTCGAAGCTGCGCTTCTTGTCCTGGAAGAGTCGGGTCTGCTGCCTTCTCAGTCGTCTGTAGTCTTCCACGTTCTGCCTGGTCTCGCGCTGGAGCATGCGAGTACGCGCTGCGTTCTTCTCGGATAGTGCTCGCCTGCACTCATCATCAAACCATTCCTTCCTCCGGTTACGTGTTACGCGGCCAATAGTTCGATCGGCCGTGCTGCTGATGGCTTGTTCCATCGTACGCCAATGGTCATTGAGGGACATCGCCTCGAAGGTGGTGTCCTCCGGCAACGCTTCCCCTAGCGTGGTCGCGAAGTCCCTCGCCACATCAGCTTGCCGCAACCGTTTTATGTCGAGCCTTGGGGTGGGCTGATAGCGCAGCTATTGGCTGCGCACAGTTTCTGGCGTAACTTAACCATAACCAGGAAATGGTCTGAGTCGACGTTTGCTCCCCTGTACGTACGTACGTCGATAATATCCGAGAAGTGCCTTCCATCGATGAGAACGTGGTCAATCTGGGAATATGTCTGCTGTGGTGATCTCCAGGTGTAGCTGAAGCGTGGTGCGTGCTGGAAGAAGGTGCTGCGAATGGTCATGTGCTTGGAGGAGGCGAAGTTTATTAGGCGAAGCCCATTGTCGTTTGTCAGCTGGTGGGCGCTGAAACTACCTATCATGGGTTTGTATGCCTCCTCCCGTCCGACCTGAGCGTTAAAGTCTCCGATGACGATCTTGACGTCGTGTTGTGGGCAGCGGTCGTACTCCCTCTCCAGCTGCGTATAAAATAGCTCCTTATCGTCATCGGTGCTTCCAAGGTGCGGACTATGTACGTTAATAATGCTCAGGTTGAAGAACTTTCCACGAACCCTCAACCTGCACATCCGTTCGTTGATCGGCCACCAACCGATTATCCTCTTTCGCATCGCACCTATGACCAGGAACGCTGTACCGAGTTCATGCTTTTCACCACCGCTCTGGTAGATCATGCAATCACTGCGGTAGGGGCGCTCCATAACTCCTTTCCAGCGCACCTCCTGAAGTGCTACTATACCGAAGCCGCGGGCCCTCACCTCGTCCGAAAGAATGCGGGTACTTCCGGGTGCTGTGAGGGATCTGCAGTTCCATGTCCCGAGTTTCCAATCGTTGTCCTTGTTTCGGTGCGTGTGTCTGTATCTGTTAGTCCGATTCGAAATTTCTTGTTTACCTTTCGTTGCCTTTATATTGGGGGTGGCTTGCAAGGCCTCTCCTCCAACCCCCTGTCTCGTCGGAGGGCCTACGCATCCTAGCTGTTTAAAGTCCCGTAGGGTGCCAGGACAGAAGGGACATCCAGCTGCCCCTAACATGGAGAACAGACGCTGGCTGTCCCCCTCCGCTCAATTTAGCCATATACCCCATCTTCCCAAGGGGTTCGGGTTTCCCCGTATACCCAAGCTCAGATATTTGGAGAGATATGTTACCATTCTGTACGACGGGGACGTATTGAGTCGGAGTAGGGTGTGGAGTGCCTATATTATCCTTCTAGAGGCTTCGGATCCATACCCATATCAGTGCGGTATCGCTACATACACTGACAACAGAACTAATTGGTCTTGAAATTGAAATTGAAATTGGTCTATCGAAGTGCTATAAAATATTCTATGATCAAGGTATTTGATACGGAAGAATCGATTAAAAGGCAACACGACAGCATTGCTCCAGTCATCACATCTACGGACATGTTGTCTGTTGATTTCATGCTCCCTATTGCGAATGTAAGAGCACGGTACTGGATTCTTTCTAGTTTAACTATCTCCGTGTTGGATGGCCAATTGATACGCATACTTCCGGATACGGATAAAACCGTAGTCTTATACAATCGCAGGACAACTTCTAATTCTTCGATCCATTCAATACATAATTGAGTTTGTTGTAAACACATTTAGTTTATCTTTCAAATGTGTTAAATTATCATTTTTCTGTATTAAAAACAAGTGCAACGGCCATTTCAAACGAGATGGTCCGCGCGCATGCTCGCATATCCTTGCTGGCCTAGCTGACAGACATCAATCTCGTCCTCGAATGAACATACTCGTGGGCTGGTGTTCATGATTCCGTCAATATTAACTTTTCCTTTCCTGCAATATCTTCCGCTGTCCTCGAAATTCATACGCAACTCAAATGTAAATCTCGCACCACTTGCACTCTGCGGTGTACGGAAACCTTGTTCGGTAGGGTAAGGCTGTCGAAAAAGCCACAAACGGTCAGTGTATTAAGCTCAACAGTTCGTACAGGGATAAAAGCACTCCTCGCACGACAGACAAACGAAGGCATGAAAGGTAAAAAAATCCTTTGCCTACTGATGGAAGTTGCACTCGGTGACGATGGTCGGTCGTGTTGATGTAGTCGTTTCGACTGTTAAGTGTTCTTGTGTTGTGTCTGCCTCCTGTCTTGCCTCAGTGCACAAGGAATTAATGCATCGCTAGTGGAATTGTGATTAGTGACGAATTGCGTACGCACTACAGCCTGTTTGCCTTCCAGCGGAAACTCTTTTAATGAGCTGTAACGCACAAGAGTTGCCTATCTTGATGTAGCGAACGTAACAAAGCGCAAGAAAAGCTGTCACCTCTACCGTCCTTCCTGATAGCATCCGTACATGGTGACGGGCATTTGTCAGGTGGCGAGAGCAACAAGCATACATTCGGGCGCATTTGTGCTGTTACCGTAACGCAGTAGCAGCAGCAGCAGCAGTGTTAATTAGTAATAGGTAGCCGCGAATGTGGGCAGTACTTCGCGACACGGCAGTCGGTTTGCTTGCCGAAATACACTCACTGCAGAATGAGGCCAAAATGTCAATTATAATAGCAATCGTCTTCATGGGCTTGCTCGAGTTAGGTAAGTGTGCAATGATGAACCTACTTCCACCTGCTGTATGTTTAGGGGCAAGTAGTTACGAAAAACGAAAAACCCTGCGGCACTGTTCAACCATTTGCACAATCGTCAGCGAATGTTTCTCACGCGTTTTGCTGCGTTGTGCGTGTGTCTTTGTACAGAGGAAAAAAAATCATTATTCTTTAATTGTTTTCCCTTTCGCTCACACTCTCTCACATCACAGGACGATCGCAGTACCTAACGAACACTGTACATAAGACATCAGCTGCAACGGAGAAGATTAATGATCTTTGGTGCTACTCCTGCAATGCCACCGACGATGGTGAGGCTTGTATCGAGCTGTCGTCCGGAAATAATGCATCCTACGTTAAAAAGTGTAATCCGGAGGAATTTATCTGCATGGTAAGTGGGCGAAACAAGCAAAGAAAAAAAAATCATACACACACACAGACATAACGTATCACACTTTGTCATACGGTCTCCATGGTACACAGCGTCTACTATGACAGCTGTAGTGATAAGTGTCGCGATGAATGCAAGACGAAGATAGCAAGAACTTCGCTCCAGGAATTGAATATGCCCTTTTTGGCGGGGGGGGGGGGGGGGCAGAGAAGGGAATACCAGAGGTGAATGGTGGCGGGATGCTCAAATGTAGGACAATGAGTAGCCTCGTGCAGTATGACACAGATATTGAAGGCAACAAGCAAAACAAAGTCCGAAGAGCGGAGAGTTTTGTGTGATTTTTGACAAACGGTATCATATAACATAGTGATAGTAAACATTAGGGATAGAAACGATATTATCCCTTTACTGTGCGATTTAAATCTATATCAGAGCAAAAGATGAACTTTTGTTTCAAATTTATTTTTAGCGCATTCTTTACAAGATTCGAAGGAAAGTTGACGAGGAGTGGGCATATAGTGGAAAACAAAATAATCACCAAAAATAGATGAAGCGAAGAATGGTCATGTTGCCGAATAAAGTAAACATTATTTACTGTCCACTCAGTACATACGGTGCAATTGTAGAGCCATGCAGGAAGCTATCATTCGATATTCCTGCTCGCTCGTTGTGGGATGTCATCAATTTCATACGCTACACATTTATCGCGTGGAATCGATAGGAGAAACGAGAAGGAAATACAAAATGCCTAAACTTAGCGGAGGCGAGTTCGTTTATTGCCGGAAGTGTCATATTTCAGGGACATTTAATTGACAAATGTTTGAGCATCAGCCAAACAGCAGCTGGATTTAGCAAGTGACGTCAATGATGTTTAGAGCCGAATATGCTGGTGTGGCCTTAATTAAATCGCGATTAAATTTAGGTATATGGTAGCTCAGTCCCTACCCTTCGCTATGAGTAAGTAGAAATGATTCATATCAGTGTAATTAAATATCGTGTTTGTATAATGGACGCTTTTCGAGGTGCTTTAGCGGAGCTTTAGACACATGACAAAATTGTGACTTACAATACTATTTTTTCACACCAAATTAAATTTCTTCTATTGATTAACATTCATTTTGGATGTAAATATTTTTTGGGACATTATTAGCGAAAAATAAAATTTTCAAACATCTCTTCCCTGTTTCGTTGCAGGTTAAACAATTTTCCTACACGACCAGCACGGAAAATTCGACCTCCACGCCAAAGCTGTGGTCGCTCGAGCGACGTTGCATCAGTAGCTGTGAAGCGGGTTGCATTATCATAGGCGAACGCACGAAGCTGTACGCCTGCACAAGTTGCTGTGAGAAGTCGCTCTGCAACACCGGCAAAGCGCACTCGACCAATCCGATAGAACACTTTCGGCGCACCTCAACCACTCTGGCACTAGGCATGCTAGTGTTCCTTAGCGTAGCAAAACCCGCTTTGACAGTGATGCTCTAGTTTTCGTACTTTTAGAACGTTGTACTTAAAGTATTTTAGATTCTTATCGCAGCACAACACCTAACCTACCATTCACAACTTCAGACACTTTTTCAGTTCCATAACGATCTGTGTCCGAGCAGGTCACCTACAAAAGCTCGATCGTAATGGTGGCCAAACAGATACCGAGACCAATGCTTCTAGGGACCCCACAATAGAATCCGTTAGGGACATGGTTGATCTCTCCTTGCCAGTGGATTAAAACGTATGGGCTTAAGTTTGCATTTTGGAACGAATCAGAGAGTGATCAGAGCGATGGATATTGGTAAAGAAAAGATGTAAAAATGCAAAAATGATCATTAAGATCAAAGTGAAATTAAATTATGAACTATCTTAATAAAAATCATTCGGTCTGCTTCATTTCTCTGTTCCCTTTAGCACGTAAAAAAAGCTTAACAAAAACAAAAAAAAAACTTCACATTTTTCATCTTTCACGATCCATTCAATTGCATGTCGTTCGTTCCATTTAGATAGAATTTGAAAAAAAACTAACCAAAAACGAAAACGAAGCGTTTACTCTTGACTCAGTTTCAAATTATTATCTCAGCGCACGGACGCGAAACAAATTTGTTTCGATTGTAGTAGACACTTAAGGAACGCACAACTTTAATTGAAATTTAAGCAAATACTTGTTCTCAAATACGCTCCGACAGAAGAAGCAAAAAAACATGCCGGACAAAGGAAGAAAAAGGTGTGCAGATAACTTAAAAGCCCACAATAACCCGAGTTTCGATGCAGTACACTTACAACTACGGAGCAGTACAATAGAAGTAAATTGAATAGAAATAATAAGTAAATCATCGAAAACGAATGCAACTACTAACTAGAAGTAGGTAAAAATTTGTGCAAAATACTTCCGATCTGCCGTTTTAATTTTTAGAACAATTAAGCCAAATGGGGACACATTGAAACCCCAAACAGAGCCAAACATTCACGTTAGTGCACAAAAAAACTCGCACTAGCGTAACAAAATGGATCGATAGAAGCAAACTGTGTGCAGTTTATAAAAGATTTTAAATGTACATTTGTATTGAGTTTCTTTTCTTGTTTGTCGAAATATTTCAAACAAAATCGTGCACCACAGTTTGTCGTTCGAACAATTTAACGCAAGCTTATATTTGTAGGTTTTTGGACATTTGCAATAGTTCGTAGTAGGAATCGTCTCCCAGTACCGGATACACACATATACAGACATACACCTCAACAGATGCCAACAAAGAGTGGTCCAGTGTGGACAGCCAAATAAAATTAATAGTATAAATTAGTACGTACAATTGTACCCGGGGATAGCAGTAAACGTGACACTTGCGGATACACGCTGGGGGATGGCATGAAAATTTCATTTGTACTTTTTTCGTCTTGCCGTTAAACGTAAGAAACAGGTTTTTCAACAAAACACATACATTTGATGCAATAAAAATTTTAACGACGCTAGAATGAAACTTGTTTCACGTGGAATTCTATTTCTGTTTCTCTACTGGTTATTATTTCTTTGAAATTACAGATACATTGCAGATAATCGTGTTAGAGACATAAGAGACTAAATCATTGAGTCTACAGAGTAAGTTCCGAGCGTTACATTAAGGCCTGAAATGTGAGATCACGTTTCAAATTTATTGGTTAGATCTCTGTTAGATCTCTGGGGGCGGCCCGGTAGTGCATGCGATAAACGGCGCCCGTCCACACGGCAGGACCAGGTTCAAATCCCATCTGGACCCCCGTAGCAAGGACTGATTATCCGGCTAAGTGGTAAACCCAGCTAATTCGTTTCATGCGAACATTGGAAGAAAAACAGCCAGTTCATTTTTAAAAAGGCTTGGTCACATATTTCTGCTACGGACAAAAAATTTGCCCACATCCGCTATATGGTCAAGACAGAAGCGCTATTCGACTACCACCTCGATACGTACCTCGATCGTGTAGATCGTAGAAGAAAGCTTGTAATGAAATACGCTTTTTTCCCCGAGGAAATCGCAATTGGTATGTTTCATTCTTATGCTCAAACCGACGAGAATTTTATTTTAATTATAAATTATATCCTTGGGGCGGCCCGGTGGTGTATATGATAAACGGCGCCGGCCCACACGGCAGGACAGGGGTTCAAATCCCATCCGGACCATCTCCCCGTAGCTTGGGCTGACTATCCTTTTACGTGGTAAAATAAGTCTTGATACGGCCAGGTCGTTCTAACCGAACAGAAAAATAAATAAATTATATCCTTATTGGTCTTAGGATGGAATTTATAATTTGCCAGAAAATTGGGAATATAATGTAATGTCTGATGGACAATCTTTTCAATAAAAACAGATAACAGGTTTTCGCAATAACTACCCGAAATAGGAATCAAATCCCATCCGGACCTTCCCCCCGTAGCAAGGACTGACTATTCGACTTCGTGATAAAACAAATCTATTAAGCCAGAAATGGCCGGTGTGATCTTAGAGTTCGTTAATCCAATAAGGAGGAAGACCCACATTTTTGAAAAAAGGGCTGAAATCTTACTTTACAGATATTTTAATTAACGATAATACACAGTAGCGGAGGGTGGGGGGCCGCCTAAGGCCCCGTCGCTTTAAAGGACCCATAAGACGACATCACTTACGTCATACGTAACGGAGCCCGAGCCGAAATGCACTAACCCCCCCCACCTTTCTTTAAAATCCCTTTAAAACCCTGATCGAACGTTTGCCAAAGAAACTTATGGACAGCCGGGGCCCCAAGATTACGACAATACGATTTTTTTACTCTGCCATCCAGGTTCGGCGGTGGTTTGGTGCACAAAGGCGGTGACGAGGAATTTGTAGACCCTCTCACTTAATCCTACAGAACAGCCAGGGGCCCCTTTATACCAAGAACAAACGTTTTCCAAGGAATGATATGGACAGCCGTGGCCCCAGCATTATCAATGGGTTGGTTTTCCCTAAAAACCATATGCACAGGTTTGCTAGTGTGTTTTGGCTAACGGTATTTCCCGTATTGACGATTTAGTTGTGTAATTTTATTTATTAAAGCGTAAAGTGAATGATAAGTAAGTAAAAAGCAAGATAAATGTGTGAATAATTAAAAAATGCTGTTTAGTTATTTTCGGCTCGGTGGTAGGTACATATCGAATCGGCGTCTTACACGGAAGGACCGGGTATTATATTAAATCCCAATCGCCAAGGAAAGCCAGAAATGCATCCTGAAGTAGCAGAAAAGAAGAAGAAGAGCAACAAAAGAAGAAGAAAAATTGCTTTGGTTGGGAATATCATTTGGATTAAGAATGGCAATAATTTAGGAATTTTCAATTGATCAACGATTTTCTCTAATAATACACACGAGTCAAGATTGAAGTCTCAAAATGTTTGGTAGAAAACTTTAATTACAAAACGCATGTTTATGGGCAAAGCTGGGTTTGCCTGGTAAGCTAGTTCTTTATAAGACTTAAATTTATAATGTCATTTCTCTCTGATGATTCAAATCATACATAACATAACAAACCATACATTACGATGACCTTGGTGATGCTTGCATGGAAAGCAAATCAATTATTAAAAGTCCTACTCCAGTTCTCTAGCGACGCTTGCTTAATGACGTCAAAATTTGTTCCATTTTCGCTACCGGACGCATGAGTAAAATATTAAGCATGTATATTATCACCCTCCCGGACAGTAAACAAGTAAACCGCACTACCAACCGCGCTATTACATGAACGTGTCGAATTCGAATCTCGAAGGCCGCGACGTGCGATATGACAAAAAAAAACACACACAAACAATGGATGCGTTGCGGTGATGATGAGTTATTCACTAACGTGACCATCGACCGCAGAAACGTGTCTGGTAACCTCTCTGGAAATGATCGTACTTTTCTTACGAAGGTGCAGCATGGAGGGAAGTTCAATTGAGGCCATCGTCGCACGCGGGCATAACGTTTTATCCGGGCATCCAAAGAAGTTTGTCTCTCCCATGCGATCGATTCGGCAGCGAGGTTGGTAATGGTCGGGATTTCCAGCGTCACAGAATTTCTTAAACCGATTCAGCAGAATGACCGGCAAACCTTGGGGGTATGGCCCCAATGAACATGGCACACACGCGCGTAACATTTCGATTTCGTGGAACACTCGAAATAGCACCTCGGAGTGGCGCACTTTTGTGCCAACGAATTTAAAGAAAGGGAACTTCATCGAACATCAAGCCTACTGGGGGGTGAGTGAGTTTATGAATGAACCACAACCAGATCCGTGTTATGCAATCGGGCCCCGTGCCGGCCTCTCAAGGGGTACGAAAGATTTTTGCCGGGAAAACCCACGCTAGCAAGAAAGCTTCTTACAAATCAAAACAATTCAACACGCGAATGCCGGCCGGGGTCGAACATGAGACATGAACCGAACAGTGGCTGCTGTAATCGACAAAACAGTGGAAAACCCCATCTATTGCTTTAGTGCTGGTAATGACGGCAGCATAACGCTACTGCTGCACTACATATGTGCGAGCTGGAAAACGGGGGTGTGCATTGCACCGAAACGTCCAGTTCAAATGCGTTCGATCATTTGGCCTCGATTCCGTTTGTATCCGGTTCGTATGAATGTTTTTTTATGACAATATAGTAATTATAACATTTGAAATGTTAACAGACGATTTGTATTGTTGTAGGAAGCTATTTAATTTACAATATATTTACACAAAAAAGACAGTAATCGAAAAGCCAGTCGAACGGTATCGAAAGTAAATCTTTAATGAACAACATTTAATTTCACTTTCTTGCAAACGCAAACAGCTATAAAACCGAACCAATGTTCAGTTCCATGACGTAGAAGATAAAAATATCCAGCCGGCAGCAACCATGACGTACACGATGATCGAAGCAGAGAAAAGAAAACGATAACATCTGCGTATTACCGACCGCAACCATCAGAGAGACAGCCATCCATCTATCCAGACACGCAAATATAAACCTTCTCAGGGCCGGTGGGCAATGGTTTGGCCTTATTACTGTGTCATAAATTGCATAACACGTTTCCCTGTGGCTTGAATCCTTTCTGTCGTGCTGACGTTTAGTTCAGGCTCGCGGGACACATTCGAACCTCGACAGACAGCGGTTCATATCGGAGATACACCTACTCATTCTGGAGCCTAGCATAGAAGCACATAGTATGGTTAATGACAATTATGCTGTGATATTGCATGACTGCAAGCAAAACATAGCCACATCCGGGAGTCAAGGTAACGGACCACCCAGAAGGGTAATTGCATAAAGTTTACGAAGCTTTTATTCTACGACGTCCCAACCAGAACCAGGAATAATAATAATTCAGGAAAATTGATTGTATTGTTATCTTTCTTCTACGAGCCTAAATTAAACATAACTGATTTTACGAAATTATACAAAAATTGCCAATGTTCATTGGTTTATAATTGTTTCATAAACTATAACAATAATATAATTAGCAACACTAAACTTATTTCACATCTCTCGTCCTTAAAGTGAGTAATTTTGTTGACATATTAAAGAACATTTATTGTATCGCGGATTTTTGTAATTTAAAAAAAGATCACTCAATCCGTTTAAAACATGAATATCTACAATATGTTGAATTTTATTTGAATTGAATGAACAAAAAACCGAACTACTCTGTAGGTCAGTTTATGCAGTTTCCGTCTTGATCAAACCGACAAAAGATTTCAACGCCCGGTAAAGCGCGAAACCCCAATTTGTTGAAGTCATCCGTTTCGGAAATGGCTCACTTTTCGCTTGCCTCTCGCCGTACGATGACTCATCCCTCCCTGTTTGCTTGTGTGATCATGTAATCCTCAAGCTTAACGTTCACGCGGTCAACTTTTGTCGATTCCAAGCACAACGAAATGTAGCGTAATATTCCACCCATGCCCTGTCTCTCTTAAACTTCACACATTCGGCTTCGCCATAACCGTGTGTTGTCTGTGTGTTAGTGGTGGAGCATGATGTCAATAAACCCTACTCAATTAAAGGATCATACCCTATTTGTGGGGATGAAATAAAGAAGCGATCGAACACGATCGAACGCATCTCGCGCGATGGTAGTGAAAGAGAAAGTACGCTACAGTGTTCGATCTGACATTCACAGCTGTAAGATCCCGGTGATGGGTTCCGTGCTAACGATGGATAAGATTTTTAACTCATCCAAAAGGGTCAAAGACACACACCGTCTCAGCTTGTCATGTGTGTTTGCGTGTATGTGCGTTTCCATGGCTAAGATGCAATGGCTGGGCAGTGCGGTCGTTCCTGCAGAAGTTTTCCGCTCGTCGCATCCCGCTGAAAAGGTAATGTCAAACCCCAAAGTCTGCTTTCTTCGGTTACGGTAATTTTTCGTTTTTTTTTTGTTCATAGCTTTTTGGTTTCGGTTGCGGATCTTGTAACCGGGTCTCGTATGGTGCACTTGGTGCAGTCCGAGTGGGACAACCGTTGAGGTGTGCGAGCGAGCAGACAAATCGTAGGAGTAGAGGAAGGTAAACAAACGTACCGCCGCTATGGAGGGATTCGTCTCAAGGGAGACCAGCCCTGGCCGGGCGGTGGGGTTCTATAAAACAATCCGGTTGGCGTTGGCCGAAGTCAGTTCGAGTTGTGAAGTTTGGCCGGAATGGTAGATCCCATTCGGCAGTGAAAGCATACAGCGAAGTGAAGCGCACACGTTGCAATAATTTGGAACGAAAATTTGCCAGCTTTCGAGCGTGATCGAGTGAACGACGCAATCGAATGATCACCGAGAGTGAGAGTTGGAGTGTATCTGAGGACGAGTGAACAAAAACAAAAAAAAAAACACGGTAGACGAGTGAATAAAGTAACGAATCGTGTGGTAATAATTTGCTGTTTAATACGCTGCACCGTAACGAACCGTTAAGACGACGGTTAGTTGGAACCTAGTGGAAACAATAATTACGGATAAAAAAAGAGGTTAGTGACAAGCAAAATAAATGATCCAGTGAGTAGATTCGTTTAGGTGACTTAAGGTGTTTCTTCTACGATCCATCCCAAGAGCCATTTTTCTTACGAATAAACAGACCTCATTCAACAAGCCAATCAAGCCGTGAGGGTATTTAAGGGTTTCAAAAAGGTATAACAAATAACGGTAATACTGTAGAAGGAGATTATACGAAACGATGGGATTAATGATGATCGTTTGCCGTAGAAATGCTTTTTTCAACTGAGCACACAACCGAAAGCGAAAATATTCTTGTCTAGAGATGATCACGCCAAGGGAACGGTAGAAAAGGAAAATGAAAGTTTTATTGTCGATTCTTTATTTGCTGTCGTAAGGTGCTATGAACTTTGAAGAATTTTAATACTAATATCATTTTAATTGACCAGCTTGGGTATGAATGGAAAATTATGAAAGTAGTTTAAAAAATGTTCACTAGTACAAAAGTTCTAGAAAATGTTTTATATGTTACAATTACTCGAGAAACTGATACATATGCTCTGATCGTCTTAAATAATCGATCAAACGCATTTTAAAAATAACTAAAACAAGTTCACAATTTTTTAAATGTAAATTATTTTCAAGATGAATAGAACGGCGTTGGTTTGTTTGTAACACATAAATATAATATATTTCTTTATTTTTGTGCACTATTTGCACACGTGCATTAATACATTGCATAACATCAACGGGTGATCTAATAAAATTAAAATCCTAAAAACTTTGGCACGATCGCTATATTAATCAACCGGGCGCACTTTCATATCTCTTCGAGAAAGTTTTATGAACTCCTCTTTATGGCTTGTGCAAGATTCCCGGTGAGCTCATTGTATGTAAATCGGTGTTCCGAACCGTAGCATCACAACAGACTTTCATCATACGCGGTTCTGTGCTGCGCTTTCGGAAGTGTACAATAAAAAGAAACAAATACTCACTCACCTACGAGGGATTGCGACAAACAAAACGGAGTCATTTCATCTTTCACGTAACTTCATCAACACTCACGACAAGTGTGAAGAGAAGTTTATACCTTTTTTTTGTTTCTCCCGATTGTTAAGGCAAGAAGGAAAGCGTTACTGCGAAGACACAGTGCCAATGTTTTCCGTTTTCTGTCCAGGCATCTAGTATATTTCGTAATTATTTTGGCACACCGTCTAGACGGTGGACAAAACCGCCCACACGCACGTGTGATGGCAGAAGTTGTACAACATGACCAAAACTGCACACACACACACAAGCTCCAAACTATCCGTAGCCGGATGGATAAACAAACCGTTCAATTTCACTTTCCATATTCACGCCTTAAAACTGAGAGCAAAAATCCCGCGCAAATAAAGACGACGATAAACCTTCGCACCGTTAAACGCACGGGACCAGGGGACCAGAAAGCCATTGAAAGGTGACCAAGACGTTGGCGTTGAAGTCATAGAAATACACAGAAAGCAAGCGTAAAAGGGGGGAAACGAGCACAAACCGGCAGTGTAACAGGCAGTCAAATTTGCGCGATCATCTGGTCGGGGACGGTGTGCGTTGGTTGCGAATTATGCAACGCCTTGCACACCCGAATGTGACACACGGTGGACGGTACGGTGGATACACCATGTGTACACCACACGGGAGGACACGACCTCATTTCTTGTGACGACCACAACCACGATGCAAGAACTACCTTCCTTAACGGGGCATTCCTTAACTCGGAAGATAATCATCCGGACGTTTGTTTTTGTCGTCATTTTCGACAAACAAACCGAACAGGCGGTAAATGGTCACGATCATTGTGATCATCTATTCCTGTTACATTTTGGTGTTTCCGGAACCGGCATGCATATAAGCGAAAAGAAAATTATGCTTTTTTTGTTTTTCGCAGAGACATAATTTCATTCATAACTCAAACAAGCATTTATATTTCTGTTTTCCATTCCATCGTAAATGTAAACAAGCAATCTTTTCATACAAAAGATAATACAATTGGCCATCGCTGCAAGAAAAAACACGCTGGCAAAGTCTTGTGCCGGTTTTGCGAAAGTAAAAGTCTTTCGTTGCACACTTTAACGATTCTTCCTGTTCGTACATGATCACCGGCGCTTACTTGTTCACCCTTCCTCTTGCGCATGTTGCCCAAATCTGTGAATCACTGACATTTTTTCTTATGTATCTGCAACGGTAAACGATTCATTATATATGGTTCACATCTTCACACTCCCGCAGCTGCGGTTAAAAAGCGAGTAGAGAAGTGAACCATTTTCGAGGCCACCTACCCGGTGTGGCGTGAGATGGATTTCGTAAGCCAAGCGCATCGAAACGGGGGGTGTGCTTGCAGTGAAGAAAAGGTTATTGTTTAATGTTGTCCCTATACCACAACCCCGCACACAGTGCAATCCCTAACGGAAAGCTACAAGTTGGACCGTTTTGTCGGATGTTTCTTTGTGCTCTTTTGTGTGCAAAATTCAGACCAGTTGCTTTGTTGATCTTTTGCACCAGCATTTCACCGTAGGAATTAGTGAAAGGAAGTTACATCGCTTAAGATGCATCAGGGTCAAACAGTCCACAGGGACGTAAACCTGGAACGTATTTCCGGGGTGAAACATTTAATCAGCCACGAAAGAGGCTGCAATTTATGCTTTAAAATATGCAGCTTTTTCGAAAGTTTTCAAACAATAAGCAAAGATAAACTTGTCTACATTTTCTTTGTTCATAAAATCCCCTGTACGATCGGCAATGTCAAGTTCAACAAACGTTGCCGACCGAAGAAAGCTTCTGCAAGTTGCTCCAGGTGGATCGATCGTACGCGTACCTTCATTGTTGCTCGGTCATCTTTCTTCGATCGCGTCTTTCACACATCTCTAACGCTTCCACCGAACATTGATTCAAGCGTTAATTCGACCCAACCGCACTTCCGAGCTTTGCGGTCACTTTCGACTTTACCTTTTATCATGCTGTACCGCGAACGGACCGGGTAGCCATGGATGGGCTCTCGTCCCATGGGCGCCAATAGGATAAACAAAGAAACACAGGAAGAGAAGAATGAGTTATGAGATGTGAATATTACCTCACCGGCAAAACCGTGCGCGTTGTTGAAGTGAGAAGCCGGGAATGGGGTTGTTAGATAATCGCGGTTGGAAACCACAATAACAAAGTCACCATTGAAATGGTCGACTACTTGCGTCGCGGGTGATTTCGATGGTCAGTCAGTCGGGTAATAATATCTTGCCACGGAAGTAAATGGACGGATACAGCAGTACGAATTCCATCCGGAAGCTGGTAACAGTGCGTAATTGTGTTTTTCTTTTCTTACTTTCTCCTTTCCACCACCATCACCCTTTGGCTGTATTCTGCGGTGCTAGTAGTCAACAGTACAATGAGATTGCTTAGATCCACAGCACTTTTGGTAGTGCTGTCAGCGGTTGCTGTCATTGGCGCGGACGAATGGGGCTGGCTCCCGTTAGAGGATGGACTACAGGGAGAGAACAAAGTTCGCGAGAAGCGACAGGATATTGGAGTACTACCCGCTGCCCAGCAGAACGTCACCGAGGTCGGCGATGAGGACATACTGAACTTTATACTTGATAGTGGTCGCCAAGGTCGCAGCCTCGAAGGGTTCGATGAGGTGTACAGCGATCCGTCAGTACAGGACGCGCTGCAGAATGCTGATGATGCGCAAGCACGTAACATCATCAAGGACAAGCTCTGTTCGCTGGGTTTGATGCAATGCGAAGGTGGTGAATCGATCGAAGGCAAGCGCCCATACTATCCGATCTACGCGCAGCAGCAACTACCACGTCCTCGGCCACCTGTACGCAGTCCTCCAGGTCCTCCACAACAGTACCCGCAGCGTCCTCCACTACCACCGCAGCAAGGTTTACCACCGAAACCACAGCACCAGGGACCATATGGACCACCGAAACCCATGCCTTTGCCGAACCATGCGCAGCACAAGATCGGCTACGCCGGATTTCAGCAGCGTCCACCTTTTGGTGCAGCTCCGAATTCTTTCGCTGGTCCGAACTATGCCTCAGCCTATCCTTCCAAGCCGCTGGGACCAATTTACGAAGGTGATGCTCCACCGTTTGATTTTGAACCGATCGGAGCTGGGGATAAGATTTACGAAGGTGGCCTATCGAAGCCAGGCATCGTGCTAAATGATGGACCGCTGGTTAAGCCCGTGGAGCAACACATTCACCATCACTATCATCATATCGATGGTGCGGCCGACACGAAGACGGTTGTCGTGAACAATCCCGTACCGGTTGCCGCTTCCGTTTTAAGTGGTTCGGCCGTAGTTGGAGGATCTAGCTCATCCGGATTCAATTCTGCATCCAGCAACGGTCTCTACTCTGCCGGTAGTGTTTACGGTTCTCAGGGACTATCTGGCAATGGATTTTCACCTCTGACTGCATCCGAATTTGATTACAAAGAGCTGAAGGGCGTCAACAATAACAATGGATTTGGACAGTCCGGAGTGTATGCCGCTCAATCGAAACCCGTTTTCGAGGGAACGTCGTCCTCGTTTGGTCAGGGAAGTGGTCAGAGCAGCTTGTACAACCAGGGTCCGGCTCAGTTTGGTAGCAACTCGCTGTACAGTGGCGAAACATCGGCCACCTATCAAGGTGGTAACGGTGGAGGTTTCCATTCGTCTAATCCAGCTCTCTACAAGAAAGAATTGAACGTCAAGGGACCAGCCGCTTCGAATGGTTTGGGAACTTTTGCCGAGAATAATTATAGCAAGTACAGCCAATACAGCAACGGACAGTATGCTTCTAACGGAGGACAGTTTGGTACAAATGGAGGCCAGTTTGGAGCGAATGGAGGACAGTTTGGAGCGAATGGAGGACAGTTCGGTGCGAACGGAGGACAGTTTGGCTCAAACTCTGGACAATACAGCCAGTTCGCAAACGGCAATGGTATTGAGGATTGTGTGTGTGTGCCCTACGATCAGTGCCCGGCTCAGGATGTGATCGGTCGCAAAGATGATCTGATCCTACCGCTGGATCCCCGTAATCTGAAGACTGACATTGAAGCCGCAGCTGACGAGGTAGTCATTACTGATGGAAATGGTACGATGACGGTAGTACGCGTACCAAAGAATGCTACTGCCGAACCAGAGACTAAGACTAAGAAGATTAGCAAGCGTGAGGCAGCGGAAGGCAAATCGAATGAAGCTAAAAATAAGGCCAACATTGAACCGGTAAGTTGAGTAGATGATAAGGAACTTACAGTTCTGGTACTGTTAACCAAACCAAAGCTCAAAATTCCATTATAACCCCGTTCCGTTCGGCACACATAAAACAAACCATAAAATACACACCGACCCGACAATGCCTAGTTTACAAATTAAACCCCTAATCCCTAATTTCCTAACACATCCTTTACTGACCACATACTGCCATTAAACAAAAAAATCCACCTGAAGTACCTGAAATAATGGAGAGATTTTTCCTGTTCGACAAAACTGGACCGTTGCGTTGCAGAAGCATATGAGAACGTCTACAGACCAAGGAAAATGGAAATCAAACTTGAAACTCATCTCAAACTTGATCATGACCACTGTGCCCATACTCGGAGACGACGTTAACAAACGACACAGTTTTAATTACCACTATGCACGATTTTGCATTCCGGAGGTTCTGAACATTCTGAACAGCTGGAATGATTCCGGCGAGATTTTGAGACTCATTGGAAATGGAAGAATATCACACACACACAAACTCAAAAACACATCCTCTGAACGCCTCTTTTGCACTCATAGACGCCGTGCGGCACGGGTTTTTAATGGGAAACGCTTGCGCTTGCCTATTAACCGGTCGACGGAACAGCCTATGTGTGGGCGTGCGTAAGTGTGTCTGCTTTGAATGTGCGTGTGTCTGAAAGCACACAGGAATGAGGTGGTCGCGTGATCTTGCCACAAATGCTCCTCGTATTCCTCTTACTTTCCAATATTCCTCTTTTCGATTGTATTATTTTAGCGTTTGTTGGGTGGTAGTGGTGGCGACAAGAAGGTAGTGCCCACATTTGGTGTATCGTTCGGTTTGCCGTACCCGTCCGGGTATCCGCTCAACCCTTATGGTCCCCATCCGGCTCCGAATCCGTATTTCGGATCGCTCAGTGCGAATGGTTTGAACCTGGGGCTGATAAACGTCAACCCGCTCCTGTCGCTCCAGGTGACGAAAGACGATGACGGTGAGAAGGTGCTGAAACCGTTGGTCAACCTGCATGTCACACCGACGGAGAACATTGTACATAAGATTGGTGGTCTGCTAGCGGCCAAAAAGCATAACATATATCACGTGTTTAATCAACACGAACATTATCACTCCCATCCGGGTGGATATCCTAGACCGCCGCCAATCTATCATCCCCATCACGTCCATGGTCCACCGCCACCGTTCGTTGATGGGCCAATCCTTTCCAAACCCCCACATTTCGGTCACGGTGGTCATCCGGAGCTGATCTACACCAAGCCTCCCGGTCCGATCTACAGCGGTCCGGGTCACCATTTTAATCGACCACCTCCATTTGTCGGAGGACATCCACCATTTGGGGGCCCCGTTGGTCCTAACTTTGGACCACCGATTGGGCCCGGTTTTGGACCAGGCGCTTTTGGTTCGAGGCCACCATATTTCCGTGACGCTTCGTCCGTGGTGAAAAACGGTGAACAACTCGATGAGTATGACAATGTTGAGTTAGGCCGAAGCACGAACGTTACGTTTGCTGGTGATAGCACGAATGCTTACCGTCCGGCTGGTAACTTCAAGTACCAGTCCGTTTATCCACAAAACGAACCGAACAGCATCAATGCCAACAGAGCTCAGTACGGTCGGCAGTACCAGAACTATCGAAATGAAAACGAACAATATGCGGACCAATCTAACGCTGTACGACTTCCACCCTCCGTTCCGACCCAGAATGTGCCCACACCGGCACCGGGATATTCCGATGGTAGTCCTATGATCAGCTTTCCAAGCAGTCGACGCCGGCGACGGGCCACAGACGTCAGGGTACCGGACGCACTGGAAACAGATCAGGAAATGGTGGAGACCACGCTTAAGCAGGTCGAAGAGACAGGTGAATCCTCTTCCGTACAGGAAAAATCTTTCTCTACAGAAAAGGTACGTAAAGGTGGACAAGGACGGCGTTCGACTTATTGCTTTCTACACCGCATTATCTACATGTTTTACATTTGTACACGATTAGGCGACAAAAAAACGTTTAACATATAATGGCAGCTACGGACCAACGGCGTGAAAATAGCCGATCAAAAACAATTAATGTTCCCTCTTGTATCCTATGAAATCCACAGAGACAAGCGTACTACGGCCCTCGTCCTGGTCAACAGCAGCAGCAGCAGCAGTGCAGCGGACGTCAGGTTTGTTGTCGCAGACCAGTGTACCGTAATCCAGCACATCAGAATCTGGGCAAGTGTGGTGTAAGAAATGCTCAAGGTATTAACGGACGCATCAAGAATCCGGTGTATGTCGATGGAGACAGCGAGTTCGGTGAATACCCGTGGCAGGTGGCCATCCTGAAGAAGGATCCGAAGGAATCAGTGTACGTGTGCGGTGGAACACTGATTGACAATCTGTACATCATAACGGCAGCTCATTGTGTAAAAACGTAAGTGTGAGCTTTTTAAACATTTGAGGGCGAACAGACTGATTGATGAACTTTCTTCTTTCCACTCTCAGATATAATGGGTTCGATCTTCGCGTAAGACTCGGCGAATGGGACGTTAATCATGACGTTGAGTTCTACCCCTACATTGAGCGGGACATAATCTCGGTTCAAGTGCATCCAGAGTATTATGCCGGTACGCTGGACAACGATTTGGCCATTCTGAAGATGGACCGTCCAGTGGATCTTACCAGTGCACCGCACATCGCCCCAGCGTGTTTGCCGGATAAGCATACCGACTTCTCCGGACAGCGTTGTTGGACAACCGGTTGGGGCAAGGATGCGTTTGGCGATTACGGCAAATACCAGAACATCCTGAAGGAGGTAGACGTACCGATTGTGAACCACTACCAGTGTCAGAACCAGCTACGCCAGACTCGACTCGGGTTTTCGTACAACCTGAACCAGGGCTTCCTGTGCGCCGGTGGAGAAGAGGGCAAGGATGCGTGCAAGGGTGACGGTGGTGGCCCATTGGTGTGTGAACGGAATGGTGTTTGGCAGGTGGTTGGTGTAGTGTCCTGGGGCATCGGTTGCGGACAAGCGAATGTGCCCGGTGTTTACGTGAAGGTTGCCCACTACCTTGACTGGATCAATCAGGTCCGTGGACGGTTCTAAAGGCCAGCGAACTCAGAAACCCCTATTTATTGACCCCACACAGAGTAGTTATGTAGAGTTTAGAGTACTAACAAACGAACAGTGAGCTGATCGTATGCTGAATGAGGTGCAGCACCGATTTGCTATCGATATAACCATATTTCTGTCTACTTCTTCAGCTGAAATCAGTGCTATCGGCGGTTCAGCTGGAGTTAAAGTGTACGATGCTATGTGCAGGCATTCGAAGAGTAGGAACGACTTTTTGCGAGATTTGCTGTGTATGCGTAGTATTAATGAACATCAATGTTCTCACACAATGAAAAGGATAAATTATTCTATTTATTCTGAGTTTTTGTAATTTGTATGAGTATAATTACGTACAACAGATGATGACATCCAATACGTTTTCTTCGGCACCGCAGTGCTCCATTGGTTCTCTAGTATGATCGCTTTTCTTTAAATACCAGTGAGCAAGCTTGAATATTCGTGACGTAGTTTTAGCAACCAAAAGGATATATTTGTGCCATAGATTCGTCACAATTATGTACGATAACATCTCGCAGGTGTGTTCCAAACATTTAATGTAAATACATACTTATGTGGTGGAGAATGTTAATTTAGTACTTACGTAACGAATTATTGTTCCTTGATTGGCTATGGATCACAACACTTCTTTTGTCTGCTCCCGAGAAGATCAAGAATAATCCACACGACTTCCGACCGACGATGATCACGATTCTCCACGGCACTAGATCGTCTGCTAATGTACGAGCATATCGCATAACCTCAATTTCTGTAATCATCTTGATGTTGTGTTGTACAGAACTGTCAAAAAAATTGCTTGCGAGTGATAGGAAAAGTTGTACCTACAATGATCTGACCTTTCTTTCAGCCACATGGAATATGAAGTAGAAGAAATGTAAACACGGTGTTTGCATAACGCAAAGAAAACGAGCCAGCAACGATGGCAACAATAAAGTACATCGGCCGCACAACGGATTTCCGAGGCAAAACGTTATGGGAAATCGTAGGAAACCTTAAAAACTTTGGCGTTGGACGTGTCGTCGTGAGAAGCATGTTCGAACGCTACCCAGAGCCAAGCTTCATGAAAATAGTGAAAGTCGAAGCACTACCGCATGAGGTATACACACACGGTTGACTGTAGGTTAGACTTTAGTAACACTATCCGCTTCACCCCCATTTCCGTGTTCATTTAAACAGGAACCCGCTCGAAAGGTACGTGTCACGGTGGAGAAAACTTTCCGTGGTCAAAAAAGTCCCAACTTGGTCCAGATTGAAAGTGTTTCGTACAAAGCCGATTACCGGTTGCTGTCAAAATACGAAGAAGCATCGTACTGCAAGCTGACCGACCGGCAAGAAAAGATATTCCCACGGGAAATAGATCTACCGCCACTGTTCAAAGAATTTATTGCCCGGGAGACTGGTAAACCTGCCCCGAATATTCCGATCAAGCTAAAAGTCGGCCGTGAAAGCAGATATCGCGTAGCAAACGAAGGCGAAAAGCCAACAGTTGAAGTGACGATGAGCATTGGTAAACCGGCGAGCCCTAGCTTGTATGCTAACTGTGAACTATAAGGTGTGTGCGTTAAAAATATAGTTGATAAAAAAGTATATAAGCATTTAGTGCATTTATTTGAAATGAAATCATAATCTTCGCTGATCAGTCATCTCGCCACGTGACTTCCACCTCGTCCGTACGGAACCGCTGCGTTATGCTCGAATCATTCCATGCCATTCGTGTACCGCTGCGGAACATTTCCCAACCAGCGTGCGCTATCATCACTCCATTGTCGATGCAGAATCGTTCGTCGGTAGCAAACAGCTTGGCGCCACGCTCTTCGCACATAATGCCCATCATCTCTTGCAAGCGCACATTGCATCCAACGCCCCCCACGATTAGCACTTCCATCGAACCAGTGTGAGCCATGGCACGTTCCGTCGTTTCAACCAGCATCGCGAACAGTGTTTCCTGTAGCGAAAAGCACAAATCTTCGTCGGACCATTTTTCCGGGTTCGTTTTATTTTGCAACTTTTTATGCTTCCTTTCCGGGCGGGCTTTCTGTTCGAGAAACGATAGTATACCCGAAAAGCTCATATCCATGCCCTTCACCGAGTATGGCAAAGGTACATAATTTTTGCCCTTTTTCGCCATCTGTTCTATGTTATATCCAGGGCTAGGGTCGTTCGATAGGTGAATAATGCGTGCAAACCGATCGAGACAGTTGCCGATCGCGATGTCGATCGTTTCGCCGAAGATACGGTAGCGTTTGCAGGCGTATGAAATGATCTGCGTGTTGCCGCCGCTCACATACAGTACGGTGGGATTCGCAGCCTTCGTTATAAGCCGTCCCATTTCGATATGCCCGATACAGTGATTAACACCAAGGATCGGTTTATTCCATATTTGTGCCACCGTTCTCGCAACGATGGCCACCACTATCAGTGGAGGTGCCATACCAGGTCCTTTTGTGTAGCACACGACATCTATTTCCGCGGGTGATATACCCGACACATCCAATGCACGTCTCAGAATGTCCAGCACACGGGAACGATGATGTTGTGCAGTTTCTTTGGGTAGGAAACCTAGTAGGCGATGGAGCATGAAATATTTGGTACACTTTTTTACCTTGGCGCAAACTTTCATGCCTTACCTTCACCCGGCGGAGTGATGTATGTTTCACGCTCGTTCGCCAACACTTCGCCATCTCGGACGATTCCGACGCCAATCTTATTGGCGCTACCTTCAAACCCAATTGCGATCACCATCAAGATTAAGTGGATAGCTGTTCCTTTTTGGAAGTTTTCAATGAACACTCTAGTGCAAGAAAATGCAAAATGTTTCCTGAACACATGAAAACCTCACTGACATTCGAATGTAAACAACCGGCCGCAAATGACATTGAACAAACGGCTGAGATACGTCAGTCCACACACTTTCAAAGAGTTTGTTTTTATTTCTAAACAATAAATCAAGCTATATTTTGCATCTTTAAAGCATTTCAAGCATTTTGACCGAATAATATATCATACTGTAAGGACTCAAGACTTTCAGGACGTTAAATTCTTACTACAGTTCCTCGATTTATGCATTTTTGCTTTGCATAGTCGTGTTGACTATCACACTGGTGATCGCTTTGGGCAAAGGTGTTTCCACTGGGGTATCTATATCGGGTGCATGGAAAAAATAAAGCATAAAACCAGCCGCCAGAGCAAAATGTGCCAGTTCGATTGCCAACACGATGAAGAGCGAGTACTTTGACTTTTTCACAGCCGGCATCAGTATCGTTAGTAGGGCAAATCCGGACAAAAATGCTCCAGTGATTACCAGTAGCCATTGGAACAGTGATACCTAAAAAAAGTTATGAGAAAGGTTAATATGTGTGCATTTATTCAACACATGATGCATCATCGTACCTGAATGGTCCAGAGAACAGATACCGGGATGTAGATTGCTAGTGAATAACCGTAGATGCAGACCAGTGACAACAAGCTCGGGGATCCAACAACCTCTTCCTCTTCCATATCTAATTCACTGGGACGTATACTCCACTTCAGAAATCCCCAGAGAGCACAGGGAACTAACAGGGTGTACATTATAATCGCAGTAGCAGAGTACGAAACGAGATGGAAATTGTACCGCCAGTGGTGATTGCCCGTGTTTTGTAAATAGCTCGCCATGTTGCCGGAAATGGCAATTGTGAAAATCTAAAATAGAAACAATCTGATTAGTGGAAAAGTGGAAAGCCCCGCGCAATCCAACTACTACACACTTACCAAGGTTAACACGATCCAAACGGGTCCATAGAGATCCGGATTCGTGGCAATGTTTAGCTTCAGGTAGTTGATGGGAGCGCGCTTGGGAATCATCGATGTAGCAATGCGATCCACCACAATCATAGTATCAACGTCGAAAAAGCGTTGGTAGTACTCGAAACTGAAAATTGAACCTCCCTTCGCTGAGCCACTGCCTAGTGATAATCAATGCGTTGATTCATTAGCAAAATTGCGAACAAATGTGGATTGGCCTTGCCATACCTTTAGCCGTTCCATCTTGGTCATCCTGATCGTCGATACTGGGAACTGCTCGCTGCGGTGAATTTATGTTGATTTGTGCACTTTGACTTCCACTAGCTTCATTCATTAGCGGAAACTCTTTGAACGATAACAGATCATCCACGGATGCATCCATTTTCGATGGTAAATAAAAACTGGAGTTGTTCTGTATTTGTGAATCCTGGCAGCTTTGATTACGCGTCAGTTTGACATTATCAAAAACAAAAAAAAGAACTATTTCGATGACAGCAGCATTTGTTTACTTTTTGATACAAAAATTGCTGCTTCCCACCGCATTCGTTTGCAGTTGAAACCAGGCGACGTATGATCATCAGTTGCCGGTCCTATAATAGAGGTAGCTATGCACTCTATGCTCGAATCAGCGAATTAGCGAACGAAGCACCGAAAGCTGGATTCCATAGTCATACCGTGGGATTACCTCCCAGAGAAGAAGTTTTAAATATGTTAGCTCAATAATACTCACACGCAAAAACTCTAACGAAAAACTTAAATCTCCTATTTATTGCATCCTTTTTCGCAATAATAAAAAACTTTCGTCGTTCCAAAATACGTGTTCTGTTAAAATTTTGATCTATTTTTACAATCTTATGATAACTACTAAGACACTAAGGCCAACGCATTGGCATTGCACGTAACGTATAACATTGCACCGCAGCTAACCATAGTCTATCAACTAAAAGGCACGTTGTGTTTGAGCGTGAGAAGTGAAATTTTGCGAAAACATCGCATTCGTGCGATATCCTAGACGATATCCATCGTTAGTGGAATCATTAGACAGTTGTTGAGCATTTTACTGTTTGCCAGCGCGGGCAGATTGTCCACCTTCTTGTACCGTATGTACAGTTTCAGCATCCTTATCTTCCAATTGTTGTTCTCCATCGGATCGCGCCGAAGTCCGATAAGCGTTTCAAACTCTCCCAAACACACAAACCGGTTATCCGGACCGGGTTGATTGTTGTACACGACGCCACATGAAAGCGCCAGCACGCCCGACTCCATAATCCGTCCTTGACATCCATCGAACATTATGTTCGGCACTAGCTGAAAGTTGTACTGGAACTTAAGGCTAAGGATCAGATTGATGATGTCCTGTGGGCCGCACACCTGTTCGGTGCCTTGCTGTGTTTCACTGATCTCCAGCATGACTGTGCAATTGGCATCGTTCCAGAAAGCACTTTCGTCCAGCGAGTTGCGGTTCCACTTGAGAAAGAACCACACGGTATAGTCGAGTGCAAGCAGATTCACCGGATATTGCTCGAGGCCGGGTGGTTCGGTGTCCGATTCATCGCCTGGTCCGTTGGTATTTTCACTGAAGAACACACCATTCGACGAAGCAGCCAATGCGTTATAGTTATCGATGTGGTTTTGAAGCGTTGTGCCACTAGAACAGCTGGAGTCTGCGGATGTCGATGGAAATGCGTACGAAGTGGACGACGGTCCCGGCATGTCGTTCGATGATGGTACGTAAGATGCGTCCGTGGAGCTGCCGTACTTGCGCCTCCAGAGTTGCAAGCAGTGCTCGATTATCATCGCCTTAGAACTGTCTTGTGGTAAGTTAATGTTGTAGCTTTGCAGGTATTTGACGAGGTACTCAGTTTTAACGATATTTTTAGCCAGCAACGATCCAGCATCACGGCAATGTTCCATCATAACGTTTAAAGATTCTGAAATGAAACAGGGATGTATAAGTAATCAAGGCGCTTTACCTTCCGTCACCAAGATTTAATTATCTATGTGTATATCGCAACAAAATTGACTCCTTATCGGTGAGGAATTAGTCAGTACCAATCATTTCAATTATTTGTCAAATCCATCAGCCACCATAAATCAAACGAAGCGAGAAAGAGTTCCGTCTTGTCTCACCCACCACCCTTCCATTGATAGATAAGCGCGATATCTTATGCATTTCAGCAGCTAAACATACTTTCCAACGTGATTTCTTTGATGGAGTTCTTCGAGATGATGTTCCCAATCGCTAGTGTAACTTTGCGCACTTCAGGATCAACCTGGGTAAAGAAGTCGGCTATACCGTTACGCTCATGCTCCGCCGATATCACCATCGTGCTGATCCGCCGTTCAGTATGCGATAAAACTGATAACTTCCGGTTTCACGATCCTCAATCTTTCCCCGCCAGGCTTTACAGGTACGATTTGTCGAAGCGCGCACAGAACATAAAACACACCCCACCGTTTGCCTTAACGCGGAAGTGTTTCGAAACGAGTTTGAGAGGCTTTTTTAATGGTTCGGGCGTGGAATACAGGTGTTTGTCCAATAACAAAAACAAGGGTTGTTATGCTGAGACACTATTTTCGTCTCGTGCCTTCCTCATTTCGCAGTCTTTTCACTATTCCGTTTTGTACGCTGCTTCGTAACATATGACTGAAAAACAACACCGCCGATCCAGTGTTGCCAAGACGCGATGCAAAGTGAACCACTGTTAAAAATAACGGCAAAAACATCACTGCATGTGAAAAATATACAACAAAACTTTATTATTTTTACATGAAAAGTATGTAAATACTAAATATACTTTTCACCATTTGAAAAACGATGTTCTTTCTTATTTTCTACAATATTTTGCAAGCGGTAAAAGTACGAAATTTACTGCTTGGGTAGTACTAAACCGGCTGTCAGCAGGATGTTATGACATTTGCTGCAGTCACGCACACGTACAGCTGTGTATCAAGGGTCATGTACACTACGCGAATGTCCACAACTTCCTGCAGTTTTCAAGGAGGATCAAATGTTTCAATCCTGCTAGTTTTAAGAATCGTAACGGAATAGAAAAAGTTTTTATAAACTGTTCTTAACTAATTGCAAATTTACAATCAACACGCTTTCGATCTACAAATCATATCAACATTGAAACAGCCGAGGATCTGTATGTCAAATTGTTCGAGGGTAGTCTCGCTCAGTGTAACACAGCCCTAACCAAAATTTTCATCACTCATCACACACGCACGAAACTTGTAAGCCGAATTTCGTCAACACGCATCGCATGAAGAATTGCGAAGATTGTGTAATAAAGTGTATTATGGTTTAAGGTAACTTATCGAAGCTTGGTAAAGCTAGTGAGAGTTTGCATGAGTGCGGTATAGTGCATAGAAATCCAATCACCGATCGCAGTAAAATGGCATATCGTGTACTGACGACAGCCAAAAAGCTAGAATCCGTGCTTGTCGGACTGAACAGACCGCACCGCACCGTGAATGGACCGGACTGTGAACAGGTAACTAACACAGGATAGTGTGGCCACTATTTGTTTACGGAATGCTTACACACACATGCATCCACTCTTGTTTTTCAAGATTATTCGCAGCCTAAGCTACCTGCAGTCCGAAAGCAACAAAACTTGGAACGAATTCATCCACCGTATACAAGTGTTCTGTGAAAAGCCACCAAAAGGGTTCGAGAAGTACTACAAACCGCCCGGTGCCGGCGGTGGCCAACAGAAGCAAACTAGCAAAGCTGGTGAAAGCACAAGTAGCGGTAAAGATGGCAACGCAGCTGAACAGCCCAGTTCATCCCAGTCCACTGCGTCACCGCCGGACGCATCGCCTCGAAAGAGCGATTGGAATTTGGGCATGTTTACACCCCAACCGGCTCGGGGTAAGGGTGGTTCCAGTGGTGGCGGCGGTTCTGGTCGCCCCATTGGTGGGGGCGAAGATGGCGATAAGGAAAAAATGCTGATCTTTGGTGCGTTGGCTGGTATAGCATTGATATCGGCCATTGCGTACTTCGAGATGGGCTACAAGGAAATAGCGTGGAAGGAATTTGTGAACAAGTACGTTTGGTCAGAATTATCAACTCGGAAATAACTCGGTTTTGTTCTATAAATCATAGTTTAAAACGCTTGCTGCACTACTAATGATAATTATTTTGTATGCTTTTAGCTACCTCGCCCGTGGCATCGTCGATAAGTTGGAAGTGGTTAACAAGAAATGGGTGCGCGTTAAGCTTACACCTGGCAATGCTACAGATTCATCGGTATGGATTGATTACAGGCATCTTTTCGGAGTAAAATGAATGGGAAAATAACTTCTAGTTCCTTACCGTAGGGCATTCTGTGGTTTAACATTGGCAGCGTGGATTCGTTCGAGCGCAACCTAGAGAATGTACAAACCGACATGAACATCGAGCCAGTAAATTTTGTACCGGTAATCTATCGGAGCGAGCTGGAAGCATCCAGCCTGACGGGTCTTTTGCCGACTCTACTCATTATCGGATTTCTCGTGTACATGATGCGTCGTTCGTCGGAAATGATGGGAGGTGGTCGCGGAGGACGCCGTGGTGGTGGTTTATTCGGTGGCGTCATGCAATCGACCGCTAAGCTAATCAATGCTAATGAAATCAACGTCGGTTTCAAGTAAGTGAGCGTGTAAAGATTTTTAGTTTATTGTCTGAAATCTTAACGTTGGATAACTTTTTTCCCCGTTCCAGGGATGTAGCAGGATGCGAGGAGGCCAAGATCGAAATTATGGAGTTTGTGAATTTTCTCAAAAACCCGCAACAATACATCGATCTCGGAGCAAAAATTCCCAAAGGCGCCATGTTAACGGGCCCGCCAGGTACGGGCAAAACGTTGCTCGCAAAGGCAACTGCCGGTGAAGCAAACGTACCCTTCATTACCGTGTCCGGTTCGGAGTTTTTGGAAATGTTTGTTGGTGTAGGACCGTCGCGTGTACGCGATATGTTTGCAATGGCACGCAAAAACGCACCGTGCATTCTATTCATCGACGAAATCGATGCCGTTGGACGAAAGCGTGGTGGCAAAAGCTTCGGCGGGCATTCGGAGCAAGAAAATACCCTTAACCAACTGTTGGTGGAGATGGATGGATTTAACACTACAACCAATGTGGTAGTGCTGGCCGCGACGAACCGTGTGGACATCCTCGACAAGGCGCTATTACGACCGGGACGCTTCGATCGTCAGATCTACGTGCCAGCGCCAGACATTAAGGGTCGTGCCTCTATTTTCAAAGTGCATTTGGGACCGCTCAAGACGGACTTGGACAAGACGGATCTAGCGCGTAAGATGGCTGCCCTAACGCCAGGCTTTACTGGCGCAGATATAGCGAACGTGTGTAACGAAGCGGCCCTTATTGCGGCCCGCGATCTAAATGAATCGATTATCATGAAGCACTTCGAACAAGCGATAGAACGAGTGATTGCTGGCATGGAGAAGAAAACGAACGTTTTGTCACCGGAGGAAAAGCGTACGGTTGCGTATCACGAGGCAGGACATGCTGTTTGTGGGTGGTTCCTGGAGCACTCCGATCCACTGTTGAAGGTATCGATTATTCCACGCGGTAAGGGTCTCGGTTATGCGCAGTATCTACCGAAAGATCAGTACCTGCTAACGACGGAACAGCTGTACGATCGAATGTGCATGACGTTGGGCGGCCGTGTGTCGGAAGAAATATTCTTCCAGCGCATTACGACCGGAGCGCAGGACGATCTGAAGAAAATTACAGACAGTGCGTACGCCCAGATTACACGATTCGGCATGAACAAGAAGGTTGGCAACGTAAGCTTCGACAGTTCGCAGCCCGGCGATCCAATGTTTACGAAACCCTACTCAGAACAGACGGCACAAATTATCGACGAAGAGGTGCGTGCCCTAATTGATCGGGCGTACGTGCGAACGAAAGAGCTGCTAACGAAGCATAGGGCCGACGTGGAGAAGGTGGCAGAACGGTTACTAAAGAACGAGATCCTTAGCCGTGACGACATGATCGAGCTGCTCGGCAAGCGCCCATTCCCGGAGAAGTCGACGTACGAGGAGTTCGTGGAGGGTACGGGTTCGTTCGAGGAGGACACTACGCTACCGGATGGCTTGGCCAGCTGGAACAAAGAAAAGGCACAGGAAAAGGATGCTAGTGCGAAGGGTGGCGATCACGATAGCAAACTGAAGGCGTAGATTAATGATGTTATTAGTTGAACAAGCAAAAAGTTATTGTATGTGTGTTCTGCAATTGCCAGGAACGGGAATAAAATCTTCGCGACCCACAAGGGGTGCGCATCCACTTTAGTGCAATCAATTCTTTCACTCGAAAAGCTTGTTTTATGTAGTATCCCATGTTGTTTTAAACAGCAGAGCATTTGATTTTTTTTTTCTTTTAAAATATATAGCTTTTTTTCTATAATAACGATTAGAGCGGTGCATTAATAGCCCCATTGCAGTATCAACCCAGCACACATCAGTTTTCTATCATACAGAGGTAAAGCAAAGGTGTCGAACTCCAACCAACCAAGCAAACAATTGATCATGGGAACATAAACCTTCTCCTAAATCTTCTACATTTTCCCATTTACCATGATAACATCATTTACATATCAACAACAGAAGATAATACCCCAAAAAAATTTAACAACATTATGTGTAGTGGTGTACATTTTTGTGGGAAGTGAAAATTGTGCAAATAATATGTATGGTGGTATGGTGTATGTTTTTTTGTTTAGTAATCAGAATGATTAAATTTATTTTATTGTTTATTAGTGCTTGTAAATGAAAGTAAATGCCTAAAATTGGTTTAAAATATTGTGCATACAGTGGAAAGTTTGCTGCACTTGGAATACATTCATTACACACCCGTTTACGTTTACGGCAAGCTGTGCACGTTATCTTCAGCAACCCGAGAGCTAGTATAGCCGCGCGTCGTCTCGCGTATAGTACACGTTCGAACTTTAGTCTCGCGCGCGCGTTGTTGCGGTTAGTGCGTCGGTTGTCTTCTCGTATTGCACGGATAATCGACAACAGAAAAACGCACTTCGTGCTAAATATTTGTGGTGTACAAAATTGTTTCAAAATATACGAAACATTTAAGGTGATACGTTTTCGAATTTGTCGAAAATCTATACATTTTCGTTTGTGCGTCGTAGATCCAAAGGTAAATGAAACCTCAAGTCCGACACCCCGTGTACTGTGATGCTTTGTAAAACGGGAAAGATTCATTGTACGTGCAACAGGATAAGCGTTGGAAGAAAAGCAAGAAATAACCGACGTCATAAGTGGGGTGGCCTTAAACAGCAATGTTTTGAAACCAATCTGCAAGTGAAAATGGTTTGGAAATGTTCCAAAAAAGTGAAAACTCCCACGGCACTACAAATCGCTGGCAGATTCATCTCGCATCCATTTGAGAGCGGGATTCTGCTCTTGATGATGACGTGAGATTGGTGCGAATCCCTTCGCGACACGGTCCTGCCCGTCGCAGATCAATAATTGTTCATGCGCACTATCGTACTTCCGCTGTGCGCGCGGGTACGGGTCGGGCGTGATTTTCGTCCCCAAAAGAATTGCTAAAGCATTGGTTCCCATCCCAAAATCCCCTTCGACAACAGCGGAATGTTGTCCATTCTGCCTTAACTCAGTGTTCCGTTTATGAGAACTACGGTTATGTTAAAGAGTAATGCTACGTAGTGTCCACACACGCAAGCAAAATTCAAATCGCAATTCAAATGCGAACCATGCGTGTGTTCTAGTGCAGTGTAGCGCACGAGTAGTATTCATTTAAATGAATTTTAATCGGACATCAGAAGGATAATAGGAAATACGAACGCAAACCTTTGCCGAGCGGCACCTTCTGTATCCTTCTACGTTTTTTGCTAGATTTCATTCCTTTTTTATGACCACCAACCGGTGGGGGAGCTACATAATCACCCATTCCAGCAAAACACAAGAGCTGACCAACATATCCATAACTGCTTGGTGGTAATCCCACCCCCCAAGGTATACCCATTCGTCCCCTGGCCTTGCATATATCATATCCTTCACCCAACGTCCTGATGACGAGCCTTTGTTTACGTTTAGCCCCAGCATAGGATATGCGCATAAAAAGGGAAAGTGCGCGCCAACAACGGTGGAAGAATGTTTGCTTTTCCGCAATGTGCGCCAAAGGTCAGTTTGAAAGAGAGAGAGCCAAAAATACCACATGGAAAAGCAAAAACCTGGTCTCAGTAGTATTGGTTGGTACCACACATACACACCCATTAGCGGCAATACTTGGTGATCCTTTTTCTTGAGAATTTGTTCTTTATGCAGTAGGATTTTTGTTGCCATTTTCCGGGATGAGTCATACTTGTATTTTTAGTTTTCATACGCTTTTAGGACACGCGCTTTTCCATATTTTGTCCAAAGGTGGAGAAGTGTGTAAGTTGTAGCTTCAGTTAAAAAGTCTCTAAAATCGAATAAAGAATATCTACGGTATTTTAATTAAGTTATTAAGAATTATAAACAAAACTTATACTACATACTAGGTAAATACTACATGTATGTAGTAAGTAAATAAATGTTTTAAATATGTTGATATTTGTTTTTAATATCATTTTCAACAACTTTCAGCTTGTGATTTCTCATAAACTCTTTAAAAATCTAAAATTTAAATGTCCAAATCTGTTGTTAGTGATTAAATTTGAATTTTTGCTTATTTTATGCTGTTGAAAATGATATGATACATATTTACAACATTTAATATCTTACAAACTTTCAACAATTGCAAGCAAATAATTTAAACTATGAATCAATAATTATACATACCTTTTTGAACATTGATTGAAGCAGAACTAACTTTCGTGTTTCCGTATTTGATTAATTACTTGCACTTGTTGAGAATAAATGTAAATTATTGTTAATCCTGGAAACTTTAAACTGGTTGTAATATATTTCCAGATATGATTTGAAATGCAAACAATTAGCTGAATAAATCTTTGTTTTAAAAATATCATTTGATGATCTCATAAAATAGAAACCTAATCGAAACATATGATATTGCCCAGTCTCAACGATGATAACCTTCCACCGAGTCTGTTTCTGTCACTTGACCTACAAAACAATTGTTATCTTCCAATCATCATCGGATGCGAACTTATCGTTCCTTTATTAACCCCTTGTTGAACCTGCCTGGCTAGTAGAACATCCGTCGCCAAATCGGCATCGTTTATCTTTCTTTTTTTTTTTGAAATTTCAACTTTTATTACTCTGGCCCGTGTCTTGCGGATGACACGTATCGCCACCTTTGTAGAATTCCTATTTCTGATATCAGTTTTCTTCCAAAAGCGTGACATCATTTTTGCTGACATTGAGTACACCAACCTGTGGGCCACTGTACCAAAGTGGCATCCAAATACTGAACATTTAGCAACAACAAAAAATGAAACCTTTAAAATATTACCACAAAAAAAACGTTTTGTAGCTTTAATACGCTAGCATGTGTTAATTCTACTAGTATATGATTCACTGACCGGTGCCAGTGTCGAGTAAAAACTCTTGTAATATCCGGCTGAAACTGTCAATCTTTACATTTATCGCATCAAATTTCTCTCGCTAACCACCCCCAAGGATGTTCGAGCTATGACCAACAACCAACCACCACACCGTGTAGTTGATCTCGCATAATTTAGCATCACCATCACCACCCCATGTGCTGACCGACCCTCTGGTCAGCTGGCTGGGTAAAGCGCTGTGAAGTAATATCTAAATTTATATTGTTTGTTTTGGTGACCACGTAAAACGGCGTGCTACTTGAGTACCGGAGGCCAGGGTGAGGGTTTTGGGGAAGTTTTTGGAGACGCATATCACATCAGTACTACCCGGTGCAAAGCATATGGCCACAAACCCCAAAGAGACACAGGGTAGAAGGGTGATAGTGATGATGTAATGAAGTATATGGCCGTTGAATGAGTAGAGCACCGAACTAGCTTCATGGAACGCATCATCCATCACAACAATGGACAAATGGCTCCCCTTCGCAGCGCCGTTGTGCACATATTTGCACCTTCTGCATCTTGGGGTGCTTCTTCCACTCCCACAGTCGGTCGTTTGTATAGTCGTGATAATGTTTACATTATGTCGTTGTTTGCATTTAAATTGTCTTTTTCACATAGCACAAAATATAAGTTTTGAATCTCTGCTTTCAAAATTACCTACTTAAATTATTTAAAACACCATGAGAACGTTCCATGATTAGCAAATAAAAGAAATTGTTTGATGTTGCAACAGTTGAAGTTGAAGTAAAACGTGCGTTTAATTATGTATACCCTCTGGCTATCTACTAAAAAGATTGCGTGTCCGCTAAACTGTTGAGCATCAACATAATCTACATAATAAAATCGATTAGCCGTTTAAATCGGACAAACTAAGACAGGAAAGACTTGTTGTTCCACGAAGGCTTCCGCTGGGCCCGTTCGTTGGTTGGTTACATGTGTAAACATCACTTACACAGCGTGTACTTAAAGGGTGGTGCTAATTAGCCAACATCACCTGGTTAGTCGATTGCAGTGTGTTACACCCAATTTCCGTCACGCTGTGCGACGTACACTCACATCGATCATTCAACATGATCATCAGGGCCGATGCAATTGTTTACACTTGTTGCTTGTTGGCTCATGAATATAATTTTGGACCAACAACTTCCAGGGGTCACGGCGCCTAGTGAAACATGTATCCTAATTATAGTACTCGTACGCGTCACATGATATGTGGTCTATGTGGTTTGGCGTCATTCCATGTGCTCTTCTGTAACTTAAAACGAAGTACTCGTCCGGATAGAATGTTATTGCAGCTCTTTATGAGGTCGTCCGTATGATGGAATATGGTAGCAATTGTGTGCTTTACAAATTAAGCAATTTTTAGTCATTTCTTTGTTATCAGGTTCACAAAAGCTTATAAAACTTTGGCAGGAAGATTAGTTCTCTTCTAGGCAGTTAGTTTTTCTCTGATCAGGGAACGATTATTTGAATGGTGGTTCAGTAGTTGTAGTTCATTTCCATTATTAGTATTCTTGAAGGACGCAAAACTGTCTTTACACAACTACATATTTTTTATCTATCTAATTATGGGCTAATTTTTTATAGCTTAAATTATTGTTCAAATGTTGAATGGAACCGAAACATCAAACAGTAGCGAAACTCTTCAAATAGTTTTAGCAATACAAAAATTATTTAAAAAGAAAAAAACACTCAGTGATATAAGCATATGGCACAGGAAAATGTTAGTTATTTGCAATCGTATCACCGTGGGTGCTAATTAACCTTTCCAGGCGACTACTTGTCGTACTGCGATACGACGGTTTGTGAACAGTACTTGGCGAGCTGCTTGACCGGTAACAGCACAACCATTCATCTTCAACTTCGCCGGTGTATTTTGGCAAACATAAACAAACAAAGTGCGATAAGATGTACACGCATGTCGCAGTTCACCGGTGTGTTGTAAAGGAATTTCTCTCGTTAGGAACATTAGATTATCCTCTCTTTGCTAATAGGAAGAATACACCCTAAAGTAATGGTTTCACCCTTTTGCACGTCTCTTTCAAGCTCCCACAACATGGCGGACGAATCACAACCAAACGGAACAGACGTTGTGGACAAGATGACCGTTGAAGTGGCCGAAATGGCTTTGGATGCAAACGAAACACCGAAGGCAGCAGAGCCGGTAAAGACTGGCGAAAATGAAACGAATGGAGCAGCGGCAAAGCCAGTATCTTCAGCGGCCTTTAAAGAACAGTTTAAGGCATTTTCAAAGTTTGGTGATACCAAATCGGATGGAAAACATCTAACACTTTCGCAGAGTGATAAGTGGATGAAACAAGCGAAGGTGAGTGAACCTTTGCGGTAATAAAAAAAAAAAAAACAAGCGCTTCAACTACAATATCAACACTGACACTTTTAGGTTATTGATAAGAAGATAACAACCACCGATACGGGCATACATTTCAAGAAACTAAAATCGATGAAATTAACCTTGGATGATTATAACAAATTTCTGGAGGATCTTGCAAAAACGAAGAAAGTCGAGCTGGAGGAAATTAAGAACAAAATGGCGAACTGTGGTGCCCCTGGAGTTCATAACGCCACGGTATGTACTATGCCAGACGGCGATTAAAAGTTAAGAAAGATAATGATCCTAACTTTATTCTTTGCAGCCCGGTAAAGCAGCAGACACGGTGGCTCGCCTTACGGACACTTCCAAATATACCGGATCGCACAAGCAACGGTTCGATGAAACCGGCAAGGGCAAGGGTATTGCGGGCCGGAAAGATCTGGTCGACCAGTCCGGATACGTGTCCGGTTATGGGCACAAAAACACATACGACAAGACACATTGAGAGGTAGGAGATGATGGCGATGTGCGCAAGAAACTACTCTAGCTGAAACTGAACTTCTCTAGCTGTGCTTCATACATAACGTAAATGTAGCGTAATTGTGCATTGTGCGTTAGCGTTTAAGTACATGTATTAAACGATCAAAACTCAGAACCAGGCTCGGTACCATTTCACAATGTCTGCAGTGTGCAGGGTAAATCGGTAAAAACAAAAAAAAAACCTTCGTCCCTGTTGTGTAAACATGTATTACATGATCAAAAAGAGAGAGAGAATCACAATCTTACCATCCTAAGCAATTTTTCGTTACACGGTTTGTTATTGAAAGTTGTTTTAGTTACATTTTTGCAAAGTACAGTTGTTTGATGTTTGTGTGATATTCTTACTTTCATCAGCTACATAATGTTATGTCTAGTCCTTAAACGTATATTCATTAGTGTAAGCTAAAAATATTATACGTGCATTTGTATCGAATCGGGCAGCAGGCAGATTGAGAAAATTTCTAAACCAACAAAATCTAATTTAAAACTCGAGTGGTTCTGTGAAAGTCGTTCCAAGTCAGATTGACCATTTTTATCAGTAATATACTGTATCATTTGTAATACACAAGAATCTTTGAATCTATATTCACAATGACCGATTAATATACAACTTGATAACGGTTCATAGTTCGCAAGGAAGAATTTTGCTTTCCTAACAATGTCTTTGTTTTCAGGACTTACCGACGCAGTCCTTTAACTCGTCAAAACAGCGCCGCTGAGAGCTCGTTTCTTAATTGCCATGATTTTCAATAACAGTGCAACAGCATTCTATTACAATCATTTACTTCATGATTGATCAATCATCGATGCAGCAGAGTATATTGATGCCACTTTTGCCGAGATTAATACCCTCCAATGAGCATTCGTGGTGGGTTTTCATATACATTAAAAATTGAATGATGACGTAGAACAAGTTGTTTCGATCCTACAAAAGAAAAGAAAAATATAGTATACCCTTTTTTCATTTACGGAACTAGCCCGATCACGGATGTTGATAACGACTTACGTAGGAACAGCTGTGTATTTTATCATCCGAAACGAAGTTAAACTTGGGCTTCAGTGGATTGGAGCAGAGAATAGCACACTTAGCCTTATTCTTCGCATTTACTTCTGCAAGTGTTTCCTTCGTCGTCTTCTTATCACCTACAACTACGTATCGATTGTAGAATGGGCGACCACCTGGCTGTGGTAGGGGACGCAACTGGCTATCCAAATAGGTACAGAACAGGTGAAAGATAATCTGCAGAAGAAAATGGTGTCATTTTGGTAAATCGATAAATCACGCGTTTTGTTGGAGGAATGGTAGACTTACTGCTGAATCGGTTGGTAAATGTTCGTCCCAGCTAATACCCTTATACGCCGAGCCCGAATTCCATCGATAATCAGCTAAACAACTGCCCTTGGCAAGATCCTTAATACGTTGTACCATATACTCTTGGTTTGTGGACATTTCCAAAAATGGAATAAGCAACGGTAAACGTGGGATGTACAACGAAACTAGCTGTTGATTTTCGGCCGTTTTTTTCAATCGCTCTAAACCGATGCTACCGATCTGGATGTCTGCAAAGCCACGGCTTTTAAAGGCTTGATCGACAATGTGGATTTCCTCCTCAATCCGCTGCAATATCGTGAGCGATATCCACATGCGCAGATTCCCGACGTAGGTGGACAGTTGAGCAGCGGACACCTTCTTTAATCCCTCTGGACTGCCATCGATGAACGCATTATATGGACCAGTCTCGAGCTCCTTTGTTAGCTGTTTGCTCGGTGTTGCAGAAGATGACAGTTGGTACATCGATGTTTTCAACAGGTAGGACAGATCGTTGTAGCGATACCGACCAAAAGAAGAATTCGTGGAATCATCGGAATTGTTCATCATTTGTTCCTTTTGCGATCGGTTGCTCTTATCCATTGTGGTTTCTCTGTAAGAAAGATTACGAATCTTGATCAGAAGAGCGCCGTGCAACCGAATCAACTGCTAAAGCCTGCTGCTTACTGTACGTAGGTTTCCGCGAACAAATCATCCATGATCGTATCACCAGGTGGACCAAGCCTCCGTAGAGCAGGAGAAAATTTCATCGGGCCGGTACTTGCATTCGGTGGCTGGGCTTCAAAGGATACATTCCGATCGTATACCATTGGTGATCGTACCGGCTCTATCTGTGGACTGCCTCGATTAAACATCCAACGTGGAGAAGCAATGGAAAAGCTGTTTTCGTGAAACGATCGCAAAAGCGATGCTGAGACGTTTATCGGCGTATTGTCAGCACTCGCCGACTGTTTCGCTTGCGGTGGCGTAGTGATGAAAGAGCTATCGTTTGCATCGAACTTTAGTATACGACGTTGCTGCTCTGTACCACAAATCGGTTCCGTACTAAACAGGTAGTAAAAGTAGCAAGAATAGTAATACACCATACTGCAGGTCAGCATGGCTGCCGCGAGGTACTCCACATAGTACAGGTTTGAAAACGAGTAGGGACACTTGTTGGAGATGTCGAACAGAACTACAGAAAGCAGCAGTATGTGCACCGTGCCCCATAGTAAGCATTCTTTCGAACGCTTCCTGCTCAAGTTCAGTTCTAGCGTCCGATTCACGATCGGACTGCACTGTGCCGGAGAACTGGGACTGTTTAGAAAAAAAACAGGAGAAGCAGAACCACCAATCATGTACAATTGCTATACGCTACTTTTGCTAATGGCCACCGGCTTAAAATTGTACTTACTTGCTGGACATGCTGTTAAAATGCTTCACGTACGGGGCCACAAACAATAAATGGATATGCGAAAGAGTAGGAATAATACATGCCGGTAGATCGGCAGCTTGTCTAGCCAAATAGTCAAACTTCTTCGTCCCCGGTGGAAAAGCGGGAAAGTACGACACGTCAAAATATCAAGATTGTTATAGAACATAAGCGCACTTTTGAAAGCACAGAAAAAAATTTCATGAAAATGCGTATATGTAATTTAATAATATGCGATTTTTTCTTAATTTGCAAATTTAAGAAAAAAAATACAATTCTCTATGTTTTGTATATCTTTTCCAATTGTGTATTTTTTTTATTTTTTTTTTTAAGAAGAAAATATAATTGTCAAAAGCAAATGTCATAGCAAGCATTAAAAAAAAACATACCACAACAAGAAGCAAACACACGGTCAAATTTCTTCACGATACTTTCCATCTGAGTGCATATTTTTCTCAAGTTGCGCTAGTAAAGAAGTGACTTAAGTAAAAAACATTTCAACATGAGTACCAAAGTAGAAACGAAATCGAAGGGCACTTTTCAGCCGGTAAGGAAGCCGGTTTCCTCACGTTCCAAAAGCATGTGCACTGAGCATCCAGTTTTGTGACCATTTTAGGACTCGGATGTTCACATCACGTTCGAAGACCAGATGAAGATAAATAAATTCGCCAACTACAATGCGAAGGTGGAGGATTTGAAGGAGGAGCTGCGCATCAAACAGAACGAATTGAAAAATCTCGAAGAAGCCGGCGATGAAATTGAACTGCTGGACGATGACGTTCAGATTCCGTTCCTTATGGGCGACGTGTTCCTTTCGCATGATCAGGCCAAAACGCTCGAACTGTTGGCCGAAGCGAAGGAGCGAAAAAAGAAAGAAATCAACAACATTCAGCAGACAAACCGGGATCTGCAGCAAAAGATGGGCGACCTGAAGGGCTATCTGTACGGGCGTTTCGGCAGTAACATTCATTTGGAAAACGACGAATAAATGGATACATGGTGCGGAATGGTAAAAATATGTTAAACAAAACAATTGTCCCAGATTGTGATGCATTTATTTAGCCGCCGATACAATGTTTCGAAACAAAAACACTATGTCGTCGACGCATCGTGATAAACCTAGTTGCTCCAACACACTTTCGGACACTGGCGATCGATGATGTTCCCAGCGCATCAGTTCCTGCATTTTAAGGGCAAATTTTTTTCTACCCCCTTTGCTGTGCTTTCCAGCAGAAGGTCTCAACTGAAAGCGACTTTCCGTTTTGCTTCTTTCGTTTGATAAATCTTCGAAAGAATCACACGCTTCGGATGGCTCTTGATCCCTATCAGGAGCGTTGCCGATGCCGGCACAAGAACACTCGAGTAAACTGTGTGTTAAACAATCGTCTACTGCGTTGGGGTCAATGATGGAGAAAAGATCTTTCAGCTCTTCGTCCGACAGTTTGAGATTACTTAAATTTTGTCTCTGATCCACCACTGTTCCGCTAAGTGAAGTTTTGGAAATTTGTCGTTGAAATATGCGTTCCTCGATGGTGTAGGCGGTCAGCAGCCGGTAGATGAATACCGGTTTCCGCTGTCCATCTCGCCACACGCGTGACATTGCTTGCAGATCGTTTGCGGGATTCCAATCGTTATCGTACAATACCAGCCGAGACGCTCCGATCAGATTCAATCCGGCACCGCCTGCTTTAGCGCTGAGCAGCAGTATGAAACAGTCGGAAGCACCACTGTTGAAAGCGGTCACGATCTTGCACCTATCGGGACCTGCCGTGGAACCATCTAGCCGGCAGTACTTATAATTGTAGTGCTCACACAAACCAGCAATCATGTCCAACGTCTTGCCGTAGTACGATACGATCACAATTTTTTCCTGCATGGCTAGCATCGATTCTAGTAGAGCCTCTACAATGCCTAGTTTCGCTGAGTCGGATGGGCCCATCCGTTGCCAGGGAGGTAACTGTTCCGACAGTAGATGCACCAACGATTCCGGATCACCTTTGCCTTGCACCGACACGAGCGAAGGATGATTGCAGATTTTCTTCAATATCGTTATCAACTGCAGCGGTGAAATCGCATTGGAGGAACTCTTTTCGCTCTCGTAAAATGTTAGCGCGGTGTGGATCAAACCGGTCTGCAGTTCGGACGGATGGCACAAGATTACTACTTCGTGTTTATCGGGTAAATATTGATTGATAACTTCCTGAGTCCTTCGCAACATAAATCGACCGGTTATGGCGTTCAATTCATTTAGTCGCTCAATACCGAGCTCCATCGACTGTGGTAGCACACCGGGCCGTTGCGAGATAATGATGGGTGTTTCATAGCGTGCTTTAAAATCCTGATAAGCTCCAACTATTCCCGGATTGACAAAGTTTATCAGTGAGAAGAACTCTTGCAGATCGTTTTGTATCGGTGTGCCGGTCAGCAGCACGCGCCGCTTGCAGTCTAATTGATTCAACACGCCAAATGCTTTTACGTTACTGTTTTTAAGTCGATGACCCTCGTCGCAAAACATCAAATCGAATCGGACCGATTCCAGCTCACCGATTTGCTTCGACAGCATTTCGTACGATATGATCAGTATCGGAATGTGCGGCGATTGTGCGTATCGTTTGAGTTTGTTGGTCGGTCCAACGATGAATGTAAAGATTCGTTCGTTTCGTAACCATTTGGTAATTTCACGATCCCAGTTTTCCACCAAACTGCTCGGTGTGACGATCAGAATACGCTTGGCCAACGGTTTGCTATACGGACCGGTTTTCATTAGCGTGTACATTAGAGCGATACACTGAAGCGTTTTGCCGAGACCCATTTCATCGGCCAGAATTGCACCGTATCCAGGCGGTTCTAGCATCCTGAATCCGGTCACACACTCGTAAAGAAAGCTGACACCTTCCCGCTGATGTGGACGCAGATGGCGTGTAAGCACGTATGGAACGTGCACTTCAGATACGGGCTCATGGTCTACATTGTGCTTGAACTGGTGTTCGTATGACGGTTTCTTCATAATCAACGGTTCCACAGCATGTTCTTCTACTTTCTCACTTGGTGCAGAATGAATTGATTTATAATTGGCCTTTACTTTAGCTGATGTTTCCCGGGGAAAATTGGATGCACTACTTGTCAATGGCACAGTATCGCGCGGAAGTTTTTTAAATTCTTCCGTATCTGTTTGCTCATTTTGCACTCGTTGCTCCGGTGGTTTAAAACTGGTTATTAAAGGCACCGTCGTACAAATCTTCGAACTGCCTGAAACTGTCGACGGACATGTGGTTTGGTTTTGGCTCCATTTCTCCAACACTTCTACCTCCTTCGAACCAACGACGAGCTGGATTCCTTCCGTTACCTCGTCGATCTTTAACCCACTGGCGGTGGTTATTATTCGTCCGGTTTCATCCTTCAGCACAGCGCTCCTGCCGGATACTTCAAGCGTACCGTCACCTTCCCATGTTTTGTGTTTGCGTGTGCTAATTTTACCCCAAACTACTTTGAAGATGGTTTTTGTATCACTTTCATTGCAGTTTTTCGGTTTCAGAATCGTATTCAAATGATTTTCACGGTCCACTGTTGTTGTCGTTGTTGCTGGAGATCGATCTTGATCTCGATTGGTGCTGGCCGGTTTCTTTGCTGTGTGTAATGCAGAGTTTGCTGATTCGCAGGATCGTTTCATCGATGGCGCACTGCTTCGTCGCATTGTGTACAACGTTTCATCAAAGTAAAATCAACCAACAAACAACACTCCACTTTCGAACCGAAATGCTCTCGGCTGATGCAGAACGAAATGCCGCCATAATTTGACAACTCGATAATATTTGTTGACATTGTGAAGATGAGTTTATTCAAAGGAAGTTGTGTTCCGTACGGGAGCATTATAAATCAAAGAAAATTTCTTTCAAAATGAAATTTATCGAGTACTTTTTTGCGTGCGCCTTTTATTCCAGCTTATTTGTTTATTATTATTGTTCATCTTCATTGATGCCTTGAATGAATGTTTCATGTTTTACGCTGTTCTGTTTTTTTTTGTTTACCGATACAAGTTGTAATTGGTTGTAGATGTTCTATGCTTCTGCTCGAACGTTTATCCTTCGCCCTCACGATACCAAGAATTATTTTTCTATGTCCCTGCGCTAATGCGAAACAGTAGAAACGATGTAAACTTAGCGTTGCCCACGTTGTTAGTAATACTTCCAGTGGCCTTCGCCAGCTTCTTGAGTCTTAGCTTTGTGCTTTCGCTCGACCAACAGGGTCAACGCTTCGGAGCGTACAGAGAGGGAGTCAATTTTTTCCACCAACTGCTGGTATGGCGATAGGGGCTGCGTGCCCATTACCACGTGTCCCAGCTTCGAATCAATTTTAGCATCCAGACGCGCATTACGGATCAAATTCACAATCCAACATTCGGCCTCGTCCGGCTTCATATTCAGCTTGTCTGCCAACATACCAATCGTAATGCACTGATGGATGCGACAGAACGTTTCGAAGATCATCAGACGCGCATTCTCGATAAATTCGGCCAGACACCCGATGATGAAGAAATCGTTCGAAATGACTGTTTGACATTCGTTCAGCTTCTTACGGGCAGCTTCGAAGTCAAAGTTCACGTACAAATGTTCCAGAAACTCGGTGATGGGATCACGGTACGTGTACGACTCCTGCTGGATCACCTTGATCAGATCCTTCAACGCATTGCGGCGACCGCGATTGATGATGACTGCCGTCGCAAGGTAGCGCAGAATATGTGGACACATCGTCTGAATCGCGTTCAGATATTGCGGCTTGTACAGGAACATGTCGATGATCAGATCACGACCTTTCGCATGATTGAAAAACACCAACACACTCCAGTGAATGAGCCAGGCCCGTTGCTGGAGCACTTGAATCGGGGTAAAATTGTAGTTATCGATAAAGTCACGCAGCCGCGTCAAATCCTCCAAAGCCGTAGGCCAGTTGAGCGTCAGAATTTCGACGGCCAGCTTGCCCCACAGTACGCCGAGATAGTTTTTGTCGTTCGGTTCCATTGCCAGCATACACACGTACAGGTACGACAACGAATCGTTATAGTTACCACACTCGTACAGAAACTTGGCCAACTTTTGCGCGCTTAGGATAATATCGTACTAAAAAAAAGACAATGAAGAAAACGTGCATATTTGAAAAGTGTCTGTTTGAAAACAGAAACCTGGCGGGCAACCTACATCCAGTGTCTGCTGCAACGCAAGTATAACCGATTTGTGATCTTTCGATGAATCCGGATTTTTCAGCTCCTCCATACACTTCATCAGCGGACCCACTTCTGTCTGAAGTTCCTTCAACGTTACCAGCACATTTGCACGCCGCTGGTTCATTTCATCCGGCTGATTTTTCTCCTGGGTCAACCGCTCACGAATGTCGTTCGTATAGTCGAGCATGTTCGTTTTATTTAACGTCTCCAGGATGAACTTCAACAGGGACGTCTGATCGAAGACCTGTCGAGTATGTACCGGAAAGATGTAAAAGTGAGGTTATACAACTTTGATGACGAATCGACGGTCATGTACATAGGTAAACAGGAAACTTGGGAACCATTTCTCCTGGCGTACACGGAGGGAATCCGTCTGTAGATCTCTTTTTAGCGATCGCCCTGTTCTGCCCTGTTCACCGCCCCTGTCTTCTTCTTCCCATTCGCCACCTTTTACTTTGCACTACTGTACGACTTACATTTTTTTGTAGCAGAAATTCCAGCAAAGGAAACGTTAAATGACGATCCAAATACTGGCAGTTTTTGCTGGTGAGGTCAAACTTGGCCATGGCTGCGGATTATAGTAGAAACTGTACGTTTTTCGCAGGAAATTTCACTGAAAACTCCTAACTAAAACGGCATGTGGACAAATCGCACGGCTAGTTCTGTGAGAAGAAGAAGAACTATACGCAACGCCAGCACGAAACCGCTTGTCAAATCAGCCCGTGTTGCCAGCTAGAACAAGAAGAAGGAAATTTATTGTTGGCAAAGGAAATAGATTAATTACATAGTGTAAGCATGTGTTTAAAACGATGATTGTTATTATATATTCACTAAAAAATAATTTAAATTGCAACCACAATAATATAAAGATTAAAATTTCAAAATATTGCATTTTCGGCTCAGAACTTGTTCAACCATAAAGCCGTCTGTCTAAACTGTCACCAAAACATCAATTTTGCTTCAAATGACAACAAACAAATAAATTCGCCCTCTCTCTCTCTTCTTGCTTTCCACGTACTATCATCGTGCTTCAACCGAAACATTGCCCGATTTTTATTCCCGAATCTGTTTGAACGCCGATACAGTCTTGACAATGCTGGACATTGTCTGCCCTTCTATTGTGCAGGGAAAATTAGTTAATCTTGATTAATTTAAAGTGTTTGTAACCACTTTCAGTTGCCGGTCAGCTCGACAAGCAGGTACGTGTTCCATCACACCAGGTACATATGGAAGGAGAAGGGAAAACATGTACAACCGATTCAGATTCCTAGTGACGTGTACTTGGCGGACAAGTGAAGAATTCGTTTGCTTCAAGAACTGCTTGTTTGCTAAACAGGCACATGATTGTCGATATGAATTTATCTTCTATTTTTCTCCATTAACAGCCTATCCATTATCCATTGATCGTTTAAAATACGCCAAGGACGTGTAAAGTAAAATGAGCAACCGACGGAAGAAAACAGATCGAGTCGATCGTGAAGCGCTCCTTCTGCCGGTCGACGATGAGGAGAAGCTTGAAAAAAGTGACCTGCGAGGCGATTGGGGCAACATTGCCATACTGTTCTTTCTCTATCTGCTGCAAGGCATTCCAATCGGATTGGCCTCGGCCATACCGATGCTGCTACAGAATCGCGGTGCAAGCTACAAACAGCAGGTGGGTAAATGATGTGAGCAGCAAATAGCACCGATCTCCAGCGAGTTCTTATCGTAGTCAGCTTATCGTGATTGATGTAGAACCATATCTTGCACCAACTATGTGTAATTGATTATGCAAGTTGTACACGTTTCAATTTGCTTTAACATTGGCTGACTTCTCGCTGACATTGTAGCTAAATGGTGTTTTTATTTTATTTTTTAGGCTGAATTCAGTTTCGCTCACTGGCCGTTCAGCTTAAAGTTGCTATGGGCTCCAATAGTAGATTCACTGTTCTGGAAACAATTCGGAAGACGAAAATCATGGCTCATCCCAACACAATATCTGATCGGCATATTTATGCTGATTCTATCGCTGCACGTGAACCGTTGGTTGGGCGCGGAAAATAGCACCAACGATGACCATTCCAAAGTTGAGCACAGCACACTCAACATTCCGCTACTGACGGGCATCTTCTTTATGCTGAACTTTTTGGCCGCTACGCAAGATATTGCTGTAGATGGATGGGCGCTGACGATGCTGAAACGTTGCAACGTTGGACACGCATCGACCTGCAATAGTGTTGGGCAGACGGCCGGTTATTTCCTCGGCTACGTGGCTTTTATGGCACTGGAATCGGCTGAATTTTGCAACAGCTATCTACGCTCCGAACCCGCACCTGAGGGTTTGGTCAATCTATCCGGTTACCTATGGTTCTGGGGTTTAGTGTTTCTGGTTACAACCACACTGGTGGCACTGTGCAAACGCGAACTCGCACCCAGCATCGATCGGGGCCACGAGGAACATTTGGAGCTGGACATAAAGCAAACGTATCGTCTGCTACTCGATATAATCAAGATGAAACCGATTCTGACGCTGGTGGCAATACTGTTAACGGCCAAGGCAGGGTTTGCCGCTTGCGATGCGGTTACTTCACTGAAGCTGATTGATGCCGGTGTCCCGAAGGATAAGTTAGCGTTGCTAGTTGTTCCGCTTGTTCCACTGCAGATAGTTCTACCGCTAGCGATCAGCAAATACACTGCTGGGCCGCGTCCTATGGAAGTATACTTGAAAGCAATCCCATACCGGATAGGGCTAACATTAGCGGCGGCCGGTATCGTTTGGATAACGCCTGCCATCATACGTGATCACCACGTACCGTACTACTACTACATACTCCTGTTAACGAACTACGGTCTGTACCAGATCGCGCTGTACAGCATGTTTGTGGCCGTGATGGCCTTTTTCGCTCGGATAAGCGATCCCGCTGTCGGAGGCACCTATATGACGCTGCTGAACACACTCAGCAACCTTGGTGGCAATTGGCCAACGACTGTCGTTCTGTGGATGGTAGATTATCTCACGTGGAAACGATGCTCGAACGCAACCGACAACGATTGTGCTAATGCAGCACTCAAAGAGGTAAGAAATTGTTACTTCATTGGATATCGTTTTAGTAGTTGATCAATTTTCCTTCCTTTTCCAGACTTGCAGTGCAGCTGGTGGTCAATGTACGATCACGATCGATGGGTATTATGTAGAAATATTTATTTGTCTGCTTTATGGGCTCCTCTGGTACAGATGGGGTAGTGGTAAAATCCGCCAACTACAGGAACTTCCGCTCAAAGCGTGGCGCGTAGCGCGAAGAGTTCAACGTACGCATAGCAGCTAGCAATTAATGCAATTAATATGACAATTCCATTTATCTGTACGTTAGGTAAGCCGATGACACAACCAATTGAAACGAACATGTGGCCGAGTTTGTAGGGAAATATATCGCAGGATGTTTCTTTTTATTATTATTTAAACACAAATCGCCCAAGCGTTATTGCGTGCGGATAGAAAGGAAGAAGGAAAAAGTTTCCCCCTTTTGTACACAATCCCACCTTTGTTTTGTTTTGTAAGAAAAAAAACGCACAAAGTCGTTCGTTCAGGGCAGAGAAGATCGGTAAATGAGTAAGAATGTAAAAAACCTTCAAACACCATAATTATTCTGTATTTGTTGTTTTGTTAGTAGGTATATGCTTTCATTCCCATCTCAATTTGCGCCGTGGATAGATATTTATCATTCATTTGAGACGCGTTATGTTCATGTAGCGAAACGGAAAACTTACACTCCATTATAAAGAAACTCCAACTCTTCTCGTAGAGTTGCGACGTACACTCCATTGTAAAGTGTCGCTTATTTAAAAATGTTTTACAATTTGAAGGTGTGTGTGTGTGCGAGTAGAGAAAATAAACATTTTACCATTAAATGCAAATATGTTGTAATTTTTGTTTCTTTATTGACTTTTTCCATGCCTGCGAAAGTAATTATTGTCATCGCTCAGTTAGGAAGTAATCAAACACTCATCCTAGAACACGACATACTGAGAAGTATAATTTGAAATTAATCATTGTGTTAGTAGTTGTTCATAGATGATAAATAAACAGACACATGTTATAAATATCAGTAAAGCACTGTAACACACTTTTCCACAATGTGTCTGAGATGTTAGTCGCACGCTTTTTGACCATTTTCGTGAACTATTTTTCTCCAGCATCATTTAACTATCCTTTCCATTTCCTGCATTTACTCAGAACAAGAAGAGCTATTTGCTATTTGCTCACGTCGCCTTCTTACTAACATTTTGGGCTTTTGGCTGAAACTACTCACTGCCGATGACTACCATCTTCTTTACCGTTTTTCTACTATTTTCATTCACGAATCCGCCAGTTCTGGCGTTTCCCAAACATGGTGGGAGTATATTATCACATACTAACCATTAAAAAATCAAGCATTACACAACAAGTCTAGTAACGGTTACTTTACTATAGAGAACTACTATTGCAATATTGCAGTTGTATGTAGATGCAGTTGTACCTAGCTGTTTGAGCGTGTAGGCGAATGTATGATGGTGCTATTGTATACAGGTCTGTTTACAGTTCTTTGCGGCTCGCTTAACCTTTGATCGAATTCATTTCGCTTCGACTGTTTTTTTCCTGGCATGGACGTAGCTGATTTATTGGGACCGTGTGCAAGTAAAAAGAACACGACAGACGTTGGGAAGTTCTATCCATACACGTTGAGCGTGATGGTGTTGTAGTGCGCCTTTTCGGGAATTCAAATATTCCCCTGTAAACTATGCTGAGTTATCTTATAGTGTATTTATAAATGCAGATCGTGAGGGGGAGGGGAGGGACACATTTGAGGAATATTATCGTACGCTTAGGTTGTATCACTACATATTATGTTACGAAGTAAGCAAAATTATATAAGACATTTCTGTCTAGCCGAACTGAACATTACGTTCGCAATAATTCATTGAAAAAAATCATGAAACAAAAAGGAACATTCAGTAATGTAGTAAATGACTTATTCGTTTGGTGGTACCGATCCCACCCAACACCCAGCTGCGTTTAGTGCAAACCAATGAACATTCCAATACGCATCTTCTATTAAAAAAAATATCGTCTTGGACGAACTTATATACTATACGTGTGTATGATACGATTGATAGATAAATTGTATAGTTAGTAAAGAAACACAAAACCATGCTGTGTAGCATTTACCCTTCGCCTCGCGCAAGGGAAAATCGTTTTTGCATAAGGAACTTGCCCGAACATGAACGACCGAGATGTATAACATAGGAAACTTTATAAGACAAAAGGAACCCAACAAATGCTTGTACAAATCGTTTTTGCACATGTATGAAGTATAAAAAAATTAAAATATAATTTAAGCAACATGCTAGTGTTATGGCGTAACACACTTCAAAACGTCGGTTAGTTTACTATCTTCTGTGGGTTTAATTGCAACAATTTACTAGACGGATTAGTTTAACGGCGGTTCTGTCCTTCTGTACGATTGAAGCTTCTATAGGTGTTTTAATGAGTGATTCATGTTGATAGTTCAAGTCTTTGTATACTAGGCCACGCGAAAACATCGTCTCGATATAGGGGGCAAAGATAACCAAAAATTTTCATTACGAAAGTGGGAGAGCAAACCACAGCCTTAATTTCGCATGAGCCGTTTACCCATCACATTTATGCAGTTTTTGTTTGGATGGCTTTATCTAATGCTCGTTACATCATTCTATTCTGCTTTACTCGCTTTCCTTTCCTACCGAAAACACGATTCGTTTAATCAATCCTATTTCAGACGAAATCATGCTCGCAACGAAGAAAAACTGCGACTTCCTCGTACTATTGCTTTCGTTCTACTGATTCTCCATTTTTTACTTGTTAATATCTCGCTTCATGCATGTATTATGCAATAGATATGGATTGATGTAAGTTACGAACAGTTTGCGCATAAAATGCGGCTTCGCTAACTTCTACTGCAGCGAAAGCGTTTGCACAAATTCTGCAACCTCAGCGCTGCTGCGGATCACCTCGCTGAACTTGTCCGGGAAGTCTTTGCTGATTTGCTTGACCAGATTATGAACCAACTCACGACATTCTGCAACAGATAAAGCATTTTGTAAGAAATTTATAGGAGCTCTCAGGAATCTATAAGAACCTTTATCTTACTTACCTTCCGTGTCGTGTTCCTTCTTATAAAGCACCTGTAAACCTACAACCAGAACACGGCACAAAGCCGGAACTAAGTTTTCATCACCCTGTCGGTACAGCAGATCAAGGCACTGGAACACGGCCAGATTTTCGGTGAAATCTTCACGCAAAGGAAGATATTCCACAAACACGGGGAGCACCTACAAAAGATTTAAACCATGTTTCAATGAATAAGCCGAATTGTCGCAAACCAACACAGCGAAGTAAAAATAATGCAACAGGTACGAACACTTTTGAGCGGAACCAGACTGCAATTGGTGATGATGAGTCGAGCTAGAGCACCGCAAAGATTGTCCAACGTGCCGGCATGTTGTTCTTTGGATACGAGCTGTGAGAGAGCTGCCATAATTTGTGGATAGTGGCTGGAAGGAAAAACACGCAACATGGTAAGGCAACACAAATGGAATGTAAATGGAATAGCGCCTTGAACCTACCCGAAAGTGCATTCCTTTCCGTGCTTGACCATCTCTCCCAGTCCGTAAACCGTGTTGCTGCGTACCTCATTGTTACGATCCTGCACGCCAGACAGAAAGATTGGCAACAGTGAATCGATCCAGTTACGCGTGTACTCTTTCAGCCCCTCAAAACATTCCGCTAGCACACCAATCGCAAAGGCACGCTGCGAGTCGCTGGATTCGTCCTTTTGCTTCGATTTTTCCTAATGTGCAAACCAATCGTAAAGCGAAGATTTTCAATTAATCATTATGTATGTTCAATGCTGTGTGCGCTACTTACAATTTTCTGTATGAAATATGGCCACACCCGTCCAAAGTAAACGGCAAATTCTTCCGCCTGTAGGGCGCGACCAAACTTGGGCAGGATGTCACCAGCTGATTCGAGAATGGCCTCATCATATTCGCTCTCTTCCTGCTCTTCGTCGACCGGTTCATCGAACTGGCAGGCCACTTTCCCATTCAACACGTCCACAATGCAATTAAATACGGCATCCTTCTGTCCATCTGCTTGGAATGTGGCTGCCCCGACTTCCTGCAGAATGTCACTAAACCCATCCAACGCCGACATGACCACCGTGCGCTCTTCATCGGTACGAATGATTTCGCTTAGCTTCGGTACCAAAATTAAGATCGTTTGATGCACTCCTTCCATGTTGCCCAACTGATGTAGCGCAACCACAAACTGCTTCACCGCATCGATCGACGCCTTCCGAATGTCCTCGTTTGGGTGATTCAATAGCTTGTAAATTTCTTCGAAAGCTGTCTGAATGAAGGGAGCAAAAGCTGGCCCCGTATGTTCCGCGAATTCCATCAGTGCTAGGATGGCTTCCTCTTTTTCATCCATGTATGCATTCTCGATACTATAACCTGCGATGTCTTCTTCGTCCTCTTCTTCGTCGTCGACGGAATTCTCTATATCGAACTCTTCGTCCTCATCGTCACCATCGCCGGAACCGTTTGTACCTCCACCGTTTGGCAGAATGGGCATGTCATCTCCGGCACCATCTTTGAAGGTCGGTACGATTCCTTCCGAACTACGCACACTTTCCAGCATCGTCTCGACGATCTTGTTTAACGATCCCGACATATCCTCCTTAACCGATGATGCCATCGAGGCGAACAGATTATAACAACTGCGACGGAGATCCGGATCGTTTGATTCATCCATCATTGTTAAACCCATGTTAAGTGTATCCACAGCCAGGGGAAGGAAATTATCCCGTCCAATCGTTCGTACCAATGCCGCAAACGTGTCTATTGCCTGTGGGCGCAATGTGCAAATGTCTTCCTCATCTGTTTTCACCAAATACAGCTTCAAACAATCGATCAATCTCGGAAAGTATGGCAACATGTGCTCTTTCGCCGCGCTTGCCGTCGCAGCAATTGTTGTTAGCGAAAGTTCACGCAGATGGACACTGTTGCGGGAATCCAACGACTCAAAGAGACGCTCCATCAACATCGGCAAATATGGTGTCACCTGATCTTCCAAATTTTCGCACGTCGTCTCTAGGGCGTAGAACACCCGATCGATGTGTGGTGGTTCCTTACCACCGGAACGGATCTGCAGGCACAGTTGTTGCAGAAATTCGAACAAAATTGGCAAAATTTCATCCGCATGTTGCGAAATTTCTGGCTGCAAATGCTCAGAGAACTGCCCAAGCGCAAACAGTGCAGCATTACGAATCATTACGTTCTCATCGGTGATGCCACGTTTAATCACATCTACCAGTACTCGCAAATATTTACTACAAATGTGTTCGGAGCAACCCTCGGCAATGACTGCGATGGAAAGATAGGCGGCTTTCTTTGGCAGCGGGTCATTACCGGCAAGAGCCGGTTCGAGTAATGCCATCAGCGGTGGAAACAGCTGTTTCGGTGGAATGTGCAATGCGAGCACATCGAGTGATTGAGTGGCACAGGTGCTGGGTGTTGAGACCTCGTTGCTACCGAAATATTCCTCATCCTCATCTTCCACTTCCGGCGCCACACTCATCAGTGCAAACAGGGCATTCACGATCGGTTCCACGAGCTTCTGTTTGATGATCATTTTTTTCTTCAATCGTACCAACCATCCGATGAAGGTGATAGTTTTCACTCGTACCGAATCGTCCAGCTGTATGTTACCGGCCAACTGCAAGCAGAAGTCGATCAGCAGCTTCATATGCGGTGAAAGCGTGCGCGATGATTCTTCGGCTAGATTTTCCAATATGTCGAACGCTTCGATAAACTTGTACGAATCCTGCTCGGCGAATGCGCCCAGAGCTTTCAGCACGTACGGTATTGAGTCTTGGTAGGTCTGTTCTATCTCTTGCCGACCCGGAATGAACGGGACCAGGTGGGACATGCCAAGCAAAATGTTGTAGATAACAGGCGTAGCCATATTGCCACCAGCTTCCGTTGCCATCAGTGCCGTGGAGAAAAGCTGGCAAACCATCTCAATGTGCGGCATGAATTGGTCCGGAGCCACATCGGTCAATGTGGCAAATACGGACGAACCAAGTTCGCTTAGCTTCGGATCGCTCGAGCTGGTGCTTTCGAACATAAACTTTAATACCTCGCCCATCCAGCCGTCCTCTTTTTCGGCCTCATGCTTCACTAGCACACCGACGAATCCGGTAATTGCATTTCTTACGGATTTTTCCGATTCGTTCACGATAGCCTCCAGCATACCTTTCTTGATGAGGGCTTGAGTTTCGGCCGGTACTTCTCGCCACGCACGCAGTTTACCCAGTTGTTTTTTCAACAGCATTGCAGCGTACTGCCGCACCTGAGCGTCGGTATTGGTGACACATATTTCGCAGAGCTGTGGAATCGTTTCCGGTTTCTTGAAAGCTTCCTTTAGATCAGCAGATGCCTACGGCAGGGGAGAAAAGAATAATAATTTATATGGAAAAATACTGGGATACCACATCAACCGTAGAGGAAGTTTCTCGATACAGGAAATTCAATCATCTGTATGCTAAAATGTCTCTGTGCAACGGAAGCCACGGGTTGCTATATTAATCATACACGTACGTTTCTTAGGCGACTCATGCATCAACAATTCGTTTATCAATACTTACTTGTTGGATCAACTCGTTGTCCGCCACGAGAAGGTTTTTAATAATGTGTTCCATTTTGATCTGAATTTCACCGGGACAAGTTCAGGTGGTGCTATTCACTTTAAAGGCCGGGAAAAACTTCGCACGGATACCCCTTTCTTTGTTTTATCGCTGTTCCGTATTCGCTGCTATACACAGTATATGTAATCCAGCTAAATGAATACAACAAAGGAACCCTTGGCACAGCACGTTTTCTCACCAAATGCAATACTTTGTTCAATGGTAGCTTCGATCACCAGCGTGCCAGAATCTGCGTGTTTCAGAAACGGCAAATATATGCACACTTCTTTCAGCGAGCGCAAAGATCATGCAGAGGACTGAACTTTTTACGGATTGCTTTAACCTCACTTTCTGCACATGACAGGTACGGAAATTACACCACATCCGTACTACACCACACTGTCATTTCTCGGTTTACACCACACCAGACACAGAAGTAAACAAACCCACGTGCTTGGTTGGACCTGCACAGCGTGCGTACGTGTATTACGTTTGGTAGCAGCAACGATGGAGCTTTTTACGATTAACCGGTACTTTAAGTTAATTATTTTGAAGGATACACGTATTGCTATCGTTCAGCAGTATTTAATACGCCTTTCTTATCTCTCAGATACGATGAAACCAAACTGAATGAGGCGGATGAAAAAACTCAAGAAGAACTGATCCTCCAGAAGCTGCGGGACCGTAAAGAAAAGAAAGCGCTACAGAGAAAGTCAAAAATTGCAGCCGAAATCGAAGAATCCGTTCTACAATCGTTGCAAGAAAACACGCAGCAACAGCAAGAAAATACGCAGCTTGCTCATCCATCTGACGAAGTAATCGATGATGCCGGTATTCCAAACGTAGCTACATCTAGCGAACCATTGGAGGAACACGGAGAAGGTGGCAAGACGCAAACGGATGCCAAACAAGATGCAAGTGAGAATGATGAAGAAAATCAAAGCCACTCTCAAACAGACAGTGCTGGAAAGCAAATCGCTACAAGTGAGAATGATGAAGAAAATCAAAGCCAGTCCCAAGCAGACAGTGGTGGAAAGCAATTCGGTGACTTCACTGTGTTGGGTGGTGATAAACTACACCGACTGAAACAAACGGATGAAGTGCTGCCACCATGGTTATCGCATCCCACGATCATTGAACGTAATCTTTCATCCAAAGGCCCGTCGGTAAAGAAACTAACCTATCTGGATGAAGTGATCAAACGTAACTTAAAGCGCATGGGTTACAAACGACTATTTCCAGTGCAGGAAACGGTTATTCCGTGGATACTGGAAGCGCATCGGACACCTGCACCATTCTGGCCCCGCGATGTGTGTATCTCTTCACCGACTGGTAGCGGGAAGACGCTTGCATTTGTTGTGCCGGTTGTGCAGCTCCTACTGCACCGCGTTGCTCCTGCCGTGCGTGCACTGGTAATTCTTCCCGTCCAGGAACTTGCCCAACAGGTGTTTCAGGTGTTTCAAAAGTTGTGCGAAGGCACCAACATTCGACCCGTGAGCCTGTCGAGAGGAACGCAACTGGTAACCGAGCAAAACAAGCTCGTGAAGTATTGTAATGGAGAGTACGTATCGAAGGTGGACATAGTGGTGACTACGGCAGGTCGGCTGATAGAACATTTGCATTCCACCAAAGGTTTTACCCTGCGGCACCTTCGGTTTTTGATTGTGGACGAGGCGGACAAGGTGATGTACCAAATCCAAAACGATTGGCTGTACCATCTGAACAAGCACGTCAAACAGGAATCGGATGAATATTTGTTGGGTCGTACCAGCGAGCTGTTGTCTCAAACCGAGTTATTTGATCGGGCTCGACAACCCCATAAGCTGCTATTTTCTGCCACCTTCAAGCGGGACGCAGAAAAGCTGAAAACCCTCAAGCTGTTCCATCCGAAGCTGTTTACGGCCGTGATTGATCCGAAGGAAAGAACGGAAATGGCGCAACAGACAGCTTCGGAGCAGCTAGAACCACGGCGTGGCAACTTTATCGGGCAGTACACGACACCGCTCGAGCTGAAGGAGTTTGTTTGCATGACGCAACAACACAATAAACCATTGACCCTGTACTCCATTATTCGTGAGAAGGGATATAGAAGGTTTTTGGTGTTTACAAATGGAATCAACAACTCGCACCGACTTTCGTTTGTGCTGCAACGACTCTTCGGCACGGAAATGGTTATCGAGGAATGGTCCTCGTCCCTTAGTCCGGCAACAAGAAAAAGTGTGCTGAGTCGTTTCAGCATGGGCACAGTGAATGGGATCATTTGTACGGATGCGCTGGCTCGTGGTATCGATATCGAGAGCATTGAGGTGGTCATTTCGTATGATATGCCCAACCATGTAGAAAAGTACATTCACCGTATTGGAAGAACTGCGCGTGCCGGTTGCCGTGGTACAGCCATTACTCTGCTGGCGGAGAACGAAAGGAAAAAGTTTAATGTAAGCTGCAAATGCTTCTCACAGCTCGTAGGTACTAACAAATAATCTTCCATACGACATATTTTCCCGTCTTTGCAGACACTGTTGAAAGAAGCCAACAAAACAGAGCCGGACACGATGGAGATGGATCCATCCGTAGAGGAGGAGCATGCTGCAAAGTATGCCATCGCACTCAAGGATTTACGCGAAGCACTTGCGCTGGAGACAGACGTGATCAATAAAATACGCAACGGAATGTCCATTAGCTACATGGTATGTGACGATGGGTTTTTGCAAGGGATGGTTAGTACTTGAGCTAACTTTAACCGCTTTCTTTTTTTAGACGAGAGTCAACCTGCTCACCAAACTCAAGGATCAAGTCGATATTACCTACTCGACAGAAATCATCAAATCACTTAAATATCTGCCCAAAAGTTGGACAAATGAAGCGATTGAGATGAAAGCGATGGAAAGAAAAAAACGCAAACAAGAGAATCCAATTGACGATATTGACGTCGATAGCAAACGGGCCAAAACGAACGAAGAGACAATGGTAAACGGAATGGCCAAAACAACTGGGAAAACGCATAAACTGCTCAACGGTACTGCAGCTGGATCGGCAGACACGAACCAATCATCCGCCACAATCGGAACACCGAAAGAGAAATCTAAGGACATGAAGCTAAATGGAAAAGGCAAGCGAAAGAATCGAAAAGTCAACGGAAAGGCTAAAGCAACAGCGGAAAAGCGTAAATTAATCAACGGCACTGCATCTGGATCGGCAGACACGAACCAATCTTCCGCCACAATCGGAACACCGGAAGAGAAATCGAAAGACATGAAACTAAATGGGAAAGGTAAACGACAGAAACAAAAAGCGCCATCCGATGAATCGGCAGTTAAATTATCGCTCAATGGTGATACCGCAGCGAGAACCGAAACTGAGGAAGAGCAAAAGCGTCAGCGTTTTCGTATTAAACGAAAAATTGGTGCTGATAAAAAGGGTAAGAAGAATCGTTGGAGGAACAATCCTGCGAAATCCGGCCCAGCTAAAGAAAGGAGGTCGAAGACGAGCAAGACGAAGGAGTAATGTGCGAATTATATTGTGAGACAATAAAGTTTAATGTATTTCCTTAAGCATAAGCAAAGGCATAATGTTCGATTTTTGCTTAATAGGTACGTTGTACATGAGCGCTAATGTGCTTTTATTTAATGGCACAGTGTTGAAAGGAAATGGGGGCGCTTGGGACAAAAAACTGGTTTAGTCTTTGGGTTGAGAAAAAGTTTTACCTTCATTTTGTTGCAGTGTCCTAATGTATCTATGCAAACATCTGTATGATTGGCTTGAAATTCACGGACTTCTTCATCGATCGGTTTTGATGCGACTTGATTGCAACCCGAATCGATGAGAACTGACCAAAGATCAAATAATTCGATCTAGTATGTTGAGCTTGCCAGCATTCGTGACGAAACAGCATTTGAGACTGCTTAGATCTGTTGATCAATCGAGATAAAAGATCTGCACAACCGAACTGTCGTAGGATCGTAGCTCATCATTGTTAGTGCCCGCAGTGTTGTAAAGTAGTGTGAAGCGGTATACCATTCTTAGAACCGAAAATGGAAAGTAAGAGCTTGTGATCATTCACGATGTGCTTGGTCTAGAAGAAGATATGTCCTGCATTCTTTCGGACACTACAGAAAAGGTTCCAGTATCTTTCGCAGCACTACGAAAGACAACATTGGCAAATGCCACTCTTCAAACCATTTCGAGATATATTCGCGAAGGATGGCCTATACCTTCGAAAGATCTTCCACCAGAAATTCAATCCTACTACCATAGAAGACATTCATTAACCACAGTCGAAGGATGCATTATGTTTCGCGATAGAGTAATTGTCCCAGACATGTTTCGAAGACGAATCTTGCAGCAGTTTCACCCAGGACACCCTGGTATGGTACTCATGGAAGAACTCACTCGAAGTTTTTTGTATTGGTCGGGAATCGACGGTGAAATTGAAGATAGTTATAACTATAGATTACTCATGTTTTTGGATTGCTTTGATATCCAACATTCAATTGCAGGGAAGGCACCAAACAAAGCGACATTGAGATCTTGGCCTTTTCCATCAAAACCATGGTCTAGGATCCACATGGATTACGCAGGACCAGTGTATGGATTCTTTTTTTTTAGTCATTGCTGATACATATTCAAAATGGTGAGCTTAATAAAGGATTTGTCTGTACATCCAAACTTAACAAAATTGCTCGGTGTATTTTGTTTCTCCATATGCGACAGGGCACCGACCGAGCACAAAGGGTTAAAATCATTTAATAATAATTTAATTCGTAGGTACCATACGTCTTGTAACTCGGTTTGAAACCCAGCCGGACTCCAGAGATAACACAGAAAAACACCACTGCTTAGCCAAAAGCCAACTGTCATTTCAAATTGTTTCTGTGTTTGAAGAACACAACTAATCCTCATAAACGTTGCTGCGATTTTCTCCCCGTTTTGCTGCTAGCGAAAAAATAACACTTCCAAACACACACACGCACACACACACTGCCTCGCATTTACGGCATCAAAAGTCGTAGTTTTTCGACGAACACAAACGCAGACCGAACTGCAAAAACATGACACCGTTCCGTGTTTGTTTATAATCGATTCACACTATACCAAGCGGGATGAAGCCAACGCAAAGCTGGCCCGCATAAAAGTGCAGAAGTGTTGTGTTACTCTCGTAGTGATGAAAAACATTACTCAGGTAATGTGAAACCCAATCGATGACGGCCCGTATGCTAAAAATAATAGGATCTTCCATCGAGCTGGAAGCTGCACGTCCGTGGTATTGGTGATGGTTCCGAATTGTGGCGAATTTTGGCAATGTCATTCGAAGGTTTCCTGCCGTAGGTGAGGTGTGCAATTCGGCGTACAATTTTTGGTGACATCGGTTGTGCAAAGTGCACCCTTTGGTTGCCATCGGCCGGGGGGTCATCCAAAACTAATCGTGTCTCTGTGTGTTTTTGTGTGCGCTCGCGCGTGTGTGTAAACTTCCGTTCCGATGGGTGACGAGCTGGACATGAACTTTGGGGGTTTACGGGATAAGAATGAGATCATCCGAAAGTACGTGGACAACCTGAACCGTCTCCGGCATCTGGCTGCCCGGCGCGGTCAAATTAGCGAGAGCGAATTCAACAACTACCTGATACGGCACTACTTCCACAACAATAACATCATCAACTACATCTTCGACAAACATACGAGCCGCACCCTGCTGAAGACGGTGATCGAGCGGAAGAAAAAGATCATCAACTTCATTTTTCTGCTTCTCACGCTGTTCGTCGTGTTCTCGTACAAGCATGAGGTGTCGACCATTGTGCTGCGCAATATCCAGAGCTTCATCTACCCGGGAATGCGCTTCTGGCGCAAGGCCACGGTGCCGATCATCGCTTCGTATCCGGCCCTCACCGAGTACTACGACGAAAGCTGCCTGCTGACGAACCCGTACTTTCAGGTCGAAAATCTCAACTGTGATCCGTGCGCGGACGTGGCCAACGTGCTAGATTTCACGGCCGTACATGAACCGCGCTCCACACTGGTCGCTTCGGCCGCCGTCAATTATCCGTACATTTTCAAAACACAAAAAGACCTGATCGACATTGGCAGCCTGCAAGCACTCGTCGAACAGCATCGGTCGGTCTTTACCAAGGATGCGTATCGGGTCCAATCAACGGACGATGGCATCCGCAACTTGGACGATCTGTTTCGTGTGTTTGCGAACGTCAGTGGCACGAACGGTGGCCATGGGACAATCGCCACACCCGAAAGCCACAATGTGTGGCGTTGCAACCGGATGGAGCCGGCCCGGTTGCTGCGAAGGTTGTTTCCACGCCCGAACCGACTGCCGGCGACGGGTGTCAGTTTGGAACGGTACCTGTTAATCGATACACCTCAGGCACCGCTGTATAGTGTCCCCGATGCGGAATGTGCCAACATGTTCGTCATTCAGGGTAGTGGCAGCAGAACATTTATGCTTCGTCCCACGCAGGAATGCAGGCATCGCTGTCGGACACTTTCCGTCCGGTTGCCTCCTTATTATGGATGTAAGTAATATTTGATTGCTTGTTACGGCTTAAGGCCTGATTGATGGAACGTGTGTTCTTCTTCTCACTTTCAGTGATCTACAACTGGTGGTACTGGAGGCCAGTATCGTTGCCGGAATACAACGCCAAAACCCCATCGATTAGCTATGTAGGCAGTTACTGCTGAGTAATGAAAAGCAGCATCACATCAATCGCCAATCGGACGATTTCCGCCTGTGCTGGAACTGTAATGTACAGTTGGGAGATGCATTTATGACTAGTTCCAGAGGATTGTTTTACTGTATCCGGCCTGTTACTATTACTCAACGCCAGTGATCGTGTTAACAAGAAGGTAGAAAACGAAAGCTCATGCTGTGCACAACGTGAGATGGTACAGAATCTAATTTTGGTAACAAGCTTCGCAACAACAACCCTCAAATGGACATACCGCGTACGATAGGAATTAGGCCAAGCTTTCTTATTTAATATGTTGTTTAAATTATTTTTTCGGCAATGTGCGCGTTCCTTGTTTCGAAACAAAAGGGCGATCAGAAGAGGATGATAGAAAAAAAAACCAAAAGCAAACCAAAAGAGAATCTATTCAGATTGGCCAAAACTAGCGAGCCTAATGTTAGCACAGCACGCCAATTAATGTATATATAGGGATGTATGTATATTTAAAGATGTAGCAACTAAACAAACACACCTACTAAAAAAGCACGCGCATAAACCGTAATACCTTAATGGCAAAAGCAACGGCACAAAGCGAACATGATCGGTTCATTTTTTAGTAGCATTGCGCCCTTTATTTCAAAGATGCCGAAATGCGAGAAAGTTTAACAAGACAGTTTATTGCTGCTCCACTTGCATTGCGCACACACACACACACATTATACGCCATGTGATCTGCATCGTTATGATATTGTTTGGGAACGTGTGATCGAGGGGAATTTGAAAAAGGTTTTAAACCAAAAACATGAGATTTTGTATGCTACACTAATGATAAACAGAGACTGGCAAGCGTTTTTTTTTGTTTGTTTTGTAATGGTTTCGTATTGCTGATTAATTTTGATATAGAATAGAAATGAATGTAAGTTGCTGTATGTGTATAGGCTAAAACTACAGCATCCGTCGATGTACGTTCGGTGGGAAAATTAAAAATCTCCGTCTCTACTGGTACATTTCTCCTACATAAAATATGGATCTGATGGAAATGTTTCTAAATTTCACCAAACCCAGCAGGTGGGGTAAAGATCGACCATCAACAAACAGATTAAACATTTAAAACTCCTATAGAAGGGGGTCGGCCATCCAAACTCCCATAACGACACAGAGAGGGCACAAGCGTTTAGCGTTTCCGTAAACCAAATGCAATCAAACAAAGCAATTCAACACGGCCATAATGAAAGTTGTTTAGATTTTTCTTTCTTTTTTAAGACGAGGCAATTTAATGCTAGCCAAACAACAAAACAGCAAAAGGGAGAAGAATATGTGTATTGCAAGGAACAACTAAGAAAACGAAATATTTGTGTGATATGCTGCTTTAGAAAAACGTGTGGTTTGGGAGAGAAAAAAAAGATACACACATATTTCAATATGTTTTAAATTTTATTCACAAAACAGATTCTTGGTTTACTGGTTGGAAATAATGTTGACTTTACAGTAATACAGAAATATGTTCTTAATGAAAACAGTTTTTATAGTTAGCAATACCTGCAATAATGTTACTACTACTACTAATAATGGCAGTAATTCTTAACGAATGAATTATTTCTTGCAAAAACGATTTAAAAAATACAACTAAACAGCATGAGACAAATACAATCACTGAATCACGTCTGACGCCAATGATGGATGGAAATCGCCTCTAATTCTCGCGTTAAACTTGCATAAAAATAATAGCAGAAGCCTGATAAAGAAGCAGCTGTAACAAGCGCACCGGGAAGATTATGTTGAAAGGTGAAAAAGAAAAAAAGCAGCCAGAAAATAATTTAATTCCTTTAGTTTAAAAGGGAGGGCATTCAGCAAAGAACCAAAAACAGTAAGAAACTAAAGAAGCATAGAATAAAAATACCAATCAATTAAAATTCAAACCAATTCCCATACTGGTATCAAAAACAGTTTTTCTTTTTTCGTCGTATGGTTAACATAATGGAATCACGATGTGTTACGTACATCAAACTAATCTATTTGATCGTAATGAACATTAATTTCGCCACTCCACGCGATGATCAATATTGTCCATCTTCGTCCTCCTCCTCCTCGTCATCATCGTACTGACGCTGCAAAAGATTATGCGCTCTAATCATATTCGGACGGTCAACCGATTTCTGTCGCTTGCTCACCGATGCGATCGTACAGCCGCAATACGAATCCCTGTCCATTGCGCTTTGCAGCAAACTGCCCCATATCCCGTCCGTTGCCAGCAGGTGCGGATTGCCTACGACCACCAGTGCAACCTTGGCACGTGAAATGGCCACGTTAATACGCTTTGGTGCTGATATAAATCCAAGCCTGGTTGAGGCATCGCGCGTCAAATGATGGCGGGAGGAACGTACCACCGACATTATGATCACTTTGCGCTCCTGTCCTTGGAACTCTTCCACCGAACCGATCTTGGGTGATTCGAGTGAAGCCGCATCGAATATGCGCCTGATGCTGCGCACCTGCATAACGTACGGCGTAATGATGCCGATATCGTTCGGCCCGTAACGTCCGCCTCGGTACAGCCGTTCGACGATCTTGTGCACCATGCACGCTTCGGCCGGATTAAACCAGGACGGACTTTCCGGCGATTGTTTGTTGGTGCCGTTGATACCACAGAAAAAGAACCCGTTCCGCGCGCTTTCTTCGTTGTCCGACGGTGGAAGTCGCAAAATGTCGCGTATTGCAGCGATCAATTCTACGTCCGGCTCGGTGACCACCGGCTGATACGGTTCGAGCGAACTCTCGTAAAACAAATCGTTGTACAGCGACAGTACGGACGGTATCGATCGATAGTTGATGCGAAGCATCGTCACCAACCGTGGATCGTACCCGGCCGTGTCGTCGGTGAAACGCGCCCGGTCGACAGCGTACAGTTTTTGGTTGACCAGCAGCCGTTCCATCAGCGAGATGTTGCTCTTCCATTCTTCGCCTTCGGAAAACTGTACGGAATGGCAGAGCTGCTTTGGATCACCAACCAGTACGACGGTACCGTCCCTTCGGCTAACTTGACAAATAGGAATCAGCGTTTCCGGTTCGATCGCCTGGCCAGCCTCGTCGATAATTACATGCGTGAAGTGATTCGGATCGAAGCTCATCATCATCAGCGAACCGATACCGAGACAAGTGCTAATGGTCACACGGTGTCTCCCTATGTGTTTTGCTTGGAATTTCATGCGCAGACCCGATTCAGTCACAAGCACGTCACCCAGTGTGTTACGCTCATCAGCCACATCGACCGTGGCACAGTACTGGACAAGATGCTCCGGAACCGCTTCCCGCTCGACCTGGCTCATGGCAACGAGCCGGATAAAATCGCCTGGCTGTAAAATTCCACCGCGCGCCAACCGCTCTGTAATCAGATAGGCCGCACTGTTGGACGGCGTTACCACGATAACCCGGGCGCTAGGCACATTCGCGACAAGCTGATGAATCAGCTCAATAATGGTAACCGTTTTGCCCGTACCAGGCGGTCCAAAGATGATATGGGGCATTGGACGTGCCTCGCCACGCAGTACGTTCACAACCGCCTGCCTCTGGTAGCGATTTAGCGCCTCATTGTACCACGGCAACATGCGCACCTTGGCGGCATCGGCCGTTTTCTCCTCCAGCAGCATGTCGTTCCGTGCGTTAAGTCGCACATTTAGCACCGGTTGTTGGTGTTTTATTTGCACCGGAAACAGATACTCGTATCCCAGCGTCTGCTGTATGCGTTTGATGGCGTGATGCTGCTTGCGGAATGTGCCACGCCCGAATACAAACTGTACTGCATAGCATTCGCCATTGTACTGCGAATGAAAGGCTTGATCGAACTTGAGAAATACCCGGCTATGCAGCACCCGGTGAATGACACCCTGATAGATGGTGGTGTCTTTTGTCCAGGGCGCTGTGGCACGCACCGAGTCGCCCACCATGATGGAAGGCCGCGCCTCCGCTATGTTTGGCACGTCCAGCGCGAGGAAACTTTCCTCCGGTGTAAAGTGTGTCCGTTCGATATCATGTTTGCGAAACTCGATCTGTAGACTTATTTCCTCGAGATAAATGAAATTTTTCATAATACGACTGTAGTTCATTGGGGTCAACTTCTCGTTCAGGCAGTACGGTGGCCGCTCAAGTGTGTTTTTGATCTCGGCCCGGCTTGGCAACGTTAGTAAAATGTCGTACAAATCCGACGGTACATTGTACATGGGCAGTGGGTGCGCGATAAAGTTCATTCGGTTTGTTATACCCCGTCCGGCCAGAACCGTCCCCGGAGCACGTCTCATGTTTAGCAGGGCAAGCTGCTTCTTGCAGTACGACATCCTACCGTTGTGCATACCACCCCCCGTTGCTTTCATCACTACTGACTGGTTTGTATCCGCTGCATTGCCTACCGTGATCCGAAAGACACGACCAATGCGGAAGGACCCACCGAAACACCAGATGCAAGATTCTTCATTCCTACCGAATAAACCACCGCCGGAGATCTCGAACTCGTACTCAATCGATTCCCCTGGGAAAAGGAACATTTGCGTGTAGGCGGGCGGCGATTTTAGGCGCACCTGGGAGCATTCACTTTTCGGGCCCAACATTTTTAATATTTTCTGCTGCCTGTCTGAATCATTTCTTATCGTCACCTTTCGGCACTCAACATCCTCCCCATTCTTCAGTGTAACGTCAAAGTCACCAGCAATGCGAATACCATGCTTATCCTGCCATAAAGTATCCTTCTGTCTACTGTCGGTGCCGTTTGTTTGGGCCGGACTGTTTGCTAGCGTTTTGATTACGGCTGTAGCAAGCAGTGTCACCTTGATGCAACGCATTCGCACGTGTTTGTTTTCGACGGCTTGAAACTCCACCCGGTCACCCTTGTTTGGTCGGTAATCGTTGAGTATTGCCATCTGGTACAAGACGGTACTGTTCGATGCGGTTCGGATTTCACCACCTTCCTCCTCGATTGCGACGATTGTACCGATGTCGGAAACGGTGCGGCTCGGTTCAATGCCAACCACCTCCAGCACCTCCCCTTTAAAGTCTACGAACGTTCCATCCATCTGCACTACGCAGTCCAGTGTCACGTAGTCACCCATTACCGGCACAAACGTCATGCTGGTTTTGTCAATGTTCACACTAATCGGATCACCGGCGTCTGTTTCCACAATCAGCACATCGTTCTCGATGCCGATCACGGTACCTGGTTCTCGGCGCCGATTGCTCTGGTAGTACGTGGTTTTAGCCGTGTCAGTCGGATGCGTCTACACATTTGGCAACAATTGGGAAACCGGAAAAGTAGCAATTGAAGATAAACCATTACTAATGATTACACTCTAAATTTATAAAATTATCATTTGTTCCACATTATTCAACCATGTTACTTACCCAATCTTCCTTTTCAGCAGCTGCCGCTGTGTCACCGCCGCTCCAAAGGTTACCGAGCACGGAAATAATTTTGACTACCTTTGTAGAAGTTTCTCCTGATACTGGATCGGTTTTTCGGTTGGCAAGGAACTGAAGCTTCGTGTTTTCCTCCACATGCTTTCCCGCTTCGTTGTTTTTTACCAAAGATTTCGGCACAAAATAAATCCCGTCGATTATGAAATAGTCAGCCTTTACCTCCGTTATTGTTCCTGAAACGGTGTAATCGGCAACGAAGTAATCAGATTTGGTCTGACTACTAACTAGCGTCATTTAATGGATAGGTATAGACTTACCGGTCGTTTGGAAACAATCTGTTGGTTCAATGATTGGCTTGACAATCTCTTCTTGCTTCGGTTTGCTATCATGATCATCGTCCCGTTGGAGTTTTTCCTCGCAAAGCCGTATATTTTCTGATAACGACAATTGTTCGTTGGGAGGCCTATCCAACGCCTTGCGGATGAACCACGCCGTTAGACGAAACATTTTCGTCTTATTGTTTTCAATTTTCAGATTATACGCAAAGAAACTAAAGCTAAGATAATAAAAAAAGGTTGTTGCAGCGAGAGCAGATAGTTTAAGCAATTGCAAAGAAAGGCACTTTAAAGTGAATTAAACATGAACTAACAAAAAGTATATATGCACGCTTGGCGCACGTTGTCATTTGGTTGGGAGGAGCTACTGTTTTGTCGCGCGTTCAATTTTGGCCCAGAATCTTTTCGATTGAATCGTATTGCCAGTCCGTTTCTTTCACGTAATTTAGCTCCTTGCGCAAACTCTGCAGACGGTTGGCGTGATTTTCGAGCTGCAGATTGTTTTCGCACATGTCCACAAAAATGTAAAATGTCACTCCGATGATGCCATCCTTTGAAGGAGACAGTTGCTGTTCGACCTTAGACTGTGACACGCAGAGATATGGAAGAGAAAGGAGAGCAATAAAATGCATTATTACGGGAGAATCGATCATGTGATTAATGTACGGTGTATGATGTTTATACTTGCACGAACATTATCCGCAGCTATCAGGACTAAATCTATTAAAAAGCCTCAACATTTACTAAAACAAACCGCGCTCCTAGGCATGCCGACTTTGCTTACCTGCGTGGTCTATGCTTGTGGGCCTGAAAACTTGTAAAACTGTTTACGGGTGTTTAGGATAAAAGCGTACATGGGTGAGGTATTTTTTGTGTTTTATAAAAATTGGTAATCGTTTCATCGTTCGAATCGTATTGAAAATCACAGTAGGCGAGCAACCAACTTACCGCAACACGCTTCAGCAGCATTGCGTTTTCATTGCGTAGTGCCATAACAAGCTCATCGTTACGCCTCAGCATGTTGACCTCTAGTTTGAGCTCCTTTACGTAGTCTACCGTGCCTTTTAAAATGGTTCCCTTATTTACACGTCCATCTTTGCCGTTTAGCTCACTACTTGATCCTTCCATGTTTTTAGGCAGCAGTGTACCCAGTTCCTTGATTTTGTCGTTAATGTTGAAACGACGACGCCGTTCAACTTAAATTTAAAACATAAAATTACTGACCGGTTTCGATAGTTGGCCTGATCAATAGATATCGGTGCCATTATCGAACTGTCTCACAATCGTTTCTTCACAAAGCTGCTTCAAATACTGTGCGATAGCCGGTGATTCGTTACTTTGGAACATTTATCATCCAGAGCAACTACTTCCTAATATCACAGTTCTTACCAACCCTTTACTTTTCCTCATACAAACCAAAGCGGCGTGATTCCTGATATTTTCTTCCACGACGTCACTACCGCACCAACTAACAACCAGGTGCGTGAATGATCAACTATCCCAATCGCAAAGGCTGCTGCTCATTATCGGTGTGGAGTATTCGCTTAACGTTTGTTTCCATGCCAATAGGCAGCATTCACACCATTGCTTTACGCCGGGAAGGGAGCGTTTCTGCACGGTAAAACGATAAACGAGCAACATCAGCACTTTGTATAACCTCACAAAAAGTACAACGCAGTACAGACACACCGAATGGTTTGTGGATATCATGTTTCAACCAGACAAGAAAATCGATGTTCCTGTGTGTGTGTGTTAGTGAATGAAAGATGAAGCTTTTGCGCTACGATGATGATCCTCGCCTACACAGCTACGTCTAATTTTAATCTCTAAATCCTTACACCACTGCGGATTATGCCATGAATGCTCGTGCAAATGTTCTATCTTTTTTGGTTGATGAGAAATGTAGATACATATAGCTAAGTTAGTCCACGATATGGGGTTCGATTAGGTACTTACAATAGCTTCTTTCGTTGAAAGATCGCTGCTAGACATAGCTTAGCGTTTCATAAGCTGGGTATCAAGATTTGTCAGCACTTTCCAACTTCCAGGAGGGGTTTGCTTATCAACGCTGTTGTATTACACTCCGTTTAGCGTTGGTTTCATCATCACGAACAATCTATTCTTCAGTATGAAAAAGGTCTTTAATGAAGATGGCAGCGATTGGTATCGCTATAGGAAGGATTTGAAACGATTTTAAAAGCGCAATCACCGCAATTGTAGCGTACAAAATAACCACTCCTGCTGGCGCTCACCGAAATGTTAATCAGAAAAGGGATGGTTCCACAACACACTTGTATGCATATCGTTTTCAACGCGAATTTTGACAGCGCGTGCAAAAACGTGAACACCCTGTAATCACGACATTTTGCTGCGCTACTGTGCTATAATAACCTTGGCAATTGTTTGAAATTGAAGTGAAATTTATTTTGTTTTTTTATTTGAACTAGAGAAAGTGTATTTTTGTGAGTTTGTATAAAATTAAGAGCGTTTACAGATGTTACAGCGAATGTCGCGCAATTCTCTACCGAGCATACGAAGCAACGCATGGTGTCAGAAAATCTCAGCTCATACCACGCATGTAAGCATCTTTAATTGTCACGTATGATAACATTTGTGTGCGCGTGTTTGTGTGTAGTATGTAAACAATTCGTGAGGCTTGCAGCAATTTACGGTTTCAGGTGGAGCAGTTTTTATCAATAGAATTTACTTATACCGATGGATGATAACTTCCAGGACAGTGCATCCGACGATGGGGGGTTCGATTTGCAGCAAGAGATAGCACGTAGTGCATTCGCCGACATGTGTCACGATTGGGAACGCAATCAGAAATATGACCGAGCGCTACAGCTAACGATAAGCCGATTGCACGCCGCTGGGCAGCAAGCACACGTGCTGGACATTGGCACCGGCAGTGGACTGCTCTCGATGATGGCCGTTCGTGCTGGGGCCGACAGTGTAGTCGCATGCGAAGCATTCCGTCCGATGGCTGAATGTGCCGAAAAGATCATCGAGGCTAACGGAATGCAAGAACGCATACGGCTAGTGAAGAAACGCTCAACCCAACTGTCGGTTGGTCCTGGCCAGGATATGGACCGGCGGGCGAACGTACTAGTGACGGAACTATTCGATACCGAGCTAATTGGTGAGGGAGCTCTCGGTACATACCGACATGCCTTACAGCATCTGCTGACGGATGACGTACTGACGATACCACACCAAGCTACCGTATACGGACAAGTGGTAGAGTGTCCACTTGCGCTTAGTTGGCAACAGTTGAAGACGCTCTCGAATGCCGATGGTGATATTCTGTTACGTGTTCCCCCGGAAGTGGTGGCCTGCCGCGGTTCTAGCGCTGTATTCGACATCCAGCTGAGTCAACTGCCGGTGGGTAGCTTTAACGCACTTACCGATCCGGTGCCCGTGTTCAAGTTTAACTGGAGCAAACACGATCTGCTGGTAAACAATCGAAATGAGAAACACAATTGCCAAGCGCGTACGTCCGGTTTCCCGCAGGTTGTCTTTATGTGGTGGGATTTAGTAATGGACAGCGAGGGTGATGTGTTACTAAGCTGCGCACCATACTGGGCTCATCCGGACCACGCGATATTAAAGCAGAAGCAAGCAGAACACACCATAAAACATCGCACGCCGGAAGGAAATTTCATCCCTTGGCGGGATCATTGGATGCAGGCCGTTTACTTTTTACCACCGACCAAAAAACCTCTCGAACGAGGCCACCAGTTTGTGCTGCAGGCTTATCATGATGAATATTCGCTATGGTTTGGTATTGGCGATCAAATGTCAAATCCGCTCAGCTCGCCGCATTGCATCTGCGGATGGCACATTGCACAGTCGCGATCACGCATCGGACAGCTTAATGATAGTCTACGCAACAAGCGTTACTTGAACTACTTCGAGCGGGTATTTTCGGGCGATTCCGTCGTGTTGGTACTGAGCGAAGGTTCACTGCTTGGACTGGCTGCTGCCAGGATGGGCGTGAAGCAGGTGCTTCTGTACGAACCGAATGCAATATCGCGCCGCTGCATGGAAGCGTTTGTTGAGCACAACAGTGTACCCAATGTGCGGTTCCTGTCGTCGGCTGATGCACTCGAGCCAGACCAAGCCACGTCCGTGACGCACGTATTTGCTGAACCGCACTTTCCTTCCGCAATCCTGCCCTGGGACAACTTGCACTATGGAGATTTGCTCAAAAATCTTCGCCCGATGCTTCCCACCACCGTCACTGTCATTCCATCGTCTGGTACACTTTATGCATTGCCGGTGGAATTTTTAGATTTGCATAAAATAAACACCCCGCTCGGTACCTGCGAGGGTTTCGATCTTTCACTGATGGATCGTTTAATCGAACGGCACTCGACGTATGCAGATTCGCCGATCGAAGCGCAACCTTTATGGGAATATCCGTCCTATTCGTTGGCCGGAGCGATACGACTGATGGAGATAGATTTTGTGTCGGATTTCGAGCAGTCTAAAATTGTGCACGGTGAAATGTGTGTCTCCGAACCGGAACGATTGAATGGAATAGCGATATGGATCGATTGGCATCTGGACGGTAGTCATAGTCCGAAAACGACCATATCGAGTGGACCGCTAGTGCCGGTCGAGGAGGCTTCCGATGAACCGATACGATGGAACGCAAATTGGCGACAGGGAGTGCATCTCTTGCGGAAGCAACCGAATAGGAAGGAAATAATTCCGTGGACTGTGAAGTTGAATCCAGTGTTAAACAATGTATACTTTCAATTCGATTATGAGGATCAATAAATGAAACCATAGTTGAAATGTGTTGTTACATTAATCCTTTAGCTACCGTCAGTTGGCACAGGTTGTAGACGATATATTTATTTATCTATTTACATTTATTGCGCAATTGTTTTCTGATTCAACATCCTAAATTGACCATACCACAGGCACTGTATTTTGTATGTCGACATAACGGTAAAATTAAATTCGCAAACGACCCAAAATTCAATCGCAATTTGCTTGATCAAAATAAATATCATATAAAATTTCTTGAATAGCCTGTTCAGTCACTACCAATCAATTCGCTTGACTTTGCGTGTGTGGGTAACATTTTGACACCAATACCACTGTCACCATTCGCTACATTTCAATTTTCTGGCTGGTCTGCGGCTAACTTCGTTTCGCTATCAAAATTGGTCTTCGAATTCTCGTCGTACTGCGCGAGCCAAGAAAAGTAAGCTAAAAGAAATAACTTCCTCTTCATATAACTAAAGCCGTCTGCAACATATCCCCAGTGCGATGAGATAAATTCGTTCTTATGGGTGCCGATTCTGTATCTATGGTATAGGGAGCGTAGCAGCAGCAGCAGTGTGTTTAGTCCCCGAAGTTTCCAGGTGACCGTGGTGGACCTCCGTGGGGAAAAGGGTCGATATAATGGTATTGCCGGAACGGGTTGTAGTAGCAAGCGGCTAAAAAGTCAAACTAGACGGGGAAAAGCGTTGGAAAAGTGTGGGTTTTGGGTGCAGATGGGGAGGGTGGTGTTTTTAAGGGTTTGTGCATAGGTGCCGTTATTGGTTCCACACCATCCGGTGTGAGCTGTCGCTTTACGTATCCTATCACAGTCGCCGACGACGACAGTGAGGTTAGCAAGAAGACATTTCAAAACATTCATATTCCATAATCCGGGCGAACGAGTGTGCTCGTGCCACTGTGAGTAGTTACCGATTTAGCATAGTGGAAAAAAGGCCACATTTCCAGATTTCGGTTTCGGTACTCCCGGAATCATCATGATCATGGAATAAGATTAGGTGGAAAACGTATCAACGAAAGGTGGGACCCCTCCGTTGCTGTGTAGTGCGTGCGCTGTTCCATCGTTCGCGGATGACGTTTCCCTTTTTTATGCTTTCTCCCAATGTTCGTCCTGTCTGGACACAGTCTTTTCGAATACCCCGTGCGGGAATCGTGTGGTCCTTGCCCGTCTGCATTTTTACCCACTGCACCCGCAATTGTAATTGGAAATCACGTAAAACATCATCCAACCAACACACCCACAGGCACACACAACTGTCGTTACTCATAGCGGTTGCAGTTGTTGTTGCGTTCGCGGTATGTGAAAAGCACAATGAAAATCAGCTTATTGCATTAGGAGAAAGTCTAGAGATGATGATGTGCCGGTTGTCCTTCAAGGTGCGAAAATCGAGACCAATGAGCGGGAATGCATAATTGCACTAGTTAGTAGTGCCTACTATTTAACCACTGCACGATTTTTGCTGCTAAGTATTCCACTGTTAGCGGAATTATGCAAAGAAGACGGACCATTGTTTTTGTATAAATTAAACTTACTCCGGGCTAATGTATCATATAGTGGTGTAACGTTGGAACTTACCGTGCTGAGGGTAATTTTTCGTATTACTAAATCGGCTACTAGATCGGGCGAATTTGCCAATCTAGTCGACATTCGTCAAGTGTCATTTGAAGCAAAAATAGCAACTTTCTCAATCCGTAGCATAGGTACGGTAATGTTTCGGTTATTACTGTCCATTAATCCATTTCTTTATTCCAACCGTTCCCCGCTTGTTACAGCGAATTGCTTAGGACGCGCAGGAACTGATCCGTCTGAAACTAGCGTTCGGACCGTGTTGGTGTAACAAACTCGCGAAAACGAAAGAATCTGGACGATTGTGAGCCCTACCACAATACCACACATACTCGAGGATGGCTTCGTCGACAGGAGTTGGTAAGTAGATCGTAAAGTAAAGTGTGTCGGTTGTGGGTTGTTTAGAACTTGTTTTCGAAAAGCCATAAGCCATTTGTTTTGCTACGTTACACAGTTATCCATTGAACGTGAGTCGACCACGAATTGTAACTCGCGCTTTATTAAATTATCTCGTTCTTATTTTTAACGACGTCACTTATGTGGCAAAAAATCAATTTCATTCATTTATACTCGACATTTTTGTCTCGAATGTTTTTATTGTTAAAACAGAATGAGAATTTCAGAATTTCTTACCAGTTATCAATGGATAATGTTTTATGAATGATGTAAGCATTAACTTTTAAATTAATCCGTCTGTTTCCATGTTTTCTTTTCCTCAACTTGAAAGTATATTCCAGTAATATCTATCTGTTATTGAATGGAAATATTGGTTCTATAGTCATGACATGAGTATCTCATCACCTATTTTGTTATCCTCTTTGTGCAGTCGTTCCACGAAACTTTCGCCTTCTTGAAGAACTCGAAGCAGGACAGAAGGGCGTAGGTGACGGTACCATATCTTGGGGTCTCGAGAATGACGATGATATGACCCTTACTCATTGGACTGGCATGATCATTGGTCCTCCCAGGGTAAGTACTGTCCAGTATACATTCGGCTTTTAGAAACGTTTTTTTTTATTAATTTGTATCAATTACGCCTGCAGACTCCTTACGAAAACAGAATGTACTCACTTAAAATAGAATGTGGCGAGCGCTATCCGGACGAGCCACCAACACTGAAATTTCTATCGAAAATCAACATTAACTGCATCAACAGTCAGAACGGTGTGGTAAGTAACGAATCATACAGAGAGTGAAACTTTCGTGACCATTTGGTTGCAAAATGACCCCAATTAATATGTTCCTTTTATCTTTCTTCTCGTTGTGTGCACTTTTCTAGGTTGATCACAGGATGGTTCCGGTGCTGAGCAGATGGAACCGTGATTACACGATTAAGACAATTTTACAAGAAATACGTAGGATTATGACGCTAAAGGAAAACCTAAAGTTAACACAGCCTCCGGAGGGTAGCTGCTTTTAGTGCTCTTAATTCAACTCTTAAACCGAATCCGTGAGCAAAAGGGAGAAAAAAAATGAGTGCGAGAAAAAGGCGAACAACATGAAACTATGCAAGTGGAAAGTTTACAGAGTGAGGTAATAAAGAGAAGAAGATACAAGCTGAAAGAAGTAAGACACACATAAACACACACACACCGTAAGTTATAAATCCACAAAATAATGATGATGATGATGATGATGATGATGATGATGTAGGCCAGAAAGTCAATGCGCTAAATCGCTAAAACACAACTTATAAGCAAACCAATAATAAGTGGTAATGCTCGGGAAATACTAAAAAACACTTGGGAAAGAAAATTAATTGTACATGCACGCTATACATATATATACAGTGCAGCAAACCAAGGACAGTAGTAGCAAATGGGAGTCACTGAACCTTAAAACATTTGAAAAGTACTGAGCAAAAAAGAAAAGGAAAAACGGAAACAAAAGTCGCAAGCAGAGCATTAACTGTAGCGTAAACGAAGCGTGAAAGGACACTGCTCCTCTTGCTCGTCCTACTAGAGAGCAACAGAACCGAATAAAAGGAAATAAACCTCCTTTTGAAAAAGGTGAAAACATAACGCATACCCTTTCTGCTAGTCCGGTGTATCTGCGTTTGGTAACGCAGCTTAACAAACAAACCTAACAGCCTACATGCGTGCGCGCTTGATACCGGTGATCCCACTCATATCCGTTGTTACACATCCGATCAATGAAAGAGGATCGACAGCACAGTGCACTGTGTTATAGGGCTGCAGCGATCTTGCAGTGAGCATTAGCAAAGATTGTGCTGCTAGTGCTGTTTGACCGAAGCCAGCAAGCAAGTCAGCTGGTCCGGTTGGTAGATCTGAACAAAATAAAAACCCACCATATGGGGTTACAAAAATAGTCTTTCGAGAAGCAAGCAATCGCTCGCACCTTTGTTCCCTTTAGTTTCCCCTTAATTTTTTGGTGAATTCTTGAATCTTGAACTTACGGCCCCTACAACCTAAAACCATTCTTATTTGATGCTGTGGATGGATTAATATACGCGAGTCATCCTTTTACTCTTTCCATTCGAACAGTTTCTGAAACTATTGGTTACGTTCCAATTTTGAGGGTTCAATCCAGTCGTGTGATCTTATGCTGAAAGTAAGATCGTGTGCACGTGACTGATCTTTGGCGCGCTATCTGTTTAGGGTGATATTAAGACTTTTCCACGAAAGTATCTTAAAAATATTAGAGAATGTTTTTCTCGGTTTTTTCTTTCTTCTCATGCTCGTGCTTGTGTCAAGCAATTTTTCTTTCTTGGCCCATCTTATAACGTCGGCATTGTTTCACAGTTAGAGTCTTGCTTGTAACAGTTGATAGTGTTATTAAGTTAAGCGTGGGAATGATATCAAGATTGATTGTGTTACACAGTCGGGATCATGATAATCATTTCATAAAAGGGACTAAAACACTGTAGGTTGGAGAGTGAATGAAACCATTCTCCCCACACATGCAACCGATGCCAGCTTTATAACTGTATGACTATTGGGAAGTAATATTACAATAATCATAGCAAAAATAAAATGTCCTTAATCGTGCATGGGTTTGCTGTGAGGTATCGTGCTTTGCAAAAGATTGAAAACCAAATCACTCAACTCAAAATATTTGCATTAAATTTGAACAAGCAATCTTTCGTTCTTTTTTTTTTGTTTCACCAATGACAAAGCTGGGACGCGTAAAGAAGGTACGATCTAAGCAGTAGTGATCGAACAGAGCCGATACGATACGTTCCCTTTTTTATACTAGGCATATGTAGGTGGCCCCCGGGAATGTTTGCAAAACTTGTCGCAATTGAAAATATGGTAAAAAGTAATAAAATTAAAGGGTGATAGAAGATTAACGAAGTGAGAGACTATGTTAATCTACAAGCTACAGAAGCGGGGGAAACAGTATTCCAAAGCCAATTAGGAGGACAAAACAGAAATAATCGAAATGTTGCGACCAGCTGCAGGGTGCAATGACACAGGACATGTTTCTTTTTTTTTGTAAGAACTTAAACGAAAGCAAAGCATTGAAACAGAATTACGATTCCGTACCACGCGTGTGTTGCCGTAAAGAACGCCAACAAGAGAAGATGAAACTAACTTCCGACGATTAACGTTACCCGGTAGGATCTTTCGCATCTAAGCAGCACATTAGTGCTACAATACCATCACGATATGTTCTGTGCTACTATTGCAACATCTTATCATGCTGCGCGCTAGTGAAAAGGAGTCACTTGTGGCTAGGAATAGCAATGAGAGTAGTGTTGTGTTAGGCAATGCTGATTCGAACGATGTTGGAAATAGAGTGGAGTGTTTAGTTTTTCTTTTTCGTTCTGCCGATCCTTCACATGTCCTTAAGATCCTGAAGAAGTTTTTGGGCATGATAATGGACCTACAGTACATTGACGGTTTTCCTTTCGTTACTGCCTACCTATAATAACGTTAGCGCTTTAACAGAGACACGAGAAAGAATGTGTATGCCGTCGTAATTTCTTGGCCGGCGAAGCAAGAAGAAAAATGTGATGTAAACCGAAATGAAGGGTAAATAAATTTATCTTAGCTTCAAGGACGGGTGGTTGTTGCATTTGCATTCTCTACAGCACATTAATCCTACGTTGCTGCATTTTGCGCATCCTGTGAAGAATTGGGATGGATGTGGACGCGCCAGCTAGTAGTCGGGTACATGGAACATCGTACATCTTGGTGATGACAAAGACCAATTTGAACTATTTTAAGTGTATACTGCATTGAACAATGATAAACTAAGTAAAAAACACGGTAACCAGTGGTGGGTTAAATTAACAACGTACGGTTTTATGATTTATTTCGTTTTTTTTTGCTAATCATACTTTTCATCATCCGCCAAACCAGGAATCTTAGGACCTTCTTGTTTGTTTAAATAAATTATTACCAACACTATGGGACATTTCCAAATTGAGTGTTTTTTCGAATCCTTGCAAATAGAAAGGATGATCGCTTGGGGAGTTGGAAACTAGTGTGACAATTTTAAAATTGACACCCCTTACATTTTTCGAAGGCATTACTGCGGCCACTTGGTGGACACACTTTCGGACCAATTAAGCTCCCGGTTCTCCTGTTAAAAGCACCATAAAACAAATCCTCCCCACAAAAAACGAACGATTATGTTGTGTTTGTCTGTAATTTCTTGTAGCATATTAGTTGTGTGTTGTTACTGCATACAATGGTAATTGAACTATACATGGAAAACGAAAGAAGGAACAGAAAACTAATCAGCGCTATCGGTGCAAGGATGTCGTGATCTGTAAAAGCTCATTGATGATGTCAGGTGGAAGTGACTGCGAGAGAGGCTAGCGAAGAGACAACATGAACACGAACAGTGGGAAATGGTTCTGTGGGTATTGGTTGGTATGGCAAATGTAGATACATTTGTCAAGGCATTTGTTGCTGTTTGGCGAGTATCGGTAAATAGGACGGGTTTTAATGTCCTTAAAAAAACACACACACAGTGTCCCTTTAACGCTTTGTAGAATGTTGCTGCTCGCTATCGTCTCTCTCCCTCCTTTCATCCTTGCATCGATTCCCACTGCACTGTGCACTGTGATCCTATCCGCCAATTGACGCCAAAATTATTCTAATAATGTCCCGGCCAGTTTTTGTCCGTTTTCCTTCGTCGTTTCTGTGTGCCAATCGGGTTTGGTCATAATTCTCGGTCAGCGGTTGATGGCCAGTTTCCTCCACATGACATCTCACCTATACTGCTGCTGTGCTGGTTGCAAGCAACGGCCTACTTGCTCTTTGGGTGGAAGGAAATCTTTCGCGTCTTGAGCGCAGCCCACTTGTGTCGCTTGATGTAGTAAGACAACGCACCGAGGATCATGATAATGCCGACCGATTTGATACCCATGCGTTTGCGCTCGTCGTGATAAGGTTCGGCTGCCCATACCAGGAACGTGGACACATCCTTGGCCAGTTGGCTAGCAGTTGGTGGCGTACCGTCGGAATATTCAGCGGCCTGGAAGTTCACCCCGTCAGAAGAAACATAGTTAAAAACAAAGCCTCTTTTTAACGTCAGGTCCGACAGAGTCCCTCCAATACGTACCTCATTGTATAGTGCTTGCGCCATCGAGATGGCACCACCGGGGAAGTATGGGTTGTAATACTGACCCTCACGAAGCACCACACCCGCCGGAGCATCACAGTAGCCGGTGAGTAACGCGAACAGATAGTCCTCGCCACCATGACGTGCAAGGGCAATGTAGCTTAGATCCGGCGGATAAGCACCATTGTTGGCGGCACGGGCCGCTTCCTCGTTAGGGTACGGGCTCGGGAAGTAATCAGACAACTTGCCGGGCCGGTTGAAATAGTTACCAGCCTCATCCGGACCGTCACGCACCTGGATCTCCTCTGCTTCGGCCTTTGCTTCCGCTTCGGTATGCGACACACCGACCAGATTGCGATAGGCAATGAAGCGCATCGAGTGGCAGGCCGCACAAACCTGCTTGTACACCTCGTATCCGCGCCGGACCGAAGCATGGTCGAGCGAGTCGAGCACACCTTTATGGTTCCATGGCAGTGCCGGCGGGTGCACTTCCGTGCCGGATGCAGCTACCGATTGTTCGAGTGCATAGAGAAGAGCTCCGGCCCCTCCAACCAATACACCAGCTGCAGTAGCAACCTGCAAAAATGTTAATGAAAAAACGTTTTTCAGTACAGTTTACAGATGAACACAGATGCGAAAGTTGTAATACCTTCTGGTTTTTCGTCCAGGCGCGGCTCGTGGAGAAATTTTGTACCTGTAGAATGGATTGCGTTAATTAAAGCATTAAATAAAGTTTTTCAAATCGCTTGCAAGTGTTTTTGAATGGTATTATCCCCAAGTTAGATATTAACACCGAGAACGAATCACTCCGAACCTCATCTTTGTAGTTCCCCCTATCGCAAGAATTATATAATATGAGCGAAAAAGAAAACAATCGTGTTCCCCGCTGTTCGTAACACTGTTCCTGTCCTCTATTCTTATGCTTGCGGACTAAACACATTTGACCTATCTCCGAGCTACCGTGATTTTGCAGATTGAAATTATTATTTCTCAAGCATGTTCGAATTGATCTACAAAGATACGGTTTTGTGCAGCAGTACAGCATAACATAACGAATCCGTGTGTGTCTCATGACGTTTCTCGCAAAGAACATATTTTTCTTTTCCGCTGTGGTGTGCGTACCGAGAGATTTCACAATTTAAGCCATTTGGTGCATTCTAGCGAAGAAAAGCAGGCGACCCTGATCCAGCAATACGGATCATTCATTCAGCAAGTCCTGTGATTACACAACATTTTCTCACTATCCGATTCTCTTCACTGTGTTACAACCCTCTTGCACTGCACAGTCCACGAAGGGGTGGGGGTGTCGTTTTGCACGGGTTCTGCTCGCAACACGGCTCTGACGGTATGGCACTTGTAGCGGTGGTGTAGGACATTCGCTGTCCCGAAACCGTCACACACTCTTTCGCCCCACAAAACCCCTAAGGACAACGCGTATTTACCGACCTTCTGCAAGGTAGCACCGCTTTTCGGGCTCAACAATCCTGATCCACAAATTCGTCCTACGAAAGCCGCCATGATTGGACTGCAACGGGGCAAAGTGAAAGATTCCTCGCACACTCTGTTCGATACCGTCGTTTCGTGTTCGCTTGTGCCGTCTCGTTTCTGCACCTTTTCTACCCCGTGCCGGCGGTAGTTGTCAATGAGTGCTGTTTTTGACAGCTTATGCTCGATTTTCCCCTGATGATGTTGATTCGATGTTACCAGGTAAACTTTGGTAGCTGGATTATTTTTTTACAAAAATACAACCGACAAATGTATATTTCGGTATTCTCCTCTTTGTTTCCTTTGTTTTCCCCTTCGTTCAATTGCAATGTATATTTCCAGTGATTACTTTTGTAAATATCCAACTGTTTGTCCATTCCAATGCGCCTACTGTCCAACACGTGCTAAGCTCAAGTCAATGTGTCTGCGTGCCTGACGGAAAACACTACATAGAAAGATTGCTCTTGTGGAACAAATGTACAAATTATACTAACTTTTTTTTCAAAAAACAATAGACACGCAAATGCGTTTAATCGATTTTCTACAAGACCATCGATTCAAACGAATGTGACGTTTCGCGCTGCATATTTTTGACAGTTGCGCACGATTTGAGCAACAAATATACTAGCAACCCCAATACTTGGCACTAGATCGTTAGGTGCGATCGCTGCCATATTTTCGTGATTTAAATCGCCTATCGTCTTTTTCATACATGGTGCGTTGAGTCCTATAACAACCAGTTGAATTTAAAAGCACTTTATGCAATGTGTCGAATGAAAATCATTCACAGCATCACATTTCAGTTGCACATCAACAAACAGTGGTGCTTTACAACTAGCAAGCTTAAACGCACTGTACGCTCGTCGTCATCGCGTTGGCCGCTTTTGGACGATATCTTGAATACCGTATTCATTTGTGCTCGCCACCCCAAACTCACCCTTCGGCATAGTTCTTCGAGTTGAAGCGCTGTCGTTTTTTTTCACAACGTCAGAGGAGTGAGTGTGCGGAATAGAACAGCGCGTTCCTTTCTTCGGTCTTTTCGGCGTGTTGGGAGCAAATTCGCGCTTCGCAAAGCGGTTTTACGGCGTGCGTGTACAGTGTAGCGGTGGTGAGTAGTGAAGTGGCCGAATTTTCATCGTTGTGGCGCACCGTGGCGTGTTGTTTTTGCGCTTCCTTGCAGGTTGGTTATCGTCGCGGAATCAGCATCGCCAGAGAAGTTGGCGACGGTGTCGTTTCGTTCCTCACCCGTCCAACGTGTATTCGTCCACTTTTCCATCGCCGGGAAAGTGTTTTCGCTTTGTGTTTGTGCGGTCATGTATGTGTCCCTTTGTGTGGTGATGTGTGCTGTGGAAAGCACTTGCATTTGAGTTGGAATGCTTACTTTCAGCCCGTACCGTCGTGTGAATCCGTTTTTGCTAACATTGTCGGACATTGCCGAAAGGTTGTCGCAAGAGTTGCGTTTCTTCTTCGCTTCTCCGGTGTTTCGTGCTAGTGTTAGTGTGTTTTCCGAATTTGCGTCTCTGCTTCGCAAAGGGCGAAAAATGGTACCAGCATTCAAGGGCCCCCGGTGAACCAGTGTGAAAGATGCCACGACGTTGCTAGCAGCATAATTTTGAGCATTTAGAAACTACTTTAGTATTAACGCCAGCTGCTGTTGAAAGTCGACACTCGTGCACGCAGGAATCGCGGTCGCGGTATTCTTCCTTTTCTGCTTAGCTTTTTTTCCTTCCCCCTTGGCCTTTCGCATCTCTTTCGCTCTCGCTCATTACGATCGAGCCGTTTCATTCTTGCCTTCCCAGCTGTCACTGGGAGAAGGTTGTGTGTTTGCACCGCATACGCATACACTTACTGGGTTCGTTCTCATTACAGCTCACTCATGCTTGAGCGTGCGAACTAGAAAGAGAAGCAGCTCGTTATTTTTCATATGTGTGTCCGTTTCCCGTTTCGTGTGTCGTCCATCTTTGAATTACTTTCGTCATCAGCATCATCATCATCATCATTACCACCAACACCACTATCGATGTGTCGCCGTGCAAGCAACTGCCACCTTCCTCTGATCCATGTTAGCATCTTTTCATCCTTCAGCCTGCATGCGTGTGAAGCGCATTCGCTCGATCGGAATATCCTTTCAGTTCAGTCTCCGCCTAAGGTCCGTTAAGTTGAAGTAGCCAACACTGCCGCGTGTATTCGAGAGTCGAGTCCGGTGGTAGTGTAGTTAAAGTTATCTCAAAATCGCTGAAATTTTCTCAAAAAAGGAGTTATTCGTAGCTTAGCAAGGACTTTTTTGCCGTAGCCCAAACATCCATTAGCGTTAATCCTTTGCAGCAGCCATTCCAACTACTTCTTAATCGCCATTACTTCAGTGACCGGAAGTGAAAGCCGCTACTAAAAAGGCAATATCGCACTTGATGAAATGTGCAAAGAAGAGCGAGCAACGCAGTTACCGAAATCATGAAAAACGGGACGAACCTGGCAGTTTAGTTTTAGTTACCATGGCAATCTCACGATCACGTATCTTCACACGCAACTATCGGGCACGCGCCGCGCCGCGCCGGCAGTTAAGCGCGTGAATCTTCCTAACCTCTTTTTAAGAGAGTCAATTTACGTAGTTAAACCATTTGTGGGTGGCAAGATTCACACAGCTTATTGGTCTTTATTTTCTTCGCCTCTTTTCACAGCTTTTCCCAAGCGCACAACGCACATTGTGGTTAACGCGTCTGGCACTGGATAAAGTATCAGTGGTAAGCGAACGCATTGGTGTATAGTTGTGTGTTTCAAACAGTGGTGTATAGCGATAGTGGATCACCGTTAGTACCCTTCGAAGCGGCGAAAGTGTTCGGTGTGTGAGGCAGGTGTGCGGAAAGCACTGGTGGTGGTGGAACGTTTCATCGTCTCGCCGTAGACGCGGTCTATGACCGCTAATAGCAAAAAGAACAGACACCGGAAAAACTGAGGCTAGACAAGGCATCACGATGAGTTGCCCTATGCCGGAAATTGGTTCCTGCATCTCGCTGATATCGAAAGCCGATATCCGCTATGAGGGACTGCTGTTCACCGTTGACCCGGAGCGATGCACGATCGCCCTTGCACGAGGTAAGTGTTGTACAGAAAGATCGCTTAAGAGTGGCCGCCACTATTATGAAATGAAAGGAATCTTAAGTGTCTGAAATTGTTTGAAAAAATTAGCTACATATGGTTGTTCAGTTGTTTGAGGCACATGACCATATACATTATATTTCTTGTAAAGATCCTGGCCTTAAAGCTAGAATATCCTATCGTACAATTGTAAAATGGTCAAAATTAAAACAAAATGTCCTCCGATTGGAAATTGCAATGGTGGAGGATAATCGTTCATGTCGAATGTCATGTGCTACAGACGGTAGTGCGGCTCCATTTTGATAAAATTGAAGATATATAAGAGAATACCATTGAATTCAAACCAATAAACTGATTGTAATATATCTTTGTTCTAGAAAAAATGACCTTGTCCTGTTTTCCATAAGTAACGTAAACATTTTTCTCTACCTACGCTTGAACTTTTAAATGATATAACCCAGAAGTATCGATAACAACGTAAGAAACACTAAAAGGCATCTTATACTAATTTTCATACTCTTTTTTCCCGTTCTTTCAATGTTTGTAATGCGCGCGCTCGCCATGGATCCACAACAGTGAAGTCGTACGGTACTGAGGATCGGGAAACACAGTTCCCGATTGCACCGCAGAACCAATGCTACGATTATATCCTTTTCCGCGGGTCGGATATCAAGGATATTCGGGTGATCAACAACAACCCGGTGCCGAACGATCCGGCCATCATGCAGATGCATCTACCGCCGCAGCAGGGACCGCAGATGCCGATGCCGAACAAGCTGGGCCAACCAAGCTACCCGTCGCAGCCGGGCTTTATGATTCCGCAGATGGGTGGACCACCGACTGGTGGACCGCCCGGTGGTCCGATGGGTGGTGGTCCTCCTGTGACCGGTGGACCGATGGGTGGACCACCTCCGCCCGGCCATGCACCACAGATGGGTGGTGGTGGTGGCGGCGGCGGTGCCGGCCAACCCTACAACGCTTTTGGCGGAATGAACAATCTCGGAGGTATGCTATTGAATTACTTAATTGCGAACAGAAATAAGCTTATTGGTGGTGGTTCATTTGTTTGGTGGTGGTGAAGATGGCGTAACCGATGGTAATGGCACGAATCAACAGCAGCAGCAACAGCAACAGCCTGAACAGCAGCAACAGGCATTGGAAATGTTCACGAAAGGATCCAAGCCAAAGACAGATCTTCCTTCTGGGTTACTAACCAATACTGCCAACGCTCGTGCGATACAGCAACAATCGCCATCGGCCTTTCTTCCCACAATCGGTTCTACTGGATCGATCGGAATGCTATCGGCATCATCTCCGCCCTCTTCCAATGAGAATGATGTTGTCGTTAATGAACGTGGACCTTCAGGTGTCCCGACAGTCTTTAGTGGCGTTGCTGTGGAACGCAATGCAAAACAGCATACGCATCAACGGCAGCAGCAAGGTGGGATGAAAATGTTGATGAGCACCATGTTTTGTATAATCAAAAAACAAAATGCTTTAAGGGCAAAAATGCAAGATAGTCAAATGGAAGATGAATGTAACGTAAAAATATCATACTTCGAACACTTTTGTTACATATGGATAAACGATAATTACTTATTGGCATCATTTGATGTTATTTGCCCTAAGTTACTCGGCTTTCGTTATTTGTTTGTTTAGCATTCCGTATGTTTTATCTTTCGTTCGTTTATTACCTTTTCTGCTGCATGGTTCTTTTGTATTGTAAAGCAAGTATATATTGTAAAGTATTTTTTTTTAAATTTTCAATCATTAAATAAAATTCTTGCATAGAACTTCTTTACTTTAATGATACGATACGCTTTACAAGTCAGAAGCATATGCAGAACATTTCTTTAACAGCTCGCATTAACACAAAAAAACCACAACATTTGTGCAATATTTTGATCTATGATGATCATTCCGCACCACTAAACGCGAATGCATTTGTTATCAGGTTCTAGCGATAACGCTTTGTTTATACGATAATGGTTACTCCTTCCTTTTGTACATACACTGATGTTTTCATATTCTGGCTTTGGTGTATGTATGTACGTATGAGAACGAATTCATGCCTACATGCACGCTGTGCTCGATTGATTGTTTTGAAATGCACCATCTGCAATATAATAGTGGTGTTTAAAAGCGTTCCAATTCTAATATGAATATGTACAATTATACGACCTTTGCTTTTCATTGTCAGTTTGTCCATTTTGTTGTTGATTTATTCTACTACTATCGCTCCATCGCTGGTTTACTATTGTTCATTTGATTCATCAATTTGTTCGTATCAGATTCCGTTTTAAAAGTTTCCTACAAGCCTCACACATTTACTTTCATTACCATTACTGCTTTAACTAGTTCAGGTGCTTAGAAATCAGCTGATTTTTGTATTTAATTTTCAATTAAAACGGTTAATCCCTGGGTAGGATGAGATTATCCAGTAGTTTTGATCTTCTCAGTGAGTCTATAATTGATAATAAAGCAAATTTACAGGAAAGTTTTTTTTTATTAGCTCAAAATTTCTGCTGCCGCCGATGTTGCTGTTGACGCTGATTTTTCATTAAACCCATACCGGAGAAAATTGCGCCCTCTTCACTGATTGCTATTTCATGTACATTAATCAGCTTATTTCGTGTCTTTAGTAAATGCTTATTACTGTCATCGCTTCTCTGTGCACAAGCTACTAGTTCCTTAGCTTTGTTGTGTTTTGTAAATAAAGCTTTGCTTTTGATTATTTGTTTGAAACTGTTTAATGTTTAATTTAATATGGTTCAATTTTATGCTTACACTGGTTTATATATTTTTTTTGTTAATTTTATTTATTTTATATTAAAAGACATAAAATTAACTAACATGGTGCTAATGTAGTGTAGTGGGAAAAATGGTACGTGATTTAAATTGAAAATATTCAACTATGATCTATGAATTCTTCTGAAAACAGGTAGCGGATCGCGTTCGGGAACACCGAGCAACATGTTGTCCCGTAAGAGCCCAACGGTAGACATTGCTGTGCAGACGAACCAGCAGCAGCAACAACAACATCAACATGGACAGCCGCAATCCCAGCAGCAGCAGATGATGCAGCAGAACAACCGTGACGGTGGCAACAATAATCAACAGCGCAACAAAACCAACCAACACCGGGGAAATCATCAGAACAACAATATGCGGGAGAGACGCGATTCTGGCAAGCAGCAGCAGCAGCAACCACACGGTAGCGACAATCAGATGAAAGAAAACTACAAGGTATGGTAATTCTTGTCGTTTATGGCGTTTACATTCGTTACTCAAAAGTATCTTACTTATTGCTAAACACATTTTAGCCAAGACAGCAGCAACAGCACCAGCAACAACAACAAGGAGGCCAAAATCGTAGCGGATGGAACAACAATCGCAACCATCAAAACCAAAACAACGGTGGTAATAACATCGTACGCCGTCCGCGTGGAAATATTGGTCAACCGCAGCAGCAACAGGTATGAGAGTGGAATGGACATTTCTGAGCGTATCATCTGGAAACATCTGTTGAAACTATTTTGTCTACCGCTTTCAGGGTGGTACCGGTGGTACCGGTGGACAGCGTGCAAAAAATTTGCTAAAGTTTGAAAATGACTACGACTTCGAACAAGCCAATAGCAAATTCGAAGAGCTTAGATCGCAGCTTTCTAAACTTAAGGTGGGCGAAGAGTTGAAACCGGAGCAGGTATTTTCTTTTTTTATTTGTTATTATGTTTATTACTTACTCCTAAAATCCTTCATCGCTCCTTGTCCTATTTCCTGATTCGTTATCAGCCTTGAGCAGCTGTGTTTTAAGAATACAAGCTGTAATTCCAGATTCCTAAAATGAATGAAGATGATGGCTCTTGCTAAAGGTTTTATTTTTCACTTTTCGTGTGAAACATATGCCACTATTAAATAGTTTTCAAACGCCACTAGGTACTGGTTTTATGATGAATTTGATAAAACCTTGATTCATGCTGAGTTAAAGATGATTCGGACGAATACTGTATCAAGAATCGTTTTTCACCCGCCACCAATATCGGTGGAGTTCGAAACTTTATTTAATTTTATTTATAAAACTTCATATTTAATTCCACACATAGCTTGATGTGGCAATGCCGCGTACAAACATAAAGGTGCTTGTGCTAGAAAACAGAAAACCGAAAATTGTTTGTTGCTATTCTTTTCAACTTCCTTTTTTTTGTTGTAGTCAATTTTGTAAGAAAGTGTACGCTAGTCTAAATGCTTTAGCAATCATATTCATGCTTGTATTTATGTTTAAATGTCTGTTTTCTTTGTGCACATTTGACATTTTGATACTTTATCGTTTCTTTCCAATACGCACAAAAATGTAATTTTCATTGTTACTAATGCTGCCTTTGCTCTGTGCGTTCGCTGTGTCTTATTTAACTAACATTTAAAAGGCTTGTAATAATTTAACTTCTTGTTTTGTTTAAGATTATGATTTAGTACCTTTTTATTCTATAAATACGCCAAAGATACAGTTCATGGAATGAAAGAGGACGGTATGACATAGAAGATTTGTTTTTGGATTTATTCGGCCATGCAAAATTTTCACTGAAATATTTTTTTTGTCTTCTTGCTGCAAACAAGAAAAAAGTGTATACCTACACCATTGATATGACTCGGCACAAAATTTAAAAATATAAGAATTTTGCCGTCTACCATCTTCTTTCTAATCATCAATCCTCTCTAGTAAAAAGTTGCGCACCTTTAAGCATACATATCAAATATTAAAGCGTACTATTTCTGCGTAAAAATGTTTGATATGTAGCTAGTTAGTGCGCGAAATTGAGTAAAACCAATACCAATACCTAAAATGTTATCTTATTTTACATTTACCATCACGCCTATCGCGCTTTGCTCGAATTATTTATTTTACGCAAATTGTGAATGGATTGGATCGCTGGACAGATCACTACCGAAACATTGGACAAGAAGGATGATTCAGGCAACGAAACTGGTGCTGGTGAGCATGAACAGGAAGAGGAAGATGTTATCTGCTACGACAAAGCAAAGTCCTTCTTCGACACCATTTCGTGCGAGGCAGTAGAGCGCGCGAAGGGAAAGCAACAGCGTACGGATTGGCGCCAGGAGCGCAAGTTGAACACGGAAACATTTGGCGTTGGATCGACAAGGCGTGGCGGGTGAGTACCAGTTTGTAAAACATTGTAGTCCGACATCGCGTTCGCTAAGCGGTGGAAGATGGGAGCAATTATGTTCTTTTTTAATGTGTTTGAATATTAAATAGATACAACCGACGAGGTGGATACTTCCACCGTGGCATCAACTACCATCGTGGAGGGAACAACTACCGTGGCGGTAACAATTATCGAGGCCGCAGTGGAAATCGTAACAACCAGTTAAACGGTGGCAATGGTATGTCGCATAACCGATCAGGTGGACAGCAGCAAAATGCGTCTGGCAACAACTCTAATACCGGTGGGCAGCAGCAGCCGAATCAACTAACCTCGACTGCACCCGCTAGCCAGGATCAGCAGCAACCAGCGGTCATAGAAGTAGCGGCAGGTACTAGAAACAATTTTGCAATTTTACTTCAAACACACCCCAAACACATGCATACGAAGCGTTAATACCAATCTTTCTTTTTTGCAGGCAAATAATGCCACGGAAATGGGATCACCACGGATACTCTGTTACTTTTAGAAAGCTGACTAGATCCATATAAACGATTGAGGAGAGAGGAGAAAGAGATGAAAAATGTTGTCCTAAAAATACCAGTAAATTGAACGAGTGAAAAGCAGCGAAGAGAAATGGAGGGCGCACCGTCGGAAACAGTGTCAATGTGCACGTGTGTAATTCGCTTGCCCCACGAATATGAGCCACTAACGGGAGTTGTATTGTACTATTTGTACACGTTAAAACTCCTACAACAACCCCATAACTTTGCATTATAAAAGAAACATACGGAAGAAAGAGGGAAAATCATTAATAAGGTACTAAACGCAACATATGTGTACAGTTCAAAGCTTTGCAGTGTAACATGAAACGACGGATCGAGCTATTGTGCCCCAATTAATGATATACGTTTATGTGTACAGCAAGTCAACAGCAGCAGAAGCATACAAAATATATCCTTGCACCAGCATGATGGTTCTGCACCTCATCGCCTGGCTCAAGTCAAGCCTCTATCGCTACTGAATGTCGATGGGGATAACGCTGACTACATGAAGATATAGAGGTGAAACAGAAAATTCCAAAAGTATGCATAAAAAGGATTTATATCAACATCGGTTGCATACGATTTAATACAAGCAACAGCTAATGGCATATCGGGTCGTCTTCTATAGGAAACGAGTTTTGAACATGAAAAGGAAATGGAAAGCAACGAGAAGTACTATTTAACATCAAGACACAACCTTGCAGTAGTACACCTGCAAACTGAAGCGAATATTTGAACATCTGCAAATAGAAGCTTTTTGCGTAACGTCGATCAAGAATACAGGACATTTTCCGTTGCGATCATACATATGTATGATGGGATGAGATAGTAAAAAGTGTGATTCAACCATTGTCTGAACGAGCATGAGTGTCCTACACTTGTAATGTTTTAAGAAAATCCTCTCATCATCGAAGCCCGTAATGCTGAAAAAAAAACAACGCAGCATTAAAAGAATGTGCTATGTACTTCCCGAAGCTTTTTGTCGGCGAATTGTCCATGAGCTGAGTTACACACACATCAACCTTCTGATTACTGAATTGCCTGACCTTATAATTGCTGCTGGAAAATAATCGTTTTTAAAAAAAGGAAGCGTTCTGTGCATCGTCACTCGTATAGAAGCTGGGCAATTAAATTTGCTTTCAAGCTAGAGATCCAGCGGTGTAACACGTATCATCGTAAAGTAAAATTTGTTTGCGTTAGAAATAATGTACAACATGCTGCACACCATTTTCCATCCATCAAACAGATTCACAGACGAATCGCAACAATGGAAAGTAATGGAGAAATCGTTACAAAAAGAAAAAAAGTGAAACAGAAACACTAAAAACTAGCGAAACAGAAGAGGGACGTGTAACTGCAAAAGAGTTCATATGTTACATCATATCGAAGAAAAAGTGCTCCTACCATAATTGTAAAATAGCTGGAAAGATAGCAAAACAAAATTGTAGAGCATTAAGCCTAGCACACTGCTATTGGCGAAAAAGTATAGACAAGTGACAAAATGAAACAGGACCAAAATCAGAAGGTTGGTTGCAATAAGACCATCTGCGACAGACAGACAGATAAAAAAAACCTCTGCTTTCAGGAAGGGGATAAGAAAAAAAGCGAAAGTGATGCACCGGAAACGAAGTTAAGCAAACAAAACCTAAGTGCGTAGGACGGATAATTTGATCCCGTCCATCCGTCCGAGGAAATGAAGAGGAAGATATATACAAGAGCAGAAGCACTATTCACTCCGCTTTCCAGTTGCTATATCCGGTTTCCTATAAATCCGTTTTAATCATTTGGAACAAAGTCGATTTGAGAATCAAATCTCACGTTTAATTTTTTTGCAATATAATGATTTCCAATCTCTTGGTGTGTCTGGTGTAAAGTTGTAACAAAAAACTTTGCATCACGCGTTTGCGCGCTGCTGGTTAAACTGACCGGATGATAGGTGTGTGCGTTATAATGTTGAGGGGGATAAATTATCCACTGCAGTGACAACGTCACACGGGAAGGATGATTGATTTGGAATTGAATTTCCGTTAAATTTGTAAAATTGAAAGATTGATTGCGGTGCATCATATATTAATTATGTTTTTTTTTCTTTTGTTTTTACTTTAAATTTTCTAAGATTTTCATTTTTCATTCTATATATATAAATTATAGTCGGCATAGTTTTTTGCATTCATTTCAAGCACATACACTCGCTGAATGTGATGTGTAAGTGTGAATAGTTGAAGAAAGATGTAGTTTTCACATTAATACTACTACTATTACGATTCGGTTTAAGTTCTACTTCGCACTTTCTTTGCACTCTGTCCCGGGATATCTGTTTACAAACAGAAATCAAACGATTTATGTGAGATGAATACACTCGACGCGAAACATAAATCCCCGTTTCGCCGCACACTTGCACGCGGTCCCTCAGGACGACGGTCGAAGTCGTGTCGAAATATTATCGAACGATCAGATCTGAGCGCTTGAATATGTTCTGTGTTTACATAGAGCATAATGCCGCCCGCTTGTAAGATGGCATTGAGTAATAATTGCAGTACGGCAACAAAATGTTAAAGCAAAATGTAGAACCGTAATCTCGCATAATGATTTTGAATCGCGGGGACAAATGGAAGCAAAATTGAAGAAGATACCAAAATGTAAGAACCGAACAGAATGCTATAAGAGACACACAGAGAAAGACAAGAGCGCAGGACGGTGGTGTAGAAAATGTGATTTGAATGATTTTGCATATAAACGTTGAGTTTTTTTACGCCTTCGTGTTTGTATTCTTGTAAAATCCCTTATGTACGTAACTATTCAGCTCGTTTTAGGGTTATTTCTACCCAGCGCTAGGAAATGAACCACCAGTCAAAAGTGTAACAGTTTACAAAAGTGAGCAGCAAAGCGTCGTAACGGCATACAAGCGAGGTAGTTATGGAAAACAATATCAATTAAGTTTTGGATTAATTATATTTAAAAACGAAAAAGCGAACCCGGAGATTAGAGAAGGAAATATAAAGCAAAAAAAATGAGCAACTTGCATACATAAACAAACCAGAGGTTCATTCAGTGGTGTACACTTGTCATTGCGTTGTTGGGTAGAGAAGAGCCACTGGATTGAGTGGCCGAAAGCGAAACAGCTACGAAAGAATGGTGAGGTGTTATTTTAAAAATAATGTACCTTTCTGCACGTCGATGATGGTGATCGTTTCCCTTCCGCGCGCCCATTTTGGCAGGAGTGATTTTAAACATTAAATTAGCTGAAAGAGGTAATAAACTGTACAATCGCTCGAAAATATCGAGTTTACAGTATTGTGCGTGAGAGGCGCTGCACTTAAGCGGGCAGAGAAGGGAATGTCAAACTCCTTAAGTAACTCCCCACATCTAAACGACGAAAATAATCATCGAACGGCGTTCCTCCCGGTGGTGTATGTGGAGGGATGTGGAAATAACATAAAATCGTTTGATTTGTGAAATGCAAAGCGTGTACGTGTGCGTGTGTGTGACTATATGTATGGTTTTCGCAAACTTAATAGAACTTCCTGTAGAGATAAGCATAAAGCAAACGTAATGCAACAAAGCAACAAGATATGGGACGCAAATGGTTACGAAAATAGCCACGAGTAAAACAAAATCTCTAACACAGGTAACATTATTAAAAACCTGAAAAATTAAAGGAAATTAAAAATATGTAGCAACAATTTTGCGAGGAGACAAACCGACAGAGAGAGAGAGAGAGAAAAACGAAGCGGGAAAGATAGTTGACAAAAAGAGGAAAGCACCGAAAAGGGCGCCTGCTAGAGCTGACGTTAACACAAAGCAAAGAACTTATCACAGTAGTACAGTCACAAAGTAAGACAACAAACAAAACAAATAGTAGCAAAACTAACGCAGAAGAAGTATATTCATAACATTTCAAAAAAAAACGAGAGAAACCAGCATTAGACAGATGTACTTGAAAAAGATGTCTAGTGATAGGGTTTGTACAGATGATAAGTCAAGCGCGCTTCATACGTAAGAGGTGCTTTTAGGTCACTTGTTTGGTACAAGCGTTGTCGCACTGGGATTGATGGGTGTATTATTGCCCTTTGGAAATGATTTATTTTGTTATCGGCATTAACGTTTGTGATGTTTATGTTATCAAATACAAAATAGCGCGATCATTTAATCCAGTTTGAATACCGGTTTATCATGAAATGAGCCAAATGCTGAGGTTTCGAACAGATCCCAAAACTGGAAGTAAAACGGATCGCCCAGCGTCCATAATAACTTGAATGATGACCTATCGTCTGTACAAAGCCACGTTAAAGAAGAATCAATTTGACAGTGTAGTGGAAAGATATCGTTCGAATCGAATCAAAGTCCGTATGAATTGTAATATTAGATTGATTCCATGAATGGTGGGAAGAATAAAAGGGTAAAGAATCCTTTATCCTAACGCATATGCAGCACCAACTCGAGGGGGTCAGCATGCCTAGCGCAGTTGGCGGGACTACGCTTTCCAATACAGGATTAAACGGTTCGGTAAACGAGTGCACCTTGAAACAAGTTATCGTTAAGAAACTAGACAGACCAACATTTGCTAATGGTTGTAGAATCACTAAAGAAAAGGTTAAAAAAATGAAAGCCTCGCGGTAAAGGATATATTGGGTGAATGGGTTGAATAACGTGAGGAAAGGGTAGAACAGATTGAAATAAAAGCAACACTGTTTCTATTTTAACAACACTGTAAACGCACCTACTTGAACATCAGACACAGAGAACTAGTGCATATGCATGACAGTAATAACGAAAAAAAAAAAAACAAAATCGCCAACGTGTCCGAAAATTCAAACTCATTGCCACTCATGTTGCAATGTGTAAAGCACGGAAACCACGCGTAATACGTTTGATGGCAAACTATAAAAGTACTTTCTTCTGTCTGGTCGAAATGCTTCGAGTAGCCAAAGGTGCGTAAAACAGTAATTAGCATGAATGGTGTATTGAAAACAAATCACAACATATATGTGAATAACATTATATATATATATACATGTAATTATGAACAGAATTTGCTAATTTGCAGAAATGGGGAGAGTGAAGGTAGAGTGAAATGCGAGCAAAAAATACAATGCAAGTTTATACCCCTAAAACAAAATTAAACAAAAGTGGTAGAGAAAGAATGCAAAAAGCGATAAAGTAGAAGATAAATAAAGGAACTAATGCCAGCCGTAAAAAAGGGGGAAATAATAAACCGAAGCTAGCAAAGCAACTTGTAATAATCTCGTGCAAAAAAAAATCGATTTGGATTTTGCATGCAAATCTCCAAGTCTTAGTTGTTCGGTGTTACATGATTTGTAAAAAAAAAGGATAGCGGCCGCACTGCAGTGATATAGGGGAAAACTCCATACATACGTCATCCATCCTTCTCGGTTTCCTGTAAATTTCTTGTGCATGTACGCATTTTTGTTATGCTTTACTTTCGAGTTTTGTTGTTCATTCTGCGACATTTGCTTGATTTTGTCTCGGTCAACAGGACGATGGCCTCTAATTGAAAAAAAAAGATAAATCAAATTAATGACCAGTAATCGATGTATTGCATTGTGTGGTTTACATTTGAGGCCCCATTGCGTATTAGTAATTTGTGATAGGTCCTTTAACTTCTTTAAAGTCATTCGAGACACTTTTCGAAATCCCAGCACAATGCATAACTGAACTGCAACAGATACGAAAGACTAGTTAAAAGGATAGATGAAGCAACCAAAAACATTTTTTTGGGATAGAAAGAAATTGTGGCTCGGAAACCAAAAAAAAAACAACATTAGGACCGAATGTAGGAAAAGAACATCATACGGTAAACAAAACAAAAAACTTAAATAATCAATAATTTAGCAAAGTATGTACTGTACACAGAAGTTCACAGGAGAGAACGAAGGATGGTTTACGAATGTCGTACCCAAGTTCTTTCTCAGCACCACCATCATGCGATTACAGAGTGAAGTAATGGATTGTTGTGAAAGGAAAGAGGACAGCTACAAATGCAAACTGCTGACACAAATGAAAACAAATGTACGGAAATATATAAAAAAGAACAAGAAATAAACAAAAAAAAAGAGGCAGATGAAAAACACCCCTTAGAGTACAAATAGTGCTCTATAGTAAAGAAGCGAACTTTGGATGAGTTTGGTAAACAAAATATGCGGCAAAATGAAAGAAAGATTAATACGTACCTTCATGGAGCGGGTTACGCAGTTGATCCGTAATTACAATCTTGATTGCTTGGATTCTGCAAAAAGCACGGTATCTCTTGTTTCGACTATCGACTAGCGAGTATACTAAGCTTCTCTTCTGGCCCGAAGAAATGGCCTTTCAACCATTCTGCAACCTTCACCATGCCATCACTGCATATCTGGCTCAGCTTGATCATAGTTTACCATTTTTCATGTGCTGAAGAACATGCTGTTAAAAGATGTTCGAGACTAGAAGATGCGGCCGTGTGCAATACTACTTACAATTCCGCTGAACAATGATGCGTCTCCATAGTTCAAAATTTCCGCTTTCGTGTGAAATTGCGTTATGTTATTAGATGAACTCACTAGGTATCCCGTAACTTCCAGATCTTCTGGTCAACTACGGCTAGAATGTTTCAGTGCGATGAAGCGTCGTTACGCTTGTCATAGCTCTACTCCTTTGTGATGTAATGTGCATCACACAGTCGCTTAATACAGTATCGAAGTAACCATCGAAACTCTCGCAAATGATTTACCATCGCAAGCACAGCAAAGGGCGTAAAATTGTTTTACGATTTCATTAGCCAAAGGGAAGAAAACGTCTAACCAATCGGTACGGTAAAGGTCGCATGGTTTGATTGTAAAGCAATTTTCACTGTGAATTACCATGCGTCCTACAGTGTGCGTCAACCTTATGTCTACTAATTAAACTATTTTTATTCTAGCGTGTTTGTCCCTGCCGATAGCGATCGACCTTGTGATTGGAAGTGTGAAAGTAACAGAAGTAGAACGGTATATAGCTGTCGATAGCTTTATACGAGATGCTCGAAGTCCTGATGGTGACGTCACAACCGTTGAGTGAATGGACAGAGAAAGCTTCGTGTTGGGTATACTTTTTTGCAGATACTAAATGGGAGAAATCGAAGAAAGCGAAAAGGTCGTTGACTGGATCGCTAGGCAGTGTTTTGACGATGTAAAGTGGCAGGTATGTATATATGCAAAGCAGTGCCATTTATTTATTTTTTCCTCCTGATTCATTCTCCCTCGGCAATAAATTGATAGAATTGTTCAGGTATACTCCGAACTAAGGACAAGCTGCTCTGGTGGGTCTTGCACACGGTTACTCCTGTACTGCTCCGCAACGACAGAAAGCATTCCTTTTGCTTAGCTAAGTGGCGCTTTGTATGTTTCTTCGTTTCTTTGGTTAGCCAGTGTGTCAGTAGTGTGATATGGGAATGGACAGTGTGGTATTGGCACTAGGCAGTAGTAGAAGTAAGGTTGGCAGTATTTATTACCATATTATGGTAATTATTTGCCAAGTTGTGCGACAATCCGTGGCATGTTGAAATGGAGTTCGAGCGAATGAAGTGCCGCTTGGGAAAGCAGAAACTGTTCAGGTTGTATAAAATATTTACCATTGAAAAAAGAAGGTTTTTGATCTTTTCTTTACCGAGTTAAGCAATATTTTATTTAAGTATTAACATTTCTTAAAAAAAAAAATTTACATGTCTGAATTCTCAACCCAATTTCAATTCAAACTTAGATCTTTCTTATGTATTTTTTTTATATAATAATAGAATAAATAAGTAAAATAAGACTGATTAAAATAAACGTCTACCATGAGTGGTGCGTTTTGCGTAAATAAACATATCAATTCTAACGAGCACAATCGGCAATCGGCCATTATTAGGTGCAATCGGCACCTCAGAAAAAACCTCTCTATCGCGATTTAACGACATTAAGAAGCAAGCGCGTGCATTATTTGAAAATAATTTTCAGCTATACCAACTACATGGTTCCTTCAACAGTCCTTTACATAAGAATTGGTGCCCCGTAGTAGGTACCGTGTGCTTTGTTAATATTTCAACGTCAGCGGGAAATGTTTTAACGGTCGCTGGACCAGCATGTGGTAAAACTCGGGTTTCCTGCCCTACGTTTGCACAGATTCATTTTATGCTTTTTTGGCACCATTGACCATTCCTTTGCCGTTGGTAGGTAACTGTGGTGCGGAACGATTTAATTATGGGTCTTCTTCAAGTGCCCGGCGGACGAAATTCCCACGCGAATGTTAGTCGACAGTAGGACATTATCAAGATTGATGGCATTGTGGCGCGCTTCCGGTTCAAGTTCCGTGTGATGTTAGCGTTCTCTAAGGCGCACGTTGACATGTGTCAACCATGAGGCACTGTGAATCCGCTACGACACGTGGCTGTAAACTTTCATTTCTCTAGTGCCTGTATGTCCGATGTTAGTATTACTCCGTAAGACTCTACGGAGGGTTCCGCGCCACTAGTGTTGTGAAAGCAACGTATAATGTTTCCGTTTGCGCGGGAATGTGGAGAAAATGGAACGTTTTATTTTTTCCGATTTTCGAATGCGATAGGAAAAGTTTAATTAACTTACCCGTTATAACACTAGGTGGGGCCTAGGGAATGGGTGGGAGGAAAATAGTTTGTCGGTTGGTTAGTTTACCGTTAAATTTAGCATAACGAAAGGGTTTCCAGTTCATTAGCTACGGTTGATTCATTTGCATACAAACAGGTGTTTGAGTGTTATTTAAAAATATCATAAATCCGTCGGTAAATGTGTTGATATTGGAACGCTTCTTTGTTTTGATACTTCGAAAGATATAAAATAAATAGAAAGGTTCTTTGTTTTGATACTTTGAATGATATAAGATAAATAGAAAGGTATCAAGACTTATTTTTATCACGTACCCGGATAGTCTGTCCTTGCTACGGGGGGAAGGCACAGATGCGATTTGATACTCGATCGTGTCGTGTGGAACTGGCTCTGTTTATCACATGCACCACCGGGCTGCCCCATTGTTTCTGAATTACTTTTTCGATCAATTTATTCGAGATTACATGCTGAAATTTTTCTGGTAGATTTGCTAAAGTGATTTTCTCCAGTTTTAATTAAAATAATTTAGTGCAATCTATGGCTATTCCAATGTTCATTTTCCAAAACTTCATTGAACATGTTTCGGATTGATCGATTTTAATCAAAACGTTTTATTGCATGTTTTATTACCATTTTAAAAGTTACTTCAAAATGCCTCTCTCATAGAAGCGTTGGTCCTTATTGGCGTAAAATCTAGTAATCTTCTCTTCATGCGAGATAAAGGTCTAATTCTCTGAAGATGAAAATTAGAAATTGAAATGTTTACATCTCAAATTTTCCAAATATCGACTTTGTGAATCCAACTTTGCGCAAGTGATTTAAATCTGTTTTTTTTGGTGAATCTTTTTAGGTCCTGGGCGATGCTACGTCTTCCAACGTTCCGATGAACTTAAATTAAATCTTTCTTTTTATCGACATTTTCAACGAAACATAATGGATTGCTGGATTTGGGATGGGTTTTTACTGTGCTATGCATTGCACTACATGCGCCATAATCGACCGCAATCAAAAGATTGACATTTGTACACTGTACTCGTCCCTCCAAGGAAACGAATTCCACACCGGCCAAACATCGATGAGCCTTCGAAATTCTAAATATTATGTCTACGGTACACTCACCCAGACAAGCCAATGATTGTACATTATACCGGGTGGTTGTAGATCATCCGCATCGCTCCAAAACCACAATACCGGTCGCCTAATAGCACATAAATCATTCATTTCTGCATCGTACCACAACGCGCGCGCCCTCGAGGGGCCAAAGTCAGACTAATCGACGAGCAGGGACAATCTTTCCCCTTTACCAGTAGTTGTTGAGGTTGTTTTGTTTATTTTATTATCATCAAAAAAAGCCCAGAGTCCCCGTAGTTTCGTCCTTAGCAACACACTGCAACCGGATTGGAGAAGACAACTCCGACGTGTAAGGGGTCAATTGAACACCGTACTTCCGCTTGATCAATAGCGGTGCCGAAGTGGTTCGGTGGTTCTATCATCAATGTGAGGGTGCAATGATTTGTTTACGGACTCATGTTTAAACTCACTTTAACCCTTGGGTAAAGGATTCGAAATTTCTTTAAGCGCGTTAATAAAATGGGCATAAAGTTTGATTTCATTTTTTTTGTTCAGCACGGTTCTGCACGCACACAATTACAGCTAATCGATTAATATGTTAATTACGGATATTACGTTATTACATTACTAACGTCATTCATTTGTGTGAGGTTCGAACAGTACCGAATCAAACCCGAAAGGAAAACGCCGCACATCGAAGAAGGAAATATCGCGCTTGAAGCCGCGTAAACAAACGTGCGAAGGACCACGAAAACCGTCTTCGTGTCCCGATGGCAACCGGCATGGGTTCGGTATGGGCAAAATCTTTAGCTAGGCCAGGTTCAGTTGACAACTGACTATCGATGGAGCGAGAGGGCATCCTAATGTAACGGATCCTTGTGATGTGATAAACGGTGGAAAGTGTGGAACATCCTAAGCATAGCATTGCAGTGTTTAAATCTGAATATGTACATTAGCCAAATAAAACTGTGTGTATAAACCGATCGAGGATATTAAAAGCGGAATTCGTCCTTTTGATTTACAGTCGGAACTTATCACGGATTACTGAAACGAAAACTAAAGCATTATGATCGACGACGATGAAGATGACTATGACGGATACTGTGAGTAATGATTGAAACGTGATCACTTAAAGGAAAACCATGAAAACAAAACAGTCTCCCAGCGCAATGTTATCAGTAATATAAAGAGTGGTGGAAAAAAAAATTGGAATATTAGTACAACTACCTAGTTAACTTTACGTCCATCTGGTTAATACCAGCATAAGTTTACTAAAGCTATGAAAGAAGTAATTTTGTTTTTTAAGTATTAGATTGAGCACCGACCGTTTCTTGGTAACAAAAACATCGAGGGAAAACAGTCGTGCCATGTTTTGTGATACGAACGGCCTCTGAATGACAACATCAAGGCTGTTAATACTTGGTGGTACTAGAAGCTTCAGTTTCTTTCACAAAAAAGTGTTTTTCTTAATATGTTCTCCTTGCTGCTTAGTACAAATAGTTCAAATGATGTTTCAAAATTCAATCAAATTTAATACTACCAACCATATATAAACAAATTACTTTTTCATGCTCAGTCCAGCAAAATAAAACGCGACAAAAGGTATATTTTTGCGTGGATTGCCACTTACCGCAATTAATTTGCACGGTGAAGTGTATCGCGTGCAAATTACTTTTAATACATACAATCTCCCCTTAGAGGGTGAACTTCCTAAGCATGCAAATTAACAAACTGTACCTTAACCGCCGTTTCATATATTTAACGTTTAACGTAACGAAACGTATTGCATTTTGTCAGGTTTTAGAAATATCTGGTAAAAAAACGCGGTTTTCTCAAAACACCATCAAAATAGATATGAAAAATTTCTCGAACTCTCGATTGACTTCACCAGAGATGCTTCACACAATAGCCTAGTACTTATCGTAATTGTTTCGTTATTCTGTTTATTCTTAAAGTAAGTTTTTTTTTTAAATGTTTACTTTAGCTTTCAACCAAAAATAAATTATTCAACTGAAAATGTTCACCATTTTGTCATTAATTGTAAACGACAAAATCGAGTACTGGAAGATGTTAGTATTTTCTTTGAAATTATTTTCGATGTTTTTTACGATGCCAGTGGATACCGCAAACCAGTGTTTTACAGCACGCCGAAAAAAGGATTCTAAAACCGTAAATTTTTGCGATTAAAAGTACGTTTTTGGTTAAATTTTAAATATGTATGCTTTAAAACCGAAAGACTGCCCTCCGATATGAGGTAGATTTTCTTTTCAATATCTCAAAAATTATCCTTCTCAGTGCATATCTCCACGCAAAGAGCGTCACATGTGGTTGTTTAACTATTTGATTGATAAAAGGTACCTTTTATCTTCTTCTTCTTCTGTATATTTGCTTCTAGTTCTTCGACCCGCCAACGAGTACAACATAAAAGAAAAAATAATTCAAGCAAACCAGGAATCGTTCGCTATTCCGACACCTCCTTCCCCACGCCAACATACGAGCGGTGAACGGCGGGTAACCTTCCGGGAGCAGCTTGTCGACTACGAACCCGACGACTACAGCAGTGAGGATGATGGATACACAGGGGGTAGTGGTGGTGGAGCAGGAGCTGGTCATGGTCAGAAGAAACACGCCATTATCGAAACGGTAGCCGATGTGCATCGAGATGGCAGTGAGATGGACGGATCGAATGCGGACACGATCATCGAGGAGCTACACCTGGACGACCGAGGAACGACACCGGAACAGGAGCATGAGGACGAGGAGATAGTGGAAGAAGAGGAACAGCTAGCTGGTGATTACGATGAGGATGGGGAAGGAACGGATGATCGCATGGAGAAACATAAGACTGGCGTGGAGGGTGAATCGGCGGTGTCCGAAGAGGAGGACGAAGTAGAAGAGGAAACAGTGCTCGAGGAGCAAGTGGAAGAGGAAGAGGAGGAAGAACCGACCGATGGATCTAGCATGGACACGGAGATTCACAATCCGGAGAGCAGTGAGGATATTAGCAGCAGCCCACTGAAGACATATCGCAGCGAGGCAGACTCCAGATCCGGTTCTGGAGATTCTCAGGCTGAGGAGACGAACCCCGCAGAAGAGGAAGGGAACGGAGATAACGAAGTACATTATGAAGATGATAATGATGACGATGGGCAATATTATTGTGGCAGACTGGGTACAACGGGGAATGATGATGAACGCGACTCATCCTCCGACGGTGAACGTCCGCTGGAAGAGCATCGCGTGAAACGATCGTCAACTTGCCGCCGGAAGTGTTGTCGGCATAAGAAATCAGCCGGCGAAAAGTTACCGTACTACAATGGCTTCCGTTCCGAGTATGGACTGTCACGGGAAGAGCTGGAAGAGAAGAAGCGCCGGCTCGAAGCCCGACGGCAACGTGTTCGGGAGCGACAACAGCGCCGGACGGCGGAACAGCGACAGAAGGCTCAATCAAATGAGGAAGCGTTTGCGGCTTGGCTGCACGGAAAGTTACGGAACTCGATCAACAAACATCAGAACATGTACGACGTGAAGCAGAGCGGTTCTTCCGGTCGTCAACAGCAACAACAGCAGCAGAACCCGAAGTACCGCCGTCGGAATGGTATTCACACAATGCAGCAAATTTCCTACGGTTAGAAAAAAATTTGCCTGCGCTATGTGGAGAATGTTTTGAATAAAAATTAAAATAATTTACTTTTGCCTAGATCGGAAAGTTGGTGGATCTTTCTTGGGAATGCCGCAGCACTTTTTTTAAATTAGGACGGCCTTCAAAGACTTTTCGGGTTCGATGATCCGGAATTATTCGAAAGATATGTCTAACACATACGGGTTTCAAAATCGAAGAACGTTTAAATAAGGAAGACGACATTTTCACCATTGAGCTCATAAGATAAGCTTTTTTCGGTTGCAGTAGTGCGCTTTATCTTAACGCTTTCTTGGTGCACAAATGCACATGCAGCGAACATTACATATACAGATGGTAGTGCAATAGTTCAAACTTTTGTGCCATTAGCGTTACCAACAGCTAAGCTATACAATGGTCATAAAGCACGCGATACTTCCGTCAAGCTCACGATTCTGCTGAAAATATCGAGAGCCCTCATTGTGAGTTCGTTTTTTGTTCCATCGCAAATAATTAATTCGCTTCCCCATGGTGCCATTGCGTTACCCATGGCTGTGGTCAATTGGCATGCAGTAAACCCTAGCCAATTCCACCACTAACTAAGAAGGATTCAACTGCACGCCACCGTTTTATTTTCATTTTTGTATTTCAAGCTTCTGAGCACTTTCCATGCTGTACCTCTTACACATGCCGTTGTGAGGTTTCTGGAAAAGAAAAATCGTACCATGAAATGACTATTACTGATATTATGTTTGATATTACTACCATTATTCGCTAAGACAAATCGAATCAGCTGCAGTAATTTTCCGCATTGCTGATCGTGTACCTTTTTCCGTAAAAGCTTAACCTTTTGCAGATGATTAGAGAAGCTGTTCGAACGAACCGTATAACATGTTTAAATTATTCCACGAAAAGCCTCCAGAGTCAATGACTTTGCCTGGTTCGATTCTAAGCCTGGATGGTTGGCTAACCAGCCAACATGTAAAAGGTGGGGAAAAACAACAAAACATGTAAACGTAATTTAATTTGCATATTTGCTACACCTGTTTGCTGTTGAGTGTGTATTTTTGCAAGGCTCTTCGGAAGAATGCAGCAATTATTTAATCTGTATGGAATATACTTCATACGTATACAAATAATTAACGACAAATTTTAGGGAAGATTTCATGAACTATTAGTTCAAAAGTTCTTTCTTTATGCTAGTTTCGATCACTCCTACGAAGCTTTAATCAGGAAAAATAATGTTTACCTCCCTAATTCTTAGGAAATAGTAGATAATTATACAATCACTGGCGTCAGAAGTGAAGTGAATCGAAAGCCAGTTTTAGCCAGCTCCAGTTCAAATTGGGTAATAGATAGGACATTCATGTGATGAAAATGAATGAACAGGTTTGTTTACGAACACTACTCAGAACCATATCGGTCACCCTTCAGATGGAACCAATGTGCAGGAATTTTTATGTTTGTTGAGAAAAGAATAAAACATAACAACACCGCTTGGTCTAGGCTGGCCTTTCTTCAAGAATAAAAAAAACATTTCCATAGAAGTTTAAATTCCTTTTTAAAAAAACTGTTTATTCAAAGTACTAATAATACAATAGTCATTTAAATACACCGCTATAGGCGCACTAATATTTTACTAAGCCAGCCAAACGGTTTTACAATGAAGTATTTTAATTCATATAATTAATATGCCAGCCAATGTTGCTCTCTATCATATTTGATTGAGGAAAGTGTCGTATAAAGAGGGTGTATGTGTGTGTTTTATTGTGTATTTTCGTTTCTCTACTGCTGTGTGAGTATTTTCAATCTCTCTTTCATTATCCTTTATTCCTCTATCGGTATTAGCTAGCCGAAATTCAATCACCCTTTGCACAGTACCACCTCATTTCGTAACGGACGTAAAATGTACTTTTATATAAATGTATTTTTGATTTTATCGTGCATGTAAAGTGTACGCGTAAAAAATGTATCTTTTCCTTCTGTAGCCACGTTTCACTTTCTTTTCATATTTTCTGCACTCGCTTTATTGCATTTTATAATTTTTCAACTCTAAACGATTTGTTTTATCCTTTTTTGTGGCCAATGGGGAAAAGGTTTTGTTAAAGCTCAGTTTACACGGTGTTTATTTTATTAATTTTAAGTTTTTGCCTTGCTAGACTACTGATTTACCTGCAAAAAGAAAAATGTTTTTATTTCCAATATTTCCTATCAACTATAAAATAGTTCCATATTGTTCTTTGCTGCTTGTGTATACGGTTCTAAACAAATTAGTTGATAATATAAATTTTGTTTCATAACGTAGCGTTAACAATTACGTATTCAGTGCACTAGTAGATATTAGCAACGTAAATATAGTTAAATATATAATGCATTACTAAAGCATGGTGGTTGTTGGTATGAGCAAGAGAGATATAATAAACGAAACATTACAATAAACACCATCTGTGTAGCGTAAAGTACACGTACGTTACGCATCTCATAACACATTGTTTTGTGTGTTGTATTGATTTCAGTCCCATCCCCATTAAGTGCTAAATGTGATTTTGTCGCACGTTTCATTATTATTTCAACCTCAATTCAGCGTAAGAGACGGTTATCTCTTTTACTCTAAATAGCGTTTTTTTGCTTCCTAATTATCTTTATTCCGTTCCACTTAGTTTATCACAAGTAGTAGTTGACGGTTACGAATTAGTTGTATTGTTGGGGTGCGGCGTTGATCGAAACAAATCGGTACTACTACTTCGTTCCGACTTTCTGCACATAACGTTTTGTGTAATGAAACGAATGAAAAAAAGCACGCAACGCAACGCTTTGTAGTGCACATTAAGTTCCATATGTTTCAGAACCAAAGGGTTGTACAAATATTTGCTTAACTGGCCGAATGAGACATTTCATTTCATTTTCTTTTAGCCATAACGCACATAACATTAACGCCCGTTTGTAATTTAAATCTCCAGTATAATCTTGTTAGTTTATACTGCACACAACGTTACAGTGAACCGATAACTTTTAGCATTTTTAAGAGAGCTTTTTTTATATTGTTAGTTGTTCTATTGTTATCTTTCATCACACACTATATGTAGAAGGTGCCACATTTGCAGGTGATTGTATCGATACAAAAATTGGTTCCGAATGGGTGTGATTCGCTTCTTTTTACAGCTTTTATATGTATATAACACTATATGTATATATGTATATATATATATAAGGTTGAGCGCCCAGTCCCCGCAAATACTAAAGCTAAGCTGACTTTTACCATTTCCTTTTACAGCATACATAAGCACTTAAACTGCAACGGTGTGCAGGGAGCTAATTATAATGTAGTATGAACTAGTTTTTCATAAACTTGTTTGCTAACTTCGCATTCACGTACCGTATTACCACAGTTTTGGACAGTTTGTTTTCGTCTATTCCTATTTTCGATCGTGTATAGAATGTGTTATGTTGCTGTATTTTTTTTTTCTATTCTTAAAGGATTTTATTTTTGCATTAGTGAATTATGACACGCTGAGCTTTTTGCATGAAATACGCTTCTAATAGGCGTATAATAAAACAAAAGATAAACCAAAGGACAAAATTGTATCTATCAATCATCATAATCATCTGTTTAATATTTCCACCCGAGAAATAAAACTTGATAGAATGGCACACAAAGAAAGAACCAGTTTTCACAGCGAAAGTGAAAACGGTGTAAAAGAATACTTGCTATGATATAGCCGTGGAATTATACTGTCGTGTTGCTCTTTACAATCGAATAATTTATCCTTTTCTTGTAGTACTGAAAAAAAGAGCTTTGTTTCAAGTGTGATAACGTGGAAGACGCTAGCATTGGACGGTGCATGTGATATAAACTGCCGCTGCTGCTCACAACAAATGTATGCGGGCATGCAACAGTCTTCACATATCATCCTCCTGGGACTAATGTTTATTTCAACAACTCCACCAGGGTGTGTGTGGGTGTGTGTGTGTAAATTTTTGTATGAAAAAAGCTTCTCCCACCATTTGGGTATCATTCTCTATGCGGCAAGGGAATGTAGTATATAGCAAATAGCAATAGCAAAAACTGTTTACCTAAGCCGCGAGATAGAACCGACGATTTGAAGCTCATTTCCACTACACTGTCGGGTTGAGGGTATCAAAGTGGTTTCCTACTACATAGTGCATCGAACTGTTTCAAGTCTTTTGCCGATTGAGACCATACCTGGAAGTATCGTTATCGTGTTAGTTTCAAAATTGTCGTAATTAATCTTACCGCGTTTACCTCATCATACCTCATATCAGTACTGTCCCTTTTCACTGTTCTACTTCGAATTTACCTCTTACCGCTTATCTTCCTTGCTTCATCGTTTCGATACCCTTTTGTTACACTTACGTGAAGAGTGGTAAGTGATAAAAGTCGAATCCTCGATAGCCGCGAGCTGCCAACCAGATGTACACTACATGGTACGCACCCGGCACAAAGCAGATGAATCCAGCAACGAAAAACACCGCCGCCTGCGATCCGTTGTGTGGTTCCACTAGTGCGTACGCACCCATCGCTATCAGGCCGGTACCGATGATCAGGAGCGCGATCGCGGCTAACACCGTGCGCCAGTTTTCCCGCACCTTCGGGTGCCGCCAGCAGTAGGTGTACGATTCGCTGGACGACAGGTGTCCATACTCCTGTATCAGCGAATCACTATCCCTGGAGGTGGTATCATCGGTGTATTTAAGATGGGCTCGATTGCTACACAGCCAGCATTTTTGGGGCCAGCGCATTTACATGTCGTGTATGCGTGTTTGTGTATGTGCGTAAGAGCGTACATGTGTGTGTGCGTGTTTATGTTTGCATTGCATTACAGTTTAGCAGCGGTCCAGTTTGCCGGCACAGGAAGACAGAACAACCAACACCAGGATGTCCACGTATTGGACGCGAAGCAACAAGGATCGGAAGGAGTATTTGCATTAAGGTAAAAGAAGTCAATAAAGAAGAGGAAGAGAACGAGAGGGAGAAAAAGAGATACCAGAGAGTTCTAATATACCCAGTCTACACAATCGATCGTAAAAATAATGTAAAGTGTAAATTCGTTTTGTCCCACATCCGTTCTACTGTTAGTACTACTACTTTTTTGATAAAAAAAAAAATACACCCGGAAGCGGAAGCATAAGCTTTATAACATCGATATTTGGTGGTCTTACCTTTGGTCGTGAATTCTTATGGACACATCGTCCGGTGAACGAGCCTTCGCTCGCATCGGTGTACTGATGACGGTCGAACCGTATACCTTAATTACTTCGTCCGTTTCCTCTTCGAATGCATCATGTATTGAGAAGCGCTTGGCTGTATCCTTGCCATGGAGACCACGGTTGGCGCTCCCATTCTGTAGATTCATCTTAGTGCAACTGCTTGTAGATTCCTCGGAATGGTGAAATGTACTGGATCTACCTTTTGATTACCACAACTCGGCGACTAGATCAGATCGGACGTTCTACGTTTTCGCAGCAATCGCGATTATACTCAGGAGCATACTTATATGAACAATTTGGATTTCACTCGGCACAACGAAACGGTGGTTACGGCGGTTCGTACGGTTATTGTGCCTTCGTTTCTCCGTTTGCAGGTGGAACTTTTGCGATGCTTACAGCAACCAATGGTTCGATCCAGCAAAGAATCAGTGTTTCGTTTTTACAGCTGCTGTCGTGCAGAGACACTGTACGCTAAACGGCGCGGCAGATGAAGAAACTCATTAACATACATTACGCTGATCGAGCGAACGGCAACAGCGGCGATGACGCTTGTGTCGATGATGGCGCAGCAACTCAACAAGGACGGATTGGAGGCGAGCGAGTTTGATGCTGCATTGTGTGTTTTTTCGTTTGCGGGCGAAGAGTTTTGTAGCGCTTCTTCCAAGACGTTGATTCACGTAGCGGTTTTACTTTGTTTGTAACTTATAAGGACTGTCGTCCGAAAACATGGCGGACAGGAGTGTACGGGGTTTGCTGTACAGAAACAAGCAGGAAAACCATATATAGGCAGCTTCTTTTCGCCCACGTACAGGATCCAGGTGTGCGTGTGTAGAAAAGGTAAACTGTCAGCGCGAGCAAGAGGCCAGTAACAATAACAACAACACCTTTTGCTCGACGATTCTTGACAAACTACAGTGACAATCGCTTTGATCGACTCACTTTGGCGCAGTGGTTGAATTTTCGATGAAAGATTTCTCTGAATTCTGGCTTCGGTAAATTAATGCATCCATGCGTACATGTATAAAATGGTCTGATTATTTTTCTTCTAGTAAAACATTCGTTATCTTAGCAAGCTGTGCCAAATGTACAGCAAATTTGGAAATCGTGTGCGAGTTCTGAACCTAATTTCACGCTGTCAAATCGTACATTGACAGTTGGTTGAAAAGGCGCGTTATCTGCTGGCAACACTGTATGCTAATTGCAACGGTTTTTCAGAGCCTCCAAAAAGAGAAGCGCCAACCGATAAACACGAAAGGACGTGCAGTTGTGCTGTGATAAAACAAAGCTTTCGGTCACGATATCGCCTCATTCTTGCCGGAAAATGTTTGAAGAGTTGTAAATCGCCCGGAAAGTGGTTTCTTAGTTGGAAAGTGTGAAATTGTTCGTTTTTCGCGATGTCCAAACAAGAGAAAGAACAGAAGGCAATCGCCGTTAGGACAGCGCGTCTGAACGATTTGATACTAGGTCGGTCCAATGCTGGAGGTGACGCGCTATTGTCCCACGGAAAAGAGGCCGCCGATGCGGACCTCCTTGATGTTGCTCTCAGCCGGGAGGGTCTGCTGGATACGTTGCTTGTGCTTTACGCCGAATGTAGCAAAGATGCGGTCAAGAAAAAGGACAAAAATATCGCTGACTTCGTTACTAAATGTGAGTGTTCGTCCCTTTGAATTAACTTTCCTGTTATTCTAATTCGAATCTGTTAAATTTATTTCTTTTCATTTCATTATTGTACAGACCGTTCAATCATTCAAGAAACCCGCGAAAGACGAGTGAATGTACATGATTTCGATGTAAAATGTCTCATCGGCAAAGGATATTTCGGGGAAGTCCATGTAAGTGTATAATTCAAGGAATCTAAGCCTGTGATCTTGCAATGTGATGATTAATAGCGAGATTTCTTTTTAATCTCATGCATGTATTTTCTTTTTCCCAGCTTGTGGCCGAACGATATACGAAACAACTATACGCGATGAAAAAGATGACGAAAGAGTCCGTCTCGTCGACTCAAGTGCGTACTGAACGTGACATTATGGCTACAAGGCGTTCGGAATGGATCACACCGTTGCAGTACGCCTTTCAGGACCAGCATTGTTTGTATCTGGTCATGGAGTTTTTACCTGGTGGCGATTTGTTGAGCCTAATGATACGCGTTGGTGTGTTCGACGAAGATCTTGCTCAGTTTTACCTGGCTGAACTGACTGCAGCGCTGCATTGTTTGCACTCGATGGGATTCGTGCATAGAGACATTAAGCCGGAAAACATTTTGCTCGACCGTTTCGGACATCTTAAGCTGGCCGATTTTGGGAACGCGACGGCTATCAATGATGATGGCAGTGTTACGAGTCCAATGCCGGTTGGAACTCCCGATTACATTGCGCCCGAGGTGCTGCAAACATTGTCGACCGTTGGCCGTTCGACGCATACTGCCAATCACGACGTTACCTGCGACTACTGGTCGATGGGCATCATCGGCTACGAGTTCATAGCAGAGCAAACACCATTTCATGGGGACAATGTGAACGAAACTTATTCGAAGATACTCGAATATTGCGAAGGGCGTGTTACGAAGAAACTCTCCTACCCGGCGCACGTTTCCATCTCCGCCAGTTACCGCGATCTTCTTGGTCGACTAGTGACAAACGTGTCCAATCGTATTTCGTACCCGGAAATAGTACGGCACCCATTCTTTGGTGATTTGAATTGGGATCGGTTGCGGTACATGATTCCGCCAATTATTCCAACCGTTGGCAGCGATGACGATACGTCCAACTTTGACGATGTTGATAAAACTGGCAAACGTAAAGCGTTGCTTGGCCGGAAGCCAACGTATAACATCGCACGCATGAATGATTTTTCCGGGCACGATCTTCCTTTCTTGGGCTACAGCTACGTGCATGAGACGGATGCGGCAGGCATGTATCGCGATACGGACGAACACATGAAAGCGGCCAGGCTGACTGCAAAAGTGAAGGAACAGGAGCGTCGTTTGAAGGAGCACAGTGAGGAAATTCATCGTCTACAGAAGGATGTACTAGAGCGCGATCGTAAGATTGTCACCATGGCGGCACATAGTAAGATACTGCAGGAAACGAAAAAGGAACTGGAACGAATGAAAGAGTTACTGAAGGAGAAAACGGCGGAACTGGCCGCCACCCGTACCGAGAACAAAACTTTGCGCAACAGCTTGAAAATCGAGAAGGAAGAGCGTTTCAAAAACGATGCTACGATTGCCGATGTGGTGAAGCAGACGTACAAGAAGTGGGAAAAGTCTAAGCAGGCCTCCGATCAAGCGTACGAGCGACAGTTGGCTGAGAAGAAGACGGAACTTGCCGTAGCAAACGATAAGCTGCGTGAAGTATCTACTGAGCTAGTGACGCGGCTGGAGGAATGTCAGCATCTTCAGGAATCCATCGAAAATTACAAGGATTTGCTCAAAAAATCGAAGGATAAATTAATGACGGACAAGGAGAGCCTTGATCGCAGTCAGCAGGAGCTAATGGCGACTTACGATGCCAAAATAGCGGAACTACGGGCGAAATGGAAGGCAGAAAAAGAACAGCGGGCCATTCTGGAGGTGGAGGTGCGTGAGTTACGCGACAAGTTGCAGGAGGAAGAATCGACCGTAAAGTTTGTAGCGGAAAGAGAACAAAAGCTGGTCGACAATATCAAACGCCGCATGACGATGCAGCTGGAGGAAAATAACATGCTGCGCGAGGCGAAGCAATTTTCGGAAAAGATGAGCGAAGAAATGCAGAAGAAGAACGATCATTTGCGCAGTGAGATCTGCAAGCTGCAGGAGGAAAAGAATATGACGGTATCGATCAGCAGTGTGGAGAGTAGCCGCCGAAGCTCGCTGGTGTATGAGCAAGAGTTCAGAAGTGCTAACTCTAGCTTGCAGGACATGACGACGGTACTTTCGGGACCGAACACGGAGACACAGCTGCGCAATGACTTAATTAAAGCGAGGTAAGTTTAATCAATCCATATGACAATCCTATTAGACAATTAATTAGCATCTTAATTCGCTGACACAGACACACAAGGCGATGTATGCAATAGCAGTGGGTAATTGTTTTCGTTTATTTCTTGTCTCACCGTAGAGCAAAATATTTTGAGGTTCCTTTGTACCGTTTGAAAAACGGCGTTACCCAAGTCCGTGTCTAGGACTGGGACGGGACTTGGTAACCGATGTGGAGCTGTGGTTTCTTATTTCGCACAGCGAAATATATATTTTTTTTGTTACTAAAAAGTCTTTTCTCCTCTACTATATTACTTTCGATGTTTTGAATTATGATATATAAAAAAAAGAAATGTTACTATGAAATAAATTCAGCTTGGTTATATTTTGCCACATGCGTATCTGTATTCGTTCCAATCGTTCCAAACACTATACTACCTGACTAAATAAATGCAATTTAGTTCAGCGGCCTAGCACGGCAAGAATATCATCAAAAATATACCAACGCTATTATTAGTATTATTGACTCTTAATATTATTCAGCTGCTGGTTTAACAATTTTTATATTTAAGTGAAAATAGTTATACCAGCAGGTAGACAATGTTAACAATAATAATACTAATAATAATAATGATGCTATCTAACTGGTCTACTTCTACTTGCCGTTTTTAACGATCTAGCAGATCGTTATTTCATCTTGTTTAACGATCTACTATCGTTGCTATGGAGAGCCACCCCAGATGAGATCAAATGCCGAGATATAGTGGTCAAAAGAATGTCATAATTAAAGTACGATACAATTTTTATATCTTCTTCTTGGCTTAACAACCTCTAAGGTTATGCCGGCCATTTCTGGTGTACTAGACTTATTTTTACCACATATCATTCCTTGCTACTGTGGGACGGTCCGAATGGGATTTGATAACCGGTCCTGTCGTATGGAAGAAGTTTTTATATATTAAAACAAAATTAAATTTAACAACAATTAAATGTTCGGTGTTTTGCGGTATATGAGCCAGAACGTTAATTTAAACAAATACGTAACAACCTTAGCAAGCTTTTTCTTGAGAATATATGTAATAGTTTTAGTGTCATTTTCACATGTGTTGCAAGATAAACGGAACGAAAATGGATGTTATTTCTTACACAAAACATTTTATTTACGTGCACCAAGTCTTTTTGCAGGAAATGGTACATAGGTAATGTAAAGTAATATTACGTTTCGGTTCCTACGTTATGTGTTGATAAACCGCCCCAGAATAACCTAATTTATTAAAAACTTTTTGTTTGTTGTACCTAATTGGAAATGAAATTTCGAGTGAGATTTAGACAAAACATATTATAATTTTTTAACTGCTACCAATTCCTCAGCTAGCGAGACTTTCGTTCCCACGTCTGGATAACACATGGACATGGGTAAAGCAGTAATAGTAACCCAATACTGATTTGCAATCGTTGCCATGTTTCGTGTGATGCTACGCAATGCCTCTGTGTGTGTATGCGTGTCTTTTCAAATAGCCGTTTCGCAACTGTTCGATAAAACCCGTTATAATCACTGATTGTAACACACGGGGTCATCAAATGTGTTTATTCTTCTCCTAGCTTTGTTGGTGTGATAACTTCTGTATCCTGTTCTTGTTTTATATTTTGCATCTAATCTGTTCTATTCGCTTATTCGTCATGCAGGGAAAGTGAAAATGAACAGCGTAAACGGGCCGAACACTTAGAGGTAGTTGTCGGCCGGCTAGAGAAGGTAATTGATCAGCTGAAGGCAACTGGAACAGGAACATCTGGCGCAGAAACGTTGCTGGAGAAGCAGAAAGAATGCTTGGAAGATAAATTATCCGCAATCCGTGAGCAGGCAATATTGGACAAGCAATCGGCACGTACCGCAAACCTTTCGCTCTGGAAGCTGGAGAAGGAACTAGAAGGCTTACGTGGGGAGAAGAGCATTCTGACCCGACGCATCGAACAAGCCGACGACCGTGTAACGCGCATCCGGCACGAGAAGGAAGAAGTGGAGTTTAAAATGAAGCAGCAGCAGGAAACCATTACCAACAAGGATAAACAAATCGAGGATCTGCGTGCGGATATGACAGTGTTGAAAGGTGAGCTTAAGAAGGAGCGTGAACTTTGGAGTAATTCGGAGAAGGATCGATTAGCGGAGAAAACGGAACTGATCGAATGCTTAGCTAAGATACAAATTATGGAGGAAAAGATGAAGGAAAGCCAACAGAAACAGCAACAGCTGAACGATCGGGCCAAACTGTTGACGGTGGAAAACGGACGCTTAGCGAAGGAATTGCGTGAAGCTCAAGATGAGCTTGCGGATGCTACGGAATCGAGCGAAAGTCTTGAGCAACGTTTGGCTGCTGTTACGAAGAACTTCAACGTGCTGAAGGGCGCGTGTAGCATCACGGAAGCGCAAATCACCGAGATGGAGATGCTACTCGAAAAAGAATCAAAGCGCAACAAGGAATGCGGTGAGCAAATGGAAGCGCTTCGCAAACGTCTTGCCGATAAAGATAGCGAGATCGACCGTATCAGACACGAGGCGCAAGAGGAACGTTCTGGTAAAACGTTGAGCGAATCAAGAACCAATCATCTGCTGGCGGAGTACGAAGAGTTGCGCAAGAAATTTGAAGAACTCCAGCGGCAGATGGTCGAACAGCAGCAGGAACTGATCGAGAAGACGAGCCATCTGTTCGAGGTACAAGAACGTATTGAATTGTTGAATCACGATGCTGAAAACTTGCAAAAGGTGGTTGCCAACTACGAGCAGGAGCACTACATCCTGAAGGAAGAGAATTCACGCATTCTCACAGATTTGTTCCTTGCAAAGGAACACATTACGAAGCAAAGCAACGAGATGCGCGAAGAGCGTGATCTAATCGAACAACTGACCGCTGAGCTGGAGCATGTGAAACGGGTCCTGCAGGAACAGAAAACATTCTACACCGAACGGGACATCAAGAGTGAAGCAACGCTGGCGCAACACAAGAAACTGATCGATTATCTACAGGCGAAGGTGGAGGAGTGCAACGCACACAAGAAAAAGAAAACATTGGCCGGGTTGATCTTTGGCACATCGTCGGCCTGCGAACGAAAGGAAAACGTTGTGCCTATTGCTAGCGCGTCGAATAATGGTGTGCCGGTAGAATCGACTACTAGCTATCGGAAGCTGCAGGACGAATTGCAAAAGGAACGGACACGGACCAACCAGCTTAAAGAGCAATTGCTGCGAGCGAAAACAGATCTTATTGCTGCGGCAAAGTGCAATACGTTGCAGCAAAAACAACAGAAGGATGATGAAAATCTTGTGGTTGAACGAAGCTGTCGAAACGAAGATCGCCGATCGGCGACGACGGATCGTAAGGAGAAGGAAACGCAACCAACAACGGAACAGCAACGCCGTCGTACTGCTTCTGCAGCGGAAAAGCGTATCTCCACAGGAAAAGTACATACCTTTGATATGACGATTGAAAGTTCATCTTCGGTCTCGAAGCATCCGGCCATACTATGTGCCGCGTGTGATCGTCATATTCTTGCCGGTCATCCCTACTGGAAGTGTACGGATTGCAGCATTACTGTCCACCGGAAGTGTCGTGCCTCCGTGGTGGGTGGATGTGGTGAAAAGCGGAAGAGCGGAACTGGTGGAGCGGTTGCGGGTAAAGCGAATGAATCATTGGACGACTTTGCGGAGGAGCTCGGAACGGGTGACGACGAAGAGACCGACGTTGAGTCTGTTGGACAGGCAGCGGGACGCAAAAGCCCGGCATTTTCGATGACTAGTGCGGAGGAGAAAGCCGAAGAGGATCACTATGTAGGAGATTTGCTATTCAAAACGAAACGCCTCGAACCGAAGCTGTACGTAAACGATATCTACGAAGTCAGTGATAAGGCCGTACTGTTGGGTAAGTGTAAATCAAAAGCAGCAATATTTGGGCAGTTAATATTTTCTCTTTTGAATGATTTCCAGGCTGCGATACTGGTCTATATTCCTACCACATGGATACGGGAGAGGTGGTTCATATCCGGGGTATTTCGAACGTGCGCTTGTTTGCCGTTTCACCTGCCATTCCGAAGGCGATACTGATTGGTTCGGACGGTGAATATCTGTACCAGTGTGATCTGCGCCATCTTCAGAGCCGGGCCCAAGCATCGGCCTGTTTGCAACCGAAGTTGGAATCGTTTGTGCTGGATCTATCGATTGCAAACCGTACGCACAGTGAACCTTGGCATATTGTGCGCATGATGGAAGACATTCCGGACGGTGGGAAGCTTTCGGATGCAATCGCTATAGCAGCCACCTCGTCTCGGATCGTGATCCTAAAGTTCGATGGACATGCGGGCCGGTTTAAGCCTGTCCGTGGGCTCGATACGATTCTCCCAGTATCGACAGTACTGTTCACAAAGAATTCGGCCATCGTTGGGGCGGACAAGTTCTTCGAGATCGATCTAAGTACGTATGGAGCGGACGAATTTCTGGACATGTCGGACAACACGCTGAACGAAGTTAGAAAGTGTGCCCCGTTGGCTGCATTCCGTATCAACAGCAAGGAGTATCTGCTATGCTATCGGGAGGTAGGCATTTTCATTGACGAATGCGGTTGGCGTTCCCGACCGGGCAATTTGAACTGGTTGCAGGATCCGGTCGAGTTTTACTACCGTGAATCATGCCTGTTTGTAGCTCATGCCGACTGCGTGCAGGTAATGTACATTAGCAAGTCCTACATGAAGGATTTGGAATGCCAACAGACCCATGCCGATGATGAGCGGCGAGCATTCATTAGTTTACGAGAATCGCCTCGTCTACTGGCACCGCTGCAGTTTGCTCGTACGTCAATTTACGTGGCGTGTGAGTGTGGACCGGATCGCGAACAGGAAATTGTGTTGCTCGATGGACTGAAAGCACTGCGGACCGTAGGTTTCAGTCGATCGCTTGAAACGCTTTCCAGCCTAGCAACGGGAGCTGGACAAAGTCAGAATTCTTTGTCCACCATCGGGCAAGGCGTTTGAGAGTGGTGGAAAAATTAATCCGAATCGGAAACATCTTTGTATGTAAACAGTTTTCTTACCATATCAGCGTACCGTTCAATTTGGATTTTGGTTTTTCAAGTTTTCAAGTTTTTTTTACATTTCTAAAAATTGTTAGTTTTTTTTCTTCTACCTTTTGTTTCTAATACTTCCTTTAATAAATGTATTGACTTTGACAAGCCCAGCTGCTTAATTTAACAAACCTGTTCCCATATTTCTATGGTATAAACTATTTAGCAACACTTTTCCATTCTAAACGAAACTTAGACCGAAAACGATCGTTTTCAACTAAATATTAAACTTTAGATATGCACTACCTGTTATTGAACTGGAGATTGTAGAACTTAATAAGACTAGAACTAGCAAAGGACGAAAACGATAACTTAGTGTTAAGTGCTGAAAATTCTTGAAATATAAACATGCTGTAATGTATTGTAATTATTTGAATCGTTGTGGATGACTATTTTTTGACGAAGAGTTAACTTTTTAAATTATTCATGCTTTTGTGCGAAACTGGAACAGCAACAGTAAAGACAAATGTTCCCTAGACGAAAAACGACCAAAGTAGTTGTCCAAACTCGATAGGGTCATTCTTAAACAAGGGACTACGCGTTTATTACAATAAAAGAAGACAACAGAAGACGGGTTTTACAAAAGTATTCTAGATCTTATGGTAACATTGAGAAAAAAGTATTTATCATGCGTTAGATTTGCACCACGGTCTTGACCTATTACAGGAGTCCTCTGAAATGTTCACTGTCTACTGTCAATTCAGTATTCTGACCGTTTTGGTGCGTCTCCGAGGAAGTTGCTTCTTCAGGTGATCCGGAGGTTATGAAACTATCAAGACGAAACTAAAACGTGTAATGTACCAACGAGGTGATTTGAACCATTCAGAAGGTTATAGAAGGCCGTTGGTTCGATTATTGAAAGTGGAAAAGAATCAACGCGGAGCGGTCTGGTGGTGTATGTGATAAACGGCCCCGGTTCCACACGACAGATCTGTGTATAAAATCCCATCCGGACCGTCCCCCCGTAGGAAGGACTGGATATCCCGCTATGTGTTGAAAATAGATAAGTCTAGTACGCCAGAAATAGGTGTTATGCCGGTCGTTAGGTCAAGAAGAAACCCATCTCTTACTTGTTTTCACTACACTGTGTCCTTTGTCCATTGCAATGCTATACCTAGTCCACCAGATCATGACGAGTCTAATTCATTGCACGATGATGTTCTTCATTCCCGGCGCCTGCTCGAATTTGTAATTTGCCAATGATGTCTATGTTATCAGTATATACCAGGATCTAGATTGACTTATAGAAGATAAACTTCGAAGTTTCCGTCATTGAGTCGCGTTGATGATTTGATGACTCTGTCTAGCGGTAGGTAGACAAGCAGGTAACAATGGGCCCTAAGGGTTTTCCATCCACCATCATCTCCCATGTGAAGTTGGTCAATGATATTTGCACAAACCTGGTAAGCTTGGCCGGGATTCCAAAATAGTTAATTGTATCGTTAAGATTTATTCAGGCCTGGAACTGAATGGAGAGATGCTGTTGCTCAATGGAGCCGATCAATATTTAATTTTTCGTTACAGAAGGCGCTCCGCATATGGGGTAGGATCAAAAGTGTGTCTTAAAGATCGCAAAGGATCTGAACTACTGTTCCGTTACATGCTCGTCGTACAGATTGGGAGCAAAGGCAGCCGTTAAACGGGTAAGCTGGCATGTGACCCCCCAGGTTTGATATCCCTGTTCAAGTTTTTTTGTTGACCACGGAACGTTCAGAGAGATCCCTTCGAGAAGAATGAATAGGATTACTAAATTTTTGTAAAATTACCTCAACGTTTTGTTTATTACCGGAGCGATGAATCTATTCGGATGCAACAAAGTGAAAGGAGACTTAAACGGGGAGTTAACTTGCAAGGTTTTTTCACCTCCTGTGCGTCTCGATTTGAGAGCTGGTACTATGCACATTAATTTTTTTATTCACTTTCAAACTCTCATTTCAATAGATTTTTTTTAACCTTTCCTTTTTTGCTGACTATATGATTTTCTGTACAGAGTATATCTACTGGCGTAACAGTCATCTTTTGATCCTGTGATCATTGTTTGTGGCATTTGCTGGGGATAGATCGGGGTACGATCGGGCTGTTGTATGATTCCGGGGGTCTATTGCTTGGCTGTTGTGGATCGATTGCGCTACTGCAATACCTTACTGTAGGCTGCGCGCCTTAGCTTCGGCGACGGCCTTCAGATGCTCTTCCTTGGCCTTGGCGACCTCGGGCGTATCCTGAACCGGCTCGGGCAGTTCGGCAGCAATGTCAACGGGCTGCGCGCGAGCGGCGAAAGTGAACGAGGTGGCCGGAGCAGCTGGGTAAGCGTACTGGGCGTATGCCGGCAGGGCGGCGTAAGGGGCAGCAGCGTACTGGGTGTAAGCAAGTGGCGCCGACTGGGTGTAGGTCGAGTACGCGAAGGAGGCGGGAGCCTTCAGTTCGATGGCAGCCGGGGCTGGGGCGGCGGCATAGGTGGTATAGGCCGCGATCGGTTGCGCGATCGAGTGGGTCGAGTAAGCGAACGAGGCAGGGGCGGCGGCGGTGTACGTGGCGACCGGGAGTGGCAGAGCGGCAGGCGCAGCAGCAATGGCCGGAGCGGCAGCAATGATGGTGGCCTCGGAATCTTCCTTCTCGGCGGCGGCGTTGCGCAGCTTAGCCTCCTCGATGGCGGCCATATGGTCGGCCTTAGCAGCGGCGACCTCGGGCGTGTCCTTGACCGGTTCGGGTGCGGTGCGTGTTTCAACCGGAGCCACCGGCAGGTTGGAAGCAGCCACCCGGAATCCGTTCAGCGCGTCAGCAGTGTATGCGACGGTTTGCAGTTTGTTCTCCGCATCCAGATAGCTGTACGAACCGCGGGTGATACCATCGAACGACTTTGACTCCGCCTTGGCCGACAGTCCTCCGTTGTATCCATACGAATATTGGCCGAGTTCGTCCTGGGCGTGGTACTGGCTGTGCAGTTCAGCCGGTCCAGCCGCAACATACGTGGCCAGTGGTGCTCCAGCGGCAGCGTACAGGGCCGGTTGGCCGTACGTTGTTGCGTACAGCGTGGCTGATGGAGCAGCGGTGGCAATGGCCAGCAGGGACGATACTACGACGAACAGCTTCATATTTGATACTTGGGTTTGCTGATGGTGGTGTTTAGAACGCAAATGGATTCGGTAGCGCTGCTGGGGAATGGATTCCACTCAGTACTCGCTTCGAGTCGGAGGACAGAACACGATTGATGCTGGTCCAGTTAATTGGGGTACGCTTTTATACGCTCGTAACATTCGGTTCGCTGACTTTGCCGAAACGGAAATCATTTCGCCACCGATCCGATCGTATGTTCCATTCCTCACACACACACGCACACCTTCCGTCCAGGGCTTTGTGTCCATGCTCTGTGTCCCGATGTGTCCTGTGGGACCGACAGTGAGTGTGTCGGAACCGGTTCTTCCGCAAAGACGAAGAAGGCATCAGTTACTTCCAGACGCGCGTCGATCATCTGACCTTGCTACACATACGGCGAGAGCAGTTGGTGCAATTGTTTTACGCCATTGCGCCATGGACAGGTTGTTGTACGCCAACCCCGTACACATTACCAACGGAGTCGTCCTCGCACATTGGTTGGTTGTGTGCACATTCACTTTCATTATCAGCACCACGATGGTTCTTGACATTGGTTGCGGGAACTTGCTCCCGATGGGAATTTGACGGGAATGAGCGAAAAAAGCCTGTCGGAAACACTGAGTGCGTGATAGTTGACCATATCGATTTGGAGGAGTTTAATGGTAAATTCTATGAAACTTAATACAAGTTGTGTAAACTTATGAATATGTCAGGCAAACAGATTTAGATAAGATAATAAGATGATAAGCTTTTGGTAGATTTTGAAATTGTAAATGAATATTTAAATTTATGAAATTGCTATGGTCAATTTTATTGATTTTGTTACGTTTCAAAATTCATGTTTAAGTACTTTTAGAAAAGTTTCATAATTACACCTTAACATTGTCATAATCCTATTTTCCTTTAAATAGTTTACTGCATAACATTCTTGCCGGTTTAATCTGTTTACCTTTTCCTTAACTAAACGCAATGCGTGTGCGGCAATTGCAGCAAAGGTCAAGATCATCATCACACGGCTCAGTGCGTGTTGTAGCGGCGTGTAGTTGAAAGTGATACAAAATGCCGGTACATGCGGCATGTTCAGAGCCATCCGTTGACGGTTTTCTCCAGTCCTGCCGGCGAAGGTATTTCGCTTCGGTATTCCTTTCATGCGGAAGTGAATCTTCCAGCAACAGAAGTGCAAAGCGTAAGTACGTGGTGCTCCACCTAAAGGTTGGGTGTAAAGAAGGTACATCCCGAACACGATTCCCGATAGCGATTATGATAATGCTGATGGTCGTTTGTTTGCTCCCGATTGGGTGGTGCAATAAGTATTGTGATTTGCCTGCGCCAGTAGTAACAGGACTCAACCCTTGGCTGTTCAAAATTGTACGAGGTTTAGTTCGAACTAGAAGATTTTTTTCTCAATTGTGGACACATAAAACCTATTTAAAAAAACAAATTTTAATAAGTTTAACATTTTTACCGAATAACTTAAATTGTTAGCTTATGTATAATTAAACAAAAATTAATTTACTACTGCACATAAAAACAAAATTTGACGCGTTCGAGGATAGTTATTCGCTTGTGGTGGCATCCGAAGAATGAAGAGAATAAAAAAAAGCCGGACAATTAATTAGACGCTGAGGTACGGTCACAAACAATCTGCTGCTGGTGACGGCCACAATATTGATAGTAAAAGAGCAATACAAGGAGTGGAAGGGAACGATTCATATAATAAGGTTTTTTTGTTTAGCACAAAACCGTACCGCGAGAAATGGTAACAAAAGAGCTACAATGATATTTACACAAACGATAAATCTTTGAAGAAGATTCTTCCACCCTTATGTTACCAGATGGTGTACATTTTCCGGTCGTTTATGTGTTGAACGTGTGTTGCATGGTTGGAGGAAATATATTTCATATCATACCGGCACGATCGTTTGGTTCGGGTCTCACTATAACCTCCGGCAGATGATCGCGATCGTTGTAAAAGCTGAACGTTTATAATTTATAATTTAACAGCAAGAAATTGATGCTGGGTTGGATCGTTTTCAAACCTTCGTTCGCTTCGACACACGGCAGTAAACCATCGAAACCGTTTTGTCGGTTCGTGTCATTACAAGCGTTGAAGTTATTTGATTTATCAATGGCTGGCAGATAAATAAAGAAGCGATTGCTTCTCTGTCGCGGGGAAACATACATTTTTTACGATCGTGTAATACATATTTTATAATTGATAACTTAAAGCGACAGCTTCAATTAGTGTAAATGATGGCCGATTGACATGAGCAAGGGAATCAGCACGAATCAGCAAAGGGAAAAATACAACTTCTTTTTTTTGTGCTGGACTTTATCATTTGTGTCATCGTCTAGAATCCCAATTCCAAGGTCAGTGGAAATGAGGGCGTTCCTGCTGATGTAAAGAAGTACCAAGACTATGTGGTGTGTGTTTTTTTCAACTCTTCATTCTAGACCCGTTTCTCAAGTTGGTGGCAACCAAAGCCAAAGAAGCGAAAGTATTAAATTTCGCTACATGGGCAAAGGCAGCCGTATGTGTATCCCTTGTCATATCCTAATTAACGTATATGTCAATGATCGCAAAGAGTCAACATTTCGATCACAAGAATGTGATCACCACACGATCGACGTGTAGAATTTCTATCACCTCATCAATAAGGGAATGAACTGGTTTCTTCCATTTGTGATATTTGATGAAGAAAAGGTTAATGCATAGATTAAGTTGTACTTCACACTTCATCCAAATCCATGATCGTGCATTGTAACAGAATCGAAACCTTTAGAACATATTAATACGTTACGGGCGTATTGAAAAGAAAAATCGATCACAGAAATAAGATCGCCTTGGATTTGTAAATGGTCTCACAAAAGAAGAAGAAGAAAAAAACAGTATTGTCCATTAAAAAAAATTCTTCACCTGACGACTAGCGTCAGGGTTGTAAGAGCTACGTTCTACGCATCCATTCCACCTTTCCTGTTTCTGCAACAACAATCTCTTCCCTTCAAGTAACCAGTTCGGTTGCAGTACGGTTCGCATAGTTTGTAATGTAGCCGGGGCGTCGGTCGTACACCCGAAAAAGCATTCGATCTGTTCGAAAATGTCACCAGCTCATTCCACCCAGCGCTAGTTATTTTATCCAACCATACACTCAGTTTACTGCACGCAAGAAAAAGGAAATCGACAAGGTGGAACTAGACCCAAAAGGTGGTTGATATTTACCGATGCTTATCGGACAATAATTTAGTCGCAATGTGAGTAAAACCGTCCCGCTCACTGGCATCGAGATATGGTAGAAGTTTCTGCTTCTTTTCTTCAGCCATTCAAGCTGCTTAACGCCATTAGCAATATATGATCGTTTGCAATATAGATCACAAGGCGTTTCAATGCTTAAACAGTAAGTTGTTTAATGTGTTAATTAAAAATATATTCGTGTGAAGTGTTAACAAAGAAAAAAAAACAATAAATTTTTATCAACAGAAGCTAAAATGTTTAGCAGTATTTTTTTTCTGTTGTCGTACGAGTTTTAATTTCCATTTGAAATGCATGTTGTGTACATTTGTTCAGTCTCTAAACAAATGTTGTTGTGAAATTGTAACTCATCCTTCAATATTGCATTGCGAAGGAAATATGCAAAGCAGCAGCAATGTAATTATTACCCCATCGCAACACAATCCTTGAACAAAGAACCGGTTGAATACCACGTTTCGTGATGATTAATTTTCTGTATGCTCATCGAATCATGTGTTCTTGCTGTGTAGTTTTAATCATTGGCAGCCTAATGATGGATGATGTCCCTTTCATCTTTTCTTTTATTATAGAAAGATCAGCCCTAACTTGATTTATGTTGCTAAAATGAGCACCGAGAGGTTCCTGGTTTATGTTGCGGCGTGAATGCTTTGTCTCTATTTTAAATGTAAATAAAAGCTTAGTCCCAGAGGTCGAAAAACGTATAATTTTTAATATTAATTAGAGAAAAAAAAATCAATGTAACTAGTTTCGTTTTATTAGATTAGTTATCGTTCTTTAAAAAATACAAAAATAGCACCATATACCAGATAAAAAATAAGTCATTTTTACGAAAAAAAAAATATCTAAAAATGTACACTTTTTTGTAACAAACATTAGACCACTAAACTCAGGCAAGCGTGGGATGAATGCGAATTAGCTTTTGGTGGAGTAAAGAAATATTTTGAAGGTGTCTCAACTCGTCTCAACTCATGCAATTGCAGCTAATGGAAAGGCTTAAAAATAGCAACAAAAGATATACACAAATAATGAACGAATTGAAGATTAATTCAGTTCTTCAGCAAATATAATAAAAGTTAATGAATTTAACATGAAATAAATTTATCCTAAATCAGATCCGGTTATTTTGACTTTCCTTTGTCGATTTTCTCTTGCCTTGTCTGTGCCTTGGATAGCATCTAAAGATCAGACTTCACGTTGGATTACATCTGGTTTGTTCAATAAAGTAAAAATAAATCCATCGTAAGAGAGTTACCGATCTTGCCGTCTAAGATTCTCAAAACGATCGTGATATTGATTCGTAAATGAATGGCAATGCTTGATCAGAATAAATACCCTATTCCTATTTAACTCTATTTAATTAGGTTTGGTTTGTAGCTGCGTCAATTGCAAAATGGTTCTTACTATCGCGTGGGAGAAATGTCCCGTAGAAATAATTTTTCTTTCACAACATTTGTCCGCTGTTTGGAATGTTTCGAAGCTATATGCGCTAATATCGTATTCGAACGTACCAATTTTTGACATACTGGACACTTCTTCTTTAGATGAACACGTAGATGCTTACGAAGTTGGTATTTAGTTAGAAAGGCTCGTCCACATTCATCACACTGAATGGGGAGGCGTTTCGTATCAGTTTCATCCATACAGTCCGTGAACTCACTAGAGTCTTCGGATAAAGCAACGCTGTTGAATGATTTTAAATGCTTTTGAATGTGAGAAGAACTGGCCGTCTCTTTACATACTGGACACACCATCTTTTTGTGTGTGATTCGATGTAATGTTAGTTGCGATGCATTTTCAAACAACTTTTTACATTCCATACATTTGAACAGCTCATTCGGCGATCCATCGTGCTTTCGATGTAATGTCGCTATGTGTTGCTTAATTCTATCCGTTCTTAATATTTTGTTACACATCGGACACTCTGTCGTACGATGAAGCCGTTGATGTCGGATTAGTTGCGGCTTATCAAAGAATTTCTCCTCACACTTACAGCATTTGTACCTTTTCGTACAATAGTATACGCGTTCTTTGTCAACCGTATTACCGTCTTTTACTTCGATATTGCCTTCACCGGGAAGTAGATCCAACTCATTACCCACAGAATTGCACATTGGCAAGTGATTTCCGCTGTGTTGTGCTAGTGATCTGATCAATAACTGATCTGGTAACCGGAGGTGATGGTTGAGTTGTTCCTCAGTTTTAAACAATTCCTGACAATTTGCACAACGAAACTCACCATCCGCTTGTAGCAGTTTTACATCGGGATGCTTCTTAGTGAAGTGATCTTTAATTTTATCTGATCTAAACAGCATATTACAGACGGGACATTCTTTCTTCTGATGAACGCGCCGGTGTTTGTACAGTTGGATTTTGTTAGAAAGTACCAATTCACACTCATCGCAAGTGTACCGAAGGTCGGAATTTAGTTGCTTGTTCATGCTGGTTGCATTACCACATTGTCTTTGCCTGTGTATGCTAATATTTTGCGAGGAAAGTTGTGTCGTGGACAGTTCTAAAAGTGTATCATCTTCAACGAGTGATGTGTTGCAGACGGTTAAAATATCTGTATCCAAGTTGGATAAAGCTTCTTCTCCGTCATCGTTGTCAGAATGATGATGTACGGGGGAATCGTTAATCGCAACTCTGCTAGACGATTCTGTTTTATTGGATGTACAATACTGCTGTTCCAGGTACCGTTGGTTCTGTTGCACTTTTAGGCTGTAGCTGAAAAAATTGCGAACAGCGGAAGAACATCCCGTACATACATACATGGGCAAACCATCTTTGTTGACTATCTGCAAGGGTCGCTCGATAAGTATAAAGATGAAAATGAATTGCGATAGGAGAAGGACTTACCGAGAAGGAGAAAACTGTCTCCATCATCGTACGAAATTCGCTTTGCCCGATTGTGGTACGTTTCCTGTTAACTATGTTTAAACACAATCGGCAATTCTCGTTCATGATGTACGGCACATTCAGTATACGGAGGGAATTGTATAATCCGTTAAAAACGTGTTGGAAATTAATTTAAAGTAGTTAATCGCATTGTAACTACCGAAGGCATCACATCGAGCGGGCCAGAAAATACGTACGTAAAAGAAGCTCGGTTTGTTATTGTTATGACAGCATCCAACACGAAAGATTCCGAAAATTCCTCTGCTGTTGCTGCTGCAGCTGCTGAAATCAGCTTTCGCCCAGCACAACGCAGCAATGACATTTTAACCAAAAACTGTCAGAATGTGTGAACAAAACAAATCCATCCATTTGAGCGGTAAAGTGCAGCAGCAATCTTCCAAAACATTTTATTAATCTGCGCGCGTGATTTTAGGGGAAATTAGTAATTTCTAATGCAAAACATTGGTGCATTACGATGGAGAACAAAGTGGCATTATGAATAGTTCATAATCTTCAGTAGCAAGCTAAAGTTACTACAAGGACAAACTGTAGTTCCGAGAAGGATAAGGAGCAGAAGAAACAAATACAATATTTGGAGTTTCGAATACGTTCGGAGCGGAAAATGAGTGGCCCTGCAAGTCTTCCGATGGCGAATGTTTTCAATCGTCAGTACGGCAATAAAGATCCTACGAACCAACAACCAGTCGTCGGCCCTCCACTGAAAGCGACTTACCTTTCGCACTGTCGACTATGTTTGAGCGATCAGTTTGGTGAAACCTGCATCAGCGTCAAGGATGAACAGTTCAAGAACATGTTGAATCACGTATTTCGCTTTCCGGTGAGTAGAATATTTGTCTAACAATGCTCTGTGAATATAATAGATCCTTAATTCTAATGCTAATTTCAGATTACGTTCCAAAAAGGGTTGCCGTTGAATGTCTGCACCAAATGTTATAAAGGCGTGGATCTGTTCTACAGGTACACTTTCCAAGTGTTGGCTAACCAGAAAACACTGGAAGACGCATTGATTCCAGACAATAAACTGAAGCAGACTAACACTAAAAGAACGATTCACGAGCGTGGTCCACGTACCGATAGCAATCAAGGAAGAAAGGTGACGAATGTGATAAGAATTGGTAGTGATGGATTTCAAAAAGAAATGAAAGATTACCTGATCGATGTAGATATGCAATGTGAAAATGCATTAGACGATTCAGAAGACAGTCGGGAGTCATGTTTGCCACCATCCAATTATGAAGATATACAAACACATTTCGTTGCGGTTCCAGGTGTTTTCCTCGGCATGGAAATTGATGATACTGAGTGTATGAAAAAAACCAATACGAAACCAGTTGAAGACGCACCGTTTGTCATCGAAATTATATCCGCAAGTGATGACGAATTTGAAGTAAATGCAAAAGATGAGAGCGTTACCAATCACACGACGTCTGGAAAACGAAATCGGAGTCCAGTTTCAAAAGTACAGTTTAATGAAAGAACATCGTCTCAGGCTAAACCAGTTGCTGTTAGTGTGAAAAATGTTAGCAAATTGGAAAAACCAAAAACTAATCTAGTTGGTGGCATAACTGTCGCCGATTTTGCAAAAATAACTAATAGAGCTGAGGATGGTGGAATATCTTCGAAAAATATTGATAAGACTAAAACGAGTACACTGACGGCCAGACGCAATGTACGTAATACTTTTAACCAACAGAATGCAACTAAAGAAACAAAATGCTTTCCATGACTATCTTTCAACTAAAGCTAAACAGATTAAATTGAAGATATTTAAACGGCCATGAAAACCATGTAGATCAAGCCTTAACATATTCAATAAGAGAAAGATACAAAATATTGCAAAATCTGGCTTCATATACAAATTCTAATTCCTGATATTGTGGTACAAAATGTCTGCAGCTTCGAAAATGACATGCTCGCACCTGTATGTATTTCTTTTCTACGAACTTTCACCAAAAAATGAAAAATAAAATAAACTGAGAACTGTCGTAACTACTGCGCTAAAAACTGAATAACAAGAAAGCAGTTAATTCGTCGTTGAATTCATTCTAGAGGAAAAAGTTTGACATACCTGATCAACCCTAATCAATTCAAACATCACCGCCAGCTGACGCTCGCGAAGAACTGTCAGATTGTGTGATCAAAACAGCCTCAACCATTTGAGCGGCAAAGTAAACAAACGCATCTATCTTCAAATGATTTTTACTAAATCGTGCTTGATTTTAGGTGAAATCAGCAATTTTCCATACAATACGCTGGTGCATTACGATGTTGAAACAAATGGCATTGTGAACAGTTTATAACCTTCGGCAATAAGGTGCACTTTATATGGACGAATTATCGTGTCGGAAAGGCCAAGGCGAACAAGAAATCAGCGTATTATTTTAAGCTTAAATAGTTCTGGTGTAAAATAGTTGTGCAATGAGTGGTCCTAGCAGTATGCAGTATACCAAAGCAAACGATATGTCCACAGCTCCGGTCATATTGCTAAATGGTCTTCCCGTGAAGACGACTTATATGGCCAATTGTCGACTATGTTTGGGAACCAACTTTGGCGATAAAAGCACCACCATCGTCGATGAACGGTTTGGCGTCATGTTGTCGAATATATTTCCCTTTCCGGTGAGAGACATTGTAAAAGCATTTGGATTCAACCATTGCTCAATAGATTGCTTATTCTAATTTTAGATACCGAACCAAATAGGGCTACCGATGAATGTTTGCAGCAAGTGTAGAAAAGGCGTGGAGCTTTTTTTCAGATACAGCAACAAAGTGCGAATGAATCAGAAGAAACTGGAAGAAACATTCATCCCAATAGATTGTGAACAAACTGCTAACATTGGTAGTGTACCCCCGGGAAGATTTCAGCAGGTTGTTCCCGATACGAATCGAGTACAAGAAGTATCGAATATTGTAGAAATTACAAGCGACGATGAATTTCAAAAGGAAACAAACGATGATAAACTGCTCGATGTAGATATGCAGTGTGAACCTGTAACAGATAGTGGACAATTCAACCATGATCCACTTTTGCAACCATCAAGCTATGACGCTACACAAATGCATTTCGTAGCGGTTCCAGATTTAGCGAAAAAATTGGTCTGTAGTGAAATTCCCAAGCGTAACAAAAAACGCAGTAAGAAGTCGGTTGCACAGGCCCCACTAGTGATAGAAATTATATCCCTAAGTGATGAAGAAGGTGAAGAGAGCGCTCAAACTGATCGTAAAGGTAAACAAAAACAGTATGCAACACAGAATCAGCATCCACCTGTAAAAGCGCAGACCAGTGGAAGAACATCGTCCCAAACTAAACCATCAACTTCAACGGTACACAATATAAACAATGTGGACAAAGCAATCGATAGCTTGGCTAGTAGCGTAACTATGGTCTATTATGAAGCCGATATAAATGAAGGAATGGATGAAGCAACAACTTCGACGTTGGTTGAGAAAGATGTAAAAACCGCACCAACGTCTAAACGCAATATGCGTAGCACAGTCAAAGAATCGAATGCAAAGCGGAAGACACAAGAACTCAAGAACGTTCGACGTTCCCGTTAGTGAAAAGGTACATAAAAAAATAGAACGTAAAATTAATGTTTAAGTAAACTAGCTTAATCGGTTAAAAATGTTCATATGAGAAACATTGCCGGTACTTTAAATTACACGCCATCCACCTGGTGAATGTGGTAGAAGTGAGTTTAGTCAGAATTCGCCAACGCTACTTTCATTACCAACTAGTTTTGTATATACATGTGGAAAAATCGTAATTTTCTTTGTTTTGTGGTGTAATTTTCTGCTACACCAAACGTGACATACCCGCCTTCCTAGTTGGATTTTCGTTTGCTATGAATTAAAACAAAATAAACCAAAAAAACGATTACTTGAATCTGCCGATTGTGGTTTTAGATGACCGTTTCACCGAACTGAACAACGGGTAATCCGAAACAAATTAGTAAAAGACCGCATTCTGTCCAATCCATATTGCCAGCTGACCCGGTGTGCAAAGAGCGAGAGAAACGGTCCGATTTTGGTCCGATGGCTGTAGCTGCGGTAAAAGTTTCGGAAAAAGGTGATTGCGACAGTTTTTCGCTTCGAAATTCGACCGTCGTCCTGACCTGTATTGTTCATCCTACCTCCTTCCTCTAGCATAAGGCTGCCCGGCGTGCAAAGAGCGAGACAAACGGACCTTTTTGGTTCGTTGACATGTAGTTTCGGTAAAAGTGTCGGAAAAAGTTGATCGCGCCGATTTTTCTCTCCGAAACTCGACTATTTTGAGAGCGGATCTATGTAAAAAGGAAAATTCTTTGATTATCAGGGCTATTATGAAACGCAAACGGAAATTTCACAAACGGAAAGTCACAATTCAAACGGAAAGCAAATTTGCATTATGGTTGCTCGTTGGAGTCATTGAAAGCTTCATCGACTTTTTTCTTGGATCAATCAATCTGTCAAGATGAAAACCATAAACAAAATTCAAAATAGCAGTTCGTCGAGAGAAGCAACTGTATGATTTTTTAACAAAATTTGAGTTTTGAAGTAGCAAATCTCATCACCACTGTTGTATTTCGTGTGAATAATGAGTTACAAAAGAAGTGGACACCTCCGTATTCACTTTTTTATAATCAATTCTCAAGAAAATTGTACTTTCCGTTGCTTTCGGCTGACGGAAAATTTTCTCTCTAACGGGGTTTCCGTTTGGTACAGGTAATGCAAATTTTATACTTTCCGTTTGTCATCAAGTTATCATTGATTTTTGAAACGTCTGAATGTGCCAAACGGAGAGCCAAACGGAAAGTCATAATACGAAAGGCAACTTTGTGTGACGTTTGAAAAGATGTTTGCGTTTCATAATAGCCCTGTATATGTGTATGCGGCCCGGTGGTGCATGTGAAAAACGGCGCCCGTCCACACGGCAGGGACCGGGTTCAAATCCCATCCGGACCGTCTCCCCGTAGCATGGACTGACTATCCTGCTACGTGGTAAAATAAGTCTTGATACGGCCAGGCCATTCTAACCGAGCAAAAAAAAAAAAAAAAAAATGTGTATGCTGACAGAGTTAGCTCGAGGTAGAATTATTTCCATCTCGTCCTGACCTGTATTGTTCATCCTGCCTCCTTCCTCTAGCGTTAAACCTGTATTGTGGAGGGCTAAGTTTGCTGTGCGCTAAGTCCGGGGCGGATGTGTTGTGGGACTTAAAAAAAATTTTAATCTGTTTGTGCGTGTATGATGCGCAGAGGATTGGAAATGTGAGCGTTTGCTTTGTGCAGTGCAATATTCAAATAAGTCTTACGATTTATGAAGAATTTATGTGCCTTTTCATGCCATTAATGTGTGGTGTTAGTTTTTTCCTTTCACTCCGTGCTTGCTTCGGCAAGCGCATTGAATTGAAGTGGGGAAAAAAACTTTCGGTACATATTGTGGAAACTTCTTCGCTTTTCTACACGACGATGAATACAGTTTGTGTTGTGTTTTGTGTGTGAAATAGTGATTATTGTTCTGGTTGATCTTGTGCCGTACGATCAACAAGCCGCAAATTAGTTTTCGCATTTGTTTTGGTGATAAATGATGTCAAATATCCCGTACGCGCAGGCATTGCGATTCTATACAGTAAATGATCGTGTTTTTGTCTTCCTTTTGTGTTTCTTGCCGGCATGCAATGAAGGATCGTGTCTTCTTCTTCTTGTGGGTTTTGTCCGCATTGTATGCACTGTATTCCTATGTGCAGTGCAGGATCGTGTGTACGTGTTCCTCTTACGCTGCTTGTCCGCATCGTTTGCACACTCTAACCCTATGTGCAGCGAAGGATCGTGTTTTCTTCATCCTCTTCGGCATCATTCGTACGTGTGAACCGAAGATCACTGCTTGAACCTACACGCACACGACGACAGAAATACGGAGAGCGCGCTCTGCAATGGATTGCTCGCAAAGGTCCGTTTCTCTTTTTTGCCCTATGCACACGGGAAAAGGTTCAAACTTGTCTTCCATCGGACCATTTTTTACAGGGAAGCTCAGACCATTTCTCACTCTATTTTTTTGGTCCGTTTCTCTCGCTCTTTGCACACCGGGTATCGCCTGCTAATGCTCACGAAGTAGCTGTCAGATTGTGTGATCAAAACAAAGTAAAGCATTTGAGCGGTAAAGTAAACAAACGCTACTTTCTTCGAATGATTTTCGCTAAATCGTGCTTGATTTTAGGTGAAATCACTAGGTTTCTGTGTAATACGTTGGATAGTTATGATGAACAAAAGTGGAAAAAGTAAAAATTGTTTGTAACATGCGGAAAAAAGGTTAACTTTAAAGGGACGAATGATTGTTCTGGAAAGGCCAATGGAAACAAGAAACAAACTTTAATATTGAAAGTGAATTAGTTTTGAAGCAAAATAAGTGGCCATAGCAGTGTACAATTCACCCAGCGAAAAGATATGACCGAAGCTCCGGTCATATTGTTAAACGGTCGTCCCGTGAAGACGACTTACATGGCCAATTGTCGACTATGTTTGGGAACCAACTTTGGCGTAAAAAGCACCACCATCGTTGATGAACGGTTTAATTTTATGCTGGCGCATGTATTTTCATTTCCGGTGAGTACCATCATAGAGTCATTTGGTAACAAGCGTTGTAATAGCTAATTGTAATTTTAGATACCGAACCAAATAGGGCTACCGATGAATGTTTGCAGCAAGTGTAGAAAAGGTGTGGCGATATTTTACAGATACAGCAATCAAGTGCAAATGAATCAGAAGGAACTGGAAGCAACATTGCTCACGACCGAAAAACATTTGAAAAATAGTAACAATGTAATTGAGATCGAGAATGATGATAGCATAATCGATGTAGATATGCTGTGTGAACCTGTAACAGAAGATGGAGAATACAGCCATGATCCACTTTTGCAACCATCAAGCAGTGACGCTACACAAACGCATTTCGTATCGGTCTCGACTGAAGACGATCATTTCTTCGATATCGAAACGGATGCTCTTGAATGTTTCAACAAATTTGATACGGATCGAGTTGAAGAGGCACCGCTTGTGATAGAAACTTTATTCACCTGCGATGAAGAATATTTAGAGAGCGCTGAAGACGATGATCGCCTAAGCGATCATAATTATTCTCAAACAACTTCTGCAAAACGAAATCAGTATCCGCTTCGCCAATCGCAGTACTGTGAAAAAACAACATCCCAAGCTGATCCAGTTGCTGCAACCGCAAAAGATGCTACCAATTTGGAGACACCAACAGATAATCTAGCTGAAAGCATATCATTGTCGGATTACGCATCAAATGGGAATGAAACAGATTCCAATGAAGATTCATATAATGAAACATTTGCGTCGAAGATTTGCGAAGGTACACGGTTGCCTAGACGCGGCGTTCGTAACACAATACAACAACGAAATGCAACCAAACCAGCAGACTGCTTTTCACGGGTGCAAAATTCTTCGCCCTTTCAACTAGTGCCAGTTAGCAGTCAGATCGAACTGGAGGAATTCAATCGGAAGCTAGAAGACCCTTACTATATGAATCAAGTTACAGAATATATCATGAGAGAGACCGGACAGGAAAGGTCACTGCACCTGATGCACAGCGCAATAGATTTACTATTTACAATGGAATTTTTTGCAACCTGCAACTGGAGTGGTGTCGGCATTCCTCATTCTAAAATCCCGTTCAAAAAACATTACCACATCTTGGAACTGTTTAGTCAGTTGGGGGCAGAGGACGGCCGTAAGCTACCAGCACATATGATAAGCAAATACTTCAAATGTAAATTTTGTCACGCGAAAGGGCGATTAAGGGGATACAAACACATTCGACAGTCGGCTCCACGACGAAGAAGTAACATGAAAATCTTAAAAGTTAAATTAGTTTCTGATTAACAATGTTTCATACGGTGAATTTTGCTTTACAGTGCAAATACTGTATTTGCAATTCAGTACACATGTGAAGAATCCTAAATCCTGAAGAATAAACCTAAAAAACCGAAATAATTGATTATGTTCTTGGGAAGTGAGTTTGACGCACCTGTATTGCATAATTCGAATTATTCGACCAGCAGAGCGCTGTACTGACGTTATTCAGCAGCTGTCAGCTGTGTTCGTGATCAAAACAAACTCAACCATTTCAGCGGCAAAACAAGTAAGTGCAGCTTGTGTGAATTTGGTTTATTTCGCGTTAACAGTCAATGGACAATTGAACGTGTTGTTATGTATATTGTTTGACAAAAAGCTTTCTATTACCTGCTACTGAAGAAGCATTTTATATGGATTACTCTGTATAATTAAAAGCTTCGTAACTATTATATTATCCTTGTGGCGCAGGAAGGAAATCCAGTAGTGAAACTAGTTAAAAAATTAGGTTGACCTGGTCTCACAAAATGAGCGGCTTTGGTGTTCCATTTGGCAACGATTTACCACCACCCCTTATACCACTGCCTAGTTGCCGCGCTCGTGTAAAACAACTGCAGGCTCGATTATTTAATGAAGTTCCGCTGGCGACAAGCTACACAGCCTCCTGCCGACTATGTTTGAGCAGCAACTTTGGTGAAAAAAGCACCACCATCATCGAAGGACAGCTTTGCGCCATGTTGAGGCACGTATTTCCTTTTCCGGTAAGTTTCACCTATCATACTGTAGATTGAAATGAATCTAATTGAATTTTTGTCGTGGTTTTAGATTAAGAATCAAATAGGGCTACCGATGAACGTTTGTACTGATTGTTACAAATCAATACATATGTTTTACGTATACAGTCATCAGGTCCGGATGAATCAGCAGAAACTGCAAGAAACGCTGGTGAAAGTAGAGTGCATGGACTACATTGACATTAATAATGCTCAATATCCCTTCCCGAACCGCGAAGAAAGAGAAAGGATGTTTGTGAGTGGTGACGAATCTCAAAAGAATGATGAAGATGAGATCTTAATTGATACAGCCGTACAATGCAAGCAAGAAGATGATGAAGCAGACCATGGTCAGGATCCACTTTTGTTGTTCAACGACGGAACGTCATTGTCGCTTACAACAGAGATTGGAACAGTTCAAACAGCTAGAGGTAGTTTGGGGCATCAAGCGTGTAATGTTGATGGCAAGACAAATGCCAATGGAAACGTCACAAATGATCGAAACGCAGAATCATCTTCGCTAGAATTGAGGAAGAAAACACAGGTTTCATCCGTAGAAAATGGGCATAAAACACTTGAACAGAACACAACAGACCTTACAAACCGCTTGGGAGAGAAGCCGTTATATATATGTAGCATTTGTAGTGAAACATTTGATAAACAGAATCTGTTAACTTGCCACCATAAAACGCACCTGATGAAAGAATGTCCAATATGCAATCAATCGATTCAGTATGCACTGCTGGCAAAGCATGTTATACAGGAACACGCGGAACGTGCCCGCCGGGAAAAAAAGTAAAATAGAAAATAGTAATGCAATTAACGATTAAAGACTCTCTAGGAGTCGCGTTGCTGCATTAAGAACATAGAAATGAAATAATTTTATATGAACGTAACGAAATGTAGAACTATAAATAATTCAGAATGTCATGTATATATTTAACCTAGGCTACACAACTTGGATTATAGCTAGAGTTAAATAAAAAAAAAAAATTTCAATTAATAATATATCGTCTTTCCCTTTTTAGTATCACAAACTCAAATTTCTACACCCTGAAGAACGTATTTTTTTTTGTATGTATGTATTTTTTCAAGTTACACATATCTTCAAGACTAAAAGCATGTAAAATAGCTGCCTAAAAGCATTTGACTGTTTTCAACAGCCAAACCATATGCTCAAAATAGACGAATTTTTAATCGAATGTGATTTTACGTTAATAGTCTCTCTTAAGAAAATAAAACCCGGTTACAAAAGTGGCATTCTATCCGTGACGTTTGGTGCATTAGTCCGAGTACCAACACTGCCTGAATAGAGCTGCCCAAAACTATTCTTAAGTTTTGCTTTAAGGTCGATACTGTTTGAAACTCGGATTACACAAATGGCTATTTTGTGCATGAGGGACGTCCCGATCGACACTTTGTTCTCATTTGGCGAATCGTCAAGCCGCACAGTAAAACTATACAATTAGATTGGCCTACCCTTTAGCTACTAAATGGTATAATTAACCGCACATTCTGAAACCTTATACATAGACAAAGTTCCTTTTGATCCCTAACGGACTCGCCTAATTGTACGGTCAAGTTTTGAAATTTATGTTACTAATATTTAAAACATATTTTGATCCAGTTGTATGTGAGTTTTCCTCCCGCTTATTACCTGAACCAGAAGCTGTTTGCTGCATCCAGAGATAAAGTAGTACTACTGGTGCTTATCAAATGCGCTTGCACCTAAACCTAACTAGGCGTTGCAATTAATTGGCGTGCGTGGTTCACCTTGCCGTACTAACTTCCTACGAATACGGCACCGATCTGCGGTTAGGCGCAAAAGTGGTTTGTGTTAACAGCTATAGCAACGAGGTGTAATGTGCATCTCAGGCGTTGCATGTACTCATTTATCGCTCACAGCTCTAATCTGTAGGACAGATTATCAGATTACGGTCTTTGGCTTTGAAAATTCGGTGTGAATTTATTGAACATTCGAAGGTTTTCATACAGTTTTTGTGTGTTTGTAGTTGGAAATGTCTCTAGCAGGTCAAAGTGCTGTAGTTTTCGGAGGTTGTGGCGGAATGGGAATAGCAATTGGACAGCATCTGCTCAAAGAGGGAGTGAAGGTGTGGAGGAAAAACCCAGAAAGATGTAAAGTGTAAAAGGATATCTTTTTCTTTAATTCAGAAACTGTTCATTCTGGATGTTGTGGAGTTGCCCGATTCAAGCTTAATGCGCCTGAAGGAATACAGTTCGGATGCACTGATACTCGGCAAAACATGTGATATCTCTAATCGTGAGGAGCTGAAGCAGATATTGGAAAAGGATGTGTTGGCAGCACTAGGACAGATAGACATTCTGGTGAACTCGGCTGGGATTGTGGAGAGTGACGTTCCCGACAAGCTGATCGCGGTCAATTTGGTAAATGGAAAAGAGATTCATTGTGCATTAAAATAATAGTCGATTTCTTTTTGCCATTCTATCAGACAGGTATTATTAATACGTGCCTGATTACACTCAATTTAATGTCCCGGGCAAAAGGTGGTAAAGGTGGCGTAATAGTGAATGTGGCATCGACCGCAGGACTAGAACCGATCGCATTTCTTCCGACGTACTGTGCGTCGAAGCATGGCATAATTGGTTTTACACGCTCAATAGGGGTAAGGCGTTTGGTTACAAATTCATGCACGCCTGCATTACAATCACATGTGCCCAATTCGTAGGTTGAACCCGTCTTCAACGAAACTGGAGTAAAGTTCATAACCATTTGTCCGGGCGGGACGCGTACACGAATGTTTGAAAATGTAAAAAAATTGTCCATCGAGATAGGGGCGTTGCAAAAAATGTTCAGGGAGTTTAAACATCCGTATGCACCGCAAAGGTAAGTCGCTGGGAGTGGATTTATTGCTTGGTTCATGTGAAACTATGATATTTCGGTCGTATATTCGATACAGTCCCGATGTTGTAGGAGCCTGCGTCGTTCAAGCCATCGCACAGGGAGAGAACGGATCCACATGGGTCTGTAACGATGGAAAGATCTCTCTCCATGCTTATCCAGCGACACAATATATGTGAAAGTATAGTGTAAAGTTCAATCTGACCACGTGGATTAGTTAAATAGAATAAATTCATTAATGCTTCTGCATTGTGTAACAAATAGTCTCGCTTTGTTTTGGTACGTTGGCCATCAGGTGCATCTGTTACGTGTGGTGCATAATACAAGTTTATATAGAAGTGTGTAACTAATGCATCTGATATACTAAGCACATGTTTAGTTTCAGGTTGATTTATTGCAATGTGTAGCCACTTTCAGTTATAGCTGATTACTTACCTTAAGTCATAGTGAATAAAAGGCGTAAATGATTGAAATTTGTTTCAAAGAATAATAACCATTATCTCGCTACACCGGCCAACAAAGAATTGAAATCGGGAAAAGGAACGGCTTTTTAAATCTCCATAATAACAAATCTGACAGTTGTCAATCGTAGCCGGAAAGGTGGACAGGTACAGGGTGGTTCGGAATTATTGCTAGCGAAATTATCAATTTACCCTCTACGCAGTAAATACAAAATCTACAATAAATGCTCACGTATTCTATATTTATATAGAATATATCAACTTCTTGATTTTACTATTGTTTATCTTCCGAATAAAAGACCTTTTATGCGAATCAAAAGAGCTTCAAAAGAAAGAAAAGAAATATTCAACTATCTCGACGAGACAGAATTAACGTAGAGTCTCGTTTGGTGTAAAAGAGCCTTAAGGCAAGGCAGTTTGTTTATATTTCGGAGGGTTGATTTTTCCTGTCAGATGTTTCATTGTTCAAACAATTTTTCGACCCCGTTGGAGACGGAGGTCCCTCGCGGGTAGCTGGTGCGTTCTGCTACAACGTCTGATACGTGTGTGAAGCGGTGGACGGCCAGTGAGCCAAAAACCCGTTTTCTGAATTACAACTGCTCCAAAGAAACGACGTAGATTACCATCCGTCTGCTGGAACCGAAATCAGTGCTAGACAACCAACAAGTGATAGTAAAGTTCTTCCTGCGGTCGAAAGTAACACAGCATCTCAGATAGAAATCATCGGCTTTCGGTTCTAGTTAGCGGTATTTGTGTCAAAGTGCGGGTCGGCAATTGGGCATGGTGGTAGTGTAAGTTGAGTGGAATTTTAGTTTTCTTTTACCGTGCTTTGGATGCGACAGTGGTTCGTTTCTGGATGTGCTTACTCACCGCCTTTCCAAGGTGAACCTTCACATGTTGAATAATTTGGTCGTTTACATGCTGTACACTCGGTATTATCACAGTGCAATCCTCCAAAAGATTTGAAAACCGATTTTCTTTACTCATCGGAAATTCCAGCGATTCCATCGACAGGTGTTATTGAAATTGTCCATTCAATGCGCTTGTGCATCCGTCCTTGAAAGCAAGGGAAGTTTATAGCAGCTTTACACATACATATACACACCGAGAGTGAATGCATCTAGCCAAGAAGGGCCACATTCAACAGCATCCTTATCACATAAATTTGAAGACAAACGTAAACACAACGACAGCTTTTTGTTGGGATGCTGCAACGAGTGAGAGCAATACAGTGTGATAATTAATACGACTCTATTGCGCCGTCGGTGTGAATGAAAGACACGATCCAAGCATCAGCCCCCACGGTTGCTACGATTTTGTTGATAGAATTCTGAACATCTGCCAAATTACACACGGCTGTTTCGATATTAGGGAAAAGCCTATTCTCTCCTTGTGATCGAAATGTCAAGCAGCTGAGTTGGATCGAATTTTGTTGCATTTTTTTTCCACACTACGAAGAGGGAGAACATAAAGAGATCAACAATTTAGCAACGTTGAGAATTCAGAAGCACCACCACCCGGAAGCTCCGTGCAACGCCGAATGTCTCGATGACCGTGGTGGACGAAAGGAAGGCATTTCGTTGCTACCGTAGCTGACCGAGAGCGAGAGCAGAAAGCGGTGCACCGAGGGGCATCGTTTTAGTAAACGGAACACTGGAACGGTGATAGCAGCGATGTTCTTTCGCGGTGGACTCAGCATACGGCGCAATCTATACACGCGCGTCGCGCTGCTGCTAGTGCTTGGGCTGTTCGTTTTGTTTTACTTCAAAAACCTAAATGGTTCACCAAATTCCCTCGGGAGTTCCCTCGAGCAGGCGAAACCGTTACCACAGATTGCACAGCATGTAAACGGGTTGGAATTGTTGGCGGCCGCTGAAGCAGCGGCCAGTAGTTCCGTGAACAAGGGCAACCTACTGCCCGCCCAGACGGGTGACGCACTGTTCGAGCGGCTGGTGTTGGCTGACCTTGCCAAACAGCGACCCGGGCTTGGCAACAATGGTGAGGGTGTGGAATTGACCGGCGATGCGAAGGAAATTGGCGAAAAACAGTTGGCCACGATCGCGCTCAATGAAGAGCTGAGCGAACATCTAAGCTACAACCGTACGCCTCCGGACGGGCGACATCCGTCATGCAAGCGGAAACACTACGACCTGTCCAACCTACCGTCGACGAGCGTCATCATCATCTTCTACAACGAGCCTTACTCGGTGCTGCTGCGAACGGTTCACAGCGTGCTGAATACGGCCGACGGGCGGCTTCTGCGTGAGATCATTCTGGTCGACGATGGTAGCACCAACGTGGAGTTGAAAGGAAAGCTCGACTACTACGTCCACACCCGGCTCCCGGCGAAGGTGAAGGTGCTCCGGCAACGACAACGGTAGGTACAACGATGGCTCCAAGGCGGGAGTAAAGGGAATGGAACAAAAAGAAGAACACGCGGGATCAATGTAAAAAAAGCATCCAAACACTCACACACGCGTATATAGCGAAGCGCACGCGCTTGAACGGAAAGACACGTATCGTGTGGTTTTAACGCGCTCATGGTTTGCGCATGGAGTTGACTCATTCACGTCACTCTACGTCATATACACACATACACGTACTTAGTTCCGGACCGATGTTTTGTGAATGTCAATTTATCTCTTTTTTTTGTTCAGTACTTTGCGCGAGCGTGATGGAGATCTGTTTGTTGTTTGATTGTTTCCGTTTTTCTCCACGTCACCAGTGTTACATACAAAAGGGACACCGGCACCGGTAAAGTTTTTCCCACAACCAGCGAAACGGTCGAGGCCAGTCTCTTTGGCAGGTTGTTTTATTGTATGTTGGTTGGTTGTACTTCACTTAGGCTTCTCCTTATTAACGCGATCAGATTAATTTTGCCCTTCGTTTTGGTACACGCTTGTATTGTTTAAATTTCGGGATTTCGGCTGGCCATCTTATTACGGTAGTGAGCCAAAGTATAAGATATTTTAACTGTCGTTTTGTACATTTTGTAGCAGGATTTCCAATGATGGAAACTAATTTTCCACGACTATAAGAACATGTTCGATATCATGAGATGAATGCTTAAATATATCTACATATATTCGTTTTAAATCGTTTTAAAAGTAGGATTGTAGTAGCACGGTTATCAAACGATAACAAATTTCATGTTCAACTTACGGTGGGAGCAGAAGAATATCGTATAATAAGAGCTGCTTCCCTGTGGTTAAACTTTCAGAGGACAACAAAATCGAACCCAGATAGCTCTTTTCAAGCGCGAATGTTAAGATAAAGCGGCCAGAATGCCATAGACGAGTTAGTAATTTTTCATATCAACAATGTTTGGCCACAAGCTTCTGTTCCTTTAAAAACTGTTAGAGACCAATGGTTTAAAAATTCTACCCATTGCTTCGAATTGACTACCAGTTGTCTCAAACGAAATTGGCTCGATTTGTTCTTTGGTTCAATAGACGAGAATTTGTTTACAAAAACTGGAATTCATAGTTCCCCAGGAAACGATATAATTTTTGATGGAATAGTACAAGAAAATTATTTGATGTCGTACCAAAAGATAAAAGAATTATCTTTAGATGGTCCAGAAAGGCTGTTCCTGCGTATTTGATCTATTTCATTTCAATGGGACTTATAATTTGCAAGTTTTTTTTATATGAATTTTAATAATATATGCTATCGCTGGTCACTATTAAATTGCTGTGCTACCTCACAATATGGAACAAGACAAAATGCTGAATATTGTGTCCACGTCGACCAGTCCAAAGGCGAAGTTCATCAACTTCTAGATGTGCAATTTCCATCTCGAAATTGTTCCGACGCTGCTCACGCTTCTGTAGCAAGTATCACAGCCGAAATCAACCAAAAAATCACTGCCTCGTGGTGCTGTCGTACTGTGGAAATATTTCTTTCTGTGTCCACATTATTCCACCCCATGGGAACACGCGAACACATTCACGTTCGTCTCTTCGTTTGTTGGCATTGTGCCAAGTCTTTCGTTCTTTTTCGGGACACTAAACTCACGATAGAGGCGATGTATTATGGCTTCCAGTCGGGTTTGGAGGAAAAAAAGACGAAAGATCAACGCACGATGCGTTGTTTGGTCGCGTGGTTTCTATGAAGGGAAAGCGGTCTTATCCAAATGTTTGTTGTTGTTGGCACAATACGTCTAGAACGAGCGGGAATTCCGTTTCGGGCCGCTGGCCGCAACAACGAATGTAGAGAGAGAAAAAATCGCGATCGGGGGGCTCTTGTTTGCCGCGCGCAAGCTTCTTAACGCTTTGGTAATCTCCTGCGGTCCGGCCACCCCTAGAAGCAGCTGGCCGATGAGACTGTGCTGTGGTCCCGAGTGTGGGGAACATACAAGAAAACCGTTGGCTAATGGAGCTAATTTCCTCGCGCTCAATGGACTACCAAGGTGCGATCGAGTTTTGTGCGAGAAAACACTTGGAGAAACCGTCACATCTTGTGGGTGGGAAGGGAAAGGAAGACGATAATGGAAGTAAAGTGAATTAAAACCGATAAGATAAACATTTACTGCCGGTGTTAAGCAATTGTTAGCAATGGTTGAATTGCTTATACGGTTTACCTAGTGTGTTCTTTTCGTTCCCCGGGGGTTGTTCGGTTCTTTATTGACCAAGGAGCCCTTTTCCAAACGCACACCTGTCCAGTAGGTGATCACTGTTCACATCAACCACTAAAGGCTAATTAATTTCAGTATAATGTTAAGTGAATCTAATTGAAAAACTCTTAGACATAATTGACGAGTGTGGAAAAAGTAATTATATTATGCTTGCAAATTATGTATTAAAATCGAATTGTATGCTAGTATCATAATGCAGTTTGTTGATTATGATTTATTGTTGTGGATGAACACATTTATTGTACTGTATCGTGCAATTGATATATTATTGTGCACAAATTAGGCCAAGAGTTAACAATAAGTCTAATGAACTTTCTTTAGCTTTACCTTTATTTTCTTAAGTCGAAAGTAGGGTCTACTGATTAACCCTCTATCATATCAGTTTGTTTTACGAGACTATAATTTCATCGGCAATTAAATTCTATTGTTTGATTTTATTACCGCCCTGCAACTGTTTTGGATAGCTCAGATATTGATCAGCTCTTAATAACTTGACTGAGATTACTTTGGTGCGATTTATAAGCAATTGTTTCAAATATTAGAAACTGTAAGTTATTTTTCCGCTTGGACATAATGATTGACTGCAGTGGTTGGAAAATTTCCCGCCCGAAGCAACTAAATATCATAAAAATACACTATGGAATGTGTTTTAGAGAGCTAAAGTGTTACATTTAGTGCTCATATTTAAAAAACGGTTCAGAAAATGAGATTCTAAAAGAAATGATAAAAAAAGATTTCAAATTAAACATCGATCCAATAGCTAGTCAACCTTTTTTTATAGATTACTTAAAAGCACTTCAATCATCGATCATGCACTAAAAATCATTAAAATCTCAGGAGAAATGAGAGGTTTAAAATTCTCACTTTATTACGAAGTGCAAATGCGTGTCACTGCTGCTTATTGGTTCAAAAATTATTAGAAGGTTCCAGAGTGCAGGAGTTACGATCACGTGGATTGTTCGCATTAAGCTGCTACCAACTTATAATTGTTAGAAGTCGTTTTAGTCCTTAAAGTTTGTTATCACACCTTAAGTATCTTTTGGTATCCACAAACCAAATCCTTATGTGTAGATCCTTTAATTGTGGATCCCTTCAGTATCCACAAACCGTTGGTGATCAGCCCAAGGGTCGGTAAATCTGGCTCGTGGGCCAAATCCGGCCTGCTAATCGATTTGATTCAGCCCGGTTTCAAGTATTTGGTCCGCAGTTTCAGGTTAATTTTTACTGCCTGGCCCTTTTAGTGAAAACTCTGCCGACCCCTGTTCTAGCCAGTTGATCATATCGGATCTAGAATGATCCCAAGTTTTCATTTTTTCCAAGGAACATTCCGATAATCTGTTGTATTTATTCGACTAGTTACAGGTATCAGCAATATGGTTTAAATATAGCTACAATTTGTGATAAAATTTTAGCTTAAATAATATGGGATGGGGAAGTGCCTACGAAGAGATGATGATAGTCCTGAGAGCCTTCAGTGACTTGGGAGCCGTACTCTGCCGATGTCTGACTTTGTCAGTGGGTAATGTCGGTCATGCAGTGGATTTACCAGACTTATTTTAAGAGGTTTTTTAACTGGTTTAGATGAGGTCCTATTTGCAATCTTTGGTGTACTAAACTGAATCCCAAGACACGCGATCATAGAACAGTTTATTAGTACATTATTAGTACATAATAATGCGACTGCTTCATTTAATCAGAAATAGTCTAGAATTAGTCTTTAATTTCTTTAATTTACAGCAATTGTGTTTTCCCACTTTTGGGTTCAATTTTAACCACAATGAAGAAAATGATCGATCCGATGCTTTTGCTATGATTTACAGCACACACGTTTTATCAATCGTTTGTTGAGTTTGTTTGCTTCTTTCATTCGTCTCTCTTTTGGTATGCGTTTATGATTGTAAATAACTATCCGGTATAGTTTTAATTGTTAGTGTAAGCACATGTTTTCCTTTCAATTTCCCTACACTTTCCACAGCAAATGGTTGAAATAGTTAAAGGGAGATCGCATCGTTCGATCGAACCACGAACAGGCGCTGAAAAGAGGCAGCACAGGAACATTGAAATAGAATGTTTTTTTTTTTTATCACCTGTCGTAAAAAGAAAATTACTGCTCAGTTTTTGAAGTACACGTTGTTGCATGAGTTGAAAAAAAAACGTCCATTGTTCTTTTGGTTTGTCCGGGCTGTAATATACGATCGGCACGATCGTCTCTCCCCGTGCAGCGGCCGTCGGTTTGTCTTGCGCAGAAAACGTAAAGCTTCGTCTAAAAGCCACCTTGACCACGGAGGGCATGACTCCAAAAGTCCAGCCCAAGCAAAAGGAACGCGCACTAATCGCGAGTGAAAGTGTTCGCCGATCTTTTTGTTGTGCCTTCCACCCGTGTTCATGATTCATCCCGCTTTTCCTCTTCCTGTATGATGATGGTGGTCGTGGTGAAAATGATCAATAATTTACACACAAAGCTGCCCTTTTCTTCCCTGCCCTGGTTCCGCACCAGTAGTGGCAGTAGAGAGGAGATGAATCTTTGTGCTGGATAGGTTTAAAGTTTCTCCAAAAGTCAGCCGTCTTTGCCATCGGTAAAGTCTAGCGTTTAATGAAATATTCGAAAAAGAAATTATTGTTTTCATTGCTGAAGGTGCTGATTCTTCATAGCACAGTGACTCGCTTGTTTTGTGTGCTTCAGCTGTTTTTAGAGTAAATTGTATGTGCGCAATGCGGATGAAGATCACACAAGCAACAAAATGGACCGTTTTGTTTGCTTTAATTCTTGTACCTCGTAAATGGATGAGATTCTATTCTTCCCTACCCCGCTGTAGGTATTCATAAATTCATTCTTGTAAAATTAAATTTTCGTCACCACATTTCTTTTAAGTAAGGTGAGAAAATTAAAAAAGGAAAAGCATCTCCCAACCCACCAAAACCCAAAATATGGTTTTGAAAGTCCCGACTGGAGGTCATTTAGAAAGGAAAATTTGGGCAGACCTTTTTGTAAGGTATCTCCATTGTCCGGAACGAAGATAAAATTACATTCACATAGTTCACGTCTCGGAACTGCGTTGAACGGCAAACTTATAAAAGCCTCTTTCTGGTGGTTTTTGTTTTTTGTTTTGCCAATTTTCTTCACGACATTTACCTTATGGTTAATGAGCCCCACGTGAGAGCCCCGGCTCTAAACCTGACCTGTATGTGAAAAATTAGGTACGTCTGGAAGGTGGTGGCCAAAAATGTTTTCCCTCCTTAGCACGTTTATTACTTGCCCGATGTACCATCACGAAAGGTATTAGTTGGTGCGAGTTGGCTGGTCGCTTCTTTACGCACGGTTAACTTTTGGACAAAAACCCCTCCCCGTTGAGGCTGGTACACCTTGACAGCAGCAAGGGGCTTCACGTATGTAACCTTATGGTACCACTCGGTACGGCACGATGATCGGCACGTTTCTCGAGAAAAATGGTAGCTGTGCTACACAGCTTTCACTGTATGAAGGTACTTGCGTAGCGCGAATGGTAATATGCAACGACTCCGAAGAATGTAACAGAAAAAAGTGAAACGTACCGGCAGCCTGCGAGCTAAACACTGTTGCACTTTTGCTCATCAAATTACCGACGATTCGTTCGTCCAAGGTTTGCCACAGTGACAGTGAGAACGGTAAACACAGAGTATTTGACATTATTTAAGCAGCAATAACAAAAAAAAGCTACAAGACGGAAAAGGTTAAACTTTTCCCCTTGGCCACAAAAAGACACTCACGGCACGTAGTTTGCAATTTGTAAGAGGTTTTTTTTCGGGTGTTTTTGTAGGCGCATTGTCAGCTTCAAGTCATACATGAATGTTCCCACAATACCCGATGGTCCTTGTGTCGATGAATGAATTATTCAACAAACAATATCACCCCTGTAGTCTAACCACATTAAACCAAGCATTAATGTCCGTTTTAATGCTCCAATTGTTGCTACACGTTGCTGAAGTAGTATTTTTGTGGAAAATGGAAAACACTATCATTTATGTTACTCAATCTTTTGCCTGGTGGCCTGGTGTACGATACATTGCATAAGGTTTATGGTTAATGGTGCACTCATCGGGTAAGAGAGTGACCACCCTCAGAGTTTTGGTGTTGTTATCAGTACACGAACGTATCAACTTGCATAGAATTGTTGATGTTTGTCAGGTTAAATCGTGCCGGAATTTGACCGTGAAAACATGAAAACTCAAAAATAAACTTTCTAAATGCTTGATTCATAAGAAGGATGCAGGTTTTTGCTAATTCATTGCTACAATAAATAGAACGTGAGTTTCCCGATGTGTTCTAATTGTATGTTTGAATGCTTGAAACGTGACTTAAAACTTAATTTTCTTTTTGACTGTAAAGCATATTTTTTATATATTCATTAAATGAATGTATTGTGTAAACTTTTCTTTGCTCCGGTTTGAGATTGCTTAAGCGTCGACAGATTTTCGTAAGAGGTTTAATCACTTTCTGCTAATCATAATCCGTTATTAGTTGGCCATATTTGTTACGCTACCTACACGAAGGAATGCAATGATTCAACCGGCCTATGAAACGTGTGCCAGGCGTAGACAAACACGTAGAATAGCATCCACCACGCTTACAGCAAACGTCTCGACGCTATAATGCCTTCTGTACACACACCTTGACTTGAAAGAGGTGTTCCCCCCCGGCCTTTGGAGACAGCTTTCATGCTTTTGATCACACCCATCCACCCACCGGTTCCGTTTGCTTTCTACATTCTCATTCCGTAGAATAAGACGAAAAAGAAACCTACGGAGCTTGGCTCGCATAAGCATAAATATTTAAATTCGTGTGTCCCCCATACAACCGTGCGTTTCTTCCCATCACACGCATACGCAAACAGTTGTGATGATGAACGAAACCGGTCCGGTTAATAGGCCGGCAGAAAATGAAAACGGTGTGCTCATTTTTTGGAAGGTTTCCACTGTGCTTTTCGTCTGCCCGTGCGGTTATGCCGTTTGATCCTCTTCACGACATTGCCGTTCAATTGCAGTTCGGAACGAATTCAATCACGATCATGGTGGTTTTGCGGGGAGAGTAAATGGTTTTGGGTTGTCGACTGGTGAGGAACTCTTGAAGCAAGCCAACCATTCATTGCCTGGATGACAGCCGTTTTGCAAAGATGCAGTGTTTGAACGCTACAAAACGTCGTAAAGTCACGAAATGTCGATCGCCTTGAAATGTTCGATTCGAGATGTTTTGTGCGTCCCCGTTCGAACATTGAAGCTTCGCATACGGTTTTAGTGTGCTACATCCATTGAAGCACCCATAAACACGTGTGTACATAGCGCAACTAATTTCAACCAAGAGACAGATTGCAAGATTGGATTTTCAAAGTTTTTTTTTTAAGTTTTAAATGCTTTGAATTTTTTTTGGTAAAACTGGAGTTGTTGATTGACACGCACGCGTTGTTTTCGTCATCTAGAAACAGCTGTTTAAATATACACAATTGTTGTACAGAGTTTTCAGTACTGTAGAACTGCAATTGAGGAGCCAAAATTCAAGAGAATGATGAATGGAAACTTTATTAACTTGGTACATGAATCAGGTCTTTTACAAAAAAAAAAAAATTTAAGTGTAAAAAAAATATATTAAAGGAATTTTCATTGCAATGTCAATAGTGTGTTTGTTGGAATATTTTCTTTTTCAAATAATTAACCCAGAATGTTCCAAGATAGTATAATTTGCCACTAAATTGCTAGCTATCCTGGTTTATATTTGTGGTACTATTTGAAATATTCGTCAAAATTACTCTTAACATGAGGAAAGCATTATTAAATGTTTCGTCGCTGTTTCGTTTGGTCTAAATTTGTAACTCAAACAATTTTACTGAGTGAAGGAGCTTATGTTTAACGAGATTTTTGTATCTTTTTACACTTTGTTTCCACAAAATCGAAAGACTTATTAACTGTACCGCCTCATAGTTAACGTTTCTGATTCATCAAAAGGCTGTCACTAATGATCGGAACCATAAGATATGCGGTTTCATTTCATGCCACGTCAAGTTCGGCCCCGTGGTATGCATTCAACCGTTGGTATATGATTTTTTTTGCACCCCCGATATGATCACAATGTGTACCGGTGATGTTTGTTGGGAACAATCAATCATGGACCGCGCTCGCGATCGTTGGTGGTTTTCGTGGCCATCCGGCTACTGTGTTGCAATCGAGATCGGCACGATCGTACTGCGCTATTATTTATCGCTTCCGTGGTTTGCTACATCTCGGGGAGTTCTTCGTTTGGCCACATATAAACTATTGCCGTTGTACAATTAGACGGTGACATGAGTTGCCATGGGACTAGTGGTGTACCATGAGTAGAACTTATCGTTATTTTTACGCTTCAACTGCTTATGGATGGCCGGTCCAGTGACGGAAGAACTGCAATCATGCGTATCGCAGCTTCTTTTTAGTGCATGTCCATCCAGTTGCTGGAACCGGTCCAATGGAATCATTTCACCCGGTGCGCCCATTTCCCAATGTTGTGATCTCTTGTCTGCAGCTTTCGAGGGATGTGTGTTTAAACGTAGGACAAAGGGCGTGGCGTGTGGAGGGTGAGCAGAATTTGCATACGACCGACAAGAGACAACCACAACCGGTGCGGTAAAAGAGAAAGCTAACCTCAAGGAGAAGATGCTTTCCTCGCCGAGAAGACCACCAAAGAAACCACCATGAAGAAGGACATGCTGGGATCTTGTGGCGATGTGTTTGTGTGTGGAAGGTTAATTATGCCAACCACATCATCTTGCTATCAACACCAGCAGGAAGCATCTCGAACCGTGCAGTTTTTGAGGACGAACCAACGGCACAACTAGTTCCAACGGAAAAGCTAACCTTCATCGTATCGCGCATCGTAACCGGTGGGCTGATAAAATGTAAATTTTTAGCACCAATTCGCTCTAAACTTGTTTGTCGTACGGTTTGGGATTGATCCACCGGGACGTTATCAACTTTTGCCAATGCCAATCGGCATGTTCTTTTGCACTCCTGCGTGTCCTTCTAACACCGGTTCTCGGTTGTTGGAAAGCGCAGAAAAATTAGAAAACTTTTAACCATACTAATGTCGGCAAGTTTAAACTGGTGAAAAGTAGTTCAGTGAAACTTTGATAGCGTTTATGGTTTCACTTTCTACTAACGGGGGGTACGATAAAACCGATTGACAAACTCGTTCATCTAAAGTGTGATGTTTTTGGGTGTTATTAAGAATCTCTAAATATAATGATTGGAATGATTGTACGATGGCAAACCTTGTTACTGCTAGTAACGAGGGAAAAATGCTAAACTTTACACTTACGGACTGTTTTGTTCGAACACGCAAATCGTCGTACCTCATTGGCTCGTGTACGTCTTTCACATTCGATAATCATTCACCTTGTTTTGATAGGTGTTGATAAAATATCTGAGATAAACACTGATTAACGATATCGAATGCGTCAGACAGAGGTTGATTTGTGATAAAATTAGCCTTCAACCTATTTGTTTAACATTACCGCATGAGACATCAGATATGCGTCAGGACTGTGAATAATAAATTGCGTGAAGGTAGCATGAAAATTTCCGATTATACATTCATCACTGTTGTTAAACATTATTTTGGTGATTTCTTTCTTAAGCTACTACTTTAGATAACCAGTTAATTTTTTTCTTTTATAGAAAGAATGGGAATTAAAACGCTTGTTGGAGCAGAACAGCTAATAATGAGAGTTGTATCTATTTGTGTGTTACAAAATGATTAGAAATTGTCTTCATGGTATTTTGAGGTGGTGTCATTTACGTCAGAGTGTTTTATTTTTACACATGTTGTAGTTCAATTTAATCTTCATTAACTGTTTTATCATGCTTATTAAATCTAATCAAACTATTTTATCCGTTTTATCTCCTGACGCCACCTGCTACTATATTAATCACCCGTAAGAACTTATGTGTATTAATAGAAGAACGTGTGAGATAAACTTTGTGGTATCTCTTCTTTGTAGGATATTTCTACAAGCAAATATACAGATTCAATTCAGATTCAGTTCAGTGAAATAACGTTGCTGTTAAAATTACAATTACTATTACAATTGTTTTATTTTTAGATATGTTTTAAATATTTAAAAATTTTGTAGTACATTTTTGGTTTAGTTTACAAATTCACAATAATAAAACTATATCCACGCAAAGTAGTATTACTAGGAGTTAATGTAAGATAACATATTACATTTGAATATTTAAATTCTAAAGATAAATACATTATAAATACTTAAAGCTTATAACTTATAATCGGTAATCAATAGTTATAACTTATAACTTTAAACTATTGATTACTTAATATAGGATTCTATTTACGGTTAATATTCACATTAGTTTTTCTTCTCCGAACTGTAAAAATATATTTTATCCTGGGTATATTGGGCCGACGTTTATTTGTTTTATAATATTGCAATTATTTCAAAAGTGTTTTTAACTTTTGTTAACGATTTTATTTTTAAAACAGTCTACGTTCTTTAAAACATCGAGCAGCTTGACATTAACCGGAGCCAGGAGATACGGCGTTGAAAATTGTAATGCACTTCGGATCATGGACTTTTTTTTATTCATAAAGAACGGCCTGGCCGTATTGCTGGATCATAGACTTTAGTGTCCTAAGTTTTTCAATACGGGAATTTACGATTTAATTTTGTTTATAGTATTTTTACCGTAGCAGTTAGCTTCAGCTTAACCGTAACCTGTTATATTGCAAATGCTGGAAAGTATTTAATAGATCAGATTGTTTAAAAATAGTTTCAAAAAGACACAGAATACGTTAACCGGCATGCTAGCTATTACCATAAAATTGTTTAATGTAAAATTTACCACGAAAATACGGCTATATACCATTATAATCCAATATAAATAATATAAAATTTAACATAATTGAATTACAATGATTGACACTGTAGATTCTAGCTATTCAGTATTTTGCTCGTGCGCCAATTAGACTCGTTCGTTGGGTTGTAAGTCGTCAAACGAGAAAAGAGCATAATTTTAAACCGGAGACTGTACTCTAGGGAGGAAAAGAAATCTTCTTCCATAGTAAGTGGGATCGAATTCAATATTTCTGCCGCATCGTCTTTGTCACGCGTTGGTGTGAACAACTGTTACACCCGTTAAGTAGCTAACCGGATTGGATGTCAATTGGCAATTGAATATCGAATATTTAAATAGTTCCCCATTCACTCTGGTACTGTGCCACGTTGCTGTTTTTGATCATACGGTGGATCGAAGCATTCAGCATTCAATTAACTAACGCAAGTGTAATTTGTAATGTGCTTTTGAAAAGGATATAATGACACAATTATTCAGAAATTTCTTCCGAATGCTATTCAAAATGTTTCATTGCAATGATGTATTAATACATCACTGCATCGCCTTTATATCAATTGATAATTCATTGCAGGAAAACATAGTTTATCAGGGAACCCCTAAAGCTTTTCACTTATCTATTTGAGGTCGTTTTACCATTGTCACATATGCCGGTTCATTAACCATTAATAATAATTCCCATTTACTTCCCTTGCTCAACGTGCGTTACGATTACAATCAGCTCTGCAGGCAAAGTAATGTGACTAATGCACTGAACCAATGAAGAGCGTAATTTATTTTGCATTATCATTTTATACTAGAACGCCTTGCTCGTGGACCGTGCACAATCGTGATGTTAAGGCAATTTTCTCCGCTGGTGTAACAGGCATCGTTTTGCACGGTTGGATATTCCCATGGCGGCAAATACTTAACTCTCTGCCCTGAAATTGCTCACACTAATCTAATCGTTTTGTTCTTCTTGCTGCTCATCTCGCGAAAGAAGTGAACAGGCTGGCTGAATGATGGTGGACCACTTGTGGATTGAGTCATTAGTGGGTTTTTGTGGAAGGGAAAAATAAACGATACAAACAAATAAACAAACAAACAAGAAAACCAGAATTTATGTCACCTTTAGCATTCACATCCCGGTAGAAAACAAAAACAATGGACGCAGTTGCAGATATGAAAGTGAAATTAATGATGCTCTTTCTCTAGTGAGACGAATGGACGTCCATCCCGTTTCCCAGAGGTGTGAAGTTGCTGCCACCTTCGATTATGGTGCGGAACGCTACTTCATTGATGCAACTAGTGAGACGATTACATAAATTCAGTTATGCGAAAAATGGCAAGAAATTTAAGATGCATTGGGCGGTATTTATTACTCCTCAGTTTGAGAGTTATAGACAGAGAGAGGAAGTCTCTCGTTTTATGGGTTACCGATTGCAAACAATAGTTGAATGGTGCAGCTACAAGGGCCGCGGGCAAAGCCGAGTGACACGATGTGTGAAGCATTTCAATAGTTAGGCGGTTTCGTAAACTTAACTTACACATTAATTTACGATAATGTTTTTATTCCTTTTTGCTTTCCAGTGTCGGATTAATACGGGCACGGTTGGCTGGAGCCCGGCTGGCTAAAGCCGATGTACTAGTCTTCCTGGATGCGCACTGTGAGTGCATGGTGCAGTGGTTGGAACCATTGCTCGAGCGGATCAAAGAGTCACCCACGAGTGTCCTGGTGCCGATCATTGATGTGATTGAGGCGAAAAATTTCTACTACAGCACGAATGATTACAACGATTTTCAGGTAAATAATCACTCGATCTTTTGTCGCTACAACTTGTTCCATGTTTTACAATTACTGGTTATTTTTTTTAGATCGGTGGATTTACCTGGGATGGACACTTCGATTGGCATGATGTAACGAAGCGGGAACGAGCACGACAGAAGCGCGAATGTCCAGAGAAGGATCTTGAGATCTGTCCCACGTACAGCCCGACTATGGCTGGTGGTTTGTTTGCAATTTCGCGCGACTATTTCTGGGACATCGGCAGTTACGATGAGCAGATGGATGGTTGGGGTGGCGAAAATCTCGAAATGTCATTCCGCGTGTGGCAGTGTGGCGGTACACTTGAGACAATACCTTGCTCCCGTATCGGACATATATTCCGAGACTTTCATCCATACTCGTAAGTGCTTAGTTCATTGAAGCTTGTAGAAAGATTGAGCAATTATTAAAACATATTTTCTGTTTTACAGATTCCCTAACGATCGCGATACGCATGGTATCAACACGGTACGCATGGCGATCGTTTGGATGGATGATTATGTGGAGCTGTTGTATCTAAACCGGCCCGATCTAAAAGTAAGGATGCTGATGCGGTGTTCTTTTCCCTGTTGCGTAATAATGGTTTTCCCTTTTGTGCTTAAATTTCAGGATCATCCGGAACTGGGAGACGTTACGCACCGCAAAGTGTTGCGTGAAAAGCTACACTGCAAAAGCTTCGATTGGTACATGAAACACGTGTACCCGGAGAAGTTTATCCCAACGCGGAATGTGTTGGCATTCGGTCGGTTAACATCACTAGCGGACAATCTTTGTCTCGATACGCTACAGCAGAACGCTGAAAAACCTTGGAACCTGGGCATCTACACTTGCTTCAAACCGGAAGTTTCAGCTTCACAATTGTTTTCGTTAACAAAACGTAGCGTACTGCGCAACGAACGTAGCTGTGCAACGGTGCAGGCCAGTAAGTCAGAGTCGAAGTTTGTGGTGATGATACCGTGTATCGACGATGATGATATCGACGATACGTGGGAGTTTACCGAGCATCGACAGCTGCGCCATAAACAGTCGGGATTGTGTCTGGATAGTAGTGATCTATCGACGAAAAGTTACGTCCATGTGGCCACGTGTCATCCGGGAATCAAGACACAAAAGTGGGAATTTCAGCATCAGTGAGAGATGTGAAATCTTTGTGAACATGTACATTCGAGCAGCTTGCGACTGGAGCTGTATAGAAGCGTTACGGGAAACGAAGCTGCTATACGCTGATATTCTTGAATGTTTGTACGCGATAAGAGTGGACGAGATAGTCAGAATCGGGAGATGTTACTTGTTGGTGTCCGGATGTATGTTTTGTTTGTTTGTGTATATGTGTACTCCACTCAAGATCGCCAACCTATATTACTATCGTCAAAATAAAACTACTACCACTGACTAAAATAAACTACTACTCTCTACCGTTAGAGTACTTCGACTGGAAGCAAAACAATAATACCTCGTTAAGGTTGATAACGTAAAAACCAAGCTTAACTCCTGCGTAGGTTATACACGTGACATCACAAAAAAATCCAACAGATATCAGAGGACTTAGTTATTACAATAGGATAATCAGGAAAGGGTATTAAAGATAAAGGACACCGTTCCCGAAAGAGTTAGGTGTCTAATTAGGCAGGATTAGAACCGGAATTGCAATTAGACTATTTAAAACATCACCACGTTGTTAGCAATGGAATTGTAGTATCAAAGGATCAATAGTAGCCCGATCGGCCAAACTAAACTAAATGTGCGAAATGTAAGTTATATGTATGTAGCTTTTCAATGAACTTGTGTGGAATTGAAAAGGTGATTGATGAATCGAAATGGACCTATGTACCGAGCACCATTGTGCTGGCCTAGCGATGCAGACAATGCAGAAATGATTTTGTAAGACTTATTTCGACAGCTATTGCTTCCAAATGTACGTTTAAAATCTGCTGAATCGTATTCAAAAAAAAAACAAAATATCGCTCAATCGTTGTTTGAAAGGGAAAAACGAATAAAATTGTAACCGTTGACTCAATCGTTCACTAGAACGTAAGATGCTACAAACGTGCAAAAAACAAACAAAATACCATTCCTTCCGTAAATGTACTCGCAGTTAAAACGACTGCAGATAATGATTAGGCATTTCTATTAAGTTGAAACCGTTATGTTATAGGATAGGCCCTGAACTGTATAGCAGACACTGATTGATTTTTTTTCGTAACCTTTTACATCAAGCACAAATGTGGATTGCTCTTTGATATATTGATCATTTATCGAGGGACAAAAGTACATCACAGATATGTAATGAAACGTCACGAGATGTGTTTTATTTGATAGTAAAAGTGGACACGAAAAGGAAGGTGATTTAAAATGGGGAAGGTACTTACGCGAATATGCTTCGTACATGTTGGCAGTTGTACAAGCAAGGCAAACAACACTAGAAGCACACTTCTTACATCGAAGAAAGCATAAATACGTTAATCTGGTAGCGAAAAGGAATGCAAGAAATAGAACTCAAAAGTGCCACAGAACTTAACATTAAAAATAGTGCCACGGTATTAGAGGAATGCCGCGAATGAAGAGCCGATTGCAAGAGACTAACCGAATGAACTATGAAGGAAATAGAGATATTTTATGTATATTGAGGAAAGTGCGCTAGCTTACTTAAGTTCTGCCAACATGCGCCATCACTAAATGCCAAATGTGCTTTCCATGCATCGATGCGCACCCATAAAACTGCTTAGCAAAAGAACGAGAATAAGCTGCTTGAAAAAAAGGTGAAGATTGATTGAAATGTTTAGCATCAGCAAGTCCGCGTCGGTAGGAATTGTTTAAAATGAATCGGTATAAGATAGGGACTTTGCTCAACATTCCTTCTGGGTCTGCATGGCATAGTTTTCTTCAATGAGTGAAAATATCAAACAGCATCACGTAAATCAGGCACTGGGGAATGACAAATATGTGAAAATTGTACAATACAAGAAGTGGTAAGCATGCTCGCCACGTGATTGGCATAGTACGGAGACTGGTGTACAGGAATGAGGGGGAAATTGTTATAATAAACTATTTGTTTAAAAATATATCTTTATCATTTTTATTTCACTGAGGAATGATTGTAATATTTATGTGTGTACAAAAACAATTATGAAGAGAAATTAAGATTACTTTTTTTTTCAAATTGTAATTAACGAATTTTTGAAATTTTCTCTCACTTTCTCACTGTTCGGGAAAAATGTACTAAAATGACGTCATGCAGCAAAAAACAGCATTTCGTAGGGGACGGCCGTGCACGAGGTTTGACAGCTGATTATGACAGTACCCTGTGATGATGACAACAAATCTTTATTTACAGTTTTTTCACATCCCTGCTCTCATCCGATTGAACTAAACAGAGCAGAAATGAATATTGTCCGAAATGAGTAAGTTAGTTACATGTGCTTTGTGTGAGTAATACATTAAACCAATGATGTAAATTATTTGTTCTAGTTTCAAAATTATGCCCCGGTCGATGGTGTGCGAGGACAGCAACCTGCAGGGTGACATCACGATCTCTTCCGGATGTGTCATCCATCCGTGTTCGACGATAATTGCCGAAACGGGACCAATCGTGCTAGGTGAAAACTGTATCGTTGAGGAGTATGCTACGCTGCGCTACCGGATACCGGAAGATCATCCGAACCATGGACAGCTGACCGAGGACGGGAAAGCGAAACCACTGATAATTGGACCGGACAATGTGTTCGAGGTTGGTTGCACGGTTGAGGCCCTTTCAATCGGCGAACGGAATGTATTCGAATGCAAGAGCTACGTGTCGGCGGATGTCACGGTCGGAAGTGGGTGCGTCATTGGTGCTGGTTGCCGGCTGGTTGGTAAACAGACGCTAGCGGATAAGACGATTGTGTACGAGGGTGAGTGTATGCAGCGGGAAGCGATGGATAAGCAGAAAACGCAAATGATCCAGCTGGACTATTTGCGGAAGATACTGCCAAACTATCATCATCTCAGGAAGGCTAATTATGATCCAAAGAAGGTGCGGGCACAAGTTTGAGATGGGTTTGAAAAAAAAAGCACACTTAGCATGTAAAGTACATTGATATTCCGTTCCATTTAGTTTTTGCTTCGTTGATTGATTTAGTAACTTACTTAATACAAATATGTGTAATTGCGTGTTGGTATACCTAATAATTTTAAAGCTAACACAATAAAGTTTGCTTACCATCTAAGCTTATAGAAAAAGCTATCAAAGTTCACGCAGTTCTTAGACTGAGAATTTACTTTAAAGAATTCTGGAGAACAGTTTCAAAAGTAGCAATTATTATTGGTCTTCAGCAATGCAACACATGTAAATCAATTGTGCTACAAGAAATAATGTACGAGCATGTTATATTTAGATTTGGATAATAGATTTTGGGTAGGTGGCCCTTCATTAACTGATCAGAACTTGGTTTAAAGTATATTAACTTATTACATTATTCGACGAAAAATATTCATGTAACATGGAAGATTGGAAAGCTTGCTACTCCTGTGTATGAATTAGCGCCATCTGGTGGAAGGGGCGCTTGAGATGTGATTTGTAAAGAATTCATAGATATATTCACAATGTTGTGTATATTTAGCAAATGTCTCAAGTCAGTTTATATCACATTATATAAAACTTATTAATTACAATTTAATTACAAAACACTGGAAGCTGTCTGATGATATTTCCACTAGCGGCTTTAACGGTAAGCGGACTATGCGGCCGCGAAGGAGTACGAGCTCAAAAGTTTATAAAATCTCATTTTTTTACATTTCACTCAATACACAGGGACCTCGTTTGCTTTTCCGCTTAGAGCCTCACATGGCCGTTTCGCATATTTCCAGAAGTGTTAATCCACTACTGAATATTGCATTTCGTCACACAAATAGGCCTGTTGCATTTACCCAGCAATATCAGCAACATCTTCCTTTTGTGCCAATAGCTGTTTAATGCAGAATAAAGAGAAAACGAGATACCGTACGGATTGTGCAAGCGAAAAAGCGATTCATGGAGACGCCGCCTTGGCTACAAAGTACGAACTGTTGGGTCAAAACGCGGTGTTCTTTCAATTCAATACAGTTACGTTAGACGCTCCTTAAAATTTCAAATCTCCGATACATTCACAATCGCAGAAACAGCAACACGTGTGCCCGAGGGAAACGAAGTGTCACCAAACAATATTCCAACACAAAGACACAAACTCTACGGCGAAGCGAACCGACGGTCACGGTTCATTAATATGCACCAGATGGCATTCCATGTGATCCCGGTCTGTCTGGCATTCCCGGGCGGCATGGGATCGTTTGTGCGCTGAAGCACCAAACCACACAACCCAGAACCCGAGTGTACTGAGCGCTGGAAGTTGGCGTGTATTAATTTACGAAAGAATTTTAAGCAATTATTAAAAGTTCAATAAGCCACTGTTTGGGGGAAAATGGGAACGTAGTTGTGAGTGAAGGGCGATTTATGATGTGTTTCCTTTAATTTTTACGACTCATATCCGTCCCATGTGATGGTAGCCGGCGCATTTGATATTGTATTTTGCTTTGCACCTTAAAATGCCGACCGCTGAATGAGCGATCTGTCGAGGTACGGGGCATAACTTTGGTCGAAAAGCGTCAGTTTACTATTGAGCACGTTTATGGCTGTGCGGAGTAATACGTGCGAATAAATGGAAAAGGTTTCGGATAATCATAAGCGAAGGGATATGAACGAATAACTCTTAAAAGCAGTAAAGAACACACTTCAGTGCAGTTTGTTCGATATGGTTTAATATGGGCTGGACGGGTGGATTCTTAATTTCCGGTAGTACATGGTACCCGCCGGTAGATGGCGATCAAAAAAGTTGTTTAAATATTTTAGGTTTTGTTGTAGAAGAAAAATATTAGAAAAATTGAATAAAATGTTCGCAATGCGGGAACCCTTTTTTTGTAACGGACATGTTACAAGGAAACATAATGTATCGTAAAGTTTGTTAGAGTTGTAGACAGTTAGAGTACTAAATTAATTGTTACAATATCGGTCCATTGAAGAAATGTTTAACTTTAATTTTTCCTACATAGTGTTGCTGGTCACGGGCTTCCCTTAAATTAATAAGATAATTACGAATCACTTTTTTGTGCTGTTTAAATAGATAAAATGATTAGATATACAAAAAAACAAATTTTTGGGCAAAATGTATAATTTTGAAAATTTTGGGGCGGCCCGATGGTTTCCACAGTCCACACGACCAAGACCGGGTATCAAATCTCAATCGGACAAGGACATACTATCCTGCTACGTGGTAAAATAAGTCTTAATACGGCCTGACGCTTCTTAGCAAGCAAAAAAAAAAAATTCTCTCAAAACCAGAAAAGGAATCTTCTTCAATCTTTCATGTTGTTGTGTTTGATGAAGTCCTTAAATATGTTCCATGCTTTAAGTTTCATCTCATGCTCCTCAAGAAGGCTAAATTAGCTGGTAAATCAGAAAAAGCTTCCGATTGGCATATTTATAGTTTTAGTATAATAATTTACACGTGAAAGGGCGATGTTAATGTTATGTCAAATTAGTCACTGATAAAAGGCAAGTAAAACGGCAAAGTAAAACCTTTGAAACTTGAAAGTTTGTCGGAAATTCATAACACCACAAGACATTTGAACTATTACAATTACTTGCGTTTCTTGGGACTAGAATTCATTGCTTAAAAGGACGCTTATAGGACGTGTGTTTGTACTTTTGCAAACAATTGTCAAAATAAAAAAAGTGTAATAAATTTTTGATATTGAGAAAGCATTATCTGAAGGAAGTTCAGGATATAGCCATTTCCCTTTCACAGCAAAATAAATTCTCTTTACGGATGTATTCTTTGAACAACATTTTGAAATCATTAATCGGAAGGGGTATACATATTTGCTCTCATGTAGTTTAATCAGGCCAGAAACACTTTATTTTAAAGTATTATTAATTTCTTTTATGCGCAGCTTTATTCTGGGGAAAATGCATAATTAGAAAACTGTATTAAAATCGGATTTTAAGCTATGATGGTTTCACATTTTACTGCGGTTTTATTTGTTGTCCTTAACGAAAATATTAAACAAAGATAGAGACAGCGTTCTTCCATCTGAGGACATGGTTGACTCACCGAATACCTTCAACGCATCCGTTGCTATAATTTCACACATCTTGCCACCAGCCACAGCTCGTTTGCGATAATTAATGAGATGAAAATTTAAATTTAATTTTCACACCTCCTCCAGCATCCATACCGATGCACTTGCCATGCACCACATTTGTTGCAAAAGATGCATTTCTTTCTCTTCTCATTATGCTTCGTTTGTTCGGCTTTCTGAGCTCAAGTGAGCCGTCCAGGAGTTGTCGGGAGATGTCGTTATGTTTTCACGTGATCTGGCATCCTTCTCCTTCGGGTGTCTTTCTTCGGTCGCTCGTTAGCCAGTTGTGAACGGATCGTTCTTGGTTTAATTTCACGCCATGTTAACGCACGCCAGGGGCAGGAATTTTTCACTCCCGAAGTGCACATGCTAGTAGTGTTGGCTGACTGTCCGCCCGAAGAGTTGTTGGAAACGGGAGGCACACGGCAGCACTAAGTAGCAATTAACAGCGACATAGTTTAGGGTCATGTGCCGTGGAAAGGCAAGGTGGAATGAGCAATGAATGGAATGTGTTGTTTGGAAATGTTGGCCACATTTGGGTTTGTGGTTTTCATATGTAACGTACATGGCGATCACAAATCAATTATCGGAGGAACTAAAGCGGCTAACTATAAAGCGTAATTATACGATTGTTTTCCTTATGGAATACCTACCATGAAAAGGGCCTTTCGCCTTATCAATATTTTGTGTATGTTTGTAGCATTTGTTTGACTGATATGATAAAATATTTATTTTCCAACGTTACTGTTGTATTATCTTCTTTCAGACCAAATTATTGATTTTTTATACTAGGTTTAAATAACCCGTGTTCTTAACATCTTAACACGTTTGAATATGTTTTAAACATAAATTTGTTTGTTAGTAATAATTTAGTAAAATAATTTTAAAATATCATTCTCTTTTTTATACGTCAATGATTTCATTTTCCTGCTTGTCGTCTGCTTTTGAGTAAATATTAAATTTTTAATTATATGTTTTGGTTAAGTATTTAAAAGTGATTCAACCTTAGAATGATTGTTTTTTGTAACTTTGTTCTCTGTAAAGCTTAAATTTATTAGATTTTCCTTTCAAAAACAGAAACAGATGTTCAAAAACAGAACATTCTGTTTTTATTGACGAAAAATAGAGTCATAATTTTTAATAACATTTAGAAGACCATAACTTAGACAAATCCTTTTAATGTAAGATTTGAAACCAATCAATGAATGATCAATGGCAATTACAACATTATATATTGAGTTCGTACGGTTTAATATTTAGTTTTTTTATCTTTATTTTACAAGCAAACCGTTTTTAAAGTTTTAGTAACATGATCACAATAAAATGAAACAAGTAAAACACACTTAAGGAAAGAATCGCTTTAAAGTTTTTACAAAAGGCAATAATCTGAGCTCCTGATGCTTCCCATGCGAATTAATATTCATTCATTATATTATCGATATTTGCATACACTATCGTTCGCTTTTTCCGCAAAGTAAGTAATTGACATAATTGACTGCAACATGTGCGAATGTTGGCCTGTTTTCCCATTGCGTTTATTTCGCGCGGAACGTTTCCGTTGTATTTTTTTATTCTCTACAACTTTCCACCTCCTATTTTTGTGCCGTAATTGTTATCAATATTTGATTAATTGAACAAGCATTGTGAACTGTTCACTATTGCTTTCGAAAACATGCAACATTCATGGAATGGAAAATATTGTGTGGAAAACATGGGAAAAAACATAAACCCTCGTACCACAACCTCCTACACGGCTAGTTATTGGTTTGAGGATATTTGTTTATTTGCACTCTATTTCGTAGCACAATGTGTTTGACTATTGGCTGAACAGGGTAATTGATGAATAGCGGTAAGGACACCGCATCATATGTCACCGGACCGGACGGAGAGTGTACATTTGTAATCAATTAAAAGAACATAAGTATCTGCTGACCTTTACGGTTTGCCACAACCCCCATTTGCCGGCCAGGTGAATGATAGGGTTGTAGGGCATACACTGACACACTTTTACTACGCTCTATCATTAATGAAGCACATTGTTTGGACACTGTTGACATATGTTCGAAGAAAGGACGAATGCTTCAACGTACTTGAACATAAATTACATGGTACCGCATAATGCTGCTGGCCGCTGGATGGAGCATATTATTATATGTTATGTTTGTTAATAAAGTTAATTAATTATTTAATTGTGTTTGTTGCTGAAGCAACCATACTTTATTTTCTTGTTATTGTTTGAATAAAACATTTGTTACAATTCCGTTTACTTGTACTTTTTATACTTTTTTATTTTCTTATACTTTAGTACTTTTTTTTATTTTCTTATAAGCATTTCTTTAATCTAAACACGATTTATAATACTGTAAATTGTACAAATATTACTATTCGGATTGTAAAATGATCACTAATTGATATTGATGCTAAAGATAATTGTATAATTCAATTTGAACCGAAGCGATTTCCTCATCATTTAGTAACTGTCTAACGCCTTGAATCTTAACAGACATAATGTGAACTAGAATATTGATTAGAAAATTTAAAAAGTGCATATTTCAGGTCCTGTTTCATTCGCAGTGCAACAAATGTTCCATTTCTTTTCATTTCATCGTAGAACCAATAGAGCTCCTCCCTCTTTTTCTACGTCAACTCGCTGCACTATGCGCCCAAAAAGGGACAAATAAACATTCTCGTACTAATATTCCCTCGACGAGCGCCATCTATCGGACGGTACCGTCGCCACACCAGTTAATGCGCGTGCGTGCTTCTCGTATAAAGTAGGCATGGCTAACTTTATAACTGCTGCAAACAAACGGTTTTTTTGTTATGTTTATCTAACATTTAATTGCGCTACCATTGCGCTGTACAACTGTCAGCAACAAATTAGTGTACAACTTCACTCAGCATTGTGTGCGGAACAATATTTCGCTTCCTTTGGCAAATGACAATGTAGAGCCGAAAATTGTCTAGCAATTAAAAAGTCATTTTTATTGCCCGCTCCCGTTACGCTGGGTCCTGAAAGGGGGTTACAAAACACAACAAATTATATTTACACACAGTGCTTCACGACTTTATGTTGCGAAGGGAGGTTGTTTAGTATACTGAAGCAAATTAATACGAAGGTTACTAAGTTGTGTGAGAAAATACTAATTTAAAAGACACGTATGTACGTTCACAATGGCGTTTAATGTAATGAATACACAATTTTAAACGTTTTTTATGAACCATTTATTAAGTACAAATAAAAATAAAAGAAGTGTAACTTAATTCATACTCTTTTTCTTTTTCTCACTTTTGTCTTATTTGGTATGTTTCACAAGCCTAATGTTAAAGTATTGCTTTTGTATTTAGTATTTCTACATTTTTTTAAAGTATTTATATTAGTGTAAGTATTAGTTAAGTATATTGTATTAGTGCTTGTCATATTTTTGTGTCACATTATGCTATTTATCATATTTATTATGTTATTTTGTGTTATTGTGTTTTATTGAAATTGTTATAAAAGTTTAACTACTAAATCAATAAAAATATGTTCTCACAATCACATTCTTTATTTGAAATATTATCAGCAATTAAGTCAATGAAAAGACTCCAAACAAATCCAAACTACTACTCGGCAGTTAGTGAGCGTGAGCGAAATCATCTTAAATTATCTTGCGATGTTTCATAGTTCCGTTTCTTTGTTGCAACCGTCAAGTTGTTCATGCTTTTTGTCTGCACAAAGAAGAATGCTTTAACAGTTTTAGTTCTTCCTTTTGTTCCCTAACAAACACCCATTCGGTGAAAGAAACAATGAAGGTCATTATTAGATGAAGTCGTTTAGGTATACTTGCTGTGTTTAACACACTCCACTAACAAGCATCCCAAGGACATTACTGGAACTCAATGCAGCAGGGAAAATCTTTGTGTAACTTTCATCACGTGTGCAACTTTGGCTCATAAGGAGGAGCATCCTGTTTTTGATCCAGCACACAGCGCCCAGTCATGCAAAAGCGAGTTCATGCGGTCGAGTTTCTTTTGTTCTCATGGTCCTTAACGGGTCTGTTCGGAATCCACCGCGGAGTCCCGGAGGAAGACATTTAGCGACCACACGCACACACTCAAACCGGGTTGGTATATAAAGCCCCGCGTAGCCACGCCCGCTTCAGTCGCCCGCGAGCGTTCGTAGCGTGTGGACCTACGCCGGATTTTAGCAAAAAAATAAATGAATTTCAGAAAATAAAATCGCCAGGGGGGTTCCTCAAATTCACTCTCTCGTGAGAGCGTGAGAGAATCTTTTTTCCCCATACAACTTCCTTGGAGCTTTTGCTGAAATGATAGAGAACATTGGATTAGAAATTGGTGTAGAAGAAAGTCATGCTTACATTTGCGCCATCCGACCAGTCGTTGAGGGGGTACGTTGTGTACCGTATATAAATGAAGCTGAATGGGAATGGATATCACTGCACGTATGATGCAAAAAATAATTCCTTCGTGCTTTTTGGTATGTTTGCGAAAAAATATTGCATGACAGGTTTGTTTCCTACCATACGGCCGTTCCGATAAAAAATATTAGACGCTGTTTGGTCCCTTTTAACTACCCTCAAGGTGTGTTTTTATGCAAAATCTCTTTAAGCACACAGAAATACGAGGTAGCTGCTACACGTGCTATTTTTTCCCATGAGCGTTCAGACAGACGACCTAGGTAACTAGCACTGTTCGTTTTCGCTAGGCGCCTATACATGCGGAAGGTGTTACTGGTTCTTGTAGGCAGGTAATGAACACAGGATGTTATGTAGGTGCGACTAGGGGAAACCGAATACCTCTGATCAGAATTGAGTCATACCACAAAGCATTGCTTAGCCAAGTAATGCTTACCGGCTAAACACCGACTCGCTTACCAGTGATGCGTTCGGGTACATAGATAAAGAATATGAATGTGAACGATCAATTTAAAAGCTGTTCAGAAGTCCTAAATTTTTCATAACAGTTGTTCATAAGTAGGTCAACACTGTCCTTTACACTTTTATCCAAATCGTATGTTTGAAAGAATTTAAAAATTAAATTTGTGACGCTGAAGCAATCCCCGATATATTTAATCAAAATATCATGGTTAATCAATTGTATAAAAATCTGCAAAAATCTTTAAAAGATACGAAATGTTATTCTTTACAACTTTGTAGAACATCATTTTCGTCTAGCTCTTCAACTTTTTTAGTTATTCGATAAAAACCAAAGCCAGTACGTTACGGACGGCCGCGAGGAAATAGCTAAAGCAAGGCATAGAATTGTAGCGAAAAATACCTCGTTTTTGTCATTGAATTTTATTATTATTTTATCTAAATACCACACGGGAAAATCTTGCAACTATTAGCCCAAAGTGTGGCCAACATATTGTAATCGGTGGTTTGTAAATAAATAATAATTTTAATACAAATAAATGAAGAAAACTGAACGCGCTTTTGCACGCTACGCTACGACCATCGCGACCAAAACACCGTCCGCTGCGGACGCGTTGCTTTCCACATGGACTCATTCACCGGCATTAAACATTCACCCGCAAGGATCGTGCAAGCGCCCGTACACTGCGAGGGCTAGCGTTGCTTTCCACATGGACGCCGTGAGGATCCCACATGGATTCCGACAGGATTCCACATGGACTCGAAAGCTTCCATACTCATCCGCAAGGATCGTGCATGCGCCCGTACGCTGCGAGCAATCCCGATGCGTTCCACATGGATTCCACATCGACCCGCGTCACGCCCCTAGGATCGTGCAGGCGCTCGTACGCTGTGTACACACATGGTGTCTTTGAATGTGTTAGTGTGTATCGATGCGCGATCCCAACGCGCATTCTCGCTTTAGCAGGATGATCGTTAGTGAGGTAGAGGGAGAAAGGGCTAATTGGGATCGACAGCGTACCGTGTATATGCGTATGTGCACGTTTTTTATCTCACTTCGCCTGTAGGCCAGAACATAGCGGCAATAGTATTAATTAGCAGGCGTGGTTGAATTGCACATTGGGCGTGTATCAATCATGCCGGATTGGAACTCGCAAGCAAACGGTGCAGCAACATGCAGCATAGAGTTTTACAGGCGGCGAGAAAGGAGCGAATATAACGACGCCAAACACCACGAACACGCATGACACGGTCGTACGCAAGCAACAGCCCGTGAGTTTGGTTAGTCAGTCGAAAAGTTCCCTCCGGAAAGGGTCGCTTAGCTTTGTGGCGCAACGTGGTGTGGTTCGAGTGTTTGCGCTGATGATCCTCGGTGCATTTCCTGAGCGTTGTCCTTCGTTCGTTCCTCACATCCGGTGTTACGATTGAGCGAGTGTATTTCTGTGTGTGTGCATGTGTGTGTTTGGGGTTGTTTTATCTATGCCACGGTGATCTAGGATAAACTAATTTAAAGGTGCTTGCCATGGATAAACTATCGACCGCAGCGCCGGCCTCGGTTGGATCGGTGTGCGGTGTGACGGACGTTAAGTTTTCCCGTCCACTGCCAAGTTCCTCGTTTAGTATAGAAAATTTGATCGCAGTCAAACGGCGCCACAGTCCGGGAAGATCCTCATCGCCCGAGATCGATCCAGTCGATCAAGGATCGTGTTCTCCACCGGCGGCCGTATCGAATGCCGCCGGTGGACTTTTGCTCGAGGCGTCCCAACAGCAACAGTACCTGGCAGCGGCCGCCGCAGGATATAGTGCGGCCATGCTTTCGTTTAGCTCCTTTCCGCCACTGTACCATCCGTGGGGTGCGACAATCCCTGCCGCCGGTCGCTATCTGTCCCAGGCAGCGAATGAAAAATTGTCCACCCTTCTGTTGCACCACTCGAGTGGAGGACATAAATCGTACCCGGGTGGGGAACCGTGTGCCGGTGCGTTTCCGTCAAGTGAAGCGCAGCAACCGTCAGTGGGAATGTCCTTGCCGGGGGCGGCCAGTCCGAGGGGTGCCAGAAGTGGCGATAAATTGTTCCCAACTGAGGCAGACCTCCTGTCGAAGGTGTACGCCGTCTACCAACATCAGCATCAACATCAGCCACGCTATCACAACACTTCGGGCTCACCTGCGGGGACAGGCTATTCTGGGCCGGTGGAACCGAACGTACTGAATGGGATGGCAATGGCCGGGAATGCCCATCACCAACAGCAGCCACCGTTGATGGAGCAACCCTGTGCAGGGCAGGGTGGTGATGATGGTGGCCTAGAGGATGAGGACCGAACGCGACCAATGGAGGACGGTGGGGAGAGTGCGGATGGGTCGGCGTACAGTGATGACATTAGTCTGACACTTTCACCGTCCGGATGCGGCAAAACGACCGGTAAGTTATTAATGATGGGGTCATGATTCGACAAAACCGCGTGGTTGTCGTGGCATCGATTTTATGCCCGATCGTGGAACATCTTGGCAGACCGGCAAACGTCTAAACGGGTGTTTGCTGTGAAGAGGCCTGTCAATTTCAATCGAATGTGATTTGTCATGATTTAATTTGATTTGGTGCAGTCTCACAAAGCGAGGGTGTTTTACTTTTTGATGTTTTTTAACGAAAGAGTTGACGTTAGTCCTAGTATTATTGGTCGAATAGGCGCAATATTGCAGTGAAGAGAGAAGCAATCAACCGGAGATAAATCATGTTGATATCACGTTGAAGAATTGGGTACGGAATTAAATTTTTCAAGGTATGCCAACACTAAGTTGTTTATTAATATTGCATCTCTACGCTAGGATCGTATTTCCTTGCAAGTGAAGATCGTTGATCGTATAAAATTATACTTCCGTGAATTAGTCGCCCTGTAATCATCCAGGACCAGCGGATGGATCTGTCTTTTCCATTAAATGTCTAAGTCTCTTGAACATTTTCCTAAAAGATCACAATCATACAAACTATTACTTGTTGAATGCATCTCCCTCTTTGATCAGACCGATCTTCTAGCACAACTAAATTCATGAGTTTCCTGTTTGTTAGACGACAGTACTCAAATTTTTTTTGTCTAGTGGTGCTTTTCAATTCAATTAATTGTTTGGTAAAAGTAAATTGAATCATCCATTGTGGATAATGCATTTTTGGATGTTGAATAATCAGGATAATTAATATTCTATTAATCATCATTTTCGCATCGACGCCATTGGGGTTTATATTACACTTTAACTCCAAATATAGCGTGTTAACTTTGCAAGTTAACCATTGGATGAACAATTGGATTTCTCAAGAATTGAATGTCTGGATATGAGATGTAGCAATTACACACACACAAAGAAATGGAAACATTCTTGTAGGATATTTACATAAATCTTCACCTTGATACATTACTCGGGGCAAGAATGCGTATTTTAGTTGTTTTATGCATATCCTGTGACAAATTCTACGATTTCATAGGGTTTGTTCTGCCGAAGATCAATGTTCAATATTGTACGGCGTTAAGCTTACAATCTTCTCATACAGACAATGTTCTTCTTTTGTGGCATTACAACCACAAGAGGTATTGGCCTGCGATTACTGTCTTAAATTGACTTTATTTACACGTAGCAGGATAGCCAGTCCGGATAGATAGATCCGGATGCGATTTGATACCCGATTATATCGTGCCACTAGTATAGAGATCCTCGCCACTAGTATTTGTATCACCGGAACGGGAAATTGATATCTTCTAGCACCGTTTATAGAATAAGGTTTCTGGTTATTTTTGGGTCTCATATTTATCTTTTCTTTCTATCAGCCAGCCATACCACGTAGCTGTGTAGGTCCTAATCCACAAGTTCTGATTAGTATCATGTAGGAATCGCTTAACAGTTGTTACTACAAGCAAACTAAGGAACTCCATAGGAGGAAGTCAGTTAATTTTCACTACTAAAAATCTTTCGTATATTGCCTTCCCTTTGTTGGCCAAAATATATATCTTGGATTGTAATGTGATCGTAACAACCGACTTAGTGGTTACTAGTTGAGAAAATTCCAAAGCACCCAACTAGAAAGGAGTTTTTGACTTTCAATTTCCAAGGATTTTGGGGGGTTAATATTAACCACCAATGTTAATCATCGAGGAGGGGATCTCACTTGCATTAGATGGCGCATATCAAAATACCTCATGGAGAGCTATTTTTTGGCAAAGGTTACCAAACAGCGTGAATTATTATAATTATTTTTTTGTAAAGTAATGTTAAGAAGGAGTTACAGTTGCTTCTACATACAGAAGAGAGGGCGCAAAATACAGCAAGGGCATTGCATTATTGTAAATAACTAATTATTAAGAATAACAGAAATCAAAACAATAATACAATTTTCAATAAAATGTGATTCGTTAAGTACAAATCACTTATTTCTATAGTACTTTGCGGCAAGTCAAAAAATGAAATCATTCTCCTTCCAATCGGATTTTTTGTACCTTGTCTGGTGTGATGCCTTTTCGAGGGAATTTTTTTTGGGAATAACTGGCCTTTACCGTCCCACTCCATTTTGCTCTTGCACAAGTGAACACGCTGAAAGGCGAAGGTAAATGTTCCCGCACCGATTGTCATCTGCTGCGTTCCCCCACAAAAGCTACACCAAACACAAATCACATTCGCATCTCCGGCCACCGGAAGGAGGGCGATAATATTCACTTAAACAGATTATGAATAATTTACAAAACTGTTCAACCACACTGTCCCCGAATGCTACACCTTGTGTGTCCCACCATCCATGACGCTGCTCTTTTTTTAACGCACTGTTCGATCACGTGGCAAAAATCTCGACGGGAAGGAATTATGATTTGATTACCGAGCGCGTGGCGAGGACGACCGCAAAGTAAGTTCTCCCTTAGCCATGTTAAAGCCTCACGTAAATTGACTTTCATTGTAGGCGGTAATGAAAAGTGGCGCTTCTTGTGGCGTACTGTTTGTGCGTGAGTCATTTAACAGCTTATGGCCGGGGTTGAAGGATTTGTTTTGCTTGTTTGCTTTTTTTTGCGAAGGGGAATGTTGAGCATTTTTGTGGACTATTTCGTGATGTTTAGGTTCTATGGTATGGGGTTGTCTGGTGGGAAACGAGCTATCATTTTTCACGCTCAAGATTTTGTTGAGCTAGATTATGGAATTTGCTACAAATTGGAGGAATCGATGTTTAGCGAGTGGGTTAACGAATTAGAATGGGGGCATTTTCGCTTTTTTTTGATAAATATTGTGTTACGAATTAAGCGTAACAGTGATATCAAAATTAATTGTTTTATAATCTGATTAAAGGTCGTTATGAGTGTGAGAAAAACATCTGATACTTCATCTTCGTTATCTCTGGTGTTTACTGATAAATGGATGAAGGAAGAATTCAACAACCAAAGAGATGGAATGAGTTTTAGGTGTTGCTATTTAAATTTAAATTTAAATACATGTTTTTCGCTTGTCGCTTGTGGAAAACGGTTAACAATTACTGATTAAATTTTTTTTCGTGTTTTAGAAAATATAAACTTTCCTTTATGTATGTATGTACTGATGATGATGTCACAATACATACCCATTTACTGTGGGATTGACTCCCCATTGAGATAGACGAATTATTTTTATATAGTGTTGTTAACAAATACACTAATGATTGAGGGAATTAAATAACTTGATATAACACTACAACATATTACATGCTACCGTCCTTTCTACGGTCCGAAAAAACGCACTGGATGTGATTTTACTCAAAAAATCCGCCTACCTCAAATTTCCTCACGTCGAAACTTCTTGCAATTTCGTTTCAAAATGACAGTTATAGATTCAAATTCCTGCTTTGCTCAAATGCATTCCGCTTTTTAGGCGATTGCTTTTGAAGGAAAACATTAACAAAAGTTATTAAATAAGTTATTTTTTTTTACTTCTTAAAAACGGCCTGGCCTTATCAGGACTTATTTTACCACGTAGCAGGATAGTCAGTCCATGCTACGGGAGGACGGTCCGGATGGGATTTGAACCCCAGTCCTGCCGTGTGGGCCGGCGCCGTTTATCACATACAACACCGGGCACTCCCTAACAATTTTTTTTTGATAAAATTATAAAACGTTATCAACCCAAATATATTTTAATTGCTTAAATGTTACTATAACTATAACATCAGTAAGCTTCCAAATTTTAAAATCCGTGTATCTACGAATTCACGTATAAAACTACCTGTACAGGTTTTTTGCTGAGGTATACGGTACTAGATATACGCAGATTCACAGATACGCAAATAATTTGTCTGCACAGAGAGTTTATAGAATAAAACACAAACAAATAAGAAACAAATGATATTCTTCTTCATTTTTTAAACTACGTAGAATGACCAGGCCGTATTTTTTATAGTTAGTTGTTGTAGAAATCCGCTGGTTTCAGCTTATATATTTCACTTGTGGTTAGGATAACGGTTGGAACTTGAATGAATAACTTAACCATGCCGCATAGTCGCATCCCTTGCCCCCCATATGTAACTCCCCCTCTCAATCGACATCTCCGATTTCTGTTCGAAGTGGTTGGAATCTAGTAATGTCCATCCTACTGCTCAATGGTGCTAATCAGATCTGTCTTGATAGTCAACTTTTGTGAATCCTAGGATACAATTCAAATTGGTTGAGGGGACTTATGTCCTTTTATGCCTGGTTATGAGTTTTTTTTCTTTCAAAAATCCACCTGATTAATGCTAAACATATAATTGACAAAGATGTTCAGTAGAGACGAATGAAGCCACCAGGGCTCAAAGTCTCTCAAAACTAAATAAAAAAAAGGATGTTCAGTTCTGAACTTTTAACTACAAACAATATTTTACTGTTGTTGGTTAGAATAACAGTTTGTCAGATAATAAAGATTGTGTAAGGTACACAATACCAGAGCCTTTTGGATCGCAGCGATCTCCTCGTTGGTGAGATCTGTTTTGATTTTGGTCTTGGAATTTTCCTCAACTTGAATGGTAGGCGCTTCCTCGGAGGTCTGGCAGATAGAAAACACTGCAGGAAAGAAAGCAGAACGAATGCAAAAGTGATCTTCGTGGTGACTGGCTAGAAGACTTCTGTGGTTGATACTCGTTTTTCTTATTCCTAAAGAACGGTCAGTTCATATGTTATGGTTGATACTAATAATAGAGAGAAAATTTGTTAGAAATGTGTTTGCATGAAAAATGTCGGTACAGATGGCATTGGAGAGGCTTACAGAAAAGACCGTGGAAATAAAGGTGATTGGTTGAAATGATATACGGAAGCATTCCAGGGAATGACATACTGGTGTTCTTAATTTTATGATGTATTAAATCAATTAAAACAGTGGTCTATTTTTTAACGGATCCCAAATGTGAAGGTCCTTAGCAACAAGGTTCTTCATAGTTTGTAGTTATGTGTGTTGAAGAGTTTACTGTGTATATTCCAGACATTATTGATTTTCTGTTGTATGTTAAGATAATTCAGAACGTAGTGTAAATGTTAATGCTTCCCTAGATTTTTGCATTGCGCTGCATTCATATACAAAATGCCCACCAAGGATGGCTTAACAAAGTTAGCAAGTGAAACAACTGATTACATTAATGCTTAACAACTAAAAGCTCCTAATTGATTTTCAATAGCTCAACTTACACTAATTAGTAAAATACTGCTTGCTTCTTCTAACATACGGGAGTCAGTTAAATTAAATCACCTTTGTGTTTTTGAGTTAAGTAGCAAAGAATGTATTGTTTTACAAAACGGCTATTGAGGTAACTGGTTGGTAGTGGGTTCAGATATGCCCTGTGCAAGATTGAGTGGACCTTGCATATCAATAACCACATTAAAAAATTAAAGCGCTTATTTACTTTTTTTTTAAATCTTTAACAACAACAACGTGTGCTTACTGTTAGCGATGTAAATGTATTGAAAGTAATACAAATTAGTTCAGAACTCTTTTAAAGAATTAAAAGGATTCAAAATCATGCAAATATGCGCTTTGTTTAAACTATTTCATTGCATTAATCATTATAGGGATACATTCAAATACCAGCAGTAAATCTACGATCTCGCAAAATTGTCTGGATATTGAGTTCTATGTTCACTTTAGTCTTCACACATCCATCCTCACGTGAGGTAGCTACTTCTTCGAATGCCTGCCAGGACATAGACAAAAGTGAACTTCATGGTTACTGGCTAGAAGGTTTTTCTGGTTGATATTGATTTTTCTTATTCTCGATCAGTGTTCTTTAAGTAGTAAAGAATGTATTGTTTTTTGTATTATACCGAATGGCTATTTAAGTAACGAGTAGGTAGTAGGTTCATAAATGTCCTCTGGTCTATTGAGTGGAATAATAGACATATTTAAAAATTAAAGCAATTACTTATTTATTTTAAAAACACTTTCACAGCAACAACACGTGCTCACTGTTATAGATGCATTAAAAGTAATACAAACTAGTTCAAAACGATTTGAAAAAATTACAAGTATTCAATTACATGCAGTGTTGCGCTTTATTCAAACAATCAGGAACCAGCAGTATATCTACGATCTACTAAAATCTTTTGCGTTAAAGCAATCTCCTCGTCGGAGAGTTCTATGTTGATTTTGATCTTGGGGCTTCTATCCTCACGTTAGGTAGGATCACTACTACAAAATTCGTTCAACAACATACAAAGATTGTTAGCACAGATGGTATTAAAGTGGCTTAATGAAATGGGAATAGGACAGGTTTTAGGTATATTGTGCTAGTTATATGTTTTTGAAATATTGCTTGTTAACAATGTAATGTAATGTAATATATGTAATATAAAATAAAATAAATAAAAGTAGCAAGAGGTAGGCAAAGTGAGGCTTCAAAAGACTAAACAATCAGGATAAAGACAGGAACTCAAATCAAGAACTTAGGAAGGGATAGAAGGGATAGAACTCAAATAAGTCATCTCAAATTGAGATGAGAATTCTTAAGGTAAAAGATTGCATTTCACGTAGCCATGGTTCGCTACGACTAACCGAAATGCGACGCTTTGGGATTATTAAATGAGGCTGCAGAAAATAGCAGCCAATGTTTAGCTGAGCAATGTTTAGGCGTCAATATAATCAAACAATAGAGAAGTAAGTCTATATGACTTACTTATGATATGTTGATGGAGAGGACATTTTGAAAGGAGGAAAGGAAAGGAGGCATAAAAGCAAAGGAAGCAGAACCTGGTAAAGGATCTCTGCACCCGTTCTATATGGAACCGGGGAACAGCTTAACGACTATTGCTCCAGCAAGGCGACGTAATCTGCTAGTGGAACAGTGCATTCAGACAAATCAGATCAGAAAAATATGGAGTAATGAACTTGATTATACCAAGCATGTTCTGCCATTTCTTACTGACCATGGAATCGATTTGAGGCTAACATTGATGTCAACAAAATCGCTTTCTATCAAAGGTGATAATAAAATAAATGTAGCAAAATATTAGTAAATAAATCAGTTGAAAACACAATGAAACCAGTATATTATTTAATAATAGCATGTCGTGTACATGTAGGGAATGGAAATAAATCTATGGCCATCTAGAGCAGGGGTCAGAGTGTTCACCAAAAAGGGCCAGACAGTAAAAATTAACCTGAAAGTGCGTGTCAAATACTTGAAAGAAATCTTGAATACAGGGTTTACTATCCAAGAGATTAGATTTATCATTTCGAAAAAATGTAGATAGATACGACGACATAGTTGGTGTTGATTTGGATTTGCAGGACTAAAGCTAATCTGATATCGTGATAATTGTATTTTGTGTTCTTTGTGAGCCCTACAATTTTTTTCTTGTTGGCCTGATCAAATCGTCTAGCGGGCCGGATTTGGAACGCGTTCCGGACTTTGCCGATCCCTGATATAGAGTCTTTTTGAGCGCAGAAAAAAGTTGTAGAATGTTTTATTGCAAACGAAAAAATGATTACAATTTTACCGGTGTTTATTAAAGCAAATAACATAAAGGAGGAATGATTGGGTCTCCAGAACAGATAACTTTTCTGCAAATTTCTAGCTTATAAATGGTTCTATGTTCAACGATGTACGGAGAATCGCGGCATTATCTATCATAACTTGTTTAAATTAGTAATTTAAATTAAACTGTTTAGTAAAACTTAAAAGATGAGTATACTTTAACTAGTTTCGATGTGGGTCGAAATGCACATGATAGGTGAAATTGCATAACGAGCACCTAAAGCGTTTTGTTATCACGAATAATGTTAACGGAATAAATGTACTTGTAGCATCATTCCTTAGTATAGCAGAGTGAAGAGCTGGACGGTCATATGGTGCATGTCATAGAGGCGCTGGTTTATATGACAGGACAGTTTAACAGTTCTCATCCGGATCGTAATGCCGTACTAATGGCGGATCAAGGCAAATCTCGGAGACCTCGAGCGAAATGGTAGTTGGCGTCAAAGAACTAAAGATGGATGGCAGATTTAGATCGTCTTAAAGCTCGATGTCCCTTAAAAACCACCTCGCGGCTTCTTAGTCCGCTTATTGTTAGACCGGTTACTGCTCCGTACGCGGTGGATGGTCGATTGACTATCCTGTTACGCTAAATAGTTTCAACCAAATCGATAAATGGCCGGAGAAGCTCAAGAAATTGAAGTGCCACAACAGAAAACTAACTAAGAGTACTAAGAAACTAAGATACTAAGAGTGTACTAAGAGACAATTAGGACAGCTTGACAGGTGTCATTTAGAAACAACTTATGATCAATGTATCAGTGACTAAATGCTGTAAAGAAAAATCTTACAGAACAAGTAGACTTGAGCTGTTTTTTTAACTATCCTTTACTATCTTGTAACAAACAAATCGTAAGGTTCAAACTGTGTTAGCAACAACAGATCACAATTCGCGATTTTCTTGAAGTTATATTTCAATAATATTTACTACTAGAAAACAATAAACAAACTTATTGGAAGGTATTCTATGGTAGGAAAGGTCGTCCTACGTTCTTCCCAGTCACATACGCGTGACAGATGAAAATTACGGTGAATATGGCAAATAGCACGAAAGCACAAGTTATCTTCATCTTGACTGTGTAGATAGGAATTCAATGAAAAGTGAAAATTTATTCGTCATTTTATAGCCATGATTAGCTATTTTACATCACATAACAAAATAAATCTCGCGACGTTCTCGAGCGGTGTAATGAATTCCAAACGATGAAAAAGCATCAACCTACATTTTTACTAATAAAATATATATTTTCAATGCACAACTTCATTGCAGACCTTGGCGACACGGACTCGGATGCCTGTTCGGAAGATGAATGCACGCAAAATTCTTCCTCGTCCGGACGGGTGGGCAAATCCGGCAGTGGAACCGAAACATCCAAATCCCGCCGTCGGCGAACTGCCTTCACGTCGGAACAGTTGCTAGAACTGGAGCGAGAGTTTCACGCCAAAAAGTACCTCAGTCTTACGGAACGTAGCCAAATTGCGACCAGCCTCAAGCTAAGTGAAGTGCAGGTATGATGCAGACCACGTGAAGATGGCTTCAATTTAATCCCGTCCTGTCCCTTCTGTCTTAGGTGAAGATTTGGTTCCAAAACCGGCGTGCCAAGTGGAAACGTGTTAAAGCTGGTCTGAATTCGCATGGTCTCGGCAGTCGTAATACTAGTGGTTCAAGTTCCGGTGCGACCGGTGCGGCCAGCAAGATCGTTGTACCGATTCCGGTGCATGTGAACCGGTTCGCCATTCGTTCGCAACATCAGCAGATGGAGAAGATGAACCTGGTTGGGCCGAAAGCTGAGCTGCGAAAGGCTGACCTTGGACTAGCGGAAACGGGTGGATTCGAGCGATTTGGACTAAGCAAACACCTATCGAAGGTAGCCCCGATGGAAGTGACCATTAATAGGGTGGAACCACAACATCAATTGGGACCAACAGAGGGAGCCTCAAAGGGTTCCATTGACAACGATGTCGGTAACGGTGCTGGTGGAGGAGGCTCAGGAGAGATAGGAAGGGGAGGAGGAGGCGGTGGCGGAGGAGGAACAGGATTCCAGCTGGGTTTGGGAATGTGTTCACTTGCTGCCCCTCCACACAGTGCCTCCCATCCGGTCGCTCTAGTCGTTAATCCGAAAACATTCTAAATCATCGCTTCACGCTAAGTGATAAGGGACGAAGATAACCACAAATGTCCAAATTAGTGTAAATGTGTGTGAGTGCATAATTAAATGGGCTACAAAGGAAAAAAGAAGAAAAAAGTTTGTTTAACGGTTTTATTACATTTGATTAGGGCTTTCTGTGATGGCGAAAAAAGGAAGAAGTTTAATGAAGTTGTACGAACAAATCAGTTGTGTGGACAATTGCAATTGGTGATGATTTAAGTTGCGGCTGAATTAGAATTAATTGGTGCAACAAGTCACAAGAAAAACACTAATTGCTGGGAGACAAAGTGCTGGTTGAAAAAAAAAGTCACATTCGGGGTTATTGTGATGGAGTTATTTATTTACGGAGATATTAAATGACCAGTGTGAAGCATATTAAATGATCGTGGGTACAAAATGAAAAACACAAGAAAATTTGTTTTATATTTTCACCTCAAATTATTGGATTGTAGACCGAGAAACTTGTAAAATATCAACCGTTTGCTATGTTTTGTTCACGACTCAGGCTTAATTTGTCTCAAAATTAAATTCAAATAAGTATAAAGTTCTTATATGTAATTTGCATTTAATACAAATATTTTTTATTGTACTACAATGACTTCAATTGTGATTGCCTTATATTTCATTTGATTTCTCCATTCATCCAGCTGGTCAGACCAATTAAAAACAAATAAAAATTCAAATATAACAAAATAAAACATGTGCCGCAGAAAGCACCTAATTTTAAGCTACAAAAAAAAACAAAAAAAACTTAAAACAAGCAATAAATCACGACGATCACGACGACCGTCTCCAAAAGTGTACATATAAAATAACAGACTTACAGAAGAGACAAAACTAAATAAGAAAATAAATAAGAAAACAGATAAATACGGTTAAATGCATGTAAAGCTGTTCAGTGATGTAAGGAAAGTAATAAAACATAAATGATCAAGAAAAGATTTTACACCACAGTGTGTTGCAGCAGCGTATTTTATGCTTGACAAGATGCAAACGAATACATAAAAAAGTGGTTTCAAAAATTTTTAGGACAAAATAAACGCCATCAATTAAAGTCATTAATTTTTCAATTAACCATCTGCTAACGAGTCCCGACTCGATGTAAATCGTTTCCACCCGTATACATAAATTAATATGAACATGAATTAATCCACCACATGAAGGTTGCTCCCGGTGTAACGCCATTGCAGCACTTCCAGCCGATAGAACGACAATTTCTATCCCGCCCATACCATTCATGCGAAACGTTTTGCGTACCGTAGTGTTCCTTTCCGGCAGGCATCTGGCTGCGTATGGGACGAAGGGAAATTTCGACGCATTGTTGGGTGAGATTTCGGGGCGGGATTTTTCTCGCCGTTTGGCTCAGATTGTTGCGAGCTACGGTTCGCTATACGCACAGTGATTACATTAATTGTTGCCCTTTTTATATTGTTCCTTATTAGTGGTAGATGCCGTAAGCTGCACACTACAGCAACAAAGGGATGTGATCACATCGATGGTGTGAGTGTGAGGTTGTAGTTTGATGCTTCGTAAGCAAACTGGTGTGTAAAAATCGATTAATAAAACTGCTAACGGCCCCATGGTACGATCACCTTTGCCGGTCGGTTCGGATCGAGTGAAAGCGACGTAAGGATAACAAGGACATCGATTAACGTGGCACGTAAAGTCAACAGATTCTAGTGGCGTGACTAAGTGGGACAATTTCACGCACCAAATTGTGCCCTAGCCTGTGTGTTTCGGGAATGTTCATTCAGGAATTACCTTCTTTCGGTTTCTATGTGCATGTGTGCTTTTTTTCTTTTTATTTCGTTGGCTCACCACACCGTTTGGGCCTTTTACGTTTTGGTTAAACGACGTCAAGGGATTCGGGAACGGCCTACACACCCCTAAATCATTCGCCCCTTACTATCGGTAGCTCGTTCATTATCCCAGGTGTCTCACGCCTTTTGCCTGTTCGTGGCATTATGGCATAAAGACAACCACACGGGAAGCTGCCAAAGAAACGGCAAGGCAAAAAGCCAACAGCCCGAACCATGTGGCCATTGTTGTGTACGTATTGGATGTACAATACGGTTCAATGGTACCATCAGTGGACGGGCACTTTTGATGTGGGTTTTTCTTCCACTCAGAGCCGGGTTCGTGTCTGTGTCATTGTGTTTTTTTTTGTTCGGTAACATATTAGGCCGACACCGACGACACCGATTAGGAGGGGAACTGATTGGGAATGATCTTACTGGAACCATCAAAGCTGACATTTGGGTGAAATCACACGGACGGCAGACTTTCATCGTCGATCGAAGCTTGTCGAAGCACCTTTCCGTTTCAGTTTCGCTTGGCAAATTGCTACTAACTGTCGCTTCAGTCTTTGTTCTCGATTGTTCAGGCAACAAGGACGTGTCTAACGTTATAATCGATCATCGATCAATCAATCAATATCAATAACAGTAAAAGGGGTATGAAGTGTTCTGAACAGAAACAGTTCGTTGTGAAAATGTGGCAATTCTGTTTTTTCTCTATTATTGGATTGGTCGCTGATTATGGTCGCGAATTTTTATGTACCCTATTTGAACAAAGAATGATCTTAATTAGACTTAAGAATGACTGTTCTTAGCGTTTTTGCTAGCGAAATTAAAAAAAATTTAGAATTAAATTTGAAAGGGTTTAAAATTTTTGAAAGCGGTCATCATCATTACTTTTAATCTTATTTACTTGGCGATAGTAGCTTTCGTTGATAATTTTTTCGGGGATTTTTCGTTTTACCTTTCGATTTTGTTATAAAATTCTAAAGCTATATTTTAATTAATAAAAAACGAGTAAATTAAGTTTGACTATAAAGATTGGTTTCATTCAAAAAGTTCAGTAGTTTTTCAAATTATCTTCTGGTTGTTTCAAAGAATAATATCATTTGTATAATCAATGCATTCTACGCAAATATGTTAGACCGTTGCTTAACAGCCACCGGGGCAAAACGGGCAAATTAAGGGCGACTCTTTTTTCAGACGATCTGTGTCAGTCAATCGTGTGTGCCTAGTTCTCAACCAAGCTTTAGTGTGAGGGAGAGATGAGAATACTCACTCTTTTCAGTGAGTTGAAACAGAGTGAAAGAGTGGTTATAAGGATTTGACTCTTTTGCTCACGCTTTTGAGAGTTATAAAAATATTACTCCTTGGCGTTTTTGCTCTCTCACTCTCTCTACCGACTAATGACTCACTCTTTTGCGTTTCAACTCTTTCAATACATAAGAGTGAGTAAGTATAACAACAATACATAAGAGTGAATAAGTATAACGCAATACATAAGTAAGTGAGTAAATATAAATATTAATTATATTTCATAAATTGTAATATATGTTTTGTTTAAATTAAATACGATTATTGAGTGAGTGAGTAAAAGCCCCAAGGAGTGAGTCATTAGTCGGCAGAGAGAATGAGTAAAAACGCAAAGGTGTAAGTAAAAGAGTCATAAAAACTCCCAACGTTGTGCTTATGATGCACATAACAACACGATGAATGCGAATCGGAATTCAAATGTATTTTTGTTATAATAGATGAATGAAAAAGAAGGTAAATGTAACGAAAATTACGATCTATCTAACAGCACATGAAAAGTTTCGAGTAGATCCAAAAAAATCCTTTAGTAAAATGCAACCTGGTACATTCAACAGCGCTTAAAATGAATTTTAATATGAACTTCATAGCGACTGATTAGAACATTTTTCTCTCTCTGATAGTGATGACTGAGGGAACAAATGATGAGCAGTTTTTAGTACCGAGATAATGCATGACTAAGTATATTTTTTTGTAAATATTAAACACTAGTAATCGGCATACGAAGGGTGTTAGAACAGATGGTGTAAATACTCGACCTTGGAAACAGAACAAATTGTATGTTGTGCCAAAAATCTGTTTTGGTATCTCTTATCGTGGATAAAGGAAACAAATTTCCTGGTAACATATGTCCGTTTATAGAAGTAAGATGCTGGTATTTGTGTTATTATGCAAATAAAATGTTGTATGATGGTACTTGGTAACAGATTTTATCGGATGGCACGTGGCTGTCCGAGGAGTAGGAGTACTGCCGAACTCGTAGAGCTTTTCCCAAGTTCCATCTCACTCCGTTTGATTATTTTTGACTCCTTTGCTAGGTACAGATGACTGATCGCACTTTTGTAGTCGTTCAAAATTGCAACTATTTTGAGTTAAAGATCAGCACCGATGTTGAGATACATGGTAGGGTGCTTGCTCGATTCGATCATTTTAAAGTTTGTGGAAATTGCTTCATTCAAAATGTTTATGGCGATAGTTGTAGGTACATAGCTGAGACTGCATAAAACTTTTATCTCCTATTTGCTGCCCATTCTCACTCAACTCGAAACCTTTTTCTGCCGTCGTCACAAAAATGATGAAGAAATCTTTGTACTAAACTAGTAGCGTTGGGATTTAATAGTTTACTAAATGTTACATTTATTTTCGTTTTGTAAACAACTAAACTTTACGTCTACACGAAATTAAGTGCAGTGAATTTATCCTTCTTTTGGAAAAATGTAAAAGTATGATCTTGAAATTTTTTAAATGAAACTGCATTCTCCAGAGTGGATATACAGGGTCGAATCTTCTAAAACTATGTGTTGGTTCAAAAAATGTAACCAGAATACATATGTTTTGCAGTACGAACACTTGTATCAACCACATGTTGAGTTTATGGTAAAAGAGGTGTGTTTCTAGCCTCAATCTACAACAGCAGAAGCTAACGAATGATTTGCGGATTAGCAGGTGATAGGAAATAATTGTGAAATATTATATTTGTAGAAAAGGGAAAACAAATCAGATTTTTCTTAACAATCCAAAACTTAATGTGTTAGTGTCTTTGATTTATTTCAACTCTGGAAAGATTGATTTTTTTCAAACCGGAAAGAAGTCTGATAAAGTTATCCAGATTGTATCTACGATCGAACACATGCTTCTGGATCTGCAGCAATCTAATGCAATCTCTTCGTTAGCATGTTCTATATACATGCGAATGATCGTACAGTACAAAACACTTGTGTCAAGAAAATGAAATACAGAATATGACGCAGATCTGTCTCTGCCAAATCTGTGCCGGCATATCTGTGCCAAAAACGAGTTTACGTGGTTGGATGAAGTGTTTTGTGAAAACTGAGTAATTGTGAAACAGTTTAATTCTACGCTTGTATTTATAAAAAAGCATTTGTGCAAGTGAGGAATAACAAAAACCTTTTATTCTCGTCGGTAGACTATAACTAAACCAGAAGAACTTATCTAAAAGTTTACTAATGGATTGTTATTGCGAAAACATTTATTGGATTGATCTAACCGAAATAAGGGAACAACCACCTCTGCCAATCATATCCACGACCTCCCAGAGTCTTTTGGATCGCAGCGATCTCCTCGCTGGTGAGTTCTATGTTGACGTTGAGGATGGGATTTCCATCATCTTCGGTGGCAGCAGCTTCCTCGGAACCCTGGCAGATAGTGAGCACTGAGAACAGGGCGAGCAGGACGAACGCAAAGGTGAACTTCATGGTGTCTGTTCAGAAGGGTTTTTTGACTGATACTGATAATAGCGTGAAAATTGGCCCAGTTTTTATAACGGTTCTTTTCTGTCAAAAACAGAAATTTCGTACGATAGCGTACAGGCGTTTGTTAGTACAGATGGTATTGAAGTGGCTTAAGGAAATGACCTTGAAAACACATTCAGGTACAATGATCCAAACATGTGATGCTGCAGATAATAGGGATCATCCAACTATTACGTAATGCCGGTTAGGGGAGAGGCGGGATTTAATTTTGTGTTACATAGGTAGTACGAAATAAAATTCTTGCTGAAAATGAAAATACTAACGTCCCTGCAGCGCATAATAAATCAGTAAGTTTATTACAAATTCTTTCGAAAACAGTCAGACAACTTCTCTTCTATTTTTTGTTAGAACTTTCAACACCGTATCGGAACGAGGATATAGTTGTGGTGATCAACACCATCTGATGAACAAACGGTACGGTCCTGGCGGCGTTTCCGAATTCACCACTTTCAAGCCTCACCCTGTGGACAGTGTAAGTCAGTGTAGGTAGCGTTACTTTGTAAATAATAGTTAAGTATTACTCACGGGTACTACGCGTAGTACACGAGCGATCGGATGCAACGATCGTCGTTCTCTTATCCTTCGACCGCCGACTGGTACGGCGTAAGCTGAGATCAAGTATTAGAAATAAATAGTACCGCGCAAGCCCTAAACAGTAATGCGCTTTGTGTCCGTCATATAGCATATTGCTTGTATAAAATTTAAAAGATCATTTTTCGTTTATCATCATCATGTTTCGTTCGATCATCATTTTAGAGAATGATTAGTCATATAGATACCTAGTTTTGGCGTCTCGACAGTGCATAAGTACATCAGAGTGTAGGTATGAATTCTTATGTATCATGAGAAATAGTCTTCCTGAAGAGCCGTCATCAAGAGCATAGTCTAGCTTCAATTATTAGCTAATGATGTTAATGATCGAGGAAGAGATGTGTTGGTTTAAGATAATTTTTTTCGTAGATCTCAATCCTTCCCAAGATTACTAAATTCTATAAAATCATTGAAGCGAGCAGCTACTCCATGCCGCTACTTCTGATAGGGTAACTAAAGGTTAAGAAAAAGCGGTAGAGCAAATTTTAAACTGTTATTTTTTCTTCAGGTTTTGCAGAGAATGTTGCAAGAAACTGTACAAAAAACTCTTTCTCTTCTTGGCTTTAACGACCTTACAGGTCACGCCGGCCATTTCTGGCTTACTAGACTTATTTTACCACGTAGCCGGATAGTCAGTCCTTGCTCCGGGGGACGGTCCGGATGACAAATAACTATAAAGGATTAATATTATAGTCCTCATTAATCCTCTGTAGTAAGAAGGTTCTAACCATGAGACGAGAAATATTGTAAATGACAATAGAGCTCAGCACTGATGCATTTTACGAAAATGACATGAATTGATTGAAGTACAGCAATTATATTAACTATAAATATATTTTTGTTGATTGTAGGCATATTTCTGTTATTAGTTTAGGTTTTAAAGTATCTTTTTCATAACCAAATAGCCTAGCTGAGTGGATGTAGGCCTAAGAAGACGATGAGTGTTTACGTTTGAAAGACCCAACTCTCAGGGGGGGGGCTAAGAGCGCTTTTTCTATACCAATTCCGACGACGAAACAGTGTTTTTTTATAACTCAACCTACCAATCGGATAATTCGGCACGCGGTTTAATAAAAAGTGTTAAAAGAAAATGTTATGTATCAGGTTTATTACGAGTAAAGGAAAACTCATAATTACTAAACGCAACATAAATGTTTCAATGCTTATTTTTTTTTGTATTGTAAACGTGTTTGTAAACTAATAATAAATCATTAGGTATTGATTTTATAACGTACATTAACGAGGGATAACATTTCAGTGACAGCCGTTTATTAAATTATAATGTCGGTTTCTTTGAAGAATCTCAATTTCAAGCCTTTGCTTTGCTGCTACAGTCAAAGCCTCACTTATCATAAGTCGTTTGAAGGCTTGAACCATTGGCGAATTCCCATTAACTGCTGCCGAAATGGAACGGAAAGCTGTCAAAATCAACGATGCGTTCAAAAATTGCGAAGTCAAAAATCAAGACGTAATTAGTGCATCCGACAATCGGTGTCCTTTGTGTGTACAATTTCCGGGTGTTCTGGTTGTCCCGGTGGGATAACACTTTATTATGTGTAGCTGTTGCGAAATGTGTAAAGACCCATAAATATGATTATCCCTTGTCAAATCCCATAGACCACCGTCACTGATGGGAAGTGGCAAAAAATCCAATGCTTCGGAATTTTTGTTTTGCACTTGATCCCACATGGTTTGCATATGTTTGGAACGATAGTTAGTGCGGCATCGTTTGAACATTTGTGTGCGAGATAAAGGGTTCTTGGTGGCAGATTTAAGTTTTAGCACATTGTTGTTTAACTCTTTATTGTGCCGCATTATCAATAGTAGCGATCATTCTATCAATTCAAAATTATCAATTATGTGCAATCCAAGAGGAGAATTGAATTTCTGAATTATCTTGAGACAATGATTGTTACAATCCAATCCAATTAAATTCATAAAATCTAATGTTTATAATCATGATAAACATTAATCTAATTTGTGTTTATTAATCTTAATTTGTAAATAATTTTTAGCCTGGAATTTCTGGAATTTATGGTACATTTGCGTTAAAATTCTTCACAAAAAGAGGAATGATGATAGAAAAAGATCCTCACCTGCAATCCGATCGGCAATCGGACCCGTACAGTTATCGAGCGATGAAATCAATTTATTAAAACATTCGCAATCTGTGAGGTGAATTAAGCAGCCTCAGATCCCATCGTGCCAAACCCATCGCCCTTGTGGACTTTCGACTCCCGGATACCATCGAACTAATGTATTGGCAGTGGTCCAGTGGCACTGCACCGATCTGCGGGAAGTTGCAAACGCGTACCGCACATTTACCGCGGTTACTGCACCTTTCATGATTTGATATATCGGGTGACATATCGTTAAAAATCAATCAATAAAGCAATCGTATAAATCGTGCACGATTACGTGAGCTGACGTTGTGATGGGGCTCGAATTCGGGAAGGAATATGGTGGAATGTAGCTAGTTTTTTGGGATGGGAAAGCGAATCCGACGTTTTGCCATTCCGTGAGAGCAGTTTCGGCGAGCTGCGGACATTTGGGAGTTGAATTAATTGCTTCCAATGATGAAGGGAGAGAAAAAGAAGTACATTTAAATTTAAATGTTGTGTGAAATGTGAGTTGCATACTATGAGTGTATTAGGAAGTGATTGGTATTGCCAAGTACAGGGAGGGATGACAAACTTTACGAGGACATTTTACATCTTGTATTTCATCAATTGAAACTAACATTTATCTGAGATATTTATTGCTTTTTTGATAAATGATGTGATACATTTATGTATTCTATAATCAATCCATATACATATATATATTACACGACGATTATTCGCGACTGTTTGCAACCAATGTTTACTATCATGGTACAAATCGATTGATGCGAGAAGTTATCGAGGTCATTATGAATTTCTGTTCTAGGTTGAATATTTTGAAGAGTAGGCAGACTGGGACTGTGTCTCAGTCTACGTCCAATTGGCGTCCAGTCCGGAATATTCCGGAAATAAGACAAGTTTATGAACTGCTTATTGTTCAACAAAGTTTTTGAAGTTATCAGGACAACGCGCATACTTCTCCGGGTCACGATTTTCATTTGATTTTTATTCGACGTTCTAAGGAATTTGGAAGAAGGATCATTAAGACGAAGACGAGGGATCTACAAACTTCTACGGTCCAGAAGTCTACATGAAGACACGAAATACTGTGTTTCGTCGTACGTTGCATGAGCAGGACGTTAATGCTCTCCCAATATTGAGGATCAGATCAGTTCGAGTGTTGAATGAACCATGAGCTCTTGGTAGTAATGCAGGGCAGAGGGATTCAACGACTGAAAAAATCAAAGAGGATACGCCACTAATATTCCTCGTGGAACATACTCGTCAAGGACTAATTTGGTGTACGAGCTCAAGAACTTGTCAGTTGGATAAAGTGGAGCATAATATGTCGGCAATTGGATACTGCTTTGAATCGAGTTTCCTGAAAACGAATTAGGTACCTGTCTATGTCAGCAGGTTAACTTTATTTGGACTAATCGTGTTTTCCTCAATGGGGAAATGTGCAATATCATATGATTTAGATAATTTCTTAAACTAAATTCAGGATAGACCTTTTCTTTGCAAATACTTAAAAAAAAAATAAAAACAATAATTCCATTGTTCTCTTCCTAAGTAATAAACAAACTGATCAACTGTAGCTGATGATCAAGGAACGATAATATATCTTCATAAAAGCATAAATTAAACAAGCTCAGAATGTTACTATTTGCCTAAACGTGCAACCAATTTCAAACGGTAAATAAGTTTAACACACTGCCACTGTCCAGTTTCGGTCACAAAGATCACATAAACACAATACGAACATACGTATATGTATATAAAAAACCCTCATCAAATCAACAGCATCCCGCGGTGAGGACAACAGTATGGCAAATAAAAAAGCAAATTGCTTTACCGAAAGCATTCTCCCACCCGAAGTCCAATATTGTCCAATTTCGTGCAAACGGGACGACTTCCACTCTGCGGACCAATGCAGCCCAGTTCGAGCGGTACGATTTGCGAAGTAAAAATCGCTGACAACTGCTCTATTGAACCTTTTTTCCCCGAGAGATGGGAAAAATGGAACCGAAATAATCGTAGGGCGACCGGCAAAAGTGCACAACGGAAACGGAAGTAAGTAATCGATGTGGTTTTGCTTCGAATGGACCGATCCGGAATTACGAACGGGAAGCGAACGAATTAAGCGAGGACGAAAGTGAGAAAATGGAGCTATAAAAAATCTCTCTCACACACAAACACACACGTGAACGTACCAGCTTCCCGGGTGCAACGAATAAAAAGGGCGATGTAATAAAATTTCCCTTTGTCATCATACAAACTAATGACTTTGGGCACGCCTCTGAAAGATTCGGTAGCGTGGAAATCTGTGCACTGTTTGTTACTGTGAACTGTCTGCCGGGTCTGTCGTTTTGGGGGAAAATTGTTCGTCCGGAAGAATCCGTTTTGTCGTGGAAGATGATCGAACGAGTCTGCCGGCTATATGGAATTTTCTTTTTAGTTGAGCATTTCTTACCTAAATCGGAACTGTAATATTTTTTTAAGAAAAAGTCTTTATCATAATCAGTTTTACATACACTTATAGTTTTAAATATTCTTTGCTAAAGATTTTATAAGTTTTCTATTTTTTTTAATTATCTTTGTTTTATTTATTTTTTTCTCAGAAAAATTTTCAAATTTTTTTTTAATAACATGGAATAAAATGAAATAAATATTAAAAAAAGTTTTGTCATATTATTGTTTTAGATTTAGAAATTGTGGAGTTAAAATTTACCGCATTGAATTAAACCATCTTCCTTACATTGCGATCATCATAGTTAAGAAAAGAACAAATAAATAATAACTCACCATTAAATGCATACATTTATCTAACAGCTATAAACTTTACTCAATGTCTGAGTTTCTCCCTCATTGGCGCATTTCTTCGGTTTAATAAAAACACATCAAACAAATAGTACCGCCAGAAGAAGCGGCTTTGGCTCGTGAGCATGATTAGCGAATGGCAACAGCATTAACAATTAATGCAAATCAAAGCTGGAATTCCAATTTGAACACAACGCAAAGCAAACGCATTTAGAAACTAAGAGGTTTTATATCATGCCTGCTTAATGCTTAGGTTGCACCAAACCTCGATTCATTCACAGTAATTAAACAATTCATTCCGCTAACGTTAGGTGAATATTAATTGATCGACCAGGGCTCGACGAGCGTTTGGTCATTTTTGTCAATGAGCTTATAATGTGCGTGTTTTTCCTTGTCCACCCGTAAGCGCACTACCCAGCGGGAGCGTTAGTGACGGTTGATTGTCGACGATAATTCCCTTCTGCCGGTGGATGATCGATGGAATTCTAAGTAGCGGTCTTCCACACCTTCACATTTGGCTGAGGACATTTACGAGCGAATGCCAGAATGTGAGGTTTAGCAAGAAGAAAAAGCCGCCAACAAGCAGAACATCCCATGGAACGTCGTCGCAATGTCTGACATGGTCCCCAATGAGCAGTACCAAACGCGTTGATACGTAGAAAGAAACTCCAAAATACACCACACATTATGACTGAATATGTGTCCCTGCCGTGCCAAAAGCAAACATGGAGGTCCTAATCTTATCCAGACATTTTTCGTTGTAATTTGGACAATAATGTTCACCTGATCGACCGGCATGATTGGTGCGTACAACTGCTAGAATCGGCGTAACACAAAGCAATGGCGTTGTTGCGTGAGTCGGGAACGAAATTAATTATAGTTGCAAAAGTTGCAATACAGATAAAAATAATATGTGTGGTGCAGTATGCATTCAATGTAAGCAAATATGTAGACTGAACATATTCGTTTCCGTTTCCCTCCTCACTGTTTGATGAGTCTTTTTTTCAATTCCGATGAGAGTATAATTGAAGAATTAATATTTGTTTTCATTTTATTTAATTATTTCTGGATTGTTTGGATAGTTTGTGTCGGCCATTTACTTATGGCATTTTAATTGTGTTATATACTGAGTTCAACGCAGTGAAATACTCACCATAGTTTGAAGATCAAACGATCTTTAGTTTTGGCTAAGAAGATACAGAAATCGTTGAATTAGCTTTGCATGAGAGTGATTGATCTAATGGATGAAGCGGGAAAATTGTTACATGTTTTTGTAATACGTTAAAATGACCGTCGGTTGAGGTAAAATCCATTTCATGATTATTGATACCAGAAGATCATTCACGTAGGAGGTAAAACAGATTCCCTTGCTCAATCGATCGATCTAGTCGGTCGATCTGTCGCCATTTTTCTGAAGATCTTTTATTATAGGCTATCACTTTTTAAACATTTTTAGTTTTACACTCGCCAGGCTCAGGTAGACTGGTTACGTCATTGGAATGACACCGGACAATCCTTGCTTTTTCCGGCCGACAGTAAGACTTCCGTTGCAAGCTAAGACGTCGAAGGGCATCTAGCATCCTTTGTAAATTTTTTTATATATTTTTTATATCATTTTGGAAATGTAAAAAAATCGAGTTTTAAAATAATCAGAATTTTGGTGGAATGTTACTATTTTTTTATAATATTCTTTTTTCTGTGTTGCTTCCTTTTTCATTGAATGCAATTAATATAAGTTATTTCAAACCGCTTCAATATAAATACATAATTTACATTTGGATGGTCTAGTGGTTTGAGTGGCAATCGCACCGGTCTTTCACATGACAGGATTGCTAAAAAAATCCCATCCGGACAGACCCAGCAACAGATAGATGTTTTATAATGAATAGATGAGTAGATGATAGATGTTCAGCTGTGCTAAAAAATATATTAGATAAAAGATTAGAAACTATATTAGATTAACGAGGCTAGATGCAGGTTCGTGCCGACTTCATTCAAAAATCTTTTCTCACGATCTGTGATAACAAGCGAAAAAGAAAAAGTCGTACAAAGTTTGACTTCAACTGTTGGGGATTTTAACGAAAGGAATGAGATGAAGGATTTTAGTCATCTTGAGTCGTTACCTACTTCTCTTAATTTCCTAACATAGTTTTTCGGTTAGTTATGTTACTAAAATAGTATTTAAATTATAAATTTCATTTTATGCTTATATTAAAGCTATATGTGTATACAAAGGATTTAAACCTAGTGGAAATTAAAATTCAAACAAACATGAGTTTATTTGGTTTTTCTTTTTTTGGTGGATGGTATCGGTTTTTTGTCGGGTGAGTAAAAAATATAATTATACCTATTTTGACAAACAAGAAGCACAAAGATCTTCATCTTCAAATGATCTAATTGTAAGGTAAAATTAATTTATATTAACCTTATTCTTAAAAATTTGAATCATTTAAGACGAGATTGCTTAAAACTAACCTGTTGTAGAAATTACCATTATGTTATCAAGAGTATATCAAACCGTAGAACAATTTTACGGTAGAGTAAAGGAATGCAAATAGAAAGATTGGCATAAAAAAGGGAACAAAAAACAAAACGTTTGCAAAAAAAATCTGCAGTTGATTGTGTAAGCGAAATGTTTCAAACTGACCGCCCAGTTTTTCGCACCCCAGTTCACACCCCATTACCACCCTACCCCATGTAGACTAAAACATAAATTGACTTTACCGTTCGTTTGCCATAAAACTGGAACTGAAACTGGAATTTGTGTCAGACAGATGCTGATCGCAACACCCACATTGGAAAACTTATTTAACTTTGCGTTTAAGGGTAGTAAAACGTAAGTACGAGTAGCACACATTTTGTCGAATGATTGTAGCAAGCAAATTGTTTTGTTTTTTCCTATCTTTCTGTGGTCAACGATGCATTTCGTTGTGAGTTTTCATCACAAAAGGATCGCTTAAAAGATGGCGACATCACATAGTGTATCATGTTGTTAAATCGATTTTTTTTCATGCATTTGTTTATTCTTTTTACTGACTGCACAAACAGTAGAAAGTTTAGGAGTTATTATAACTGATAATAAAATCATAACTCATTCTAACCTAGATTAAGTTTGAAAAAAAACCTGAAAGAAATGCAAATTTTGTGTGCCTGCTTTCCACCGTGATTGACGGGATGTTTCTAATTGTGACGGGCATAGTCGCAAGTCAGCCCTGTCAACAGACTCTTTGCATTTTCAAATGTTCGTGGAACAAATGATGCTGCAAATACACGCTTTCGTTTCGTTTCGGTTGGAAAAGCGCAACGAAACGGCACAAAGTGTTCTGTCCCGAAGAACCCGTTCGTGCTAAAGTGTCACTTAGGAGGTAGGAAACAGAGAGAATGGGGAAAATGAACTTGTCAACCTAACGGGCTATTTATCGCAGATGATTGTTACAACGCTTTGTTTAGTAATAGACTGCCATCACTGGTTACGGGGGTTATGACCACAAGGGATGGTAATGGAAGTTTCTGCTGAATGGAAGATGAATAGAATGATTGTAAATGTAAGGGAACGTTATGTTCTTGTGCGTAAGAATTAATTGTAAGTACAATGAAAGTAACATTTGTTCTTATTATTGTGATTTAAATTACTTAAAATTGTAGTTAGAAAAATAGGAGATTCAGTAAACACAAAAAAAATTTAATGAACATAACTTTGAAAAGAGCCAACGAAAAGAAAATTAAATTTAATTAGAAGAATTGAATTTTCGTTTTTTTGTGTAAATGAGATGGAATTTGATTTGTTAGTCATCTAAAAAAAATGAACCGAATAGAAAGGTGAATTTATTGGAAAACATTTACCAATTGTACAGAAAACGGATTAAATGCAAGACTAGAGAAAATCAACTCAAACTCATCGTCATGCTCTAATTTAAACTTCCAAACTTTGACAAAATCTAAACGCAACTGTCAATCATAACATTGAGGAAAAAATCTTCCCCAATACAAGATGATCAACCGCGTCATCATCATTCTCATCATCACCAACGTCGTTCTTTATCGTGTCCTTGATTATGCACTGCATCGCGATAAAGAGGGACAACACAAAAACCCATCACCAAAAAAGGGTCCAGAGAGAAAAACGGTCGTTCGGAACGTGCAGCTTTACCATCGTTGGACATAAAACGATGAGTGGTGCAGGGTCGTATGGCGGAAACGGTACGGTGGTGCTTCTAATTCATTTATCGTGTTATAATTTTTGAGAGGCGGAACCAACATGAAATGATATTCGCTATGCCGCACGACGAGCCAAAAGGGAGTGTATATGATTAATATTTATTCTACCGGCGATGCTGGCAGTGTTTTGCTGCGAGAACGAGTACGGTGTGGCGATGGGTTTGTGCATAAACTTGGCAAGTGACGCTTATGCTAAGTGGGAAATCAGTGCCCAAAAGGACTAAGGGACAGTTTGTACTATGTTAAGTGTTTCGTTATAAACTCATCGTATCGAATTTAAATTTGCTGATTTGTACTCTATCATGCTTTAAATTCTTGCTCTTCATAAGATCAATTAAGAAGATACAATTTACAATGATTTGAAACACTTGAAGTTATACAGTGAAAAAAATCCTAATAAATTGTTGTTTGAAATCGAATAAAACTTATAACTTTGTATGAAACAGAATGAAATTAAGACTTCTTATTGCTAGAAAAACTAGTTTTTTTTTATCTAAAAATATCCTATAGAAATATGTTTGCTCAAATTTGTCCCACTATGAAAAACAAGCCACCACTGCCATACACCCAACACTCTGCAGCACCATTTCATGGCACGTTTTCTTCCGATTTGGTTCGTTTCCGTAGTCACAAATCACTCCGCAGACAAATAGAACCGAAGCGAACATCCTTCTTTGCTCGATGATTTGTTGTTTTTTATTTGTTCATCTCTCTTCATGGCTTGGTTCAAATCTTCCTGCCAGGATCGTCTACAGCTTACTGCAGGACCCAACCATACCGAGTATCGTTTGCTAAAACGTTGGATTTCGCATAATTATTGTCCGTCAGCGATGTACATCATCATCATGATTATGGTGTGCAAAAGCGGCAAACCGTTTTACTGCAACCACAACAAACAGGATAACAGTTATCCCACGAGCAAGCGAGTGACATGATAAATCGAAAGCATCACTATTATCATCATTAGACGACCGCGAACGATTCCGTTCAATGGTAGAGTTCCGGTCGATTACGGTGGTAAGCCGTTAAATGTGTATTTCCGCTAACGCTTTGGTCGCCCGCTGCTGTGGATTGTGTGGCGAAGGAAGTTTATGAATAATTTAGCACTGTTTTGGGGAAAAGGAAGCGTTTTCCCTTTGGTAGTGTTCCGTAATTGATGATAATTTTTGGACATTTTACTAAAGCATTTTGTACATAAGGTCTATTTTGTGTCCCGTTTTATGAAGGGTGGCTGTGTGAAATGTTTTTTTTAAAATAACAAATTACAATTTAATTTAAATGATGCGTTTTCTCCAATATTTTGTTAAAGTTTCTTCCAATTTTTTTTCGTATAATAATATTTTAACTACAAAACTGTTCTATTTTTCGTTTATTCGCTACATACTCATCTAACATAATTATATATATAATTCCATATGTATAGATTGATATGTTTACTCAACTACGATAACAATGGCCCTACCGATTCCTTCCGAATGCTGTTTTGCTCGTTTACACAATAGCCGTACCGAAACTAACCACAAAGTATGTTAAGAAAAGCAAAAATGTAAATGGAAAACGCTGGCTACGATCCGGTCGTGATACAATTTGGAACCGGGGTTTCTCTCTGCGCTACATCTATCCACTAGCATTACATGTATTATTGCATACCTCTATAAACCTATGTGTAATGGTTCGTATTATTCTGTCACAGTACTGAATGGTTTCGTGATGGGGAATATTTTACGCTTCAGATTTTGGTTGCAGATTACAAAAACGGAAAATTAATCGAAACAAAATACAAAACAAACATGATACACAACACATTGAGAGAGTCAAAAACACGCAAATGACAAAATTTACAAAACGTTAATGCACTGGAATATGAATGTTGGAAAATGTTAAAGTTGAACAGTATCCAAACATGGAGCAAAACAACAAAAGCAAAATAACAAACTATTTTCAATCTACTCTCTCCAAAAAGAATCTACGACAAACAAAAATAGTCACTAACATACTATTAACGTGTTTCGGTTTTAAAATTTCTATTTTTTACAACTCACTCTCGTTGATTTTTTTTACCAAAAGTGCAAAATATATTTGTAAAATTTTAACTCGCTCTCTTTTTTTCCCCTTTGATTGTCTAGCCCATCACGAAATTTTCATTGCTCAACACCATACACTAACGTTTGTTCTAATGCACCAATTGATTCACTAATCGGAAATGGTAGGAGATTCGAAGGATGAAAAAACGAAGGTAAAGAAACATTTAAATCATCATTTACACATACATCGAGGGAATGCTTCGTTTAGGATAATTTTACCACAGAGCGTTTTACGTTAGTGTTTGATTAAAAGTAAATATAAATTAATCTATCGCTTGATGGTATATTGAATATTTCCTGTTACTAGCTTAAACTCGTTCCGTTGCTAAACTAATGGATCGAATGGAATATTGTTATTTGTGCTTGATAGTAATTCCCTTTGCTTTCACTTCGATTACAGTTCTTTGCAGAATATTGTGCTGTATATTTTACGTTTAGCATAATGTCACCATGAATATTCTTTTGGCATCACATTGGTTTTATACAACGCTACAATTGCGATCAAACACGATATCTGTTAATGTTGCCAATTTCAGCACCGTTAATTGTATTGTAAAGACTATTTTTGGACAGATAACTCAAAACTGTGTTCGGCAACGAGTTTCTTCAGAGGAAACAAAAACAAAAATACAGAACGGAAAAGGTAAAGAATGCAGAAAATGTGTCCCTACTTAATGGAGTACGTACAATTACTATAACAAATTACAATCCACTTTACTTTCACATAGCGTTACGCAAAGTTTTCCGCTCCATTTCCAAACAAAACAAAACAAAATTATAAACACGCGGACATACTACACACACGGTTCTAAATTTTTAATAACGTCCTCCACCGGATTTACCGGGCGCTGTGTATAGGGCTGCAACTGTTTCAGTACAGTACGAGAGTGTTGGTTAGTTTACTGTCTAAATGATGCATTACTCGTTTGAAACAGTTGGCCTGCGCTCGACGAGACGAGTAAACCGTCGATTGGTGACGATCGTATTATTACAGGTGGATGATGGTTCGAATTTACTTCTTTAGCGGATCGAACGTATCCAACACATCGTCGGAGCTAAAGAAACCGTTCTTGGTCGTCTGGAAGTGGATGAGAAGAGCAAAAAGTGTATAATGTTAGTTACTACTTGAATAAATTGTTTCGTTTGTCGTTTTGCTGCTTTGTTAGGCAAAGACGAACACACACGATGTTTCTAAACGGCAACAACGGAAAACAAATTGTGGACACACATAAATACGATGTGAATCGAGGACAACTAATTAAGAAGTAAAATGATACGAAACATTTATTATTACACAACAGGAAAGCAGCATGCAAATGAGATGATAAATTCTGCGTTTAGATTATTAGTACATTTGATCTACCCTTTTTGAGAAATCCGTTAAGTTTGATTTTTGTTTTCGTATAGAATGATAAACTTTTAGGTAAAACAAATGTTAACAATAATGAATTTGATTTACGAAGACATTGAAATTACAAGGACGACAACAATAAAACAGTGAGAGACAAACTAGACACCTACATTGATGCACAGTATCGGGGAAAGGCTGTACATCAACGCGTTACCTTCATCTCGGGCTGGAGTAGCACAGGGCCACCACCGGCCCGGCGCAAGCGAACCCCACCACTATCGTTAGCATCCCCGAGGCTACCACCGATGGATTTGAGTGATCCGAGCGATGGTTTATGGAGACGGTCCTGCTGGAACGAGGACTGACGCTTCACGTTGCGGCTGTTGATGCTTAAATCTTTCTTAAACTCGTTAAAAGCCGATAAAGCAAAATCTTCAAACAGCGCCTCGGAAGCGTGAGCCGGTTCGTTCCCCGGTCCGGATGAAATGTGAACCGATTGGTTAGTGCCAATTGTGTCGGATGCAAGGGCCGCTGGGGCCGTCATGTTAGCACTGTGTGTCATTTCACCATCGTCCGCATCGAACGATGCTGGCTGCGAGACCGTACCGGTGTTAGTGGTTAACCGTTCCTTGTCGCCTGCGTTTTTGAACACGTCGTACGCGGCAGCTTTGTGCTGCACGGCAGCGAGCGGATTGCTGTTGCGGATGGCCGCCGCGAATGGATTCAATTTTGAGGCCAGATTTGCAGCGGTTCCGGCGGTGGTGCTGCTTGGGACGGTTGGTTCATTAAAGGCGCCCGTACCATTGCAGCCCTCACCGTACGCAAGAATCGAATCGAGATGGTACGAATTTTTGCTCAGTACGTTCACTTCTTGCGAGAATGGACCGAATCCAGATTTGAGGTTGGCCGAGTTGACGGAGCATGTGCGATCGTTTAGCACATGGGCGAAAGATTCTTCCGTCGATGTTGTCGTACCCTGTCCGAGAGTTAGTAAAGGAGTTAGCGAGGAGTGTTACTCTGGTCGTTTGTCCTTTCTTTGGGAAGAAGATTTTGGTAGCTAACTGATGCGTGTTGTTGGTTCCTAGAAACAAAAATCTACTGGCAAAGCATAACACTTACATCATTGCCCTGCGGATTGAATGGTACCGATCCAAATAGATCCTGGTACGCGCTGCTTCCGTTAGTTGTTCCATTGCTCTGCGGTACCGTTCGCCGCGGAGCGGACTTTGCTGGTGGAGGAGCCACTAAAAGTTGCAAAGGGAAAATAATTAATTAAAACTATTTTTCTACCTTGAAACTGAAACAGACTGAAGCTTACAAATGGGAGGAGGACTGTTCGGAGCGCTGAATCCGTTCGTGACAGCACCATTACCGTTGGTGAATCCATTGTTGTGCCCATTGTTGGTGACACTGCCGAAAAGTTGCTGGCCAAGGGTGGCATTCGTAGGTTTCGGTGGCTCAAAGCCGAACAGATCGTTGCTGATATTGTTACCACCACCCGTAGAGATACACGTGTCCGTATCTGGTGCACGTGGATCGAAATCACTGTCCGAGTCTGAGTTCAAAAGCAGCCCTTCCAGCTTGGTACCGACCGACGGTTTGAGTGCTTCTAGTGTGTTGTTAATCTGTTGAGGAATAGTGAACGCGTGAAAGTTGTGATTCTCAACAAAAAAGCTAGCATTAAACGCAGTCTTACCTGATTTTGAATGTTTCTCGGTGGAACGATCGGTGCAAAGTGTTTTGGTGACGTTTCGATCAGTAGTTGATCGTCATTGTTCGGTAACGAGACATCAATTCCTACAATAAAAATGTATATAAAGATTGTTAAAAGTTTACGATACAGTCAAACGGCCAATCTTACCCAAATCTGGCGTCTTGTTGCCATTAACATTATGGTTGTTACTGTTAATGTTGTTATTATTGCTGTTGTAATTGTTATGGCCTTCGATGCCATTTTCTATCGCTGGCACATCACAAATGTCTCTGAGGCCCATCTTCAGCAGCAGTTTCTCCAGTTCCGCTTTCGAGACCAGCTCGGACAGATCACGGAGCCGTTGCCGATAGGCGGTGATCGTGTGTTCCAGCTGTTTTTTCTGCGCGAGAAGTTTGACCGACTCAAGCGATTTGCCACTATCGCTGACGTAACGCCTGTGAATGATGTTTTGGGTTCGATTCGATTGTTACAAAATTGTATTGTTTTATTGCACCGAACATATATTTCGTGCAATTTGGTTTGCAGTGATTACGCACCTGTAAGCTAAATCGAATGCTTGCCCGATCGTGAGCGTTATGTCCGAGGAGAGCTTGCTCGAGATGAACACGAAGCATTCGTGCCGGTCCTCCGTACCGTTGCTGGTGGTGGAATTGTTCGAACTGTTCGTATCATCGCCAGAACTGATAGAGGCCGTAGTCGTTGCCGCCGTGCCGGTTTTGGCGATGAAGCTGAAGAATTTCTTAACGCCCTTCTCGTCCGCGCAGTACGATATCTTGTGCAGCGGAAACTGGTGCATGATAGTCAGTGATCGTGGTTCCTGCAAATGCACGTTGAAGAATTAGTTGATATCGCACGTACGGTACAGCACTACTTCTACCAATAGCTCTACTGACCTGTATTGCTACACCGTCCACACTGATGGTAATTTCGACCTTCTTCGTCTTCACATTGCCACCACCTTCTGCCTTCTTCATCTGCTGTGTGAACTGCAGCCTCCGGATGGCTTCCTTGACAACTTCGATACCCTTTGGCTGCTCCACGGGAGTGCTACCGAGGTACTGCAAAAAGAACAAAGAACAATAGATTCCAACCCTCGGCACGAAATGGTTGTTGGTGGAGCAGCTATAAAGCACAACTTACTTTGACTAGATAAGCGACATGTCCGTTGATGAGCACATCTGGCGCGTGCAACCAGTTGCGGCCGTTTTTTGTGTTCTTGGCATCGTTTCCATTTTGGTTGGAGTTGGAGTTCTGCTTGTTCCAGAACATTAGCGTGGAAGCCATGTTGGGGGCACGAGATCGGTGCACGAATTTGTCACGTTGTTCACACCGAGAAATGCTGCTGTTAGCCACCGTAGTGTACGGTCGTGTCTTCCTAGTTGTGCACTGGTGCCTAAACACCGAACAGCCCCGGTCACCGTTCGCTGCGTAACTGATCTCTGCAAAAAGGCAATACAAGCGTGAAAGGAAGTTAGATGGGATGGCTGTTGTTGTTCCGTAATTAGCTACAGCATGATAAGCAATAACCACAACACACTGACTAATGTATGCGTGATTGCGAGCGTATATCGGAACACGGAATATGAAGGGTACTGCAACAAAGTCCCTTTCGTTTTAACGATACATACGCTTCCGCACCCACTCTCGGTTCCTCAGGGAACCTGCTAGAGGACCGAAACTATCTGGACCTTCATTCTTGTGCATTTATCTTCCAGAGGAAGAAGGCTGGAGGCTGTCTCGTTTCCTATTGTGATAACAACCCTATCACACACTGGAAGCGCCATTGTCAACTGGCGCACTGGCGAATTGGGCGTCGAGCGTCAGTCGAACAGGACGCTCAAATTACAACCCATTACGACGTAAACATCCAACAGCATCTAGCTGGATAGTTGGTGCGTCACAGTGATTTGTTTTCGCTCGCCCTCCCTGCCGATCGAAACCGATCGATCGTATTACGTTTGCCGGATGCCATCAATTGTCGGGTTCTGGTTTTTGTTCTCAAGGCTCACTCGTGGCTGAGGTTTCGAAACCATTCTGATTACGCCGCACAACCACATTTAATGGCGTCCGATGGCAATGGGTCCAGTGTGTTTGAGTGTCGCGGTGTAAACGATAAGTATGCATCCTCCCATGTTGTGAATATTAATGAAGCGTCTGGGGAGTTGGGAAAATCCACGTACCAGTTCGCTGTTGTGGTTCCTGTTTGCTGATACGACACGTTGCTTATGGTTACGTTGGAGTTCTTTACACATAGAAGAAACCTGATTGCACTGCAAAGTGATCAACACAGCTCCTAAATCCCATTATTCTAGGAGAATTATTTATGGAAAAAATATAACATTAATCAACGTACGTCCAAGTCATAGATATAAATCTAACAGACTTGTTAACATTCAATGATTATTACTAATCATTAGAAACAGTTGCATTCTACGAGACTAAAAGACCCCTTAAAGAGTACGATCGTGCTGATCTACACGGTAAATTGTTTTTTTTCTTCGTTACAAGACTCATGTACAATAAACTGTGCTCGCAACAAAGAACATTCATACTTTTTTAAAACCTCATTCTATTTTACTATGCACGATCAATACTTTGCCTCTCTTAATAAATTCCTTTATGAGTCCAGTGCCCGCCTTTTAACCGACACCTTCGCGAGCACCCGTTACTAACAAATAGCATCACTTGCAGCAGAAGCAATGTGAAACGGTTTAGGGGTGGGTTTTTGTTTTTATTGATTCTGGTCGCATCAAGGCAGGGTTGTGTACTTTCAGCATGCGCGTCATCATTATGACGCACTTCAAAATAAAGAAGCGAACAGTTACTGCGTATGGTTAAGATAAAACCTAAAAAACAAAATAAAGATAAAAAACTGCGTATGGAAAAATGGAAAAATATATTCTCCCAGGTTCATAACTGTCGAAACGACACAACAGCAAAACCTTCAAGAAGGAAGCATTGAGTCAAGCCTTGATTGTGAGATGATTTTAACATTACAATATGCGTTTACGGCACATAACAATTCATATGTGCGCACGTGTGTATGTTTTGGTGTAAGCCTCAAAAAGCCCATCAATGAAAGTGTGTGCAAAAAACTTACGAACAGTAAAATGGCTGCGAATCGCCCTTTATTTCTTTATGCGGTTGTAGCTTAAGACATAAAGTTGTGGTAAAACTGCAACTTTCTTTGTTGCATTGTCGTTCGTTTTGTGGTGGAAAATCGGTCATTGTTCCAGAGTATTAACGCATTTTTTATGACAGTTTATTTTATAGATCAGTTTACAACAACAAGTACAATAAATATAGCAAAGTGAATAAGTTTACTATTCTGACGTATAGGTTATTTAAAATGTTATTTCTCTCGATGCAACACCTCTAATCTTTTTTGCAAGCTACGTGTATGCAACCATGCTTCATTTGCAGCCCCGGGACGGATGGTCACGGTCACCCAATTAATGCCGGCCAAATAAGATGAACCCGCGAGTTGTGTTGCAACAGCGCGAATGCATTTGGCAAGCGACCACAGAAACTCGAGCACTAAAACGTTACCTCAATTTCCGTGCATGAGGAGCTTTTTCTCAGCTGGTCCCCCACCCTCTTCTTGGGCTTCATTCGGGCTTTTGGCATTGGATTTCACTTCTCGTTCAGATGAGCTAACGTTACCAAAACCACCAACCCGCGGCAAGGTAGGTTATGACAGAAGTGGAATGATGTGGTGGTGGCCAATCCGCGTACCGTGCTACCGTTTTTCTCAAGGTTACAGCGCTGAAACACCGGTTACCAATGGTTGCAGTAATTATAAAACCCCAAATCAAACACCCTCCCCGCTGCCACCACCGTTTCGTTCCGTTTCTAAAGCTAAGCTAAGCTGGGCCACCATCGGTTCAACAGTACGAGGGGTGGTACACCCCCAACAAAGCGTGTAAAAAGCAACAGAAAAAAATGGAATGATGACCAAATTTCAATCACATTGAATTTGGTCTGGTTGTTGCTCTTGCAAAGCTTGCAAGCATCCGAAGTGTTACGCTAATTTGCTAATTTGATTATGAATTCAAGAGCGAAAAGCAACACCAAATTCGATGCATTCGACTTTAATGACACCGGTCTGCATTAATGAGATACACCATGGTTCCACAAACGTATCATCCGACTGTGTCTACTTTCCCACCATACTTTACGATAAGTTACGATTAGCTGACAGTTTTTCGATAAAACGATGTGAAATTTCGATTCATAAAGCTTGTGGTGAAGAAAAATTGTTGTCTCTCTTTAACAGATTTCTGTGAAAATTCACGATGGAGCGATGATTCAACTATTTGGGTTGATTTTGAGTTGATGATACGGACTAGCCGGACATGTTAGTTCCCAAAAACCCGGATACACATAGCTAAAATTTTCTAGCAAACAATATACGTAAATACAGTGATGATAAAAAATGTATGTCCAGTTTATAAGTCGTGTTATTTTTTGAATTTTTTGAATGAATTTTTTGAACACAAAATTGTGTTATTTTGGTTTTTTCGTGACGGAGTAATAATGTTTTGTTAAACAGGTATTACGCTTTTAGACGATTTTTAAAGAAATTTCGCACAAATTACGTAAAAATGTTTTTTTTTATACCTGTAGTACGGCCGGCCGTACTGATGTAAAAAAAAAAAGTATTTAATTGATTTGATATGAATATCTTCAAATCCTAAATCAATTTTTAGCTTATTTGCTTATAATATAAAATTGATATAAAATTACTTAAATTCAAATTTATAAATCCGAATTTTACATGAGAATCCACATGAGATACAGTGCATCTCTGGGAGTATCTATACTTACAAAGACGATTAAATATTCCTATTAAACTGTCTGATTCTTGGTTTAAATTACCCGTTTAAAATGTTTTCGGTACAATTGACAACAATTTTCTATTTGTAAAAATTACCCGCACTCTCTGAACAGCGACAAGACAAATGTTGGCTTGTTATAAGAACAGTATAAATCCACGAGAAACAATTTTCAATCATCATAGAATTTTCTAATGCTAAATAGTTTTTGGTTTCAGTAGCGCTTCTGAAAGCTCTAATTCAACAAAAGACTTCCATGACTTCCATAAGACTTTCCACTGATGACAACATTATTTTATTTGTGAAGTCTCTAATTAATTTACTAGGTATTAAAAAAACAACTTATCGTATCAAATACTATAAAACAAAGGTTGCTTCATTGACTTGTGTGGCGTAAACTACTAGTCACCACTTTATTGTAGATGAAAAATTGATAATTTCCATTTATTATCAATTCATTCCTCAGAATTGGTAATAATCCTTAGTTGTCGGTTATTCATCAACAGATCTTTGCTTATTTAAAATATGTTACGAAGCAGCCCACTTGTCGATATTTTTTTTTAATTCTGGCTTTAAATACTAATTTGGTCAACCCTATCTTTCCATTAATTTTTTTGCCAATTATAAGATTGATGATCAAAGTCCTTGGTAGGGAGGAATCAGGATACTGACGAGATTCATTTCACGAAATCCCGTGTTCCAGACCGAATGACGAGACACACGACCAGGCGATCATCCCAGGAAACGACGATCAATTTTTTTATATTTCTACCCTGGCTTAAATATGACTTCCATAAAACATTCAATATTCAAAACTAAGGTTTGAAAACTAAAGCAATCCTTCGTAAAAATATAATTTACACCTACTAAAATTTCACATGGTCCATGATTCATCACATGAAAGTGTACGTTTCGTAATCCCGGACACGTCGTTATAGCATATACGATTCTCCACTCAAGTAGTCAAAATCCGGTCCCTGTATATGCAAATTGGTGGTACTCAAAAAAAACACTGTGACAAATATGGCTAATCGAAATGAGGAGTTGTATTATAATTTTGGCAAAAAAATAACAACTAATGTCATGCATGAAGAAAGTGTACAAGCCTACCGATAGAAAGTAACTCGTCGGTGCTTTGGTCGTCAAATGAAGCACTCGGCACGTACAGAGGTACTTCCAAACTTCCAACCTCTAACACCGGACATTGGGTTACACAGGAGCGAATAATGCCGTGTCGTGTCCAATTTTCCAACTATCTTCACATTTATCCATTCGCTCCAATTGATTAAGCACGTACGGATACGGGTGGGGTCGAGATGGGAAAGGTAGTTGACGGGCATCTTGTGGGCGATTATCGTCGTTTAAGTTGGCGTTGCTTGGTGCATGTTTGTGGCCGATCACAAAGCCGGTACACAACCACACAGTCGACCCCAAAAATGGAGCGTGTGTCCGACGTCGTCATCGTCCGACCAGAATTGGAGTGTACTTATGAAGGAGCATCATTATCGGGTTAGGTTTCTATTTATATACAGCAAAATAAGCTCAAGGTGGGGAAGTAGTATTGCTTATTGCGCATGATAAGGGTAGGCCCAAGCTATCCACGATCGTTAGGATATGAATTTGTTGATGTTCCACAACCAAATGTTCCCTTTTCTAGTTTTGCCCCTGTTGATGTTTGCGATCCATCATTTACCCGGGACGGACTGCTGAAGGATGTACTGCTGCTTATCGCGGTAGTAAGTGCGATGGCGCAACAATCAAAATAAGTCATCATCACATTCAAACGCGTGACCGCACCGTGTACAGCGCGACCTGATGTTGTTTGTGGTTATAAAAATTATGCTCGATGATTGAAATGATCAGGATCACTTCACATCGGAAGACCTTTGGCCCGAGAGTTCTCGCCTGTTTCGTTTTGGAGAGCTGTGGCGGTGCGGCGTACCGTGTGGTATAATCGTGTTAAACCATTTGAACTGATTTGAGCTGTTCAAGATGGGAACAAGGAACAAAGGCGATGGTTGATCTGTTGTTGATTGCGTACTTGGTACCGGCGACACGCAGGGAGGTTGAAAGAAAAGATGTTGATAAGAATAATTTAAACCGATTCCATCCATCGTCAGAAGGAACAAAAAAGACGAATAGAACTGCACTGCATCTGTGTTGCTTGCCAATTTGATAGGAGCAACCTTCATTGTGCAAGGGAGTTGTTTTGGTATGTCTGACAGTTGCACTGGGGTCGAAGAAACAAGAAATTGCATTTTGAGATACGGCAACAGAATAGACCTAACGATCATTCATTCCAGATGTATGAATGGAGTGCACATAGACACAAAAGCATGAGATGCATTTTATTGATATCTCTTCAAAACAGCCATGCTGTTCTTAATAATAACTTTGCGCAATTGAGACAATATTGAAGCAATGAAATAATCACGGAAAAAACCATAATTGCATGCAGGAGGGAGGGAGAATGTGCTGATGGTTTTCATGATAGTGTGACTTTTTTATCTGCCAGGCCAGAGCACAAACATCCTCTTCATGTGAAGGTCAACTGCACACGCAGCCCAAGAACTTTGCAATTAAATAATGTATCCTTCTGCAAAGAACAATTTTCCTAAGTGATTATATCACTTACTGTCCAATTTTGTACTTGACCATTTTTGCGCACTTATAGACGTCCGTCAACCAAGGACACAACACATCTTCTTGTTGGGGCGAGAGGATCATCATACTTATGACTTGCTTAATTACGGGAGAGCATTACGATCTTCTTCCCTCTTCTCCGCGTAAAGTTTCCTCTAGGCACGAGCCTCTCTCTACCTACCATGTAATTAGTTATACTAGAGGTGTGTTTATGGTGTCCGTCCAAGCAAGATGAGAATTGAACCACGGCTTTCGGTGTGCTAACCGTACGCTAAAGCTGAACTCTATTGATCCGCTCATCTCGATTCACGCTACAAGATGACTATGTAGTATTACGGAACGGAGAAAACAGTAGAAATAATCAATTTTTATAAAAAAACAGTAAATCATTTCTGTAGACGAAGATGGATCATGAAATATGCTTGATATGCTATATTTTTTTTTTACGTTTCAACGAACTCTGTAACCAATATACAATCGAACGAACGTTTAAACTTGTGAATGAATATTATGGAAACGATCGTGAGCGAGTCAACTTCCAAACCGGAATTCATTCGCAAATCGTTTCGTTTCGTGTCCTCGCTTCTTATAACCCGCAGTGGGCAAAAACAAAACACCACCACCCAAGGGTGGGGAACCTAAAGCCGAGCGTCTTGCTGTGGACCACGATGACCCGCAGGAAAATGAAAACCGGAAATTTCATAATTCGCTCCAATCACGACGGTACACCCCAAACCGGAGTAGCATCGGTCGGGTAACTTCTTGTAGCACACGAAAGCATCGAAGGTACGAACCCAACACCCTGTATGCTCGCCTGTTTCCGCCACCACGTACATTGGGGGGCTCTTGTTTTGGAGCCCTTCGATCAACTAGCTTGTGAGAGTGTTTGTCTAGCGTTTGGTACAAATGTACTAGAGGCGAACCACCTCGACCATAGGATGGTTCCTCATCACTTTCTCCTTTGGTATAGCGGAGCGAGTGCCTGCCCCGTACGGTGTCTGTATATGGCGCGCGGGGGTTGTTTTGCTCGTCTGTGCTTACCTCCCGTGTGTTTTCAGTCATCGACAAACTGATCGTGGCGAGGGAACTGAATGATGGCGAACGCGCGCGTACACACGGTATGATTACGCCGCAATAACATACCAGCATGTGCCTTAGCCACAAATGCCCTACCTATCCTTTGGGGGGATGTTTTAGTGCAAGACATGAATGCATAGTTCGGGTGCGATGGGTAGTAGCGCTAGTTGCTTATATGCTGGCCGATGCCACCGCAAGCTTTGCTCGGTGGTTTTGCTTTTCGCTTTCGATAGCAAACACAATGAGTTGAAACCGGTGGTTACAGAAGCGTCAGTGGGTTCGCTAAAATGTCTACGAAACAATTGTCGCCGGCGAGTAATACTGTAAAGAAGAGCTTCAAGCATTTTTTTAGGCAATATTTTTATACGCAACGTACAAAAGCGTTTCTGATTAAACAATAAACAAGACCCAATACTCTTCCTTATAAAGATGCTCATATATAAAACATCTAACCACCAAGCGCCACATCAATTGCACGCTACACCGAAGCATAAACTCCAGCATAACACAGCGAAAAGTCCATCCGTTTCGGACCAGTTGACTTACAGTTGATAGAAACTGGTGAGGATGGAAAAAAACTTACCCCCTATAACGCCCATCCACATTTGAGTGACGTGAGAGTGATAAGCTTATAGACTACTGCTTCTACCCGCGACTACTACTATCCGCACTCTGACACACTACGGCGATCGGGCGCATACACTTCTTCCTGATACGGTGACGATCGTGCACGTCCATCTTATCCCGCGCGTCTAATGTGGCTATTTGTGGCGATTGTGCATGTGCATGGAAGGAGCACATACTCATGCTGGGCCGATGATAGTACGGACGGGAGTACTAATAATCACATTAGCAATAAGGGTAATGCTGTGTTTGATGGGACGTAAACTAGTTTACTCGCATGCCAAAGCCGATGCAATCAGTCCTTTCGACTGTGGCGTGATTTTACTTCCTGTTCCATTGGGTGCCATTTCGAGATGGGGAGCTTTCTGTGCAATTGTTAGCTAACTCCACGGGCAAGTAAAATGTGCGAAATAACATAAGGGGAGGTTTTAAAATGTTTCAGTTAAAATTGTTTGGGAAATATTCAGTAAAAGACAATTACAAGAAAATTGCGTTAATGGTGTTTTGTTTATTGCAAATTCAACATTTTGTGTTTTGTGCCAGGCTTGAAAGACCTCATCCAGATTGCCAATTTCGATTAACTGTGCCGAAGATGAGCAGCGGAAACAACCCCATGACATTGTTCCGGTACACCAGGCGCTCTAACCCACAAAAAGGAACACAAATTGACATCTGTACAATGCAACGGTGGCGGCAAAGCAAAAAAAATCCGAACCAGGTCACTATTTCGCAGCATAAAAGCTTGAGTAGTAAAACGAATCGAGGAAAGTGGGCTTACAAAGAAAGGAGATGACAGCAATTTAATGAAACGATCGTGACCTGAAGATTATCTCCTTTGAGGCGGAGAGTAGCATGCTAACCAGCCGAAATGGTTCCCTTCCAATGAGTGTATTTTACGTTCGGGAAAAAGATATCTCCGAAAATTTCTTTGAAATCATGGTGAGTTGTAGCTGCTTTAAGAAATCTGTAAGGTGTTGTAATAAACTTAACCATTTGGTGTTCCATAAAAATACCTAGCTACATTTAAAAGATGATGATGGCAGTGGTTTATGGCACTATGGAACGTCTTTAATATACAGAAAAACCTTTCTAATAGAAAATAAAACGATGCCCTTGAACGTACGTGACTAAGGCCGTCAATAGAACCGTTTGTAATCGTTTAACAGTGAACGATTGATTTATTAAAAAATCATTACCTGTCACTCATCGATTTATGAATGATTACGACATGAACGTAGCACAAAGGTTATAGAATTTAATAACCACACGTTTGTAGCTTTTTGTCCTAATGCATGCAGTTGTGCAAATAGACATGCTACATAGACATAAACATAACTGCAACGACGATTGCACTTAGTCACGCTTGAATTGGGAAGAAATCGTACTAAAGGTTGTATGAATAATGTGGATAATTTAGAACAAATACTTAGTTGTTGTTTGAATGATTGTAGGAATGTTATCATTGAAGCGCTTTCGATGCATATTTATCCATTAAGTTACGATAAACAACAAAGTAAGAAGCATTAATTATTGCAGCTTTCAAATAATTGCTTCATTAAGTAAATTGATTTGCACTATCGAATCCGTTGTTTTATTTGATTGTAGCAGAGCGTGATAGAAGCGTTCATTTGCCTTAGCGTCTATAAATTCTATAAAATTAAAATTAAAATTTATTCAACAAATTCTAAGCACTAAATTAAGACTGCATGTAAGATACAATAAAAAATACAAAGTAAATCAATAGAACAACAACAGAAAAAAAACAAATATTTAGTAAAAGGAAACACTTAATTGAAAGCTCAAAACTAAAGCTTTAATCCTATAATAAACACGAAATGAAAAATTGTGTTTCACTGAACCACAACCAAACGTGTTCAAAATGTATCTTAACGAACTATACAAAAGTTCCAACCAATCCATCCATGGCCACCGCTTAATGCACACAGATGCATCAAAAACAAAATGTGTAATTTTCATCATTTTCCTTTTCCCTGGACAACAGAGGTGTCGAATAGGCGAAACGCTTTAAGTAGTCTACAATGATGATCGAATGCTGTGCCGTGCGAATAGCGAACAGTGAGATCATATGCGAGAGATGGTGCAATGCACATGGAGAACAGTTTTGTCCAAAGAGTAAGAGGGAACTATTGCTAACCCGTTCACATTTCTGTTGCACGCGATGTGCAGCATTAGGTAGTGGATGATGATGGGTTAGGAAAACAAAATAACGAGATCCATTGAGCGCACGGTTTACGAAATGCACCGAGATGCATCGGATCAACGGGACTGTGGTGCCCGTTACGTTGCGCCTTAGTAAAGCATACTAATTGCAATTAAATTATGCAAATTTTTATTGCACCGGGGATTTAGTAATATTTAATGATAAATTATTGTATCGTTTATTATTTAAAGGAGAAACCCAGTCTTGCAACGGGTTTAATACGTTCCGGTGAAGTTATTACGCGAAAAATGAAGGAGTTATAAAAATATACTCTTATAATTTATTCTTGACTATTGAGATTAATCTTTTTTATCCATACGGCCAGGCCGTTCTATCTGAATAAAAAAATAAGATGAATCCTTTTTCCTCATGCTCAAATGGTAAATTGGTGTAGTATTTGTTTTAATATTGGGTGTTCTGGTGTATGTGATAGTATTGTCGGTCTTACACAACAGGGCAGGGATATTAAATCTCACGTCGGCCGCGCCCCAGCACTCCTAAGACCAGGACCGTACACAGGACTTCCCCTTGAGGTTGTAGTGCAAACTTCCCATGCTTTGAGCTCCTTCAGAATGTCTTAAACTGTCTGTTGATTGAGGATTTGATCTATCTTATGCTGCAGGAATTTTGTTCTTGGAATCAGTATCTCCACAAGTTGGGAAATTCTTCCATTCAAGGCTTCGTTACAATTCGATTTGATGTAATGGCTTTCCCAATTGAAAACTAATGAAAAATGTTAAAAGTTGTTTGACGGTTGACTCTTTGCTGGAATGGTTTTGAGCAGCTTTTCAAGATTCAGGCCAAGAAAGAAGAGGCTCAGGTCTCGCCTTACAGACCGAACAATAAAAACGAGTTATAAAAAAGAGTTCCAGCAACCCAAATGCGAAATTTTACGAAAAAATCGTTATGAGTTCTCTGTATTCTTGTTTGGTGTAACGACTAACTGGTGTACTGACCAATGTATTCCAGGTTTTTATTTAATTTTTACCTTTACATACAAGGACTAGTTAGTCCAACTATGTGGTATAACAAGTCTAGTAAGCCAGAAATGGACGGCGTGATCTTAGAGGTCGTTACGCCAAAAAGAAGCAGGATGAAGGAGAAGGTATCTTTTATAAGTTTATGTTCCGACATACCGTACCATCAAGTTGATCATGCAACCTCAAGCTTACCTAAAAAGAAAAAAGAAAATAAAACATTAGAATTTGGATACTGCAATACTGAAGACAACAAGAGCGTAAATATAAAAATCATTCTATGCTGCATGAACCACTGATACGTGCTATAGCAATGCGCAGTTCAAACCGCACATAAACGCACACGACAGCAACAGCCACAAGGGCCAAAAACCTTCAACTGGCCTCCTTCAAGGTGTTCATCCCCATTACGTATGTAATGATGGCTTTTAGTTCGGGCTTTTCTAGCACAGACCTAGAGCTGAGAGGTGTTCGAAAACCATAACCGCGGGGACATTTCCACCAGTTCGACACACAAGACAATGGTGCACCGGTTTTGTCGTGATGGTTTACTCCGATGCGGTGATATGTTTTGGTTCAGGGTTTTTGTTTTCATTACCAAATTTAAGGGAACATTAGTGTTTGTTATATGCTCGTGTCGATTTATTTTAAAATTAAAACTCTTATTGCAACATATTTAATAGGAAAAAACACATAAATTAGCATGCATTTCGTTTCGATATATTGTTTTTGATGTTTTCACACAAAGAGACAAAATTTCTCATCAATTTGCCTGTTGCGCATTTCCATCGCGTCACCTATCTCGCGTTGATGGGTAATATTTATACAAAGCACTGATGATGTTCCTTTCGCACGGTGAGATCCCTCTTCACGGCATCCTGCATACAAAAACTATGTTGCCTTTCTAAGGTCACGTTAAGCTCGGCTCGCACCTTATCTTATGGTGCGACGTCGCTTGTTTGTCTGTCCCGCTGTCACAATAGCGTTTGTGGCTGCTTATCCTTACATCTTTTGATAGTCAAATTATGCAAGATAACGTCACACGGACCCATCTTACGTTGGATTCCATGCAATGCCATGAGCTCACAGTATTTTAACGACCGTTGGCAACGTAAAAAGGGTTTGCAGTAAGCATGGCACGATTCGGTGTACTGCATCCCAGCCTTCACACCTTCGGGTCACACAAAGTTTGTTGCACCCGTGTGCGGGTGGATGAAAAATGGAGAAAAAAACTCGCAACATGTTTGCCTTTTTACACACATGCAACCATTGCTAATTGGGTGCTATTGACTTGTTTCCCTCGCACATGGAACAAAAAAAAAAGAAAGACACGGCAATTCGTTCACATACTCATATTGCACACACTGGGCCACCGGTAATGTCCGTATGGAAATTGGCCTATTGTTAGACAGTTTCCACACCGGTCACACACAGCCACCCAATCGACTACCCCGCAATAGATCACCATTACCACCTACTAAAAATGGTCGGTCCATCTCGAAGACTCGCTGACTGGTGGTTAGTTTATTACCAAGCGATTACTTCATTCTCGTGTGTGATGGAAAACTGAGCTGGTAATGGCATCCGGGCCATCTGGTGATCGTTGGTTATTATTATTATTATTTCACACCATTCTCGCCGTTCTGCATAGGGCACGTTCCACATAATGGGTCATTGGCCTCGGTTTATGGTGTGAAAATGCATTCTATTATCATATGCGCGAAAAGTGAAGTGAACTACACTCTACAAACTGAAACATATTGCAGCTCCTCTACAGATGATTCGTTGATTTTATTTTCAACTAAAAATGTATTCCAATGGTAGGGAATTTTATTATTAGTGTCACCTAAGCTACTCATTCAAACTATAATTAATTAAAATTCAGTTTAATAAATGAAAATCAGTAGAGGCAAACTGATAAGTATTCCACTTACCACGCAGGAACTTTAAGACTTATTATTTCAATAAAGTAACACAAAATTTAAAATTAATTCTAATAATTAGCATGATCCAATTAGCAAACTGGTGTAAAAGTTTAAACCAACTAAGGATCCTTGATGGTGATGTCAAACATCATGTCTTGGAACACGTTTGTGAAGGACAAAATAAAGTTTACTAAGAAAACGCAGAAAACCTAATCAAAGATAAATAAACCAAAAAGGAGAATATAAACTAAAACGCTATAATGTGTCTTTTGAAAGTACCTGTAAGGTATTTAAGCCTTTGAAAATATACGGGCGAATGAAGATACACAACTTACATAATGGAGTTTAGCCACCTATGTAAGTTCCTATGTATTTACTTACTGATGTTCGGCTTAATACAAGAAAGATTTAATTCACATTTTGCTCTGAAGAAAACATCCCATTCGCTACTAATTCTCAGACCGAAGAAAATGTTATGGATGTCGAAGTGTTCGAATAAGTTTTTAAATATCTTGTAAATGAAGAAGATTTGGTTATTTGACTAGTGCGCAGTGTGTTTTAAAATTCTAAGGAATAGTAACTGTCGATTACTTGGTGATGATCGGATGACATTTATGGTATTTCGGGGGCATCGATCACGCCTGTGACAAATGAAGTCTGACAGATTCTTCGTCTATCGACTCTAACCCGAGCCAAAGGAACGTGAAAGTCTCCTATTCTCTTCTTGGTTTTTAACGACCTTACAGGTCACGCCGGCCATTTCTGGCTTACTAGACTTATTTTTACCACGTAGCCGGATAGTCAGTCCTTGCTACGGGGGACGGTTCGGATTATCACATACACCACCGGGCCGCCCCTAAAGTCTCCTATTATTTTGAATACTAATCCTAGTATCGTGTGTTTCCTTAGTGCAACTAACAATCGTGTTCATTATAACTCTTAAGAACTTTATTTCCGGATCTAATTTGGATCTATTGATGATTAGTCAATTAAAAATGACTCCCAATAAGGCCATTTGTAGAATTGCAGAGTTTCCACAGTTACTATCTAATATATCGTGTTGCACGAGTAGAAGAATAAGAGATACTTTATTCTTATTAAAACCTCCCTATGGTTAATCAATCGATTGTTATTTTATTCTTCCTACATATTAGATATAATAGGAGTTGTCTCCGTACGTGAGATAGAGCTGCGCACAAGTAACTAAAATTACGAACTTTGTGAGCTGTATAATGATCCACACTAAAAAACAACCGATTACATTCACCTGGCTTTGGTGGATTGATCATGCTATTGGAATGACATCGGACAACCCAATCTGTAAAACGTTTATAGACCAAGGTGAATTTATTCACAGTTTCAAGCAGCTGTTTCAATTACCATAAAATATCATTTATCTAACGAACCTAAACGATTTAATTTCATTTCAATTTAAATGATCATTTGATCTGATATTCATAAATACGCCATCTCTTTGCTATAACTTGCCGACGTTCTTGTGGAATACGGAATACAAGAATTAAATAAACAAATTGCTCTCGAAACGGTTTTGTTTGATTGCACAAAATAGCAGGAAACATAAACAACATGCAACGGCCAGAACAAACACACAACGAAACGGAAAACCAGTGCGGTAGGTTTCGCAAGCGTGCAACTCACCCCGAAGTCAGAACTTATCTCTAGCCATTGTGCCAATAAACAAATAACAGATTCGATCGGTCCTTATTTCCGCACGCTAGTCAAATAAATTCCTGCCACGTTATCTTTGAAATCAATCGTGTCCGGGTAACTTTGCCAGTTGTGTCGTCAGGTGCACACGCGTGCATTTACCACAGATCGGAAGATCAAAACAGTCGGGCAAGATTGCGGCGGATAATGCAAATATTTACATTCCATCCCTGTGTACCACTGTACAGATTGAGTCTCGATCGTCGATCTGTGCTCAAGTGAGGTAAAGCTTTTTAGTTTTGTCAAGAGACTGTTTGCCGTTCTATCGTTTCGTAATCTTCGTGTCTAAGTAAGGAAAAACTGGGCAAAGGAGTGAGGTTTGCATACTCACGCTTGTGTGAGGGTGGATAGATTTTAGAAGAATGCATAAAAAAACTCGTTCTACAACAATCCCTATCAATGGCAAGATTCTTCTTCGATCTACCTTCCACTAGAGGCAACGTTTTGCAGTTGAAGGGCTGGTACACAGCGACATAGAGTCGACGGAGAGTGGATAGAGAAGTTGGTCTTCCCGCTTCCTTGCTTCTATCGGACAGGTTGTGCTTTTGACCTTGGAATATATCCGAATATTATTCCATTTTACGATATTGCGTCATTAGATTCCCGAGATACACGTTATTTGATATAAGCGGATGATATCCGAGACCTCAGGGATTTTATTGCACACAATAAAAGTAGATAAGAAAATCATGTTTAATAATGTCTTCTAATGCAATTTAATATATTTGTGTTATTAATTATTTATGTTTTAATATCGTTCAAAATGCTGTGTGTATTACAAATTCGCATTCGGAATTGACATACATAGAAATTCGAGGGGCGCAAATTTCCGCAGATAACTGTAATAGAGTATTTCAGTGACTATCTGTACTTGAAATGGTTTAAAAAAAGTTAAAAACCTGATAATGGATAAAAATTAAAATATTTTTCCCTTTACATTAAACCAAACTTAATTCTATTTCAACCAAACTTGAGTAGAATAAGACTCCTATTGCTAGAAAAGCAATTTAAATTACTAATACGAATTTAATTCATAAATTAATTTCAGTTTAGTTTGCAGTAATACTAAACAAAGAGGAATATTTTATTTTTTTTTTTGGGTGCAAACAATTTAACAATCGAAAGCCATATCATCATCCTCCAAATCCTCTAAAGTTGTCCATCATCAACTCGGGTCAACTTGTTGTACAAAATACACAACGCTGCGGCAGTGTTCGCATAGCAAACGTCAACGAAAACAAACTGCTAGCTCTTAAAGTTTAGAGACTCATAAAAATAAACCACCCTGCCTGGAAGGGAAGGCAAAAGCTCGGTACCGCCACACACACATACACTGGAACCGGTTTTGGGTTTTTATTTTGGACCTTGCCCAACCGCAACCAACGACGCAGCGACGAGTAATACCTTCCTGCAAAGCGGAATTGAGATGCTAGGCTGGAAGTGGTTTCGAGTAACGCATTTTCAGCACCGTTGACGTACCATCGTGATACCATCATCGGGCAAGTTGCTGTTTTGTTCGTGCAACTCTTTTTTTTTGTTGCCTGACAAATCGTACTGTGCAGGAGTGTTGCTCTAGTAGTAACATCTATCACGATGCGAGATGAAGCATCGAAGGACAAGCGGTTTTTGCCATACCGTGACAAGAAAATAGGCTGCACATACACGGACGGACGAAAAAGGTGACTTGCTTTTGCATATCGGATCCAAAATCATGCTCAATATGACCCTCGATAATGTGTGTTACTGGAGTACTGCTAATTAAATGTTGTTTTGTTTGTTCGACGATGCGATTTAGGTTGCAATTACTGGTGGGGAAAGAGTTCTATAAAGATCTTTACTTTAGCAAGAGAAAACATTTGCTCTTCGCACTACGCAACGCAATTGAAATTCCACTATTGAGCAAACATACCCAGATGATACGTTTTCCATACTAAAAAGGATCATGGCTAAAGAATTTCGCTCATCCCGTCCTATTCGTCAGATTCCCGGTGTTAACAGCTTCATTCATCTTTAACTAATTTATGCAAATGATCGTTTCCGACTAAAGTTTCCACCTAGCGAGACGCATCGACACCACCACCGACTGCTGTCGCGTTCGACCGTCTCGGCTGCAACGATGCACACTGCACACTTATCTGGTGATCTTCGATCATTGATATGCACCGCGATGCACGGCGAGACGTGCATGATGTGCACAAGATTAGCACAAATGGAATGCAGCTGTGTCCGTTGGTGTTGGTTGCACCAATACTACCATGGATGGTTGTCGTAGAAAGGGCTGTTAAATACAAATAGCTAATAACCGAAGGGATTTTAGGGAACATTTATTGTTAAACAAAACAATTGCATCGGTGACTGAGCTTATTTTTTAAACTTGAACAAATATTATTATCTTTGTGAAACTCTGTTAAATTTTGTTGTGTAAATATTGTTTTGAGTTAAAAAACAAAATTTTCTCAAAATTAAATATAAAATAGTTAAGAAAGACATTGAAATCGCATGACGTTTTTCTTTCACAAACTACATTAATCACTCATAAACAATGGATGTATTGGTTTAGGAATTTCAAAAATGTACACGCCACGTTCAAAAGAATGCCCTGCGTGCAAAATAGTCCATTAATTCAAAAAACCTACACGGGACGCTATGTAATTTGTTCCGCATCATTCAAATGGCGTTTCATTTACGATCATTTTCATCCCTTCATCAGCATCTCGCGATCAACAAACCAGCTGATGTTAAGGTTCACCGCGCGCCTCCACCCACCGCTGGACCGTGCGGATGTATGGGTGGCACAAAAAGCTCCCCCTCCGTACGGTTGTGTGCGTGTCGCACGGTCCAAGCTTTGTGCACCGTCCAAGCCGGTTCTAATTAAGATCGCTTCCCCTTGAGCGGGGTACTGTTATATTCTGGCATTGACGTTCGGCTTACACGAAGCTCGATCGCGATGTGGCTGTGGAAAAGGGGGTGTTGGGATGAGGGAGGGAAACGAGAGAGGGTGGGTTCAGCAACAGCTGCACCGGCAGCGGTGTTTATTTATTTTTCTGCTGAATTCGCAAAAGAACTCTAACCGTTTGGCCATTCTGTGCGCGTTGGTGACTCCATCTTTGCATACACAAAGAGCTAAAACCCTCCCAAAACACCCCACACCGTTTGTTGGGAGAACGAACCAGACGAAGGTAACTATTTGCTTGCATGTTTAATATTCCCACACCGGGTATGGTAGTTTCTGCTTATTCGAATCTGAATGTTTGTCATCTCTTTGCCGGGTTTCAAACCTTTGTTGATATAAAGAATGCGTTTCCAACCGGTTTTCGAGCTGAGCACACGAACACGGTTTCGGTCGCGAGCAATATTGATGAAGTAAACGAAACAGCAAAAAAGCAACAAAAAAAAACGGACAAAACAAAACAAAGCTTAAGTCATATTTTAAGCAAAATGGTTAGGAAAAGGTTCACCGATTGTTGTGTTTGCTAATGCCGCACAAGCAGCTGGAAGAGAAACAGTTATGTAATGCAAGATTTATGCGAATTTTTCTGCTAACTCTTATCGGGTGGTGATGGTAACATTTTTTTTATACTTCAAACTAACGAAACAAATGCTTCGGATCGATCCGAAACGGATGCGAAGAATGCAAATGAAGATCCGCTATGGTCGGTCATTTGAAAAAGGTTTTTGGGAGATAATATGGAGAAAAAATTTAAATAATCGTTGGGATTTTATCTTACATAACTGCTAGAAGATAAGGAAAAACAAAAAAAAGTATTTATATAGCTTAATAAAATATTAATATTATATTAAACAATTTATCGCCTTGTGCATTTCAGCTAACGATTCCGTGTGTTCTGATTTGTCAATCACCACCTGATTCGTGCGACCTAAATCGATCAGAGTTTTACACATTTTTTATTTGCCACATGCATTCAACCATTCAATTCACTCGTCAATGAGTCACGGTTTAGCACACGAAGCAAAGGACACGGATCGGAGACGGTAGAACATGGTACGAAATTCGAAAAGCTGGATTTCATTGTCAGCTGACCATAACGTACCCCATTCTAGCGTCAGAGCGGCGGAATGGTACCGGCGAGGTACGTCCACACAAAAACAAGGCACACCACCACCACCGTTTTTGCCCTCAACGTGCCCACCACGGTCAATGCGATGCGAAAATGCGCGAAAACATTCACCGCTTACGTACGGAGTGGTGCACCGCTGTGGAGTATGGATAGGCCAGATCGCCCGATTCGTCGGCCATGACCAAAGGAACACAATTCCGAACGGGCAACAATTCACGGTGACAGCGCGAGAATGCATTGGAACGTTGGATGCAGCGGGCACTTTGTGTGAAATACGATTCGATTGCGCACCGGTGGAATGATTTCAACATTTTATTGAAGTACTGTGCGACCGGGAGTTAAATAAACTTTTTTTTGGGATGGATTAATTAAGTTACTCCATTAGAATAATCAAAATTTTTTTGTTTGCATTGCCAAAATCCATTGTAGCTACTATGTCTCTAGTTATTTTTGAAAAATACAGACATTTCTACATCTTGTTGGAACCACTTATATTCTACTGCATTAGCTATAAGGAACATTTATTATGAAAGTATTACAAATATAGTTTCGCTATAAGAAAATGTATTGAGACGTCTTGTAGAAACAATGCAGTGTAAGTACAGGAAGTCTCAGAGATAAACTATTATAACGGATCGTGGAGATCCCCAAAAATCCGCGGATGTCGAATCTCGGTGCGATTTCGCTGCAAATTGACAGCAATAGAACTTCTTTCTTTGGGATTTATTTAATTTGATTATTTGATGTTTTTGATATCTTCTGAGTTCTATTACATTGTAACTCAGGGTGACATGTTGATCGGCTGATGTAACATAATTCAGGATCAGTCTGTGTGCTTAACCAGGATATCCCATATTTCTCAAATAACTAGAACTCTAGACTAGAAGTCAGAACTAGAGAGAGAAGAACATGCTATTTATTCACGCAATATTCATGCTTCTTTAGCTGTTGTATATCGCACTGAGTTTGCTCAAAGTTGCTACTAAAGGCTTATAATACAGGATTTTGACCAGGTTACAATGTGAGTTAGGCTGATTGGGTTGGACGAGGAATGAGTTCGAGAACATGTTCTTTTACTAGAGCCAAAACTTTGCGCATCAACACTTGGTCTAAAAATTTTGAATCTATTGTGAGCAAGCTTCCTGTTGATGCTGTTATCAATTATTCGAGTCTTATCGATGACTTGAGACTTTGAAATGTCACCAAAAATTCATTCAAAATTGACATTTCAAACGACATTGTTTAGAGATATAAGTCGGTTAGATTTCTAGAATAAAAATTCTACCAAGAAGACAGAATATGCATTTAAAAATTTTGTAAATGTCTAAGTATTTTCCTTATGGAGTAAACGAAACGACAGATCTTTTAGATAGAAATTTAACTCGATCGATCGAATATAATTAGTTCTAGTTAGCTGTAAAATTATACATCTTGAGTAAGAGAATTATGTTTTATTACAGACAAAGTCGTTCATTTAGACAACTTTCTCCGATGTCAGGTTGTGCAAACAAGGCAAAATGTTGTTCATCACAAGAAGCAGTTTTTTCAAACTCATTTTAATCACAATAAGTCTGTCTTTTCATTCCCGTTGCAACAACGACGTAAATTCGAATGGACTGCTGACGCACTTTTGTTCCTGCACAACAAAAAAAAAGCAAACCACTTAAACCACAGACTTTGCATTTTGCCAAAAAGCACACACAGACAGACCGCGTAATAGATGCTGGGAAACATTTAGGGGTGTTTTGGCAAATTTAGCCATACTTTTCAAGAACTAACCCACACATCTTGTGTCTCGCTAATTTACGGTACGAAATGCAAAGCATTTTATTTTGTGTGTGTGTGGGGTTGGTTTTTTGTGTGAGCTGATAATTTGATAAATAATGAGCAAAAAGTAAACCCCCTTCACGGGGAAACGGCGGAAACTTGAGCGTGATAGTGTGTGATGGCTTGTAGAAGCAGTAGAGAGCTTGCAGTACAAGGTTTTTGGTGAACTGTGAAGCATTTCGAGAGGTTTGATTTTTTTATTTGCCCTCACATCCGGATAATGTTCCTGAGAAGCACTTCGTCTTAGATCACGGTTAGGTTTACTTAATAAAATTGTGATTGACGGTCAGTAATGTGAACTGAAGGATACAGAAGTTGAAAATCACTTCAAACGTTCGTGTGTTTTATTTTTATGTGTACTTTTTGTATGTAATGAAAGGTCACCTATTGTGCTTGAATGCAGTTTTGTTTGGAACTACAGCAGAATAAAGTTAAAAAAATAATTACGTCATCTTTAAGTTATTATATCTCTTCTATACATTAATCGTGAATCACTCTTACTATTACAAAATAGAAAAAGCTTCATTCCTTTTTTTGCTACCTTTGCTATATTCAAAAGCTTACTATCCCAAATCTATCAAGGAGCCACAAAGTCCGGTGTTTTATTTCCATCGAAACAAAACACATTTTTCCGCACCGCTGCAGATTGCAATCAATCAATCAATGCGAGACGGGATTGATTAACGATCATCCATTCGGCAAGTCATTTAGATTTACAATCGGCAAACTACTATCATTACGTAGTCGTGTCGGTGGGTACGGTGAAGGGTACGGCTTGGCTTTGTTGCTGTTGTTCATCCCACAGCACTAAGGCACTTAAGTCTTAAGCAGTGGTTCGGTTTGATTGTTCGCGCTAGACGATGCTTTCCATCGATGTAGCTGTTTCACGGTTGCACACGAAAAAAAAATGCACCTGATAAGATTTACCGCTGAAGAAGCTTTTTTGGTGGCCGATAGTTCCAAAATTGTGAAATTAAATCGAGAAGTATTTTAACGAACGGCATTAGAAGAATTCCTTCTCCAGCTTAGAGGTACAAATGTTGAGGAAAGAGGGGACATTTTTCAACGCATTAGTAGTTTGTTAGTTAATCTGTTGCACAACGACTAGTGCTTCAACAACTTTGTGGTTATCAAAACCCCGCTGGAGTAGGGCGAAACATTGTTGCGATTATAAAACTATCAGAAATAGAAAAAAACCCATCAATGTACATGTTTGGTAATTGACAGTGAGCAATATGGGGCAGCTATCAGCGGTTATGTCTTTGTTGTTCTCGCTCTCTGTGCGCAACATTGGAATTCAATTGGAATGTACGCATTGAACAGCAGCTGTTTAGCAAAATAGAAACACATGAAGCACTATCAAATTATTGTAAAAAAAAACATGATTTTTTCCACTTTAGATAGTGCCAAGAATTCCACAAGAAATGTTATAAATTTGCTAACAAATGTGAAACAGTTAACGGTTTAGGCAATATGTTTCCACTACAACAAAAATCTCCACATTTAATTATGAAAATGCAAATAACCTTTCATTCCCGGTCGACAAAAAAACCGTTTCTGTTGGAGGATAGAAAAGAAAACTTGGCAAACGCCCCCGGAACTCTTTCACGTGGAGGAGATGGCTTAACAGTCTATGGGCTCTGTCCCGCTGTGGTGGTTATCTTGCTTTCACTTCTTCTATTCCCGAGCGATTTTTTATTGTTCATGCTAGAAGAGCTGGCGATGAGTTGGTGGGGTTTTTTTTCTTTGCTGGCAGACTTTGCATCTTCGCTATAGGTGCACGTTTCACATATTTCGCGATCTTTCGCGTAGGAACATGATCGTATACGGTACGGTTTGAGCTGGATGACTGACGGCACACATATAGCACAGCTCCCTTTGGCTGATGGCTGACTGGCTAACGATATGGTGGTATTTCTGTCTATCTGCTCGGAAAGCTTTGTTCCTTAAGGTAAACCTCCCCATCCTCGCGATCGAATAGGTGGCGGCAGCTAACCCGCTGAACGGGTTGATGTAGGTTATCGTTAATAGAAAATGATAGTTCACGTCGAAAGGGAATGCAATTGTTTTGTTTGCCATGCGGTGCGGGAGATAACTTGGCAGCAAGTTCAGCAATGCAATTGCAAAAGCAGATCGTAGATCGTAAAAGGGTAGAACAACAACCAACACAAGTGAGGGTCTACATTACTCTGCACTGCTTCGGGTGACCGAAAACTGAAAATGATGCGAGATAATTTATCAACCACTGCGTCCAGAGAGTGTGTGGCACCACAGTATCACGTCACGATCGATCTCCCGATGTGGTTGTGTTACGGCAGAAATTATACAACATGGCAACAAGCCACGGCTCGGTTGATGTTTTAATGGTATACGATCTCATTCCTTCTCCCTGCGAACGGTTTCGGTGTGTTCGGAATAGGGCTCTGTGTTGGTGGATTAGTTGGATGCCCCAAAGCCGCATCCAGCAGCACGAGAGTCCCGAGTCACGGATGCTGCGTGAAGGTTGTCCCACAACCACCACAACCGAAGCGCAGCAATACTACCACCACTGGATTGTGGTTGCAATAATAAAGCCGAATAGATACATTCACGGGAGAGATAGGTAGTTTGTGACCGTTTTGCGGTGTTTGCGGGTCGGAGAAAAAGATTAATAAAATGTGTTTCCGTGGTAGGTCGGAACGTTCGGCACGGAACAGGAATACATCTGTATGGAACAGTTTGGTGTATCTGTATCACACTGCTAGGTTAAACCCATTTCGTCATCCTGCATCCCAAAATGGCCAACGAAATAGAGTGTCCGTGAGTAAGTGGTAAGTGCGAAGCGCTTCCCTTAAAACCGAAACACATCTGACAGCATCAAACAAACAAAACGAACAAACACCCGCAGCCTAGCCGCGAATGGAGAAGAGAAAGTTCCAGTGTGTGGTGTGTGGTTTTTTTTGTTGCTGTCTGTCTCTTTTTCCCTCTTGCTCCCCGACTCACGCACACGATCGTGAACGCATATGGCGCCATTATTGCGTACAACTCCGACAAAGCGGACTTTTTTTTGTATCGGTATGGAAGAAAGCACAACATACGAAACATACGAAAAACCATGTGACGTTCGAATGTCGTTTTAGTAAAACGCATAACAAAAGGAAGAAATAAACGAAACGAAAACAAACAAAGAGGTAAAGGGCTGCGTGTGGGGACTTGGACTTGGTTTAATCTATTACCTAACGTCCGCCTGGCAAAAGCTCGCGAGGAAATGTCCGTTTGCAGGAGACGTGAGTAAAACGCGTAAACAACACTCCTGTAGGATGAGCTGTGGCACGGTTTTTATAAGCCATTTAAAAAAAGTTACACACACACACAAGAGAAAGGCCAGATTCGCAATCGTCATCAAGGGAGGGATGGTCCATTTGCATGTCGCGGCGTTAAATTTCCGGCACCGGGAACGTGCGTTTCCGAAAGCATTCCAAATTCGACCGATAAGTGTGTAATGTAAGGTTGCATGTGGGATACGAAAGGTGTTAAAATGACAGCAGTATGTGTATGTAATTATGAAAATATTACTAAAAACCGTAGATTTTAATTTTACTTCCACTAGGTATTTGAACATTTCCATTCTGGGAGTTTGCTTCTTGAATTTAAATTTAAATCGAATGATTTAACTGAATCACTAACAAAATTATTTGTCCCAAAACAGAAAGAACAAGACATATGATAAGGTTGATCGGTTAGTTGTGAAATTGATGCAATAAACTGTAAACTTGGAAGTCGATGTATGTTCGTTTTATCAATATTCGATGATAAAGAAAAACATGAATATCGAATAAAAAAAAGACTAGCTATAAATTGATAGAACGTAGATTAACAGAGAAATATATTTACTTTCTTTATTTGAACAATTAAAAAATTATTAGTTTTTTGTTACAGAAAATGATTTGAAAGATAACTTAGACTCCATAAGAATAATATTAATAAATGGAAGACTTATAGCATTGTTCGTTAAATAAATGTTAATTATTTCGTGAGATTTTAAATCTTAAATCTCTTTAAAAAAATAAAAAAAAAATTCTCTTACCTGTATTATAGCAAAGATTTAATGTTGCACAGATTGAGTGCTGCTGGGCTGATCTGTTGGTCGAACGCGTTGTAGTCGAAGCAGAAGCCTAACCGGCTGTCAATGGACACGGACCACGATGGTCCGGAATCGATAGCGATCGTGAAGGATAGCGAACCGTGGAAGACGTGTTACTGGCACGTTTACCTTTCCGTTCGCATCTATTCCTTGCCTAATGCGAACAAAACGCACACACCAGCAAAGCAAAACCAACTTCGTTCTTCTCACACACCTCGATTCTCGATTCTGCTCGTTAAGCTTTAGGCGTGAGCTTTCGGATTGAAGCAGGAAAAAAAAGCGTCGATCTTGCGACTTGGACAACGCACTTGCACACACTTCTACAAAAACACACCAATCTAGGCGCTGCACACACACAAACACGCGCGCGCAAAAAAAAACGGATAGATGTTACACCGCGCACACGTACACTCAACACAAACACAAACGCACGCTGGAACACTGGATATGATGGGGAGCTATTGCGGCTCCTGCGGTGGGAGGAAATCCAAATCAAACGGGGTAATAAAAACAAGTGACACTTCGCCGATGGAGGAGACTGTAATGCTGGGTGAAGATGACAACTCGCAAATTTTGTTCACACACAGCTACAGGTGAGAGGTCAGTAATCTGGCAGAGGAGCAAAAAGTGACGGGATCTCTAGGGTGCGATCGGGACAATGCATGCGAAATGAACCTTGGTTTTCTGTTCTGTCTGTCTGTGTGTATGCCTGCAGGTATAGATAGGCCTTTGCCACTGAAATGTTCCACGTTAGATCGATTTCTTTCCTCACGTATCTCCGTGCTAATGATCACATCGGAACCGAATGGCTTAGGGAAACGATCGAACAAAAGCTTGCTGGAGGCTGTCGATCATGTACGAGATATCGTACTAATCGACGTCACCGTTCCGTTTGGAGCCGAATGCAAAACGGGAATAGCTTTAGCAAAAGGGCGAATCGGATACACACCTATTAAAGGTGTAATAGGGCGAACTGTTCGATTGTTCTGAATGCGGTTACAATGCAATCGACTTCAGAGCGGACAAAATGGGGTCTTTTGGTAGAAAATACGCTTTACATTGCCTCAACCCAAGCGTCATGAAGTGCGAAATAAAAACGAATGAAATAAAAAAAACCCAGAAAATCTTGATGACACGATTGTGAGGCTTGATTAAGGGCCTGCAAGACGCAGTGGGAGTCGCATCGTTAACGGGTGGGAAGAGTAAATAGGGCGAAGGTTAAACCTCGTGCGGTTCGCAGTACATGCGCCTATCGACTATCTTGACGATCTCGCAGCACACAGAACGATGGCCAGATTTGGTGGACATTGTGTCAGCAAGCTGTACCGTCCGGTACGGTCGGTAGAACAAACGCGGTATGACGTGCCGAACGAACGAGAAACGTTGAGATGACAGACTAATAATGTCCGACTAGATGATCGCGAACGGTCGGAGCAACGTCACAAATTGGGGGCGAACGAACACGGCGTAGTTTTCCTCTGCACTGTAACGACACGGGACCGTTTTACGGGTGCGGTACGGAGTGAATGTAGCAGAAGGGAGTTAAACATTAAACAACGCAAACAGGGTACGGAAGCTTAGCGAGACAGGTAAAAAAAGGCAGGATGCTGTGCCAAAAACGGGCAGGTGAATGCGTGTAATGGCGACGGTGGACTTGGTGGTTGGGAACAAAACTAGGCAGCAGCACCAATAGTACCAACAACGACAACAGCAAAACACACGTACGGACACACTGAGAGCGGTTGACTGTCCACGGCACGGTTGAGATTTGCACTGGCCCAGCTGCGTCTCCCGTGCTTGCTGGATGCTTGATCGTGCTGGCAAATATGCTGTAACTGTGCCTGCGGTGCGTGCTTAAGGCCAGTTCCAACACAGCATTTTGTAGTAAAGCTTGTTGTACGGATTCATATGATCGTGCGCACTTTCATATAATATTATGAGCGGATAATCACTAACAATTCAATTTTAAATCGGCTCATTTTACACAAACTCTTTTCTCATATTATCAGTTTACGGTATAGAGGTTTACTAAAACTTAAATCTCGAATATTGCGATCGTTTAATCGTGTAATGTTTAGGGTTGTACTTGAACCGTGCTTTAGCTGGAATGGTACGTGCGATCACACAACTACATAGGCAATCGTGAAGATCAACATCTACATGGGTGTGTACCGTAGACAGGCGTTGACAAATGTAAGGCTACACCATGATCGATGGCGCTTAGTAATACTTTATACGCTTTGTCAAAAATTGGCATTTAGTTGTTTGTGTTTACAAAACCTGTTTTTGTAAAACTTGAATTGTTTGATCTGTTGCAGAAGGAAAAATTACATCTCTTCGACATTTAAACGAGCCTAGACAATTCTTCTCTTGCACTGTAATATTACAGCTCGTCTCAAAATGCCCATGGGCAACTTTCGTTTGTATACAAACAGTGTCACACCCACACGAACACAAACTCGATTAAAACAATCGCATTCCCTTTACTGCCACACATACAAACGTCCATTCAGCTGTATACGCACACCGCTCGTAGACTTGTGTGGCAACGTAAAAACTACTTGTTGAATTCTTAAACCAAACATGATCTCGATCGTATAAAAGTCGTGCAAGAGGTGGGGAATATAAGACGCAAAAAAAACAAACGCACAATCAATGCTACTTAGCTGAAGTGCGGCATTTCCTGAATAGTAATCACCAAACTAACTGTGATAAAGGTACAGTACAACATGCAGGAGCCTATTTTTTGTGTGAAAAAGGTGTGAAAATGGGAAAGATGAGCCGGCAGTTGCTAGACTGGACATCAACAGAGAAAAGCGCACTCTCAGCGGGTAAGTCGTCGTCGATCGATGCAGCGGAGTTATTTACACTTTACATTGCCATGCACACGGAACCTGCATCGTGACGTGCATTCAAATCACACGTCATTCGTGTTATACACTTTCAATTTGGATTGGGTGATGCTGTCGCTACAACGGCAAACAAACAAAAAAAGGGGAACATTCAATCAGGGTATAGCTGTCCACCATGTTTCCTTTTTTTTTACCGCCAGGCGCATGGCGTGGATATTCGTCGCAAATAGGTTTTGCCCGTTGATTGTGGTCGCCTTTTCGACAAGTTCATGATTACAGAGTAATAAATTTAACATTAGCGTCAACATTAACTGCGAGAAGGTAATTTGGCGGAAGTTGCTTTTTTGTTTCATCGTCAATATATTGCAGCACGTGCGGCTTTTGTGCCAGCTTTTGAATGGAATTGGGTTTTTTTTTTCGACAGCAGAAGTTCGTTTTATTCTACGTCGAGTCATTAGAGCACGAAACAGTTAAAGATTGGCACAAAAATTAATCAGAATAATTATAAATGGATAATATAACAAGAATGCTGTTGGATTAGCAGTTGGATTAATTGTAATTTTAAACATATGTAGGTTAGGAATTGAAAAGCATCAAAGATTCCGCAACAAATTTCTTTAACTAAAATAAAGTTATTTTTTAACAGTGCGAACGTCATATAAATAATCGTATTTCGTATTGTTATTACATTTTTTCCTTGCAATGCTCATTAAACGCATTCACAGTGCACCTCGCATCTGCTGCAGTATCGGCCTTGTTAAAGCATTGTGACACTGCAACCGATGAACCAACATACGAGATCCATATCAATGCATTCCGGTCCCGGTGCACCATAACGGTTGAGCAATTGCTGGAGAAATGAAAGCCCCAGTAGCCCCACAGTAACAACACGTTCCGTGGCTTGATTTCTTTATTACGGCTGTCGGTACTTTTCCGTGCCGAATGTTGTTACACTTCTGTGTACGAGGCTGCATTGTTATCATCATCTTGGACAGATTGATTGGTCCAGCCGGTAGGGTTTCTTCACTTATTTGATGCTCTATTGCTTATTTCCGGATCTTGTTTCGATAAGGGCAATCCTGTTTTTTTTCTTGGTATCCCGATCCACCGGTTATTTTTGGACGCGTTGGATTGAGTAAGAAGATAATATTCATCGCCCGTGTCGTAAAATTGAGCGCAATTGATTTAATGGAAAGGGGACGTCAACTACTGTAGGCACTTATCAGTGTGAATACTGTTATTAATATATATTTACGCTTTTTTAGGGTTTTTTTTTTACATTGTATTTGACTTTTATTCAACCAAATGCACAGCTTTCTCCAGAGCTTCCGTAGAGGAAAACGTAAGTGGGTTTACATTGTGGTATGTTTATCTCATGAAGGGAAACAATAGCAACGGCAGGCGAATAGTAGACAACAATGAGCATCGTGTATATCGCACAAACGTGAAATTATGCAGATGAGTGTAGCATGAGCACTTTTACAACTTAACTTTTTACCGATTGTAGATGAATTATACCTGTGGGGGGACTATAATTGTGAATTAATCAAATATTTATTGTTTTCCATGTTGTATCGTTTGTTTTTCCATTTTTTTTATTGTTGTGAATTCTATTATTGTGCCATGGGAAAATAATCAAATTTTTAGTGAAATAAAATGTCTGAGCAATTAATTAGCAATCAATTAGGAACAAAGTTATGATTAAATCAAATCGATACAATTACTAGAGCGCGCGAAATATGGAAATACGTATCTAACACACGGTTCAGTAGCTTAACACAAAGGAAGTTAACTAAAATGTATTCTTTTGAGCAAATACATCCATTGTTGCTTCATTTTCAAACGACACAAAGAATAAAATTTAAAAAAAGCTTCCCTAGACAAAAATGCTCAATGGCATGAGTTGCCATAAAAAGCTCCGAATGCATTTCAAATTATGGAAAACGTTATTTTAGCAATTATACAAAGGAATATGTTATTATTCGCTAAAGTTTATCCCTTTTGTATACTTTTAAATGCTTTGAAACGTACGACAAAATAGCAAATATTTTAATAAAACTAATAAAGAAAGCAAAGTTTGTCAGACGATTGTCAAACTGACATCCAACCCTGGACCATTTTATAGCGCACATCTCACTCACACTACTACTGCGCGCATACGTGAAGATCTGTCAAACTTATTTTTCCTTATTATTACCAACTCAATTTTCGTGATTTTTTCGGTCAGCTGCGAGGATATCTCGCTTCGGGTAAATTTTGATTCCCCTGCATGTACAGGGCACAAACTCAGTTGCAGATATTTGAGTGTTGTAGCAGACTATACTTCATATTTCAAATTTTATAATACATTGCAGTTGAAGCAGTCACTCCGCGGCATCATGGTTGTAACGAAAGATACGTTCCTGCCAACGGAGGAAGAACTTACGGTGCCGGAGATCAACCTATCCGGACCAGCACTTCGTGCCGGTGCTTTCCATATGGGAAAGTACTGTGAGGCTCAAAATAATGTAAGTGGCGCAGGGCTGTGGCGGGCACCGAACAACCAGCTAAATTATTCCCGTGAAGGGACGAACTGTTCCGGGGTTTTGTTATATAATGCTCAATCATAACATAACCTGACCGTTCAAACCGATAACTTTGTTTACATCGCCAGGAGTTCATGTTATGCCGCCAAGAATTGGACGACCCGAGGGCGTGTGTGAATGAGGGCAAAGCGGTCACCAACTGTGCGTTCGAGTTCTTCCGAAAGCTAAAGAAGACGTGTGCTCAGGAGTTTACGCAGTACGCCAACTGTCTCGATAAAAGCAGTGGCGATTTGAATTTCAAGCAGTACGTGCTGGAATTACGCTCGTTGCAAAATCCGTATTCGCTAAAATGATCTATTTGATTGCAGCTGCCGCAAGACGCAGGGCGTTTACGATAAGTGTGTTCTGGACAATATGCAACTGGAGCGTCCCGATTATGGATATTTCTGCCGCGCTAAGGTTCACGCCACGGAACGTCCTCCACCACCGAAGAAAGAGAAAACGGTATATCCGGATGCGACACCAGGATTGCCGGAAGATTATCCTCGACCTGATGCCAGATACGGATCTCGCTTCCATTGGCTGAACTAGAGGAGGCTATGGAATGGTGGAGGATGGATGCAGATGACGCATGTTTGATTTAGCTGAAATGGTTCTTGGTAAATTGCAAAACGGTTCAGTGTAGATATGCAACGAGAACGAATAGTCCCACAAACAATGGTGCGCTAGGACACAGACCAGCAACATCTGGATCGTTTCTTTAGCTTCAGTAAAAACATTTCCTAAACGAATGAACTGCTTGCTGTCCAGATAGTACGCATAGAAACGAAAGAACAATAGTTGGTTGTGTTCGATCTATCTGAGGGACATAAAAAATTCAGCAACCTGTGACAACCGCATTAGAAAAAAACATTGCTTTGAAAAGAAAATTGTTTCCCTTCGGGAATGTGATTGACAGCGCCTGTTATCATACCATTCATATCTTAATAAGACTGTTCCTGTCCGATGCTAAATGTTCTTAAACCGCTAATAGTTTCCCAATACACGCCATCACCGCAAGAGATGAACCATTTATATTTCTACTACATTTTAGGAGTGATAAACTTCCGATATGACACAAGAAGGCAAACATTCACCAGCAGTAAGACGATCACAATGCTTAAAGTGATGGTTCATTTGTTTGTACCGAATGCGGTGCTGCTGTGGATTACCATAATCGGTCAAACGGGAATATGGCTTACCGTGCCTTCGGTCCATATAACCGTGTTTTTCTTGCGCATCACTTTCACAGTGTTAACGATGAACGTGAACATACTGTTAAACTATTATTTTACCGGTAAAAAACAGATGGCTCTGTTGAATGAGTGCCAGGCACATTTTCGTGCAGTTAAATTCTTCAACGAAGCCGGCACAAAACCTTCGTTTCGTGGTTCACAGATCGCGCTGGTCATTTTCTTGTTGCACTATATCAACTATGAACTAAACCAGTACACGTACGTAGTGCTGTACAACGAGAAATGGCCTGAGTTTACATTTTACGTCATGGTTTACTTTATCGAAATGATAACGGTAATGAATGTGCTTTACTACGATTCTGTGATCGACGTGATGCGTGAAAGCGTGCGGATGGACTGCATGCAATTGACGAAGTGCATGGAGCAGAATCTTAAATATGGGTCCGGTAGTTTGGGCGATTCCTATTGGTGGCGTACGATCGAACATTTTTACAACCGTGTGCTAAGCACTCATAGACAAAGGAAAGATTATTGTCGAGCGTTTCGCTTGCAGCTAGCGACAAGCGCACTGACCACGTTCATTGTTTCGTTTTCCATATTTTACACTAATCTGAACAGTATCCTCTCTTATAAGCACGAAGGCTTACTAGAAAAATATAAGCGAGTAACCGAGAGTTTGGGGTTCTTCTCGCAGTTGGGTGTTGTGCTAATTATTTGCCACCATGCTACCAAGCTCAACTGTGAGGTACGGTGTTTGTTCTACAGTACATATTACAAACTGTAAAGCACCAAATGGTTCTTATTTCAGCAACGTTGCTTGGCGCGTTTAATTATTGAAGCTCAGTCGAAGTTGACAAAACGCTCATCAAACATGGTAAGATTACTTCAGCATAACCTGCGTTTTCCATTTAAAATGGTGATTGTAATGTTTTACATCCATTTCCAGAAACGTGGCGATATGTATAACAGCAGAATTTTTATTCTTCAGCATGAGATGAAAATTTCACCTTACGATCTGTTTGAAATCGACATGGAGTACTTCTTTGGAGTGAGTAAAATTGACGAAGGGGATAAGCTAATATGAGTAATTGTGTATAATTTTCATTTCGTTGTAGATGGTGGCAGCAATCATTACGTACCTGGTGGTATTGCTTCAGTTTCGTGATATCGAATTTGGTTGAGTTCACAGCGCATAAAACCATCACATTAAGTCCTCCACATGGTTCACACGGTTCAATGTACAACTATAACGATTTATTGCCTTGTTCGTGTTATCTTCTACGAATCGGGGTAATAATTGTTTGCTGCTTCACAAGTCAATGGCAATTAGCACCGTACTTTAGAACTTTTTTAGCTTCGCTAACTTATTATTGCGCTGTAGCCCCATTCGTCTTAGCTTTCGCCAGTATGCTTTCGTGTTGGGATCCATTTCTTCGAGCGTAAGTGGGGCACCTACATGTAACTTCCACAACCACTCGGGATATTCTGTGTCTGGTTGAATTTTTACATCTTCACCCTGTTTCATTATGTTACTGCCGCACACATAATTTACCAGCCGTGCTGTGTCTGTTTCGACGGGGATTACTTTTTTCTCCACCGTTGGACCAAGTTTTCCAAGTTTTTTCTTTTTCGATCCGCCCAATGCACCTTTTGATGGAATAAAAACATAATAAGCATTTAAAGGTTCCAGAGAAAACGCTTTCGGTGTTCACCCGTACCGCCAGCCTTTGGTGTTGCGTAAGTTCGTGTGGCGGTCAGCTGTAGAAAGCTGCGTCTGAACAATGGAACCAAACTTCCGATCAGGCCACTCATCGTGTTCGGTTTACGCACAATATATTAGGTGAAAGTGTACTTTCAAGCACTTATTTTAGGTTAAAAGTATCTACAAAAACGCTCTTCGTTTGTTACAGCCGGTATTGTTTTGATATTTTCTCGTGTGTTGTGTTTATAGGTGCTGTCAAAATGACAAGGTTTAACTAGTAAGGTCGGAAATGACATGCATAAGGTGAATATGGGTCGGGTGGTGTTTGTGAAAAACGTTCACCCACGACATGACCGGGTTTCAAATCTCATCCGGTTTGTCCTCCCGTAGCAAGGACTGACTATCCGCCTACATGGTAAAAATAATTCTAGTAATCAAGAAACGGCATGCATGGCAATAGAGATCGTTAAGCCAGGAAGAAGGTGAATATCGATGTATTTCCTCCTGCAAATGGTTTTCTTCAGATGTCATCAATAATTTTCACATCATCAGCTTGCAAAGAAAAATTTAATTGTTTGAAACGCTGTGTATTGAAATGTATTCATATCCCTATCTGCCCTTCAGATCTGATTCTGCATTTGCACCATATATGTTAAAATATAGATATCACATAGAGCGTACATCGATTTGAAAGTTTTGTAAAACCCGACAAATGACAAGCAATGTGTATCTTCTTTCGCTAAAATGCTATAAGAAGATTAGTCTCGTTGTTTCTTAGGACATAGGACACTATCATCAATCGTTGATACCAGTTTAGCTGCTTCCAGTAATAGATGCTCGTATTGGCCATCGCGGTGTGTCTGTTCCGGTCCCTTTAATGCATATTTTTCGATAAACGATTCCACAATGGTACGCTCGAGTACAGAAAACTCCAGCGTTGCGTGCCAAGTGACGAGTGCAAATGGACGGTCTTTGTTTGGGAGCTGCGAAGGTGTTATCACGTGCCGATAAAGACAATCCTTTACTATATGCTTTAATTCATCCACCTGCAAAGGAAAAGGAAGATGTTCAAGTATGTGGAACTAGTTGTTTTTGGGTTTTGTAGTTGTATTGGCGGGATGTCGCACTTGTTGCTTATTGGCGCATGGATGGTAGAGTGCAATTACTGCCCCGTGCTCACTACTGTGTAGCCATCGCTGTGGAGGAACATATCTGAAAATAAAAACAATCAGGTGTCATAAGAACTATTTTGAGTACATAGCTGTGTAAACACTAACTTGTATTCCCCATACTTCGGCCAAAGCGGACGGTGCGTTCCACTGGAAGAGAACAATGGTACACATTCATGGATTACTATGAAGATTAAAACATTCATTGAAATCGAAGAACCTGCATACTTACTAAGTAGGAATCCGTTCCACATATTCTATGCTACTGTTCATACACCGATGATCGGCCACGTACGCAGACGGTACATTGTGTTCCGTGATAACAGCATCCATGTTGTAATCGCCTTTGTAGTCCGCTTTCGGCTCTAGACACATATAAACTGTAGAATGCGTCACATTGTACGGATCGAAATCCATCGCCAGACCGTGCTTCGCATCATCACAATCCGGATTTTCAATTCCCATGGCAACTCGCGACGATTTTTTCTGCTTGACTTCGTCTACCGGAAGTTCATTGGCCACTGTTTTCACTGTTTCGGTTCCACCTGCCTCCAAGGCAAGTGCTTTTGGTGCATTGGGAAACCATTGTCCTGCCCAATCTGTGAAGGAGGAATTATTTAAAGCAATCAATTGAAGCGAACAGTGCGATTGATGGAGCTTCCTACGCGTGTAGGTTTCTTACCTTCAGCAGCCTGTACATAGAATATCAGCGTAATAGCTAGCGCTACCCGCCGGAACATGACTACGATAGGCGATCGAATTGATGTTTAAAGGTGAGTTAAAACTTTCTTTCCTAACTACAAACAGCTGCTAGCGACGATTACACTTTTGTTGACATGTGTTATCAGTCGTGCGCGTCATCAAAACATGTTTGGCCTGCTGGTTTTCTCTTCTTCTTGTAAAACACAGTTGCTAAGCTTTAATTGCTTTTTAAGGACACACTTGCGCTTTATATAAATATGAATGGATCGTCCTTTTAATGATTCTGAGGTATTATTTCACGGCTTTTTGGATATCTGGATCGGTAGTGAAACAATTTACAACAAAAACAAAAAAAATTTCCAAGCTGAGATTTGACATTTGGTTTGTTTGGTCGGTTGGGCTAAAACATGCGATTCATTTCTACAGACTGCTTTCAGCAATACAGAATTGGCGGGAAAGCTAAATCGGTTTCAAATTTAATCTGTGCTGAATTCAACCATTATCGCCATCGCGATCAAATTAGAATGCATTCGAGAGAACAAACACAAAACACACTAATGGTAATCTGGAGGAAAATTCGTTATTTATTTCATTTTAGTCTGTAAGCTTATTGCAAAAAAAGTTGCATAAGTCACAAGTTGCACAATTCACGCGTGCTGTGGCACACGCCCGCATTCGGTGACTATAGTGGTAAACTGCGGATGATTTACGTGCTACAAGATGTGTGTATCACTGACACGGTTGTGAGCGAATAAATTGGACAGTCTACGTGAGGACACGTATGAAAAGGAATTTCTAGAACACCTCTGGGCCAAAGGTTCCAGGTCTGATCGGCAATGGAAGGGTGTTTGAAGTTCATGAAATAAATTTGACCAAACGTGGCAAAGAATGTCGTTGATTTCTTTTGATTACGGCTCTGGGGAAAGCTTTAAACGTGCTGTTATAACTATGGACAAAGACGTACAATTTGTCCAAAAACTACTAATTAATTAAATGATTTTGTAGTAATATCATCGCTTTCTTAAACAAAAAAATGAAGACATTTCAAAGATTTTTTTTTTATTATTAAATATCTCACCATAGAACCGTTTTGTCCACACGAAGTTTGTTGCGGATCCAACGATGATTTTGAAGCACACCTTCGGTGCCTTTTTTGGAACCCAGTCCGGCTCGCTGGCAAATCGTCCCATTCAGGCACGATCAAATTGAAATTGAACTATGAAAAGAAGATGGTCGCAAAATTGCGCCCACGAAAAATCGATCCAGCAGAATGGGTAGAAATGGTGGCGCGTGGGAAAAGGTGTTGAGCAATAATTTGAAATGAACAGTTACATGTCTTCTCCGTCCCTGTGGTTGTTACATTTGGTTTTGCCCTGTGATACACCAGACAGTAAATTGGTGCTTGTTCTCTTGCTGTCCTGTGCAGATGAACGTAGACAATTTTCTTCCAATCGAGCACGTGGCCATCGTGGGCAAGGTGTAAAGATGTAGATGGGTAGATTTTTACTATGCTGTTATGAATGGAATACCCACACAGATTTTACGACATAATGGGTTGTGTGAAAGAAGTGGTAGAAAATGAAATTTGTTGAATTGGTCCCTTTGCTCATATATGCGAACGATACTGTATCTTACATACTGTATACGGATTGAACGTGTCTCTAATGATACTGCGTTCGAATTGTTGTCAAATGGTAATTTCAGTTTTTGCTATTTAAATTTGTAAGCCGTTATATTTTTCACAAGAAATGTTCTTTTTTTCTATTGTTTTTGAATCTTTTTTTTGCTTTAGTGTACATAAGACATTAGTTTTTTATTTCGTTCCAGTTTTAATTTTTCGGACAAAATAATGAATTCATTTCACTTAAGCCAACCATTACAAAATGCAATCATACAAATCCACTTTTCCCTACATCCAAAAAACCATTCTACATTCCCGTCCTTTGCACTACACGTCTGCACCACCTTGTTGACAGCCTCATTAATGGTAAATCTCGACCCATGCCAACGGTACGTTACCTTCCGCTGTGCATAATGAAATCATAACCCTACCGGAACGCGAACCATCCGACGAATGTTGTGAAGATTTTCGCATTAAGTATAGCATTCGGCGTTACGGCATTCGCCGCATCCTGTGGCAGGTTTGGGTCGGTGGTCTTCCTTGCACGGAACGTGCACGATTTACCGTTAAACTCGGAAACGGGAATGCTGAATGATGGGAAGAGGAAACATTCCACCGGCGACGTAAATTCCGTACCCTTCCTTACATTCTGCTCGCCGGCTCGCGTAAGACCGGTCGGTCGGGAGTAATTTCTTCCCCGGTACGTAGCTCCCTCGTACCACACAGCCACCCAATGGACGAGTAATCTGATTAAAAAGTATTCAGGCACCATCGTAAACTTTTCATACCGGTGGTCATGGCCGTACTTTTGGTTCGTACCACGAACCACGAACAGGGTAAAGATCAGTGACGTGTACTACAGTTTAATACAAAAAAAGCAGCTCCGCTAGACTCATTTTTGAAAGTGAAAGGGCACTGTTCACTTTTTGAGTCTCCAGAGACGAAGCGTGGTTAAAAATATTCGTGGAATTCATCAAACCCCACGGACAGCGGAAAGGCGCGGTAACATTTAAAAGAAAAGCAAAAACTAACTTCCGGAGATCACTCCTTATTCCCAAGTGTCATTGGATCATTAGAGCGAACGAAAGAGGTTGCATGAAAAATGGAAGAAATTTCAGACGGCCCAACATTTGACCGAATTTTGGGGAAAAGCTTTATTCCAGAGGGTGGGAGTAATTTTTTGCTGTTCTTTCCACGTTCCACTTTCCTAGGAGGTGGAGCAGGTAGAACTTGTTCGGAATTGTTCAGAATAAATTAGGCGAAAACGTTGCAGGATGAAATATTATCTTGCACAGCGATGGAGTAAGTTTTATTGTTGCTCTTTAATTGTACATTCCTGCGTTTTTCTGATGTTGAAATATATGTTTGGGTTGGCTTGTTTAAGAGAGCATAAAGCGTCCATACCAACAAAGAGTTGAAATGTAGGGTAGTTTACAGTAGTTTTAAGCCAAGTGAGAGTTAGTTCTGCATTATTTTCAAGTTGAAATAGATTATGTTTAGGTAGTTCTGGAATACTTTCCAGCTGGTGGAATTTTGCATACAAAGCTTTTCGAATGTATGATTTGAAAATGCTTTAAATTGAATCAATTTCACCAAGCAAATTATGCAATAAATGGGTAAGATTACAGATCTATAAAAATCATGTTTTAGTTCAACTTTGTGCAGGCACATGATCGTTTCTTTCTCTCTCTCTCTTTTTCTCTCTTTCTCTCTCTCTTTCTCGCTCTCTTTCTCTCTCTCTCTATCTCTCTCTCTCTCTCTCTTCTTGACATGCTTATCGTCGAGCACGTCCAGAAAACATCGTCGCCAATCCGTTTCCAGGAAACTCGGTCTAAGGCTGCAGCCCTTCATCCGATCCATCCATCCGGGGGCATCCGAGGGCTGCATCCGATCTCCGACAGGTTTGACTCCAGCTGGTCCAGCCAACGAGCTCGCTGTGCTCCTGTCCGCCACATGCCGAACGGGTCGCTGACGAACATCTTCCTGGTGGTGCAGGAGTGCGGCATCCTCATCACGTGCCCCAGCCATCGTATAATTCGGCTTTAGTCATGATGTCTCCACCGTAAAAAAAGCTCAAGTAGCACACATCGTTAAAGGTAGACCTTAACACCCGCCGTACGAGAATATGCGAGTGCATTGGCGTCCTCCGTTAGCATAGTCCAGGACTCGTATCCGTAGAGCACTACCGGACACTTCTGGATCTAGTTCTGGAGTAGTTTGTGGATCCCGTAGTAGGCACGATTTCCCTGAACAATGCGCTTTCGGATTTCGCTACTTAAGTTATAGTCAGAAGTTTCGATCGTACCAAGGTAGCAGAACTCCTCTACCACCTGGAGATTGTCGTCGTCAACTGATATTCTGCTTCCGAGTCTAGTTCTATCATTTTTAAATCGTTCAGCGGGCAGGTACTTTGCTGTTGTCGCAATGATCCTCAATCCAATCCAATCGACCTCGCATTTCAATCGGGTGTACGCGTCGCACACCATCGCAGATGTCCCTGCGATGATGTCCATGTCATCCACGAAGTCGAGAAATTGGAGAGAACGAGTGTAAATCTAGCCCCGGATGTCGAAGGTAGCGCTTTGCATGACACCTTCGCATGATCTTTTTTTCTTCGCATGAGTCATATTTTTCTAAAAGTTTTGGTGGATTTCTAGTAGAAATTATGATTTTATAAAACAAAAAGAAATGCGTTAAAAAGAAAAAAGGTTATTGTTGCAGCCTGATGTTGCAGACGGATGTTGCGGCCGAGCTAAGTAGAGACCTTATCCGCACGCTCGATGTTGTCTGGGAACTGACAGCATCCGATGCCTAGCGATATAGTCGTCTCTGTCTCTCCCTCTCGCTCGGCACGCACTTACATCCCGCGATGTAATGGGAATCGGCCTGGTGTGTGTCCTAGTCGTCAAGCCGAACAGACGTGGTTCGCTGTATCGTTGTTGTTTTAAGATTACGTTTTTATATGTGTTTTATTTATTCGCATTGTCCAATAAAGTTTAAGTTTTACCCTTAAAACACAAAAGTGGCGACGAGTTTTAGTGGAAACGTGCAACGAAAAGCAGTGAAACGCCGCAGAATGTCCAGCCCAGAAGAGACACCAATCATCGAGGAACAACGCCGTCTCTCACAAAATGGGGTCCTTAACGCCGGGGTCATCCACCTCCAGCCAGCGCAGCACGCGCCATCGGATCCATCGCCGTTGCAACAAACGCTGCAGCTTTTACAACAGCAGCTGGCACAGCAACAGCAGCTATTATCGCAGCTCCTGCAGCAGCAACAACAGCAGCCACAGCCACCGATCCTCGAGCAGCAGCTACCTCCGAAGCCTAGTAATCCGGAGCTGATACTGGAAGCCCTTGCGGGCAATATTAGCGAATTCCAGTATGATCCAGAAGCAGGTCTGACCTTCGAAGCGTGGTACGCACGGTACACCGACCTGTTCAGGGAGGATGCATCTCGTTTGGATGACGCCGCCAAGGTTCGGCTCCTGGGACGCAAGCTGGGAACCGCCGAACACGCCCGTTTTAGCAACTTCATTTTGCCACGTGCACCGCGTGATTTCAGTTTTAGCGAAATGGTGGAAAAGCTAACTGTCCTTTTTGGCAAAATGGAGTCGGTGCTAAGCAAGCGTTTTAAATGTTTTAACATTTCTAAACTGAGCACCGAGGATCTGCTAACATTTACCTGCCGTGTCAATAAAGCGTGCGTCGATGCGGAATTTTCTTCGATGACGGAGGAAGATTTCAAATGTCTCATCCTTGTATGTGGCTTGAAGGATGAAAGTGTACGGGACATACGGATGAAATTGTTAGCCGCCATCGAAGACAAGAAATACTCCACCCTGGAGCAGCTAGCAGCGGAATGCCAACGTTTGGTGCGTGTGAAAGCGGATAGTGCCATGATCGCTACTGATGCCAGCGAGCGAGTGCATGCAATGCACGCCAGAAACAACCGTCAGTGGCACCGAAACGTTAACAACAACGAGCGCCACCCCAAGTTAAAGCCGCGAAGTGAAGCCTCCAAACCCCACACTCCGTGCTGGCTTTGTGGTGCCCAGCATTGGACCCGTGATTGCAGTTACAAAACCAACAAGTGTCGAGATTGCGGACGTATGGGTCATCGAGAAGGTTTCTGCAACTCTTCTCAGCGCCGCAGAGGGCGACCGCGGTTCGATCATCGTCGCGCGGTAGCATCCCGAGTAGTACGAGTCAACGTGTGCAGCATACAACAGAAGCGGAAATTTGTCAACATACTCATTGAAGGAAAGCCGGCTCGACTACAATTAGACACAGGGTCCGACATAACCGTTATCAGCCAGCGTCTATGGAAACAGTTGGGTAAGCCTCATCTCAACTCACCGAAGGTAAGGGCAAAAGCAGCGTCCGGTGAAGTTTTCGGCCTTGAAAGTGAGTTCGAAGCCAATGTGAGTATATGCAATATCACAAAGCAAACGACAATTCGCGTGTCAAAGGCGGATATGTCATTATTCGGGGCGGACTGCATTCATCTTTTCGGTTTGGGGACGGTCCCAATGGACACCTATTGCAACCGCATAGGAGCAGCGGAATCATGTTCCTGGGAAGAAAAATTTCCAACAGTTTTTAGCGGAACGGGCCTGTGCACCAAGGCACAAATACATCTACAGCTGCGCCAGGGAAGCAGACCAGTTTTTCGACCGAAACGTCCGGTCGCATACGCGATGGAAGATGCTGTCAACGAGGAGCTAGACCGACTTGAAAAGCTGGGAATCATTACTCCTTGCGACTATTCGGATTGGGCAGCACCAGTCGTAGTTGTTCGGAAAGCGAGCGGCAAAATACGGCTATGCGGAGACTATAGCACCGGACTAAACGCAGCACTACACCCGCATGAGTATCCTCTCCCGTTACCACAGGATATTTTCTCAAAACTAGCCCGTTGCGTCACATTTACACAAATTGATCTGTCCGATGCATTTTTGCAGGTGGAAATAGAAGAAAAGAGCCGACCCCTGCTTACCATCAACACGCATCGAGGACTGTATTACTACAACAGGCTCCCTCCAGGCATCAAAGTAGCCCCTGGTTCTTTTCAACAGATCATGGATAAAATGCTCGCCGGTGTAAATGGAGTTTCCGCCTATATGGATGACGTAATTGTGGGAGGAAAGACGCAAGAAGAACACGATGCCGCCCTAGAAGAAACCCTGAAGCGCATAATGGACTATGGGTTTACCATCCGGAGAGAAAAGTGCTCGTTCAACAAGCCAGAAATTCGCTACCTGGGGCATATCATCGACAGCCGAGGCCTACGACCCGACCCAGCCAAGATCGACGCCATCAAGAAGCTCCCTCCTCCAAAAGATGTCACAGGCGTTCGATCCTTCATCGGTGCGATAAACTTTTATGCCAAGTTCATCCCCAACATGCGTAACTTGCGCTACCCACTGGATAAGTTACTGCTAGCCGGAAGTGTGTTCCAGTGGACTCCAGAATGCCAAAAAGTCTTCGAGCAATTTAAAGCCCTTTTATCCACGGAACTCTTGCTCACACACTACGACCCAAAGCGCGACATAGTGGTGTCCGCCGATGCGTCTTCGGTTGGCTTAGGAGCAACAATATGCCACAAATACCCAGACGGATCCCTGAAAGTGATTCAACACGCATCCCGAGCGCTCAGCAAAGCAGAGATTGGTTACAGTCAAATCGACAGAGAAGGACTAGCAATAGTTTTTGCTGTGACCAAATTTCACCGCATGATATACGGTCGTCATTTCACGCTGCAGACCGACCACCGACCACTGGTCCGCATATTTGGCAGTAAAAAGGGGATCCCAATATATACGGCAAACCGACTGCAAAGGTTTGCGCTAAATCTTCAGCTGTACGACATGGATATCGAGTACGTGCCAACTGGCTCATTCGGAAACGCCGATGTGTTATCTCGGCTCATACAACACCACGCGAAACCTGAAGCCGAATACGTGATCGCCAGCCTGGAGCTAGAGAAGGATTTAAGGTCAGTTGCCGTTAACGCGCTTAACTTGTTTCCAGTTACGTTCGGAGAAGTTGAGAGAGCTACGCGAGCTGACCCGTTGCTCCGGAAGGTCCATAAGTACGTGAAGGAAGGATGGCCCCGTGATGATACCTTCGGAGCAGATTTGGCTCGGTACCACAATAGGAAAGAATCGCTCTCTACCGTTGAGGATTGCATCATTTTTGGAGAGAGAGTGGTCATCCCGGAGAAGCTGCGTTCCCGTTGCTTGCTCCAGCTGCACAAGGGACATCCGGGAATGCAGAGGATGAAGGCGATCGCGCGCAGCTACTTATACTGGCCAAGAATAGACGAAGACATCGTAAGCTACGTGGCCTCTTGCGGATCCTGTTCGGCGGCCGCAAAAGCACCCCCTCGTGCTACACCAGCAGCATGGCCAACACCGACGGGCGTCTGGCGTAGAGTGCATATAGACTACGCTGGGCCATATGAAGGTTTCTACTTCCTAGTTGTGGTTGACGCTTTCTCCAAGTGGCCTGAAATCTGCAAAACATCAAGTACAACCGCTTCTACCACCATCTCCATGCTGAGGAACATCTTCGCTCGCTTCGGTATGCCGGAAACACTGGTTAGCGACAACGGTCCCCAATTTACAAGCGGCCTGTTTGAGGAGTTCTGCAACAGCAACGGGATCGAGCACATCACCACAGCACCATTCCACCCACAATCGAATGGCCAGGCGGAGCGTTTCGTCGATACGCTGAAACGGGCACTGCGGAAGATCCGGAGTGACAAAACATCGCTTGATGAGGCGCTGGAGCTTTTCCTCATGGCGTACCGGTCGACCCCAAACGCGCAGTTGAGCCAGCAGAAAACTCCAGCCGATGAAATGTTCGGTCGCCCCATCAGGACAGCATTGGAGCTGTTGCGGCCCCCTTCATCAAACTCACTAACTTCTGCTCCATCTATTTCAGTGAGAAAGTTTCAGCCAGGCGAGGTCGTTTCCACAAAGCATTTCTATGGAAATTCGTGGAAATGGATACCCGGACGGATCGTTCGCAGCCGCGGACGAGTTATGTACGACGTGATTGCAAACGATGGGCGTACACTCAGGCGCCACTTAAACCAGCTTCGGCGACGTGCGGTTGATCCTGCGTGCGAAACACATCAGCTGCCTCTCGATATGCTGCTAGACGATTGGACTACGGGTTCCCCTGCAAAACAGTCGCTACCGATTCCGGAACCCATCACTAGCGAACCAGCGGCACATCCACCAACGTTGCCCGATGGTTTGCCACCAGCAGAAATTCCGGTGATGACATCCTCACATCCCTCCGACCTTATCGACGGCCACGACGGTAGGGCCACCCGGAACCTGATGGATTTGCCACGCAGGTCTTCTCGTGTAAGAAGACTTCCGCGTCGGCTTGGAGCCTATCAGCTCAATTAGCCGGGGGAGATGTTGCAGCCTGATGTTGCAGACGGATGTTGCGGCCGAGCTAAGTAGAGACCTTATCCGCACGCTCGATGTTGTCTGGGAACTGACAGCATCCGATGCCTAGCGATATAGTCGTCTCTGTCTCTCCCTCTCGCTCGGCACGCACTTACATCCCGCGATGTAATGGGAATCGGCCTGGTGTGTGTCCTAGTCGTCAAGCCGAACAGACGTGGTTCGCTGTATCGTTGTTGTTTTAAGATTACGTTTTTATATGTGTTTTATTTATTCGCATTGTCCAATAAAGTTTAAGTTTTACCCTTAAAACACAAAAGTTATAAATATGAAAAACGTTTATTTGATGCTATTATAATAACGTAAGTCTCCCCGCAAACAAGGACTGACTATCTGGTTAATAAGTAATTTAATTTTACTGCAATACAGTTTTTCCCACATAAATTTTAATATATTTCAGTGTGGTGCTAGACTCGTACGATTCATTATTTTATTTTTAATTGACACCCTATACGTTGAAGGGAAAAATATTTCTGCCCACAAATGTTGCGCTATCCCTTGTGAAGGATTCGAATTTCTCATATCATATCGTGTGTTGGTGCTGTGCCGCACGCTAATTACATCCTTTTACGGCTGCTTTCACTCACAGTCGAATGGCCATTTCATTATTTTTCTCCATCGGTTCACCACAGTTCAAACAGTGCACAAACGAGACGCAAAACATAAAAGTACAAAGATTGTAGTCATCAAAAATTAATGAGTTGTATCTGTGTCAGCGCTGGTGGTCATCATGATGCCGTTTCGTGGCAAAGCTTATGATGGTATGGAGTCTCAAATTCCATACTGACTTTACTGAACCCCGGGTTGAAGTAACGCAATGTGATGCATACAGCCAAATGGAAGAAGCACAAGCCTGTCCAAACAGGGTACGGCACACTGACTAATTACCGTTTTTCGAGGCGAGTCTTTTTAGAGTTCAGTTTGGTCCAGTGATGGTCGTTCGCCTCTTCAAAAGATGGCTCCATCGATTGACGGCACCGGCTGAGCGCGACACAATGGTTTACGCCAAGCCCGGATGTAGCCTTGTCATGCCAAACCGGAAATCCAAAATGACCGACCGATTCGGAAGCTGATAGGGAATCTGCCGGAGGTTCCACACATACGGGCTAATTAATCCTTTGGCGATGGTGAACGAGGGGTTTAATTTTCATAACCAACCAAAAGCTGGGCCGTAAGGAGGGTAATGGTAGGGGAAACCTTCGCAATGCCAAATCAAATCATTTAAAAACCGAACTGTCCGACAACTCTGGTTCGGACGTCATCTATCGGGGTCGGATTATAGGATAGTTTCCTTTGAAGTGATATTTGATCATCGCTGTGAAGTGGTACGGCACCCGTGGTAATTAGATTTGCAGCTACATTCCGCCCAGTGGGTGGTGTTGTTTGGGGAGTTCCAAAATTTGAACAATAACCGATAGCAAAAGACTCCAGAAATCATGGATCTGATTTCGAAACTAATCGGATTGGATTAGTTATTAAGCGTGCTTGTTAAGGTAGATCATTAATTCCATGTCAATCGAACTCACGGTGGTTTCTGTGTTACACGGATTGTGTCTTATAAATGTTAGAATGTCAATCTGTTTTTAGATTTGTGTCTTCTAATTTGAAGTTTGAAATATTATATTGTGATTTCAAGGTTATATTTATTAAACTGAGCATAATATGCAATAGTCCTAAGCACAAAATTGCAACCGAGTATGCCCGAGTTATTGCAAGATATAAGTGTACCGCCCGAGATAAGGTGCTGATGCCAGATAAGACAGATGCCGTCCTACTAAAAGATAAATAAATAAACATAATCATGCGTATCGGGAAGAATAAATTTTTATTTTTTAACTAGGTATACATTTATTTAAATATTTTTTGTAGCTTTAAACTTTGCTGCAGTTTGCACCAGTACCATGAGGTCGCCACACTGGTAAAGATCTTGACGTTAGTAGTAGTTCATTGAATAAAGCTTTGGTGAAACGAGCGAGTATGGCTAACATCCATCGTACAAACGCATCCAGACGGTACCGAGAATCAATGGTCTGATAAGTTCCTGCAGCTGACAGGATATCGACAAGCGTAAAGATAACGCCAGACGATCGGTAAAGACTGTACTTGCTTCGAAGTCACAGCATACGTATTATCCGTAGTCTACCGTGCAGGGTATTTAGTGTGATGGTGTTCGTTACGGCTATTAGTACGTGTGTCGGAAATAAATCGGTTAGAGATTATCCGGATAATGCGAAAAATTGGATGCCTCGTTGTATTGATATTCGGGCAACCGATTCTGTATCGTCGATGCACAAATGCTGGGAACCGTTTATAGCGAGGATGTTCGATTAAAGCTTCCATTAGTCTAGAACGGTGATGGGGGAACTTTTTGGGGGTGAGGATCATCCATATATGAATGTAAAAAGTTAAATAAAGAGTTGCAATTAGTGAGACAGGGGGAAAAAACCTCAATACCAAGTAAGTGTTCAAAAAGCCGAGGAACTTTAGGGAGTTTTAATTAATAAATATTTCAGGATTTCGGAAAACAAGAAACGAATCGCAAAGGTCTTAAATATCATTCTTGAAATAATGAGCTTTTTGGTAATGCCTGCCATATGCTCAAGTGCCCTGGCAGAGGTAACTATTTTCTTGGGTGTAGCCTGATTGACTCTAAAATTCTATGGTTCTTCGTCTGGATATGAAGAATCGTATAGAAAAGGGAATTAAAAATCAACTATTGTATACTTCGTCCACCTAAGGTTGGAGTCTCGCATTTGCTTTGATTCCCACAAACACCATAATCAACTATTTGGCCATGGATATTCCAAATCACACAAAGTCAATTGTTATTCATCCCGAGTTGCGTTATAATGTCTCGTTCGGTCCGTTTGTTTTCTTGAGGCTAAATCAGGTGTCTGGGCTTCTCGGCTTAGAACGGATTGAACCAGTATTGGTAACTGTTAAACATTATATAAATTATCCAAATACTTGTGTTAGATTCGTGGCTTTCGCTAGACATGGTTTCGTAGGAATTTTTAAGTACTCCATTCTTCTAACTGTGGACGATAGTTCTTTCTCAATCGAAAAAATGATCTTCTTGCAGCAAGGACATACCAGAACTCTTGTAGTATCGTTATCACAATATAACTTTATTTGATGAATAGAATACCCCTGGTACAAAAGTTTTACTCATAATCACTTTTGTTGAAAGCTTGTTATAAATAAAATATGTTTAATTCCGCGTGAACTCGATGTATAATGCTTCGCATTATTCTTATTAAAGTTATTTATTGAATTTTTAAATCGTTGGAACCGTTGTGGAGCAGTTGCAAATGAGTGAAATGTGGCTCATACTAATTATAAGCTATTGAAGACAAACAACGATCTAATTTGGATACTTAAAGCAGGAACAATTAGCATTCCACTTATGTATACTCCTACTGGTAATGGGGTTTTGTTTGTGCACAGATAATAAAAAGTGCACATAATGCTTGTCCTTTTCATACGCTTCATTACACGTGAAAGCGTAGTCCTGGTGGACCGTTTATGGAGCTCTCCCCGTAAATACATCCATTCTCATGAAAAGCAGAAAAAAAAGAAAAAGGGAAACCATTTCGTGCCATCAATGCCATCATCGGTAGAATGCAGCTTTCAATGAGTTAATTCCTTCTTCCATACGCCCTCGTACATACATAATGCACCTTTTTGCGATGATGAAGCTTTCCACAACAACGAGCATCGCATCGGCCACCAGTGAAGATGAGATGCTCAACCGAAATGAGACTGCGGTGAAGATTGAGCCTTTATCACAAGGCCTTTTCATCACGATACGCCTTTTCTTTGGCGGCGTAGATACATTGCATTCGTAAAGTTCCTGTTTTGTTTGTCTCTTTTCTTTCCATCACTAAATGTTCGGCAAAAAGGCGGGTGGAGTAATTACGCGCAGAATGTGCGGAGTATGTTGAGATTTTTAATTTCGCACAAGAGTTTACCCTTCAGTGAGCGTACTTTGTGTTGTTGGAGCTTTGTGTGTGGTTTTGTGGTTTTTCTTGTTCGTTTTAGTCCTGATTTTCATCAGAAGATATGGATAAATGATAGATAGATGTTCTGTCGCAATATTCGGTTGGAGAATTGTAAATGAAAAACTAGAATCGATTTTAATGTTAATAAAAAAAAGAATATGCCAATTTTAACGTTAATAAAACGCTTCTCTTTTGCAGTGGTATTTAAATTTAAGGCCTTTTGTTCATAAACTTTATGTGGATTTACTATATTCTTAACTTTAAAATAGTTTCTATTATAAACATCCTAAACCGATACATCAATACCTAAAAATATTCGTTGCAAACAGTCGTTCCGTTTTGAGAACTACAAAATTATCAATAAATCAATCGAAACTTATGCAGGATGGGAATTTAGCTCGTGAAAATTTAATTAGTAACCACGAAACTACGCTAACATTCATTATTCATCCCATACGCGGCTGTCAGGGCTCGCGTTGAGCCATGGTGTGATTTTCCGACAAATACATCAGCCGCACGTGGCATTACACGTGTACTGCACGATCCGTCTTGTGTGCAAGGCGGTGCAATCGTATTACACTGCATCGGATGCATCGATGGTACATTCAGTGACCGCCAATTTAAATAACAATTTCCACCTTCCATTAGTGACTAATCGGTGAGGCGCCTGGCGATGGGAAAGCTTTCACGCCGTAATGCCGCTCTAGGGGAATTCGGTACGATTCGGTTGCTAGGGTTGATACGCCAAGAAGTTGATCCGTATGATTGGACTTGCAGCTTGGCGCTACATTCGGATGCGAACACTATTCAACCGAGCCTAACTTTGCTTTGCCCCGTAGCGATCTTCGTCGCGGTTTTGGTTTCGGTAGAATGTGGGTTGCATTCGTTGCCGTAATACGCAGAGCAGTGTGGTGGCTGTACGGTGCGGTTTGCATTACATTTGCAGTGCAAATAAGATGGGCATGTTGGGTAGATTAGCTGCGGTAAGACCATAAGATGCTATGACCGTCAAAGCGATTGGTTTGCTCCGTATCTTACGTGAATGCCAGTAGCAATTGACAGGAGCGATATTGCAGTAGAGGTGGTACAGGGAATTAGGATGAATAATAAATTCAAACGCATACGCCGGGAGTTATGTGCAGGATAAAAGATGTATTACACGATGTAGAAGTATTATATTTATTTGATATTTAATCTAATTCGATTAATTTACTTAACTTTACTTAATTTCTCATTTGTTTCTCAGCTATTTTATTACACATTCATTTGTATATTTACGATTTTAGTATTTTTTTTCATTTTTCATTTAATAGTTTATATTAAGTAATTTTTCAAATTTTAATTAACGAATGTTTTCCTGTTTGAATCGTGATAGCAAAATTACATAATGGGGGAAGATTAATATTCAGAGCCTCGAATAGTGAAGCTTTCAAGTTTAATGTTATGTTAAAATAAAAAACTTAAATACCTTTAGAATCCAAAACTTTAAATATTTTTTTAAAGAATAATAAAATTTTTTTTGGAACGGTGGAAGTTTAACAACAAAATTATAGAGAAAAAACTCTCGTTAAGTATTAGTAAATTTTGTGAAAATTATGTAATGATAATTTCAACCTTGTGCAACCAAGTTTTGCGAAAAATTTTGCAACAGGAAGTTTTGAGAACAATACATACAATTAAACATTGAAAAATGCATACTTATATATAATTAGTGCAGGAACTACGATATTCAATGGTGTATTGATATACCTTTTTAATTAAATATTTCTGATAATTTGAAATTCAAATCAACAAATTGATTTTTTTTCTATTTTTCCGGAATATGCTGGAATATATTCTTTTTTTTTAAAATTAGTTGTCGATTATTGATAAAAAATACTTTCGTTTATAGCAATTATTGTAATAAAATTCTCTGTTTTATTGATGTTCAATATTCGACATAATTTTCCATGAGTATATTTCTATTTCTATAGCATTGATGACACTTTTTAACACCAAAAACAGGGTAATAGTTTATTCATTTTAATCAGTTTGTAAACAATTCCCAAACATAAGCTAATACTTTATGAATGGTTAGTACTGTTAGCATGGACAGGCCACGTGCCGCACCTTGCTATCGAATGCTAACTGATCAATTATTTGCATTGTGTGGGCGCACGGGATCCCATCATGACCTTTTCGTTCAGATTGAAACGAGAAAATCCATCATCGGCGATCAAATATTTGGTTCAATTTGAGCAGCTTGCCACAACAACAACAAAAAAAGCAAAAAAGAAGAGGAGAAAATCCAAAATAACTCTATGTTGTGGTTTGAATGAGTGCGAGCGGTTGGGAAAACGAGTTCGGTAAGAACGATTGTACACTGCAATCTGAACAGTCCCTTTACAGTGCAACAATCTTGTGGTGATGAAAAGAGAGAAAAAAACCCTCCAACAAACAACGAGAAATCACAACAGACGAGAAATCTATGATAAAACAATGGAAACACGAAAATGGTTGAATCATCGTTTGGCCCAAATCAACAGCACACCTCCGCCCGGGTTTCACTTTGCCCGAAGGGAATGCGGATTATTTCGGTGCTTTCTTCGTGCGGTATTTGCAAAAACAACATCCGTCCTCGAGCGTATTGGTTGCTTTTTTTTTCCTCGTTTCTCTTATTTTCCCTCCCCAGAAGGATACTGTACTGCAATGGTTGTACAGCAGCATACATGTGAAAGGGCTTTTTCTCCCTATTCGCCAGGCGTGTTGGCATCGAACCGAACTAAATGTTATGATATGCACAATTTTATTCATATCTCATGCCAGGGTTTGGACACAAACTTACAAATCCATACACTTCCTTGCCCGGGACAGTTGGAAGTGAAAAGAGCGGATTGATGGAAAGCGGTGAAGGTGGAAGCGGTAGGGTAAATGATCATTTGAAACTCAGCATAAATAAATACTCATTCGCAAAGGGCTTATGCGCGTCTGCTGACGTAGGGATTGGAAACTAAAAATGTAAAGCAAAAAATTATAAAAGATTCATCCACAATCAGAAACAGGTGGTAAATCCCGCCCGGACGCTAATGCTCCATGATCCTGGGCTTGGTGTGTCACAAGAAAAGGAAGAGAAAAAAAATAAAACCAGAAGAAAATTCCGGACGAACCGGAAAACGACTAAATTCTGGTGAATGTTTACGAAGAAGGTTGTATTTGTTTGTATGGGTTTATTTTTTAAATTTATCTACCCTGCTGATAAAACAGAAACGTTTGAATACTAAGAAAAATCCACACCCTTTCCCGTTGGCCTGTAGGACGAATTTCATCCCGAAGGAAGTCACTCACTTGCATTTGTTCGAACTTTGTTAGGAACATCCTTTTCTCGTTCTTTTTGTTTTAACCGCTCAAGCACCATCCACTAGACGGTTACTACCCCCTTTGGAAGGGGTGAAAAGATTGGTTGAAAAATCATGTTCGTACTTTTGCATACCACGTTCCATTCTGTCTTTTCCAGGGTCCTTTAGTGAAGTAAAAAAAAAACATAACACACACACACACACACACGTACTGAAAGCTGTGACTCTCGCACGATTAACTCTCGACCGTACGACCGAAAACTTGTCCGTTTTGGGTTTTTCGGTTCAGATTTGTGCTTGTATAGTATGATTTTGTTTTTCTTTTTTGAGTCAGGGGTTGTTTCGTTGATTTTTTTGTTGTTGGCCTTTTGTTACTCAACTCATCGAAACTTTTTGGGGGAGAAAAAAAGGAAAAGTTTCCTACCGAAGGCCTGAAGATGTTGTAAAAGTTGTGCAGCATGACAAGATGTCATGCACTGTCGGCTGGCGCGCAACCATTATGTGATCGTAGGACGTACCGAGGACGTATTTATGTGTATTAGCTGATACCCATCTTGTGGGCAGGTTTATGGTTGGCCGACACCGATGTTTGGTGGCCCATCCGTGTGATGGTGGCCTGCACTGTGGTGGAAAATGGTATTTTGAACTATATTTAACAAGCGGAGGCATTAGCATAACGCCTTTGAGGTGGTTTTCCATAGGTGTGATATGTGTGTGTGTTTTACACAGTGTCAAAAAAAATAACAATTTACATAAGCTTATTATTTTTTAGTTATGGAAATGAAGGTCCTTCAGTTTACTCCTAAAAAAAGTAGACCTTAGCTGGCATACCCTTGTCAAATGACCGTATTTACTTATTTGTTAGAAATGATTGTTTTTCTCAAGTACGCACAAGAGCTCAGCAATCTCAACATACAACTTTTTGGAGGGTAACAACCGTTTTGTTTGGGTTCGTTCCTGTCAAACATATGTATGTTTACAACTTTCCGATTTGTCCTCTCGTTGATAACTTTCCAATCAGTGTTGTTATTTGTCAATAAGTAATCATAGAAAGTACTTGCAATGCTTTGCAATGTGGAATGCTTTTTTACCATTGATTTTTGGGCCTTTTTTTGAACATTGCATCCATTTTAAAGTGTGATGCTGCATAAATGTAAACATTTTATTTTTATATTATGTAAACATATGTAACATTTAGAAATTACATTAGAGGGGATATACTTTAATCATCAATGAAAAAATCATTTCCTTTTCTTGAAGCTCAAAGTGTTCTGTGGGATACCAGCAAAGGGTTTCTAGAACATCTGGTGAAAATTTCAAACCAATACATAGAAAAATAGCCAAAACATAATCCAATTAGTAAACATTCCGCCATGCAAAAAGGACAAAATGCTTAATACATTCAAAGGCGATTTTCTTACAGCAAAATTTTTCAAATCGGCACTCAGTTTTTTTGCAATACCAGCGAGGCTTTAAACTTTGTTTTGTGGGCAAGATAGTGACATATTTTTGTTCTTAGCTTGTAATGTCTGCCATTTTGTCATTAATTAAAAATGTCAAAATTCATCATAACAAGTACTAGATTTATGGTTCTTCTTTCAAAATATTCATAAATTTTTGGATTCTAATTTTTACAGCTCTCCGAAGAAAGTCCTTTTTAATATTTTTGTCTTAGAATCTTACGCTTAACACATTTCCCTATAATGCATGCAAAAAGTGATAGAAAATAGAAAAAAGAAATAGAGCGGAAAAAAGGAATATAACAGGGAATTGAATTTTTTGTTTAATTTCCTGTTAAATATTACTTTTTTGTGTAAAGTAAAGTATGAGTTTTTGTTACAATTTTTGTACTCTGGAAAAAGTTACATTATGCAATAAGTTTTGTTACGAAATTACTGATGGTCTAATTCTCAAAGCCGGTTGAAAAAATAAAAAAATTCCCTGTTGTTCATTTATCAAGTCCACATTGAATGAATGGTACAATAAAACTCATGCTTTTAATCATAGTGGAGATAGAGATTACAGCATTTTCATGGGCACCGTCCTGTATGTCCATATTTATAGCTTTTACAACATGATGCTTTGTGGTTCATTTGTGGCAGAGTTGATTTATGGTTAGCTTAAGCCCAAGCATCCCTAACAGAACAATCCACCGCTATGGGATGCTATTGATTTAGTGTATGTTGTTTTTTGTGGTGTTGTGCAAAAAGAAGAAAAAAAATGTATGTCACAACCTAAACTGCTTTTGTAAAAATTCGCTCCCAAAATGCAATAAATCATAGCAAAATGAAGTGCGAATCGAATGACATAACAAAAACGGTTGGATCGCTTGTCGGCGAGGATCAGCCTATAAGAATGCTTTACCCTTGGCTGTATGAACAATAATATAAACGTGGAGATAAAAAAGTAAAGGGCACAGGAAATAGTTAGCCAGTAGATTTGCAGTTTTTTTTGTTAATAGTTTGTGGGTAGATTATACAGACAAAAAAACGAATGGGTAGATAAAGGATTTGCCAAAGAGAATATAGATGGTAAAGGCGTGTTTCTGGGAAAAGGATTTAACAAAATGTGGAAAGTCACCCTAGAGCTAACATAGTGTACGTACCACGGCCATTAGGATTATTCAATTTTATTATTCATATACGCTGCCTCTACTACTGCTGCTCATCCATTTTAGCACAAACAGGTACTGCTTTCTCTAATGCTTGGGCCCAAACCATTCTAAACGGGCAGGAGATCTGGGCTGCAAAGAAAGCCGCTATGAATCATTAATCTGTTTGAATAGCTTCCGGCGCTAGTACGACCTGTGCGCATTGTTGGAACCTAATCTCGCCGATGGTCTCCGGAAAACGTGTCGCCGTGACGAATCTCGTGACTGTTTCTTGTGAGAACGGCAGAAAAGGAAGGATGGAGGCGGTTTTTTGGATAAAGTGTCTCGCTTTTCTTCCGTAGGCGGATCGGATGAATGAAATAGATAGGTTTGAGTGCGTCCGGAAAATTCGTGCCAAGATTTACAAATAGTGATGGGCACTAGCCGTTTGCTGGATGGGATGCTGGGAAGGGAATCGAATGAGAGAGAAAGTGGTTAGTGCGACTAGCCGACCGGATGGCGGTGAAACGTTTGTCTGGAAATTGAGACGTTCCCGGTGTTTCACAACATTAGCTGATTAGGTTCGGACGGGAACCGGGTCGCCGGGCCCGTACAAGGGCTTTAATTTTTAAGCACCCATTTTCGAACCAGCTAGACATGTGTTAGACCCGGGTGGATGGTTGAGTTGGGTGAGATTAGAAATGGAATAAACAAAAGGTAAGCTAAGCCCCTTTAGCATGTTAAGCGTTTCGATAGATTGAACATGATCTGTGGTAGATTATGAACAGAGGATAATAATGTTTTGTATTTGCCGTTTAATGTACCCACAATGGGGAGGTGGGTTTTATTTGTAACGTCGTACTGTATGGGACGATTAGTGTGTTTTATTGCGAAGCAACTCCATGATTGTTTGAGCAGCATTGTATTGGAACACAATAACATATCCCATGGGGCATCGGCGCACTGTACAGGGTGCTGCTGTTTACGCACGCACAAAAGAAAAAAGGCGCGATGATTTAAATATTTTTGTTTCGAAAGCTTTTGTACTTTTTACTTTAATGAATTTAACATCATTCCGTTTAAATTACTAACGTCAAAGAATGTTAATGTAAAACTAGAAAATCTTTATTCGTTACAGATGTTAGAGACGCTCCAAGAAGAAAGAAATATTTTATTGCTAAACGCACTCAGAGATACATGGAATGCATGGTACATAAATGTGTTGTTTGTCAAAACAATAATGCTTTTTTATAGAGCATTATTAAATTCAATATAAAATAGATGGCAATGTAACTTTTTTCCTGCGTTGAACAGTGTCTGCAGGAGGCTGAATCCTATATGCATAAAAATACATAAGCAGTGAAAGCTAGCTGTTGCCGGAAATTCATTTTTACGATTGTCTCTTTATTTAGGCACTAGGCACTAAAATGAAAATGGAATCGACCGGGCTGTAAAAAAAAACAAGAGGAAGTGGGTACAGAATGACGAACGTCGATTGAGATCCGGTTTCCCATTTGGGCACGGTATGAATGTATCAAATGTACTATAATTGGTCAATTCGAATCCATAACTCCGATTGTGTCTATTTTTGTTCGACGAACATTGTTTTCCCATTTTCCGGTGATGACAAAGATTGCTAGCTTAATAGAACAATTTGTTTTGTTGACAGTAAATCGTGTAAATGATATTGTGTATGGACTTTGCTATACGGCACTGCATAATTTGTACGGCACTGCATAATTATCAAACAAATTTGATAATTTGTTGTTGATGAATTGCTAGGTAATTCATTACAATATTTGTCCAATGCAATACAAACGACTGTTTTCAGCCTTAATTAAAATGTTTTACATAGTTTAAATCGGACTAGAGATCTAACATCATCAGCAAACACCAAACTCGCCTAAATGTATGCAATTGCAAAGCAAAAGAGCATGTCTAGCGTGCATTTTGCCTAAAAAGTTTTAACTTCTTCTTGGCTTAACGACCTTACAACAGGTCACGCCGGCCATTTCTGGCTTACTAGACTTATTTTACCACGTAGCCGGATAGTCAGTCCTTGCTACGGGGAGACGGTCCGGATGGGATTTGAACCCGGTCCGGCCGTGTGGACTGGCGCCGTTTATCACATGCACCACCGGGCCGCCCCTAGTTTTAACCTTTAGGATTTAGCCTTTTAAAAGTTTTAACTAAAAAACATATTTTTCAATTTTTTTTAGTAACTGATAATAAATGAATATTAAAATTTAATTCCTTTCAAACGGGTACTTTTGATATTAAATACTAATAATTGTTAATTGGTATGTACATTTAATGGATTTGAAATACATTTACAACGGTTAATTGAATTGTATTTTTTTACATAAACCCTACTATGGATATGTTTGTTTTGTTTTTTGTTACATCGCTTAAATTACAATACTTCCATTATTTTACAAACAACGAACTAAAATGAAATGTAAAAATAAGTTTATTTTTCATAACTGTTATACTCTATATATTAAGTTACCCGAATAAAGCAACGTGAAATTGAGCATACACATGAATGGCCATACACATGGTTAGTTGATTGAAACTTTCGACATTTATACGGTGATTGAAAAACACTCAGACGAGTGAGCAGGTGCCTTTCGTCCTGTACCAAAACTGACTGTACGATCGGTGGCCATTTAGCTTTGCCAACCATGGTCGTGATGTCGAAGGACGAAAGTGCAATTCTTGTTTTTTGTACTTCGGTCCATCTCCGAATCTGCATATTTATGTTTTTGCTTATTTTTGTGCAGCACTTCCTCCATTTGTTTTTGTTTGGCGGAACTTAATTTCCGCTTTGAGTTGTCTGAATAGTTTACGCGTCCACGGTCACTGATGCCGTCCAGAGAACAGGAGGTAGCATAGTTTGAGAGAGTAAGTTTGCGTAAAAAAGAAGTGCAATGAAAACAAAAACCGAAAATTTAAATAACAATTGTTAAAATGGTTTCAGTTGAAACACACAGTTAAAACTAGTACGGTGCGAGAGAGGAAAAAGAGATTTGACATAGGAAACCATTTTGTTGTTTCCACCTTGTTTCGAAACGATTGGGAAAGCTTTCATCGCATCATTTCGATGTCTGAGCATCGTGATTGGTGGTGATACAATTTTAATTCGAAAACATGGTACCAACACGTAGGAATATATGCATACCGTACAGTTGGTTCAACATGTAGATTATCATAATTTGATGTGATGTCGAATGGTAACAAATTGTTGTTGATTCGTTGTGTTTTGTTGAGTAGGTTTTATTTTTGCAACCGAAGATAAGCTCGCCATACCCCTGGGGGGAGGAACTTCCTTTCGTCGTAAGTTGTTTGTGTGCAATGGAGCTTTGGGAGGATGTTTTTTTTGCCAAGCTGGTGAATTGTTTCTTGTTTGCAAACTAGAATATAAAAACCAAGCAAAAAAAACCTAACCAATTGGAATTCTTTTAGAGATATTCCACCAAGTCGGTATTGATTTTTCCTCGAGGGGTTTCGAGCATGCTTTTGGCATTTCCAACGCAGTGCAGTTCAGGCAAACTGTTTGAGGTCATGTAGAAGACAGGCCGGGTCATAAAATCAAAAAAAAAAAAAAACAGTCAAGGACAGCGCAGTATATTTCATGACCAAAAGGAGGCTTTTTGTTAGTGTGTGTGTGTGTGGTGCGAGATCGATGAATAGCGAACTGTTGAAAGTGAGTCATTTTGATGCTAATGTTAGCACAGTTGCATGGAAGTGGGCAATAAAGTGAATGTTGCAAGGATAGCTCGAGAACGTTTCGTACGGTGAATTCATTAGCTATTGGATAGTAAAAGAGAAGGCTCGATTTAGCGAGAACTTTTATTTGGAAATGTTTTGTTTATATAACCAATAAACTGATCCGGTTATAGATGTTACAGAAATATGGCCTACACGCTGTTTCTATTAAGACACAAATCATTTTATTTTTTATTTATTGATTAACGAGAGTTTTAGCCGTATAGTCATATTTGTGTAATTTTAATAAAAAAAAGTTGCTTTGGTGAATTATCTTTAAACAATAATAATAGATGAGTCAGTTTGAGTTTATGTTTTAAAAAATAATACAATTTAGATTGTAGCCGCCCCCGGTGGTCATAAACAGCGCCGGTTCCACACGACAGGCTCGGGTATCAAATCCTATCCGAACCGTATCTCCCCGTAGCAAGGACTGACTCTCCGGCTATGTGGTAAAAATAAGTCTAGTCAGCCAGAAATGGCCGGTTTGATCATACAGGTCGGATTGATCAGGAGCTTCGTTGTCTAATCATCATTTTGGTAGATTTTAGTGAGTTAAATGGTCCAGTATAAGACACCCAAATCAATCCTCGTTCTTGATAGTTTTGTTCAGCTGATGTGACATATTCCCCGTTTAGCATGCTGCAAGTAATTCGATAATATTTGTTAATAAAATTTCAATTAAATTTTACCAATTTAACTTTACCACGAATAGCAGTTTTTGTACCACCAGCCACCATTGTACTGGGAGGCACAGTTCGATGGATGCACATCGTTGTCCTGATCGTACGTACTAAATTTGGAACCGATGTGAAACGACAATGAGTCTCCTGCTGTGCCACGGTATTTCCCAATCGTTTTGATCACAAACTGCTCCCGTTCGGTGCCGATGCTAAACATATCGTAGTGCGCGTACACCGTACTACCGTGAAAGCTTTCCATTACAACTAACAGCTCATGGCGTCCCTTCGCTAGCATTTGGTGCAAGTTATCTAAACCAATCCAATGTTCGCCCTCGGTATCTCCGAAACCGGCACGATACTCGCCCCAGGTACGGTTGAATAGTAGCGAACCATTGAATCGCCATTGAAACATGACCCATTCGCCATCTACGCTTCGATCGGTGCCGATTCCGGAGATTGTTTCACGATGGAAATTTATCTGGTTATGGCCGGGGAGAAGTGTATTGTTTCTAGCCGAGGTATCTAAAGCTAATGAAGGTGCACCACACACGCTTGTGCGAAGTTTCAGCTCTTCTAGTTGACGCGAATGGTTCTGAGCGATCTCGTGTAGGGTTGTTTGGATTCGGTACTCAATCGCTGTAAGGTGGGTCAGTAGTAGCTCATAGTGGAAACCTTTAAGATCACCGTTGTTGCCGTTAAACTGCTGGTGACTGGTTAAACTCACAGCACAAAACACTACAAGCACTATTGTTAGAAACATTTCGCTGGGAGAGGGGTTTTAATTGCGACCAATGCGCGGTAAGGTTCAGAACTAAATGAGACAAACCATGAAACGACAAACTGTGAGGAGCTCTTGTGTTCGATAAGACTCAGTTTGATGCTAAAAATACATTAGCGGTTTCATGAAAGTGGTTTCTGCGGGTTATAATTGGCAAGATAACATTTGCTGTTGAAATTTACTTTATGAAGAGTTGTGTATTGGAGTCAAAACCTCTTTTAATGCATAAATATTTATAATCCAGATCGAGATGTTATTAATTTTCCATTCACTGGGAGTTGTTTTAAATTCAACAAAGCGCTTGAAACACGTTCAAAATGATAATTACTGCGACACGCAGGTACACAGGTAAATTCATTCGAACAACACTGTCCTACCTTCGTACTGCCGGAAAGAAGAGTAATATAAATAAGCATCGTAAAATAATTCGATAAACATAGGGGTCAAAGTGGACCCCCAAATGCTACGTAGCGAACGAATGTTGTACATCAAGATTGTCTGCTAATCGGCTGGCGTTCGTTGTTGCGTTGTGTGCGTGCAGCTACTGCGTACTGTTGCAAAGTGGTTGAAGTTAATTTTTCAAAACTTCCCAGCCAACATTCAGCCGAACGAACCGGGAAGTTATGCCGTTCTCGTGCCTGAGGTGCCTACCGTTTAGCCTAATCCTTCCACAAAACGAGACAAGCAAAAAGCTCCCGAGTGGCCACTCTCCGGTGGTTGATGATCGTTGCGGCTGCTGGGGCAAACCGTCGGGTATCCTTTTGTTTTTCGTAATTTGAGCAACGCCGGAAGTGAAGTGGCACAGAGCGTACCACGCGGGTGGAATGTAAAATGATAGCATAAATTTGTTACAAGATTTTATTTTTAATGAGATGATTAAAAGTTAACTTTACACTTCTTCTTTGCGTTTTGGAAACTGTTTGCGTGTGTGTGTGTTTGTTTTATTCGCCATTCGGCTGGGTCGCGTTTCTCACACTGTTTGCAAAAACGGTTCATGCCTCTTCCCCCTTCGTAGCGTTTCCGTGCTTTCCCGAGGCAGCAAACTCCTGGCCCAGCTTGGGAAGGGTGTTACGTACATGGGGTTGAAGCTGTCGTTTGAGTGGTTAACCGGCAAAAGAAACAAAGATTAACGGAATGAGCGGAAACCTAACGCAATGCAGAGCGCAATGTAAAGGGGAAAGAAACAAAAGCTCAACAAAAAAAAAACATACAGAAATGAACTTGGTCGTATAAGGGATGAAGAAAAAACGGAAACATTCCTCAGCCCAGGGTTATTAAGCGAAGGATGGTCGAAAAGCTGGCCGGAGGCTATACGTCCTTGTACACGTAAATGTGGCGCGCTTTTTTTGGCGCGGAAGTTGTATGTTGCAAATGAGCACCAGCGTGAAGGGAGAATCCAAAGCAAATATGTTGAGCGCAAAGTGGAATAGAATGGCAAAAACAAAATAAAACTCGTTGCGCGAATTGGAACGTGTATAACTAGAAGAAGAAGAGGGAAAAAACACATCGGAGAACGCTTCCGTACAGTGACGGAAATACAAGGCCTAATGGGCTTGAGGCTTGTTAGTAGGCATCACCATTGGACGGATGTTTCAGCAAACATTGAATTACATGCATTCATTCGGGAAAGTTTTAACGAACCCGTGGGACTCGCACCGGACGTGGTGTGGTTCAAAGCAGCCTCATACAACGTAACCGATTCGAAAGGTTTGATTTATAAACAGGAAAGAATCAATTCAATCCGGTTGAAAAAAAAATCTGGAAAAAATATAAAAGTAAACTATGTTCAACAAGCCTTGTTAAGGGTGTAACGAACATTTTATAATTTGTTACAATTTTAGGTTCGTTTTAAAGGTTATTAATGTGATGTAGTGGCGGATTCGTTTCAGAGAGTCTCTGATTACATTACAAGGTTCTGGGTGGTGTAAATGGAAACTTCGCGTAGCTTCATCACGAGATAGAGAGAGAATATGACCCAGAGACAATCTTCCTTTCTTTTTGTGGCACTAAAGAGGTATTTACCCTTAGTAGCAGGATAGTTAGTCTTTCTTACAAGCGCAAGGATAGGGTTTGATAGGTGTCTTGTCGCGTGAGACTGGCCCCTCTACCACATATACATACTACCAGACAATCAGTATACACAAACAAAGTCTAGTAAAGTCTAATATGCATACCCCAAGAGTTCCTGATGTTTTAGTGCAGTGCTTTTCAACCTTTTTAGCCCCTCGGGTTTTTTTTGATTCCGCATATGTTTATTGTGGCCCACTTATCTTGGTTCAGAGGGAGGTTCGGGACAGGAAGAGCTGTCTTCATAAACATTTAAATTTTTTTTATTCAGGTAGAACGGCCTGGCCGTATTGATTAACATTTAAAATTGAAAATATTTAAAAAGTATAAGACAGAATAAAAATAGTATCGACTATTTAACTTACGTGGATATTCTAGTTACGCGGATTCCTTTGCGTTAACGGCGTAAATCACAATGATACTGTACTAGCCGTATCGAGACATGTTGAAGTCAACGACAGATATACTAATCCAACAAAACCATCATCAACGAGAGGACAAGTTTGTATTGATGGTTTGCTTTATTAAACTAATTTTGTATCTAATTAATTTCAATGGATTCAAAGTATAATAACCCTCAGAGTTCTAAACTTTTTTTCCGGACTGACATGGATTTTAAGTTTGAGCAAATAATACATGAGTGTGATGAGAGTGGCAGGGGTGGTCCGGTGGTGTATGTGTTAAATAGCGCCAGTTCCACACGACAGGACCGGGTATCAAATCCCATTCGGATCGTGTCCCCACGTAGCTAGGACTAACTATTCGGCTAGGTAGTAAAACAAGTCTAGTAACCCAGAAATGGCCGGTGTGAACTTAGTGGTGATGGGTAAATCTTCAATTTTCCCGGAGTCAGAGTAATTCGACTCCGAGACATTCCGGAGTATGCGACGGAGTAACTCCGCCATTATTGATGACCGGGAGGCTGAGGGAGTGGAGAGGTGCTAACTGCGCCCGACCACCAACCGAACTTCAATGCGGAGTTTCAATAGGAGATTCAATAGAGACTCCGGAGTTAACATTGGATGCAGCGCCAGAGTTAACTCCGGAGTATTCGCGCACCAACTACGGAGTAATTCAGAGTCAACTTCGGAGTCAAATCCGAAGTTTCTCCAGAGTTACTTCGGAGTCAGTGTCCGCCGGAGTAAATCCGGATTAATCTGAAGTAATTAGTTCGGAGTATAAGAATTCAGAATTTCATTAATCCACTCCGGAGTTCCCACCACTAGTTAGAGGACGTTAAACCAAAAAACAAGAAGAAAAAGATGAAATTAGCATTAGATTAGCTTTAGCGTCAGCGTTAGCTCCGCAAACGATCGAGATACTACATATTAGTACTGCATATTAGTAATGTGTCAAAACGATCGATTCAACGATCATCAATTTTTCCGCGAACCATTGCTACTTTTGCCATGGATCACAAGTTTTCCGCGGATCGCACGTTGTAGTGCACCGGACCAAGGAAAACTCCATTATGGTATAAAGTATGTAGAGCTTTCAATTAAATATTTTCGTCTTGTTCTTCTGTTCTTCTTCTTTCTTTATACATTTGTTTTAATACAATAGTAATTTTTTACAATTTTCATAAAATACAAGACAGAGTATTTAAGATTTCTAAAACATAGAAATCGGTTTTTTGATTAAAATTGTATTATTCGATTTAAAAATTATTCATAAAATCTTTAATTGCCAAGTGACGATAGCGAATGTTTTGTTTTTGTTTCCATACATTAGCTAATTAATTCTAATCATGCTTGTATTAATTGTTCACCTAAAACCTAATACCAGTCGTATGAGTAGAAATGAAAAAAGGACATTACGTTTAAAAATAACTCAATTTATCATATTCACCATTTACAAATACTAGCAGCAATGAGTAATTGCACGTCATAGTCGCTTTTGATTAGCAGCAACAAGCTTTCGTGGAAGCATTACAGCTTTTTCACATTCAGTTTTTTTCATCGTTACTTCTCCACAGATCAAATACAGGCGTTTGGCAAATTTTCGTAATCTCCTTCATTTATTCTCATTAAGCCAATTGGCACACGGATAAACTGCAAAATGAGGAGTGTGAGGAAACGGAAAGAAAAAGAAAACAACTTTTTAAACCGAAAACGATCAGCTCCGACCGGACGTTGGGCGGCTTAGCTGAGTAATGCCAGCGCATTTCATTTTGATTACGTTGCGAACCATTTTGTTACGGCATTTTCCATACTTGAGCTTCCAGCTTCCGTCGGCCAGGTCGCGGGATCGTGTCGATGAGGCATAATAAAATGTGCTTTCATTGACAGTTCGCTTAGCGGTTTTATGCGCCCGGGTAGCAGCAGCTCATAAATGAAATGTTTGAAAGAGAAATCGAAATTAAAAGCAGACTTTAAGGATTGCTGTGAATTTGTAAGCACAGAAGCCAAGCCGGAGGGAGGCAACTTGGAATGTGTTTTCTCCCGTTTTTTTGTTTTGTTATCCTGTTTAGCCGGATTTAAGTGAAGAAATCCGGCAGAGAAGACAGGAGAGCGTAGCTTGAAATGAAGGATCTGGATGAGGAGGTGCAAAAAAAAAAAGAAATTGAAACCAGACAGGGTGAAGTCGCTCGCCATGAACCATCTGGGTAATGCGATGTTGCTGCTGTGGTGGATAATTTAAATTGAAACGATGCTAAGTGGCTTGCATAAAAGCTGGTCCATTTCAATTTGGTGGATGAGTAATGTATCGTAAAAATTGCACCGGAAGGTGGAGATTTGTGAAAATGTGATGAAGTTGGTTTGAAGTCCAATGCAATGGTCGCTAGGGAACAGAGGAAAATAGATGGTAGTAATAGTTTGTACATGGAAGAAATAATGATTGGTTTATGTCCTAAATTGGAGTAGTATTTTGACAAGCAAACAGGTTATTTTTACTTTGCTAATCTGCTTGCCAATACTACACTGCGGTGCATAGCTTTAAGACCGCTTGTTATTCAAGAAATAAAGGCAAAATTCAAGAAACAGATAAGCTTTACACTTTCTACGCGCAACGGTAATATTTTTTTTATAAAATTATACACGAAATGTTTCTTTTAAAATACAGGAATAATTAAAACTAGAGCTTATGGGGCCAGAATGGGGGAACATATTATTTTGTCTGCTTGTTACGGGTACTAAATCAACTTTATTCATGCATATAACCAAATTGGAACCAAATAAAACATCATTAAAAAATCATTCTAATTAAAGAAATGCAATAAACGTCATTTTTAATCAACATTTCATTTTTTGTAAGTTTCCTCAGACTTTTTAAACAATTATTACAAGATATAGTTATGTCTCAACATCAAGAATACCACCACACAATATAAACGCGTTGCGTAGTACATGACAATGAGTGTCATGTAAGAGCGACGCATCGATGCATGTAAGAGCGTCGCATCGAAGCGGTCGCTCTCTTCTGTTCGAACCATCAGACAATAAAGAAGCTTTGCAAGCCCGAATCATTATTATATATTTACAAGATTTTTTATTTGACATGCTTTAATTTTTTTTTGAATTTTTATATGATCGTAACATACGCATTGAAGGCATCCATTCATCGTTAGTGGCTTTACACTCTTAAGAGATAAATTCGCCATATGCTTTAAATTAGAGTTTATAAAATAATTAAAAATTTGTTTGTTATTCTGTGCAATTTGAAAAATATATTTTTTATCTTATTTCATTATCCCAAAAAAAGTGTCCTTAAATTTATATTGCGTACTGTTAAATAATAAATCTATTTTTTGTAAAGTTTTCTGTTCAATAATTTATCTAATTTCAATAATTTATTTAACTTAAATATTGAAAACAGTTTTCAACAATATAAGTTTTAAAAGAATTAATTTCAATTAAATCAGAACTAGATTATTACATCTACAACTAAACATGTTCATTAGGGTTTGATATAAAGTTAAGTATTGTATTGATTTTTTCGTCTGCGGTAGAGTAATACGTTTCTAAACCTGCCCTCGCTCGTTGCATTCAATTGTGCATTTACAATAACCATTTGGAATTCATAACAATGCACCATCACAACTTGTCGATGGCAAAATTTATGCACACCCAAATTAGCCCTAGGAGAGCACTTTGCCACTGCACAGCGTCCGGAAAACTTTCACTTCGATGCAGCTGTTGATGTAGCCGAAACATAATCATAATACGTTTATTTAAGTACTGCGGATAGAAGAAAAATGACACCGAACGCATGAAAGGAGCATTCTGCCGAAGCCATGGCAGGCAGATTGAGCAGCGAAAGGGCGAAAAGAGAATATTTTTTTCCATCCCCTTGTGCATAGACTTTTCCGATGGAAAACTTTGCTCCCCCCTACCCTCACCATCATCGCCATGATGCCGGATCGTGACCATGGTAGGGACGGTCCCGCCAGTGGGAATAAGCTCTGCGTCTCGGTGATGACATTTTACGGCGCGTTCAGCAATGGCCGACAATGACAACGAGCGTAATGACCGTGGCGTTCAAAGTTAGACTCCCCGCTTCCGGTCGAGACGGTATAGTTCGTATGGCGGCAGGAGGGAAAAGACCGGCCGGCTGATGTTCACCTGACGAACGGGAGCCATGCTTTTATGGCGCACTTTTTCATGCAAAGGGGAGGACAAATTTTGACTTTAAACAAAACCGAAACAAAGGTTTGGTGGTTTCAGCCGGGGAGTAAAAGATGACGCTCGTACTTCTACCATGGGGTGCCGTGGCCGGGGATGGCACAAACTTTAGGGCTCTTAATTTGAATAAATTTAATTTTCATGATTACAAGCCGAAAGCGAGAACGTGCCCTTGCAGGGAAAAAGGGCAGGATGGTTAGATAGGTGGAAGACCCGGCACGAAACGTGGTACAGCTGATTTCGATCCTGTCCGTGACTCAACCACCGAACGTGACCAGGCGCCTCTATTCGGTCACATCGGGGGCCCCATTTACACCTTCTCGTTTTTACGAACAGGAAGCCGTTGTTACTATGGACCGGCATGCGAAGTTTTGGCCTGGTAGAGAGCTTCGGACAAGCAACCGAAAAATGCTGCCACTCTTGAACGTGGGTGGTTTGGGCAAATTGGTCCTTAAATCGTGCGCTGGCCGTCTGCCAACGAATGAGTTGAACCGTGCTGTATGGACCGAGGTCGGTTCAGTTGATTGAAATAAACGTTTCGTGGCGAAGGCTTTACAAGACGTACAGTAGACTCAACCGAACGGGTCGGAACAGACCGGAATGAGTGATCTGGGATTAAAGCGGATCACATCAGTGAAATAAAAACTCTTGCACACTTACACAGACGTCACAGGGTCTTACCGACTATACCGGCAAGTCATGCATTTTTTACGCCTACAAACACCTTATTTCAGACACGTTTTGTAGCGAAAGAAAACATAAAAGAAAGCATCAAGAAATAGCTTTGAAGGCATGAAAAATTAGGAGCGAGTAAAAGTAAAAATGTCAATAAAGTAATCGCGTCTTTACCGAACCATCGTCCATCACAGACCGTGCGCCGGCCGCGTATCCATCCGATTCAAAGAGATTTTGGTCAGAAATTATCATTTTTTATGTGTAACGAGAATGTTGTTTCCAACTTAATATACCTAGCATAACAGAGAATGATGAAAAATGCTGTAAGAAGCGAAGTTTCTTTGTATCTTGTTCGACTTTCGCTTACTGATTTAGCAATTTGTCATCATTATTAACGATGAGTTAGTTGTAATTTCTTTTTGTGTTGAGTGTGGCGAGTAAGCAAAAGTTTTTTTAAAATATTCTGCCTTCTTAATCTTTTAAGATCATCATTGTGAAAACATGTTTTCCTGCATCAGAGCGGGGAAATATTAATATTTATGAAAAATATTATTTCCATTGCCAAACGAATATAAATATTTTTTTCTTGCGGTCTCACCTTTGTGAACTGAATTTCACCTTACATACAAACAGTAATGAACAAATAGTAAATAAATTAACGTTTCGGTTTCGATGAATTAAAACATAAATTGTAACTGTTTACAGGGAAAAGTAAACCTCGATTTTTATTTGTATGAATTGCTTTTGATAATAATTCATATCCGATAGCAACATATTAATAAACCAACGTTTGATGCATCACAAGATCAGAGAATTTTTAATTGCTGCTTCATGAATGGAATCGATTAAGTCTGGTACATTTTATGATTTTTATTCTTTGTTAACGACGAGAGAAACAATTTCTATGTAATTCTTACATCATTCCAAAATGCCGAAAAGGCTGTAAAAATTACGTGTTTAAATGTTATTAAAAACGCACACGCATACAGAATCTGCAAAATATCAGAACAAAAGTTAACCATTTCTCTAACAATGATCATATCCAATTCTGAGAAACAACAGAAACAATTTTTCCCACTTGCGTAAACTCGATTAACGCGTAGCTTGTTGCGTTGCTGTACAACATTTTCATTCGTTATCGTATGAAAGTCAACATGTAGCAGGGATTTTTTCCCGTTATTTTTGGCTGGTTTATAAACCGTCGTTTTTTTATTTCCTTCCTTTTGACGCTACCATACATTAATTCCATTTACAATTTATTTTTGGCAACACGAAGCGAAACGATAGAGCAGCGGCCTAGCAGCAGCAGCAGACGAGAGCAAATAAACGCATTTTTCATAATGATGCTCATTGTTTCGACGAGCGGAGACACTTTGTTTCTTGGGAAGTACTAGCAGGGGTTCTTTAATTGAGTTTCCGTTAATTATCCAAATTTGGTTAATCATTCCCACCGAACAACGTGGGCGTACGGTTTGGTTTTTAAATTCATAGCGAGCAGAAAAAGAAGCAATTCACCACGGTATTGTGAGCGGGCGCTTGCATGAAAATAGAGAAAAGCAATGGTAAATTAAATAAGCAATGGCAACATTTTCAAAACGTGTCTAGGTTGAAGTGGGTTGCCTGCGTAACGTAAGCGTCATAATTGCGGGATGTCGTTGATGTAGGTTCACGAAGGATTTATAACACAATTTAGGAACACTGGAATGAATCGTCAGTTTTCAGGGCGCCGAGTTTTGATTTCGAATCAGTTGTGTCATTAAACAGCTGGTAGTAAGATGTGTAATTATCGTATTTATGATTAATGAAGTGAGGTTTTGTCGAAGCAAGTAGATGGTACATTAAATTCATGCATATTGTATGATTTTTGCTTTTGGTTGGTGTAGAGGTTGAGTTAGACATTTATTTCTGTTTACAAAAAACGTTGGTTGGACTTACGAAAAGGGTTCACAGATGGTGACATCATTTAAAGTTTATTCACTTAAAGCTCGATTCAGACGAAGGGTACAGGCAGCAAAGAAAGTGATTGGTGAATTTCATTTGACGTATATTGGAAGGTTGAAAAAGAATTGGAAATCTTCTTGGAATAGTACTTGAAAAATTAAGATTTTTTTTTGAAATCATGAAAGATTCAGTCTTGTTATGCGGTTGTTAGGCGAAAAGGATGAACTTATAGACTTTTAGAGACTACTGTGTGGGGGTTTCCGTTCGACCAGTGTGGACTGACTTTCTGGCTATGTGATAAAAAACGCTTGTTGATGGCAACGGTACAATTAAACGATTTTCAGCGATACTTCGCGTTTCCGCGTAAGGATGATTTCTGCTTCGGATCGCGGATATCGACCGAGTGATCGCCAGCCGAATACAATGAGTGCCGCGAGAATAAAAAGCCCCTGAAACGGACAAAAGAACCCTTTCCTAGCGAGAAATAGAAGTGAAACAAAGGTTTTTTTTACCGCACCTAAGAAACAAAAGTAGTCCAAAGAAGTTGCATAGTGAGTTTGGTGATTGCTGGACGCAACAAGTCCAGTAAGCCAGAATTATCCGATATGGTCTTGAGCCAATATGAAGAAAAACCTGTGAAGTGTTACCAGTTCTTCAAAAGCCTGAGGATACATTTTTGCTGCGGGAAGCTATTGTGAGAAATAATTTGAACTACGAAATTAATATATTAGTTTGTTAGAGATACGTGGTCTTATTCACGTAAACTGTTGCTTTAAAATACTATATTTTCCATTTATTCTCATTAATTACTAAGACTGAATGAAATACGGAAACTTAATTAAACTTAATTTTGCAACGATTCTACCAGCTAATAACCATCTATTGTACGCTTACGATGCGATACTGTTGCGTGCGATTTGATGTTCTGCTGATCGCGCTATTCTTCAGGATTCGCTCAAGCTTTTGAACTTTTGGTGTACTCGAAATGCTTTGACACTCAGTCCTATGAAATGCAGCGTCATAACGTTCAGCTAGGTGGAAGATCCGTTAACTTTCGCTAACAAACTCGATGGCCTCACATTCGAACGTACGCAGTGCGTCAAGGATCTTGGTGTTCTGCTTAACTCGAAACTATCCTTCAAGGATCAGCTTGAACACGCTTTCGTTAGTGGAAATCGTTGGTTTGGTCACCCGCGAGCTAAACTCTGCATTGTTCGCTCGTTCGGTTGGTCTAAGAGTAAGCCAATGGTAAGGTTTGGTAGCCTAATGCAGCCTGGCCATTCGCATGATTAGAGTCCATCCAGCGCAAGTTTTCGCGCTTGGCTCTGAGTTTCTGGGATCGCTGACTGGATTATCGGACATTGCTGACTGGATTATTGGAGCTAGCCTTTACGTGCCTACCCGTGCTCTCCGTGTGCGATGCTTGCTTGCTGTGGAAAATCGACACACTGTTGTGGGATGTTTTTAACCGTTTCTGATTATGTGCCGTATTTTCAACGATGTCTGCGATGCGTTCGAACCAGACATGACCAACACGCTATTTCGGATCTTTAATGTGCTTGTTGAATGTATATCCTAAACGTTGCCGAGTGGGCTTATTGGTCGGTTGAGTAATAAATTATTATTAAAACTTAAATCTGTTTCATTCAACATCAAGTGAGTATAAGTACTGGTTCGTGGATTTAATATTGTTTCTCATGCTTGCTTTGCAAAACTAAATAGACATCTATTACGGTACGTGCCAATTGTGCCAAAAATTTTATATTTTTATATTTCTGATTTGATTAAGTTGAACTTGGTGAAGTACCCGATGAGCCTCAACCGATCGTAGCGGCGCCGGTTTCTGCACTACAGGACTGGGTGTCAAAGCTCATCCAAACCAAACAACCGCACACAGGAATCACTATAAAGCTACAGGTTAATGAAGTCAAGGAATGGCAGGCCAAGACTACAAAATAATTAGAAAAACCCGATTTTATATTCAGATAGAGCGGCCTGGCCGTATTGATAAGAAAAACTAGTTGAGAATAAATAAAAATTAGATGAAGAGAAGATTGAATCGAATATGTATAAATAGTGTAAATGAAATATTATATCAGATAAAATCAAACTTGCATTCAACTATCGTTCCCTTCCCATAATGTTGTCGTGTGTTTAGTTCATTATGGAAAAATTTAGAATTTAAAAATAAACTTCAATGAGGCGTAGCTTTTGATGCGATAAACTACACATTCAAAGTGTTGTTTCGCCTGAGATAAATTTCCCGTAAAGCAGTGCGCATGATAGAACGCATCGTACACTGCGAGAATGATAAGCGGTTCGAATTGGTTGATGAAACGATACAAACAATGGTGATATGTTGTTTGAACGAGCACATAGTACGTGTTTTCCTTCGCAAGACGAGACTAACTAGAGCGGACAAACTTTACCAAAAACCGTCCGTATATGAGAGCATATGCAAACAAGCACGATGTTATCCGTGCGCTTGACGAAATGAGCGTCTGCCAGCAAATGTGTGTTATGCGTCATTCCGTGCTTTTTGGCATGGCAAAGATGTCACCTCTGGCGCTGTGTGTTGTTCTTTCCGCTCGTCCCGCTCGTCGTTGTTTGCCGTTCTGTAAGCAGATTATCATTACATAATTTCGTCCGATCGTGCTATGCGATGGTATTGGTATCTTCAACCAGCACTGATCCTTCGACCAAGTGAAGGATGAACGCACAAACACACGAGCGGTCCGGGAATGCAAGGGTGGGTGGGAACGATTTCGTGAGTAATTGTTGCTCGGCAAACATGATTCTAATTTACTGAAACGATTCAGCTTGAAGTGGAGCGGCAACGCCAAATCCTTTCCCGCCGGTTGTGAAGTGTTAGAGTGTAAATGTGCCAACAAAATCACACGCCGAAAAGCCAAACCGAGCCAAACGGTGGTGTGCCGTTTGGAGGAATGTTGTATCGTTTTTCGTACCGACGCTGCACACGGGTCGTTGGACAAGTTCTCGCTTGAGACAAGGACTTGAGACCGGGATCAGGCACAAATCCGGTGTGCTTTCGTGTACGAGCGTCGCACAGATCTGAATGGCACTATTGGTTCGTGCTTCGAAATCGCCATTCCATTGGTACTGTCCTTCTGTCAAGCTCTTTCGTCGCTCCTGTACCCTTCAGTACGTTCAGCAGCCGCCGTCGTACGGCTTGGGCCATTCCAAATGGCATATAATTAAGTAGAGTAAGCACCGGGCTCTAGTTTGGTAGAGCATTTTCATTACATTTAGCTTAATTGAATGGCTTTCGAAGTCATCCGGTGGAAAGGTAAGCCTCTGCTGGTGTCACTCTGGTCGTGCTCTCTTGCGGTAACAGCCCAAGAGGATGGTCCGTACACGTCTCGTATGGGTTTGGGGTAAGGTGATTGGGAATTGTCATTTAAATTTCCAAGAGAGCGAGAGAGAGAGAGAGAAAGAGGAAGAGAGAAAGAAAGGGATACAAACGAAAGGGCCACACCTCGTGTTGCGTGCTGCGTGTCACTGTATGCAGATGTATACAATTTCGGGGGGGTGATGCTTTTAGCCAACAGTTTTATCCTTTCTGCTGCGTGTCTGTCCGAAATGGGGTCAGCCAGAACTGAAACTGGCCAAAAAGAGTGCATTGCAAATCAAGAGTGCTGGATTGGTTGATAAATCCGGGAACACAAACAACATGTCAGCCATACTGTTTTTAATTGGGTCAAAACCCTTTTGTGAGTGGTTTTTTAGTTTTTTTTTGAAAATTAGTTTTGAGTTGTTATAAAAGTTTAGTAGAAAAAATGAAACCTAAAATTTATTAGAAAAATAGGTTTTCTAAAAATTTAACTAAATTTATGAATCAGTAAATAAATGTAACACAGGTGCTGTAGTAGTTTAATTTGGGACTTCAAAACTATTGGCGTTTATCATGTAAAGATTTGTTTGAATATCCCCTTATCGTCCATACATTACAGCAGATATTGTTATTTTCTAAATACATTTACCTAACTACTTAAGGCCAAATTACTTAGGACGTTTGTTCAGCTAGTCGAATTCTTGGCCACTTGAAACGTATTGCCTGTGACTATAACGACCGCTTTCGTTTATTAGAGTGCTCTTTTCTTCGTTGGTCAGGCCGAGGATGGAGTACTGTAATCAGTAATCTGGTCTCAGACAGCTAGAATTCACATCGATCGGCTCGAACAGATACAGAGGTATTTCACTAGATTTGATTTCCGCACACGCTTTGCTGAACTTTGCTCTGTCCTACTAGACTATCAGGTGTCGCGATTGGGATAGCTGCCTATTTAGTTGATAATTTTAATAGTTGGATAGCATATAGGATATAGTATAGTATAGTATAATATAGTTTCTTAAATTTCTTTCTAAATCTATAGTTTAGTACTCTTAGTTATAAGTTAATTTTTGTAGCAGTTTTGTTGACTATTTAATCAAATAAATAAATTATATAACATCAACCGTTTAATGCCTTGCTACTAAACGAAACTGAAAAGTACGTGGAAACATATAGAAATACTATACTATACTATATACTTAGAGGCAATATAGAAACACAATTTTACATCATATGATAAATGCAAAGGGAGACAAATGAATAATGTGACAAACGGCGTCGGTTCCACACGATACGATCGAAAATACAATACCATTTAACCCAGACATGTCAAACATACGGCCCACGGGCCGGATCCGAGATATTTGAATCCGGCCCGCGAAAGAAAAACGAGAGCATCGATTAATGTCTGGCTTGGGTGAGGTTTAGCTTGGAAAATTGAAAATATATTTGTATATGTTGTGTATGTACTCTTTAACACTTAAGTAACACGCTCTTGAAACATGTTGAAGTAAAAACAACTGTTGAATTTTATTTCCTTCCGACTTCTACCACCACTTTTGACTTATCTTGGCCCGCAAGATAATTTTTGTTTGCAATCCGGCCCACAAACCAACATGAGTTTGACATCACTGATTTAGACCATTTCCCCGTAGCAAGGACTGATTATCCTTGCCGCAAAAATAAAGTAAAAATAAATCCGGAAAATAAAGTCTAATAGGTCAGAAACGGCCGGCATGATTTCCTTAAACTAAGAAAATAAGAGAAAAAGTTAGAAAGAGGAAAAGAGAACGAGAGAGAGGAAACCATAAAAAAGATATAAAAATGAATTGATAAATGAATTGATATGATTGATAAATTAATAAACGGAAAGATAAATTATCAAAAAAAACTTGCTTCAACAATAGTATAACTTTAATGAAAATGAACGTATTATACAAATCAATAATCATATCCTTTGATATAGACTATAATTTTTGTAAAACATAAAAAATTGAGAAAAATATTTAAATTAATTGGGATGCTCTGATCTGATTGGGATGCAATGTGACGTCGAAATGAATTGTTTGCGAGCTAATTGAGATAATATTCGTTGCTTACGACTGTGGCTGTGTAATTTCAAAAGCTTCTCTCGCTACCATAGGATCATCTCATGCTGTAATCATTTAAAACGATCTGTTTCATTACGAATGCACAAAACAATAACCATTTATAATAGTTAGATACACTTCAATAATGTATCGTGCATGATAAACAACGCGATACAGCGATTTAGAATTCTTTATTCTTCACTCTGTTGCTTCGAATTCACTCTTCGCCGGGAACGGGGAACCGCTTAACACCTAAATTTCCATTTTGCAATATTTATGAGACTGGCAAGATAAACACTAAAACCCGTTTAAAACACATTCAAACATCTTAAGATGTTTACTGGAGCGGATGGAGAGAGTGGAGTAAAAAAAAACGAAACACATACATACGGAGCTTTCACCCATTACCGCTGTCGGGTGGTGGATCGGAAAAAAGGGATGACTACGGGTGAAGGTTAAGAACATCCGTGTAAGTAAGTGAAGGTAGCTGTGTGTGTATGTGTGTGCCCGAACGTTAGAACCGTGCCATAAAAACCTTCCGCCAATCCGTCCATGAAATATAGAATCCCATCAAGTGGATTAGCAGGATCTGCACGGAGTCCCTACGTTTATATATTTTTTTTTGCTAAACGAATCGGAAGCACACATACACCCATTTATGTATGTGTGCGTGTGTGTTTGCAACAAAAATTTCCGGGTAAGTAGTAACGGTAGGTATAACTAGGTAAGGTAAGTGTATTTCACCAGACCACCATTGTGAGAGTATATTTATGGCGTATGAGATCAAAACAAATAAACTCACCCCAGGTGGTGACCATGTCGGCGGTGGTGGTGGTGCTAGTAAAAGAAGGGGAAGGTTTATGCTGACTTCTAAATTTGATGCCTTTTTGGTTTTTCCTGTTGGTTTGAACTGTTTGTGTGTGGGTAGGTATGGATCGTACCACATCGTCGTGGGCAGTAGAGAGTGTTTTAAAAACATTATGTGGCATTTTCTTGGCACATTTTTGTGTTGCTGAGGATCGAAATATACTTCTCATCACTAGCCAAACTCATCAAATCGAATCATACGAGTTGAATCGTTTATTTTCAATTTTTTTTCAATTTTTGCTATCAAAACATTTCCACATTTGTTTGAATTTTGATGACTAGTGAGAAAAATGCATTGAGTGTGGTATTTATTTGTGTTTCTTAGGCTTTCCGTATTGCTTTGTGTTTCGAACAACAAGGATGATTGAAAAAGAAAAACAGCTTGGTGAAGTTATATTCGTGCTGTGCATTTATCTCACATCGCTTATCATTGATAAAATGGAATGTTTGCAAAATACGCCCTTTCAAGAAGGACCATAATTGAATGAAAATGTGTTGAAAGGTTCGAAATGCTTTTAGAATGTTGTATGCAATGAACTGGAACAAATAAAGATAAGTAGAAGCGCATTGACGAGGGAGAGAGTTTGTTCTATGTTTGTGGTTTGTGGTTGGCGACAAGCATTCTCCACAATAGCATTCTTCTTGTGTTGGAGTTCGTAGCATGTGTCGATATTCAGTATTTTATGTTATAGTAAATATAGTATTTAAATTTAGATACACACCACTTTGGTCAATAAGTTTTCGGTTAAGTGAATAAAAAAGCTTCATTTTATCTTTTTTATTTGATGGTATTTCGCCTCATCAAAGTACTTTTTCAGAATTCTATCCAATGCTTTTTTCATGTTTGATTAGTTTTTGTCGATTTGAAAGACCTTCTACTAACCACACAAAGTTCGTGTTTTGGATTCAGACATTTCACTGAGAAATCAACTCCAAAATTATCGAAATCAGATACAAAAGTTTTAGTAAACTTGGTTCAAAATTATAAAAATAATATTTTTTGACATCTTTTTTTTTTTTTTTTTTTTTTTTTTTTTTTTTTTGTTAACGGGGAGGGAACCTTCAAAAGGTACCCACCTCGAAGGGCGGCTTGCGGCTACAAACCAATCCCTCCGAGATGGGTTATGTGGGATTCATCGTGACGCTGGGCCCGAGAAGCGGACCCGGCAGCCGATGGGACCCTAACTAAACCACTCCTCGACCTGATCCGAACCCTGCCGATGCGCTTGATGTGCGTAGTACTCCATGCAGGAACGTTTGTGCGATGCACCCATCCTGTTGACGCGCTGCTGCTTTCCAATGCTGCTACTGCGTCATCCGTCCTAGTTGTCTCAGCTGCTGCTGCTGCTTCGTGCCTTCCTTCCGCTGCTGCTGCTTAATTCCGCCCGTCCGTAGCCGCTACTTCCGGTGGGGTCTAGCTCCTGCTGCTGCTCTGGTTACTCGTTGCTGCTGCTGCTGCTTCCGTTGTCGTCATCCTTTGGTGCGGTTACGGCGGTAGCTGTTGCTGTCCCGTTTGTTCCGTGTTCCGCCGGCGTTGTTGTCGTCTCCGTCTGGCCGTAGGTGGACTTTCCTTATTCCATCTCACTTGGAGGTTTCTGAAGATGGTCCTTGCGGCGGTCCGGACTGCTTCCCATGTGTTGCTGTTGGCACACATTTCCGCTGCAAGATTTTCTATCGTCAAGCGGGTGTGGCTCTGCTGCTGCATCTCGTGTTGGGTTCGAGCAAACCGTGGACAGTGGAACATTACGTGGTCGACATCTTCCACTTGGTGTTCACACACCGGGCAGTTTGGCGAGCCGTCGAGGATGCCTTTTTCGACGAAGTAGCTCCGGAGAAACCCATGCCCTGTAAAGAGTTGAGAGAGATAGAAATCAATTTCTCCGTGCTTACGATTTACCCAGGACATAATGTCCGGGATAATTCTCCTCGTCTTCATCCCCGGCGATCTCGGCTGCCCCGCTCCGGCTGTCCATTGTTGTTGCCAGCGTCCCATGGTCTCTTCCCTTTGCCGCTTATATTTTTTGACATCTTCAAGGTGTCACTTACCTGACAAATTTTTTTATTTTCGAACAATTTATCACATTTTCACAGTCACAGTCGATTTTGAACGACTCTTTGGTACTACTTTGAAGTCATCAGTATGCTAAGCCATCTGGTTTTTACCATCTACATTTTTTGGATATTCGGATAAATATTGGAATATCTTGAATCCCTCAACCTTTTGCTCCCTCAAATTCATCGCAACACAATGCCTTTAGATTTAAACTCAAAACCCAATCTGCACCATTTCAGATGCAATTGAACGTCATTGTGCCATGTTATGACGTATGCGGTTCTGTGGATCATGAACTCTAGCGAATCTAGGTTAGATGGCACACATTCGATATGGTCCAGTATTGTCGAGAGCAGAAGAGCATCGTCGCAGTTTAGCTAATCGATCGTGCAAACACCGAAACACCTCCCGGTGTGTTTTCACTCTCCGTTTGGACGCGTGAAAAAAGAAAGTCCATCGGTCAGCACCACGCCAAGTCATGCGTACGCCGGCAACCGTATTCTACCGGCGTCCCTATTCAACCCGAGCACTCAAATACCAGAGCAGATTGAACATCTTCATATGTTCGAAAAAAAAGAAGAACCGACAGACAGCTTGCGTTCGTATGTCATGACCAACAGCAACTGACCCGAACGTACACACGTTTGACACGCACCGGGAAAGGGAATTATCACCTTTTTTACCGGAGCGGAACGATTAGCTAGACAAAGTCCGTGCAACATTGTGTCGCCGTAGTCTTACGATCGTTCTGGATCGGCATAGGTGGTTACGTTACGGCCTAGCAGCGCTAAGCTGTCGCATAAGTTTTGTTTCGTTTTTGCTACCACAAACTGCACATTTAATTAATCTCGCAGTGCGATGAATTGGTGTGGGGTGATTTTATGTTTTGGTGTATTGGGCGTTTGTGGCAGCGCTGCACATCAGCAACCGAATGCAACGTTAATCGAAGGCGAAAATTTCCCGGAAGTATCGCACACGCCACAGCGTAGTGGAAGATGTGAGTTATTGAGCGCGTGCTAAGGTGATGAAAAGTGGTTGCGTTGTGACACAAATCAGTGTCAAAAAGAGAAAAAAAAATGGCAAAAATAATGTGTGGCAAAAATGGGGGAAAAAATTGGCAACTGCGGCTGAATCGTTGTGTGCTACTTTTTAATTTATCGGATAGGTGTGAGTTTTGCCTCGAAACAAGAGCATGGTTGCAGTGGAAAATGTTAACATACCTATAAAATAGATCACTGAAACGAAAATCAATTTGCATCATTTTTTCATTGTCAAAGAGAATAGTGAAATCAAGTTAGTTAGGTTCAGTGTATCACGTTTCTGCGTTTTAAATACTTAGGTTTGTGTTCATGATTTTAGTGTTCGATACGTTAGGTTTGCTTGTACATCAAAACACTGATTTCTCATCAAACTGATTTTTTTTCCTTCCAGAATTCCCTTCATTATCCTTTAAATTTGTCTCAAAATCGTTCAGCAACGATCCTTGAATTCGTGAAAAATTGTTTAATAGAGCATAAAAGAAGAAGTTAAAGTTAAGTTGAAATAATATAATTTTTATAAATTCATTTATTTATGATTAATTATTACGGCATTTTGTCAGCCTCAAAAAACTGAAATGTACAATAAACACAAGGCATTTCCTCCTAAATTAATTTATAATTTGGCCGTCATGTAAATAGAATCAGGTTGATGTCTCTCTAAATTTTGATACACAAATGATTGTTTAGTGTAAACTATTTTAAAAATATTTGTGTTACATCTAATAAGAACAGTACTTAAAAAATCCCTATTGCTTCCTGTTGTTTGTGAAGAGAAAACAAATAGACAAAACATAAAAAGCTAGTAGTAGTTAACGAAATATTTTGTCTAAATTTTTGAAAACACTAAATATAATTATGCTAACGTAGTAATAATAGTTTTTTTTATGGAAATGTGTTTTTACATGGATTGTTTTCCTAGCGTATCGTAATCTGTCACACTGAAGCACGTGTCGTAATAGTTCACTCTAGCTTACTAAGCGTACCACAAAAACTGAAACGAAAAATTCATCTTTTTTTTTATTCATAACTTTTACCCATCAACGTGCAAATGCAATGTTCGTTTCATTGAAACAACCCACTTTATCATAAAAGTCCGGCGGGACAAAGTTATTTTACGGTGCTGCAGATAAGAGTTGAAATATTTCACGAAATAGAATGCACAAAAATTCGACGATAGTGCCAGCGCACAACGAAATGCCACGTGTGGCGTTTTGCATCGACCGGTTAGAATGTGAAAAATTGACTAATTCTTTGGTTTGTGGTTTGTGTATATCCTTGGCCTCTTTTTTTTGGTTTGCATACAGTTTTTCCCTTCTACACGATTGGCCGTATTGCAAACGTTCCGTGTACGTCACCTTCGGGCCTTTCCGGTACTTGTTTGATTGCGGGCGAATGCAAAGACAACGGTGGTTTGGCGTCTGGTTCGTGCAGTACCCGTACCAACCAGGCCGTATGCTGTGTGTGTGAGTATGACAATGTGGACCATGTGGGGATAGTTATTTCGGATTATCGTTTGATGGGGTAATATTTTTTTTCGAACCAAATGGGATAATTCTTTTTGCAGATACAAAATCCTGTGGGGGATCAACAAACCTTAACAGTACGTACTTTACAAACAATGGCTACCCGGGACCATACAATGGAGGTGGAACGTAAGGAATCTTCTGAATGTTGTCAAGATAAAGCTTAGAATGAGGGTTTCGGATTAATGAAAAAATATCGTGAATATTTTCTATTTTAGTTGCGCCTTCACAATCACACCTTCCAGTGGGATCTGTCAGTTGCGTATCGACTTCCGTTCACTGACACTAGAGCAACCGACCGGTGATGGGTCGTGCAATACCGATCGTTTAACGATCGTCGGTGCAAGTCCCTCGGTTGTACCGATTTGTGGTGAAAACACAGGCCAACATCTGTACGTAAACTTTGTTGGAAGTGGTCCTATTTCGCTGCGAATCGCCACCAACGGGGACGTCTCGTTCAATCGGCTCTGGAACATAGAATTGTCACAGATTGCGTGTGCCAGTGCGGAACGTGCGCCGGCTGGATGTTTACAGTATTACACGGAAACGACCGGTGAGATCAGCAGCCTTAACTATGGACTCGGGGAAAATCCGGCGTTGAATACGGTCAGTGCACGAGGAAGTCGGCAGCTGGCCAACACGAACTACGGCATTTGTATACGTACTGCAGCGGCACGATGCTCCATCACATACTCGCTGGTAAGATAAAACTTGCTTTACGTGGGAAGAATTGCCCCTTTTCGGGACCTCGGTTGAGAAATTATGATTTACTTACCATTGCCAGCCTCCAAACGATCGGTACGCCTTTACGCTGTCCGGTGATGCCATTGCCGTCGATCCGGCCCTGCTGGGTATGGCTATGTTGAGCATGTCCGGTGCAGCCTGCCAGACAGATTTCGTTGTCATACCGAATCCGAGCGGTTTAACTACGGATCGTTTCTGTGGTCTTGGGTTTCCCGGTGTGACGAGTAAGTATTGATGTGGGAGCCATAATTCATCGTATCCAAACGTTGAATGTTTTAGTTCGAACTTCTTCCACAGCTAGTGCACGTCCATTCGTCGTGTATACGGTGACCAATGGCAACGAAACACCGGACGTGGCAAATCGAGGCTTTCGATTGCTTTACTCCCAGAATGCTTGTGCTGCAGTGTAACGAAAAGTGTGCTAAATGGATGATGACCATGTAATACGGTTGATTGGAAAATTAAAGCATGAATGCAAACTGTGCTATGTTGACTGATGGCAAAGAATATTGTTTTGTAGATAGTTATTAGATTAATTATTAATTATTAACTTATTGCAGAGAAAAAGAAAGCTGCACATTCCGTTGATACTGAAATAAAACATAAGCTTTGGTTTAATAAAGGAAACAAAACAATTCGGAACAAATAAATTGTGTTCCTACTAGACTAGATACTAGACTTTTTTTTTATCGCGCAGCCGGATAGTCAGTCCTTGCTACGCGGGGACAGTCCATATGGGATTTGATACCCGGTCCCTTACGTGTGGACCGGCGTCTTTTATCACATACACCCGCGGGCCTCCCCGAATATTCAACAAATAATCGGCTTAAATTAAAAAAAATGTTTTAAAACTCTTTTTTTTTAAAACACTACAAAAATTGGAAGAAAATTAAATAAAAAATGTCTGAAATGTTTTGATCTTGAAAAATTTTATAGATTTTTTCTTATTTCCAGTTTCAACAACAAAAACACAAGAAAATGTATGTTATAAGTAGGTAAAGGACGAAAGAAATATGTCACTATGGTTTTGGGTTGAACCATCTTTACGTATTTTCCTGATTATTTTCTAGGTGTTGTTTAAAAATGTTTAAAAATGTTTGTTTTATTTTTTTCTAGATGTTTTTAAAGTTTAGTTTGAGTTTTATAGTTGTACAACTATTACCATTTAGCTGAGAATTTTAAAAATTCTGGTTTTGTTTTTTTTTGCATTTTTTACAAAATTTTCTTCGTATATCTACGACCGCCTACCCGGGTAAACCGTACTATTTGCATGGGATTTTTCAGTTTTCGGAGTCTAAATCATGTATAAAGCATATATATCTAGTTTTTCGGGGTTAATTGTAGCCAATTAATCATCTTTAATCATATTTAATCTTTGTGTATTATTTTCGCAACCCTGCGTTATTAAAAAAAAACAATAAATCCTTTTTTATTATTAAGAGCTTTCCACGTAAGCTATTCTAAACTTCAAATGTCAAATGTTAGGCGGTCATAGATATACGGAGAAAAATGTGTAAAAATGCAAAAAAATACAAAAGAAGAATTTTTAAAATTATCAGCTAAATAATATTAGTTGGACAATTAAAAAACCCATCTTTCTTGAAAGTTTCATGCAAATACAACGAGTAGATCAAAAGATATACGCTTTAGAATCCGAAAAAAATGAAAACCTCATAAAATCGTATGGCCTACCCGGGTAAGCGGTCGTAGATGTAAGGGGTATCAATCGAAAAAAATATTTAAAAAATGGTAAAAATAATTTTAATTTTTTTCTTTTTGTACGAAATGGAGAAAAACATGTGTTTCTAGTTAAGTTAAACTTACCCAGGTAGGCGGTCATTGACAATAGGGTTAAAATACCATGACATTAATGTACATTAATAATCCTTTCATTGAAAAGTTCACACCATGCACCGATTCGAGGAGCCGAAATCCTGACAAACAAACTTAATGATCAGTGTACATCTGAACTAATTATATGAAAGGGAAGATAATCATTTTGATATTCTATTGATTTTATGATTTGTTTTTAAATGCATACAGCTATCTGATGCATTGTCTGCTGAAAATATCATACATTGATAATTAATTGCAAGGGTATTGACGCCTGGTCGTGGATTTATAATGACCTACACCCAAAAATGATGCCTACCAATATCAACCATTATCCATAACCATAAAGATGCTTCGAAAGCTCTCGATCAATTCCCATCAATTACATCAAATTCATACCAAAATGGTGTTAGGCGTGTGTGATTCGAGCAGGTAAAGACTGTAAATTGATGTTTCATTACAGCCACTATACACCTTCAAAAGCGTGGAGTTTATCGATTTTCTCCCATGCTAAACGCTCGCTGATGTGTGGCTGGGCGTGTCAGAATGGTGATTTGAAAATTCGACCATAATTAAACAGCTACTTCATGAGGCAAACATGTATCACCTGAACGATTGCAATTGATGGTAGCAGTGCTGTGTCATGTGTGTTAGTAGTACTTGCCAACGCTTTAGAAAGCTGATAGCGAGATGGAACTGGGCAGCAATGTACACTTGCTTTATGAAGAGTAAGCTTTGCGTGCGATACTGAAAGCAACACAAATATTGGTGGAGTATTATTGGTAGCAATGCGGTATTGGTGATGTGTTGCGGGCTAAAATGTAATTTGAAATTATATTTACGAGCTCATTACAGTGGTTAAGGATTATTGAACAACGGATGGTTTGGTTCCCGTTCACCTTGGTTGATAAAATCGAACGGAAATATTTCAATCGAATCGATTGTTTAATGTTGTTTATTATTATATTAATATATTTTGCGAAGAAAACCGCGGTTTCGAAATATTTAGTATTGAGAATTTTTCTTGCTTTTGTTGTGATGTTCAGCAATTATGGAATTGTGTTTTTTTCGCAAAATAAAGTATCGTGGCATTAATATTAACACTGAAAAAAAATCATTGTGCAGTCATTTTTATTTAAATTACACTGCACACCCATCCGGGGAAATAGTTAACATATTGATTGGATTACTGTTGCGTTTAGCTTTCAGCCGAGAATATAAAAACAAATAAAACCACTGTATCGCAAACATAATCGCATTCAAATGGGTTGGTAGTTTATTTTAAGCCTGCACAAACACACAATCACTTCATGGCATTCGGTGCTGTGTCGTATATCCATTTTCTTTTGTGATTTATCGGCTTTAGTTTAGTGAACGGGAAAGAGTTGCATAATTTACACCGGTGAAGAATAATGGATACAAAATATGTTGGCCGCTGGTGGGATGGGATTATTTATTTTCCAAAGCCGTAGTTACATGCAGGCGTAACCGGTACCGAGAGCTGCCGGATGGGATGGGTTGCAGAATTATCATATCGAAAGATGCTTGTCGACTGACTGATCGATGTTGGTACATGTGCAAAGCAGCACGGGATGGTACTTTGCTCCGTGTGGTGTAGATAATCCGTCAGTGATGATATTCATGGTTGTCAGCCGAAAAGTTCGTTAACAGTTCCTATCAACGTTACGGGACGAGGGACACACACAAACACCACAGCATACCATTTATCGATTATGTATGCAAGTTGATTTGTCGATAAATTTCCCGCTCCTTGTGTTTGCGCATCCCACAAAGCTCCATGCTGTGGCAAATGGAAAAGTGAACCGCTTGGCGTTTGCTTGTCTAGGATAACGAGATGCGCTTAATGTGCAGGTTTTGCAACCGAGTTCGTCCCGTTTTCTAGAGCTTCCGAAGGCGCCTCGGAAAGGTTGTTGTGTTGCTGCGCTGTTTGCTATCAGCAGCCGTAATGAAGGAGCGTAGCGTAGTGATGCTATATTACGTTTGTTGAATTGCTCCGACGATGATAACAAACTTCACGGGGCCAATCGCGGCAGCGGGTTTTGCAGCGTGGCAGATCAGCTGGTAGAGCGGTACCGTACGTTCGTGGTCGTTGTGGTTACGTTCGGACCACGGCACGCCTGCACAAGATCACCGCAGTAGAGCGATAGTGACGATGGCTTGCTGCAGCAGTGCTTGTCTCGAAGGCTCTCGAAGGTGGATACAATGACATTGGATTAACATATGCCATTGCGTTGGAGACGGTGCCACGACACACGGTGAGTGATGGTGGCGGTCAGGCAAGCTCCAGAGAGGGTTTGTGCAGGCTAATATCTTTAGCAAACGGAACTTAAGTGCTGATGGTAGTTATTGCACTCGGATATCCAGATAACTGTGTGTGTGGATCAGTGTGAAACAGAAGTGAGCGATGTTTTGTAGTTTGTTATACAGCAAATGAAACTTTTTTAAAGTCAAACATTATTTTTTTACGGTAGGTTTATCGTATTTACGGGATTTTGAAAATAATTGTGGTAGGTTTGGAATGGTAAAATGATAAAAAATGTTATTATTATTCATTTGAATTTTTGAAAACATTGCAACATTTTTTATTGTCTGTATCTTCTTAGATTAATGACCTCTAAGGTAATGTCGACCAGTTCTGGTTTACTAGACATCTTTTTACCGCGTAGCCTGATAGTCAGTCCTTGTCAACGGTGGAACGGTGCGAAATGGATTTGATACCTGGCGTGTGGAACCGGATACTCATTAAGAAGGTTTTTAATAGTTTTGTGCTTAATTAATCTTTTCAAAAGAGTTATTCGTATAACATTTATTTAAAAAGCCATTCAAATCATGAGTCGACTCTTAAAAGATGTATCAATTCCTCAAAGATTCATGAATCCTGATAACTCCAAAAACCTTTAAAGAATTATGATTTTATGTATTTTTCATGTGTTATTTTTCGCAAAAATAATTATTTTTCTGCTAAGTGGGCGATCGGGCGTTTAATTGGTAGCAGCGTCAGATTTTACTCGAATGGACCGGTACAAAATCCCACCCGTACCGTACTCTCGACTATCCAGCTATAAGTAACTACACTAAAACAAAACATAAAATGGCAAACCAGGACCAAGAGATGAAAACACATGATCCTAGTACTGCCAGCATTCGATTACTGCCATATCTCAAAAAGTCTGGCATTTCTGGCTTTTCTGGACTTTATTTATCTTTTGCGAGATATTCGAGTGTACGGTCCCGGATGGGATTTGATACCCGTTCTGATTGTGTAAGGGCGTCGCATACAACGGCATGAATCTTCAGAATAGTAATTGATAGTTATTCTGTCAGTCCAGGGAATCAATCGTCTTCTTGAATTTGATTAAGATTCACCTAACATTTTTTAAGATATTTTTGTTAGGTTTCATAAATATCTGGTGAAAGTTTTGAATTATTACGCAGATAATAATGAGGCGTCGTTTCCTCATGGCAGGAATGGGTATTAAATCCCTTTCCGAATCGTCCACCCCTAGCAAGGACTGACTATCTGGCTACGCGGCAAAAATAAGTCTAATAAGTTAGAAATGCGACGACATGCGCTCTAAGGTCGTTAGGCCAAGAAGACAGAGTAAGTGAAACGAATTTGCCAGAGATAAGTCAACTTTGTGCGACACTTTAAGTGAATAACATTAAATTAACGATACTAATGCACCTTTAGCCGAAAGGGTAAGAACAACCTTATGCAAAGACATGCAAAGAATTCTACGTTTAATGACATATTTCTCAAAACAATATTACTTATTTGGTGTCTGGAATTTCACGAAAACCTGTAAACCGAATGACTTGAAATTATATCTCTTGCTTATTACATATTTTTGAGCAATACACAAAAGCGCTCTTATATTTTTTACCAAAAGCGAAAACTTATATTTTTTGCACACAAGCGATCAAACTTTCTAAATTTCGTAGTTTTTTTTTTAATTTTTTTTTTATGCTCAATGCGTTAAGGCATCAATCCATCCTTTTTTTAATGTTAAATAAATTAAAATCATTTTTTTCGAGCTTTAGATCTTAGTTTTGAAACCAAGTTAGTAATGGTTTTAACTTTGGAATTAATACGATTTCCTAAAAAAGGGAACATTTTTGAAACTATCTTTTCTATTTCCTTTTTTTGTCTTGGTTCCATATACACGTACCAGTTAGGCAGGACCACCTGCAAAATCAAGAATAAATTTAACACCCGCTACACCTGCCTTCAACTGGTGCTGGGATTGGTTCGAAAATGTAAAATGTCAGCAATCAGCACTTAGTCTATTTACCATTTGCCCTTGCATGCTATTGAGCAAGCATGTCGTTTTGTCGGTGTTACATTCGTTAGTTCGAAACTATCTTCCAACTAGCGAACCATCTGGTAAGAAATCGTACCTTCCGGCCGATTCGTTCGTTTGTAGTCATGGTACAAAGGGGGAGAAAAAAGAAAGAAGAAAATAGAGAAATCCTCACCTATTTTTTCCATGATTCAGCACCAAATGTCACTGGAACTGGTTTGTGTGAGTGTTGTTCCGGTTGTAGGGTGTACGTCAAACGGTTTTTGATTTCGTTTCTGTCGTATCCGGTTGATACTGTCGCGTATGGTATAAGCCACCTCGGTGGCTCGGGATGAGCATCTGCGCTGACTTTGGGGCATCTTTTGCTGCCGCAAACATACATACATGCTCGTCGAGATGAAGAAATCGTTATTTTTTGTTGCGTTACGATACGGAATGGCATGACGCCCTGGTATGGTCCCAACCGGCCGATAGCAGAAAGAGCAATTTAATTTGATTTCAAACACAATCGCAACCGGTTACACGGTAGAATCGCAGGAAGCTGCAGCTGCCATTTGCCAAACGTTCACACGTGTGTGGCCCTCGGGCACGGCAATGGTTTGATCGGAACAGGCAGATCGAAGTGTTGCCCCACCTCAACACCGATCGAACCAGACGTGACGCGAATGGAAGAATAGAGCCGAGAATGTTTGTTCGTTGACGGGTGAGTGTTTGGTGGGTGTGAGATACCCTAAAATGGTTCTGTTTCACTTGTAGAACCGTGTACAGCCATATCGCTGCATCGTTCCGTTGTAATGGTAGAAACGAAAGCTCTCTAGACCTCTAGATGTTTGTTACAGCCGCATAATCAATGCACAAACGTTTCGCAAGAAAGGAAGAAAAATGATACGAAACGTTAAAAAGGCGGAAGGATAGGCCATTTCCAATGTTCGATCGTGACGAGCACTCATTTGCGGAAATTGGTCTTCGAATGGCTGGAAGTGTACAATCCGTGTAAATTGTTCCCCGTTTGGTGCGGTAAATGAGCCACGCTCGAACGTGCTTATCTAATTGGACGTGCATTAAATCGCTGAGTCTATGGCACTCATTCGGTTGTTTCATGGCCATTCCTTACGGTGCCAAGGTAAGCGAACGTGAAGACGGAAATGTCCGCAGTGGGTGAAAGGCCTCGCAGCACATCAAAAAGACACATTCTTGTGGGTGCAAGTGCCATTGTCCTTATACCGATCTTGCCGAAAGGATGCTTCAAACTGCTTCCCTCCTATCGAACGCTTCGGATACAATATCAAAGCCCTTCATGGAACCGCCACAGCCGCAGGACATTTTGAGTCACCGGTTACCATAACTCCCCGTCATGCTCTACCTACACACCGGACCGGATGCAGCCTTGTGTACGGTGAAAAAAGGATGCCATACCGTTGAATACTTTATGAAGTGTCAATCGTAATTATCGAAGCTTTTCTATGTCTTCCGGGTACGAAGCCTGAGGAACTGTGTGTATGAGTGTGTGTGTTTTTTTTATGGTGCAAAAGCACCTTTGGTCCGTTTGTTTTTGGGCTGGTAAACGATGAAGCTGGTGGAAAAGCGCGTGCAGGATGTTATTCATTCGACCGGATCGCACTATCCACCAGCGTCATTATCGCACTCACAAACGGATTGGTTCACTTCGATGTTCCTTTCCTCCTCCCACCCCCCACCCCCCCTTCGGACAACAGAGGTGTGCGTGAGACAAGGACAGTATGAATGGTAGGAAAACACGGAACGATAAATTTTCGGGCACTAATTTGACGCAGAATGGACTGCACGTAACCTGCAGGTCCTGTCCGGGTGGGGAAGGAGACGTTCCGTTTGTTTAATGCATGAAACGTGTTTGAACTGTTGTAAACAGAAAAGAATATCTTCTTGTTATTATAATGGAACCGTTGAGGTTCTTAATGAGGATGGTAACAATGGATCATGCTGTATGTGTAGTGTTTTTGCTGTAGGTTTTTGGGTCAATAAGATTGGATAATTGGATCGATACGGAGCGTATTATAGGCACGCAATGGAACACAGCAGCATAATGACAATTGTTTTGCAGTACAACATTTTCTTTTATTGAATGTTTTGAATTGTTTATGAAACTTTGTACTTTTATTATTATAATCTTTTTTAATTTATTAATAAAATATTCGTAAGTAATTTTTGCAACTGAAACACGGCTCTTGAAGGTGCGTTTTCAACCCTTTTTTTGTTTTATTTTTTTGATTCTGGGGAGGTGTTAAATACATAAATAGATTCTTTTTTTTTATTTGTGGAACGTCAGGACCTCTTTAAAATAAAAAAAACTCAGAATACTCAGTTCAAAATTGATTCAGTAGTTATTTTTGATTCAGTTTCTTAAAAATACTTCAAGCCCAAAATTTTTATCGCTACTATGAACAGAAATACAGAATATCGCTTAAATATGCTTTGCATATTGAAAGAATTGTGCAGAAAATATTGTCGTTAGATTTGGTGCAGTTTTTTTTAGCATTTTAAGGATGGTGATGAATAATCAAGGACTGATTATCAAGCTATGTGGCAAAAATAAGTCTAGTTAGCCAGAAATGGCCTGCAGGACCTGTAAAGTCGTCAAGAAATCAAGGAGAAGAAGAAGCATTTGCATCGAAAATATTGTTTTTTGTTTCTGGAGTATTCTTTTAATAATATTAAATTATTAGTTATCTTTATAAGATAAAGGTATAGTTATCTAAATTATTTTGACGTTAAGAGGATATTTTTATTAAGAATTTCGAAAATAAAGGTCAAAAAAATGAACCGCATTATTTGGAAAATTATTTTTTTCCATTAATTAATTATTAATCGTTTCAATGCATTATTTGTATCCATGTTCAGTCTATGTGTATGTAACCTAGAGCACTTTTAATATACTATTACTAGAAACAAAAATAGGTAGGTTGGAACTTATATAAAACATCATCGCGAACTAAAAATTTAAAAATTGTGTCATAAACGGTATTTGAGCTTCAAAATTTTATTTTATTATGTGACCTTTTTTGAGAATATTACATGTGAATGATTTTGTGAAAAATAAAGTAAAGGAAATTATCGTCTAAAAAAATTAATGAAACAAATTCAAAAGCTTCAGAGTTACTAAATTGTTTAGATATTTATTGGGGAGTTATTACTAGTGTAATTATATGGAGTCCTCTCTTTGTTGTTGGCTTATCGACCTCTAATGGTTACGACGGCCATTTCTGGCTTGCTAGATTTTTTTACTACGTAGCCAGATAGTCAGCCAATCCTGTCGTGTATAACCGGCCCCGTTTATCATATACACCATCGGATCGGAGGTATTGAATGCATTTAATTTAATAAATAAACCTTAATTACTATTATTGAATGGTTAATTAAAATTCGTATAGTTTTCAACTTCTTGGTTTAAAGGCACTTCATTGCAACGACCGTGAATAACTTTCATTCCTCGGGAAATTCATGAGTTAATTATGTGTTGATCAAATCAAAACCAAACAAATCCTTCGTCAGTATTTGAACCTGATTGATAGACCCATTTATTCTGATATTGCATTATAAGCGGCTTTTTTCTTCCATCACAGTGCACAAGTTTAATCGATATTCAAAGAGTAACGTAAGCTACATGGGACTAATAAAATCGATTAAACATTCTCCACATCATAGTATATTTGAAATAGATCCTTAGAAGAAGGATTTTTTTTTAATAGTAATCCACCTTTAAAGATGACAAAGAGCCATAACAAAAGTGATAGCTTTAAAAGCTCCTCGCAGTACTTTATGTGTTCGATACCTTCTTTATGCTACAACTGATGAAGATGAGAGTATCGGTCACTTCCCGAGGACCCTTATCAATATGCGCTCAGCCAGTGTCAGGATGTTAAAGAGCGTTTCTGATTATATCTCACACCTATAGAAAGCGACAAAATAAAAAAAAGCTATGATAGATATCTTGAGTACAGGGAGGAAAAAATCTCATTTCTACAGACCTTTGATCCAGCGCAAAACCTCAACAAATACCGACATCAACCATTGGATGATGTAAGAACTTCTTTTCGGGTCGTTTGCTGATAAAAGGCACGGCACACTGTGGAGGAGACAGTGGCCGTGCCATGCATAAAAGTGTCAAACGACGCATGCCGATGTGAAAACCGATCGGGAGCGATTATTAAGCTCTGGCCCGCTCCCGAAGGTGTCACTTGACGTAGAGCTCTGCCGTCTGCAAGTGACAGCGTTAATAAAAGTCAATATGTTCCGGGCTAGCAAGGGTCTTCGCCGCAATCGAAACCGGAAGACGGAAGTTGTTCCGAATGATGTGAGCCCACTTCGTGTGGGCACGTTCCGATGTACTGCACCGTGCTATGTAAAGGGAGTTTCTGGGCCACGGAAGTGCTTCCCAGTGGGTTGAATATCTTTCGAGCGGCACTTGCATCCGGTAGCCTATCGTTCGGCTGCTGGCAAGAAGAAAAAGGGCTCCAACATCAATACGAACGATAGAATAAAATAGTAGCAGCAAAACGCGTCGAATCATTAATGATGTATCGTAAAATATCATTATCTGGAAATATTAAGTGATGTCATAATCTAAATTTAATGGAATTTCTTATACTTTTTTTTGCTTCTTCTTTCCATTCGCGCGTGACATTCACCATCGGGAGGGCACTTCTAATCCGCGCTACTCTCATTTTACGTCACACAATCCGCTTCACCTTCAAGTATTGCTGCGAAGCATTTTTCTTTTATCATCCTTAATCGAGTATCGTTATGGTGACGAGGTTTTCGAGCATTATGCCGTTTTCTTCTACGGAAGCAGAGATTTGTGGTTAGACGCAGTTAAAGGACAAAGGGAATGTGCACGATGAAAACACTCGTCCGGGGAGAAGTAAATTATTGGTAGGCATTTACATTGCGCGAGTACGCTTTAGTGGTATGCGTACTTTATGCGTACTGACGCAGAGATGAGATTTGAAGGAGTGAGAATGAAAAAGGATGTACGTCGGCTGTACAGTTGAAGTGAAATATGAAAAATGTGCTTTATCAGAAAGTATGCAGCAGCTAGCGATGCGTAGAACGGTTGGTGTTCGGATGAATTCTTTTGGAGGTATTTTGTTTTTGTAGTGTATTAACAAAAAAAATTTCTTCTACGAAAAAGTGTTTTTAAATTTAAATGTTTTTATGAATTTATTATTTATTTTTAAGAACAAAGGCCACCAGCAAATTGACAATTTTATGTTTTTTATAATTTTTATGAAATAAATAATAATTTTTATTAATAATTATTAGTAATTTTGAAGATGTTTTTGTATTTTACCGTTGTTGTGTGAAAAAAGAAAAATAAAACAATCAACAGCAATTAAACATGTTACGCGTGTTATGTGTTCGAAACAACCTTCTGAAGTGTTCGTGTAAATTACATTCCACTGCAAGAGATAAACAATCCCGAACAACTTTCTGGATAATCGAGTAAAGAAGTAGAACATTGTTGTAAAATTACAAACCCCAAAATTGGGGGAAAAACAATCTGCTTGAGGGTAGCAATACTTTGCATGCAAAGACGATAACAGAAATCCACTCGCGTTCCCGTCACTTCCGCACGTCAGCGCACAGGTAATAATTTATTTGCCATTTTCCTACGTTGCGTGCGAAGTATGAGTGAAAAGATTGTTTTTTATTAGAATTTTATCGGATGCGGTTGGGGTTTTTCATCGCACCGTCAAACCGCTCGGCACCGAACCGGAGGTACCGTAAAATGATAAGAACAAACAAAAAAAAAAAAGCTGGACCGGAGCGAAAAAGGGAAACGCGTCATAAAAATCGTTCCAACGTAAGTTGAGGCATGGGAAGGTGGGCGAGATTGCAAGATGCTTCCATGTAACCGCTCCTTAATTTCTTTTCGAGTATGTGCTTTCCAGTTTTTAGTCGTCTCGCTGTAAAGCGGTCGGAGCGGTAGATGCTTTGAGGCATTGAACCGAAGCGCAGGGAAAAAGGTCTGAAAGTCCTCGTTGATGGTTGGAACGTGCTTCCGGTAGGGGTGTATATTGTACTGGCCGTATATGGGAGGATGATAGGACTGATGTAAGGGGGTTACTGTACTGTGCTCTATAGAACCGGCGCTCGGTTTCCCAAAAAGCTGCCCTACCAAACGGATGCAAAAACGGTTCCACAGTTAATCTAATGGAATTATTCTCAAATTAATTAGTATTTATAGTGATGGGAGAAAAATTAAAGTCTATTAATATATTATTTACGTTGAATAGGGACACCGCTCCCATGCATTTGTCGTCTAGCGTTCGCACTCTTTTGTACTGTTTGTCCTTTTAGTGACAATGTTTCATTGCTGCGGCTGCTGCTACTGCCAGTGCTGCCGTCAGTCGTGTTGGGGGCTTTGCACTAGCCATTTGTTTCAATTAGAGCTATGGTTGCTGGGCTATGGTTACACCTTTACCGCCACAGGCTCGGTAAGTCCGGGTTAGTCTGTACAGGAATGGTTGGGCTGAGCAAATCGGACGTAGCGTACAAAATGGCACATAAATGTGCCCTGCGGGAAGAAAGTCACATTCGGGAAGCTTACCGAAACGATAGCTTCATTGAAGAAAGAATGAGAGAATCGGTAGAGAAAACAAATGAGAGTGAATGTGTTAGAGAGATGAAATTGTCTGGGTTTTTGAACGATAAAAGACAGGTAGATTTTACTGTGTAGTTGCATGTTTTAAAATGCAAACTAAATCGATAAACTGTGTTTTTTTTTCTAAATGTGAATTTAATTATTATTGGTTAAATTAAAATTGAAAACATTCTGAAGTGCATATTGCAATATTTTATTTAATTAGTATATTATTGTTAAACGAAAGCTTGAGGAACTGTAGCGTTTATTTCAAGCATTTAAAAAATGTACATAATTTATTTTTAAACTACACACCAATTAATGCTGCAACTTAGAAAAGATTCAATTACCAACAAAAGGTGCATAGAATGGAGTACAGTCGACATACCTTTCACGGAGATAAATCGGCCATTTTTGCTGGTGTAGTCTAGTATATCGACCGTCCAGTGTTGTGTTCGAGCAGAGAACATTTGAAATAAATAACCACAACCGACTTAATTCTTTGCCATCTAGTTTAGTGCATGTTAAGCTCTATTATACCATTTCTATCAACAATGTGTCCTTTACCGAAGGTAAGGCCTATTCCTTCACTCGCCATTTCATTCGCACACTTACCCGGGAATGGAATCTTTTTTCTCATCTACTTCATCCTCACCGGTCATCGTATCTTCTCGTGTCGGAAAAGAGGTAGCTGGGAACGTACCAGATCTAAACGACCACGGCACGCAATGGTTTGCGAGAAACCGTACAATTTCGGGTTCACTGGAATGGTTCTCCGAGCTTGGGTAACATGAAGGATGTTTGCCGAGAACTCACCCTGGGAAGAATATTAATATGTATTCCATTGCAGACAAGTTCTCACTCCGACCAAGCCTCCGGTAAGGTTCAGTCTGTTTTTGTTGCTCATTAAGTTGTTACTGCGTTGATGTGGACGAAGAACCTAATGAAGGGGTCGGGTCGTGATCATAAAGGATGGGGGTATTTTTATTCCTCCTCGGCGGTTTGATGTTTTGCCCGTTTGCACCGGAACGGTCGTTGTGCCGTTGTGCTTTCCCGGTCATACTTCAATTACCGGATACGAGAATGGTAATGGCAGATAGATCCGTCTGTCGACTTTGACGTACTGCTTTCCGGGGAGCAATTTTTATCTTTCGCGCTCACCCATTAGGATGCTGGGAAAGTTGCTTCGCCACTAGAAACGAAGGGGCCTTTTTGTATGAAGAAAAGTAAAAACAGACCAACGATGAGCAAACAGCAATGATGTCGATTCCCGCTTCAATGGTTTCGAAAGTTGTGATTCAAGCGTTTGGAATTGTTTTGCAATGCTTCGAAGCTGTTTCACGAAGCAGCACCGTGTAACGGGAGATCAATTTTCCACCTTTCTTTGCAACCTGCAAGCAAGCAAGAAGGACTTGAAAGTGAAATTTTTCGTACACGACACAAGGGTGTAAGACATTCTGGGCACGATGGAATAAGTTTTACTGGAAAGATGGCATCACAAATTTAAGCCCTCCACGCTCTGCGCAATGGACCATTCGTGTGTCACGCGGGGTACGAGGGGAATGGTCGTGATTTATGGTTTTTGGCAGCAATCCGACGTGCCGTCGGTGGAGCATAGAATTTGGTTAAAAGGGCGGAAAAGAACTTTGGCATTAGTGGTGTAGAGTTGTCAACATTTTCTGAAAACAGTCATGATATGGGTTTGACGGCATTCGGCAGCCACGGTGTGTGACGGTAGCGCCTGTTTCGATGTCGATTGTGTTCCTTTTTTTTGCCCTGAGACACTCCACGTACAGGATTGCCGAAAGTGAGTAATAGATATTGACTGTATCGGTTTGTCGATGCGTTCTGCTCATGATAAGTGGGAAGTACCGAAAATGATTTCGGCAGCTAGCGTGAAGAATGGGAATTGGATGGAAATATGTAGGTCACCGTGATAAGAATGGTTAGCTTTTATCATTTCACAATTGATTCGTGCGTTGGTTTGGGTTTTTCCTCAAAATCATATTTATTGAACTTGATAATTTGCGATGATGTTATCCTAAATAATTCATTTAAACCCGCTTTATGATTTGAATGTTTTGCGGTTGTTCTGAAAGTATTTTTTTTGTTTGCATGTTGTGAATTCATGATAAGAATGTTTCAATCTTTAAAAGGTTATTGTTCTGAAAAGAATTCATTCCTAGTTAGGGGAATGATTGCCACAAAAGAGTTATTAAGGCAAGGAAGTCAGGAATTGTAGTCATCGTTATCAGATATTTCTAGCCGAAACAACCATCCCCACAATCCAATCAAACAAATTTCTTCAGTATGTGTTTAGTTTTCAAATTGTGACTGCCCTAAATTTGATCCATTGTTCTCACAGTCCGTTTTCGATTTGGATTACAGGAACAAACTTTGTTGACCCTCTACTGCCTTGGTTATGCCATCTCAAAAGCAATTCCATCGCATCGAAACAGTTGAGAAAGAAACAAATCCTCCAAGGAAAACAAATCACACACCGCATTGTTAGAGTGCAATGGCGTGAAATGGTCTGACCCGAAGGATTTATGGAGTCACTGACATTGACCGCCCCTTTTTGGAAAGGTTTTTGTGTGTGGCCAGATGATGGTGACCTTTCCCCTGTTGTTGGTTCGACAAAAAAGCGAAAGGGCAGGGCAAGCGATTCTTACACAAAAATTGCACTGTTATGACAAGCTTATAAAGATGCAAATTAGGAAATGTCTTTTTTGTGTGTTTTATTTGTTCGTTTGTGTGTGTGTGTTTTTTTGCACTTTTCTTGATGGCTTTCAGCCAGTGTCGTGATTGTTAGTTGGTCGAGCGTTTCTATGGCACTAAAGCATTGTATATCTATGCTGAGCAAAGCGTATACACGATGTCGATGTGCAGCACACCGGTGGCTAGCGATGTTGCAAACGATGGTACAGCCGAAGGTGTAGCGAGTCGTCGTTCATGAATGACGCTCTTGTCTCTTTGTGTAGCCTGTAAAGGGCTCTTCACGGGAGCGGCTGCTGTACGGAGAAAACACAATGAGGCTGTTTGCCGTGTTACAGTATTTCGATTCGCTTTCATGGCTGTGCTCGGTCTTGCAATAATATCTTTAAAAAAGGTGCACATCCTTTTTTTTAGTTGCGATACCTTTATGTTGAAGGGTCATTTATTTCTCTGTTTGAACGTTCGCATGAGTTTGTAGCTGTTATCTTTTCTTGTTTCGTTGTGATGATGAGTTGAACAGAATGGTATAGATATTTCGGGTGTAGTGGGTACGCCAAACGTCAAGCGTGCCACAATTATAAGCCACCATGCGTCTCCATTGCAATGTCACCAAACACCAGGCGCCTCCATTGTACAATCGTGAAGAACACATCTATCGCATCATCATATGTGATTCTGGTGCCGATGGATATGAGCATCATGTACGACATTTTTATATGGTTGAGGAAAAACCCAAAGAGCAGAAATGGAGATTTGCTCGTACAGGTAGATATAGGAAGATAGGAAGGATTGAGTGCCGGCAGGATGTGCTGTTGTTACGCGATGGGATACACATTTAATCCTTTATGACGACAAGGACTCAATTCTTGACGGTGTGCACCACGGCATGGGTTTGTTCGTGTGTGCTTCTTCTTTTTTTCCTTCCATTGTTACAGGATGTTTGTTTTTCATACGTACCGTGCAGCCGTTACATGCGTATGCGAAAAAGGTACTTCTAGGAAAGGTTTTTTTTGTTTCTTCTTCTCCAGTCGCCCATCCGTTTCCTTTCCCAAACCATTTCGGGAAGAAGCGTTTGGAAGCGTTACCTAAATGCGTATAGGAACAGGCTGTACTTCTTTGCAGGTCGTTGAATTCCTTGCGGGTAGGAAACTGATTATGAATAAAGCAAAAAGGCGCGAATCCTCAGAGCGTTGCGGTTTGACGCGTACAGGGAAAGGAAAAGCGGTGCAAAAGGCGCACTGTGGATCACTGTTTACCATTGAGATTGTGGTAACTTTTATGGTTTTTAATATCGAATGGATTTTCTTGCTAAACTTTCGCAAGTGGCTTACCGTGCGTTGAAACTGGTTGGAGGGGTTTGAGCTCTATTCCGATTGAAGGTTCAGGGCTTTAGTGTGCATCAAACGTTAGTGGAAGGTAAGGAAATGTTTTACCTCCTAATAGAGCGTAGGTTTACTATAAAATTAAGCGAATGTGTGGTAATAGAAATTCCAAAAGCACTGTATAATGAACTTCATAAAGTGTGTGATGGTTAAAATTGAGTTTGAAAGCGCTTGCGACTGGCAGAAAAAACAGTCGCAACAAATTATGTCTATATTTTGTTATGTTCGTAAAAACTCCGGTTTTGTTGTTGTTGTTGTAGCGCGCATCACGAAGTAAGGCAGCATTCGGTTCATCACATATGTAGCATGCACAAACAAGCCACTTCCTGTGCCACGGATGTCTTGACGATGTTGAGTTTGATGAAAAAGCAACACTGGGCTCCGAGGGCATCGGGGTTTATTTTTAGTTAGTTTACGACAGTCTTCGTTGAACGGTGAAACAGTCCACGAAACGGTACACGAAAACCACGTCAAGGGTAGTATTTTATGGCCGTACGTCGGAAAACGAATGTTTACCGTTGTAAGTTATTTGGAGTTTGCTTTGGTGGGCCGGTTCAATGCCAAGCAACTACCCGTTTTGTTGAAGTTTTACCTAATCGTATGCTAACATACGTTACCCGTAGCCATATAGTGGTAGAAAAACTGGACCGGAAAAGTGAACATAACATGAGAAAGCTTTACAGCTTTAGAGGAAAGTTTGAGAAACTTGGCAACCTTATTGAAGAGCAAGCGTTGGAAGCGTAAGTAAAGTGAAACGGCAATTGGTCTAAAATTAGTTGCTAGTTAGCATGGTCAAAACTGATGAATGGAAAGTCTGGTTAGTATACAGAACTTTAGGGTGAAGAACGGTTCTGGATTCGATTGATCAGTTTGGAAACAATAATTGCCAACAGCGCAAAGTTTTGAGTGACTGGAGCCATAAGTTTAAAAGGATGTTGAAACTGGAAGTAGCAAAACAGAAGCCCGCCATGTTTGTAGTTTTGATTATTGGCGGGAAGGTTGTTGGACTTGGACCAAGGTCGGTTTGATACGCAAAAGTTGAGCCAACTAATAAAATAGTTTGTCGGTCGCAAAGCCAACGTTCCAATGGGTTCGTATGATGGATGCAAATTTAATGGTTGATTGGTTTGATGTATTGGTTTCATGTGGTAACAATTCTGGTTGGTTTCAATTCTGTTAAACCGGGAACAGTTTTACTGTTAGGTAGAATATTTCATATTGAAAATTAATATGAAATTATAAATAATTTCTTGAAGCTTCCGTTTGTTTTGAGTGAATTGTTTTTCATTTCAATACATGTGAAATATTTGTGATTTACTAAGAAGAAAGTATGTTTCAAAAAATATTTCAAGTTTGCTTATCCATAGTAATAATGAAATGTAGAATAAAAAAATGTGATTTATTCGCATGTTCATAGAAAATTTAAATATGATTTTATTTGTATTTATTTATTATCTTATGACCTTCAAAACACTTATTTAATTTATTCAATGGCTTAGGGGCATCAAACACTCATTTAAACATTATAAACATTAATGATTATATGCAGCATTTTGTTTAACACATCGCAAACACTTTTCATGTCGAAATTTGAATTCCCTAGTGACTACAACCCTGCTACTCTCTTCGCGAGAGCAATACAGCATGCGGGAGAGCAACCGAAGTTGAGAAGCTTAACATCGGATCCTGGCTTCGGGAGCTTTTAAAAAGAGAGTACCATCGATAGCACATCCTTCAGTCACCAGCTGGATGTCGGTCGTGTTGGAACGAATTCGAATAGCCGTTTAAGTCCGGTTTTTGTGGATATATTTTCGTGCCGTTACTGATATTCAGTATCATCGTCGCGCGGGATCGTGTTCGTTTGTGGTTGTGTTTGTACGTGTCAGTTGTCAAAGAACTTCGCCGAGTGAAGAAAACTATTCGTTTCTGTTTCGTCTGCTGTGGGGAGTTCGTTGTGTCCTGTATGAGGTGTAGCAGAAGAGGTAGAATTATGGGTGAAGGGGAGAAAAATTGGATGTTTTCTTGTAGTTTGTTTTGCTCTTGAAAGCTTCGAATGGATGGTGCAGCATAACTTTGACTTCGAGTTGATCGTATATCTTCGCGAGTGCGCATAGATTTGCCGGTCACTGTTGGGAGCGCTCGTGAAATGTACCGGATCGTACTCGAATTGTGTTGAACCTTATTAGAGGAAAATAGATTTATTAATTGAAAAGTGTTATGTTAGTTTCTAATATGTTGCCTAATGGTTGACATAATACTATTATGTCGATGAGAGATAAAATATTAAAAACAATTTTAAAGAATGTAATAGTTGAAAAATTGTGCTAAGTGTGACTTTATTTAGTTAAAAAAAACAAAGCGGGTATTTATTTACGTATTGAAAACTGTGCTAAACGTTTAACGGTTTTAATGGAGACGCCTGGTACAATGTACTTTGCTTGGAACATTTAAATCTATCAACTCATATTCAAATATGTGATAACAAAAATGTTTTTTTTCATCATATTATGCGTAAATTTTATTTGTAACAATAAAAAAAGGTCTGCTGCTTCAGTTAAGCGAGAAGGAAAACCTAATGTTGTACCGAACCACCTTGAAATTGTGTAATACAAAGTGCTGAAAGTAATACTAAATAAATTGTCCAAATTAACGTTCGCATTGTGAGCCGAAAGGTTTGCTAGAAACTGCTCCTAGTTTCCGGTAGCAATGGTGCACCATCAGCAAATAACAAAAACCTGTAAACGAAACGAAAATCTCATCAAGATGTTTGGCAGTGTGGCGGACGATGGCCTTTTTACTCCTTGCTCCCGCTGTTCGTACCAGTGTTCGCTAGCTTCACTTTCACTTGGCATCGTCGTTAATCCACATAAATTTTGATTACGTTAGTTGTGCACCGAGAGCACCAGCGTCAGCCATGCTTATTGCAGTGTCAAAACGACGCAAGGAAGCGGAACAAAAAAGCAAAAACAAAAATTGAAGCAATACCGAAGAAATTGTGTATCGGACTCGTTTCGTCTCGATGGCTTGCGGATGATGGTTAAAGGCTGCGAGTGAAATTGTGCATGCATATGTGTGTGTGTGTTTGTATGAATTTGTGTATTTGGGTGTGTGTGTATTTTCACATCAGAGACCATCCATTTTCCCCATCCGCCGGTAGCGATTGGAAGGTTTCGCTTCGCAAAACTGAAACACTCCACCCAAAAACGAGCGAGGTTGAAGTTCTGGATGAAGTACACAATGTTTCTTGCCCCCTCGTAAGTAGACATCGTGCTAGACGGTTCACCAGTGCGTACGGCAAAGCGGAAGCAAATATCTTTTCGCAGGAACCGGTTTGCCAACGAAAGACGGAAAGAAAACAAAGGCAGAATGTCTGTAATCTCATAAAATTGTAATAGCAGGAAAATGAAATTTACACGTCCATGAAGCTTGAACCAAAAGCTCGGTCGGCACCCGGTGGGGTGGCTTGCCTAGCCCACCCTGCCCTGGTGCTGAAAGCGAACAGCGAACGAACCGGCGTTGGAGTGGGAGCTATCAATGGATTTGGTTGTATATTTGTGTGAACATGCGTGTGATGTGTTTGTATGTGTGAACCAAAGCTTGAACCAAAAATCTTGGGATTAACCTCCGACGAGGGCGAACAGATCTTCATGCCGGCAGATGATTAATGCACGGGAAATCCTTCGTTCCCTGCTTAGCTTGCCCCTTTTGCCACCGTCACTAATGTTTGTGTGTGTGTTTTCGGTTTTGCTTGATTCTTACCTTTCAGATTCCGTGACCGGCAGAAATCCTCATGCGTGCGAGTGAGTGTTTCCGGTGTGCAGGTGCTACTGGTGATTGTGAAGAAACCCACGTGAATTGTCCAAATAAGGAGAAGAAAGCGAAATCGTCCTGCTCAGTATGAGTGGTTAGCATATGAATGGTTGGTGATTGTGTGGTGTCTGTGTTGTGTGTGTAGCAGTGGTGCTGGTGGTGGTAGTGGTGGTGCTTTGTAGGAGAAAAATATTTCCCTGTTGAACGTGATACGATCGCGCGTACAGATCAGTTACGGAGCGATCCGACAGTTGATACAAATTGTTATCAAAATGCGTCTGCACATGCGACGCTCTGTTGCGAAGTGCTGAAACTGAATATTTCGTATATTAAAGTGGACTTTTCGCACAAGGTGAAAAGGATAGTTTGAGCATAATTCGGTGGATTGATTCTTAGCTGATATAAAACAAAATAATCGGTGAGTGTAAATCGTATTAAATATTTTAACTTATTTTAACATATTGTAGGAGTATACTTTACTGTTTATTTAAAATTTTAAATAATGTAATAACAAGCATCTGTTATGAATAAATTCTTTAAAAATTTCCCTTTCGCTGTATCGTGACGCAAAACATTCCCCAAACAAAGTGCGCTAGCAAAGATAAATGGCACCAGATTTACCTTTTGCTCTTGTCGTACTTTCAAGTGACGGGACCAATTTATCCTTGCTACCAAGGACGGGCGCAAGATTTCAACCCCATCGCAATGGTGCTGTATGGCCGTCTTGCTAGAAACAATATTTTGAATATTTATTTGACCCCGAACGAAACAACAAACAAACCACCCGGGGGGCACAATATTTCGGGTGCGGGGTGGAGAGAAAATTCGGAATCCAAAACTTTAAAACTTTCGCCAGTTCGGGGGGTTACTTTGTTGTTGTTCTGTACCGGAGCTCGTGCCTTTGCATACAAACACCGAGCGAGTAGAGGATATTTTATGGTAGTTTTTGGTGCAGTTTTCCCCTTTTTCTCGCAAATGATGGTTCGCTTTGAGCGGAGACGATTTCGTATCAGTGATCAGTATGATATCGTGCACGATACGATCCCGAAAGCAATGCGGTCTGGCAATGAATAGGGTTCGGCTGCGAGATAGATATAGCAAAGTTTCATCGTTCATAAATGCTGACAGTCCCTCGAAATCATTTTATCGTACCGGCACGGCGAAATGCGCCCTGTGGAACGGGTATGGGGGGGTTTTGTTTAAAAGATGCTTTCCGGATAGCGATGATTATGGGTGAAATTAATGTTTGGTCCGTTTAAAACTTTCCCGCCCGGAACGACACGAACTTTTATCCCCTGGCATTACCGGCACATGAAAGGCTGATGGAATGTGCGAGGATGGGAATGTTGATGTTTCCTGTTTATGATCCTTTTTGGGTTTTCAACGCTGAAGACAAAAGCGGAAAGCTGATTGTAGCGTCGCTCTGCAGACAAACCTTTGCTTTAATAGAAGCGTTTGACAGCTATCGAGCGAGGTGTGAAACAAAGCGCAAAGCACAAAACAGGGAAGCATCGTAAAAAAAAGATTACCCAGAACAATGTTAGAAAATGGTTCCAGGAATGGTTGCAATTTACACTCAAAAGAAAACAAAAAAATACCTACTACTCACACAAACACATGCAGACCGGGAAATGTGACGAATTTCATTAACGAAGTTTGGTACTCTTTTGACTCGCCGCGACCTTTACCACCCATTAACCCCCAGGACCGTATATCAAACAAACGGTAAAACGACCACGTGGTACAGTGCAAAAGCGTTCGCGTGGTGTGAAAGAAGACGAAAAAAAACACACAGAGAGAGTGAACCCATTACGAAACCAGCATTACGTGATATGAGCCCTTTGATGGTTGACACGTTTGATGATGATGGTTGCTTTGATCGTATAATTGCTGGAATGATTTGAAGGGGGGGCTTGAAATGTTTAAACGTGTTTTCGAGGCAACCGTTTATATAGGTGTTTTTTGTTTGAGCCTCACTGTTTTATGACTGTTGATTAAACATTTTCCACGTACTGTGGGCTTTCGATGTTTATCGGAAGCAGATAAATGGAATAAAAAAAGGAAGTAAAATGTTATGTTGATTATTGTTAAATATCCGTTTTTCGGTGGTTAATTAAGGTTCGAAAATGATCAATTACAACAAGCCGTTCCGAGCACCTTATAGTGTTATTGGTATTAAAAGCGAGGAATAATGTCGTAGGCAATCAGTAAAATGATGCGTAATGCGGATGTTTGATGGTAATGCGAATTACGATTTATTGTTGATCAATGATTATTTGATTTTATGTGTAGATGTTGATGAGTGATAATTATAGCACAGTACTAAACTGGCAACACTGCGAAACTGGTTAGAAAACATATGGAAAATACCAATAATTACAATTAAAACAAACTTGGTTTGGTCTTCTGGTTTTGTGATTAGCAAGAAGGCAAGTTGTAAACAAGTTCTAATTTTCAGTTTCTTAACGCGTTTGCTCAAAGATATCGATATCAATTTACGATCGCAGTTTAATGTTGTAACGAATGGTTTCTGATGGTTCTTAAATCTATGCAACGTTGTAAGAAAAAATGCTAATCCGTAATATTCACATTTTGGTTTTTTTGATTAATATTATCACATTTTTGAATTTTGATTTTGAATTTGTGTTCGGTTCAACAAAGTTACAAACTATGGATCATCAAAATAAAATAAAAAACAACACATTTTTTACATCGGTAATTTCATTGAAAAGTTTAAACATGAACAGACTTTCAATATTTCTGTTTCTAGTTTTCAATGTTACTGGCGTATGATCATTCATCCAACAACAGTACGGTTTACGATATAAAGATTATGAAACATATTATTGGGTTTTGAAATAAATGCTAATTTTTTATTAGCTTTGGAAATGGGAAATTAGTCCTATAATAAATTTAAATTTTACTCACGTAGAATTCCAAAATCTCGAGTTCATTAAAAACCAACAAGTTTAAGTTGTTTAAGTGACAAATATTGTTTATGAGTATAACATATTGCAGGATTCTAAATCTGTTGTTTTACGTATTATCGAAACAACAGACGATTGATTTGTAAAAAAAATTAGCAAAATATGATTTCTATTTTTTTCTGCTTCACTGTGTTTCAATAATACTCGGTACAAGCTGAAGGAAACTGAGCAATTTAATGTTGTTCGTGGTTCACATTTGATTAATGGGAGTGAAACTTTAGCTTAACCAAACAGCGGATGAAAAATGTGCACATTTTCACAACATCTAAATATCGCAAAACATCCATAAAAGCGACATGTATGAACGTGGTAGCAGCTTAATTATGCAGACCATCACCCTCCAAGCTGATACGGGGCTATATATGTTCTCATTAATCAATAAACTCGATGGACACACATACACTGTGGATGACTTTTATTAAAATCCCAACTCTCTAATGATTTAGCCCCGTCCCGAAACCGTTTAACAGGAAACATTTGGCGGGTATTAAAAACGGGTATTCACTTGTGTTAGCGAATATACCATACCTTACTTTAATTTTGTAGCACGCTCGTAATTAAACGAGAAAGTTTGAAGCGTTATGAGAAATATCGCATGTTAGGAGAAAGATGAGCTAAAACCTTCTTTGCGTGTGTGCGAGTGTGCGGTATAGAGGGAAGCAAATTAAATCGATCCGATCCACATGATACAATACATCGTACCGGTGGAATAGAAAACCTTCGCGGAACGACGCACGAAAAACGCTTCAAGGAAAACTCCGTACCAGAAGTCGACCGGTACAAGATTGAAACCCGTCCGTTGGGCGCCAATTTCTGCCGTCAATAATTAATTGGTGACCCTCGCATAGGGATCGGAGGTACGCAATCGATCCTTGAGGCGACGTCTAGCGGTCGTCTTGGTTCCAGCACCTGCCAACACCCCGAGTAGCTCTCATTAATGTGCCGGATGTTCGTCAAATATTTACACCCATCGGGGATGAGGAGCGGCGGAGTCAAGACAGATGTTACCCGGTGACGGGCGAGGGTGTGAAGGATTCGGAAGGATGATTGAGTTAGCAGCTGAGTTTTCTGTGTCGAACGAGCGTAGACGCTTATAGGTGAGGGCCTGAGGGTGAACTGTTTGCACTCGATGTGTAATCTTTGACGGGCGAAAAATGACGAACGGCAGCTGTCCGGGACTAGGAGCCACGAAGAGGCAAATTGTTCGGGACGCTGTAAACTCAATAAAAGGAGTTCTCTCTCTACCCGTAGACCCGTGTTGGTTTGTAATTGGAGCCGCGGTCGATCATTTTTGCTTCTGCACGATAAAGAGGCTGGCGGAAGATAAACACTTAGAAGTGGTCTCGATCTATAAATCATAGACAGTGAAGCCCGGAAACTTCAGGTCTTGTCAGGTGGTATCTGAAGATATTGTTTCGACAAAAACGCATTACATCGATTCGGTGAAGCATAAATCTTAGTAAATCATGTTGGAAATTAGATTGGCCTCCGTTTCAGAGGCTAGGAAATGGAACGGGATGCGGGTGTCGAGCTGTACGTATGTTACAGAATGGGAGGGAGAAAATAATACTCATTCTCTTCGAAACCATTCTCACATACCGGTCCGGTTGGTTGACTGGTTGGATCAAGATTGCTTAAGGACTTATGAAGGAGCTTATCCTTCGATAGCGAATTCTCAAACAAAGTTTGCGTTCCAAGGGTTTGGTGGTGGTGTTCTTGTAATGTGGTGCTTAGTTTGGACGGTGAAGCAATTGGAGCGTCGCCTTGAGGTAAATAAAAATCCTACCCGATTACTTCCAAATGCTATTACGGCCGGAAGTGGTAAAAATCCATATCCGAACTCCCCAGACGATTTCCATGGTGGTCATCACCGGTAATAACACTCACCACGATGGTACGTGACTACCGGTGCGAACTCACATTGGACGTGCTGTTTATTGTGGCAGAGCGGACGATGGAAGTACTGGGAAGCAAAACGGTAGTACATTTAATAATCCCTCGCGGAATGCTTATCCGAGCGACATCCCGAGCGTGTCACAATATCATGCCGAAATTGATCGTTTTGGGTCTGCGAATGTAAAGAATTCTTAGCGGATTTTTTGTGTGTTGTCGAGCCACAAAGACAAAAGAGATACATTACAATCAAGTTAAGGTAGTTTCCTGGATGGTGTCCGGTAACGGCAGAGTAGCTTGTACTAAAAAGCGTATCATAATCGTAGCGACCACATTTAGTGGCCGTTTGAGCTTTAGCCGTCATCGGCCGTCACGGCTTTTAAAGTGTCCAACGAGTCCTGTCATTCTCCCGGTAGGATAATGACGGCTTGCCGTAAAAATCATAACCGTTAACCGGACTAGGCAGATGAACCTGGTAAGAAGAAACCAAAGCACATTGAGCAGCAAAATATGACAGTTTTAAAGGTTGCCACTTTATTGGCCACCTAGGCGCTGGGATAATCCAAGCATTTTTATCCCCTATCCCCTGACGCAATGGGAATGTGATGTGAAGTGAGAACGCCGTCCGATGGTCTCCCGAAGTGGCACTAAACTTAGGCCCCAAAACAATAGCCGTATATCGGTTTTATTGGAAGGCGCTGTATAGTAGCGCAGGAAAGCGATCCGTGGAAACGCTACATTTTCCACGAATATTTGATGTAAGTGTTTAGAGCGTTGGTTTCTTTTTTCTGGAACAGCTCTGTAGGGAAGCTTTTAAGTGGCATTCATTATTGCCTTCTTGTTTGGGTTAGTTGCTCTCCGTGTAAATCATACGCAAGGGATGAGTTCTTGGAGCTCATTTGTTTAACGATTATTAATACAGTTTGACTAAAGCTTGAAAAGCGTTTGATACTTAAGAAGATGAAACGAAGATAAAAAGAATTTGCTTGTTTTCTTTTTTGTAGGTTTTTTTTTGCAAAAATACAAAAGATGGCTTTAGTAGCGTTGTACGATTTTTTTGCCTGGCAGATCGCCAAGTAGAGAAATGATGAGATGAAGTCACTTGTAGTATTTTTCACAAGAATTTCTCTCATAATGCATCATCGTAACGAGTTTATATTCTAAGAAATGTATTGTGAACCAATAAATGGTTTCCTCCTAATGCAAACAGTTTTTGTTTATGGGGGTATTATCTTAAGCCGAGAATGGGTTTCTGCTTTTGTATGGTTGATACCATATCTTATCACATCTGAAACTGGTTAGTAATCCAATAAATGAACCGTCGCTAAAAGTTTGCTTGATCGTTGGCTTAAAACTATTTCCACGTCAAAAGGGACATTTAAGAGGAACCCGGTCAAACGTGTTCGATATCGACGGCGAGGGAAATGTTTCTCGCAAAACTCCAACTCTATTACTGCAAACCATTTTGTGGCTTTCTCGTCACGGGTCGGTAATCGTCCGGGTTTCACAATCGGGCTTAGGGTAGCTGTAACGAGCAACGACACCGCCACATTGATGCTGCTGGATCGAAAATCGCAAACCCCAGCTCTAAGACTGAAAGGAAATTATGAAATTGAATTTTCTTTGTCCGTGATTATCTGCCGATGAAGGTTATAACGTTTTGTGGCATGGCTGGATGTCTTGTGTGTGCGTGTGTGTTTTTTTTTTCTGAACATACAAAAGCCAACAGAGCCGAGTACGTGTATCAGACAGTTGTTAAAAGAGGATCCATTTTCATCCAACAAGATCCGACGTCAAGCATGTTTCGGTAGCATTTTATGCTGTCTTGTTGCGGTGACCTGATGTTTCACAGTTCTGTCGATGGCAAAAATCGAACCCATCCCATTGCGTGTGGTGGTGGTGGTGTACATGATTTGCGACTGTAAGTGCGTTATAAAGAGATGGCAGGCTAGAATTTGTGCTGAGCCCGTACCAAGCCAAAAACATGGTTTTGCTGGATCAACCCTTTTTTTTATTTTCTGCGAAAATAAAATGTACAAGAATCCTTTCATTGTGGTACTGGGAAAACCTTCTTCACAGTTTCAAGAAGGGAATAAAAAGTCGCACAGAATGAAATTTACTGCGGTACGTTATGCCCTACGGGTGCTTAAGTGCACGGTAATTAAGTTGGTGTGGAATGCTTGAATTGCACAATGTAGCACAAAGAACTGTACTGTAGCAAAACCGGGCTGAGTGGTGACTTGTCGAGCCCGGTTTTGCAAATCCTTACTGGCAGAGTGTCAAAGAATGGTGGGAAAATTACACAGAAAAAGTGTGCCCAAGCCGAGAGCTGAAGCGACCCCGGAACAGGGAAAGAAATGAAATCATCCTTTGAGGTTTCGGGTGCAAAACGACGGATTTACAAACTGGTAGAAGAGATTAGGCGATTGAAGGTATACAAAGTTGAAAAAAGGATTGCCAACGGCTAGACAAAGAAGTTTAACACTAAAGGAATATAATGGCAATGATTAAAATTAAAGCAAAAGAGAAAAACCATCATGCAGCTTGCTTTTTTTTATTCTTTCTCGACGACCAGGCCGCATATCAGCTTGAATTGTTACGATATAAAACTTGTGATGAAGATAACAGATAGAGTTTTACGTTTCACAACATCGAAAATCGTTGCATACAAAGATTCAGACAAGCTTATCGCAGCCGAGCAACTTCACAAAAGGAATATTGTTTTCCGTAATTGTTATTGTAAGGGTTAAAAACTTGAAATTTTAAAGGTAATACACGAGTAATATTATTTCACTAGAATTTCTAGTAGGTACTAAGCTAAGCGATTGAAAAACGTATCGAACATTCACTCGATGGAGACGCCTGGTATTTCAGTGAAAAATCAATCACATGAAAACATCAAACAGCACAACCCCGAACACTGACAAATTGCACTGTATCTGAATTGCAGGAAATGGAAGATAAATATTGCGACCATTTCCTATCAACTGGCAGTTGTGGACGAGGTCGAATTTCTATGCCTGTGAAGGAGGTACCCTGAGCCCGTGTGCCTGTCTGGCACAATTGTTTATGTACACGGTGAAAATACAGCTGCATGATCCAATCAAAACAGATCACAACACAGGAACCGGTGTTCGTGTGGATATCGATTGGAGGCTTGAGGCGTACAGTAGCAAAAATATATCCATCATTAACGTCAGTACGCCTGTACAGCTAAGAATGTACCCAACGCTCGTTATGGAATTCATGTAACCGGCCGAGTGTTGATAACAGTTAAAATGAAGGCAAAAATAATAATCATCATTTCTGGCAGGATAATGGATGTAAGGGAAGTGTTAAAACCATTATTTTGCGAGTAAAGGTTTTTTTCTTCTTTGTTGGTTTGTTCTGGTGTTACATTCATTGTAATCGAATTCGGAATTGGTAATACGGTGTAGCTTACACTTCTTGCGATGAGCGTGATTAAAATGCAGCCCTCGTACCAGAAGGCAGAATGTAGCAGACAGTAATGATACGCAACGGAAGAAGAGTGAAGCGCGGGTTCAAATCATTAGCATACCAACCGAGAGGAACAAAAATGGAAAAATGGATGAAATACGTCCGGATGTAACGTGCGTGCAACTCTTCCAGCAAAACACAACAGAGTAAAGCAACAGGCAGAGCAAAAATTCAATTGGATCCAATTCAAATAACAAAGCATTGAAATACAACAAAAACAATGCCGTACCGATTGGGATCGATACAAAATTTACAATGCAAAAAAAAGAGAAGGAAACAATCACTCATCCGTTACTGTTGTGTCGATAGCGAATGGGTTTGTTCGTCATGCCTGCATAGTGGGAAAAATTGAAAGTTATGAAAGTGTTTTGAATTTCAATAGGAGAAAGAAATTTAACTGATTTTTTCTTAATACTGGGAAAAGTTGAAAGTTATGAAAGTGTTTTGAATTTCAGTAGGAGAAAGAAATTTAACTGATTTTTTCTTAATTGTAAGATGTTATTATAAAACTTCACTAATTTAATTAATTAATTTGCTAATTAGTGATTAATTAATTAATAGTTAATTTGTAATTAATTGGCTCTGTTAAAGGAGGGGGGGGGGGGGGAGGAAGGAAGGCGGCGGTGAATGTGATAAACGGCACCGGTCCATACAGCAGGACCGGGTTCAAATTCCATCGGGACCGTCCCCTCGTAGCCTATTCGGATTGACTATTCGGCTACGTGGAAAAAATAAGTCTATTAATCCAGAAATAGACGGCGTAAGGTCGTTAAAAGGCAAGAAGAAGAATTGGCTCTGTGTACTTTAAGCTTCTAGACAGAGAAATAATGCAATCATTTATTCTATTCGTTCATAGAATATTTTTCACTAGAATTTGATCTTTAATACGAGTATAAATTACAAGAAATATATAGCGAAACTTTCTTTATTATCGAATGTGGGCGAAACAGATTTGACAATCTGGATTGTCTGGTGTTAATTTAATGGCATGCTGAACTCTCCAAAACTAAGAAGCTGTTACTTCTTGAGATCACTATACTGGGTATAATTATAATTGGTATAATTGATTTGATAACACGATTTAATATTTATGCTCCTGAGCGAAATAGAAGTGTTACGCGATAAAAATAAGTTCAGTAAGCCAGAAATAGCCGACATGTCCTTAGAGGTCGTTAAACCAAAGAAGTCGTTAAACGAAGAGAAAGAAGACAATTTCTGAGCTTTGGAGACGAATATATAGCCATAACGAAACTTTGTAAGTTACGATGAGAAACTACAACAACTTTTACGAACGCTGACTTAAGCTCTTCAATGCATCGTTTCAAAAATGAGTTATTGTTCCTTTACGGTAGAATTTATTTTAAAGATAGGCTTAAGTTCAGAATTCAGACCACACTACCGGCCATACAATGAATAACTGAATAAATGAAAAAATAAATAAATCTCTGTACTACACAGTACAATCATGCGTGCGATCCTGTATTGGTGTGCGTGCGATAGCGCTAGATGTGACAGTCTGCCTATCTGATCGGGATCGAGCAGGGATCAGATCGGCATCAGTATCCGAACGACCAACAAGGATTGTTAATAAAAGCTGTGGTTAAGTAATAACTGTATATTTCCGGCTTGTCCTTTACCTGTTTTTTGGCGATTACATTAATGTTTAAATTCATTAAAATAATTGATTTTTCACCGTGGTAGATATTGATCAAATTGTTTCGTTACAGATGTTATAGAAGATGACCTGGAACAAAAGAGATGTGTAGAATATTTTTCTATAAAATTATATGAGTATCAATAGCTCATGGAGATGAATTTATTGCTTTTAAAAGTTAATGGAAAGCTTCAAATATACTGAAAACAGAATCAATCTTTCTGCTTCGAAGGACTGTGGAAGTCCTTTGTGGAAGGACTGGAAGTGTATTAAAAAAATAAAATACACGGTAAGAAACATACAAAATTTGGTCCTTTCGAAACCTTTTCTTATCCATTGTGGTATGGAACATACCCTACATATAAAAACCGATTATGTGTTTGCCATTCGAAATGTCCGAGTAATAACAGCGAGAACGATAATCATAGCGATGTAAACCCCGAAAGGGGTTCGAATACGATTATTTATTTGAATTAAAAGTGGAATCGATTAATTGATACAAGCAATGGTGAAATAATAGCTTTCGATCTGATTCTATTTTGCTTCCTTTCTCTAAAAGCTCTGTGAATAAGTAAACACAAAAGCATTGAAAGGATTGGCCCCGGCAGAGGAAAAAATCAAAATAAAAAAATAAAAATTAAAAATACCAACCATAAAAACTGTCTCCTTCGTAGTATAGAAATGCTAATTGAAAGGCAATTCCGAAAGGATGGTCCGGGAATCACTTCACTCGAAGCTAATTACTTAGGTGCCTTCGAAGATATGCATTTGATTCGTTCGAAGCACTCGAGATCGACATGATTGAAATTGGCATTTACCCTTCCATTTCAGCGAATTGCATCGGGCTCGAAGTAATTGGGGTAGTTATGAAGGGGAAAAGAGGAAAGTTGAAAAGCAGCTGAAATTCAATTAAACTCATTCGTTAGGTTTATCTGGCCTAGGAGGGTAAGATGAATTTTAATTTTAAATTTCCCCGTAGCTGGTTGTAGCAGGAGGGTTGCTACGAGAAGAAGGATGGGACGGCAGTAGAGAAAGTAAGTTTTGCCCAGAAATGCTTCGATCAATTGAAACAACTTTGAAGCAGTGCAAGAAGCAGCATTATACCGTCGAGAAAGTGGAACATTAAATATTCATAACCTCCTTACAAAAGCGCATTGCACGGGCTGTTTTACTTTCTGCCGAAAGGAATGGAAAATTTGGCATTCGATTTTGTGGGTGTTTGTAGAAAAAGAAACCGGCCCGATCGAATGATGTTGTACAGCAACGTCACGGTAGGGTTTGGTTCGATCGATCATTGCTCGAGAGTATTTTAAGCGTAGCTGAACCGTAAAACTGTAGAACGTTGGCTTCACGGAAATCGGACGGGTGTGCTAGTGCAGATAGTGTTTTCTTGCGAGCAAATTTTCCCACGGTGCCGAAATGCCAATCAAACATGAAAGTCAAAAACTGTCGCTCTGTAGTCTTCTTTTTCGCCGGATCGCGCCGTTCGCTTTTCGAAATAGCAATTCGATGCTAATACAGTTGCGCTTTCATGCAAAGCAATGCTGGCAGCCGGCAGTCGGCCTGGTGAAATGTTGAGCACCGATGGGAAAAGTTCGCTAGCATCGTTTGGGATTTTGTGATGTGAAAAATGTGATTCGAAACATGACTTACAGATGCAAAAAAAAAACATTTCAGAAATAAAATGTTGAAAAGGTGAAAAACTAAGCAACAACAAAAAAACAAAACGACCATTCTGAAGCGAAACAAGAATGTATGTGGAATGACTAACATCGGGCTTGTAGCAAACACTAGCCACCAGCATCAACCAGGAACGCTTTCGACTGGTGGAAGTGAAAAGTTTATTATGCAAATATAAACATCGTTGCCGTGTGAGGCCCGTGTTGACAGCACGGGCCATTTTGTTGAAGCGCGGGCACAGTTTTTATCGCGACATAGATACGTTTGCAAGCCGCGTGTAGTCACCTCGTTCTCGTTCTCGTTCTCGGCCAACTTTGGAGTGGCTGTTGAGAACTCCCAAGACTCACACTAGCGCCGTGCGAGTGCGCACGTTTGTGTGAAAATTGCTGTGACAATACGTCACTGTGTCACAGAAGGAATGAAGGATTACGTATGGAACGTTCTAATGCAAGGGATGTTATAAGTGGAAATTGTAAGGCGCACAGTATCTTACACTGCACATAAGGTGAGACTCGGCAAGTCGCTCGGTTCGGTAGAATTGCAGTGGATACTCTGCTAACACTGGCGAAGGGTATACGTAACCTCTTGACGAGCGCACAAGAATCTTGGAAAGCTACTGACATAAACGTACTTTAAGTGCTAGAAAGTGGCGTTGTGGGTAGCGGCACTAATGATACGCTAATGCATGACGCGTGTTAATGAGAATCTTTAATTAAAACAAAATACAGGCTGAATGTTGGTAAAGTTTATCGTTCAGGAAATGTGTTACAATTAGCCGTAAATTTGGTCATAAGTGCTCATTACATCCGATGAATAGTGATGTGCTATCAGATTTGCAAACATACCTGTAGGGGACTGCAATGAGTTAGAAAGATGGAAAAGATGGAAAACTTGTAATTAAAGGTTTGGGATAAGAAATGTACATGTTTTTAAAGTGAAGTGTATGTAGTAAAATTTTACCTGCGTTAAAATTGAATAGTAGTTGGCATAATAGACTCTCGAAATAGTCGAGCATGCACGGTGTATCCGTTAAACGATGCCGGTTTCACACTACAAGACCAGGTATCAAATAACATCCGTACCGTTCCAAAAGGACAAGGATTGACTATTCAGCTATGTGGTAAAAATATGTCTAGTTAGCCAAAAATGCCCGATGTGACCTTACTGATCGTTAAGCCAGGAAGAGAGAGAGAGAGAGAGAGAGAGAGAGAGAGAGAGAGAGAAGAAACGTTGTAATAATCATTTATAAATAAAAAAATACATAAAAATATCAATTTCGCTAAATTCTTGAATGTTTGAAATATTATTAAAGAATTATTGAGAATATTAATAGAGAATTATTAATTACGAACGGGGCGGGCCTGGTGGTGCATGTGAAAACGGCGTCCGTCCACACGGCAGGACCGGGTTCAAATCCCATCCGGGCCGTCCTCCCGTAGCATGGGCTGACTATCCGGCTACGTGGTAAAATAAGTCTTGATACGGCCAGGCCGTTCTAACCGAGCAAAAAAAAAAAAAAATACGAATTAACATACATTTTTTTCACCACTAAGCTTTTGGATATTCAAATAAGTTTCCTGTTTTTTAAATAAACTTTACGCAACGGATTGTCATAAATAAAAATAACACTGATTCTTCCTGCTATAGCTATTTGGATCGATATCACGATAAATGTTCCTTAAAAGCTTCATTTTTCAAAGGAGTTAGTTCTATAATATAAAATGTTGAAAAATGCGACTGAGAGTTGTCATTTGCTCCAGGAAACTTGTGGAGCAGTATGCATGACATATCCCTAAATGAAAAAAAGTGCATAATGCCGGGTGACTAGTCTGGATGTTCATCGTAGCAAAATATTCACTCGCAAAAGACCATATGCTCTTTATATGATGGGATCAGAAATGTATCATTTATCACCAGCTTCTTCAGAGTGGTCAAACCACTTAAAATCGGACGTCAAAATAAGTGTCAAATAATTTCCGTCTCACGTTATCGTGATCCTTTGTTATTCAACTATAGTTTCTGTAGCCTGCAATTAATCTGGGCAGAATATGCAAAATATTTGGGGCTTTAGATTAACTTAAGACTCTCATTTTTCAATCATATTGAGAACGAGTTCCGTGATCTCGGGTGCTTCAGAGCGTTGTACTGCTCCTTGGTGCGCTCAATGCTGGAATATGCCTCGGTGAAATGGTCTCCCATCAGTAATAAATCAAGTTGCCAGTAATTTTGGGTACAATAAATGCACTAGTTGTTTCCTAAAGTTGTGCTTTTAAGACTTAGGTTTAACAACGGCAATTGCAAGAGTGGAGTGAGTACAGAGGATCTTCATTCGTTTTGCTATGTTCAAAGTGTTTGGAAGTTACCGCCGTATTCAATACTCAGTTACCTCTGAAAACTCGCCGCACTCATACGCAAATATCCTTCAAAGCTGCCTACTACTCAATAACGTTGATGATCCCTGTTTGCTTTCCTCCAACAACTTTTATTTCTCCTTGTTATCGTCTCATTGCCTCATTCTTGTTATTGCAACACGGCGAACAGCTGTAGGTAGTGGCGATCCAATGCTTCGTGCTTTTCGGTCATTTAATTCCTTGTCAGACCTGTTTGATTTGTTTTTTTCCTCGGTTAGAACGGCCTAGCCGTATCAAGACTTATTTTACACGTAGCAGGATAGTCATTCTATGCTACGGGGGGACGGTTTGGATGGGATTCGAACCCAGTCCTGCCGTGTGGGCCGGCGGCCCTATTTGATTTTGAACCTATTTGAACTATTTGAATAGAAATCACGCATTGGTTTGGTACGTTCTTCGGCTCTAACGACATTAGTTTGTTTGTGTTTGAAATTCAAAATGATCGAATGATCTAGCATTTTGTATGGGTTAACATTTTTCCACAATATAGGCTATTATTTTAAGAACATAAAAAAGCATTGAAGACTTACGTGGATGATTAATGCATCTTCTTCTTGACTTAACGACCTTACAGGTCACGCCGGCCATTTCTGGCTTACTAGACTTATTTTACCACGTAGCCGGATAGTCAGTCCTTGCTACGGGGGAACGATCCCGGATGGGATTTGAACCCGGTCCTGCCGTGTGGACCGGCGCCATTTATCACATGTATCATCTTTTGTTTAAATTTTTAAATATAGTTTGTTTAAATATTTAAGTTTCAATTTCTTCGCAGTAGGAATTCTCTTAGTAATATAAATATTCACCATTGCAAATCAAAAGGTTTACACTGCAAGCATTACACTTCGGCATGTTTCAACAGTATCATGATTGATATACGACCGTTACATTACGTTAACTTAATGGTACGAGTTTTGCCAACCGAAAAGATAGCGCCGACTACAACTAGTCGACCAAGCTAATGTAGAATCATGAACTCAACACCCCACGTTGATGGCTTATGATTTATTTCACCTTTTCCTCAGCGTCCTGGGGATGGTTTTCTTAGCTCAAGAAAAGAACTGGCACCATAAACTTGTTCCCGTCCGTACACTCCATTTCACCGAAAAGAGATAATTCGCCTCAGCTTACACAGTTGATGTAGCTTTGGCGAAAGTTACACCACGAATATCGTATAATAAATACAGCATGTCTTCCTCATCAAAACCCGCGAGTAAGGATGAGAGTGTACAGAGTGGAACAGCTTGCGAAGTGGTGGTGGAAAATCTGCTAGAAAAGCGTCACCATGGTACCATCTTCTGCCGGTAACAAAACTACTCGCTACACACGGCCGAGTGTATCGCCAACACTCAATCTAAACTCGCACCAAAACTGTACGCGATATCTGTTCGCGTCACGCTGTACCCGTGTTGCAGCAATGTCGTCGTTGCCAAGCGCCCGAAAAACCCATCAAAAACGGCGACATAATCGCCCAACAGTTTGCACCTCTGTACTGTGGCCGTGGTGTATTGTAGAGTTGTAGAGATTTCTGACGCTGTTGGTATACTTCTGTCTTCGAAGATCCGTGCTGTTCATGATGATGATGATGATGATGATCATGATGATGTTGGTGATGGTGCAACAAAATGCATCAAGAGCTGTGGCAACATAACGCAGCATTAAGGGCGCGCTTTTCCAATTTATTTCCAACTATGAGCGGATGTAGCGGATGTTGGGTGAACCTTTTTGGGGAGGGATTGTCGCGCACGCGATGGTTGAAATATTTTGATAACAGTGAAAATGTTTCCTCACTTTATCATGTAAATTGAGAAGATTAACATTTTCACTAGCGAGAATCCTATTTCGTGGCCGCGCGCATCCGTGGAAAGTTGATCCGGAACGGAACGTAGTAGTGGATGAAGGCTGCGAGGTTCTCTTTGCCAGTTGGATGAGTTTCGTTTGGCAACGGTTACAAGCGTAAAGATGGATGTGTTGCTTCTTGTCAATTTCTCCATGGGTACCGTGTTGAGGGTGACGCACATAGTCTCAACTTTGATGAATGTGCTGTTCAAAGTCATTCAATCTGGAGTGTAACGGTGTGAGTTTGCCATACCACCATTCGGCAGTTAGGCAGACGCCATTCGTCGATTGGCCACCCAGAAGCGTTCTCAATTAAAGGACGAGAAGATACTTAGCTGAAAATGGCCTGAGAAAATCACCGAAACGATGCTCGTTTTCGGGTGAATGAATCTGTCGGATCACTTTGGCACCGATTTTCCTACCCTCCGGGTGTATCCGGGGGACTGTAGCGGCCCCTGGTTGGAGGATAAAATGGAAGCAAAATGATTTATCATCATCGACGTCGATTGATTGACGATTATTTTACGAGCGTGAGTGAGTGAAATTCAAAGAAAAGACGATCCAATGGAACGGCGAGTAACAGAACCCGGAATAAATAGATATCTGTCCGGATTGGGATGCTTTGAAAGGTAGAGCACTTGCACCGTAATAATTGTTTCGATACTACAGAAAAAGCTTTCCGTGAAATGTCTTTGATTGTCGGTTCCCTTTTGATGGGTTCGCACTAAGCCATCACAAAATTAATTCTAACTGATGTAATAATTTTGCATAAATTAATTTCAATAAAACAATCATCGTAGATGAGTTCAGCGACGACGCCTTTCGTCGGGTATTTATTAATTTCACTTAATCAATTTCGCTTCAATGGCGCTGGTTTTCGCGACAATTTTAGGTAATTCATTCCCCTTCAATTTGTAATCAATTTACAGTGTAAAAGCTTGCAGTAAATTAACACACAACACCACATTTGATTACACCGGCATCGTGACGCTTGTGTTCCATTAATTGATGTTCTCCTTCTGGCAGGATACTTAATTTATTGACCGTTAGAAAATTGATACCTTCACAATGCCATTTAATCACCAACCAAAATAATCCTTGTGGTAAATGCATTTGCATCACATACTTTCAGGCGTCACTCTATACTGTCGCTATGGTAACACATGCAATTAATATTCCGGCCAGTCCGGTGGCTTATGCAGCTTGCAAATGCATTTTGGGAGGGAAAGAAGAAAAAAAGCAACTTTATCGCATTATGCAAATGGTTGGCGAGATCGAATCCCTAATTTCGATTTAATTGCAATCGATGCCAGACCGAATGAATGGTCTGCATTTACTTTGCTGTTTTGTACCAACTTTGCTGAACAGTGTTGCGTTTTGAAATTGGTTATGCTTTAATGGAAATGTTCAAGCTGAATCAACATTAAACTTGCAATCGAATGCTTGAAAAGGTGGCAAGCGTTCAAGCGTTCTGCCGTGGTCTGGGTTTTGGTACAAGAGTTTTGGTAAATATTTAAAGCCCGTCCTGGGTACGTCGCGCAGCAGGACTTGACTGTCACTGGCGTTGAAATATTGCACTGTAAATATTAGAAACTCGAACGGACTCGAAACTCCTGCCGGACTTTCATTTTGTTTGGTATAGATCTTGATTTTATGGACGATGTCATGTTTATGTGTGTTTTTTTTTTATATTTTCCAAAGTGAAGAAAACAAAAAATCACCTTCCGTCAAGAGACTCGCTTAGTTTGACAGATTTTTGTAGTAGCCAGAAATGTTCTACCAAGTTTAGCAAAAGGATATTGCAAACGGGCAGACACGAAACAGACTCGGACAAAACGCTTTATCATCGCTATCGTTGTGTGTGTTCTCTACTCTGGGCCAAGCACAAACAAACCCGTTGTCCGTATGGGATTAGCGCTAGGGGTTCGTAACACCTCACATTCGAAGTACGTTCGTTGGATAGAAAATGAAACAGAAAACGGACATGTCAACCTTAACTGGGTGTGAAAGCATGTGTATGTGTGTATGTGTGTTTGTGTGGTTGTGTGAAAGCAAATAACAAATAAGAAAGAAAAAAATACGGAAAACCTTCCACAAAATTAAACCATCAACCCCACATACCGGGCCAGTAAAGGAAGAAATAGAAACGCCACTTATGTTGACCATGGTTATCCATTTTTTGTTGCTGTGCACGATGGAAAAGCGAATCATGGCAAATAGGAGGAAAAATGAAAGTAAAAAAAAGCTCAGCAATCGGAATAAATGTCACCGGAACGTGTGTTTGCGCACGGAAAATGCAACCGGAACAAGCTTGTGTCTTGCCGAGTAGTGGCACGAAATTTAAAGCTATTTCTGGCAACCGTAGGGGTTTTTGGGAAGGGAACAAAATGTTAAACTAGCGTATTTGCTGTCGCCTGGTGCAGGAAGTTGTTACGGAAAACAAGAACAAAAATAAAAATTATCCCCTTTATCTTACGTTATACGATCGGTTTTGTTCGGCATTTCCCCTTTGGGGGACTTTTCCAGCCCAAAACTTTGCCAGCTCATCATCATCCTGAGCGACATCGGCGTAAAAAAGTCAGCACATGCGAAAGGAAAATGGAAGCATATTATTTATTCATTTTCTCATTGTTTCCAAATCAGCTCACCAGAAGGTGTGCCACCGACGGTTGCGGGTAGCGTGGGGTGGTATAAAAACATAAAACCACTTTACGACGGGGTGACTACGTGCGATGAATATGTGCGCTGCCACGTGTTCGATCGTGTGTATGTTTGTATGTTTGGTTTTGGTTGATTTGGACTGAAAGAACTTTTTTATTTTTAAATTGTAGCACACCTTCTTGCAGCGAGTCGCTAGTAACGTGCTGCAACACCGCCCTCAAATGCCATGGTAATTTTCTTCATTTTTGCTAGACACTGACTGAAACGAGTATCGCTTCGTCAATTTGCCAGCCTGATGCTACATCCGTAACAGCATTTGATTGTTGTTCTAATGCTGGGTGTGTGTGTGTGTTTTTTGGTGGGAAGCGAAACGGGACGTTTTACAAGCAGGCTATAAAATAATTTGAATTCTCTCTTATGTTTTGCCGCCTTTTAATGTATCTTTTATTGTTACTTTTTTGCGACAAGGGAAAACACACCACTTGAGAAGGTAAACGCAGATGGAAACGTTGTTTGCAGACAATTAGTTTATGTTTCGTGGGCGTAATGCATGAACGAGAAACATAATTATCAAAGCCGGCAACAGAACCGGCACGGTATAAAATGGGAGCCGAATTCATCATGTTGGAATGATTTTGAATGAGCTTTCTGTCATTTTTTTTGGGAAATTTTTTAAGCGTTTTATTGTTCATTTATTTGGGATACGTTTATGAAATATTTTAAAGATAAAATTGATTGAAAACTGGTACCGAGGATTAATTTTGTAAAAGCTCGTTTTATAATGTGTAGTTAAAGCAATTTTTTTGGTAATTCGCGAAAATATTTGTTTTAAAAGAAGAGTCCCCAAGCTACAAGGTACTTCTTGTAGATGGCTGTGCTGGTGGGCGAATTTGAAAATCTCACAGCTCAGAAAATTTCACAATTTTAGCACAAAATTGAAGCAAATAATTTAAAAAAAATAGTTGATTTCGTTTTCTAGGCGGATTTTTTGTAATTTTTCATAATCAAGTAAAAATTCGCATAAAAAATGGAAAGCAATACAAGTATAGTAGGAAGTTGAATTTATAACTTTCAATCTTTAGACGTTATTGCTCTGGTTTTCGACATATAGTACGTAGTTTTGAGGAGATATTTTATTTTAATTTTTATTTTGCGCTTGATATTTGGGCCGATGTTTTCCATGGAAATGTTTACATTTCCACATTTATTACATTACAAAGATTATTTAATATTTTGTTCAAAATACTTTTATGATTTTTTCTCATTTGCTTGAATTTTGTATAGCAAGCTCATTGAGCTGTTAAATTATAAAATCCGCTTATCAGTTACCGTGCAACTAAGACATGCTTCGGACATGTCCTGTAATTAAACTCTTTTAAAACAAATAATATCTACCTTACACATTTTAATCAAATCTGACCTCAAGCTTAATTGTGGAACATTGTTAAATCTGAAAAGCTAAAAGTTGCACAGCAACTTGGAAACCTTTCACAAAAGAATTCCATAATTTATGAAAACAAAACTTCAACAGCAACAAAAGTGCAATGTTTTCAATTGTTTTATGTATTGTGCTGCAACCGTCTAGTACCGTCCACCGATGCAGCATTTGAACTTTGTCCCGGTAGGACTGAAATCGGTCAACCGTCGTGAAAATCTATTTTAATTGCAAGAGACATACTAGCTAAAACCTCTGGCACGATTGTTTCTCATGAATTGCAGTATGCAAATATAGTTGCGAAGAACAAAATTGAATTTCCAGGCTGCGCGTAGAAAACAAAACTCTAGCGCTAAACCCACGGTCGGTGTTCGGTGTACTGAAGTGTTCCGTTTCGTTGATATTTGAACTTTTTTGCATGACGTAGTCACCCGTTTATGGTAGCGACCGTGTGTATGTGTGTGTACGATGGTGGTTCGAAACAAATATGTGGTTGGTGGATGAAAGTTCGCCTCGGTAAACGCTTTTCGCGTGCATTTCTACCTGGCGTTGTGGGGTTGTGGTGGCACTTTGTGCGCAAAATAAAATATGCAAACATTCGCCATGGTGTGATGTGCCATTTTTTCTTCGGCGTGTACTTTTTTCCTGCCCCATTTTTTAACGTATGGCAATGAAAGTGTGTGTGTTTTGTTTTAGTGTTAGTTTAACAGCGATAGGAACAAGTAAAAGAGCAAAGGTTGACATAGAAAAAAGAACTCTGATTACAGCGAGAGAAATGGTTGTTAGTTACATGCTACCGGCGGTCGGTTGGTGTATGGTATCGTACTTCGCCCACCGAACCGTTGACCATTTAGAGGTTTGAGCCAATGGCTGCCCCCGGGGGAGTTCGGGAGTTTTCCCCCCCTTCGGCACTGTGCTCGGCACGCTATCCTGTGTCGGACGATGCAGAGGAAAGGTGAAGCTTTTTCCAGAACAAAACCGCAACCTGAGCGGCTACAGGGACGCTTACTGTGTGGAACAGAAGCTTAATGCATCCCAGTGTATGTAGACGGGGTGTAGACCTTCCGGTGTGTTGGAAATGTTCCGACCACCGTATGACCTTTCCCGAGCTAGTTTCCCGTTGCTCCCGTGTTCTGGCGGTCGATTGCATGACTAATGAATGAACGAGCAAGGGAATGCGGTGAAAGGGAACAGCGAATACAGAGTAGATGGAGGAAAAATAGCATCTTTCCAACCACCGACCGGAATGGCCGACGGGCAGTACGGAACTAGGCCAATTCGATAGGTAAGAGTAAACAGAAAAAGCAAGAATCCGAAGGGCAAAACATTGCACTGGCTGAACCCGGTCCAGGTTTTTCTGGCGGGCTTCGTGGGTGGGAACTGACGAACGGATTATTAGTTTTATTGATTTTTGTAAGCTCGTTTTTCCCACCGGGTTGTGCCGGATGACCTCTTGCATCATCGATCCCGCGTTGGACAAATCCAATAAACCAATCAAACTGCCGCTGGCCAACTTTAGCCGCACCCGGGGTTTGTTGGGTAAGATAAGAGTGTCCTCGTGTGTTTTGCAAGGGGTACCAGCGTGTGTGCGTTTAGGTAGCAAACTTGCTGGAAGCTAATTTGATTTGACCAGAATCGTGGATATGTTTATTTGGGAAAATTTTTCGTATGAGCGTTATCTCTTCTATTGCGCGTTCGTAATCTAATTCCAGATTGCTTACAGATCGATAAATCGTGCAATTAAATGGACAGGTTTTGAATGCGATACGGTTGCTTAGCAATAAAAATATTACAGAAGAGAGCTCGTCTTTTAAAATATTAACTTTAATATTAATTGTGGTCAATTGTTTATTATAGAAAAAAAATTATTTTTTTTTCAGATAATTTTGCTCGTAAAGAAATTTATTCTTACACATATTTGTTTAATTATGCATTTTTTAAATGCTTAAGAATGCTATAAGAATGTATGGCTTACAGAATATATGGTTATTTTGCAAAAAAATCAATAATTAAGAAAATGTCATTGAAAAAAAAAACAGTCCCATAATTTCGTTTCATTCTTTATTATCCTAACAATGAGGGACTGTGCCTTTAAATAAGTATATATAGTGTTATAGATATATATTCGAAGTTTCACACGATACGACCAGTGCTTCATCGGATTTGATGCGTTTCTATGGCACAGACTATCCAAAAATACAGTGCTAATAAGTGCCACGAATGTCGGAAAAGATGGAGTTTCAGGTTATGAAGGAACAAAAGCAGTAAAAGTAAAATAGAAAGTTGAATTATAATGAAATATCACAAAGATTGACATCAATCTTTCAATTATTTATAAACATTGGACGCTCGAATTTATAAAAATGGTGGTAAAATAAGTCTTGATACGGCCAGGCCGTTGTAACCGGGCAAAAAAAGGAATTGGACGCTCGGCCAGGTCGTTCTACCAAAATATAAAAAAAATGGACGCTGTTAAATGTCTCACTCGTTTAAATGTTGATCACCTCAATGCAACTGAGGACAATCGTTTATTAGGTTAATATAGAGTAAATTAAATTCCAAACTATTCAATGCCAATGCCTCCGTTCGACACGATTTTACAACGTTCTCCTAGCGAAAGTTCTTGCTGCACCTGGCATAATCCTAAACGAGCTCGAACGAACGTTTCTATCGAGGCGTAACCTCACCTCGCAAATTAGATCAACGATTGACCTCGACTTGATAAGGGTGCAACACCGTACACAGGTCGACAGTGTTCGTGCGGGTTCGGAGTTGATTCTGCCACTGGGTAATCCTAATGAAGCGCTCGGAATGTTAATTCACCCGACGAGGTTGAAACCGTATGTACGCGGCCGGTTCGATTTCACCACCCGCAGTGCCGACCAGCACTTACCAGCACCAGGTGTACCACGGGTCACGGCCTGGGTTTTAGTGGCTTCGGTTAGCATAAAGCCGAGCGCGGGGGAGTTCACCCCCTTGCGCTTCGTTGGCACCGCATGCCAAGGGATTAACGGACAGGGTTCGATGAAAATGGTTTGAACCGTTCTCAATCGAACGGACGGGTAGACACCTAGGCGGTCTGGTTAGGTCGCGATTGGCCGATAGTGAATCGATAAAATTGCAACCATAAGCTATGCACAGCCTACCATCACCCTCGGCGGCGCGTGCCGGTTCCATCAGCTGCATGGAATCCGGGACGGAAATTTAGTCGGCCATCGCTTTGGGGCGTACGAAAGGAATAGCGAAAAAGCGCACATCGTTCTGCTTAAAAAATCCATCGTTCAACCAATCCTTTAAATGGAAATAAAAAAATATTGAACAGAAAATGGGCGGAAAATGTTAAGCTGACAGAGAAAATTGATGATGATTTGTTTTATTTTTAGTAAAATCCACTTTCTCCACACGATTTAGATTGGCAGTTGATTATATAGCAAATGTGTGGCAATAGTCCGTTTGACAGGATGAAATAAATAAAAAATCAGCAAAATAGGCCTCGTATATTTCAGGTAGAGAGAAACACTCATCAAAAGGCCGCAGGTGTTGAAAGGTGGCTAACACATTTTCGATAATAGAAACTAAAAGAGAAAAAATTCTCTTGATGTGTAATCCGTGTAATTATTGATGACAATGAATTGCTAGATGCTTTAATTATGAAATGTATTAAAACAAAATATTCAAGTGTTTCTCTACTACTTTAATAGTGAAAGGTTGAATTTGAATTCTTTTCAGTACAATATGAACAAAGAACGACTTCAGGTGCTTCGCGAAGCTAACTTCTACTAATGAAAGATAAACGATGAAAACAAAGTAAAGTGCATTTAGCTAATTAATTGAACCCCGGACGACAATTTTCCACGAAAGAAAAATGACACCACCCAAGATTCATTTTTCAATGACTCATGTTTCTTATGGAAAACCTGGAAAAACATTTTATGGGAGAAAAGACAAAGTTTACAAAGCGCATTTATGTCCTTTTCTCTTACACTTCTGTTCTATAGATCTTTGAACAGCAGAAAAAAGTATCTTTTTATGCAGGGGAATTTTTCCAACGTACACTAGGGTAGAAATAACGGGGAATCCGCTTCGACCGTAAAATAAAGCTTACAAAACAAACCCCTTCAAAACAAAACATACTGAAGCGTTCTTGCTGTGTGGGGATTTTTTTTCACCGTCAGCACAAGCCATGGTAGAAATTAAACATACCCTTGGTAATTACATTTTTATGATTCAGCATTATTTATGGACGTACGAACCATACCCTTACAAAAGCGATGTAACCGTTATCGGTTGCAATCGGTGCAACGGTGTTCTTTTACAATGTAAGTATTAAAGAAGAATAGGGCACCGAATGTAAGAAGGCTGGATACTGTACCGAACTAAACATAATGCATCACTGCACTTTGATGATGGTAGTAGGAACGCTTTGTCAGCACTTTCGGTTAGATCGAATTTAGATCGGTGCACTTAGAAGCCATCCCCGTCTGCATGCACGTGGGCAGTAGCGACGAAGCGGAAGAACGCTTTAGCCATTGACTATGGGCGTATTGTTCATCCTTGTAAAGTGTGCATGGATGAAAGGACTTCTTCTAGAGGAGTGCATCTTCCCGATACGGATAGTACAAGGATGAACGCTGCTAAATGCACCTTGATGGGCTTTATTTATAACGAACTGATCGATCGTGGTGATTGTTCAAATGATTGATGTTTGTGAAAATTCAACAAAAACAACGACGCTTTAGGGGATATAAAGCATCGTTGGTATTTTCTGAGATAGGATATTCAAGCACATAATTTATTATGGCTTTGATCAGGTTCGTGTATTTGAAATGTTCATTGAAGTGAATAATGTTTATAAGATGGGATGTTCCGCTTGATCGTTCAGTGACATTTTTACTTGTAGGTTTAAATTGAATAGTTCAATTATATTCAGAAATATGTACCTGGTGTTTATGTTATACAGCTTTAGTACTAAGTTTTTGTACTCTAAAATTAACTGCCTTAAAAATGTTAAAAGTCACTATAAAGTGTCCTATCGAAACAAATATGGCTAAAATGTTTTCAAAATATATAAAAAATCAATGTTTTTATCCACACTGTTGTTGGAAAACAGAAAACAACATTTTCAATTAGTGATCCTCAAATTATTAGAGGCAGCAATTTTTTATTGATGGTATTATTATTAAAACGATCGATTACATCGGAACGTGTGGTTTTAGGAACGCTTTACGCGACCATTGTCAATCATTGCGAACACGTTAAAAGACGGGATTTTCAATCTTACCGGCAAACAACATTGTACCTTGGGTTTCATCCTCAATGAAGAAAATGAACGGCCGATTTGCAGTGAAGATTTGAACACCATCTCCGCCGAACTTGTTGACCAGTTGAATTTCTAAAAATGACAAATCACCGGACACATATTAGGAAAATACTTAATATTTTTTTTCTGTGGTCGGAATATTTACCAGTAGCGGCATACGCCTCACTGCCAAGCTCGTTAATGGTGATACCGGCCTTCTGGAAGATTCTCGAAACTCGCACCTCATCACGGGCTCCACGTCCACGGGCCAAAAGCGGTAGGGATGCATTTTGAGAGAAGATTTCACGAATGCCAACCTGCAAAAAAAACCCATTCATTTAGATTAAAGTAAACGATTCCGTTTTAAAGTAGACAAAAGAGATATTACCTGTTGCAGCGGTTCGTTCAGTTGTTCGCTAAAGTCAAACTTAAACTTGGGAATGGTCACGTTCACCTCGTTTTCCTCCATGTACCAGAGTGCCTGGTGCAGTGAACCACTGTTGATGCGATCCAGCACCTTGCTAATGGAGTTATCCGGATTCGGCAGGATAAAGTACATCGCGAGCTTATCACCACGGTATGGCAAGCGGAGAATCTGAGCTCCGAGATCGGCCGAATTATCATAGTAGAACTGTCCATTCTGCTCCATGTACTGAGCGTTGGTGGGCTTGCCAGTAGAGCTATAGAATGGCTTGACGTTGTTTACCACCTCCGGGAATGGATACGTCCACAGACCCTTGAAGTAAATGACGTTGACCAGGGTAATGACGGCACCCTCTACGCCATCTGGGGTCACAATCTCTCGTAGCCGGCCGTTCGTGTTTTGCGACACCCAGTTGTTGATGGTGGCCGCGGCTTGCGTTGGGTCCGAGTAGGACACCTTCTCGAGCATCGCATGGTAATGTGTGTTCGCGATTTGTTGGTACTTATTGATCACCTCAATGAAATCGTCAACGAAGAAGTTGGTAGCGATGTTCAGGTCAAAGTCTTTGTTATCCTGCTGGGCAGATTCGAGCAGCTGCTTATAGTAACCACGCGTCTGTTCAATGTTGTCATTCACAATGACGCTGCTAAGTTCGCGCTTGGTGGCAGATACGGAATTACCGAAGCTAGTGTCGGACGCCTCGTAGATAAGGGTAAGCAAAATTTTTACCGAAAATGGTGAGAGGATTACGTTGGAGTTATGGTTTTTGAAGATTTCCTAAAATTGCAAAATTGAATGTCAGTTCATCGATGACATCGTTTAGAATTGTGGGTTATTAAAAAGGCGTACCTTGACGAACTTCAGGTCAAACTCATTTTGGCGTTGGCCTTGAAATGGGCCGTGGACATCGTATTGGGCTGTTGCGTCAAAAATTAAAAGTGCGGCAACTGTGTAAAGAAAAACCAAATAATGTAATGAATTTCTGCTGGATTTAGTATGCTTTTCGGTAGTTCTTCCTACACGCAGTTCACAATGTTATTTTTCTTGCATAACATGTAACATAATAATCTTTGGACAGTTTACTTTTTATTATTGCCCTTGTTCTGATGTGACCTAAATCATTTCGACTTCTACCTCTTTACTTTTGTATCAGTATCATTCTGTAATGAGTTCGTTCGAGTTAGTGTCAACAGCCACGACGAATCGAACTGGGAAATACCGGTATTATCAGAACGATTGTTTCTCGAGACTGGGGAATTCCCATCGGTATGCTCTCACGCACACACGGCTGCAAGTAGCGATAGGTTGTCGCATCTTCGTAGCAAGCAAATGGATCATGCGTCTATACATTATGCATGTCGTTGGCACCGTGCCCAAGTGTCATTTTTGAATGTCTAACCGGCACCAAACTTGTATGACCAGTTTTCAACACTTAACACCGTTCGTCACATACTGATTTTCTGTAACATGATGCGCATTCTGCTGGCCGATGCTGTTTTTAGGGCTCAACCATAAGCTATAGGTGAATCGTATTGGCGAACTGATCTATCGCTAAGAACATGATAGGTATGAGGATGGGTTTACTGCTTTACATGGACGTGGGGGTCCCATAAGTGGTGAAGGAGAAACAGGTTCCTCGAGGAGACGTGTCGAAAAGGTCAGGAACAGAATCTACACGTTCGCGAGTGTATGTGTGCGAGGAGTCACAATCAAAAAATTATGCCATCGATCATGACGACCTTCGGCTGGTGTGGGTCACATAAACACGGTGCCTTCTGGCTATTCCTGTAGGTTAGCTAGGTTCTTATCTGTAGATTCTGCCCACTTGTAAAAGAAGCTCCATATTTCAGTATTTAAGATTTTTATAAAAATCAACGGTACACTCTCACAATCTGGATCGGGTTTTCATCGTCTCGAACGGTATTCTTCGTTTGTATGTGTGTATAATAAGGATGCTAATTATAAATGTATGATTGGGCTAGTTTTTCCTTGGACACGTCTAATACTTCAGCGTACATTGAATTTGAAAATATAAAGTAAAAATTTACGGAACAACATCAACAGCGTAGTAGAAGTTCACTTACAGCACAGTATCACAATGCAAAACTTGTTCATGGTTGATTACAACCGAGCGTACACCACACAAACGACCGAACTAGGAAACTGCCAAAACGGTTCTGGTCATCTAAGCGCGAGATCCATCCCACCTGGCCTCATGAGTGATCGTCTGCTCGGATCGGCACGAACGCGATCGCAGTTCAGGTTCGCATCATGCTGATAAACCGGTTTCGACTGAGTGTGTGCAAGCCAGTACGCACTCAAACTGGCACAGCCACTGGATCGAAATCATCCACCAGCAATGTTAGTGCAAATATATGGAAAGAAACTCAAAAAAAAAGATGTTGTTGTCCAAAAGAATTATCAACTAAGCTGGTGAAAGTTTGAGCAACAAGTCACTTGAAACAAGTCAAAAGAATGTTCTGTGTTATGTGATCTTATGATTTTGGTTCTTGTATCATTTCAGAAAGAATAAAACGTGTCTTTGTGAAAATATGCTACACTGTGGACCTTATTTATTGCATGATCTTGATTATACATCGTATTGTTTTAGCAGATAAGGGGGTTCATTGTCTCACCTTTTCAGGCTTGTGGATCTTCCACTTTGCCAGCAAACAGCCAGTTGCCCTTGTCTTCGTCATAGATCAGGAAGAGGAACGGCCGGTTGGCAATGAACTTGATCGGCTGGTTGAGAATCGTAAACACTAGCGTTCCTTCAGTAGCGGCTGATGCCTCCGTGCCCTGTTCGTCCACAAGAATGCAGCTCTTTTGCAGTATCGTGCTAACCTTCAGTGGTGTGGTACGGCCGCGTGATATCAACGGTAGTTCGGCTTGATCGCTAAACACGCGTGAGATGCCAAGTTGCTGTAGACATTCTCTCATGGAGCCAGAGTAGTTGATGTTGAACCGCGGTAGCTCGATCTCCACCTCTTCTTCGGTCATATCCGCCAGTGCCTGGTGAACCGATTGCGGTGTAAGACGCGAAATTAACTGACCTAACGAGAGCTGCTCATCTGGCAGCACGACTACCATTGACAGTTGGTTGGTGTCGTACGGCAATCGAAGAAATTGGGCATTTAACTGGTGCGAGTGTTTGTAGAAAAAGATACGTTCACGCTGCTTCATAAAGGGAGTGGTTCGAGCACCGAAACGACTTGCTGTCGATCTCCTTCCAGGGTAGAACTGCCTCTCCACAGTGGCATTTGTTGGAAATGGAATAGCCCACGAACCTTTGAAATAGATCGTGTTGATCAACAGCATCAACGCATCTTGCAGCATGTCCGGTTTGATGATGTTCTGAATGTTCCCACGCGTATTCTGGGCAATCCACTCGTTAATCTGTGCTGCCGCGGCCACATTGTCCTGGAAGTCGATCGCTTGCGCTGTAGCATTGTACCGGGCCGCAATAATGCTGTAATACTTTTGAATGATCGTCACCGAAACGTCGTGGTAAACGCGATCAGTGATGAGTAGATTTCGGTGCTGTTGCTTGTACTGCAGCAGATCATTTTGCAGCTTGGAAACGGACTGATCATTGCCACCACTGAGCGCTTGGAGAAGTTCACGCTCCGTTTCGGATTTGCTCGCGCTACCCTCATACAGCAGAGCAAGCAACGCTTTGACGGAGAGCGGTGATATTACTGCATTGCCCGGAGCTTTATGTAGTACCTCCTGCAAGCAAACGAATGAAACGAATAAAATGGTCGCACCGTTACTGACGTAGCTAGCAAACCTTTATTACGCCCCAGTCGAAGTCATCATTCCACGGCCCTTCGAATGGTTGATAGTCAACACTGAAACGATCCTGAAGGAATTTCCTTGGAGTTGCTGCAGCGTTGGTTACTTGGTAACATATGAAATAGAAAATTAGAACGTTTGTTTAGTTTGAAGATTTGTCCCTGCTTAGGAACCACAGCTGATTGGGAAAAACATACACGTAAACACACAACATAGCACTGCCCACCGTCCACCGTGGAAGATTCCCATGTTCGTCTAGCTCGAATGATCGGACAACGTTTACTGATATGGAGCGAGATGTCGATGATGGATCCGAAAGACGATCGGTGTGTTCATTCATGAGTGTCTTTTGTTGAATGAATGTTTTGGTGAGAATATTATGCGCAGAGAATGAAATAATTCCATTAGGTTGAGCTGGAGGGAATGGGACTCTGTCTGTTGGTGCTAATCATTGAAATTGTTGAGCATCACGCGTGGCACGAATTGAAAAGTCTAGGGAATCTACTTTATAGCTCTTTTACTGGTCACAGTTAGTGGTTACACCGAAACTGAAAGAGACTGTTAGTGTGATAAAATAATATACATGATTTCATACAATTTAAGAGATGTTTTAAAACATTATAGTTATGTTAAAAAAACCCACATATGTGGTGTGATTTGAGATGTTATTTTTTCTTTCAAATCATCAACAGGAAATGGCAGTGACGGCGTACTTCTTGAAGCAGTACTTCATGCATGGTTGTATGCTTTAATCATCGTCCTGGTTCTTTTCTGATTGCTTTCCAAGAAACACTTACTCACTATCTGTGATTTGATACGATGACGGGTAAAACCCACCAGCTCAAACCACTAATTGAACAATGCGCTCTCCAGGGGGGATTTTTCCGCACTACGTATCATATGTTATGTGGATTGTTTATTTTTCTTACCAAACTTAGAAACTAAAGGAACTAGGAATATTTTGTTACACTTCCAAAGCTCATATTGACAATTAAAAATATTTGCGCCTGGCGCGGCTGCGGAAGATAGATTGTTTATACGGCTATTTGTGGCTATTTCTCTCTTCAGTCGTGTCGCGTCGTCTCGGCAATGGAAATTGGCTGCTAGTGTTTAGTTAAAAATCTATACCTTACACAAAGAATAGTTAGACCTTTGTTTGGGTTTGTCGATGAATTTCCTTATCCGGACCTCCTATTTGATCTTCACTCACATAGAGGCTTGTTAATAAAATGCGAGAAACATCTCTACTGCATAATTCCTCCTGTTTGTCCAGATGTACTTGCTGGTAGCTATTTTGTACAATGATTCCCTACTACTAAGGCGTTACGTGCGAAGGATCCATCACCTTTCCCACGAATAGCAGCGCATTGGTTTCTTCGTCGAGTATGTAGAACAAAAACGGCCGGTTAGCTTCAAATACGATTGGATCGCCATCGTAACCAAATTTGTTGACTAGCTGAATTTCTGTAAAAAAAATCGGGATGAAAAAATTGAAGAACCTTATCATCACGTTCACGGACTATCGCTGACATTTCCGGAAGGGCTATCGTTAGTTTGCCTCATTCTTACTTGGTGGACTGAAAGTTAGAAGTTTTTCTTTTGATAAGGCATGGAATCACGAACTAGTACAAAGCAAAAAGTGAATCAGTTCTACAGCTGCCGATTCGTTGACTCCCGAGAGGGTCAAGACGTTATCAGAAAGTTCACTCTAGATGAGATGTTTTCTTTACGAAAACTTCGAAAAACATGCTCCGGACTGGAAGCTTTCATGACGTACCTGTGGCAGCGAAGGCAAGCGTTCCCTTTTCGTTTATTTCGATTCCCGCTTTTTGCAGTATCTTCGACACCTGAAGTGAGTTTTTCTTGGTGCCGTTTTGCGCTGGGTCATCGGTAGGGGAAAGCAGTGGAAGTGCTGCATTGGAGGTGAAAACGTCGCGTATTCCCAGCTGGAGGAATGATTAAAAAAAAAACAGATTGCATGATATTGGAAACTTATTTCCCGTATGGTTTACCGGTCTATGGAACCTTTAACTTACGCTCTGGATGGCTTCGTTGAGCTGTGTGCCGTGGTTGAATCGAAACTTTGGTATCAGCACGGTTACCTCTTCTCGCACAAACGATTGCGTTATCGAGTCAAGCATGGCGGGTGTAAGGGAAGTGGTAAGAGCCGCCAAGGACACGTTCCGGTAGGGCAATATGATGTTCATGCTGAACTGGCGTCCTTTGTACGGCAGTCGTAACACTTCTGCACCGAGTTTCGCATGGTCGGTATAATCGTACAGATCCATCTGGTTCATGAACTCGGCTGTCACTGTATCGCCGTCGGTGACATGGAACGTCCGATTGTGCGTTTGGTCGTCGGGGAACGAGTTCTTCCAGGATGCTTTCAGGAACAGCACGTTTGCCAGGATGAGCTGTGCATCCCGCAGTGTGTCTGTGTCAAATGGAAAGGAGAGAAAAAACAACCGGTGTTTATCAGCTAATAACGAGACGTCCTCATTCCAGGAAATTGTGCCCGTCAACAGGCCTGATCAAAACACGTCGTTTGGGTGTGTGAACAGAAATTTTCTTACCTTCGTTTACTAGTTCCGTGATACGTCCGCGGGTCACCTTTTCGCTCCAGCTGTTTATCTGATCGGCGGTCGCCTTGTTGCCATTGAACGTCACTCGTTCTACCGTGGTGTGATAGGTTTGCTCAAGCAAATCCGTATACATTTGCGGGAGCTTCCCGTGCGCTTTGTCCAGAAACATTTTCGTTCCGATATCGAACTCATAGTCACCGTTCGCTTGCTGCAGAAAAGATGTAATAAAAAATGGAAACCAAGAATTATAAAAAAGTGACCATAATATTGATGTAGCAAATCTTACCGCTGATGCATCCAGAAACTTGGTGTAGAAGGCACGCGTTCGGTTCAGATCTGGATCGCACAGTGCCGCTTCGAGTTCGGTGTGAGTAGCAGATCCCGGCTTGGCTGCCTCGTACAGGAGCGTTAGCAAAAGTTTAATAGAGAACGGGGAAAATACGACATTCGAGTTCTCACGCTGAAAAACTTCCTGCAAGCAGAAGCAGATGTAGAACGAAGAAAAAAACAACAAGGACAGGGTAAGCTCTGCAATCTAGTGCCAATCAGTGTGTACTACCGGTGAGTGTACTTACACGGGCGAGATGCCAGTCGAAGTCACTTCTCGATACGAACGAAGCCTGTTGCCGGGGGTGATGCCGGCGGTAGGTATGCACCGTACCGATGGAAATCAGTAACATCAGGACTGCATCTGCAATGAACCGAAACGGGTGAAATGTAGCGCGCACATATCAATACACCAGGCATCATAAGGTGTTCCGGTTGGAAGTGGAACGTAAAACGGTTTGGGCACGAGGTGGTGAATAATGTAAGCATGGTGTCTACGACATCACCTGGGTCTTGCATTCGAACAGTGTGTCTGTGTTTCTTGTTGTTGTTGTCCAATTCAACCCGTCTGTTTACGTATTTTGTTTCGCACAAGCGCAAACAACGTGCTTGTGGTACGACTGGGAACCTTCGTCAGTAGCTTAGTATGTCGTGAATGACGAATAGAACATTCCAAACATAATAGCTTGCTTACTCTTCACCCGTAACTAGATGTTGGAATTGGAAAGGTTACAACTGTACTGTACAGAGTTGGACAAGCATGAGAACTACTCATGCTCATTATGGTGAAAAAAAGAGAAAAGTTTGAAGAGTTTGATAAATCTTTTCATTTCCAAGAATAAAAGGTTGTTTTTTCCTGAAAAGTTCCGGTATTTCTATTTGTCATTATATACTTCAGAATAATTATGATAATGAGCTTTTTTATAGATACTATTGTATATCATAAAAGATTCATCACACCTTTTGCAATCCATTTCGATGTGGTAAGAAATACGATATTTCAACGCAACGAACATTTAAGGTAGTTTTTCATGATATGAAGATAATTAAAAAACAAATTAAATTTTATCTTCTATGCTAATTAGCCGGAACATCTGATAGAGCTAATGGGAAGTATTGCACAAACTGGCTCCGCCAACGTACGGGCTAAACAAACCGATCGATCGATTCTTCGATGCTTTACACTACGTTTTTGTATTGAGCCGTGCCATTGACACCCAGAAACCTGTTCGAAAACCTGTTAGCGATCATGGTTTAATTGACGGTCTTGAGAGAATGTCTCCGTCAATCTGCATAAGCTTCCCGAAAATTTACAAGAACCAGCTTATGGTTTGGTGTTTCCTTCGCCTCATCGATCGCCTGCCTGTTGGTGCCGCTACACCTGGACTTATTAATATTGAATGTTTTGACTGGCGGGAATTTTTGGGCACGTTCTCGGTATGGTACCAGCGGGCGTCTGGAAGCGTAGTGCGTTGTTGTGGTTAGTTGCCTATAAGAGATTGATTAGCGTCAACATTAGAACATGCGAAACGTCACACGTGTAGGGTTTATGTCGTGATTTGCTTGAGGAGTTTCGAGAATCGGATCTCTGCTTCGAATGCTCACGGTTCGCCCATTAGAAAGCCATCAGTCACGACAACATTACGGTAGCGCATATGCGCACGTACTAATTGTTTGTGTAGAAGGGTAATGCGAGGGTGCGGGATAAAACGCCAAGAGATTGATTGTTTCAATTCCTGTATGATGTGCGGTACGGTGTGACGCAAGTACACGCGAGATAGAGCTGATTCATCGTGCCCTTCATTCATCGTTTGCTAGAGAGCGGCGAAGACAACCTTCGTCGTATGAAATTCCGAAGCAATGTAAGCGGTATTGATGGAATAGTTAATGTGTCACCAGTAATTGGTACGCACTGGAGCAACGGTAGCACCATTACTTCCGTTTGTCCTAATTATGGTGTATCGGTGGACAAGTTTCGTTTGCATGACGACAACCAAAGTTAGTGGATGCTACTATGTTTATGAGGCTCTTATCCCGCTCGCTACAGTTGAGAACTTGCCCTCAAAGACAACCTGCAGTTGGGCTCGTATGTACGTAAAATGCAGTGACACTTACAACACCTGACGTTATTGGGCCCCTCAGATCGCATCTCGCTTTCGAAGGTTTCTCGCTTTTTGCGGGATCTTACACCCCGACAGCTGTTTGACAGCGAGCGAGCACGCTCGCACCGCTGTGTTGTTATTTACGGTTTGCTTACGGGCGCCTTCACACGCGCACGCACATTTGCTGCTGGTGTGCTGATGTGTGTGTCCAGCAAGAGACTGCGCTTAAATTGCCACACCGCGATATCAAATGTTCGAAACGACGCACACTTCACTGATGATCCGCATCACACGCAACAGTGCCAAACTGTGGAAGGTATTGTTGATGAGGCAAGCAGCACTTTTGACCTTGCTGATATGAGCCTGGGATCCACCTTAAGACACAAAACAAAAAAAAACCGTAGCGCCACTATCGTAACCACGTATGGACAGACGCTCGCATCGGCACAACTTGGCCGGGAAGCGTACAAACTTTTACTGAGAAAAAAGATCGCGACGCGCTATACTTCGATCGAGTGCGCTGATTAGCGATCGGTGCGATCCATCTCGTGTGTGCGTGAGGGCTTCGCGAGTTCCGTCTGAGCAACCCGAGTAACTCACTGGATTAGCGGCAAGCTGGAGCAGACCTGTGCCGATGGCTATTTGCAACGTGTATCCGTGGTGGGGATTCTCTACTATAATCCTAATCGTGTAAATTCCAACCAGGATCTTTCGATTTGATACTGCCGGACGACTTGTTGTAGGGAAATATTGTTTACCTTGCGTATGGGGTTCTTTGTTCGACCTGTTATTAGGTAGAAGGTTATAATAAAAAAAACCTGAACATAAAAATCTAGGCTTTACTTCCAGTTTTATACACACATGTTAAACAAGATTTGGATGATCGTGTTTGGTAAAACGCTTTGGTCGTTTGGCAGCACACCAACAAACACGAAATGATGCTGCCCTCACTTGGATAGGGAATTCCCAACAAGCTGCTCAAATATTAGCACATCCAGCATCCAACGGTGGCTATATAGCTCGACGCCACTTCAAGAAAACAATGTAGATCTCGCGTTCGCTGTTACCGAAAAGAAGGCCTGCGTGAGCACGCAGATAAAACGGCATGATCATCGGGAAACCCCCGTCTGTACCGAGCGGCAGACACTCCTGTGCAAATAAGACACCCTCATTTTCGTTCGTTACTTGCACAGAAGATGCCACAAATCTGTACCATGGCGTTGAATGTTTGTAAGCCGGTGGGGTAAAAATGTGTGAAATCACTTTTTCCTCTGACGCACTTTGATGGACGTTTAACCGAGAGCCGTTGAGCTATTAGCTTGTGTGGAATAGCGAAGTCGGGGTAAGCCCGACTGCTTGCACCGTGTAATTCCTCCGTGCGCTGGATTTACTAGCCACCGGGAAAGTTTGCCTTTGGGAAGTGAAGAATTTTTCTATAGATGTACCGCACGTGGTCACACCAGCGTACGCTGGCGTACAATTGTTCGTACGTGCTAAAGTAATTGTACGTCGCAGTGACTGCACGTACGGTGCATGGTTTCTTTGGGATTGGGTTTTTGGTGTTGGGTGTTGGCGTAAGACTTCCTATCTAAACGGACCAACCAACTGAAGGACCAAGTTTCAAGAGTGAAAAGTGTAGAAAAGCAGCACTGTAAAAGTTTCTTACGGTCGTTTGGACAGCTTCAAATTAACCTTAGGGGCGAAGCGGACGAATGTCTGCACAAATTTATTGACCAGAAAATCAGAAGCGATTGCTGCTGAACGAGAACGCTAAAGGTTTTTTCTTGTACAGTGAACAAATGAAACTTTAAGAAAATAAATAAGAAAAGAAATGGAACAACATATGTTAGCACAATTTTATGAAATAATTAACTTTTTTCGAATTTTAGTTGTTAAAAATATCATTAAACTTATTGTAAGCTTAATTATTAACAATTGATTTGAGCAGAATTGACTTGTGTCGTATTACAACTTAGAAGTCTTTCTTCCGGTTTGTATGAAAAGACCAACCGACTTATTTACAAAACCGTTCTAAAATTTTCTTTTCATCTAGAAGCATAAATGTTTTTATTTCGGTAGTTGTGACCAGTAAGCGTTGCTGAAAGTCCTATGGTGCAAAAAGTTAATTCAAGCTACCCACTTGCTCCGTTGTTCTCGGCTTGCACCAGTCATTAGAGGGATCCTTGGGCTTCGGGTGTCGGTGTAAACGTGCCAAAAGTCTTGAAGTGTGTTGCTACTGCTGCTGCTTAAGATCCTCGTAAGACACACAACCACCGATTTGTGAGTGTAGTTCGGTGAGGTGTGGTAAAGATGACTTTGGCACGAGCCGGGGCGTATGTGTAGAATGTAGTTTTCCCGACATCCATTTCGCAACTACTCGCTAACGGGTGGTGCGGTTTCATCCGACCGTATCCACTGTATGGAATTTCTTAGAATGTAATGGGAATGGGGCTAGTAGTCACACACAATTATGTGAGAGCAAGTTTTACGTTCTGTAAATACATCAGTCGAGAAGTTTTCGTAACTTTGCACTACCGATCCGTCGAGTCGAGTCCGAATGGCCGTTCCGCAGAGTGCACTGTGCCGATGCCGTTTTTGCTGGTGTTTTTCGTCTTTTCAATGGGATTGGTTTGTGCGAAAGAAGAACAAAAAAAAAATGGTGGAAGAAACCTACCAATGTTGCTTAAGAAGTGTACACCGACATCGCTAAAATTTGCCAGAGGGTTTTAACTTTCAAGAACTACGGCTAAGAAGCGCACCCAATCTGAAAAGCTTTCTGTAGAAAAAGGATTGAGCCATGTACTGTGTACTTGCACTTTTGGGTAGGAAAGAAATCCAACGGTACAGGTAGGTACGGGGTGAAACCCCTTTTCCTAAGCCAACACCCGAGAAGGGAATGTGTAATTGAGCCATTTTGTAGAGCAAACGATTGTTCGCCTCAAATTACACAGCATACCCGGGCCCGTTTCGAAATGGAAAATCCGGGAAAAATGGGCCACACACTTCCGATAAGGAATTAACTTGGCACACTGGTTGGGAAACCGTTTGTACAGTGCACGTGGCCTTTACCATGGTGGAGTAGGAAGTTTTATGTGCAATCGGTGAAAATGGATTGGAATTATACGTGCGGGAATTACGGACTCAGATTAAAACCGAAGCATCTTTGAAGCATTTCTTTTATGGCGAGAAAGTGTAGAGATTGTGTTGTCCTAGTTGGGGCTTTTTGGAGCAGTTTGAGTTTGAGAAATTATTGAAATTCTTTCGTAACCAAGAGTAAAAGAGGTTGCAGATCAACTGTATCGGCAACACGTAGCATACCTCCAGGTCTGTAACTCCCGCCTTGCTCGGTGTCGCACCCTGGGGAACATTTTGGTAGAACGTTCCGGAAGTCAAACCACAGCTGGTTGTGGTATATGGGAAGTTTTTTTTATATTATTTTTAAATAATACGCGTTGTGGCTTTTTTGCGTTTCTATTTCTGGCAGTTTGAATGGCTTTATTTTTTGCTTTCCAGAAGTGTGTACATCCACTTAAGACGTGCCCGGAATGTTGTGGCTTTTGAGCCACAGCTTGTCGGTTTCGTGTGGAAAGGGTCGATTTTTTTTGAAGCAGTTGTTGAAGGACATTTTGGATGTGGATGTCGTTGAGGCGTTCGAAGAACTGGTCTTAATGCGTATTTGATATTTCTTAGAAGATGAATTTTTATAGGAGCAGGTTACTCTGCTATATGAAATGTACTGTAAGAAATTGTTTGACAGTTTTTTTTGTCTCTGTACACATGTTGATCTTTTGTAGTTGTTGTACGAGGAGCTTGTTAAGATATGTTTTTTATACAAATTTAAAAAATCTCTTTTATGTTTTTGAAAGTTTCAAAACATTCGTTTGATGTGTTTTGTTGGTGTTGTTTTTTTTTTTTTGAAAAATGTTAGGTAAGTTAAGTTGGGTAAGAATTAGTTGTACCTTGTTAACTTCGAATGTTGTGCGATGTTTATTACCTGTCGATGTACTACTGTGTCCTAACAATCTCCTATCAAATCGTCTGTGACCAGACGATTTATTTTGTGAGATGCTACACGCATATTCCTCGTTTTTCGTGATGTCCAAATTTGTTGAGCAAAGAATTTATATAAGAGGTTTAGTGAGTTGAAAAATGGACGTGAATATGTCGAAGACGAAGAACGTCCTGGGAGATCATCAACTTCAACCGACGAAGCGCACGTACAAACAATGAAGGAAACGCTGGTCAATAATCTTCGATTGACGATTAGAGATCTCGCCGATAATATAGGAATATCATAAGGATTAGTAATACAATTTTGAAGGATTTTTTGGGCCAGAAACGCGTAAAATCTCGACTGGTACCCAAATTGTTAATTAAAAAAAAGACGTCGCGTTGTAGTGTGTGAAACAATGCTATCTGACTACATTACCAAGCCGAAATGCATGATCACTGGAGACCGCGCCAAGAATAAGCCGGGACCATAAAAATCGCGTTAAAATAACTCAAAAATCAAGGTAATGTTGACTGTTTTCTTCAATTTGTATGGTGTTGTGCATTACGATATTCTTCCTCCGGGTCAAACAGTCTACAACGAATGTTATCTGATCACTCTTGGTATTTGCACTAAGTACATGCACCAAGCCACACTGCACTCGTTCTTCATGACCATTTTACGAAAAAAAATCAACAAACAAACTTCTGGCTGTTCAACAAGCTACAAAGACCGCTTCGGGAACACCGTTCTGAGATGATCGAACAGATCCAGCGAGGTTCTTTCCTCGCTGCTGAAATAGATTACAATGACTGTTTCGAAGATTGGGAAATTCATTGGAAGAAATGCATTGCATCAGGAGGAGATAACTTTGAAGGAGACGACATTGATTTGCCCCAATAAATACAGAGTTTTCCAAATCAATTCAATGTTACCTTATTTTATGAACATAGTAGTATTAACCATAATAAGATGCAGTGTTTTTTTATTCCCTTCAAATTTTAAGCTCGATATATGGTATATTTAGGTTGTGTTATGACTTACACGATTGTGCTACTTGCATATATTCTTGAACTATTTCTTTGACTGTTTTCGCTTTTGGATGAAATGGGTCATCCGTTTTTGGTTCTTTTTTTTACTTTTTTATGCCTGGCACACAAATGCTCCCTTCTTTGATTTTAAGGCTAGCGTTGCAGGGTCTCTAAGACATTTCACTATCTACTTTCTATGTAGGTATAAGATCGAATGGAGAGAAACAACAGGTGATTCCTAGAGTACACATTGTTTTGAATATTTGCTTAACAGTATGTAAATACGACGTTTCATTTTCGACACGATATTTTCGATACATAGAAATATTTCTGTTGTTTGATGTTAATTACAAAGTAAACCTTTAAAACAACTTTTTGTATTAAACAAATATTTTCAAGTTATGAAAATTACAAAACCTATAAAGAACCAAGAACAATGAGCGTCGTTTATGTCCAAAATAAACCAATTCCAAAAGAATATCAAATAAACGATATTTAATTAAAATAAATGTTCAATGTACTCAATGCGTGCTGAACCAGGCGACACGTCGTCGAGTTCCTATTGCGCTAACATAAGCAAATGTGATTCGGCTGAATAATGAACAGACAAATATTTTCATTACGGATTAAGTAATTTCCATACGTCGGTTTTGTAAGTCAAATGTTGTTCCCCAAGATGGCAATTGCCCTTAGGTGCAGTCATGGCTTCCGATTGGGAATCCTTCGACAATGGCGTGTGACAGTAGCAATATCACTGGGTTTCTGTTTTTTTTCTTCTATTTTGTGTAAATTCTTTGTCACGCGGGGCTTTGTTCTTGTTTGTCGCGGTTTCTTAAATTAGATAATTCCTAACCCATGCTTGGTGTTGGGTGAAAGATTTGAGACATCATCTTTGTAGCGCCAACCCCGAATGGTACGCTGTCCTCGGCGTCGTCACTGAATAATGTATACATTATTGGCAGACGATGTGTTGAAACAAATTGCCTACTAAGGCTGTATGAATATTCGATACTGATGAAAATTCTAGCCCCCAAAAGTGACGACTTCTATTCTCGCTGCTGGTGAAGCGTGTTGAAGTAGACTTGATCTCGCATGTACACACGACAAGCATGGCAGTTGTAGGGCCAACATTGGCCGTGAAGGTGGATAGCGTAACTTACTTTCTCATAGTATTATCTCCACAATCAGCTGAATTTATGGGCAGAGGAAAATAAAACACAATTTATAGGCAATAAATATAAATTCGATTACTTAACGCCTTGCGTTCACTCGTCGCGTCAGTTTGCGGGTATTGGGTTCGCGGTTGTTCGTGTATGGTTCGTAAGTTTGTTGATTGGCCGTGAGTGTGGTTGCACAGGTCGCAGAGAAAAAAAAACGATGGAATCGATGATGATGAAAACCACACGCACACAAAACTTGGTGCTTGGTACTGATGAGAACAGTCATACGCACAAGCAACTTTAGTATAATACATTTTTAAACATCATTCTCCTATCAAATGTTTGCTTTAAAAGAGCAGAAAAAAGGGTAATGGACAGTCACCGTTGGCGAGCATTCAGCTCAGAAAAAAAGCAAATGCCTGTTGTGCCACGGTGAAGATTAGCGGAGTGGGTCCACTTAAGCATAGGACCCAGGAGACGCATAATGGAGGACGCAAAGTAACGTTTCGTCGCAATATTTCGATCGATATTTTCCCTTCACCGTGTCAAGATGGAAGCGGCAAAACGAAAAATGCGAATAAACCACCGTCCTTGTCAGGACATCTATTTGCTATGCCCTTAAGTTTCCGGACTTTTTTGTGTGTATGTGTATGTATGTGTGTGACAGCAGAGTGTTGTTGTTGTTGTTGTTGTTACCGTGGCTTGTTGTGCGAACGATCGATGCTACACGGAACAACGAAAAATGGCACACTAGAGCACGGTCTAGAGCGCGCGTGTATTGCCACCGTGCAGTCATCACCAGGCTCGGAACGATAATTTATCGTGGCTTCGAATGGCTTCGCGGGATGTTTTGCATGGCACAGTGGAACATTTCGCGAGCGTCATTTGTGAAACATGGTAGAGACGGATGATTGGTGCCAGTAGTATTTGTTATTTTTTGATGTTTTGACCTATGGGATGCTTCTTCACTTCTCCTTTTTTAGCCTGGTTGACCTTTGAATCGTCGTGGATGCTATCGGTTGGTTTATTTTATTTATTTATTTTTAATAAATGCTGATCTGTCGATGTAAAGTTTGTAGCTAAATTTAATTTGTTGCGATCATGATTGAGCTATTTGAACTTTTCAAGCACTACGCAAGGTGAACATGTTTCTTGGGCATCCAATCCTGATTGTATGCTCATTAAGCAAGTTTGTCGGAAAAAAAGGCTCATTAGACTTGTAAAATTGATATAAGTATAAATGAGTAATTGTGGCTCTTGTATTGATTATATGTAACCTAAGATAGGGTTAGTAATAAAAAAAAGTTGGAAAAAATGAAAAATATATTCTCGTTTTTTTCTAAAAAAATAATCCATATTTATTTCTTACGATTTTCTTTATCGCCTGTTATAATCTGTCTGATTGTTTTATTCTATGAAAAGAAACAATTTCATTTTATTATCAAGCAATTACTTCAATTCTTCTTGCGCAAGAACAGGAACAGCTTTGAACACAAAAGCGAGTTTTTCATCACCTTCATTCAAAATGACCACTTTGAGGGCTAATTGATCTTCATCACGCCCTCAAGAAATTACTAAAACATTACAAAAAAACAAGAAACCTTCGAAGAGTAAATAGTACGAACTTAAGCAAACAAATGGTACCGTTGGCAAGTGCTTCACTTTTCACCTGTTTTCCAACAAGCAAATGACTAACTTTCCGTTTCTCGCTCTCTGCTCCCCTCGCACTCTATTTACACTTGGCAAGAACTTTCGAAGTGAACAAATACGCTCGAAACGCAGGTAAGCGAGGGAAAAAAATCAAGGGCGATGGAAAATTTCTTCACCTTTAAGACCTTTGGCAGTGGTTTGTGGACCGTTTTCGCTTTTTTTTTTAACATAACCACTTTTGTACACTGTAGAGCCGTAAATGGGGCTGCTAAAATTTCATGAATTGAAGCTTTAAGATACGACCCCGGCTCGATTTTGTCTTGGTTCGGTTCGTTACCACTTTTTTATGTTTTACTTTGCGCGTGGAGTGTTTGTTGCAAATCGAATCAGCCACCGTACACCTCGAACGTGTAGCAAAAGTTGTTGTTCGAACCGAATCGATAGCTCCGGACGGTTGAGAAATATGGGTTCCGTGCCTAAAAGTGTGCCAAAAATACACGCTATAGAAGTTTTCGGTGGTGAAGCTTGGTCGGCTAAGGAGGATGGTGGTGAATTGGCAAATGTTTTTTTTTACAAGGGCAGGTATTTTTATGCGCAGAATGATGAAGGCCTTGCAGGTCTGCAGTGTTTCGGTGGTTCAGCTTGAATACAAATGAGGCAAACTGTAGGAAGCGGGAAAGAAAAACTGGAATCGAGCATCGGAAAAATGTTCCCTCTGCATGGAAAATCTCCATTTCATTCAATCAAGGTGTGAGTAAATGTTGCACGCGACAGTACATTCCTATCGTGCAGCTTCCAGGGTGGGAAGGTACAGCTTTGGAAGGGGGACGAGTATTGTGTTTTCTTATAGCTTTCTACGAAGGACAACAATTTTTCACTAAGTGAAACTTTTGAATAATATAAAACCTCCCCTGGTTCCATCGGGGAGAAAGTTTTCCTGCTATTGATACCGGCAAATGGAAAATCACTTCACACATAATCATACAAAAATACATGCCGAACATTGCAACAGTGTCTGGAGTGGTTCAGAGGCGAAGGAAATCTTCTTCTTCAGCCGCCAATGGAAGATTTCGTCGAGAATGTAAATGGTAGCACACGCACACAAAAAAAGTCCTACAGTTTTCAAGCAATCAACAACATCAACAGTAGAGCTTGCTGCTTCAACGATGCTTACCGAAACCGATCCGTGGAACGTCCGTGCAGAATGGGGGGAAAACTTTTAGAACTCATTAAAAAAATCTCGTTACTAAAGTTATTTTCTTCACCTTGTCCCGGTGAGTAACGGTTAGCCGTATTGCTCGTGGGAGATTTTCCCCGTCCTTGTGGTGCCATCGTACTTTTTTTTCGCTTTACGGAAGGGATTGGCAAAATAAATGGGCTGAGAAAAGCTACCGTCAACGCGTTAGCTACCTTCCCTTTTCTGCGTTCCGCTTCCCGTCCATTGCCAGTTGTGCACTTCTCCGCAAGAAATAATCTGCATGAAATTGGTTAACGGAATAAAAATACATATTCAAAGCAGGAGTTTGGGTCTTCCTGCTCCAGTGGTGGATGTAGCCCGAAGCATCAGGTTTTTGGGGTATGTTTTTTATCCCTTTTTCTCCATCTCTTCGTTATTTACGTTTTGTACGAACGCTTCTTCAAGGCGCAGGAAGGTGGCGGTATTCTGTTCACCGGTGAAGACTCCCATGATAAATCGAAAAACGGTGTATCGGTAATGGCTGTTTGCATTTAATGGGTGTGTTGGCGTGTAATGGAAAATTAGGGACCAATTGCCCAACGGGCACCAGCCAGGTGTCTTCTGTGTGCTCGAATATTAATGCATATTTTTCGTTCCAAATACCCGTTCGGTTTGTATTGCAGGGCATCAATCATGTGGCTGTACAGTTGGGTCGGTTTCTTGCTGGGAGGACTTTTAGACATCACGGCCTTTTCTATCAACACGAATAATCAGGTAAGTGAAGCAGATGTAAGAAAAAGGGTATTAGATTGACATAATGAATGTAGTTATATCATTACGTTGGTGTAAATGTGAAACCGTCGAGGCTTTGCCGATATTCTATTATTATTGCAATTTAAAAAGACATTGGGGGTAATCAAATTAGGTGAATTATAAGATTTTTTTTCATTTTGATTAAACACTCCTCGGCGAGTAGAGCAAAAATGGAATAATAAGCTCCTTATTTTCAATAAACAATTATTTGGAGTAAGTAAATAAATGAATTAATAACTTAATCAATAAATTTATAGATCACAACCTTTTTCAAAGTCATCGCTTTAAGTTTGAAGGCATCTTTCGTATATAATAGGCTCATATTTGAATAATTTCAATTGAAGCGTAGGAAGGAATTTCGTTTAATTAAAAGTTTATCAATAAATGTCAAATTCTCGTCGTAAGCTGTGTATTAGACCAGCTTTTTGCTACCAATGAAAAAAGTATAGTAGCAATATCTTATTCGCTTTATTATCGAGAGCATCAAATAGGACGATCTGCTGCGTTTCCCATTACGATAGGCATAATAGAGTAGGTAAAGAAGATGCTCACATTGCATGAAGTAACATTAATTTTGTTCCCATTAGAAGACACCTGAAGATTTTCCGACTCTAGCCGCGTAATGTTGGGGGGAAGGATCGTATTTTGTTCTTATCGTGCCTAGCAGCATCTTGAAGCGGAATCGTACCGATGGAACTTGAATGTATGGGGTGCTATTCAATAAAGTATCGCCCCATTGACCACCGTAAATTGTGCACCATTAGCTTGAATGTTCGGTCGCAAATCAACGCAGTGGCGCTTGTAGAAGAAGGTCCTCTAGGTGGTTGGGTACTTGTCCTAACCATCTTGAACTTTAATCCTGCAGACAAGAAAGAATGGCTTCTTTCTACGAATAACGAATGCTTTGCGCTGCATGGCTTAGGTATACATGAGTGTTTTTTTCTTAGTCGTGTAGCAAAAAAAACCAACTTCCAATTTGTGGTAAAACATGAAGCCAACTTTATTCTGTTGCTAGTACTATGAATAGCAAGTTCCAGTAGTTTGCTTCAACGGTTGGAAATTGGCGTAAATATGTATGTCACTTTGCTGCCGGCCATAGTTTCCGCTCACGTGCAGAACGACATTGCGTTGTCCAGAGATTCGGTTTTTCTTCTTTTTTTTTGAAGTCATCTCAACCACCATCTCGTGCTGGAAAGGTTTCATGAAGAGAAGTGAAAGTTATTGAGATGGCCAGGAAGTAAATTTAAAATTTTACGATGCCCGGAACCTCACCAAAGGCTTCCGGAGATTGCGTCGGCCAACGGATAGTCGGGGATATCCTTCCAAAGTTTTTCATACCATTTGCAGCAAGCACTCAGCTGAGGTTTTCAAAGGACACTGACGATGACGTTCATTTCCTGCTTGCCATGTGTCCTGTGGTGATCCTGCGGGTCAGTAAAGGAAAGCGGGGAGTTTTTTAAAGGGAAAAATCTCTTCCTGTATTCCAATTTTGTTTCGAACGATATCCTTGGCGGGAGGTTTCAAAGTTACCATCAATTGCGTACAGGTTGTCCACTGCAAAAAGCTTCACTCTACCCGATTGTGAAAACTTATCGTACAGTATAGATTATTGAATATTTACCGCTTTAAGGGAGATTATACGGTGCTATCGGTGGAAAGATTTTGGACCGTCCTGTTACGTACGGCTCGTTAGCTCTGATTGGATTACTTAGTATGATGGTGAAATCAAGGTATAGCAAATGCAATATATTGTTTTCAAACATTGCCCCAAGTCGACTCGATGCAAGCTTGGTTTGAAGACGGCAAACGTTTATTTAAAATTCTGCATCGCATCATTTATTCTTTGTTTATGTGTGTACATCACTAATGAATCTTTTTGTTTTCATGTTTCCGGAAGATTTATGATCCACAAATAGGAGTTAATTATGGTAAGTACATTAGGCGTTAGTATAATTCTCCGATCATTTATAAATAACTACATTCAACGGAAAACTCAATTCCATTTCAATCATGTCTAGACAGAGTCTTTCGTATTTACCGGAAGTCACTACTAATGCAAAAAGCCCTGCTGAAAACGTAGCATTCCTGAGACAAGTAGTTGTATTATTTTTATGATCAGAAATGAACTCAATTACTGAGGATGAATCGTCCGTATTGATCGAATCGTATATACCGCATCCTAACATCGTAAAGCAGCGGTAACAATTTATTTCCGAAGAATTGCTTATGTTTTCTTCGTATCGCCGTATCGCAAACATTTGCTCCCCGAGTCTACATGAACTGTTTTCATTTCCGTACGGTAGCAGCGTACCAATGTACTATTGATTTTTCCTCTTTCGCAGATAGTTGCACGGTAGGGAACGGGACGTACTATCACGGTGAAACGTTCAAGCTCGATTGTCGAACACAGTGCGTTTGTCAGGTAAGTGGTTCGCTTACTAGGGGGAATGGGAATCATCAGGCAGACAATAAAGTATGCCGATGAGGTAGTAGATCAAGCTTCCAAGTGCGCTCGGTACCGCTAGGGAATAGAGAATCGAATTTTCAAACAAAACACTGCTCAATGTTAAAGTATTGTACCAAGTGAAAAGTTACCGTCGTTTGCTAGTACGCATTTTATACTCAGGGGAAAAGCAAAATAAAAGGATTTCATTTGACGGCTCTCTTAATGTGATCAATTTTAAAGAAAAAAGAATACAAATAATGGTCACCATTTTACTTAAGGAATCGAACCCGGTGGCCCGATGACAACGAAATATGAGCAGCTCGTTAGACGCGATGTTTTGGGGTCGATGTTTCACAGCCCGGTAATTAACCGTTTATTGTGATCCAATGCGATAATTACATTTAACAGCATTCCACACGAGAAAAAAAGGTATCTTTGCTGCTATGTTTTATGAAGCTACCTTATCCCATTGGAATCACCTCCTTTTGGCGATCGTTTTTGCAAGGAGCAAAGAAAGCATAAACAATAAAAAAGAAGGTTTATTTACTTTGGTCGCAACAGTTTTTTTTGGCTCCTTTGCTTCATTCTTCGTGTTTCCACAGCGGGAAAGAAATCTCTCAGGTATCAGATCATCAAATTTTGTCGCCCTCTCGATTTCCCGCCAGCACGTGGGATGGTCAATCTGATCCGCTATCGTTTCGGTAATTTTGCTCCAAATTCAATCAAGGCCATCCCACAGGACCGTTACAGGAGGGTGACCGTACAAAAAGCGTCGGTATCGGTTTGGAAGAAAATTCGTTTTACAACCGTGAACTGTTTGTTGTCTAATCAAACAAAGTTTTCTGCTCACCGGTTCGATGGTTTGGGACGGTGACCGGTACAATGTAAATACGATTGAACGTGCGCGACCCGGGTGCTGGGAAAGAAGGTAGATATTTTAGGCCGTTTTTCTCGAAGGGAAAAATGTGAAAAAGGATATCGTTTCCATTGGGTGTGTGAGCTTCTTTTTCCATTTAACGCTTAGCAGGGAAAACCAATTACTTGATAGTCAATATTTGATCTGATTCTTTGGATTCTATGTTTTTTTCTGTTGTTGTCGGTTGCTATCGCAATGGGTGATAATTTATTCCGCTTTATGTTCGCGTTTTTGGAGGGCCTTGATTTTTTTCTGCTGCTACAGAATTTAACTGATTGATCTTTGATATTTTTGAAAGTTGTTGGAAAATGAAACAAGGTTGTTGAATTTTCGCTCGGATAAGATTACAAATTTTATTACGCAGTTTTTTCTGACCTGAAAGTGTATTTGTTCCAGTGACAAACATAGTATTATCATCTGTTTCAATGCGGTGCGGAAATAGAAGCTGGAGCTATTGTGGAGCAATTTTTTGGGGTTGAGAGTTTTTCGCTTGATGATTATTTTTCTATAGGCTAAATATTCCTTTTTTCTCTAGAATGGTCGCCATGCTTGTTCGACGCTGTGTCCACACGAGAACCTACCACCACCCGTTGACACCTCCATTTGCATTTCACCAAAGCTGGTGGAGCTGCCCGATCACTGTTGTCGGGTGTGGCTTTGTGAGCAGCCTGCAACCGATGGTAAGTAGAATTTAGTTTGTAATGAGTGATACTTTGTTGAAATTATTTCTTCAAAAACTTCAACTATAAACACTATAAAACCATAAGATGAAAGTTGTGAGCAGCATGCTTTAGTTCCAAATAATTCTTTAAACGGATTCATTAAATAATGGATCAATTATAAACAAAAATTGTTTAGGATTTCCGAACATTAGACAAAAAAAAATCAATTTAAGCAAACTTGTAACAGATAACAAATTCGCAGACCCTACAGAATATTAAAAATGAGCTTTTCTAGCATGTTATAATATTTTAATGCAACTTAATAATTTATTGTCACTGTGTCGACACGTTGTCTTTATAACATAAATTCTTTTCTGTGTGTTTCTCAAACGATTTTTTTAAACAAATCTTGATTTACGCATTGCTCCTACTTTAATAAATTTAACTTTTGTTCAAATTTTTAAAATTTAATTGGTTTTTAGTTAAAGTTAAAACAGTTTTTGTAAAATTCTATTAAAATTGAGTTGAGTGAGTAGAAGATTTTAAAAATAAGTCCGAGGAAAATATTTTTTGTTCATGATAGAATAATGAAATGGCACATTTTTTATAAAGCAAGGTAATCCTTTTCAACCATTATGTAAAGTATTCTTTTTCGGCTTGTAAAGAACAGCCTGGTCTCATTTTATACTTATTTTTTCCATAGTCGGTTCTTGCTACCGGGGACGGGCCGAATGGGATTCTGTAGCCATCGTGGTTGCAATGAAACACTTACAATGAAAAAATGCACTCGTTTTTTTGTTTAATGATTCAACTTTTTATATTTATCAGATTTTTTTGGGCAGCGTTTCCCTGTAATAAGTTCAATTTCTAATCCTTGTTAATGCGTGTTGAATTTTTCACCATACCAGCATTTAACCGCCTGAATCTAATCCACTTATGTAAATTTTTTGTTCCAACTTTAACTTACTTGCCTATTCTTATTGTTTACTAGTAGCTACCCTATTCGTACATATCCATAATGTTTATCCAAAGATAATGATACCATTACTATTTCCCTTTTCCTTCCTTGATTTCTCACTATAAGCTTACTTTAAACATATTTTATATCTAAATGTATTATACTAACTATCGTTTTGCCTATATGTAGGCGACTCACCATCCTATCGTGTGGAATAGGCGTCACCAGGATTGCCCTTTTTATTTAAACACAACCCCAACATATTACGCAACTACTGTTAACACTCAAACAACGAGAATTTAATGAAAGATACTTCTTTTGAAGTAAAATACAATCCAAGGAAGGTTAACATGCTGTTCATAATTAGTATTGTACTAGCATACGCAAAATTAGTTTAATGCAATTGTTCTTTGGAAATTTAATGATTTTCTGACATGTTTATGTTAAAGATAGACCTAATTCATAGCTCTACATCCTCATGCAGATGGTCATATTTTGTTTGACCGTATTTTCCCATCCAATTTTTCCCATTCTGGCAACGAGCGCGGTTCACATATCGTCTTGCACTATCTTTCCACGCTGGCTAACCATCATCGTCCTCAAACCGAGTTCGTGGGATTTACCGATCGCTCCGATATGCATTTTTGTATTCCCGAATTTCGGTACGCTTCTTATGCTTCCTGTTCCATTGAATCTTTTGAAAAGCATGGAAAGCATGTCGCTTCCCCAAAAATGGTTCCCTTATCTCGACACAGAAAAGCTTCGCATATTTTCAGTGTTTCCAGTGTCTTGTATGCGGAGCATCATTAATTTGGGTTGTTTTCCGTATTGTGTCGTCTGATTGTGGCACATTTTCTTTTTCCTTTTTCTCTGGTCCTATATCTCCAGCATGGGTTCGCGAGTGAGATGTATCTGTTTTGTTGGGAAGCTTTTTTGTTGCTTAATTTGGTTATATACTTTCGGTGTATTTTATGCGGTTTGAAACGAGTGCAGCAACAAAAGTAGTGATTCTGTTCTTGGTGTGGTTTTGCGTTATCTGAACTCACATAATGGCTGAACCGGTTCCGGTGCATTGGTTCGGTTTGTGAACCACATTCGGTTGAAAAGCTGTAAAAAGAATGTGTGTCAAATAGGGAAGAATCCGAAAAAAAAAAACTAGTAACATACACACACATCTCTATTGCGATTGTCATTGCATGCTTGCATTCCGTGGCCCGATTGTCTGCCCTGCAGTGAATGCGACCTGTTACAACTCGTCCACCACACTGTGGTCTCCGTGTTCGCAGAGCTGTGGTATCGGGACGTCGACCAGAAACATCACCACAACGCCCGGCTGCCAGAAGCTCAGCACGATACGGCTGTGCGAGAATCATCGGTGCAACCGCCAGAGCAATAATTACTACTTCGCTAGTGACTATGCTGCCGAGGGCAAGCAGACCATCGGTGACGTGGAATCAGGTAACAGTGACCGGGAGGAGGACGGTACAGCTGCGAGGGAAACTGATCGTCGCAGTGTCACTAGCCACAAACAACGACTGTACGATGGTAACGGTGGCTACCGTCCCAACAGTGTTTCTTTGCTCAGTGAAAACGAACATCGAAGACGGGTAGGTAACAAAAACTGGGAAGTGGAAGTGGAGGATTGGAGTAGCATCTTTCAAATCTGGCGTGTCCAGTGCTATTCGGAGATAATCTTCCATCGGCTCATTAAGCCTGAATTCCGCTCGTGGCGTTTCCGTGCAAATTTTGCACGATTCGGTAACGGCGGTAACGGTAGTAAGGATGAATAATTATCTAATGACTTTCGATCCACCCGTCCTGTCGGGGAACCTTCTCCTTTTGCTCTCTCACTATCCTGCCCAAATTACCGTCTGGCAGAAGGGTCACGAATGTAGAAGCATTCAGCGGACGGCTTCCTCCCGGTTGCGGCTTGGTCCGTGCGTTTCGCGGAAGCTTTATCGACCAAAATCCTGCAGCCTGTGCCAGGATTCCAGCATGTGTTGTGTGCCTTCAATAACCACTACTATTAAGGTAAGTAGAGTTCCACCGTGGTTGTGGACTGTAACCGATAGAATGTTCGTGATATTATTATTCGTAAATATGTGTGTTACAATCTGTTCGCATCATCATTAGGAATAATGTTTGTACATGAAAGCGTCCCTGGAGCGTTGTTTAATTGATAGTAAATAGTTCTTTAATAGCTTAGGATGGTTTCATTACAAGTACTAGCGGTACTTAGCTTGTTTTGAAGTTTTCTTTGATATCTGTGAGACACTTATATTTCACATGATGTTTCACTTCTCCTGTCATTTCGCAGTATACTGTCGTAATACTTATAGGTATTGATTTGTATTTGTGATTGCATACTTTCTGGCTAGTGTATACATATTGATAGTTGATATAAATAGCGAAATCGAATGTCGTAAAATTTTTGCAGGGTTTAACAGTTTAGATTTATATATCAACAAATGATTGACCTTTTATTCCTCGGGATAATTCATTATTTATTATTTCTTTCCAAAATAAGAAATTATCTATTGTCAGTTGAAAACGAACCGATAAACACTGGCATAAATGGAATTTTCAGGGGTATTTTCTTTCGGGTTGGCTTGGGTTGATTGTGTTTTATGTAGTGAATATTTTTCGTTAAAAGAATATATTTTATTAAAATGGTTTATTAAATTAATTTTATTTAATAATAAAATATCATCAACTATTCTGATTCTACGATCATTTAATTTATTGTTCCGTTTTTATTTCCTACCTAACAACTATATTGACATTACTTATATCATAATTATTGTTTCGCTCCAACAACATTTTTTAAGCATTTATACAAACGTATCGTCAATTTCAAACTGTTTGTTTACATGTTGAATCAAATGTAGTTCTATTTAAAATCCTTGCTGTATCCTTCATGGTGCAGCTCTTTACAATCAATGTAATACACTAGATCGAATGAATTTAAAATGTGATAGTTACCGTTCAATTACACGTAATTCGAAACATTACCAAGGGAGATGATTAGCACACATAATCGCTAGTACAATGTATTGTGTCGTGATGTTCATTTGATGTTTTTCCTACTCGACAGGTTGAATTACTGTGCCCTTTGAACTCTGGCGATCCATTCGATTTCATCGAGCATGGGTACGATCTGTGGGACAGTGCGTCGATCGATCCACTCGACCAGGAGATGCTGCAGTCACGCCAAATCCACATCGAGAACAAGTTCGTCGACGTCCAGTGGGTGCTGAAGTGTGAATGCGGTCCAAAGGTGAGTACAGACAGGCCGTGTACAATTCAATCTCTCTGTGCGCCCAATCTTTCGCCGCTCCAGTGTCAAAGCCCATGAAAGTTTTATTTCCCGCTGCAAACTCAAACCAACACCGACGGGTAGTTATGGGGCTGTGTTTGTCCGCTCCGGTGGACAGAAGAATCAACCGGAAATGAACCTGCAAAGGTATTCTGGTTGACCGGATACATAGAACTTGCTTTGATCTATCCGGGTGGTTTGAGGAGCAGTGGATTTTCCTGCTACCCGACACTCGTGCCAGGTTCGGTTACAACGAGGAACGACAAATTACACCATCACGTGGCTAGATAGTTTCACCACACGGCATGGCTTCCGTTCGGTATGGAGCGCGCTGTACGGCAAAAGACGGCATGCCACAATGTATTAAAATAAATTGGTTCATTTCCGGGACAAAGTGCTGGTGTGTGCCCGGCCATCGTCCACTGCTGATGACCATTTGGGTCATGCAAAGTACGGCGAATATATTACCTAGTAGCCGACTCTTTGTGGGCTTGGAGTTGGGATGCTTTCTTCGTTGTTGGTGTGCTGGTAGGGATTTTTAGTTTTTATCCATACGGATGTGGTTTCGTTCGTTTCGACGACGAGAGACATCTTGATTGCTTCATGGTGGTATTCTCTTTTAGATAAGTCCCGAAGCCCTTGAGCCAACATTGGTTACATGGTTGCGCGACAATGGGAACGAGTTTGGAGGTAAAAGTTCAAAAGGATAACCCTTATGTCGAGAACGGATAAGCAGCAAGTAAGATGACACGAGTACGCCACTTAGCAGCGTCGCAGTAAACGAAGAAATTGAACACACAGATGAAATGGATCATTAAGGCCCGAGGCTTTACCGGGTGTGTGTGTATGTACGTCGGATAAGCATACCACGATGTTTGTTGATTTTACAGACTACCTGCAGTGGAATGAAACCCAGAACCTTTAAACCCAGACAACAACATCATCATAATCATCGTCGAGGTTCGCAGTTCAATATTGAAATGTTTGGCGCAATTCTAAAAGTATGCCGGAAAAGTGGTTTTGTGTGCAATTGTTGCTGGTAGAGCTTCTTCCACGGTTTCCTTGTTTGAGCGCATGAATAGAGTTCAACCAGTGAACATATTTACCTTCGCATCGGTATCTACTAACCGCAAGCCGCAACAACATCCACCACCAGCATCAGGACTTCCGTTCGTGTCGTAGCGGCAAACACTCGCTACTGCTCCATTTGCGCAATCAAAACAATTTCCATAACACTTTCCAATCACCCTTCGCACTCGTATCGTATTGTGACCGCAGGCATACGCGTGCTCTGACACACACACACCCCCCGCGTGCCTCGAACTGGTAATAAGGATGTCATTAAGGGGTTCGATTCGATGCAAGAAAGATAAATAAAATCGAACGATAACGGTTATGGTGTTCGCCTGAAATCGGAACCTACTCCAGTTGTGCTGGCAGCTAACAAACTTGCTGCTAAAGGTTGAACGTGTGCCATGGGTGAGCAGCAAACGGAGTGGGGGAGTGAGAAAATTGGTTTCCGAAAAACGGTTGCCTACCTGAAGGCGTAAAGCTGTGATAAACGTCTTGTAGGAGCTTACAAAATGGGTAACTACACACGCCATGGAGTGTAGTGAATGGTACCTATTCCCTCGTACCTTACAAGGTTTTTCTTGTCATTTTCTCTAACTCAAACTTCCCCCGAGGCTTGAGATGGTAAAGTGTTTTTAAGGTGAATGTATCATGGCAAAAAACCGGGAGAGGGGGCCAAAATTGTGTTGAATGAGCGCTATATGTCACAAGGACTTCATCGAGGACGGTGCTTGATATATCCACATGCGAACCAGCTGGGACCTTGGTACCAACCCTTATGCTGGCATCCTCCAGCATGAAGCAAAGCTAGAGACAGTAGCACTGGAGAGAATGTCACAACGATTACAGGCGGGTCGCTTTGTTATCAATCATCGTGAGTGACAAGCGAGAATCTCTTTGCTGAGCATTTCGAGCTAGAGATTTGTGCAAGGTGATGTAATCGCACAATTCGGTGTAAGTTTACAGCACACTCACAGGATTGAATGGGAATGGGTGCGGGAACAGGGTGGCCATCGTTGTGGCGTACAGTTTATGGAATTTTCGTGTAAATAATATCTGTTTTGACTAATGATACAATGGATCCGGGCGTACGATTCGTTGGACGTGAAGTAGCATGAACCCCACATCTCCAAGGCAGGTATTATGAGGCTGACGTATTGTGCTGAGGGCTTGTTAACAGACGTTTTTCGGTAGGGATTTTCTGCTGGTTTGTACGGTAGAACTATGGTTTAGCAACCTGTCAGTGTGCATAGTTTTGTTGAAAACGGTCCTGCTATTCATGAGGATAATGTGAGCTACAGCTATTCAATGGTTAAATAGTTTGAATAATGAACAACTCAGCTCACTGAATTGACTAAACTGTTCCAAGAAACGAGAAATACAGTTTTACCTTGAATTTATGGTTCAATGAATTTGTAATGCACACTTAGAGGTGAAACTGGCAATGTTTTTGTTATAATTAATATGTTATCTTTCAAGACCGTTTACAGTTGCCTATTCTTAAGGAACTTTATCATTTTCACTAGGAGGTGTTTGTAACACAGGGTTTAAAGCTAGCTTTTGGAATAGAAAATAATATTTGAGTTGGAATGTTCCAATCATATTTTATGAGATAACAAATACATAGTAACAATCAGTTATAAGAAGCTAAGGACACACTCGATAAAAAACGATTTTTTAAAAGTAAATTGAATTAGTTTTTTGTTGTTAGTATGATCATAGGTACGTAGGAACAGCAGGGTTTTAATTGAATGAAAATAAATAGAAAATTTAACAAAACAAATAGTACCGATGTACCAATAGCAACACAGCGAATTTCTAACATTAATGGAGTGGATAGCTGTCGTATCGATCAGTTTTGAACAGAATCTATTTTGAAAACTCTCAAAGTATTTCAGTTCAACTCGAAACATAAACATCAGAAATAACTTTCACCGTACTATTTAGACTCAAAAATTATATGTTGTATACTAAAGCTCTCCATGGAACAAAGTTTTCGGTCGTTGAACCGATTGTTTTAACACTTTTTGCGCCATCTTACGAGATTTTGCTTGACAGAAAAAAATGGTTTTGTTGGATGGATATATCTCTTATTGACATCAACATGTCCTTAGGAGTGTGATAAGTAATGCTTGAGAGTTACGCAGTTAAGTCAAAGGAATCTGTGTGAGTGGAATATTCTGCCAATATACCTATTAAATATCAACTCCATAACACGGCGTATACCATAATACCCCATAAAAAAATATTTCTTAAAAATGAGCAATTTTAAAGAAATCTGGTTTAAGCCCCTCTCAAATAACAGCAAATAACTCAAGCGAAAATAACTATGGCAAACAAAAAAGTAATATTTGTAATGTTCTAAATTGATAGCCTCACTTTAGATTACACTTTACCTGTAATTGTTACCTTCGAACAATAAACACCGGCTAAATTGGACATGGGCGTGTGCAGTACAATATGCATTTTCCCCTTTTTTTTAGTCAGCGCTTGTTCATGTAATTTGAAAAGTTCCATATTGTTTACTGACGTTTTGATTAAAATTTGGAAATTTTTAATTAAATTCGTGTAACTTTATGTGGGTTCTGGATGGGTTAATGGTTGAAAATTTTAGCTTGTATTACATATTTACTAACAAATTTGTAATTCAAAAGCCTTTATATTGCTTGCATCTACGTCTAAAACATTGAACCCTTGCTTGTTTAAGGGAAATGCAATTAATTTGTCGTTTGCGTGCAAATGCATAAAACAACCTTCAACCACCCTCCCATTTCACATCAGCTCTAAAGCGCCACTGTCAACAAAACGGTCAAAAACACTTGAGCTTTCAGTAGATTTTTTGTTTCATACCGTTCTTTTTCTTTTTTTTCTCTCCTCTTCCCACAGAGCAAAAACTGTCGCCCCCGGAAGTCAGCGGGATCATCGCCGGGTGGTCATTCCAGCCGAACGACAGAGAAGCAGCAACATCAGCAACAACAACGGCAATTGAGCTCATCCGAAGCGTTACCAGTCGGCACAGCGGGTTCCACGACAGAGCAGCAAAGCAACAGAACCGCATATCGATCGCTGCAGGAGCAGGCACGTCCGCTTGCCATTCAGGACGTGACTGGTGCGGATCATCCGGGTGGAAGTGATCCAACCGTCGACAACAATGATCCCGTCGACTATTACGATGGCAGCCCGGGAGTTCGGAAGGGCCACAAACATGCGGGTCACCATCGTTCGTCGGTGCATCGGCGATTGGTGCATCGTGGGCTGCACCGCCGACAGCAGCACCGGCAGCTAGATGCGTTCGGTAGCTGGAACGATGCCAGCTCAATTGCGGACGGTAGCGAGGAGCTGCTGAAGCGGGTTCATCGAACATAATAAACTGTTCCGGGAAACTGTGTGCGGTGAAAAGCTGCAATCGATGCGCGGGGTGAAATGCAATGCGGAAATGCAATTGGCGTACTTCCGCTTCCGGCTAGGTCGGTCGGCTTGGGTCCCATTGATATGTGGGGTCGGTCCCGAAAACACCCGGCCAGGTGGTAACAGGGCGATACACTGCAAGCGAACGAAAGATGCTGCGAAGCACTTTCATATTGTACATCGTTGCGTACAAATATCGCTTCAAAAAGATGCACCATTATTAGGTATTCTCAATATGTTTTTTGTTTACTTTTGGAAAAAAGTTTGTTTTCTTCTCCCATTCATGTCGGAACATATGCAAGTTGCAAAAGCATATGCAAATAAAACCCCTTGTGAAATCAACTGCTCTTTTATGGAATGCAAAAGATGAAGCAAACATTGCACAGATGATGTTGTGGACGAATGAATCGAATAGCTGCGTGTACATAGTTTTTAATAGAATCTTAGTAGAATGATGCAGCAAAAAATGATCGATTAGGGGGTGGAAATGGAATGGAAAATAAACCGTACAGCAACAACTTCAACAAACAGAGGACGTGAACGTATTGGGAAGTGATGGCAAAGTATTTACACGGTGCCCCGAAATGATGTTTCACGTACGCTTGGGAATATTTATAATTTCTCCAACTCTTGTTGCATGATCATGCTGTAGATTGTGATGCTTTTTAGTGCGCCAATGTGGACGAAAGCTTTGTAATTTATTGAACATCATATTTCTGGCACATGGAAGCAGACGAAGCAGTTGGCTCGTTTGGCAAAACATCCTTACCCTTAGTGCACATAATTCCGTGGAACCAACTGTAGCGCGAACTGGGCAACGGGTACGGGTTTTATCGTCAAATGATAATGAACTAAAATCGTACCGTGGTAGTTAACTCGCAGGCGATGAAGCAAGTGATAAAATACAAGTAGAGACGAAAAAACATGCAGTAAAACATTCAACTCTATAGTGTCTATTGCTCCGCAAAAGGGGACGCTGTACAAGGAGTTGGAGCTACATAAAATTGCGAAACTAGCGAAAAATGGGATACATTCCGTTAGGAAGGAAGAGAGCAACAAAAAAAAAAACAACCTGACCCGCAAACCACCATATCCTCACAGAACCTCAAGCATAAAAAAGCTACATAAGCATCATCACTATTATCATCATTCTACTTCTATTCACCCTCAACCACAGTTTCGTATGAACGTGAATGGTTTCAAACACTTGATAGGTCTTTACCCGTGCCGCGAACGGAAGGTATGGTGGAGGTTGATAAAAAAAAGTATGACCGCCTCCATCGTCCACCAGTGAGCGTTACCGCTGGCCGAAACACTTCCGGCAGTGCTATATGCTTGAAGCTGCCTGTCCGACATACACTCGGCGTACGAATGATAATGAATGTATGAGGATGAGAATGATTTCTTCATGAGTATGTGTGTAGGTGTGTGTGTGTGTGTTTCGTTAGTTCAATTGCTTTCATTGGGGTGGTTTCTTTTCCAGCAATCGGAAGGGTGCGGGAAAAATGGGTTGATGAGAAAGTGAGGCTGGAGGAAGTAAGAAACACTGCAAAGGAAATTGGGTCGTGCTGCAAAGGTAAGCCGCGCGGATGCAGCATATTTGGCCGGGGTATTCAACGGTGCATACATACAATTTCAGGACCAAAGAAAACGCAGCTCACTAGTGATTGATCGAGTCGTGAGCAGAAGTGGTGTGTAGTGTGTTTGCTTATATAAACGGTATTGAAAAACGATATGATGAGTGCACGGTCTTTTCTATTTGTGCTGAGTAATAAAATATGTCGGCACAAAAAAATGATTTCTTTTTTGCTTATGATTAGTCATTGCTTTATGTAGCTGTAGAGTTCTTTTGATAATTTCATTAAGTTTTCATCTCTAAAGAAAATATTATTTTTTTCATTTTTGTTCTTATTATTAATTTTGTCATTTATTGAAGTTTTAAACAAGAACATATTGAATTGCTTGATTATTGCAATTTCGTCAACATAGAAAATATATTTCAACCTTCGTAAAAAGGGTAAAAAGTAAAGTGTTTCTTAAATTTTAGTTATCAATAAACATAATTTGATTGAAGTAATTTTTTTGGAAAAAATGGCTGCTAACAGGAATTTGTATTATAAATTATATACGATCATTAAATATTCATATCATTCGATGCGTAGCATGAAATCTAAACCAAAAAATACTCGCATAATTTACCCTATATATCATAGTTGATCACTGTGCATTTTTTTATAAAAGTCCGATTGACATTTTGAAAATACATTCAGAGACATACCGAAAAAGAAACAACCAAAACAGAAAATGATGTGAAACAAAATAGAAAATTTATTTAGTTTTCCTGCAAAAGATGGAGAAGAAATCAAACATGAAGTAGAAGAAAAAAGAAATAAAAAAAAGGATTAATCTATATATACTAAAACCTTCTCGGTACATCTTACCGTGTATGGACGGTTAGAGAACAAGCTCTTAACTGAAACACACGGAAACCGCACGGTACATACACACAGACAGACCCACAACCATTCTTACAATTGTACAACCACTACAGAATTATTTATTCTGCACACGAGCGCACGGAACTAAGCCACACAGCCAACCTTTACGCTAGGATAACAGAACGAATGGATTCGACGATGGTGCGTTATACTGTTGTGTGTGCTTGTGATTATATACATACCTATATGTATCATTGCACAATTTGTATGTACATACGAAAATAATAGACACAAACTGATCAACAGTAGCAAAAACAAGGTGAGCTCTTAAAAGTACTTCACATACAAAAATTAAAAGAAAATAGGTTGAGTGAAGTAAGCGGAAATTGAAATGTTTACTAAAGATCACCAGTGGAAAGAAAAATAGTTCTCAAAAAAAAAAAGAAAAATCCTTGGATAAGTTTGGAAGCGGTATGACTAAATAGTAAAAGATTAATATTGTATACCCGAGCAGTTTGCCGCTATCAATTACGGGAAATTTGGGAGGGAATAGATATGTAAAACACATTGGAAAAAGGCCATACACGACGGAAAGTACGGTTGAGAGTGAATAAGCGAAATAAAACAACAAAATGAATAGATAAGTGTTTTTGCGTTAGTGACTTATTTTAATTCCGAAATATTTACTGTAATTCCGAATTATTTACTATAGTAACAGGAACGTAAAAATTTTGTCAGTTGCTGTCGAATTTTCGGATCGTGGTAGGCAAAATTTTAACACATGAATTTCATGTAACACGGTTCAAATTTATTGCCCTGACTATCCTTTTGCCGAGTCCGAAAATAAGAGCGCCGGTCCGCTTGCCGCCACCATATATATATGTATATATATCCTGACGCCCTCTACCGGAATCCAGCGGTCCTAGTACAGGGATGTCAAACAGTTTTGACATTCTCCGGCCCAGCGCAGGAACGTTATGAACGTTCCGGTGTTTTGTTTATCCCTGTGCTGTCAACAATACCGCGTGATTTGTCGCGTTTCTTTTCGATTGTTTCCGATACATTTTCCTCACAAATCGACTTCGTACTTCTAACATCTAGCACAGCTAACTTCGCGGCTGGTCGTGTATGCAATTCTTGCGCTGTCTGTATTGTGGCTTGCCTTACTTGTCCATTTTTCTCCGTTACTACATCAACAACGCGTCCTTTCAGCCACTTGCTTCTCGGGAGGATCGAGTCTACTAGCACTACTATATCATTTACAGCTACTGGTTGCACTCGGTCAAACCACTTATCCCGGCGCGTTAACGTAGGTAGATACTCTGCCGCCCATTTCTTCCAAAATAACTTAACTAATGCCTGCGATGCTTTCCAGTTCATTTTTAGGAGGGCAGTTGTATCGTCAAAGGTCTTAGTGGGATGCGCAGCGTTCAATGTACCAAGGAGAAAGTGATTTGGCGTCAATGCGGGCTCCGATTCGTCGTCAAGGGGTATTGGCATCAGCGGTCGAGAGTTTACATCCATTTCGACTTCCGTCAGTGCTGAAAGTAAATTTTCATCGATGGGAAGCCGAGGCATTAGTATTCCGCTAAGTACCTTTTTCACCGATTGGACTAATCGTTCCGAGCAACTGCCAGAATGTGGTGCATCGGGGGGGTTGAACTGCCACGGTAACACTTTTATCCAGCTTAGCCATTTCTCTGCCAATCGACCATCTATTTGCTGGTCCCAGTCTATCCCAGCCCAAATCTCTTGCGTGAGGTGTTTTATGTACACAAGGAAGTTGCCAATCAGACCTATGGGATCATACACGGTCGTTAAGGTGTTAAGTACTTCCTTCTTGCTGGGAGGATGTTGGTTGGTTGCCCGAAGATGTTGGTGTTCAAACCTAGATGCGTTATGGTTCTTTACAAACTGTGCGCTACTAGGAGAGCACGTGGTTCCGAACGTTATGACCGCCATAGCATCAATCGCTGGTTCTCTTCCAGCAATATCATTAACGTCCCTGAAAAAGAATTGCGATCGTTGGTCTTCAGATCTCATTCTTATCTGGACGAACATTTCCTTTATGTCGCCAACAATTGCGATGCGATGTTCACGGACTTTGTAGAAAACTGCTAACAGCGAGGCTAATATGTCCGGACCGGTCAGAGGAAACGAGTTGAGGTTCACCCCACGTGACTTTGCAGCTGGTGGAAATACTGTGAGGAACCAATCTCTCGCACCCTGCGCTTCCTCTGTCTTATACCGTTTTCCTAGGAGCGTCTTCGCTGCGGTATGTATTTCTATCGCCTTTTCGTAATCTTTCGAAAGCATTTTCACTGAAGTCTTTGTTACTTCGAGTGACTCAATCTTGAAAATTTCACTCCTAACGTTATCTATTTTTTGTAGATCGTCTGTTCCGCACATGCAAATGTGGAACTTACTATGGACATGGTTGTCGCGTGGTGAATTACCGGATTCTCCGAAGACGATCCACCCTAAAGGTGTTTTAACAGCGGCTGGCTCTTGTTTTTGGCCTTCTGCGTATCGAAGGGGACGCATGAGGTAACAATTATCAATACCGATGAGAACACGCGGTTTAACGTTCTTATAAGATCGTACCGGTAGGCCCTTTAAATGTTTGTGCTTTTTAGAAACCTCTACGGTGGAAAATGATTGTGATGGCAACGACAGGGTCTCAAGTGAATGCACCTTCGGAAGCGTAAAAACCTTGTTCCTATTCTCTGGGTTGGCGATCTGAATGGCCAAACGCATAGAACGGGTTTCTTCCTTTTCGAGGTCTCCGGTCCACCGGATGCGCAATGGATGGGGAGTCCCGTTAAGTCCCAGTTCGTCTACTAAACTTTCCTCAATGAACGTGCCTGTTGAACCACTGTCAAGGAAGGCATACGTTTCTACAATCTTGCCATTTCCAAACACGAGTATGGGTACGTATTGCAACAGCACACCTCCAGTTGTAGACATATGGGAGTTAACAGACTCCGTAATGGACGAGTTCACCGCATTGTTTATCCGCGTTGGCTCCTCCGGCTGTTGAGCGCCGGGCACGTTGTTTGAGCCTCGTTTTTGTCCTGCGTCGTGCAAAAGTTCGTGATGGGTTAACCGGCAACCATTCACCCCACACGACTTTTGTAATCTGCATCTGCCCCCGTGTCGACGCAAACACTGTCGGCATGCGTTACCGCGCACGACGGCCCAACGTTGATCCGTATTCATTGCCAGGAACGTGGGACACTGGTCTAGTCTACGACATGATCCCTTGCAGGTAATGCAAGACGCGTCTTTTCTGTGAGAGGAAGAAGACGATTCAATAACTGTTTCAGGAGTTTCGCTTACCATTGTATTCAGGTATGTCGTTGGCTTGTTTTTTCGTCCTTCTAAACGTTTCGCCTCCGTTTTAGGTTCATGAACTGACGGTAAAGTGTTGTAACTAGCCGCTTCCACCTCCTTTTCGATCCAGTCTTTGAAGTCATCGATAGTCGGCACACTAAGGAGCAAACGATAATGCGACCAATCCCGCAACAGTACAGGCGGAAGCTTTTCTACCATTTCCTGTAGCAAAGCAACGTTGAACGTGTACTCATACAGGCCCGATGACGAAATAACAGCGGCCATCTCCTGAACCGCGTTCCCGAAGTCGACGATCGTTTCTGCTCGTTCTAATCGCGGCGAGGGAAGCTGGCGAATCTTTCGTATCAGATGGTGCACGATGATTTCAGGCCTGCCGAAATGTCGCCGAAGCACATTTAACACCTGCGGAAGGTGCTGTGCGTGCGTCAAACGATGCCCGACCATTTCGCGTGCCTTACCAGAGAGAGCTTTCGACAATCGCTCGACGTTCTCCTCATCCGTATAACCATACATTTGAGTGGTTCGCTCATAGTTAGCGATAAACATGGTCCACTCTTCAGGCTGGCCAGAAAAGGGTGGTAACTCCCGTAGCTTACTTTGCCGCGCATACAGCTGGCTCTGGTTCAAGGATGGTAATGTCCTACTGACCATCTGTGGCCAACGACTAGTCCCGCTACCGCGAGGTTCAGTCGTTGAAAATCGACCTGTACTATGCAGCGGGAAAGCGCGCGCGGTTAGGGATGGAATCGCGTTCGGGGCCGTTGCTGTTGGGAACGCGAAACCAGAGTGCTCTCCGGCCACCGCGTCGGTTTGGTTCGTGGTTTTGTCACCCACACCGTACCTTGATGCACGATCAACCTCTTCACCTTCAATAACATCACCATTTAACACGACGGTTTCAAACTCCTTCTGTCGAACACTCAACCTCAACCTCTCAAGCTGTATTTGCTGACGCTCCAACTCTATTTCCCGAAACTTCAGGTCTAATTCCATCGCTTCGAGTTCGGTCCGGTCCTTTCTCGGTGATTGCGTCGCCGCCACACGCCCGTCGAGCGATGGCGACGCGCTGCGAAGCGATGGTGGCGCATTCGGGATCGATGGCGTAGGCCGACGTACTTCGTAGTGTGGTGTTATTGGTGAATCGGTTAAATCTCTACCGTGTGGTAAAGTGATCGGTGTCATGAGTGTGGAAGAACGTATCTTCCGTCCGTCGATGTCGCGAGTTGCCGCGCCAGCCATGTTACCCTGCACGGTTCGATGCACTGGGTTGACCCTGGATGACCCTGGGATGTCATGGCCCGTCATCAACGATGGTGGTGCCTGGCGTGGTTGCACGCGTAGATTTGTAGGATCAGCCGTAGGCAGATCCGAATATTCAGCCGGTGCTGGCGGCTGTTCACGTCCTGTATCCTCCATATCTCGCGGTTCCGTTGGCTGTGGCGATTCCGAATCGCTCCGCAACGATTACACTGCACCCGCGATAAAAAAGTGATCACTCCGAGTGATGCGCGAAAGTGTCCCGATACCGCACTCTATTCGTGTCCGCGTACGTTAACGAAAACCCGGGCGGCTGTGATTCAGAATCACCTATCGAATTCACTTTTCACTGCTTTTAATTCACGATTTTACGACTGGGAAAACTAGGGTTCGTGATACGCACTTGCGTTTTACTTTGTAAATCGCACAACATTCGCACTTTAATGCTCGATAGCATTAAATTTCGATGGCACTAAATTTGAAAATGTCGAATTTTCGGATCGTGGTAGGCAAAATTTTAACACATGAATTTCATGTAACACGGTTCAAATTTATTGCCCTGACTATCCTTTTGCCGAGTCCGAAAATAAGAGCGCCGGTCCGCTTGCCGCCACCATATATATATGTATATATATCCTGACGCCCTCTACCGGAATCCAGCGGTCCTAGTACAGGGATGTCAAACAGTTTTGACAGTTGCTTTATTTGCTTTAAGTTAATGATGTTAAATATTTAGCAGAATTTATCACTATAACAAATAAACATATTGAAATTTTATTATATTTTTCTAGTTTATTATAATATCTATTTAAAGCTATTTTTATACAAAAGATATGTGATATTATTACATACTTATTCCTTGGTCTCTCTGCTATGAGAATTTGTATTGTTCGTACGTCGCTTGGTGGATTAACGCGGATTTACTTCCCGCCAAGCAAACCCCGATCGTTTGACGGGTTGAGGCCTTACAATCGGTTGGGGAACTCTCATCGGTCTTGAAATAATGACAAGCAAGCTACATGCTTGAATTCCAGTTTCGTACTGGATCCTGGTGGATGATTTTAGTTTATTTTTCATTCAAAGTCTGCCATATTTTTATTTTACAGGGATTTACATAAGAATTACGATTTCGTTATGCGTGTTTTTCTGATGCTCTGTGTTGGTCTTGTAACTATCTCGAACTTGAATAAATATTTCTTAATACTCGAATCGTTTCGGTATTTAGCATAGTTGATGTTTAATTATTGTGCAGAGATGCTTCAATCCTTTCGGAGTATTCCATATTGTTATGATCTTTGTCTTATGGAACATTTGTGCATCTTTAGTTGGGCTTTTCGGAATATAGAAATTGATTGTTTATCCTTTTGTTCGAACGCACATTGATAATTACTTACCATTGTTTGGTTGTTGATTGGTTTTCACGTGATTAATTTCATTTTATGTTTTATTGTCGTGGACTTGTTTTGTTTGTTTTTCTATTCTCATTCGTCGCCTGTTATGTTATGGGTTTGGTTGAATTTGTGCTTATTAAGCTTTCAGTGTTTTGTTTTATTTTCTGTTTCGTAGTTGATAGTCCTTTATGATTATTTTACGATAGTATTGCTATATGCGTTTTTTTATAACATTGCGATTAAAAATTTAAATGTTGAAAATCATATATCTAGATGTATATCAGATGTTCTACGGAATTTAGTCCTTCTTGTAGTAAAATAATTATTATTAAACGTTTCAATTCAACTATTTCAATACGATTTTCGTATGAAGCATATTTTATCATCCCCCAAAGGAAAGTTCACCTGCACAAACAAGCGTGTCGTCCAGGTCGTCAGTAAATATCGCTTCCAACAGGCCGTCGGTTAAACCGCTTTGTTTACGTTGAAAAAGAAATATTATAAACATAAATAATTACATTTTTTGTTACCAACATTCTCCTGTACCGACGAGGAAAAGTTTTCTCTCGTTGCAAAACCTTATCCGATCCGGTTCCCGCAACGTACGTGTGAATAAATACGGTAAAATAACGTCCTGCGACAGAACATGGACGCACTCGCGCATCGACAAACAGCCCTGCAGAGTTGCTAATAAAATTTTAATCCATTTCCATTAACAAGGATAACAACCGCAAACCGCGTGGTGATGGTGAGCGTGGACGAGCGTGGATGGTTTGACTGGCCCGGCTGAAAATGAATCACGAACCACCGGCACCTTTCGCTGCAAATGACCAATCGAACGTGTTGTGCTGCGCTGGTGAGGAACATGGTATCGTTGGGTGTAAAAAAACTGCGTGAGTGGTTAAGTGCAAATTGAAAAGTGTTATCGTGGTGCACTGTCATGGACGTTTTTGACCCCCCAGGTTAAGAAGCATCAACCGAGTTTTTCCGCCCGTTCTCCTATCGGATGCTGTTGTTTGTGTTTTGTTTTCCGCACAACGCGTTATTAATGCATTATAATTATTTTTGCTGTATTTTATTTTTATTTTGTACACTCAACGTCCAACATAACAACAGTAACCTGCTGGGGTTAGGGGGCTTGTGCTCGTTTCAAAGAGAGTTAAAATACATTCGAGCACCATAGTCGTTCGAGTGTTGCATGGACACAATTCGTAAACGTTGTTGAATAAATGTGGTTTCATGGGAAAAGTTGCATATAATACCGATGATAAGTGTTTATTTGCTGATTTTGTTTCCCATTAAAATGTCTGTTAAGTGTTGCGGTTGCACATAATCGAAACGTTTACAGCGTCAAGAGTACATACAATATTTTATATGCATTATTTCACGTTTCACTGATATTTATATAAGATATTTAAATTGTTAAATTGTTTGATTAAGCGTTAATAACCGTACTTCAAATTTAAATTATGTTTTCTTTTATGATGTAAGCATCTTTGAATGTTTAATGTTTTGTTAGAGATGGTAGTCTATATCAAGTATAAGAAAGTTTTAATTCTGTTTAGTATTTACTAGGACTTTAAAAAAATCAAAATATATTAGTTATAATTGTTGTTTGTTTCTGGTGCCTTGTCCACGACCTTAAAGGTTATAATGGTTTCCAAATCATAGTGAAAAGAGCAATATTAAGTGTAAATTTAAATCATCTGCCAAGATTTTAGAAATTCTAAAAAAGTAAGAATCTAGATGATCCTTACGTTATCTGTTGATCTTTTGGTTTTTGTAGATTCTCTTGTTCTGGAACATATAATACATACTGTAGAGTTGTAGATTTTTCCAGAATATGACAGAATTTTATAGAATTCTCCAGAATATTTTTTTCAATGAAACTTTATTTTAAAACACCTAATAGGTAAATATGTTCTCGTCTTCAAATTTTCTCAAATTAAAGTTGTCGTATGAGAAGCACCATATCATCATCTATAGGATTCAAATGTTCTAAAATCATAAAAGCTTTATGTTGTTTAACTTGAATAAATAGTAAACCAGTTAAAATGCTCTAAAAATAATAATATATCATACCGCTTGGAATATGATATGATAAAAAAATTCTCTTCCTAAATATGCATCTTTCAATCAAGCATAGAAAAATAAATCAATACCACTAATGAATCCCAATCGCGAAAATCATACCGCGTTCAGGGAAGATAATTAAAACGGACAGCTCAAATTGACTTCCGTCCATTCGGTAGCTGTTATCCGTTTCGCTTTTGCACTGCCTTTAGCATGCGGTGGAAAGATGATTTTCCAATAAATTTCGCGCCATAACGCTCATTATGTTTGAATGCTGTACGTTGCAAAAGTTCTCTCGAGTAGCAGTAATCTGCAATTGGAGCATCGATGAGAAGCTGAATAATGGCAACGATTTTTTTTTGCTGCACAACACTAAACCCTGAAGCGCATAAAGAAAATGATGGGAAGATTTTTTCTCTTTAATGCAAACCAAACATCGATCGTAGATTCACTAAGCTAATGAGGTGTTTCTCCGGCGTCGAATCGCAGCGCGGTGATTGTTAGACAAATTGAATTAGTCTCGTGTTCGGTTCATTTTTGTCCGCCCCAGCAAACCAGTGACCAGTCCCTGCGCTCAGGTCTTTTCCCATGTTGTATGGTAGCAAAATTCGATGGTCAGATTTATGCTATGCCATCAATTTTCATTTGACTGCTTAGCTCCACTTCCGCCACGGGTGCGTCAGTAAGCTTTGTCCGGTAAGGAGAAATCCTTTTGCCTTCACCGTACCACCCAGAATCCATCACTCGATTAAGCTAACAAGCGCAGAACCGGGGTACGGTACAAAGGAGACATGTGACGTTGTTTATTTCCTTGTTATCTTCTAATGAATCTATCGGGCGGAGAATTAGATTGCAGCTGGAAGATGGAGATGGTTAGATTGCTGGCACCGTGATTGAGCTTTTGCCGGTGTAATTTCACAGAGTGTCCAGCGAATGTTGCATTGAAATGAAGTGGATTTGTTCGACGATGTTGTAAATAAATTATTTGGTGGTAGATTCATTCTATTAGCATTATTCGAGGTTTAATTTTTTAAGTGTTAGATGCTGCAAAATCAATGTGCATGCAAGCTCTACACTGTTGTTTTAGATTATTCCGTTTTTTGGTAGGTTTTTTAAGCTGGACTGTCCTATCTGGAACGTGCCTAACTTTAATATATCGATTAATGATTAGTTATGAAATCACAGAAATTGAAAAATCAAACTTCCGACTATTTTAAAGTATGGACCAAATTATACTTCAATTATTGTCACATTTCAAAATATTTTTTGAAATGAAAGGAGTTTTAATAAGTATAACAGCATAAGGATCAATTTAAAGTTTAATAGTTTTGGCCTACATTCAATAGAACATTCTAATAATTTCGTTCAATAAGTGATATCGCATCATCAAACAATTCACTTAAAGTAATGCTTCCTTCATCGCTCTTGACACAAATATGTATGGTCCAGATCCTACTCTATCGCCCAATAAATAACACGGAAAATTACTTCATTCTGGCTGTCCAACTGATCAAAATGACTTGATGGTGTGATTTATAGGCCTACGGACAAATGTATGTGAATTGTCATCACGTACAGTTTGGTCGATAATTTCTACTGCCCCACTGATGTAGCTGTCGTTGTTTGCTAAAATCTTTAACTAGACGCAAGGACATTCTTTTCCGGTCCTCCATTCTCACTTATTTTTTTGTTGTTGTTTGTGATATATGATGAACCCGACCCCACATCGATCCGATTTGGTAGTGATTGGGACTGTTTGGATGATTCTTTTGCTTTTTGGAGAAGGTAAGAAAACGCCACAAAAAGGAGCAACGGTGTGTTTGGTCAGTCGGGACACGTTCGACTCATTCCAAAGTCGTTGTTCGCTTCATAATATGACGATATTTTCATTTCCTTGCAACAGTGTTTTACCAACGGCTCGCTGCTAACTTTCTCCACAGAACACAAATTGTCTAGCAACGAACGCTGGAAGCTTGCCTTGGCAAGATGATCATATCGTTCACCGGTAGTGTCCGACAGCTAAGGGACACCAATTTGTTAATGCCATCGAAGCGCTTTTTCTGGACCGTAGAAAATTGTTTCCCACTGTGTCCAGACACATACAAACCAGCAAAGAAAAACAAAACCACATCAGTTGATGAGAAATGGGGAGAAAAAAGGGGATGCTTGAAGTTCGCCTCCTGGGTGCTAAACATAGGATTTTATTATCAACATACGCTTGACCGAGAAGTCGAGTGCTCGTGGCATGTCGAGAGGGCGAGCATTTTCACGGTGGACCAACAAGGCTCGCATCATTCGACACATCGTCCAAAATGGAGTGTAGGATAAAGCGTAATACAGCGACAGGGACAAATGGAGGTTTCTTAAGAATGTGTTTTTATGGGCTGCAAGTGATGAGTGAATTTGGTGACAGTATCGCTTGAGGTGGCAACATGCAATGCTGATGCCTTTTACAATTCTACGTTTCAAACTATTAGCGCTGATGTTATAGAAAGAGGATACAAAAAGAGGTTTGTTTGAATTTGAGTTTGATTCTAGAACAAAAGTTCGATAAAACAAGTTTTTCGACAATTTTCGTTTAGTATAAATTGAAATTTCCATTTATTTGGAATTGTTGTATCCTTTTAAACATCAAAACATCGTTAAAACTGAAAAAACGGGGTTCTCTTTCTATGCGTAGCAAAATACTGTTACCAACGGATGTAGTTGCAATTGCGTTAAATGTTCTCCAGCAAAAACTAAAACTCAGCAGGAACAGTTCTGAGTGTTTCTTCAACAAATTTGTTCCAGGCGATGGTCCATTTCTGTACAGCCGTAGCTTTCTCGTTAACCTCCATCGAGCTGTACTCGATCGAGTTAAGTGCCAGCTTTTTCAGCAACCGTATGTCTGCTCGGGCCGATGCCAGTCCCATAAAGGCGACGAAAAAGTCGTGACTCAATGGTGATGCACACCAGAAGGATGGATCGTCCGAAGACACCACGACGGGATAGTTGTCGGAGAAGTAGAAGGCACCGGGATGGTTGCGAAAATCTTGCACCAACTTCAGCACCTGGTTAGAGATGGGGTTTAGTTCGATGCATACTTGACGCTTCTTTACCTCTTCCAGTACGACCGGATGCTTCAAGGCGGCAAAACCGTGACCGATGCGTTTCGTCCCCAACAGGATGGCGTCGATCTGGAAATAATTGATGCAAAAGTGTATTTAGAAATTGATATGGTCATAAATGTCAGAGGAAGAATAATAGTAATAGAGGTTGATTGATCTTTTAGTAAATGTGTTAAAATGTAAATGTTATTATTTGATATAACTATATTATACAAAATTTTAATATTTTGATTTAAACTTAAACGCGAAATGCTTAAATTAATCCCATTTGATTAATTAAATACCATTCGAGGAGTTCCCCTATCTAGGAGTGACTATTCGCCTATGTGGTAAAAATAAGTCTAGTAAGCTAGAAGTGACCGGAACGATCTCAGAGGTCATAATAAACGAGTAATACACGAATAAAGCGAGTAATTCAATAAACTACTATCTGCATATATCATGCAAAAAATTCAAGCAAATAGCTTAATTTGATATCAAAGTGAAGTTATCAAAAACTACCATTGCTTATCTTATAAAAGCATGATATCACAACGCTCCGAGCAGTGAGTATGGTGTCAATAAGTGATAAAATCATATAGCAACAAGCTGTCCAGAAGCTTAATCGACGTTTCCTTCTTATCATAGGTTATTATCAAAAGCATGCTGGTGGTGCTGAAACTCATATTTCAAGTTTAACTACACACCCAACGTTTAGCCCTGATCTTATATTTACGTACCAATCGTTCAATTGAACCTGTCGCCTACCAAATCAGCAAAAGGATTGAGTACTGGCCATGCTATTGTTACGTATCTTATCGTTTACTCACCAAGTTTTCGTCCCGTCGGCCAGCCCAATTCGTTTCACCAGCATGGAAAAAGAAATTGATTGCAGGTGGCAAGCGAAGAAGCCGCTCGTTAAAATCCGTATGGGGCCGTCCAAGGTCCTCCTGTCCCACGAGATCAAAGCCGGCGATGAAGCTTGGGAAGCGTTCTTTAAGCTTTTGCACTAGGGCAAGGTAACCGTCAAACGTGTTATCGTCACAAAATTTCAGCGGTGCGTAGATAAACTTAACGCCCATAAACTTGGGATGGGCACGAAGAAACTTTTCCGACTGATCGACATACATTTGGACGATGTCTTCCGGCGAGTATGTGCGATCGTCTAGATCATAAACCTACGATTCGTGTGATACATGTTAGTTTTAAGTTTGATTTATGTCAGCATCTACTTACCGGCGGAAGCAGTCCTCGGAATTCCAAGTAAGTTACATTATCTGCAAGCAACTCTTCCAAGCATCCGTAGAAATATTCTTCCCAGACCGGGCGGTATGTTACCATTGGTTCGAAGCAGATAAAGAGTGCCATAAACTTGCGCCAAACGTCGTTAATGTCACGGTGAGCATTTAGTGGATCGTTTGTGTACAGGGTGAACATCTTCCGGATGGCTTCATCGTACGCTTCGTTACCGATCGAGTTTCGAATATCCGCCACCAGTTGCCAATTGCCTTCAGCAGTTGGCTTAGAGCGTGAGAATTTGTACACCGGCAACGGTTCACCATCCGCCTGCGGAATGTTTCCACTCTGCCAAAGATGTTCGTGACGAGTTGCTCGCACGATCAGCTCCGTGCTACCGATGGCCGTATCGTGTGCATGTAAAACGCCACCCTTCGGCATCTGCTGGATCAGTTTGAACAGCGGTGACTCGTTTATGCGATCGAGCATCTCGAAGAAATGTCTGGTGGATACAAGCTCGTATGGGTTCTCTACGCCTTTCGCAAGCTCTTGCTGCTTGAGATGCATTACATATCGGTTGAGCCGCTGCTCATCGGCACTGAGCACCAGATCAGCACCGAGACCACGACCCTGTTCCCGGTTGAAGAACTCCTCACGCAGCTGGCAAAATTCATCGTACGCGGGACGAGCCATTTGCTAAACAAACTGCAATACTTGCACCCACAGACAGGAGAAACGAAGCTTCACGCAACGTGTTCGCGATAGTACTGCGAAGGGTAACACAGTCGCGACAAACGTAGAGAACTGATTCTCGACGTTAGCTAAACGAGCAAAAAAAATTATAAAAACACGACGACATAAAGAAGCGCGTAGAGAAAAGATAATTTCAATGCGATCTCCACGCGATATCGTGTGGAGCCCGATGTGTGGTGGTGTTTGGTTGGTTTGGTCCGGGGTGTTGTATTACCACCACCATCAGCAATCCCCATCCGTTCGGTTTGATGGACGTCATTGTTCAGGGTGGCAAGATGGTATCCCCACCATCCGCCGACGTGGTTGATAATGCGGTGTGGATCGATGGCTTGCCTGTAGGCATTACGGTGGGGTTGGATTATCAGAACCAACCACACACTCCTACACAAACACTTCCTTTAACACGACCACACACTGTCTGCTACTGAAGGGTTGGAGTTGTTGTGCGGAATCCATTGACAGTCAAGCGTCCGGCGCTTTAGTAAGCTGTAAAGAAAAGTGCAATGGGCGACGAGTGTGTGCGTGTGTGTTTTGTTTATTTTATTATTGTTGCCAAACAAACAAATGGTTTGTTGTCTGTTTTCCGCCACCTTCAGCGTACACTTATCATTCTCTCATTCCAGTCACACAATTCGCACTCCGATGTGTACGGGTGTCGGAACTGTGGATTAAAAATAATAGTAGCGATTTTGTGGGGTATTGTTTTTTTCTTCTCCCCCCACTACGTGAGTGTGTAATGTTCGCACTTTTTCTTTATATTTTCGAATTTCAGCTGTGGCCGTTGATATGTGTGGTTCAGGGCAGATAAGACTTTGCTCGATGGGAAACGACCACCAGGGTTGTCTAGTTAGTGATTGTTGTGGTTGAACGTAGTTGAGATAGGGGTGGGTTTTTGAGTGCCTGGCAAAAAAGCGATCAATCAGCGAAATGTGGTGGAGGTGAATGAGATGCTCATATGACGTACTTTTACATTTCGTTGTAACTCCGTAACGCGAATTATTTTATGGAATATATGAATTTAGCAATATACGTAATAGAATTGTGAATCACTAACCATTATTTTCTGCTTTTCAGTTAAAACTACTTTAATTATTTCATGATTGTGGAATATTGATTTGTGTGCCAAACTAGACACAGCGATATAAGAATTCATTCAGAAGGGTTTATCGGGTTTTGTTGGTTCGCAATTTAAGAATCTATTTTAAAGAATTGCTGTTTACCATGAATAGGTATTAACGTTCTTCGTACGCTCCATTCGGGATTAGGAACGATATTTTGTACTTTAAGAATTATCTTTTTTTTTTCATTCATAAGGAACAGTTCAGTTGTTGGCTATATTGTGTTTCAGTTAGATTTTGTTTATTTTAAAAGTTTTACTACTCATATTTAATTGTTAGAAGAATTTTTCAATTCATTAAAATGATGTTTCAACAACAAATGTAATGGGTTGTACATAGTTTGTCGAAATAGCTCTTAACCTCTTAACTCTTAAAGAAGAGTAAAATCTTCTTAAATGTTAAAAATGAGTTATAGACCATGTAACTATGCTTGATTCCAAATCGATTTTACATTGTCTGTATTAACAATGTTCTTTAATGAGAAATTGAAAATTACTAACGCAATTTCTGAAATTACTGGGAAATAATGATCATATTTACATCAACTAAAGAGTATATTTACAAAAGTGCTACTAGGTTAACTAGGTACGTAAAACAAAATAAAAATATGTTTGAGTAGCTGTAACGTAAATAAATATTCAATTATATCTCTACCGTCCTAATTCGAATATTTAAGTTTAATTTGCGCAAACATTGAATAGCCTGTTCTATGAAAAGGTTAATTATGACGGAAGGTTAATTTATGACAATAAGTTAAATATAGTTTTCCAAGGATCGTCCGACATTGTACCATGGCTTCACCGTACTTTGTTGTTTTCATATGAATTCATCAACCACAGCTGTATGAAAATTTGAAGTGGGTAATTTCTCTCTTTACACAGGAACAGTAAATAGTAAATTTCCCCCGAAGCGCTAATATCGGATATAAAATACAGAATGGTCTTGTCCGTTTCGTGTTTCGTTCGCGCTATATTTGCCGCTTGTGCTCACATTTGATTTCAACTTTTCGTTAATATCTGCTTGACTTTCGCATCGATAAAATCGTCCCAGGACTGGTGGAATATTGCTTCCGCCGCTGCCTTATCCTGTTTGTTCATTAAGCTGTAGCGCAACGAGTTGAGTGCCAGCTTTTTCAGCAGTCGGAGATCCTGATGGGCCGATGCCATGCCCAGAAACGCCATATAAAAATCGTGGCTAAGTGGAGCCGCACGCCAGAAAGATGGATCGTCCGATGATACGACGAGTGGAAAATCGGTGGAAAACAGAATGCTTGCCGGATGATTCCGATAATCAGCCACCAGCTTGAGTACCTGATTCGAGACGGGATTGATTTCGACACAAATGTCGCGTTCCTTCACCATTTCCGCCAGCACTGGATGCTTGAGCAGTGCATATCCATGTCCGATTCGTTTTGTACCGAGCATGATGGCATCGAGCTAGAGGATACGATGCGGTACGACATTTAGCGGTTAGAGTGGTGAGATTAGCTGCGAAAAAAGAATGGAAAATCGAACAGTACGTACCAAATTTTCATCCGTTGGCATACCGTGCCAGTTCGTTTCGCCGGCATGAAACACAAAGTTAATGTACGAAGGAAAGTTCAGGAGCTGCGGCACAAAGTCCAGCAGCCGTCTGCCGAGGTCTTCCTGGCCGACAAGATCAAACCCAACGACGTAATCACCGTATTGGTGGTGCAACCGTTCAGCAAGTCTCATATATTGATCGACCGTTTGGTTGTCGGTGAACCGCATCGGCGCGTAGATGAATTTCGTTCCAATAAAACGTGGATTGCTAGCTTTGAATTCCTCCGTGATTGTTCGGTAAATTTTTACCACGTCCTCCGGCTTGTAGGTATTACCGTTTAGATCGTAGAGCTGCAAATGATGGACGTATCGAAAAGTTTGAAGATATTTCATGCTTAAGGGTTTTAAGTTTATCGAGATTTTTTTTAACAAATATATAAAATATTTTTTTACGTAAGTAAAACGTAACGTAAGTCATACCTTACGTATGACTACTCTTAAACTTAAATTTGAAAGTAATATAAAAAAACTCTATTGTGTCAGGTTTGAAAATGGCATTTTTTTGTCAATTGAAATTTACTTCATTGAAGAGGTATTCTATGAGATATTGAAGTTAATATTGATCAATAAAAGAAGAATCTGCTACTATGCCGATGCTATTATCTGTTGAGTGAGTGCCTAATGATTTGATTGCAACAATGAGACACTTATGGTGCGAACCGTTACGTCCGCAAACTCATCCACCTGTCTATTTTTGTCCCTCACGACAATGCCAACACATTGGCAACGAAATGCCATCAATCACACGATGACAGTCAAATAGAGTCTCAAGTTGCCCACAGTCGTTAGCATTCATTTGTCCTTGTGTTTGTCGACCATTTTAGTACACTTACCGTTGGCAGCAGTCCCCGAAACTCCAGATACATCACGTTATCCTCGCGGAACTCTCGAAGTGCCTCCCGGAAGTAATGCTCCCAGACGGGTTTATACGTGACGATGGGTTCGAGCGCTAGGAAAATCTGGCTGAACCTGTCCCACACATCGTTGATGCTGCGATACGTGTGAAGCGGATCTGCATCGTACAGCGAAAACAGACGACGGATCTCTTCATCGTACTGGGCGGCACCCATCCGGTTTCGGATGGTATGGACCGTTTCCCAACCATCGCTGCCGATAGGTTTTGCTTGCGAAAAGCGGAACTCGAGGTCATGTTTGTCGGTAATGTTACCTCGCTGCCAGAGGTTAGGAAAGTACGTTACGTTCACGATCACCTCAGTGCTGGCCAGTGCAGTATCGTGCGCATGAAGCACAGCACCCTTGGGCATTTCTCGTATAAACTGGAACAGAGGTGATGCGTTGATCTGGTCGAGCACTTCAAAGAAATGGCGCGCGGGTGTAAAGTTGTACGGATTGATGTAACCTTTTTCCAGTTCGTCCACCTTCAGATCCATCAGGTGGTTATTTACGATGGATTCGTTTGTAGTTAGGACGATGTCAGCTCCGAAAGCTTCCTGTGCTTCTTGTTCGGCTAGCAGTGCTCGTTGATAATGGTATTCTTCTGGCGTTAGACGTGCAGGTCGTTCGATGATCGTATGCGCCGCCGGGCTGGAGAGCAGTGCCATTAGCAGTACGCCAAGGCTTAGACAAGAAAGTAGAGAGAAGGGCGGTGAAAAAGAAAATTCCAATGGCGATGGAAACTGACCGCACTGTTACGCAAAATGAACCAGTGCGGGTTAGTCAGGGTTAATTAGTTTACGTAATTTGTGAGCTAAAATTTGAGTATGAGGTTTAAAACTTTGAAAATATTATTGCATATGTTTAACGAATAATTGATATATTTTTTTTATATTTAATAAGTCCAATAATAAATTATGAATGAAAAATAAATTCTCACAAATAAAAAGGAGAACAGTTAAGTACACCTTTCAAGTAGCAAACTCTCTCTCTCTTTCTCTCTCTCTCTCTCTCTCTCTCTTTCTCTCTCTCTCTCCCTTCTAGGCTCAACAACCTCTAACGTCATGCCGGAAATGTCTGGCTTTTTAAACTTATTTTTTCGTAGTAACCGGATAGCCAATCCTTGGTGGTTCTGTCGTGTGAAATCGGTGCCGATCGTCACATATACCACCGGTAAAAAACATGTGGTCTATTTCTTTTCATATTTGATATTAGTGATGATGGGATAGTAACGAAAACAAATTTCACAGATTTTAAACTCATTCTAAATTGTTATGATGATTTGTAGCATGCTGTAGCTTAGAAAGGAGCAATTGAAAAACGTGACTTTTTTTGTTCCTTTTTTGGTTGTTCACTTATGTTTCACTGAAGTACTCATTATATTATTTTGCCGCAGTACAATTTTTGTTGTTGTTGAAAATTTTCATGTTTCAAACTTGTATTATGATTCGTTTTGTCCTATTTTTAAGGTAACTGTGAATCAATTTCAAAGGAAAAACAATCAAGCTTGATCACTCAATTTACTTATTCTGCTCACAGCTTATTCACAAATCATTGTACCGATCACACCCTACACTGTATTTAACACTTTTTTGTTGTTGTTAAATTCATACAACTTTTCACGCTTATTCCGAGCTTGTGAACACAGTTATGTTCCACCACACTAACCGTGTCATACAGTTTCCTATCGTTCACTGTTCCAATTTGCGACCGGGCACATGATTTGTTTGTGCAGCATCAACCGTTGATTGTGCAGTGGCTGTGATCGACAAAAAAAACGGAAAAGAAAATATGCCACCAGTTTGCTACAGTTCATCGTACTGCTGGCCTGCAAAAAAAACTACCTCGAAACGGAAGAATATGACCGAAACTGGTCGTTTTTGTCGTTGCATTTGCAGGCTGCAAATTTGTAGCAATCGGATGCAGCCGTACGTCCGGCTTGCATGCATGTTTGAAATCTGTCAGCGTTCAAAATCACCGCGAAATGCCGTCAATCAAGGGCGAAATTTTCGTGCAAGAACTAACGTGCCTCCGCTGTCACGGGGATGGATTGAACTGTTGAGTGTGTGTGTGGATATGTGCGTGGATAGTGGCACCTTTTCTTTTCCATCCTAATGGTGATGCTTGTTCATTGTCGAATGTTGCCACACACGCGAAAAACCACCCACTCTGTTTCACGGGCACGTACCTGATCGAGCACGTCAATGATGGTTTCAAAACGACCGTTCGACGGTGCCATGCCGATGCTTTCTTTGTGAGCGCCATCACAGCTGAGCACAATTCGGAGCAGCTAGAAAAACCGTTCAATCGAACCGTTCAATTTCACTGTGATCTTTTTGATCTCTTAATCAAGCGTGAGTACTCTGGTGCAACGGAATGCCGTTAGCTACGTCAGTTTCGTTTGCCACTAGTTTCGTGGATAGGTCGAAAAGTCAACCGTTTTTTGACGGTTGCACGAACCGGGACGCAATGGTTCGTGGCCGGCTGCCGCGTATCAACTGCCATCGATGAACTGACGTTGGGCCGTTTTAAGGTGCTGTACTTTGCTTGTAAACCGCATAATATAATGCACATGTGCGCGTGGGACAAGACAATGTGGGACTGTTTGGTCTGGCCAAGCTAAAGCCTCTTCTATGGGGAGTGTGTGATGTCACTAATAGGTGCCTATGCTGGTACCGTGCAATAGCATGATAGTATTCGTACTCATTGATCTCAATAATCCCTAGTGCGAGGTTGCGGTCGTGGTAGTTTATACAGGGTGCGGCAGGAAATATTGCGAAAATGAAAAAAACGTCAATATTTGGTTAAGCTGTGTCAATTAAAGTTGACACATTATGGTCGGCAAATGGTTTGTTTTTATTTGTAATTTATTGCTTACAGGAATCAGTTAAACATTGACTTACTATGTTTAGTAAACATTAAATGTAAGGTTAGATTACGAGCGTTTTATATCGCAACATTCTAACTGTCGATCTGAGTCATACTGGACCCAAGGGCGAATGATGTAAAACACGAATTTTAGTTCAACAATTTGTGGCTTCCTACCAGTTTCGACAACGAATTCTTTTATCCCTTTACTAGATTTGAGGCTAGTGACGTGGAGTAGACCCCAATAGGAAGAGCTTGATGTCTTCTATAATACGCAAGGGTCAGTCGTTGTCCGGCAACTACGTTTGAAGGACATATTCTAGCTTCTAGCCTAGTTTGAAAATCGTCATTCTTAAAAATAGGGCGAAATTGTTCTCAACAACAAAAAAACTCAAAAAGTAATTTTTAAATCAAAAATTTCGTATTTATTTTTGCCACACCCTGTAGCTAATGCTTTACCTCTCGTTCCAAAAATATGCTAGGCACACACAAATAAATAATCGATTGATGATAAGGAAGACAGGGTACAGTGTCGGCTTCAACCAAATGAAGTAATACCCATGGTGCATTAGTAGCAAATTTAGTTTTTCTATTTTATTAAATAATTAAATGAATCAAAAATTAATTAAATAATTAAATAAATTGAATAATTAAATAAATATTATGTAATTATTTTTATTTGCAGCAAAAATTTTTCAACGGCTTATACTAACCAACGCCGAATGTTTTAAGGTTTCTTAATTTTTTTTGTATGGCAATTATTTACATTATCATGATAAACTTTTTCACTCCTTGTACATAATGAGCGAATGCGAAAGACTAGCAAAATCAAATACAAAAGCGCTAAAATATGTTCAATTGTAGTTTTGATATTAAATTTGAAAAAATTTGTTTCGAAAACCAGAATCAATGTAATATTTTTAGCATGTTACTAGCGTACAAGTTACAACTTAGAAATATTAAAAATTTTAGCATTAATTGAAAAAGTAAATTAAGCAATTTAAACAACTCAATCAATCTTCAGATTTGGCAAACCCACGTAACACGTATCCTTCCTACAGCTCATAACAGTTTTTCTCGTGGTAAACGCAGGTAATGATGTTTTATTATTGTTCAGGCAATTTGTTTCGATAACCAGAACCAGTGTAATTTTTATAAGCAAGTTACTACTTTACGTTTAAATACTTACTAAATAACTCACTTACTGAAGGTATTTTGTTTTATTCGTAACGCATGACAAATGGTTAATAAATCATTTTTTTCACTTTATAAATTTACGATTAATAAATTATTAATAAAAGAACATTCGGGGAATATTACAACAACAACAATAACAATAAATCTAATTGATTTGAGTGATGTTTGAATGTTGACTGTTCCCCTGAACTATGTTTAAAATGTATACTATATGTACATACAATGTATTGTGCTGAACTCTTATTCGCGTTTATCAAAGTGAATATGAAACTTAAATTAAACAGTAATTATGAAGCACAACCCTGTAAAGTCCATTTACAATTCAACCCGTTCCATGAAAAACGAGTTAGCTAACGGTATGCCTTTTCTCTCATTTATTTATCTACAGTCGATAATTGCAATTCAATGAAAACAAACCCCATTATCGCGGAAATAATGCAGGCTTACACGATTAGCTTCATTTAATTGGCTGACCCGTGGAACGCTACATGCCCAGCATCAACAGTGTTTACTGGCAGGACGCACCAAATGGAACCCCACCGGTTGATCAATTTTCCCGCACGTCCAAACACGTGGACACAAAGTTTCAGTATAGTTCGGATTGATTACTCACACTAGTGTTCGAGGTAAATTTACATTGTCATCAACGTGAACATCAATGCAACAGAGATGCAGCAGTGCAGATCGAAGCTTCGTGGTTGTGATTAAACGTTTAACGATTAGAGCCGATGTTTACAGTACCGACACGGTGTTGATGGAAAGCTGAAAATACACCAAACAAAGCAGTACAAAAACAGGCACGAAAAATGTACACGCCAAACGCCGATGTTAAATAAAACGCCTCCAAACAGTGCCGGGAAGACCTTTAGGGGTGGCTTAATTGATTTAGCAATTTGCTCTGGTTTTATTGATGTAAATTTTGTCAACATGTGGTTTTGCATGGCATACTGAATGCCGGTTAGGGGTTTTCCTGTGTTTCGATACACTTCTATCCCATGGTTTTTGGTTGTTTGTTTGTTTGTTTGCTTTAACATTGCTTTCCTTTCATGGTTCTTATTTACACATCTAGTTACTTTCGGCCGTACGGCCTTGTTCAGAAGGGGCAGCAAATGTTACCAACATCGTCCGGGTTGAAACACCAGCCGGAGGGAAAGCAGATCAAATTCAGTGCCACAAACGCGTACACGTCCACCTCCGACAGACCGTAAGTGATCATAAAATGATCCAACAGGTTGGTAGAAAAATTTTCCGGCTCAAGCGCGTCCTGAAACACAGGGGATGGTGGAGTGAGAAAAGGGTTGTTAGAATGTTCCGAACTCGCAATGCTCAAGGGGTTGAATTTAGAGGAAAATTTTACTACCACGAAGCATTTATGGATGCATGAAGCGAGCAGCTCGGATGAAGTCGAAAAGCGAAGAAATGCTTATATGTAAGTTTGTACTCGTGAGTGTGTTGTGTGTGTTGTTTTACGGTATTTCCACTGCATGTTCTAGCCGTGCACGTTGGTCATCGATGGTGTGCACCCTTAGAAAGGGCAGCAGATGTTACCGATGTCACTCGTGTCGATGCATCCGGACCGGTAGCAGACGATCGAATATCTAATGAACGATGGGCGACCAGCAGCGGCGGGTGATGATAGTTTCGTCCCGTTGATTTCTTCCACCAGTTCCAGCAAGGTGCTGGTACCATGCTGATGACTTTCGGTTCGGTTGTGCTGTTTGGGAGAGAGGGTGTACTTTTACAGCGCCCAAAACAAGCAAACGGGTTGGTTTAATGAAACATTTGCACCGTTTTAGTTTCTACTTTGCTCACATTCCACAGTTTTTCGGAAGATATGTTTCTGCACCGACTGCAAAATAGCTGATGAAATTGATCTGTTGTAGAACCGAGCGGATATGGTACCTGATTGCTTTCTTCGAAACTTGGCATCCGGGTGATAAATTATTCCACTAGAGCATCGGCAGTATGTTAAATGAAAAATCTATATTAATCAACATTCCACTCCCCTTCCATTCTTTCCAAATCGTAAACGTTCAACGGGAAACGATAAGGAAGGAAGCACACCGGAATGCAAACAGGGACATCAGACATCAGAGTCGAAATCGGAACCCGGAAAAGCAAACGGATGCAGTTGTTTGAGATGTTTTCTGCTTTTTTTCTGTTTTTGCTGAAGGCAAGAGTCGAAGCAGAGGCAAATGAAGAATCACATCAGCCATTGGCCCGTTATCGAGCTGGCAGGAAATCATTATCGATTCACTGGGTGCAGGACTTTCATCGATCGAACATTGGCGTACCGACTCGGACGGGGTTTGCATACTCATTTGGTCAGACGGTTTGATTTTTCAGCAGAGGAATTTGCACAAAGGTGGGTGAGGGAGGGATAGAGGATGTGAAGTATGCAGGAGAGAATAAATACTTCTGGAATGCTTCAACCAACAACTTGTTGATGCGATTGGAATCTGTATTTTTCATTTGTTTTACGAATGATCGTTTGTTAAATAGATAGTGTAATTTGATTGGAGATAGTATCGCACATAGATTGTAAAATTAAGGTATTTTTACTTTAATTTCAATGTTATTTTAGATTTTTTTAATAGAAAAAAATTCTGTTCCGTTATTAGAAAGCAGAACATTATTCTGTTCGGAATTTGTAAAATATACCTTAAACAATTGTGTTCGAAGAAATAGCAATATCCTATGCACTATATAATGTAACATAATTTGGTACTAAATTAACTAATTAAAGAGAGTATAAAAGAGAACATTCATCAAAACTGCTTAAATAATACCTTTAAATTGATTCCCTTTGTTTAGCAACAAGTTTGAACGGGAAAGTTGGTCTATTTTTTTGAGTCACTTTGTTAGCAGTACTTGATATATTAAATATTTGTATTAGTAATGCAATTGGTGTCAGTCCTTTTCAAATCTCCAAGGATGTTTAAAGTTTTTTTAAAAGATCTTTAGGAACATCTCTTGTTCAATGCTCAAAGGATGTTCCAGGACGTTTATCAACAAAATCATACCTTAAGAGGTACAAATCATTGGTTTGAACATAACATAATCGAGCTTTTGAAGTAGCTTGCGTAGTCTACAGATTTTAAACTTAAAGACGAATACTTTGCTGTGCCTTAGACTCACACTGATCAGAAGTAAGAATATGTAGTAAATGTAAAATTTCAATAAATGTTTTTTTTAATAACATTCACCTGTTTTTATAATGAAAAATTAACAGTCAAAAAATTATAAAGTTACGTTAATTTGCACACTGCTAGTCTTAAGAAGGCATTTTAGAATTTTTAATAAATATTTTAATTTTGTTTTAAGTCACTAGGAACCGAATGTAGTCTTAGTTACTCAAAGCTCATAACAAAAAATGAGTGGTGAAAATTTAAAACATGAAAATTAAAAAAAAAAGAGATAGACGTACAGTTCGTTTGGGAAAAAGGTACAAACTTAATTTTTGTTTTGAAAACGTTACTAATTAAGTATAATTTTATTCATATTTTCATTTAAAAAAAATAATAATGTCCTATTAGCTGGGTAATAGGCAACCATTATATATGATTTTTCTGTAAATATTGCTTACAAGTAGACGAGAAAAATCACCTTATTAGCTCTTGAGGATTTCATCAACCAAACGTACCCTTCATAAACGGTGATCTGGTATAACACCGTCTATCATTGGAATGAGGAGCGCCAAGGGTCACAATCGACCTGCATCCTTTACCTTCTAAGATGCTATTAAGCTTGGTTATAAAATTTCTCCCACATTTTTGCACCGAACTTTACGATCCGCAGCTGGAACGACGCAACGGCCTCAGTCTGTAGCCATCCGCTGGTAAGATTCGCTCCGCATGTCGCGGTAACTGCAGCAAGACGTTCGCTCGCTGCTTATATTATAGATTGAGGAAAATTAATTTATATTTAAATTTTCATCTTTGCCTCCAGCCGGCTATAGGAAGCAAGGGTACGTACCGGGAGGTCATTCGGATCATCGCAGCGGGCTCACATGAAACCTACTCCGTATGGATCCCTTGAAGAAACTCCTTTTTGGAGCAAGGATCGTGTGCACCGGAACGCTTGATGCCATTGTGGACGGATTAAGACGCTGTGCGATACTCAGGCGACGATCTTCGCCACACAAACTGGCGAGCCCTAACGAGACGGTCCGGAGCCAAGGTTATCGTTCGATGCAAAGAACGGTGCCATAGTTGAGCCACTCGAGCAAGAACACGGGTAGGGGCAAGGTTTTATGATGCCATTTTTGGCCGCCCACAGTCCTGATAAAGGAAGCGGTAATGTTTCTTTACCGGGCTGCTCAGGAGAATGAGCTTTTTGTGCTGTGTGCGCGGAGAAATGCAAGCAATAGCGACCAACTTGCCAGACCAGGACAGCTTTAATGAACTGTGCAAATTGATTCCGGCGAAACTACTCAAACTTTTGGCAAACTGCAGGACGGACGGACGCGTACACTATTTCGTTCACTATTTCTGGTCGAGATGTCAATCGAGACTACGGCAACCGACAATCGAACGTTGGGTTGAGTTTGGGAAGTATGTCGCGACAGAGCTGTTCACCGGGTCGCAGAACTTTTGCAGATGAAAATGTATGGTAAAGTTTATCGAAAACTTTACCCTTCTTATGTTGGCTGAACTTCACGGGATTAGTTTTTGTCAAGTTTTATAATGTTATTCGTCATTGACGGATATCGTTCTGCTGGTGCTGGATGGGAAAGTGTTAATAAAAGGAAGCTGCTGGTGGTTTGTTCCGTAGGTAAACTTTGACCCGACCATATTTGGATAGTTCTTAGCGAACATGCATCCATATAGATGCCATAAAGCATACTTTGTTTAATCATGAGACCATGTATTGAAAACATTTCTATTTTTTGTTTAATAAATTTGTTAAAAACTGAGATTTTTTTTTCAAAAAATATTATTATCATTGCTAATATTTTTACTATTTCACTTCGCAACCTTTTTTGCTCTTGGAAGGAGCCATGCATATCATTGTTTTTATACTATTGGGAGGTGTAATACATTTATCAAATTACTCAAGGAACTTCCTTCGATAATCATAAACAAAATTCATCCCATCCATACACCCCTTAGCACATTGTAGATTGAAAGGCAAAATGCACTTCTCTTGTTGAAATGCCAACTCTTAATTGATGGTGAACGATGGTTCGAACCCTATTTACAAAACCATTCATAGAGATTTCATAAAGCTCCTCTTCAAAACGAAATCTGAAAAGCAAAGGAAACAATTGGAACATTCGAAAAAGAAAGCAAACAGCAGCTATTGCACCGAAAAGGCAAATACGTTTACTCGTCCCCAGTTGCACTCCATGCAATTTCTGACGTCTGGTGTGGTTCGTTTACAATTCTGGCGCAACTGACGGTACGATAACTTCGAATAGTTGACCTTTCTATCCAACCATTGGTTTGTGAATGGGAAGACAATATTATGACAAGGAAAATGAGCGTCCTGCCACGATCTATGACCCAAAACCGATGGGACACTTAGGGCAGGGTGAAGCGAGCGAAAGGTAGCAGTACTTCCATCACCGAATTAAACTTCTTTCTGTCTAGCGTTTACTCACCTGATAGGTAAGGAACTCAAAGTCCTTCGGTATGCTGCTGGTGTGATGAGGTAAGCGCCCTTCCAGCGCCTTGTCCAGATGGTATTTGATGAAGTTTTCTCGATCTGCACAAATAGAGAGCGAACAGTATCGGAGTTGAATCGAGAGTGAAGAAGAAATGCGTTTAGTCACGGAATCAAGAGTTGGATAATGATTGATGTTTTGCCGGGCATTCATCGTCAAAGACGCCAAAGACGGTTCGTCTGCAAAAAGCACTAGCTCTAATCAATCTTTGTCTATGTATAGCTTTTCTTGCACTCGTTCAGCTGTACTGAGTTGGTGATGGTTTGCAAAGTTTGTCCCATTAGTTAGCACCAATTTCAAGGCATGTCTGATATTAGCTAATGTAGCCGAGCAAAAGAACTAATGAAAGGTGATTTGCTAAATGAATAATTGATGAAGAGATTTTACTTCAATTTAATCCTTTCATTTATAAGGAGCTGAGTAGTTATTTCTTTTTCTAACTCCTACGTTGCTAAAGCGAAATATATAAAGAGGTTTTGAACGCAAGGGAGCTTTTGATATGCTATGGTCGTCTTTTATGAGTACATTAAAAGTATTAGCAACGCTTTTAATATCTCTCATACTGGTTTTTTTTTACGTTGCATGAATGTAAAAATACAATATCTTATCTACTTTCATTCTATTAAAAACACGTTACTCAAAAAGTGCAAGTGTGCGCAAAAAAAAAAATCGCACTTCTGTCCCACTTTCGTGTGAATCATGGAAAAATGTCCCCTTTCCAAAAATTAATCGATCAAATTTAGCTCCACCAATAAATCATGCCAATACCAATAAGCCATACACGTGAACCGATTGTGAATGATAACGAATTCGATAATTAAATTGCCGATAAACCGAGAGCCGAAAAAAAGCCCGAACGTCTAATTGAAACGGGTAGAATGAGAATTGCTTTATCTTTTCACAACGGGATTGAAAACCAATCCAATGATCCTCGCCCTTATGATCGCCTCAACTGGATTGCTGTGTTTGCTAATAACGATCATAATATATCATTTTAATTCGCCGGGAAATAGACCGACACGCACCCGTTGGCTCGGTTGCAATAATTGCATACGCCTGCAGCCGTGCGTGGCGAATGTGCTTAGGAAAACTAATTCCAGGACTCATCGGATGTTAGCACTCTGGCCATCGTTTGACGGAACGTTCTGCAATTAAAACTAATAAAAGCAGTTGAAAGTTGGTCAAGCAGGCAGGTTTGCTGCTGCTGCTGTGGCAAGATGTTGATACCGGGTCCGATCGCCCGCTCCTTCCTGGCGTTCACCCCCAAACCTCCTTACCTTCCGGTGCAACGGCATCAAAGTAGAGCTGAGCAGGCGTGGATGTCGATTTGCCCAGCGTAACATTCCGCCGGTGGACGGTAGTGGCCCCATTTGCGGTGCAAAGTTTTCCCACTAATCCAATGGCAATCAACAGGATGCCCGCAACACCCACACCGGGTTTGTTCGGGTTACGTTCACGGCGACGTTGCTGCAACATTTCCGTGGTCGTTTCGAGAAGTTTTCACACGAACACACACGCCTTGAAACACACACGCACACAAACAATCACTTGCACAAACACACTCGTTCTGAATGCAGTTTAAGGTTGACCGAGCTCAGGGGTTGGGAATTCTGGATAGTGCTTTTCTCACAAGGATAATGAGCGAATAATGGTGCGAGTCTAGTGAGGCAAGCAATCAGGTCTCTGCCGAACGTCTTTCACTGGGAAACTTTCTTCCGTCTTTGCAAAGCTTTGCAATGGACTCGTATTAATTACATACCCCCCATGTATACACACACAGTCTAATCACAAGGATGGGAAAATGGAAGCGTGATGCTTCGAAACCGTAAAGAACGATTCGATAATTGACACACGCATACACGCACGAGTTGGCTCGCGTCCCAAGAAACGAGCAACAATCTTCGGAAACTACACTAATTGACTTTTAGTTTTACCGGTACCACAGAAAGCGCCAACACTCCAGACAAGGTGAATGGGGATGCGTACGAAGCGGGATTGACACTTGTTGTTTACGGCACGCCACAAACCGTTCAATTGAGGCCTTTCGTTCGCACCCAACCCAGTTAAGGCCTCGGGAACACTCGTAACGGTGAGCCTGCTGGATCAAGATAATCGCCGTAGATGAGCGCTTTTCGTGGAGGAGGAAGGAATGCGCTGGGTTCCGGTTGGAAGGTGTGCAGGAAGAGCAGTGTGATATGGGATTTTATGAGCCTTCTCGATGGCAAACACCGTCGGCTTTGTTTTGGGCTCATAAAATCATTAATTGCCAATGCCACCGAGTTGAGCCGTCTGGTGTGACTTCTGCTCTGTACCGGGGTGTGTTTGCAACATTTCGAAGGTTGGATGGTTGGAGGTGGAGGTCGTAGATTGGCGGGGACAGTAATTAATGATGGGTCACCGAGACGGGAAATCGAATCCGGTACTTCTGCGTTTAATTGTGTGCAAAAAGCCGGCTGGAAGACAACAAAAAAGAAAAGCATCCGAATGAAACACACACACCCACCAGCATCGCAGAAAGAAGAACAGGATGTCCTGTGTTATAGGGAATGCGAGCACCACCGAGCCGGAAGCTTCCATGTCCTTCGGTCGGTTCGGTTCAAGTGGATCGCTTGATCCGGAGATCTGATTTCGATTCAACGAATAATGTTCGCTGTAAAGGACGTGACGCAAAGAGAAGAGCATGGAAAGCGGAAAGGTGGTCGGTATCCCTCGATGACGCTGTTTGACTGGTGTCTGATTTATGGTACCGGTAGCAGGGTGCGATACCGTTAATGTGTAGAGTTTAATTGGTATTTCGTCAAGCTTGTGGATGTTGTTTACTTGGCTGGGAAAAGCCAGTCTGCATGGTTGAATAGCTCGAATAGACGTACGCATTATTTTCGCAAAGAAAGAAATATCGCTGGATCAGAAGTACTGTGAGTCAAAGTTAAGTGTCACATAAATGATATGGAATGGGGTTTAGTAGTTGGAAAAGGTATGTTGCTACTTGATAAGCGTGATAAACAACTTGATGGGATCATTAGCATTATCGAGGATTTAATTTCATTAAGATAGGCTTAAACTGCTTGTTTAAGTGTAATTTGTGACAGCACATTAGTTGGATGATATAATATGTATAATGATAGCATTTGAATGGAAATAAAATATAACATCTTCTTCTTCTTCTTGGCTTAACGGCCTTACAGGTCACGCCGGCCATTTCTGGCTTACTAGACTTATTTTTACCACGTAGCCGGATAGTCAGTCCTTGCTACGGGGGGACGGTCCGGATGGGATTTGAACCCGGTCCGGTCGTGTGGACTGGCGCCGTTTATCACATGCACCACCGGGCCGCCCCCAAAATATAACATATAATCCCTAAATTGATGGGAATTGTAGTAATTATATAACTAAAAATACAAGAACAGATTGAGAAAATACTTATCTAATACATTGATTCTAGTTTTTGAACGATTCCTAGAATTCCTAGCTGCTCACTTACGTACAACTCTGGTAGTCCTTTGGGAGATTTAGTATTATTTTTTCCACAAGGTCAAGTATAAAACATCTGATACATATTGGAGTTCCAGATAGAACTGTAAGAGCTAAAGAACTACTAAGACCAGAGTTTAGTAATACTAAATATTGTACTAGCGACCCAGTTTGATTGAATCACCATAATATGAAGTTTATTATCATATGACGATTATTCAACTTAGAAGTTACTCAAGCCAGCTTTTTTGATGATTTTTCCGTATTCCTTTTTACTCTTTATGTATTTATTTTAACGTGCAATCTTTGTATGCCTACTCATTACTCGTCTTAGTTCAAATTTTTTAGCGATATAGGTTTTTTATATGTCATGTAGGCAATATTTACGAAATGACTTTAATTAAATGCTGTGAACCACAATGCTTTTTTATCATTTTTTTTAAATTATCATTGCTAGACCCGTATGGTACACGAAAAAAAACATCAATATACAGGGTTTTTCTATTCAGTTTAGACTAGCCATAAACTTTTTCCTACTTGGCGCAGTTGATTTTTAGCATGCAGCATGTTTTTTTGCCTACCCGCGTCAAAAATCAAGTGCGCAGAGCAGGAAAAAGTGTGCGGCTAGTCTAAACTGAATAGAAAAACCCTGTAAAGAGAATTTTTTTATTTATTTATTCATTTCATTCCAGTATGACGGCTCATTGCCGGATATAAAGAGATAAAGCTACAACTACTTTTTAACCGTAATGTCTACGACCAAATTTACACCCTCAAATCTACGATGGGCATACCCGGGTATGCCATACATTTTGTATGGCGAATGGAACCTTTTAGTCTTAAAACTGTATCTTAAGGCTGTATTGAATATTAAAATTTTTAATTTCGTTCACAACTACATACATTAGTTGTCTTTGTTTAGGCAAATCATTTTTATTTTTCTGACTTGTTTATTACCGTTTTCGTAGACTTGAGGGGTATGAAAAGAAAATCACGATGAAAAATTATTTGCAATTAACATCAAAATAATCTAAAAATGCATTGCAAAAGAGGATTAAATTTGCTAAAGATACAAAACAAAAATCAGCAGGATATCTTTTTTCTGGAAAAAGTTATTGAAGTTTGAAAATGAAAAACATACCCGGGTATGCGGTCGTAGACACTACGGTTAAGCCATTATGTTAAGTGCAAAAATATAAGGTCATCTGTTCAATTATTTTTCATCAGTTGAAATTGTGGCCGGAATTGATACCACAACAATTGACTTGTAACTTGGGACGAACCGGTTGTGTATTTGATAAGCGACACCGGTTCCAGACGGCAGGAACGGCAACAAATCCCATTCAGACCGTCGGTCGCAGCAATGGCTGACTATCCGACTACGTGGTGAAAAAAGTCTTGACACGTTCTGGCCATTCTTATGCAGCAAAAAAAAAGTATAAACTGCTGTGCCATGTTGCTCTGCAATTTGATTGAACATTTAAAAAAAGAAAGCATTTTTTTTAAATTTAAATTAAATTATAACCAGATTGCAGCAAAAGATGATAGACATTAAACGCCCTCTTGCGGCAATTTGTCGTACTCCCATCATCGGTATGGGATGTTGTTTGCAAATATTGCATGCAAGTTATTTTTGCAACCGGGCTGACAAGTTCAACGATCGATAAGTTAGTGTAATGAGATATTATTTTACATCTGTAGTTATTTATTTTTTCATTTATTTTTTTTCGTTGATGTACAATTTTATGCATAATAATCTAGCAAGAGATTCGTACGCCGTTCAAACCAATACCAAACCCTATCATAACCGCACGCATCTTATGCAGGACTTACATTCCAGCTAAAGCGAAAGATAAATAAAGGGAAAAGTAATAAAAGTAGAGAAAGTAAATAAAGGGAAACAAAGCCTGAAATGCTACAAAATAAAAAAAAAGCAAAATACCGCAACCGAACATGCTCACATACCATACATACATACCAAAAATGAGAGAAATATTCTCGAATCGCTGTTAAAAATATGCGGTGAAATGTAAACTCAAGCCCGCGCTATTTGCACCTTGTTTGATTATTTGATGAATAATGCAAACATTAATCCCAATTACTCAAATCAAAAAAGTTTCAATATTCGAAGTATCAAAATCATCACGAACTTAATTAATTTTTATACGTGAAAATTGTTAATTTTTATTCGGCATATACGTACCTCACCAAACCAGAATCATCTATTGACAAGTACAGAGTTACGGAACAGCTGTTGAATAGTTTCCCTGCATATTTAAACCGATTTTACTGCCAAGGGAAAGGTCAAAGCAGACATTAATTTTCCGCCAATACTAATTTTCTTCTACCCCTCCTTCAACCGAGCGGCGCCAAGTTCAAGTGACACAGAACGTGCTATCTAGCAAGAAAACCGTTTATCATGTACCATTCTGAGACATCGCCATGAGTCGCTTACCTTACCTCATTCAGCCTCCATCAGTTTAGCATGACAGCCCAAGTGCGGCAACAATTCAGTGACCTGATTTTTATGCAAATCATCATCAATTGATAATTAATATGCAAACTTCCGATACGGCGTGGGAAATACGATGGCCACCATGTACGAATTCACCAAGAGCGAGAAACGTGTTAGTTTTCTTTCAGTTCACATTTGCAAAACCACCTCCACCTCGAATAGCACAATCCTTTGCCAGGAAGAGACCAGTTTCTGGTTAAAACATGTCAGTTTTTATTTCCTCCCGCTTCCATCTCAACAACCGTCTCGGATCGAAGATACGGGAAACTTTCCGCAAAACCTTCTCGGTACGATACACAGTAATAAATATATACAAAATGCTGGTACAGCATTGGTCACCGAGCCTGGCCCCTGGCCGAATGCTCTGCACCCTGTTGATTATGCGGTTGCGATTGAAGACGGGATTTGGAGGGTTACGATGTATATGTTGTTGGTTTGTTTCGGTACCGCCCGCCTGTGAAACGGGCAACACACAGTACATTAAAATTAACTCGCATCTAACATTACATTGTAAACTGGGCTTCCGTTTTCGATTACCTTCGCTCCTCTCACTCTACACATCGCGCGCTCTATCAACAAGTTGACATAATATTCGTTTATTGCTAACGTGCACGATCGAATACGATCGTACTCGATCTAAACCGGAATGTGCAATGGCCCTTCCTGCAGTGGGTGTGATATGTACAGTTTGCTGTATTTCTGCCCAATATGTAAAGGTTTGTTTTTTGTTTCTCTCCTTGCTCTAGCACACTTTTACAAAGGCACCAGTTACTGGTATACCAGGTAGACCGATCATTTTTTAACACCAATTAGCTAGCAAAAAGACCTATGGCTAGTGACTTGCCCGTTATCTCTCAACATTAAACGCCTTGTCCCATTTTTTCTCTCTCGCCCTTTTGCCTATTTTCGTCCGTTTTTCATTCATCCCCCTGGGGATGGACACTTCGAAATCTGAAATCCCCTCCATTACTTTACTCATCGCTTGTTTTCCATTGCATTGTATGAAATCCACCAGCAAGTCCAGTCTGTTCTTGTCACCCACATTGATGCTGCCCACCGTTGAGATCAATTTCGGTTTGATGTTTCTAAGCTCGCGTGTTTACTGTTTGGTCCATCCGACTCTTGGTGGCAGTTCGCAATCGAGATTGTCTGGAGTTCTCGCGATCCAGGACACGCCTGTGTAGCTGCAGCAGAATTGATTCCTAAGTGTTTTCGGTTTTTTTTATCGTTTTTGGTTTGCCTTCGTCAACGTTTGCCAATTGTTCAGTAGGTACGGTACGCACTAACAGCGACTGACAAGGAATATTCCCAGCACGGCAAACAAAAGGGTAGTAATACTGAGTTGGATGCCGGCAATCGTGGAAGCCCCATTACCACTGTAGCTGTCCGGTTCCGGTTGATCGTCTGTATCTGCTGTGTTCGTAGATATGCGTATTTGTGTTGAGGGACGAAAAAAAGAGTAAAAAATAGCAAAAGAGAAGGATAACACATTGCTTCAGAAAAACTGCCCATGGCAGGGTCGCGATCACACGGCAAAGGTGCTCCACTACGACGTGCATAGGGACGCGCTCAACAGCCGTGTGCCGTGTTTGTGGGAGCGCAAAAGTATAAATGAAAATACGAATACTCGTAAAGAAAGAAAGAAAAGCACAACTAGGCACGGAAATGGTATGCGTAATGCGTAGCGAATGCAACACAAAAAAAAATAAAAGTACAAACATTTCGATTACGTTGTAAACTACACGATAACTAATGAGTTTGGCAAATTGGTTGCACAAGGTTGCTAATATAGCTTTGCCAAAGTAACACAGCCAAGTCACTTGTGGAGGAAGATTTAGCGGTTTTTGCTCCAATTAACGCGGACAATCTGTTGGTAGGTTTACAACTTTTCACACAAAACGCTTACACGCACGGGAAATAGCAGGTTGAGAGTGTACTAATGCACGCAACGTTTGGCACATGGTTAGCCGCGTTAGGCTCAAGAATCCGACCCGATCCTTGAGTGCAGTTTTTGACGCGTATAAATGGATTTATGTTTTTTTTTCCTTCTATAAAGTTCCGCTTATAAACAATTTAACAGGCGGGAGATTCTATGACCGGTGTAGTGTATGGGTGCGTTTGTTGTTTAAACACATCTGCTGACACACACACACAACACACTGTTTCGCAGTTCCAGTCGAATGATGGCTGGCGATCTTCATGCTGAGTAGGTAGGTAGGAAGTAAATATAGTAAGCGCACCGTCCCAAATTTCCACATCGGTTTCATTCGGGTGGTTAGATGTTGGGCGCAACATAAGTTTGACATTATGCATAGCAAAAAGGAAAATTATAATAATTTCATGTAAGAAAAAGAAAAGAAGAAACAAAATAAATCAAATCAGTGGGTAGTTTGATATGTGGCATGAAATGCTTTGTTGCGTACTACGGATGCAATACTACTACCCCACGAATGGTGAATATACGTGCATTCCTTTTTGGTACGCTCGTGCAGTGGCTCTTAGCAGATACCAAAATGCGTGCTTTTACGGCCAATGTGCAAAATTAGATGCCCACCGGAAAATTGATTTTGAGTGACTTTTGTCCGAATTTTGTGCTGAGAAGCGTTTAAATTCCCACTAAGATAATGTGATACTACAAAACATGTGCGTGCTAAAACAAAACGTGCGAAATACTCTAATCACTAAATAGGGGACTTATGTTGTATAGCTAGTAATCTAACGTGCAAAGCGTGTACTGTGGAATAATTTCTTAAGATCTAGAAAATAAAAATATCATTCGTTTTGAATGATAAACAATTTCGATAACAAATTTCCATATTATTTAGTACCAACAGCATCTGTTGCATCGCAAAAAACTAACCAACGAAAATAATTGTATCCAATCTGTCTACGATTTCGGGGCCAATAAACCAATATTGATCAACCACTCAAGAAGTATAATAAGCATGTTACCCACCGTTAAGTGTGACAATTTGATTAGTTCATGCACTATTGAACAACCTGCGTAATGATTAGTTTAGTAGCGAAAAAGGAAATTCCCCGTACCCGGTTAAGTATTACACCATTAAGAAAAATGTGCAAATCGGTTGAAGAAAAAAAAATCAAACTACTCAAGCTACTGTAGCACTTTGGAGCTACCAAAATACATCAAACGTCTACGCGCAAATTGTGTGCATCGTGCCATGTCCAAAACTGTTTTACCGTGCTTTCTACCACAACAAACTAAGTGCATCTACTGCTTGCTTTTTTTGTTGGTACGACCGTGCGGCGTGTCAATTGGTTCCATATAATGTTCAAACACTAGCTAGCGCTACTACTTCACTCCCAGGGTGCGTGTGCTAAGTGCTACGGACTTTATCACACAGATTTGGTTCGGATACCGGGTGGGTACGAATTACCCGGCGAACGTATCGGTTGGTACGATCGAGGGAAGTCCTCTTTCGCCCGACCGAAGTTTTTTTTTGGGAGTGAAACCGACCTGCTTTGGCTGTAACAGTTTGTGGAGAGGGAAATTGCACGAGTGTCCAGGCAGAGATGCAATACGTTTCAGGGTTTTTCTTTTTTTTAAACAGCTCGGAACGAGACCGTTTTGAGTGGTTGAGAGGGCATCATGAGCTGGTTGGTTTAGAAGAATGCGTGTTATACAACGGGTTAGAAACAACATGATGAACGTCGTAGACGATATTGACACATTTGATCTGGTTAGAAAAATGCACTTATTGAAACGATGGTTAGAATCGACTCGTTTGTTAGCTTACACTGGACGGAACATGAAAGAAGCACATTGTGCGCGGAAATGCCATATCATTTAGACATCTTCATCTGACAGGGCAGACAGGGTTTTAGCTTACATTTTGGTGAGTTAATAGACTATTACTGCATGCTCTGAAATCGATCTGTTAAACCATTCCCATTCAGCTCAGAGACTCAGAGGTTGATCACATTGATAAGCATTCAATGAAGTATGTAAGTGAGTAGTTAAGATACAGAGCAGTAAACACAAACCTTAGCAAAGATAGCTCTCAGAGGCGCTACAAACAGAAGTAAACAGGTTGGAGGATAGCAATAAATGAAAAGAGCGGATGCAGTAGAATGAGAACGGCCAGCGTCACATCCGGTCTGGGGTTTTACAGACAGTTGGGACTGTACGGTTGATACTCATCGGTAGCTACAAGATAACGACAAACCAACAGGGATAGACATTAGACAGAACCGCTACTAACCGGTCACTAGAAGCACGAAACGTTTGTTAATGCGTCGGACGAGACATACACAACATTTGAAACGGGATCGAGAATTTGTTCAGTTCACACACAAATGCAAAGAGTATTAAGTAATAGCTTTCGCATGACCACACCAGTAGGAGTATTCACTCCGCAAGCGAAAACACGGGCGTAATACACGGTGGCCCTGAGAGGTGGACAGCTAGCAGCTACTTAGCATTCTGCGCACACACCAGCGACTAGCGAACGATTACGAATGAACAAAAACGCAGAAGAACGCGTAGGAGATACGATAAAGGATGATGTGAAGTTGATGGGGGTACGACGACCTTGGTTGCTGTCAAAAATCCTGACAGCACGATCATGACCTCGATGGATACGGATTGCCTTTCCATGGAAGGAGGGGAAAGGATGGAGAAGGAGAGGAGAGAGAGAGAGAAAGAACGAGAGAAGGAAGGGAGGTGTACAGAAGGTTGGGTCGGTTTCACTTACCGGCATCCAGAATCAAATTGGTGATATCGTCGGGATGTTCGTCGGATTTTTGCAATCGTACATTACCTAGCGTGTTGAAGGTCGACGGTGTGTTCTTGCAACCGTACCACCAGTGTGCCGTCGGTCGCGGGAACGGTGGATCGGACTGGTCAACCTGGAAATGGACAGAAGCATTGCGCTGCTTAGCGATTCCGTACGGCACACCGTCATTGATCGTTTCGCGGTCTCTGCCACGGAACCGTGGCTCGTATATTCGCGCGACCAAGAATACTAAGTATCACCGATACGATCCGGCCTAATCTTCGCGGTTGCTTACCGTGAACGTTCTATCGTTAAACCGATAGTACTTGTCGTCCTTGAAGAAGTAGGTGTACCCGTTCGTGTACTGCAGTGCGGCATCGATACTGTTCGGCACACCTTCCCAGTTGGAGATGGGCTTCGGGTATGTGGATTTCACTGGCGGTCGCTTTAGTGGATCAAACCGCCAGAATTTGCTGCCCTTGTAGAAGTAGATCTTGCCGTTGCCGCCCCACACCATTGCTGCATCGAGATGGTCCGGGATACCGGTAAAGCCCTCGCTGATTTCCTTCGGGTAATCACCATCCACCTGACGACCCTGATACCTCCAGTACTTGGTGCCCTGGAAGAAGTAAGTCTTGCCATTTTTATACGTAAACGCGGCGTCGATGTTGCCTGCAAATATGAAAAGATAGATTGAATTAATAGCAAGTCCTTTGAGAAAATGTAGCCAAAGCTCCAAGATACATGCCCGGTAATCCGACCCAGCCTTCGGAGATTTTTTTCGGATATCCCTCGGCGACTGCATTCTCCGTCAGCTTGTAATATTTATCGCCCTTGAAGGCGTACGTACTGCCATCGGCAGTGTTGAATATGGCGTCAATCTTCGGAGATGTACAGAGCTCCGAATCTAACTCCGTAGGAATCTTTGGTCTAGGAGTTCTCGTTGGTGCAACTCCACCACCACTTCCGCCTCCATTCCTTGTCTTTGGACCGTAAAGCGTTTGAATGCCCTGTAGAGGAGAATCGTTCGAGGTTTTTGAGTACATCATCCGTTCCTGGTACATTCACTGAATATACACCTACCTGAATATCATCGGAATCCAACCGGAATACAGGATCGTACCCACGGTAGAACGGTGCCATCAGGGCTGATCTCACATCCGAATGACTCAAACCCAGCGAGTGACCAAACTCGTGAGCTGCGACCTGGAACAGGTTAGTACCGCGCGACTTATCGATGGTCCACTGTTCCGCATCGTCAAAGTGAGCATCACCACCGTACACTGGGAAGTACGCGTGAGCCAAGGTACCTCCTGGACCATCAAAGGGATCACCATCACCGTGTTCGTTCTCTTCGAATCGAATGTCGATGTGTACGGCACCGCTTTTCTTGGGCGTGAAGCGTAGATCCGTGTACTCGCTCCAAACGCTGAATGCCTTCGCTATCTCCTTATCTACGGCCGTCCGTTCCAGACGCTTCGGGTACTTGGATATCCGATAGGTGAGATCCTTCACCTTCCAACGACTTCCCTGCAGGGCGTACCGCTTCGAACGTGTGTCGGACCCGAACCCGACCTTATCCTTAACGCCGCACCGTGGCAGTGACATTAGCTGCATCGTCTCTCCGTCCAGCTCGCCGGTAACGTTCAACCCGGCAAAGCTCTGGAACTCCATGATGGCTTTTTCCCATGTGTCCTGATCCAGCAGGTTCCCGCTAGTTGGATTCCGATACTTGGGGCTTAAATACCCAAACTGTGAGAGGTAGAGCTGTGTGGAGAAGAGCACAAAGAAGAGACAACGCACTATTAGTAACCGATTTGAACAGCATTCACGAGAGCTTCGGGAACCGACAGGAAACGCATGGGTGCAGCCCAGGAACACAACTATCCAATAGATGCTCATCTTTGCAACTAATGATTGTCCGTAAAGCTCTTGATGGAACTCGATCTGAGCCATACGTAAGGCTCACGTGGTATATTGCCCTTCCTTCTAATGGGTCATTATTCTGACGGGTGGCGCAGATTACCGATTCGAGACAGGTGCCGCACGCAAAGAATATGGCTGTTTACTTGCAAAATATGAGCGTAAAGTTTTGCAAAATAATATAAAACATACTTAAACCCTTCTCGTGCACGTTGTTACACCGTACGGTTTCTATCCTGGAAGCTTCGAGACGTCCGAAAAGTGCAGCCACCAGTGATCGTGGAGTTGCTATCTGATCGATCGTCAATTAATATTTATGATACAACATTCCACGCACGAAGTACCCGTCCGGAGTTGACACAAACACGTACCAGAAGAAGCGCATTTTTCATAGCAGTGTCCACACGCTGGAGGTGCAAAAGATATATTACAAGCTACCAAGAACTGCCAACACACGATCAACCAAATCCGACCGGTAGTCCGGCATCCCAAAACCATCGTCCCAAGGGCGAAAGGTTAAACTTGGTCAGTGAATCGACGGGAAGAATCATTTGCATGGAACCAGTATTCGCATACAATTTGTCAGCTGTCAGCAATGCTCGGGGCGGTTTTGGTAGCGGCTCTAATCGCGATAATGAACCTTCCCCGATGGGGGATGAGTATTTGCTTTAATTAGCCAATCTTGTAACCGAAGCGTGACACAGCCCGCACACAACGGGGGAGGATGCGACCTGAGCAGATGTAATTGCTTGTAATCGTATTTTTCTGGTTGTAAATGGATTGCTTATGCGCCGTGAGTTGATGAAGATCGTAATGCGGTAGGAACGAGTCCGTGTGGATTTGTTGTGTGAACAAAACAACAACATGAATGGCACCCGGTTTTTATATATTTTTGTTACGATATGAGAGAATGATGATAAGCAGTTTTAAGGATGGGTTTACGGCGTGGAATGATTTATTAAATGCAGCGGTATTTTTTTCCTCTTATCTTTCTGCATACGTTTGAAAAGATTCCGGCAGGATCCAATGTGAAATATGATGATACAGATAAATTACATTTAACACAAAGAAACATTTTGTTAAATGGCTAATTGTTGTAAAGAAATTGTCTTAGCGGTCGTAGTGAATTTTAGATTTATTAGGTCATCGTTAATTGCTAGTTTTGATTCCCATAGAAGAGATTATTTTGCATGGGTTTCCTATGACTTAAAGTTCAACGGAAATTCCGGAGCAAAACAAAGTTGCCTTCAAATGCCAATGCAACAGCAACATCAGCATCGTGCCTTTCCTATCAGTAGCAGTTTTATGTTTTTTCTTGCTTCCTTTTTGGCCTTCCCTAGTGCGTTGACTACATGGTTTGGGATGCTTTGCACCCCGACATTAGCTTCCAACAGTCAAGGATTACAGCATTTAGTTATGGGAGACTGTGGTTTGTTTCAACTTAGATAAGCTATGGACTATCGTATGAAAGGCAACAGGAGTCATAAGGTCATGCTACCGCATATACCGCTCTGGTCTGGTCTGCCACTTGTACATAAATCAGCTGCAATTGATTGAAATGGTAATTAGAACAATCGCCCACAGAGTAAGCACAAGAAACGTATATAGAACCATGCTGAAAACCACGGTTTCCATCAATTCTCCGGGGAGTGATGTAAGATGTTATCAGTGATTAGAAAACGGTCGTCGGCACGTGCCGACTGCAAGGCCAGACCGTTTGCAACAGGAATCTCGTAGGTGGTAATTTTCGATCGATCGGATGGGCCAACCAAAGTGAGAGGAAGTCATAAATAGTGGTTCCTCAGTCGCTATCGAGGTGCTATGCATACGTTAAACCAAAGTCACGATCACACGACAGCCGATGAGATGCCTTTAGGATGTGCATTATTCCGAAAGGAATGTAATAATCACTGGCAGGCAATATTTGTAGCAATACTACACTCTTTATCCGGAGGTTTTGAAATAATGGAACAGCTACAGAGAAGTTTGTATGTATATTTGACAATGGTTCGACTCATCAAATCAATAAACGGTGTAAAGAAAGCAAAAAAAAAGTTCCACTTCTCATCTTCTGCGCACACTGAAACGACTATCAAGTGTTTACGTCCACCCGAGCGTCATGAGGCTCGAACAATTTATCAACAACCTTGCCGTGCTTTACTGTGCCGATTGGAAGCTGTCCATTTCGAGATTGACTGTCTGTCTCCGCTGTATACAGCCAGTCGCACCACACTGATGCATATTTAAATGACCTAAAAATTGTTCGCGAATGCATGGAGTAATGGGTGTAAAAAAACGGAAATAACCGCACGTGTGTATAGCTCCAATCGAACTCGGTTTGACCTGCACCGGATGCAGCAGTGTCGGTAAACGTGCCAACTTCATCCGTACCGATATAGTGACAGAAGGATAATTGTAAGCGTTGTATACTGCAGAACGAGACGTGCAATACAGTGCTCGTGTGCGACATTTTACGATCATCGAGAAGATGTGCCTGTTGATGCAATCCTCCCATATTGCTCGGGTAATAAGCTGCCACAGGGAGTTAAGATAAGATATTTTCGTTACTTTTATGGTGCTCTCGTTGCGGGATATTTTTTAAAACGAGGAATTTAAAATAGCAAACACGGTACAGAAGCTTCGCGATGTACGTATGAACAAAATAATCTGTGGTTTGCTGTCACCCCAGTAAGCAAATGTTGTTCTCGGATGAGTCATGCAGATAGAACTTCAGAAAAAGCACAGAACAGCGCAAATGGGTATAATTAAGATGTAAATGTAATTTTAGGTCGCCCAAAAAAAGTTATCATATTTGAAAAATAAAAAAAAAGGTCCAAAAAACATTACCAAAAATAAAATTGCATATTCAAGTGATAGTTGTCAAAAAATATCATAATTAAAGCAAATTATAAAAGCGAAATATAACAATGCTTAAGATTAAATCAATACTTCTGGTTTTGATAAGATGTTATATGTTTTGTTTCTTTACAGAGTTCTTCATAATTTTTCATCATAAAATAATAATTATCCGTTTATAATTGTTATCGCTTTATGACAATGCAGCGTAAAGTAAAAGTCAACTACAACAGCACAGAAACAAAACACAGTAAACCCCGAAGCCACCAAACAAGCACTTCATTTGTAATCAATAAACACATCAACGCGGAAGGTTAATCGCATCTCAGGCGTGTCCGATCGCGTCCGTCACTTCCTACTAGCGCCCGGAACCAGTGCGCCCTACCATCGCGCCGTTTGCCGTAGCGCAAGCAAATCGCGCACATACCATCCCGGGCCGGCGTGTACAACAATGTGGAATCGTGGCGTCCGTCCCGAAGCAAACGCATCGCCAAGCTGGAAGTTAATTCTATCAGCTTCTGTTGTTGCTGTTTTTTCCTTCTTCATTTATTTCCGAAACCCCGGCAGACTGGGACGGCAGGGGGTTAGGTGTAGGTCAGGACGGTATCGGACCCGGCTGCATGAATAGTAAATCAAAGCTCATCATTCGCTGTGACCGAAGCGGAAGGGATAAAAAGCGGGCTGGGGAGGTGGGTTTTGGATGGCAATGAAAAATCATAAACCCACCGGCAATTCACCCTTCTGGTATCAAAGCGGGAGGCGGTGGGGCTGGTTGGCGATTCGTGCACATGGTTCTACGGCGAGCGTTGTTCGTCGATCGGTGTGAAGGAAGGGACCGGGTGAATTGTGCAAATAATGAACCACCACAATACCACCCGCGAAAAGGGAGACGGTGGGGGAGGGAGGAGAAACGGATTGAATGACCTATGCTGCAGCGATTCGACGACTAGCTGTTCCGAATTGTGACACTTATTTCGGACCAACCGTTTGAGGGTCGTTCGAGGCCGTTTGCTCACTCGTTCGGTCGATTATTATGCTGCGAACGGTTTGGCTATTGTGGGTGGAAAGGGGTAGTTACCTCATGGGAACTTTGATAGATACTGTGGAAAATACTGTGAATGGTAGATCTTAAGCAGTCCCGGTAGTAAAGAACACATCGTATCTGTTTAGCAAATTCGGAAGAACCTCGAGGTGTTGGAGGAATAATCAGAGAGTTAAACCAACGCGGATAGAAGTTGTGATGGGGCATCATCGCACGGGCTGACACGTTTCGAGGTGAAGCGAAATCTAGGTGACGCTAAGTTCATTCAACTTCAGTGCAGCGTGACCAGCGGGATCCACTCCACCGCCGGACGACGAGACTTAATGGCTGACGATCCCTATCGATTAAATGGCGTCTGTCCGGTGTTGTGGTTGTAGAGAAATGATTCGTGAAACAAACAAATCATACAGTAGGGACACTAAAATGGCGAAGCTAGCGATGGCGCCAACGACCAGACAGGGGAGTGGAAATGAATCATATTGAGTTGATTTTATTTTTAAAACACTTCGAGAATTGTTTAAAGAATAAAAGAAAATTAAAACCAATTTCTAGTTTATTTTGTGATAATTTGAATGTGTTTAAAAATTTTGTACCTTATTTTTAAAAACTAAACTTTATTAAAAACGATCATTTTCTTCAATACTCGTTACAACAACGTCACACGTTCGCTTAGAAATGCGCAACCATGTACACCATTTGAACTATCATTCTAGCGTTGTTTTTCGCCTACTAAATCCCCGTACCGATAATCACCGAAGATTGCTCACGATTAGGCTGCACTCTTTGCAAAGAATGGAACAAAAAACACATTCATCACCAGCAAGCGCTGGTGAGGTTTTGCTAGATTATTATTTACAACCACCACTTTCTGCTCGCGTCATCACTACAGATCAACGATTATGTGTGCGAGGTGCTTAGGGGTGTAGTATGAGTACGGCAACAGTTTGCCACACGGTTTGCCACACGACCGCCACCATTACAATCGTAACAACATATCGCATCCAGCGGTTCAGGTTCTGAAGGTTCGTGTATTTTGCCCTATCGGTTCAGGAAACAATCGACAGGCAAGATTCGGTACGATGTACGAGCCTCATGTACATAGGCCATCTTTCCATCATCCGGATCGAGGAAGAATTAAAAAAAGAAAAATTCGGTCGCTTATCAAGCTTTAAATTGGGCCAAGAATGTCGCTGCGTCAATTCGAAGATTCTATCAGACGGTACGCAGTGTACGGTAGACCACAACAGCTGGTACGCTGTTTGTTGACCGTTACAAGTGAGGGATTACATTTTCCCCCAAGACCTTGAAGATGGCCTCCGCTGGACACTGTACTATGGGTGGTGTGGCTGTATCGTAAACTACAGTGCGTAAAGGGAAGATTTCAACATACACCGCACCGAGGGTGGATCCTTATCAGCTTAGAGACCGTACGATATCGGTGATGAAAGCTTCAACCTTCAACTTAAATGGTAAAACAGTACGTTTCGATACGGTACCGAACCGTTCGAAAGTGGTAAAGCGAGTTGGAGTTGGACATTCCCTAGTGTTCCGTTGGTGAGTAATTTCCTAATGAAGTGTTGGTAAAAATGGCCAACGTTAAATGCTATCAGGCAAACACCGGGAACCGATAGTGCAAATGATAAACTCAACACCATCGTCGATCGGTTACAGTTGCATATAGGAATGCAGTTGACTTCATCACGGAGCGGAAGAACATTTCGCGTACAATTAATTATATAACGCCAATGAATCGGTTGACCTTTGTGCATCTTGTCCGGGGGTCTGTTTGTGTGTTACTTGCCGTTGACGGTGATTCGTTTTGTATCACCTGTTAATGGGCGTTTAGCGACGTATTGGATGACTTGTATGTTGGAGCTTCGTATCATACACCCGGATGGGGTCCACGGTGGTGGAGCGAGAGGGAGGGAGACATAAGAGACGAAGGGTGTGTCGTATGAAGGGACCCAACATCGTGGGGACGGGTAGCAATTCATTAAGCGTTAATTGAATGGACGAGTTAAAGATCAAACCCATAAACGCTACGGTGAACTTTACTGAACTGGCAACAATGCGCTAGGAAGGTTTGCTGTTGTTGCTTACAACACCTAGGAAATAGACAGGGAGATGATCGTGCAAATCCATTGCATCTAGCTGATGCCCTACAACCCGGGATAATAGTTGGGATCTCTTTGATGGACAAAGCATTCAATATCTCGTTTCTACGAACAGCTGTTGAATCATGTGTGGTAAGACGGTTCGAGCTCGATTTGTCATCTGCACAGGGGGTGTGTTTGTGCGTAGGGGTGTGAATTAACTTTCCCGTGAAGTAGCCAGATGGCCAGATCGCTAGAAAAGCTTGAGTGATCGTTTCTAGTATTAGATATACTAGCGCACATTTTACAAACCATTGGACAGGTGACTAATCATTCTTTGTGTTTGATTGTAAGTGTGATAAATGGAAATCAGTAAATGATTTGCGTTTTATCTAATAAAAATTGGATTTTATGTAAAGGGTAATAGCTTCGAACATCGAACTGTTCCATCACGATTTTCTCAATTTGGTAGCATGAGGCATCACTTATGAACGGATCGGTCGACGATCATTCCTGTATTCCTTCTTGCACAGCACAAAGACGCGAATCTAATAGGAAGTACAAACACTCCAAAAAGTTGCTGATTGAACCATCATCATCGCTGCGGAAGATGTTCGGTTTGTTTTTGCTGCCTCGCACGTTGCGGTTACTAATGCTCACTTCCAAGAAAGTCCAACACGCTTTACGACCCGGCGCGATGGCGATTAACGGTCCCGCATCGTGCAGTCATGCCGGGTGGTGCTTGCCTGCTGGAAAGGAAGCTATCTTGTGCACGAACGCAAGCGCACGAAGCCGGTTTCGGTGCCGTGACTCATCGGAGAAGCCTCCGCGCTGCTTTTGAGTGCTGGTGACGTCACAAGTTCGTATGATTTCGGTGGAGGGTGAATCTATTAAATGCTTCACGTTTTGACGTCGTTAAGGCTCTGTACTGATCGTTCCGTACGTGTGTGCATATGTGTGTATGTGCGTGTGTGTGTGTTTTTTTTTTCGGTAGCTAAATTCGGTATGTTTGAAACGCAATAAAGCGTCTAGAGGAATGTCAATTCTTTCTTCTCCAAAGCAAGCAAAGTGGTCGACCACGTGGGATGGGTGAATTGTTTCCGCCATCAGTTACTGTGTTCGATCGAAATGTCCAATTTACATACGGCGAAGACTGGTAAAACTCCTGGTACAGTAAGTATGGGTCGACCCAAAACATATCCTGCCAAAGTCACGCAACGTATGTAGCAGTTCCTTTTTCTGTTACATACAAAAAGAAGGGGTAGAAAAACCACAACGGTCCACAACTGGTCGATACCGATGGTGGTCGTGAACGTGGTGGACACCTGGTGGTGAATATTCTGATTAACGTATAAAACAAAAACGCAAGGAATTATAATTAACGGTAGCATTTGTACCTTCTTCTCCTCTCAAAACAAAAAAGAGACGCTAAAACCCTTGATAGTGGGTGCGTTGACCTAGGGCTGAGGTCTACCCATTTTCAGCCACGCAAAAGGACATCCAAGGGGTAAGGGAAAGAAAACGGATTGGAGAACCAACAAGCAGCAATGCGAGGTTAACAGTCTTAGGCCACGGACGGCCACGGTGCGGTGACATTCAACGAACCGAACTTTTGGGCGAGAACCAAAAGAAAATCGATGGAGGTGCGATTCCAGCTGAAAAGTTCAACCGGAACTAGCCGACCACGGGGTTGGTTCTGACGTGAGCCTTTTTGCCTAGACTTTGGTTGCTACTGCTGTTGCTAATTTATGATCGGTTCGTGCCTTTTTGCTGGAAATGGTTACCTTTGGTTGGGAATTCGATTTATTCAACCGTCTTGTTGACCAACCTTTTTTTCCCGAATACACCATAGCAAGTATTTTTAAGCAATACAAAAGGTTAATTTGAGTACTGTCTGGACCGTGCTGGATGTACATGCAAAATATAGCTTCAATCTATTTCCAAAACGTGCCGAACATAATGAACTCTCTTCTTGGTAAGAACTCTCCAGCTGACCTACAACGCACGGTGCCAAACTATCCTTGGGAAAGGTTTCTCGCAGTAGGCCACCATCAGTACAAGGTTTTCTTATTTTGAAAAATAGCGCCATCTGGTGGTTGAGGAATTTGCTCCATAACTCAAACCTTAAAGAATGGCATAGAGCGTGGAATGTTGCAAAACCGGACACGCTCGGTTGTAACTATTTTAGAACAATGCAATGAAGATAAAAATAGTTTACGGACCAAGAATGAACTTGCCAACCGGGACAGTATGTCGTGTTTTCCATTAATATGCCCGTTGTGACATTTCTAGATATCGTGAGACGTAGCTTTTGTTTCGTTTCGAGCTATAAAAGCCCAATATACAACCCAGCGGTACGGTAGAGTATGAATCCAAAAACGGGTACGCTGCTGGAGAAAGTGTTGTCCCAATGAGGGGACCTCGCGTCCATCTTTCGCGAAGGTTAAACAGTCCGCGAAACTGCACGCCACCAGTTTCAGCATAGGAAGCCCGAAGCATGTAGTACACAGAGAACGTGTCCTTTTCAATAAAAATGAGAATGTGATAGAACCGTGAGGACGTGTGGCAAGATTTACCGGTCGCATGCAGTTGTTCAATGAGAAAATAATTTCTGCCCCAGCAGAAGGGAAACCTTCTTACGTCTGTGTACCATTTTTTTTGCTCTCTCTCTCTTGTGAAGTTGATGGGAAGATGAGCATCGGCCGATAGGCTCCTAGAATTGGTTGACCAGTACGTGACATAAATTATTAGAAAAGGTGGACAAATTGCTGCTGAATTTATGGCCGACGTGGTGCACTTAAATGAGCCGAGTTTGTGATGGCCATCGGGGCCAACCTTAGGGACGACTTGTTTTTTATGTTTTGTATGTTACTTCTCTGTAACTCTCATATTAGCTAACGTGCTGTTTGTGGATTGCAAATGCACGGTGAGGGTTACTGATGAGTTCCTCCTTCGGCTATTTATAAGCAAGTTGCAGTGTGTGATTGAGGATTGCTTTTATTGCCTGTAAACTTGAGCGTTAGGATTGATATAAATTCTTTTACTTCATAACGAATGTATTCTAGGAAACAGGCAATTGAATATTCCATGCACATTAGCCTGCGACTTATACAAGGTCTATGCGAGTTAAAAATTTCAAGTTGCTAGTAAGTAATCAAGCTATAATTTTTACTGCTATGTATTAAAAAAGCACTTAACCAATAATAAAATATTGCTTTTCAAATGTTTAGCAATTAAGGATTCATTTTTCTAACTGCAGATATGATTAATGCAGTTGAAAAATCGTAATGAGTAAAACCATAATTAAACAAACATCCCGCATGACTAACGATATTAGAGTGAATCATTCGCAGTTGATGACAACCTGAATACCATTGAGGAGTAGCTATCACTAGATCCAAATCGATAAAGAACTATTAATTTTCAAAGAGAAAATGTTCGTCTAATCATGTATTTTGATGTCAATATTGATTCTGTATCGATACAGATGCATTAAAGAGCAATACAGTAACTATCCTCTGGTTAGCATTAATCTAACACCACTTTGACACTACTCGTTTATCAAAGTGGGGATTTTTTATCGTTAGATGACAATCATAAAAAAAAACAAAGCCGAAAACAATCGTTCGTGCCGGAGGACATTAAATATAGATTACATGGCCCGGGAGAGTTGTAGCTTAATGTACCATCCCAACATGTTGCCTGCATCGAGGTGGCGTAACGCAAACATTGACGCACTCCTTCCGCCATCACCAAACATCGACCGATACGAGCTTTCACACTTCCGATCGCGTTCGGTGTAACCAGCTGCGATAAGAAACAAGTATTGCAAAGTGATCGGATATGCTTGGACCAACCCTTGACCTTGCCGATGCCGTACTGGTTCCACACCGACCGTACTTTGGCAAGTGACGGTCAAAACGGGCAGCTAGATTTAGACAAACTGGACAAGGGTGGAACCTACGCAAAATCACTCAACCAGATCTCGCACTTCGCACTGCACTGTTGATATTGAAGATAACCCCGAAAGGTGCCTTCCCTCGTGATCGGACACTTGGGGACAGTTGGGTGAGGAATTTAAATGAGACACGCTCGGTGCGCAACATTGAATTGAGCTTAATTAATTCCAACTCGGTACGGACAGCAGCTTAGTGCGACTGTTTTTTTAAGACCACGTCTGGCTTTTGCAGATTGATCGTTAGCTTCGTTAGCACCCGCATTAACAACTGCAGCCATGGCAGTAATCTTCTCATTGTGAGTCCTGTACCGAAAATGGATGACATTTCACCTACTTTTTTAGGTTCCCCCCCCCCCCCCCCACGTTTTGTTCTGGACACTTACCTCGGCTTGTGGTGTGGTCGAGACGGGAGATGCAGTGCTGATTGCACATGCACCCACCAGCACGATCGCTAACGCCCGTATCCAGTGTGAGCGATTGCGTAGCATCGTGACGTCGTTTCGTGGCCGCCTCTATACGTTGCGCTCACCTTCCTGCCGTCCGGTAGGGTGCGGTTTAGTGTGTGAGTGTGAGTGGGTTGTTTGGCAGGTTCGTAACTGGCTGGACCGTGGTACCGGTACTAATTGCACTGGCAGTATAATCTCGATCGGGGCACTTTAGTCCAACATCTAGATTCTGTAAAGATAAGACGAAGAGAGCTAGAGAGAGAGAGATTGAAGACCGCGTGAATGAAAGCCCATTGCGTGTCGACCGTGAAGTACACAGTGCGTGAAGGTGCATAAAATTGGGTGGCTTTTCCTACTGCGCACACTAACACCTTTTGCTGTTCGATTAAATTAAGTGATTAAGTGATCATTGAATAAGCAACAAGGGAAAATCTTCTATTTTGTTAAACGAGAAAATTGATCATGTAATAATTTTTCACAACCGAACCGAATATTATCAATCGATGTTTGGAGAAGGTACGAATGTGTTTGAACAAATATATTACCGATGCAAGGCAAACCTCACCGGCATACCGGTCAGATCAGAACGTTCTAAACAACGTGTTCACCCTCGAATTCCACCTTCAGCGTCTGGATTGGGTCGTTGTGATCCGCAGTAAAATTGGAATATATTTTACCCGACAAACATCACACACGACACACACCGTGCGTCCAACGAAGGCCACCACACATAAACTGGGATGGCAATCTAAACTGGGAGCAGTCGGGGAGTAAATCTAATTGCTTCCAATCGTCGACCGTCAGTGGGGTTTTTACTCGAGTTTCATATAAAATCACTCGGCATACATGTCGGGAAATTGCTGGAAAATTGTAGCAAAATTTCCGATCCCGATTAAACACTTCCGCTACCACTACTGACCGTACCCGTGGTTTACGCATGTACGACCAGAAACAAAACAAAGCTAAATCGTTGTTATTTGTTTGGATTAGATCGGGCCGCTTTATCAACAAGCGTATCACTAACCACCGTACGGGGTTCAACCATGTGCGACCGTCGGTGGTCAAGGTTTTTCTTCCGTTCTGAACCAACCCTGTGCACCCTTTTATCCCATCTCCAGTACGGGGTGTTGCACAGTCCGCCGGAAGTTGACATCGACATTCATCGGTCGGCTGCAGGCGATCAGATAAAACTCCGAACGATCATGGCCGCTAGTACGTCGTCAGGTTGGGTGTTGCATTAGGTCAGGCTGGGTGGGTTTTTTTCCTTCGAAAAACCTCTAAATTACTCGCCCATAGTAACCTTCTTCGGTGAAATAGATTAGTACGATGGGATGGCTTTTTTTAGATATACACTTACACTACCACACCTATAACACGGGGTACTCCATTGGTCAGGGAGCGCATGGAATGCGAGCTTGTGTGTTGTTATCTTATCGGTAGCACCGTACTTTCAGGTTAGTTGTTCGGGAATGTGTTGGGCTTGCGAAATTGAAAGCCTCACCTACACGAAAACGAGCCGCGATAGGCATTGTTGCTATCTAATCTATTCTAAAGTCTGGTGGTTAGTATCGCAACTATGCAAACAGTTCACTTTCCGAGCATGATGAATAGGACTGAATTTTGTTTTTTGCGGGACACATTATAGATGTGTTATTTTTTTAAATGTTGATGATGATGCTAAAGAAACTAAAACAATTTTTTAAATAATTGCATGAAATCGGTTAATCTAATTAAACCATCAACCAGCTTCATCATGTTTAAAAAACGTTGAACTCTGAGCAATATAAATCAAATATGTCTGAATATTTTGAAATACAAAACATAAAATGCGGTGTGTGGAAATCGATCCATAAGCGTGATGGATGGTGAAAGACCTTTCAACCATTCTACAGTGCCATTTGTGATCCTGACACATGGTGGTACTTCGATTCGTTTATATCACTGCCAAAGCAGTAAGGAAAAGAAAACATCTCACTTCAATCCAGTCCAGTAATGAGTTTATTTGCATAGCGCACTACCCCTTAGAGGGAGCACTTGGACGGAGCTTTGTGCCAAGAACATACTCACTGGGCACATGCAAAGTAAGCGAGACAAAGAAACAACAATTAGCTGTTGTCAACAAAAAAACAAAAACGGAGAGGCCACTTGTCACCGGTTCGTCATCTACCGCCGACTGCTCTACTGCTTGGTGCGTTATTCCGCTCACCTACTCGCGCCCGTCAGCGGCTTCAAAGATGATCCATCGTTGAGCGCATACAAAGAACCTACCGGCACGACTATCGGGATGGAATAAATTATTTTGCTAATTCCGTGTAAAAATTATCTGCACGTCCACGCGGACCCGCTAGCAGGCATGCGACGTCAGTTTGGAGGTCGGCAGTGTGTGTATGTTTTTTTTTGTCGCAAAACCTTTTCGTCCTATCAAGTGGCCGTGTTTGCCCGAGACCTGAGTTCCTGAACCCTGACGCTGTAAGGGCCTTTACACTACAGCGTTTGCAAACTAAAACCCCCGAAGGACGTTAGCTGGTCAGGTTTGAAGCTTGAAGTTTGGACTCCGAAGGGAGTTGATTGCTTTTGGATCGGTTTCTAAAATTCCGACTGTGTCCCGTACATCCACTCCAAATGCGTAAACTCACAAGAACCCGATATATGTTTTATGCTTTATTTTGGGGAAGTATCATAGAGCATCGTCCTGTACGGTGAGGTTTGGCCGTGACGAGACGTACTCGTTTCAAATAAGGCACACTAGGAAGCACGGAGACAACGGAGGATCAAGTTTTCCAGTCACGGCCAACACGATCCGATGTCGTGGACCATATTTAGAGTATCATTAGCGAAAATAGCGTCAAGATAGAGGTACATTGTACGCTTCAAGGAAGTGAGGATGGGATTTTTGGGTAGCTAATACGAGCACCGAGTCCCGAGCTTTTGCTGAAACGCTTTTCAAGGGCAGCAAGGGCTAACGGGCGGTCAATATTCAAATCGATCGTTCGCTACTGCATCGGGTGGAATACTAAACGAGCCACGGGTGGGAAACAAAAGTGTAGCCTGCGTGAGATGAGACGGCTGATGCTGACCCGCCAGGCAGCTAGGTAGGGGATTACTCATGCAAAAGGTACACCAGACCAACAATCCCGGGGCACGTCGATCTGTATTGCGATCTTGCGTGAGCGGAAACATTGCTCCGAAGCATGGAATCACACACACGCACGGTCACGTTTTGTGCGATAAATCGCACCACATACAGCAATGCAAAACAGATCCCCATGCTTACAGCTCATCAGTGTCTCATAGTCAAGCAAATTAGATGAGAATAATTGCTGTGTTCCGATGCAGTTTTAGCAACGGGGCCCCAAATATAAGTAAGCTAGTTTTTTTTGCTCTTCTCACACGATCAATCTCAATAATAACCGATCGACATATGGTTGATGATGTATGAAAATGATCGTTTGCTTCCTTCCTCACACATCCATACACACACACACATTCATAATTAATCACTCGTAAGCCATCATCACCCCTAAGGGGTCGCAAAACATTATCTATCGTAATGAGATTAACGAATGCAGTTTGTTTACGCCGTTCACACCTGCACATGTTTGTGGGTGCATTTTCTCAATTTACGCGCCCACCCCGCAGCACATTCCCACGGGTGTGAGAGGCAAGAATTTATCAAAACAAAATCATTCAACAGCCGGCGGGGAAGTGCATTTGCGTGCTTTTTTTGCTCTCACTTGTGCTGCTGTTGTTGTTATGATTAGAAAAACTAGTTCCCAGATTGTACCAGGGGTTATTGGTAAAAGACGGTTTGAGATGGGGAGTGGGGTTTGTGTTAAACTTTCGGTCACAAACAAAGTTGGCATGAAACATGAAAAATGTTAGCAAAAAAAAGGTAGCAACATGCTTTCGTGTTTTATATCGTTGTTTGTACACGGAGCATTTTTCTCCTGCTGTATTTTTATGATTTTTTCGTTACCAAATATGTTTGGGACGCTCGCTATAGTAACGGCTGGGCGTTAGGGTTTTTGTTTTCGGGGTTTTTCTTTTTGAGGATAGTATTGGTTATGGGATATTGCTGCACGGTTGCTTCTTTCAGGTTTGAATATATTTTGGAATAATTCTTCCATATCAAAGAATTTGTATCAATTCCTCTCACGAGCAGTGTTTCAAATTTAACAATAAAATTAACTATGCAAACATTGTTTTGAGCATTTCCAGTTTTGCATTCATAAGAATTTTCAGATTTTGTTCATCTTTCATATACAATAATAACGAAGCGCTCCCTTACAGCAGTTTCAATGTGGCTAAAACTTGGTGTCTGATAAGAACATTGCACCGAGGTCCATATTATCACACAATGATTGTTTGAATAGAACGGCAAATGAGGTTATCATTGGTAAAGTAAAGTGCAGATTACTGATTGCAGCCATTCCAATGAGCATCATCGCATTCATTTCGTTGATACAATGGGCCAAAACTGGGCACTAGTTGTTGGGAATTGTAGACGAAAAAACAAAAATTTCACTACACCTATTCACTGGAGCCGGACTTCCGTAACTCTCAGGAAAGCGTCTCGAAGTACCAACTGTCATGTCAAATCGAATTATTTCAGCCATTTGGAAAGCTTTTCATTTACATGCTTTACTAAACAGGCTATTGGCAATGACAGTGGCTTTACAATAGCACGTAACCGTGTTTGCAACAACACTTCCTCCATCAACACTTTTACACCCCCTCAGTCCCGATACTCAGTCCCGAGCGCAATTGCGTCGGTGACAATTTGTCGCCACGCACGAACGATTCCACTTTGACGGGTTTGACAGATCGATCGGTACCGATGTGATGGTGAAACGAATCGAAACGAATTCACGACAGAAAAAAGACATAAACGCCAACCGCTGTGAAACAGAAAAGACATTTGCTAACATTGCTCCAACTTTACGGTTCCAGTCGATCACACACTTTGGGTTTGTTGCAAAATGCGATATTTTCTTACTATCACCCACATCATCACGCTGGCAACACTTATTTGGTGATGGATATGCTATCACTCACACTGAACGCACGTGCTTTTGTGCTTTCTTTCTCTTCCGAAGCGACGAACTCGCCGTTTCGTCGATGGAGCAGCCCGGTGGACGGTGTGAGTCACGCGTGCTACTCCTCCTCAACTAAACTCGAAACGATAGCACAATGTTGGCAACACTGACCTCACTAACGGATTACTGATTCACTGATAGCTTCAAAAACACAGTATGCACACACATTAGCGGCTCGATTTTACACGATGCGATTCCCGTGCAGAGCAGTCGACCAGAAGCAAGGCCAAGCACGGGACAGCACGGGGTTGTTCTTTTTAAATTGGGTGCCCAAAATTCGAACGAGGAAGCTAACAGGGTAGAACATACAACACCACCGGCAACGAGAATTCACAATGAGACAGTAGAAAACGTGCGCTTCCTTTGCCCGTGACTTGCTGTTTGTGTGTGAAAACGGTAGCGATTTCTATTGTGTCCTACCGGAGCGTGTACAGGTGCACCGATGGATCAGCCGGCTGAATGGGGTGAAAAACCAACGGAAGCTATTCGACGGAGGCACACTCGCGACACGACTACTGGAACGGTACGGCACTCACCATCTATTGAAGCTCGATAACGTGGAGCACAATATATTTATAAGAAGTAATCTCTCCCAGGTTGAATTGGGTACGTGAGATGTGAGCTGTAACGGTGAACGGTGGTGAGATGGTGTCCGAGAAGAGAGAATGAAACATAGCGTGAGATGTCTAAATGGGCTGTGCACTGTGCGTTGATGTGGATTGAATCTATGGCCATAAGAGAATAGTGTATCGTTTGGAATATCAGGAATTTCTAGGTAGGTGTTATTTATAAATTCCAAGTGTTGTCATCTGAAATATAAACCCTTTCAAATGTTTGAATTGTCCACTCGTTTAAATTTTGCATTTAAATTAGTTTAAAATTTAAAATTTAAATAAGTTTCTGCAGAAATTGTTTCCTTTACTAACTTGAGATTGTAAATTAAATTGTTTTTCAATTGTTGACTGGAATGTATGTAGATACAATATTAATATTTAACAATAATTTTGTATAAAACCTGCTCCGCTTGTGTAATATTTAGATTCAAATTTGCTCTGATCAATTGTTTTTTAAATAACTAAAATATGTATAGAACACGGTGTGAGAAACAATGATTGAACAATTTTATGATTAAAGAAATATTACAGGAATTTTGAACTGCAAGTTTCTAAAATCGTGCACATTACTCGTAAAGTGCTACATGTTTAGTCATGCAAAAAAATATTGTCAATTTTCATTTTATTATAAATAAGAAACTCAAATGGTTTTTTTTCTCATTAAATGAAAAAAAAAAGATTGACTGTTTCCAGCACTATAGCAATTTATTACACATTTTCCAAATTGCTAATTTATATTCCTTGTAACTACGCCAAGTCATTAGTCGATAAAGTTAAACATTAGCATTTTTAATTTCAGTGCTCCACCCCATAGTTCCACGTTTTGGCGCATTGTGATCTAAAGTTTTTTGTACCTTTGAGAGCAATGAGAATGGAGAGTCGTTAGCCTTTGTTTATCTCCCTGAAGAGAGAGCGAGGAAACAAAACATGCCCAACAATTCCTCACCGTTCATTGAAAACAAAATGAGATACAATGCAACGGGTATTATAGTGAGGCAACGATCGGTGAGATTCGTGGTAGTGAGAAATTTGATGCAATTTTCATCTCATCTAGCCTTGCCGCAGATACCGAGATTCCCTGATCGAAAGAATGACGCATCGCTGACGTTCCTTTGGTAATCAAACCACCGAACGAGTGGTTTATACATGCTGCCTCGAGCAACAATTGAGGAATGGTGAAAATTTGACTGCATGGAATAACCCGAAATAGGTGATGAATGAGACAGGTGATAAGCATTGTGACAGTTTTTCGAACGTGTTCTTGCCGGTTAGGAGAAAAAATGAGTTGAAACAGAATTTGGTATGCAAATCAATAAAAAGGAAACACAGCGCAACGTAATAGCTACATTTAGATAATTGTTTGTCGGTTGTACAAAAAACAAACAAACACATAAAATAGAATGATAATAGATGTAGTAAATAACTTTCCACTGTCTCTAAGCGTTGGTCCTATTGTAGTCAGGTTGAATGTACAGAAAGCGAAGATCACAAATAAACAAAGACGCATAAATCATCCAGTTGCGATCGACAGCAGGTGAGAGTGGGTGAGCTCGGAGTTAGGAACGTCGGAGATATGGTGCATCTTTTCACCATTGCACCGGATACGAGGTTCATTCTTTTCCCATACATCATCACGCATGAAGGACTCATTGTATGGGTTCGAAATGCTTTCTTTCCCACCTAAGAACACACTACCGGGAACGGTGAATGATCGATAGGTTCTTGCAGTTGTGCGAATGATCAATAGAATGGCGTCCTTGCATTGTGAATGAGCAGTTTGTTTGCGGATGGGCGAGTTATCCTTAGAATTGTTCCGCAAGCATTGAACCTTCGCTCACGATCAGTAGTACGTGACGAAGAAGCAGATCATGGATGCGCGAGTAAGTAGATGCGCTTCCCGCACTGGTGATTCATTGAGACTATCGAAATCAATGCATTGAAATTCATAACTCGTTGTTTAATTAAAAAAAAAGACGCCGAATTGAAGAGCGTTTGGGCGATCTTTTCCATTTATGGAATTAGCAGGAATTGAGACTATCGAAATCAATGCATTGAAATTCATAACTCGTTGTTTAATTAAAAGAAAAGACGCCGAATTGAAGAGCGTTTGGGCGATTTTTTCCACTTATGTAATTAGCAGGAACATGCCGAATAATATCATGGGGTTTACCCAATCGAAGGGAATTAATTTCATTTTAATTAATCATTCACTTTGGTGATTTGTAAGCCAACTTGCGTGAAACTTAAAGAATTGGAGAAATTGAAAAAAAAGAAAATTTTGTTTCTATTTTGTAATAAAGAATTATTTTTATTGATTTTCCATTTGATTGCTATTTGTATTAAAAATCCAATATTGAAATAAGTTTCCCAAAAAAGGTATAATTTTTAAGTTCTGTTTATCAAATTAAAGAAACTAGTTGAAAATATAAACAAACATTAAGGAACACACTCAATAAAAATACCACAATCAAACTCCTTATTAAGCACAGCACATGCAAATTTAAGCTCAACGGACTTTAAACGTGTTCGAGCGGAATGTGCTTTCCGACACAATAAAAATAATAAAAGAAATCTCAAAACAAAAACAAACTCATTTCGGCACCAGTTTGGTGTAACTAATTAGCATCAACCTGATTCACGGTAGCGACGCAACATTTGGCCTAGACAAAGTACTCGTAAAACTTTGCCAAGTTCATGTCGTAAAAGTCTCGGGTGCATCTTTCGGTGTATCCGAATGCCTTGAGCAGCGGGCGCACGTTCGGTCGCTGTGTATGCACATGTGCTCGCGATCAGATCAAGCGATAAAAGTCCAATTTACAGCTTCGCGTACAGCAGCTGCCCATCGCGTGTCGCTGCTTAAGAAGCACAGCATACCTGTACGGTTGCTTCCGGTTGTTAAAATTTAAGTGAAAATATATTGGAAGTTGTAAATCTTTTCTCAAAGCTCAAACACCCACAGCTGGTGGCAGCAGAATCTTTGACTTTTTCCCTGGGTCAGAGTGGAGGATCAGCGCGTGTCATTGCTCCCCCGTCTCAGGAGGATCTACAGAATGCGTAATAAATAACTGCAAGGTTTCTGCATCCGCCGGGAAGTTATGCCAAGAGGCCCTTTTTTACTACACCAGGCAGTGTAAATTCCTACAGCGTTCCACCGGTAATTTAATTGCTGCTCTCGTGCCATTGCTGCTTGGGAGTGTAAATGTCAGTGAATTCGATATGCACTCACGTCCCCAGATCGTGTGTGTGTGTGTGTGAGGGAAGGAAGACCTGATTTGTTGGTTTATCGCATAGTTCCCTCTATCTCTCTCGGCTTCTTTATTTCTAATCTTGATGCACATCCTTTGCGGACGACGGGCAATGGAAGGCAGATACACCCGTCGAATGGAATGTCTAATGCCGGTGTTGGGCGACGGCTGCAGACGGGCACGCGCCGTCCTGACCTCAGCTGTCGATTTGAATTGCTTAATTAATTCGCACCGTTGTTAATTGTTTCGCCAGTCAGCGACGACATTTAGCCCAGCGCGGCGTTATGTCTCGTGTCATCAAGGGGGTTTGGGAGGAGCATTCCATTGCACCGTATTCATCGACGAGCGAATCGGACAGGTGCCGGAAGTCGTCGTTCTCTAGCACCGGTCTAGCTGATCAGTGCGAATACGTACGGTGCCCTGCTGGAAGACACTGTAGTCATCGGCCGAGTTCATTTGGAAGACGAGAAGCTTCTCCGCCGCTAGTGGATGCCAGGCACCGAACGTACAACCAAGATTAAGCTGTGGAATGAATCGTTGATAGCGGATCTTATGGTAATCGGATCAACAAACTTACATCGGAGAACAACTTACTTCGTCATCATAGTAATGACACAATCCGTTCATGCGCGTGCTCGGGATATACTCCACGACGTCTATGTACCGGCACACGGGCATTAAAAGTCCCAATCCTATAGACATAAAGTAGAACCCATGTTATTCTAAAGACTATCCAATAGGTGGGTTACCAGTGATCTAACCTATAAATCCTGATGTTGGTGGATTTTTTCGTATTGGTGTTTGGGTTAGGTCTTGTAGAGCAGTCCATGCTCTCCAAATGCTGCGCGGATCTATGATATGGAAGTTTGACTGTGGATGATTACTGCGGAACTTTTTAAAGTTCTCAAACAAATTAAAATCCGGAGTTGCTAGCCTGTAAAAAGATTAAAAGCAACCTTTTAGACACGTTCAAATCGTCGATCTTCTCGGTACGGATCTTACCATTCGGGAAGGGATTGTTCATACTTTCCCGGGTCCCAAGCAGCAATCGTGACATTGCGGAACAGTGGTGCTGTCAGGAGTCGATATTCGGGTTTTGTAACGACTTGTGAATTGACCACACGGATGGTAGTCTTCGAGCCGACATCCGCTTCAAACCCTTCGGTAGGGGCATGGTTAAACCGCATCACGATGTCGTGCTCGTCGATAAACGAACCCAGCTGAGACCGTTTCAGCGAACCTGCGCTAGCAACGATGACACAGCTCCCATTCGTGATGTTACCGAATAGTGGTGTCGTTGGCAGGTAGCTACCAATTTCATTCCACGTAAATGGTGGTTCCTTCCAGGATAGAACGCGTACATTTGCCCTTACCATCCGACAGACCGGACTAGCCAGCGGTTCTAGTGGCCGGCCGTAACGTACCTGATAGTGATCCCCATCGGTGAATGGTTCTTTTAGTCGCTTGCGTAATTCTCCTATAATTTTTGTTCTAAACAACACGGTCCGGTTAATGCAGTCAGCATTGACCGGATCACTGCAACGATATCGGTTCAGGTCAAACAAGAAATTGGACGTTTTGGTTAAGCTGAAATGCGGTCGTATTCGGGGCGCATCGTGATCCTTGAGCCAGAGGGTGGGTTTCTCATCGCTCGATGAAACCGATTTCTGTGTTTTCTCGGTAGAGTTATGCTTGACGTAGAACACACTGCGTTTCTCGATAGCTTGTGATACTGGAATATAAAAAAATCGTTTCTTTTAATGGAATGTGTCAGACGATGCCCAACGTTGGTTTTACTTACATGTTAAAGTAAATATGAAAAATGTATATAATTCGATTAGCGATTTCATCTTAGTTTTGAGTACCTTCATGGCAGCTGTAATTAATATTACGCCTATAGTTCCTAAAAGTATCGAAAATCTGAAATAAATAATTAGAAACACACGTTATTTTGTAGGTTGTTTAACATAAAATTTGCATCACATGATTTATTGAAAAAAAAAAAAAACAAATCCATTGATAGATAAAAATAATAAAATAATGTTAACAAATATTTGTTCGTGAAGTTAATTTACAACAGCATAATCACACTAGTCAGTCGGTGTAAAGTGAATGCCCCTAAATGTATGTATTTTGCGCGACACAGTCAGCATTTACTCTTCTGTCGTTCAAAGGCCAAACAAACACCAACCCTCCACGACCGTTTCTATGGGAACACCGATAAGATATGCTGAACATAAATGTTTTTTTTTTGTGTTTTTCTTTGAGAAATAACAAAACAGTTTTTTAACCAATGTGGTGAATTAACAAAAATTACATTTATTCTCACTCCCGACACATCCGTTCCCTTACCGCTTTAAATATACTTTATCGGCAGTGTAAAAGCTCTTCCACTTTTTTACTATTATCTTCACTCACAACAATTATCACTACATTGTTTCCTGTCTACCGCCGCGAAACACTCGTTTCGTATGCTTGGCATTACCATTTACGATCGTACTCATATTGAGGAGCAATCAAACAGTATTTACTACGCCTGGAATTCACTGTCAACAAGTGTAAAATGTTTGCTTTACCGACGTAAACGATGTCTAGTCCATGCCGATGGACCGTAATAAATGAACTATCGTTCGTAAAATCGAACATAAGTACGCCCTGGAAGGATGTCAGTAGTACGCAGGCGCTTGATTTTCCACCGAGGATGTGACTTTTTCTTTTTTGATGTAAATTTTCAAGAGCAACAGCTTGCTACCTACCTCACACAGCTTTAACGTGCTCCTAGGAGGAACAATATTTGCGCCAGTACTACTCAATGTAACATTTTTGAACTACAGAGTTGTTATGCTGAGGCTTACGTTGTATTCAATTAAATTGAAATGATTTGTAACATAATTAAAAAATGATATCTCTTTATATCAATAATTTTATGTTAAGATTTTTCTTATATTAAAATAAAATTATATTTTGAACGTACTCTTATTCGTTAAATAAACTATATCGAACAATATAAAAATTATTATGATGACATTGTAAAAAACATGTGGCTGACAATTTTAAAAAATAAATATTAAAAAATAAACAAAACTGCTAAGAGATACAAAAATGTAGAAACTAATTACCCGGTAATTACAACGTATATAATGAAAAGATATACAAAAGACGAAATTACATTAGCTATGGATATAGAATCACTTAAATAACAAAGTTTATGACTTTTAAAGACATTTATAATCTCTTTCTCTTGTACAAGCAGTTGGACATACTCAAAAAATCATCAAAACTCAACAAAGGACATATACATAAATTAAGATTGCAAATAACATCATTCTTTGGGCGAAAGATATTCGTTGAACGAATGAATGAATGTAAATTAAAAAATGAGTAGAATGGACTAAGAAAAACGTTCTTATTTTAAAAGAACAGAATTAGTGAACGTAAAGAATCTAACAAGTATTGACAATCATAAATAGATTTACAAAACTTTTGTTTTACTTACTTTTTTTCTCATAAAAAAAACTTTCGTTGTATTGAATCTGGAAATTATTATTTGATCAAATTAATTTTAATACGGTAAGCAGTTAATCAGGTTTAACAGCGTTCAACGCCCAATTTCTCGCATATGGTGCAAATGATTGCCATCGAAATAGCAACCGGCCATCATTCATTCATGAAACATGCAAATTTAAGGTTTATTTATTTTCATGTTGTAATTCATATATTATCTTTATTCTACGGCTTTCTACATAGTGAATTCATTAAATTCTAGTTAGCTTTCTTCGTACAGAGATCGTGAATTAGATTATACCTACTCGTTACGATTTACTATGTCACAATTGTACAAGTACCCCTGCCACCAGAGCAGCCTGTTCGCTGGTGGTCTCCGGCTATTGTGTATGCATTATGTTATGGTTTGCTGTTGTTGCTGTTCTGGTTTTTTTTTTGAGTACCGTTGCTCGTGTTGTAATTTACAGCCACCCAGTGTTACCTTAATTGCTAACTGCCTATCCGATGTACGCTCACTGGTCTGCTGGTGCTAGAGAGATTGTAGAGTGTTATGGTTTTTGTTAATGTCGTTTAAGAATTCGTACGGTAGCGATTTCGTTAGAAATTACGTTTGAAAATGCTGTGCATAAACTGTTTTTTCTGTTTTTTTTTTGTGGAGTGTGTAGGTGTATTGCGCTATTTAAATTCTAATGCTTCGACTGCTCCGGTTCACGTGTTCTCGTGTTGCCGTAGTAAAATTACCTAAAAGCATTTCCATCCTTTCTTTTACATTTTGTGGCATTACAAAGATGTGAAGATTTTCGTTTGTGTGTGTATTTGTGTTAAGTTAGGTTTAAGTTTTCAAGTTTTGTTTTGAATTTTATTTGTTTTGCTTCAGTTCATGCAATGTATGCTGGCGTCCAGCAAGAGACCATCGGCGGATGTGCTTGTACACATCGCCTGTCACATCAGGTTACACCAACGAAACGAAATCATTAACACCATCACCTTTAATTTGTTAATCCTTAGAGAGTCTTTATTGTTATTATTAGTACATTACCTTCCCATAATGTTGATCAGTAGCACTGAACCGTGGTACGAGCTAGGTACGCTAACACTATTATTAGTTCTCATCGTTCTCAACCGCAACACGCATTCGCTGACAAAGGACGTTCTATAACATACACACTAACACGTAAAAGAAAACGGTTCGTAACGGATAACATATGACGGTTACCAAAAAAGCAAACGTAGAGGCCTGCCCGCTTCCGTTACGTATGCTAATAAACATCTTCATGTTGGTTTTTGTTGTTACAATACTTGTCTCTCGTTTTCCAATTTCACTATAGGCAACTATCCATGTTAACTATTAAATACAATTCAACATACCATCTACTTGCTAGTGTTACAATTTCATCAACGGGGACCAGCTTCACCGTACGTCGAGACGTTGCGCTTCGTTTCATACCTTACTGTATTATGTGTGTGTGTGTGTCTTACTGTATGCGTGTTAGTTTGTTTGTTTAGTTTTTTATTTTTTTGGTTGGTTTTCCATACTTTTCGTTTACTTTAAAGTAATTCTAATAGTTTTTGTCTTGTTTTGTTTTTTGTTTTTTTTTTTGCATTACCAACTATTCAATATTGAAGCCTTTGAGACCCATTTTCCATTTACACGAACAACAAATATGGCCGTTTCTTCAAAAGCGTGTGCGTGGTTTTGATCGTTACGCAATCAACGGTCCGCAAGAAGGTGCTGTAGATGCACGGACAGCCTGTGTTACCTAGTGTATGGTTTCGTGAGTTATTGGAACCATACCTTCCTTTGACCGTGTTTCACTTTCCCTTTAGTTTTGGTTTTGTTTGTTTGTTTTTTTTTTGTTCGGTGTTTTTATTTTTTTGTTTTACTTCACTTTTTATCACAACTACTTTTAAAATATTATGTATTGCATTTTAAGGCCTAATATAGTTCTTTTGTTTTGCTGTGCTTTATTCTGTTAAGTTTTTTTTTCAACGTTTTTCGTTTGTTTTCCTTTGCAACGGGTTCAAGTAAGTTTGTTTTTTTCTCTTGTGTATTGTGGAGAGCTAGAGAGGAGTCACGTTAGCAGCTGTTGAACAATGTGAATTACTAATCCGGTCGATCGAGCATCACATTGCTCGTTTGGAGTACACAAAGTTTCTAATTAGGTGTTTGCATTTTTAATGTGCATACAATTTACACTTCTTCAGGTGAAAGAAGCAGTCACACACGAATATTGTGTATTTAGTTTCAAACATCGAACATGCTTTGATAAAACGAACATACTAGAGTTGTGTGGTTTAATAAAATAGTCCTTTCAAATAGTGAACCTGTTGAGGAACTGAGGAAAACATTAAAATGTTTAGATTGTTTTGAAAAATTCAAACAAATATTGTTAGTTACAATAGTGTTTTACATTTCTCTTCTGTTATTAAGAACCATTGTTGAAAACCGAGTAACTTTTGTTGAATACAACAAAATACTTTAGACAATAGAGACAGGCCAGCTGTTTGTATTGTCCATTTTCTGACATTGATTCCGACGTGAGGGGTTGATTTGCTTTTTTTATATTCATTTGGTTTTATTTTTCAATGTATCTTTGTTTCAACACTACTGTAGACCGTCTACGATAGTTTTGTAAACAAATCAATGGCAGTTTTGCATCTCATCCCTAGCAGTTGCTGCAGTTAACTTTTGTCCTGTCCATTCGCTCAATTTCAAAATGTTCTGCACGATTTTACAAGCAATTTATAATACATTTCCAAACTCCGTTTGACGCATCGTGTGACAATAGTGTATGTTGTAGGGGTAAGTGTTGTGACCTACAATGTGAGCGGTAGAGTACAGAGCAATAAGAAAAGGTTACAGTGTGAAGACGAGGAATATTATGGTTATATTTATAGAAATGGCTGCAAGTAGGTGGAAAGTGTAACAAAGGTAGAAGGGAGTCAGAATCATACAAACAGTTCCATTTGCATTTGTTCACATTCTACAACGTGTCACTAGTAAGTAGGAAATGTTAAGGATAAAAGACAAGAGAATATCGTATTAGAAGAGACAAAGGTAGAAACATATACGATAGTAAAGACAGACAAGAGCTAAAGGAAAGTTAAAACCAACAGAAAGAAAGAAGTTTAACAACAATCATCATACCAGCGTACATGCGTAACACACACAAAAACACAGAAAACGATGAGAAGATGCAAACAGGAGAGCACAAACAGGTACACACAACATTGACAGGTTCTACGGTTGGGTTTCGGTGTACTGTTGTAAATGAACGAGGCAAAAAATAAAACGAACACTGTTCATTTTCGGATATTAATACTTTATTCCTTTCTTTTTCTTTTTATTAGTTTTTGTTTTTTGTCCTTTTTTTGTTTTCGCTAGAAATCATAAACAAATGATAGACTCTTTAATACTTTCATGTTCTTTTTTTGCCGTTTTTTTCTTCTCCTTTCGTGTTCTGCTTTTAACTTGCTTCCTTCTCAGTTTTCGTCGTACGGTGCCGGTACGGGTTCTAGTATTTTTCCTTCAACTTACGCGCTACTATTTCTTTACGTTTTTGGCGTTTGAGAACGCATTCTGCGTGTTGTGTTCATACCATGCGCCTTTTACCAATTAGTTAATCATTAGTTAAACTAACTGATTTTCTGCCGCTGTTTGTTTGTTTGTTTTTTTATTTCTTATATTTCTCCCACAAAATGCACTACCTTGGTTGGCAACTGTATGTTTGATCGATTTGTTTCATGTATTCCGTTTATACTTGTGTTGGTTTTGTCGTGTGTTTGGTGAGTGTGTTTTCATTATATTTACTCTATAATTTTTAAACTCTATTAACTCGTGTTTTTTCTCTTCTTCTGCTTGTTATTTGGTTTGGCTTCATCTTTCTTTTCGATTCTTACGCTTAACACATCATTTTCTGCGTGTTATTCTATTATTATTATTAATCGATTAACTGTTGCTTCTTAATTATGAACAGCATGTTGAAAAGAATTGTGTATCATTGTTTTGTTTTCGCCTAAATTATATACAAACAATAGATAAGCTTCACAGTAATCAAACTCAGATGGTTTTTGAACTGTTTTTGCCTAGTTTCTAGCGGTAGTTACATTCGCTTTGCAAATTGGTGTGTTTCATCTATCGAGTCTCAACTATGTGAATGTGTTTTTGTATGTTGGTGTATGTTACCGGTTTTTGTCCAAATGTTTCAGCTGATGACGTTTGCCTATTCATTACTTCGGTTATAGATGTTTTATGTTTGTTTTCGCTTTCATTTTTCTTCAAACTGTTGATCAGTTGAGGTACAAACTTAATATAAGATTAAATGCAAACAATCTTTCCGGTTCACTAATCAGCACAACAAAGATCAACAATGCTTGAGTGCGGAAATGGATACAACAATACTACATCGCGTACAGCAGCGGAGTATAAAGTGTCTGACAGATGCAACAGTCGTATAGTACCAGTGGGCTTAGCTGAACAGATGACAGGGAAATAAGGTAAGCGTGTGCCAAAAAAGCCGTTCATAACTGTCCGCATATTTGCTAGAGGTGCGCCTGCCTTCGTAAGGCCATAACATTTGATGTTTTTTTTTTTCCTAGAGCGTGCACTCATCGCGCCGTGCTGCCCTGCACGTGTACACCAGAACTGGTGTATAACAATGTTTTGCCGTACGTGTGCGTACAGTGTGCAGTGTGTTTGTGTATTGATGTGTTTTTGTCCGTGTGTTTTGTGTGGATCGGTGCGTGAATGGTGTGTTCAAATCATTTGAGGGTTCGTTGAGGATGTATAATGCGCTTCCCGTTTTGTTCGGAACAAGAATCGGATCGCTTGAGAAGAAACTCGACACAAATGTTCCCCCAAAATGACCCCGATCGTTGGTTTCCCTTCTTTGTAAGCTTACGGTAGTTATTATTCGTTTTTCTTCGGTTTAACTTTCGATCAGCGAGCAGCTGGTTGGAAAATATTGGATTGAAAAAGTAACGTTGAACCTACGCATGTATCCGACGCTTAGCAGTATTGAGTCAAGAATTTACTTTCACTTACATGAGTGTCTTTCATGTTCTTCTCCCGTATCCTTTACCCGTAGGTTCTACAGTTCCAATCGCATTCCAACACTTCTCATCATCCGTAAATCGGTTGATGGTAACACATGCATTATGGCGAACCGTTTCTATCTTCCATTAAACGATCGGAGCTATCTTTTTCTTAGCTATTCCACACTTCCAACTCAACTGACTATTCAACGTTTTGGGGGTGGTTTTATAGCCACCAAATTTGTTTTTTCTTCTTCTATATGTTCTGCCCACCATTCAACGATCCAGTTACGATGAGATCGGTATTTGAACGTGTGTTTAATGTGTTAATTTCTTTCCTTTACCAAAGGATTGTACCTTTGCATGTTCCGTTTTCTAACTTCCTTGCTTCCTCGTGCGTTATTCACTTTGCTTACATACTACAGTTCTGACTGATTCCTAACGTTTTGTTTAACCTTTGTTTGCTTATTTTTGCTTTTTGTATTTGTTTTTTTTTTCTTTTGTTACCCCCATACCCCAACGCTAGTGTACACAATTAACGACTCACGGTTGGTTTTATATTATGTTTTGCTGTTTTTCCTTCTTTATTCGACCGATTTTTTGTGTGCTGTTTTTTTATCATGCTCGTTTATCTATCTTTTCATTCCGTTCTGCATAATTGTTTCTCTTACTACCTTTTCTTTTCTTGTTGTGTTCGTCTATTCAATGGTTTATCTTGTTTTTTTTTGTGTGTGTTTTGTTTTTGCAGTAGAATTAGATAACTTTCCTTAACAACTTGTTTACTTGCTTCGTGTTCGTTCGATTTTCGGTTTTTATATTTCTTGTTTGTTTACTTACGTTTATTAATGTCCAGTAACTGGTATTGTTTTTTGTTGCTACGGTACAATGTTTGTCGCTCGGTGTGTTGTGGTTTTGTTTGGGGTTTTCGGTGCGTGCATTTACCCTTCAGCTAGTATAACACACGTTTATGTTTCTAGCATGCGAATTACGATGCCTCCCTCACACTGTGGCTGTGAGTTTGCAAACGCATTTCCGCAGCAGTGTTCCCCTAACGTGTTTTTTTTGTTGTCTAAATTGTGTTTTCGTTTATTTTCCATTGTTTTTCTCTGCTTGTCTACTTCCACCTGTCCCAAAAACACTAGACACTAGATGTTTCGGTTCGGTTTGACGCTAGCTAGCCATACGGTTTTGCTAGTTTGTAATTATCTAAATAAACACCGCCGATTCCGTGTACCGGTGTCAATTGCTATTACACTATTTGATGTTTCGTTACCTGTTTGTTTGTTTGTTTTGTTTTATGTTGCAGTGGGCGCATTTCAAGATGGGTGTGCGCATAATGGAAATGGTATGGTAGCGTGCAATTGAAGTACTTTGCATTTTGCTAGAACATAGTCAAACTAAGCAGCATGCGATTGTGGACACAAAAGGTGCATTTCATTTACAAATTATTAGCAAAATTGGCAAACTCAGACAGTAAGTGAACATTGAACCTAATGTCAGTATCAATATCTAATGTTCAGCGTGAAAGCCGATTTTCGAAATCATTAACCTAACTAACAGCACACATCCACAACTATTCAGCACTGAAGATCTCAACACGAATTAGAAAATGTGTCCGTGTGTAGGTTTGTGTGCGCAAATAAAGGTTTCGCAAATGGTGCTCAGCGCGTGGTCACGTTTCTCATTTGCCCCCACACAAACATTGTTCGCGTCCCACGGGATGCGCAAAAGGTTTTCCGGACAAAACGGTAAACCCCTAATGGAGAGTGGTTGTTTGTTGATTTTTTTTCTTTTGTTCGATTTATTTATCAATAACAGAGCATTGTTGTATCCATTCGTGTAGTGGTTATACATTTGCGGAAACAATTTCTACATCATCTACTGTACAAACATTTCTTTTCCTCCTGTTTCATAATTCTTGACTGTTGTTTTTTTTGTTGTTGGTTGGTTTTTACTTGCGTACGTGCGTGTCTGTGTGTTTATGGGTGTGAGTGTGTTAAGTGTAATTGGATTGTAGTTTACGTTTTTTTCGCCTTACTTTCTTATTTTATTTTGTTTTGCTTCTAATCTTCCATTACGTTCGAACCCGTGTCTCCAATGCGCGGCGGCGATCATTCATTTATTATTTCGCCTTGTTGTTCTGTATGCCCAATTTCAAATCTGTACACTCTAGTAATGATACTTGTTGGTTTTTTGGTTTTGGAGATTTCCACGATTTTGCAGGCGTACGCCGGTACGCTTTGTACACCCGCGCCCGCTCTAACACTGATCGGGATCAACGTGCGGGGGTTGAGAGTTGCCGGAGAAAATGGTGGTGGTTGAGGGTGGTGATGGGTTGGAGGAAAGGGTGGGGGGTTGTTTATAATACTGGTTCAATCGATTTGCCGCATTTACGTTATATCCCATCCCACTAAACACTAGGCAGTCTACAACAAAGTACCAAATACTTGCGCCTTAACGAAGCGGCGAAAACGTGGGACATTGGAAGGAGCGTTTGCAAACTAATGTGTTCATTTATCCTAGCGTATTTGCCCAAAACACCCGCACACACACGCAAACACACACGCACACGCACTCGTTAGACGGCAGAAACTATAATATCAATAGTGGACTATCCTGTCATGGCCATGGTTTGTGACCAGTACATGCTAAAAATGTTTGCTGTCTGCCGTACGTTCATCTTTTCCATGTGATCCGCATACGTTAGCGTGTATGTGTGCGCATGTGCGTATGTGTGTTGAGGTCGTGTCTAGACTGTGTTGATCGTGTGGCAAGTGTGACTGCGATCGTGTGGTAATACTAACGTTTCGGGTGGGATGTTCTGCTAAGGTCGGATCTCGCCCCATTTCAACCTGGCACACATTATGACTAGTAACGCTACCTAACGCTTATCATCGACGGCATGTTCCGACATTCGTTATCATTATAATAATAATTTTGTTTTTCCTTTTTTACCCTTTCTTGCTATGCTTCCTGGCTCGTCGGAGTATTTATTGGCTTCGATTTTGTAAACATGAGTGTTCTTGTTCTATTTGTTTTTTGTTTTCAAATATTAATCATTAGTTTCACAATGTTTTGTTGTTGCTGTTTTTTTTCTCCACGGACCATTGTATGATGCGTGTGATTGAGTATGTGTGTGTGTGTATATCCTTCTGGAATTGTGTTATGTTGTATGCTATTTTCTTAACTATCTCTAGTTATCTTCACGCTTCCCTGTTCAACGCGTGAAGACGATTTGGTTTAAATTCAACGATTTATTCATTCCTGAAGACGCTTGTAATTAATTCGTAGTTTAATTCACTTTTGTTTGCTTACAAACGTTCTATGTTTGCTTTGTTTTTCCCTCATCCTACACCTGTTTCGGTCGTTCGCCCGTTCGTCATTGTTCTCCCCCGCAATAGCTTCGTCTCTCCAAAGGTTTCATCATTAATGTTTATTGTTTTCTGGTATGTTAATCGTTTGTTACTTGTTTCGTCAGTTTTTAAGTTATTTTTGTTTTGTGATAATTAACCCCCCCCCCCCCCCTTCCCCACCCAACAACCTTCACCTATTCACCAATCTTCGCTAGGCTTCGGTGAAGTCCTTCGCTTCTATCTTTTCTTACCCAGTTGCTCGTACTGATCCTTCAGGTTAATCGAAAAATTTCGATAGCATACTATCAATAGTCTCGAACTATATGCCGGCCGGTAAAGAATTGTTACTTTAATATTTTTCTTCGCTTTAACGGCCCGTTTCAAACTTAACCACAATTGCAATTGCAACTTTGGTTTTCTTTTTTTTTGTTTGTTTTGCTTTTCTTTTACGTTTGATTTTGTGTTTGTGTGTGTTGTTTTTTGTTATTTTCTACATCTCACATTTATATTAACAACTATTGATTATAATTTTTTGTCAGAGAATCTGTTGCCTGTTTATTCTTTCTTTTTTGTTTTTCTCTTCTATGTTTACTTCCCATGTTTCGTCCTACGTTGGGTTCTCTGTCTGCTTTCGATAACAGCTAAAAGTGTTTCTTCCAACATTAACAGGTTGTGTTTGCGTGTGTATGTGATTTTGCATCGTTTGGTTTGCTATGAATTTCAATTTTCTCATTTGAATTAATCGGTTTCGGTTTTTTTGTTTTCACTTTCCTTAAGGTTTCTTTCCGTCAGGATCGTTCGCTTTCTTTCGAAGAAAGGATCGCATATAGAAACGGGGAAAATTTGTGTTCAGACAGACCGACTGACAAAAATGGAGAGAATGGAACAGAGAAAGAGAGAGAGATTTATAGAACCAAATGGAACATGAATACAAAATAAACAATTTAAGAGAAGAAAACAGAGGGAGAGATAGAGAGAGAAAGAGAGTAACAGAGAGAATGAGAGAGATGTAATGATGAAAGGATCTTGTTAAGCTCTTCAAGGTATATTTGATCGAAAAGCAATCAAAATTATTCATGCGCAGGCTCATGTTCTGATGTTTTCACTCAGAGCAAAATATTCCAAAATGTAGATTTCTGTGTGCCAGTTCATATTATCAACTTCACAATATCTGCCTAATTCCCACTAGTGCATTAGCTGCATGCTAGATCACTGGATAACACTTCCTTGGTGGCGTGGTGGGTTTATGCTATGTTAAGTCGGTTTGCTACGATTTAGAACTATAAGGAGGTGATAGATGCCGGTGCCAGCTATGCTGCCATCCAATTGCTTTTAGTTCGCCACACACAAAGGTGTTGCTAACAGGTGGTGTACTGTATTTGTTCATCGTGCAAGTGGACCAATTTGTTGCCAACATGCCATCGTCTCCATCCTTTCTATATATCTCTCTCCTTCTTTCACTATTTCACTCTCTTTATCTCTCTCTCTCTTTCTATTCCTTCATTTATCCTTTCGTAACATGTGCCGCGTCATTCAACCTTGAAACACCCAACAGCCTTTCTATACTCCATTACCTAACAACAATTGTTGTAAAAATTGACGGACTAATTATAATAGTGGTGACTTAATTTATCTATAAAGAGTTTCCGTGCTTCGCACGGTTTGGCAATTTCCATGCAAATGTTTTTTTTTCTTTCTTTCTCCCACCCACCAACGGCGTCTTTTGTAACGGCCCTTGTTCTCAGCTGCTAACCAGCGCATCACTTGACAGAATGCACGCGAGTAAAAACATTCGCCACATTCAGGGCGTTGGCGTTTTTTTCTTGATTTACGCCTCACCTGCATAAACTATTGTTTTTGTTCTGTTTTATTTGCCATTTTCTTTTTTTCCTTCCTTCATATTTTCGGTATGTTTTGCTCCATGTTTTGGCTGCTTGTTTCGTCTTCTTCCATTATTCTATTCATCTTCATTCTATCTCTCTCTCTTTCTCTGTTTTTCTCTGTATTTCTCTTTCTTTTTACCGATCTGGGTGTTATTTATGTGATTATCCGTTCCTAATTCACTTCTATTGTTTTGCTGTACTTGCATTACAAACAGGATTTTATAGTTTCATTCTCAACGTGTTCATTGCTAGTACAGGTTAAAGAGATAATATTTTGCATGAAGGTATGGTGTAGTTTTGATGCATTCGTGTGTATTGAATGGTGAGCGGAAAGTGTACGTGTGAATCGGTGAACGGTGCATCGGTTCCCTAGCTGCACTATATTTAGCATTTTGCGTGCATTCCGCTAGTTGGAAGGTTCAATAAAAACTAGCTTACATCTTCATATTCCTGCGGTAAGTCGTCTTAGTTAGTAATAGCATTGTATGTGTGTATGTGCTTTTTTCTTATCTTATGTTTTGTTGTAGTTGTTGTTGCTAACACCACACCGGTTCCGCAGGCTCTGTGGTGACCCCGTTTTACCCACACAAAAGAAGGAACCCGCATGTACGTAAACAGCTCAACACAAACATTAAACACAAAACGGTTCTCCGAATAAAACAAAAAAACAACAGCTTCTAACATCACAACGAACAAAACTAACACTTCCACTATGTACCTTCGCGGTCGCAACTTTAATTCCTCGCTCTATCTCTCTTTCTCTCTCATCCTCTTTATCTCTCTTTTTATACAACTTACTTTATGTGTCCTTTTTTTCGCCGCAACCCTGTTTTGCTTGTGTTTTATTCACCCGCGCAAGCAAAACTCTATCGAACACATGGCCTAGATCGTTTTCATTTTAAAAAAATAACTTTTGCCCTCCCTAGAGGTCACGAGTGTATTACAGCTACTTAGCCCGAGAACTGTTAGGTTTTGCCGTACATTCAAACGCGACACGTTCTGCAATTCACGGTTTTTAGTGTTTTGAATGTGATCGAGGTTCTAAATACTTCCTACGCACACACACACACACACACACACACACACGCACACATACACTCGAAACACACACACACGCCCTATGCTGTGGCATTTGTGTTTCGCTCCTTTCCTTTAAATGTCGATATTTGGCAAAACCAATCAAACGCTTTCCGTCTCGCTGACTCGCGAATAAATTGTGGATTTTCATTATGCATGTTACTATACTGTTTAACATTCCTTATTCCTTGCTCTCTTAAACCCTTAGCAATAAGTTAAATTTAATATTTCACCTAAATTGTTCATCAGTTTGTTGATGTTTGTGATTTTATTTCAAACACTTGTTTAACTGTCGTTTACGTTTCAGCGATGTAACATTATTGTATACGCGTATGTTTCTGGTTTTGTCACCCATTCCTACACCTTGCTTGCCCCAACCAAAAATGCCCCATCCATTTGGCTGGATGTTTGGCTCGGGTCAGTTTGGCTAGCTTGCTTTTTTCTTGTTTGTTTGTTTGTTTTGTTTTGTTGTTTTGTTTTGTTGTTTGTCTTATTCTTAGATGCGGAACATTCTGGCAGAATATTTCCTCGCTCCATTCATCTTGACCCTTCCCTCACACAAAAGTCACGTTAAACTCTAGCCGCTTTGTTTTAACTTGGTGAATTGCTTATTTGTTAAGCTTTCTGTTACAAATATCTGACGTGGAGTAATTATTTCTTCCATCCGCATGCTTCTATTCGGGCCCTATGAGCCATCCGCAATTTCGATAGTAACTACCGCTGCCAACATACTGCTCCGTACGTGTGTTTTCCGTTTGTTTTATTATGTAATTTACTGCATGTGTTTTGTTCGGTTTTGTTTTCTCTACACCGGTGTCGTCTGCTTCATAATTCGTTAATGCGTTAAATTGTTTAGTTTGTTGTGTTTTTTATTGCACTATACCTCGTCAGTGATTTGTTTGTGAGAGTACGTGTGTATGTGTGTGTGTGTGTATCTGTGTATGTGTTTTTTGTTTCTTTTTATTACTTGTTACGCGTGTTGTGGAACACTAGTGTGTTTCGATTTTTTTTTCCTAAAACTTCATCTCGCTTCATCCTCCCTATAGGTTATCCCAATTTGCAATTATTATTTCGGGGTTTATTTTTTCTTTGTTTCGGTTTTCGGCTGCTGTCGCGTTTGCTAATGCTTGTATTTGATTTGCACCAAAAATACTACTATGGTGTGATTATTTCCTTTCCATTTGCATGTACAACACGCTTTCGCGACATTCGCTTATTCAAGGGTTATGTTATTCGTGTGCTGTTGTTGTTGCTTGTTTTTTTTAATATTTTCATCTCCTCCGGTATGATTCACTACCTGACTTTTACCTTACCATTCTGCGGATTGGTTCTTTTTCACCCTGCAGAATCGTCCTGAGACGGGTTTTGTTGGTGGTTTGCTCGTCGGTCGTTTGCGGCTTGCTGGCTCGGTGTAATTGATCCAGCCGTAGGGCAGACTGTGCGTGCGGGTCGGTTAACTCCCGGAACCCATGCAACGTGAGCTATAAGACCACGAGCAGATGCACAAGTTGCTTCGTCCAGGCGACAAGCTCGGTTCCGACGGTCAGCACCGCCACCATCGCAATCCACGACTGTACACCGTTTGTGTGCGTTCGATACACCGATCCGAGGGCGCACAGGGCCCGCAGCAGGGATGAGATTGCCCGGGCTGGCGACGAACCCGACGGTACGGCCATGGCCGTAGTGGAGGCACTGTCACCCGTGAGCCTCCTGCTACTGATGGTGGTGGTGGTGGTGGTGGTAGTGCTGGCGGTGGTACTACTGCTACTACTGCGGCTAGTAGTGGTGGCGGTGGTGGTGGTGCTGGGAGAGCTGGTCGTAGCAGTAAACGTAATGGCGGTCTGCGACAATCGGCACTGCTCGGACAGGGAGGAGCTGCTCGTTGGAGTTGTGATGCTCGGGCAGCTCGGCGATATCGTTGGTGGTTCGCTGCTAAGTGCTAGGGCGGCACTGTCTGGATGCTGAGTCTCGTTGTGCAGCGGATCACATCGTGCACACAGCCCGTCGATGGGACTGGAACCGCAGTAATCGTAGCAGCAACCGGTTGGACCGTTGTTGGACTTTCGCAGCTGGTCGCCCGTTTCTTCGATGTTAAGGTCTATAAATGAGAAAGAAAAAAATGGACAATCAATAGAATAATTGTTTGGAACGTCAATCATGTTCACAAAATACTTTTATATAAATTAATTTTAATTAATTTTAAACGATAAAGATTTTTATCTTTGGTGTACAATTGTTTCCATGTTTACTCATTAATGTTAATTATTGTTAAGAAAAATCAGACTAAAAGGAAAATTTATTACTTTACACATTTAACATTGCTTATTTTGTTACTGTTCTATATTCATTCGCATTACGACAAAATCAGAAAACTATTTTGAACATCTCGACATCTAGTTTGGATGATAAGAAAATGGATCTTACCTCGACAAAGAAACGTCGGTTCACCGGCGTACTGCGTCGGATAGGCTGGTGCCCGATCTCCCGGTAACATGTACGGGCACTTTTGCTCTACGGTTTGGCATACGTTTAGACATGGTCGTATTCGTACTCGTTGCGTTTTTCGGCGTGAACTGAAAAGGATGCGATGCGAAAGTTCAGCAATAGTAATGTATCAATAATTTCCGATCATAACGTCATTTTTTAATTGTATGTTTATTGCTTTTAAAATTGTCATTAATCCCTCAATACCAGCAAGATGCTTAATGGAGGCGCATGGTGAATGACTCTGATGGAGGCGCCTGGTGATATGAATGGAATTTAATCAAGAGAAAATCCTAAGAATCTAATGAGCGTTGAAAAACTTTCTTCTAATAGCCTTTTAGCCCATTGTTTTTGCAGGTCCATAAATTGTTGCCAAAACAATCAGTAACCGGAAAAATTGAAAACAGCCACTGTCGATTGAATCGCACTGTAGTCCGAAAATTATTTTGTTTTCTCCATCGGCACAAGCGAAATTCTGTTTTGTCCCACATTGAATTAATTGAATACGAACGCGCTGTTCATGGCAATATCAACATGCCTTGCACCGTGCATCCCGTTTCGTGAAGCAAGCAATAACAAGTTGGGCAAAGTTTTATCAAATACAGAATGGAGGCACTATGATGAAGGCTGTCCGTTTCGTCCTGCTCACATGTCCTCGACAAACAGAAAATTATCGAACAACACGTGCACGTGTGACCATCGTGACCGAAGTTGACCGATGCTTGGCGAAGGTTTCAAGCGCTACGACGGCTACGACACACTAATGCTTTACTCGAGCGGAAGCTTAATTTTTTGTCGTTAAACAAAGCTTTTCCACTTGGCCGGACGGTGTGGCAATGGTTTGGGGAAGTTGGGGAAAGATTTTTTTTTTTAGTTGGTGTTGTTACCTCTTCTACCGTGATAGCTCTCTTTACGTGCTTTTTATTGCAAAACTTGTTCGTTTGTGCGTTCCACGTTCCACACATTGATTGAGGTCGTTGGTCGTTGCGTTGCCAGAGTGTCCATTACAACCTGGAGCCGCTTTCGAGGCTAGCCGGTTACGAGCTACAGCTCTCTACAGCTGACGGTGAATAATTTATACGGTATGTACGTAAATTTGTGTCGCTCGCTGTCATCGATTCGATGGAGGCGCCTGGTGAATTGTAGGAAAATTAACCGAAGCAATAAAAAAAATCGACCCAAAGCGAACCTTTCCTGTGCGGTGCTTTATCTCGTTCGGAAAGTGCACGCAAAGAGTTCTGGCTGTAACATTGTAAGAATGTCACATTCTTGAGACTGATACTCATACCAAAATCAATGCCCAAACACAGCGTCCCCGGCTCGATGTCACGAATGTGGCTGAGGTAAAGGGGACCACCCTTATAGCGAAGGAGGGCAACTTTGAACGATTATAAATTTGTCTCCATCTATTATTCAGTGAGCAGCACCGCAAGGCGAACCGCCCCAAATCACGCTCAGCCTTCGGGCGCGGAAACTCTATTTGCTATGATGTGCATCCATTTAGCTAATCAATTAGCCTGTCTCTGCCCAGCGATCCATCAGATTTCCTTCCTATAGACGGCCGGGATTGCTTCGGCGCATGAGAAGCAGCTTGTTACATGCCTCGAGTTATCCTTGCGAAAAATGCTTATGCAAGCATGGCCTGTATGGGTTTCCCACCGATTGCCCTCTCGCAATCCCCCGTCCCCTCACCCTTTTTTCCAACGAGTTTGTCTCACTTCGTCTTCGGCTTGGCTTCTCCGGTTCCTAGTTTACTTTGATTGACTGGTTTCGGATGAAGTGCGATGAAGATTTTTCTCTTCACCAACGAAATCACCAAACCATCCCCAACCAACCTGGGAACGGTTTTGCCTTGCACTTTTGGCCGATTTACGTTTCTGCCTTTTGCTCCGCATAGTGTCAGTCGGGCAAAAAAGGGAGGAGAACCAGAAAAGAAACACTTCAAAAACTTTGATGGTTACCTTTTCCTACACCCCGTACTATTTGCTACGGCCTGATGGAACGATGCGGGAAACAGTGTGGAGGGTGAAAATTCCCAAATGAAATGGTACAGAATTATTTATTCACGACGTTTCGCCTGCGGGTTTTTCGGGAACCTTCCGTTCCTTTCCGTCGTCTCTTTCCGTCGTCTGGTGTTTGTCCTGTCAGGACGGGTTCTGGCAAGTCATGCCTAACGAATGAACTTCTAACGATTACCCATAGTGGCTTTTCTGGGGCAACTCTAGCCAGGTGAAGAAGGCAAAAGGAAATCTCGGGTGCACCAGATACGTACAATCCGAAGGACCAAACCACCGGACGAATGTGACTCTACGAAGAGTCTTTATTGGGGGTAGGGAAAAAACAGTGGAGACAATTAAGGAAGACGAACGAGCGGAACGGTTTGCTGTTGGTGTGCGAGGGTGTGAAAAGTGGCCTCATGGGCGAGAATGTTGATGATAATTTGAGGTAACCATCATCCGTGCCATTTGTCGATTATTTAATGGACCATAGACATCGTTTGGATGGCGAACGAACGATAGGAAGGTACAGGGACGTTTGCTTTTGGGTTTGCTCGTGCCAAAAAGATTTGCAACTTGTCGTTCAAAAACTCCAAGTCCAAGTCTGGTAGTTCATAAATGAGCATGAAGAGAAGATAATTTTTAAAGATCTCATAACTATCTATATTGGTGCAACTTTCGGTGCGCCTCGAAGCGTAACTTTGCATCTGAACTTAGTAAAGAACCAAACTCTACCATGGGTTTAGGGTTTAAGCGCACTATATGTCAATATATCAAATTTGCATGAACTTACCTTTTTACAGTGATTGATATATTTTTTACTAGTTGCTGCTTGTTTGCATCGTTCATGTTCGGTTCAGTCTGCTTGTTCGCGGCGTCCCCAAAGATGGCATTCGATTTCCCTTGGGTAGCACGGTCACTGTCTCGATTACCGGTTTTATTGTTAACACTTTTGATGTCGTCCCTCGACGTGAAGTACGGTATAAAAACACTGCAGCCCCACCTTCGATATGCCTCCTGCAAATGGTAGGAAGAAGTAGAGATGCAAACACAAAACGAACACAAAAAAAAAAAACATTAAAAAAGTGAGTATTTGCATTTATTTAATTTATATAATACTATTTCCCCGGTGGGGCGATATTTCGACGAAGTTTATAATTCAATTAGTGGCTGCGTTTTGTAGGCGATGAAGTCGTGACGGAAGGTCGTGTTGTTTGCCTTTAAAGTATATTGGACAACATATTGCATTTAAAAGCACTCCCTCGTCTGTTTTACATTCACACAAAGACAAATTGTCACAATAATGAACCTTCCCTGTTAATATTGTAGCGTTTTCTGGTAGTTTTTTTTTTTATTTGGATTTTAGGTAAATCAGAAGGCTCTTTGTTCTGATCACCTTCTCCGCTTACTAACCAGCCAATCTTCCTTGGAATACGGTTATGTACGCCGTTTGCAGAAATATCCCGAGCAAAGTACTTAAAGAAAGCACCAGTCGACCACCGGTCTATGGAACATAAGTTTCGGTCATTAAAGTTGTCGGAAGCGCTACTTCACAGAATAATAGCCGATCAAAAAAAAAAGGGGAAGAAACAAAAAACCTCACGAAAGATATAATAAAAAGAAAAGAAAAAAAAAACCTCATAAAGCTGTCCAGGCTGCGAAACGCTGAAACGCTTAAACTCAAAACAACCCTTACACACTTGCAAGAGAAACCCATCCCCGGCACAGGCTGTGGGAGTGGGAACACGGTATTGTCCAGTTGGAAGGTGCTTAGAAACGAACAAGCCGAAAAGTCAACGAAAAGAAGGAAAGTCAGGGAAAGTTTTACTCTCGTTCTGGCGTCGTTCCAGGATTTCCTCCTTTCGCATGTCGAGCTTTCGGTCGGACGCTAAAGTTCGTTGATAGCTAGCACGCAATCAACTCGACTTGTAATACGCATAATGAAGTTGCGAACGTTTGTATGTGTACATGGCAAAATGTGTGTGTGTGTGTGTTTGTATTTAGTGCTGAAGCTGTAAAGCAACGACTTTACTTCCTTTAATTGCGGGTTGTGTCGATTTGTGTGGCTGAACGTTTAACGGCAAAGACGTGGTGAAGATCGTTGACGCAAAAAATGACTCACCATTTTGGATGTATGACATGGGGTATTATAGTTTTTATCTTCACGTCAACAATTTACTAATGCCAAGGTATCATCTCTACAGCCCATAAAGAAAGCTTAATGTGCAGTAGTATAATTTTTTTCAGTATCATTTACATGTACATTAGCGTTTTTCAATTGTGTTTTAGTATTTGAATAGACATGTGTTTTTAATATATTCGCCTCAAGAAAGGAGCAAAATCACAACAACATTCATTCATCAGCGGCTGAAACCTTTGCAACCATCCGTATGCCGTTAATTAACCTTCAGTCAAACATTGTTTATTGTTAAGCTTTTCCTGCAACTGTTCGTCTTCCATTTCCAGCTGCAGCAAGCGAAACAACAAAAGCTGCGAGTTGTGTTACAAAATGAGCAACCCTGGGTAACATCAATATCACACACAGCATGCAGCACAGAACAAACCCAAGAACGTGGACGTGTGCACGTATCAGCGCAGGAAAGCGAAAGGAATGGTCCCGTCCTGAACGCACAAGTAGCACATAAATAGCACATGGTAAATCTTATCTCGCCATACAAACTCGGATCAATCTGCCGAGGCTCGATGGTGAGGTTATTTAGAGCATTATTTGCCACGAGTCCGAGCATCCCAACGGCACGCTTCGCTAATATGCGGCTCCGGGCAGTGCGAGAAACAGCCGCACGGTAACATCGCACAGCACAGCACAAACCCACCATCGGGCCCGCTGTCGAGTGCTGTTACGTAACCGGTCGTCCGCTTCCCCGGGATCGGCCCTCACCGTGGATGGTTTCGGGGCTCAATTTTCGCATGCGGCGGTAGACTCTTCGTTAAAAGATTAGAGGATGGATATCCCGTTCTGTTGCACTCGGAACCCGGCGAGCTTTCGGGGCGCGAGGCAAACTGTGTAGCGAAGGGCGAGCGAGCGAATTTCCTCACCACAAATGCATTGGGATCGTCACGAAAGTAACTCGTTCGTATGGTGTGCATCCTTTCGGAGCGCCGATAAGGAAAAGCCCGAAAACAGCCAGCTTTTCGGGCGGAAACCGAAATGTGGCAACCCACAGTGCGCGTTGGGCAAAGGATGGCAGTACTTCGGCCAAGGATGCCGATTGTCAGTGACACGATTGCATGCCTGTTGTGAACAAATTTGAATCAACCAATACCCAGCAGAGACAGGACCACCTGCTTCCGTTGCCTTCCGTACTCCCACGCGCGCGCCGGCCACTGTCTACATGGGATACCGTCTACAGATATTCACTCGCATAATAATGTGAACCCTCGGTGCCAGCATGAGCTCTCCTGTTTCGCCATCCTTTTCTTTCGCTCTCGTGCCTCCATCCAAGTCGCGACTCTTCCATTCGGACACACGCTCGCACATAGTTCCAGCAAAATTAACCTCACAAATACTCTGCATTGCTGTGCGTCCTCCCACGGCTGTGTCGTTACAAATCGAACACCCATCCCCCCTATACGCTCGTCTGACCCACCGCTTCAGGTCGCAAGTCCTGGCGCATTCCATCGCACCAATACACTGGATGTGGACGGTTTGAATGCTCCGTTCATACGATTAGCTCACACGAAACACGGACACGAAGTGTTATTGGAGCGATTTTGGATGAAAAATTACTTCACCCCGGAATGGTGGAGTATGGCATTCGTTCTATCAAGGACGGTACGAGCTGTGTGTCTGTGTGTGTTTGTGCGTTTGTGTGGTTGTGTTGGTGACCATTTTTGTGGTACCTGATTCGGTGCCGCGCGGCAGCTGTAAGAGAGCAACCGACTCGCCACACACGCGAGAACGCGTGAGAGCCTTTTTACATGCGAAGGAGCAAAAGCTGCTGCTCGTCCTTTACTTTTACACCCATACACATGTGTATACCTGTGTATGTTGGTAGTGGAAGTTTTTAGAGCGAGCTTAAATTGGGTGAAATATAAAGTAGATAGGGGCAAAAAAAAACAAATATGCGCGCACACATACAAGTTTTGGGCCACGTTTCTACTGCCGAATGGATGGTTCTGCGTTCCACGTTGGATCAGACAAAAACTTCATGCATTACCAGTAATATGTTTGGCATGTAAAGAAATTGTGAAAATATTTTCCCATTCTCCGATTATTTAAAGTTTTTTTTAATGACTGGTTAGGCCTTTAGTGCATGTTTAATATAAAGTTATTTAATACATTTATTTTATAAAATCAATGTTTGCAGTTTCTAATAATGGCAAGTTTTCCTCATTATGTTATCCTAATACAAACAAATTTGTACATTTTATTCTAATTTTTACTTCAAGTCCCATCATGATCCTGACCTTATTATCATAATGATACACATTTTATATATTTCATATTTGTGAATTACTGTCGAGCTTTAGTGATTTTTCTTCTGTATAGTATAAGAAACATTGTGTAAAACAATATACTTTTTCAACTCAATATCTAGCAAACATCCAGAGTGCTCCACATTCTACGATACACACAGCAAATCATCAATGAAGCAAAAGCCCCACAGCGCAAGCTAATACATCAAGTAGCGAGCAAAGAAAACCAACAACACCAAATAACCCAAAACCCCAACATACAATCAAAAGATTGACACACTGTAATGATGATTTAAGCGAAAGCTCACACCAACACACACCCATCGTTCGTTTTGCTCGCACCACTCACTCACACATTCGCAAGGCCATATTAGGCCAATATGCTCTCCGAAATGGGAAAAGCAAAACATGGAAGCAAACGGAAGAGCCCAACACTCCAGCGCCTTGTGCGCATAGTTCCAGCACAGTCAGCAGCACCAACACAGCTGAGACGGGAACTGCTTACAAAACCTCGCTGTCATATAATCTGGCGAGTGCGTAGCAGGTTCGGGTGTCTCCATTGAAGATACGGTGTGAAAATCAATTGCACTCGGTTAAGGTGTAATCTGGTGTAGGGGTAGAGATGGGTGGATGGGCCAAAAACCAGTCCATCGGTTTGGTCAGATGGCAGGTTAGTATGTTATGCAGTACAGTAAAGCTATCAGATAAAAGTAGCTTAAGATTTTACTTATTGAAACCAGAACAGACGATTCTTCTTACCGACCAATTGATATCATACAGTGTAGAGGACGATATTTCCTTCACGTTTTTACATCGAACTTTTCCCCCTGTGTCAACCGATAGTGACTCATCGGTAACTCATACGGGCACTCACAACCGTACGACTACAAAAGTGGTAGACTTTTGCTAGATGACTCTGTAGCTAGGAAAACGTAGTTTGGTAACAGGAAGCAGAGATCGTGTAATTCACCAATTCCACCAATTCCACTAGAGAGCCCAGTCTCGGTAGAAACGGCGGATGGATGTGAAGCAGCACCAGCAGCAAAAAAATCGGTTCGCTAGAGCCTTGCGTAAGAAGAAAAAAAACTGCTGCTCTTGAGCAGCTACTGCAGCTCACAGCTCGTCACATTTGTTCAGAAGGCACTTGTGCTGCACTATGTTACGTGTGGTCAAGTGCACGTAAAGCCACTCAGCTTATGGTTGTGAAGCAGCGTGTACCGAAATGCTGAGGTAGATCAGCGGGCAATAGAGACATGCTCTACGCTATTGCCACAATTGAGAGGATGTGCAGTTATTTATTTGCTGCTTTCTGTTGGTTCAAACTGCAAACCTATTTTATCGAATATTCGTTTTCTTTTGTAAGCTATTGGCGCTGTAATTGCACTGAAGTGGTTGTTGTGTTAATTTTCGGTACGATTCGATTAATTATTTGCTTTGGTAGGGTATGGTAATTTTTTTTGCTCAGGACTATATTCTATCTATTCTACTGCAATGTCGGATCGATTCCTTTTTTTCGTGGTTCATACCATATCGTCGTATACAATCGTCCCCTTTTTCCCATTGTGAGTGACCACTCCAACATGGATGGTGGTTCGTGGATAGCTTCCGGAGTCAGATACTGCCCGTCTACTAAACTACACGACGAATGGATTGAGAATGTTTCACAATTTCTTGTCATCTCGTCTTTCTTTCATCTGTGCGAAGTATGTACACCTGAGCCCGCCCCCCCCCCCCCCAAATCGGGTCCGAATGAAGCCATTCGGGGCGGGTGAAAAATCGTCCCAATCCTCTAAAAACAATACAAAACTCGTACAATACGCTAAGCACAGGATGCGCGAGTGGGCGAGAGGACCATCATCATTATTTGCCTGTGTCTTCAAGTGGAACACATCGGAAAAGCCCACTGTCGGAGATCAAGTGGGATACGGTGAGTGTTATCCTTCGTGCATCTCGGACGAACATAAATTATTCGAATCACCGTCACTGATTCCGTGCCTGCTACTACTTACTGCCCGGGGTAGACAACGGTGTGTGAAGGACTTGGAAGCAAGGGACAATTAAAGGGAGGGGTTCGAAAAAATCACATCCCTGGAAAAAAGGTGATGGGATTTTTGTTTCCCTTATATGTTGTCCGTTGCAAAATGTCTGCTGTATTTGCATAGGAAGCCTATTTAAAAAGGTTGTTTTTGCTACCAACAAACACACTTTTACACATCGTACACATATTGTAAGTTGTTTGACATAGCGCTATGCTAATTTGACGCCTATATTTCTTAAACAAATATATCATTACAGCGAACCATGAAGCGAAGGCACGTACTGCAAATTACACTTCACACCGGGACAGCATCGTTTGGTCAGTAATGGTAGCTTTTACGGTCACTGCTGCTAAAATCGACAACAATCATACGTTGTGCCAAAGCAAAAGCTATTAAAAACGATCAACACAAACCGAAGCTAATTTGTTGTACAGGAAAAATTGCTCAAAAACTTTACGACACGTCGCTGTGCTGTGATGACCTGATTTTTTTTCTTGCTTTCTTTGTTGAATTCATACCCATCCTTCGTCGATCCAAGCGGCCAAGAAATAAGTTTTGAGAAAAAGGTCAAGAAAATGCCACAGTCCGCGGTCTTGTTACGACCAGCGATGATTTATGTGTGCATTGGCTTGAATGGCAGATCATCATCGATCGCGGTTCAGTAATGATTGCACGCTCTCTCATACATTGTTGCACGCGTTATGTGAGTGTGCGTATGGAACAAGAATTGCCAATTTTATTTGAGCAACCGAGCGTGTTCGAATGGTCGTATGAATAGAAGGGGTGGGGATGGTCTGTGGAAATTCCCGTACCGTAACGGGGAGAAAATAATCAATCTATCCACTCGATTTGTTTTCAGGTTTGAAAACATAACAAACTGCAATAATCCTGTAAGAGGATACTTAGGTAAGAACTTTTTAATGAAGTTATTGGTAATTGGTATGTAATTGGCTTAAGATAGTGGAATGTGACCAATTCTCGATGCTTTCGATATTGCATGTGTAGTTTATTTGACAAATTTATATAAATTAAAGTGAAAAGTTGAAAGAAAACTTTTTGATTCATATTAGCAATTCAAAAATACAACTTTTAAAAAAGTTAAAATTACTAAATATATTTTTGTTAAGCTCACAACTCAATCCTTTTCATTATAAATAATTTTTAAATATTAAAAGCAATTCCATCTAACTTGTATTAGATCACTTTTTAAAATTAAAACTGAGCTACTGAGCTTCTGAGAAATGTTTTGAAACATCACGAAAGCAATGCAACAGCAGTTGACAATATGAAGATTCACCTTGCCATGTCATATTTTGCAACATGTTTCTTTTGTAGTTTTAAGTTTTTGTACTGTCCTCTTGAATTCGATTTTTCTCCATCCGAAAGTGGTCCTGCTACACAGGACCAGTTTTATTCAATTTCTTATTTCCCCTTGTGCCGTTGGTCTCCTCCCGACCGTCTGCACGAAGTGGTTTGATTTATGTACATGTCACAAACAATGCCCGATCTTGTTCGGTGTGTAAGTCGAAGAAGCAGAAGCACTCTCGATATGCCCTCTCGCTCTGTTTCGCCTATTGTATTTCTACGTTGGGTTCCCAGCATCTTTTAAGACATCCAGGAGGTGTCTTGGTGTCGTCGAATTCATTCCACCGCTCGGCATGTCGTGGCCTTCGCTTTCGCCTCCTGCAAAGTTTCCGCTACGCGCTTAAGATCCCTTTTTCGATGTGCCTCCAAGGTTTCCCATTTCGAGGTTCGCCTGTCGGTTTGTCTTCTTTGGGGCTGCGTGTCGTCGCTCATTTCCCGTGTCTTACGCTGCATTCCTACTGCGTTCAGCACTGACCCAGATAGAGCTGGGATGGCACGTTGCAGGCCTGCCACCTCCCTCAATCATCCGTGCCATTTTAGCTCCATTTTTCCAAACCGCTATGTAAAAAGCCTCGAATGTATGGTCTTTACGTGATCGCTCGTTGTCACGCTTCGTCTTTACGCTCCGCGCTCAGTGCAAAGGGCGAGCTTGGCAAAGTGCAACAAAGTTTTTACCACATTGAACGAACAGACCCGGAATGGCCGTTGTTCCCTGTTCGTACAGGAGATGAATGAGACAGGAGGGGTGAGTAAGGGGGAAAGAAACGGTAAAATGTCCTAACCGTCCCGCTGATGAGAAGATACAAACAACGGACAAACGAAAGCATTTCCCCAACCGTCTGATGGCCAAGAGCGGGAAAGAATGCAAAGCTCATCGCTAGAACTCACACGTACCCACACAAACACTGTTAGCGAAAGGGGCACAAATTGCAATGGGAGGCAACCATTGAACAATGGTAACAAAGGGTGTGTGGTGAAACGGAGCAGGAACCAGAGAGCACAACACAAAAAAAAACCGCAAAGTGTTCATTCTTCATTCTGTTCCCAAATCCTCCGCAGCTTCCCTTGGCAGAATCCCTTCCCACCAAACTTCCCCTTCCCATCCCTCGAGCAACCATGCCTCACAATTCGTTTGCCGTGCAGCACAAGTTGAGTGGTGTGACCTAGATTTTCGGAACAACTCATCGCACATCGTCCGAGTTCACGTTCCATGCCACCGTCGTCCGTGTTCCCATCCCGGCCAGCTAAGGAAAGTGTTTTCTTCCGAGCACGGTGCTGATAGAAGACTTCGCATGCACGATAGCGAGTGGTGAAACGCCACAGCCCCGGCAACGATGGCACGATGGGTGGCAATGGCGCTGAGAAAACACGAAAGAATCGAAACGGAGCACAAGCAGTTCGGGGTTTTTAACCACCGTGTGTCCCGGAGTCCCCCCCCCCCCAACAACCCCAACAAACCACTCGACATGCGAGCGCCAGTCGCTCGAGTGGAAGAAATTATTATCGAAAATATTTATTCAATGCACCGGAACCAACGGAGAAAATGCACGCTTTAAAAGAGTCGATCCGCACGATCCGCAAATGGTTGTGCTTGCAAACCCCACCACAGTGACCGGGTGTGTAGTGCCAGACAACCGAGAAAATGCATCACGCGATGTACGCGAACAACCGTTTGGAACGAAACGAAAACGATACAATAGGGTACGAGAGCAACAAAAAAAGCTTGCAAATACATAAATACTGAGGAAAGAACGAAATGAAGAAAAAAACACAGTGAAAGAAAACCCTTCTGGCAGAAAGTTTCGAACGCCATCTTGTGGAGCCGAAATTTTTCCAACTAAGCCGTATCAGGCCGGAAAAAAAAATCGCTTCATCGGTTTCATGCAACCTGATTTGCGGTTAGTTATGGGAAGTTTTCGCGTGTTCGGTACAAGATGTGTCAATCGGTGCAATTCTCCCACCGTATAGAACGAGGGTCGCGTGAAAAGCGATCGTCACTTAAGTGATTTTGGAGGTGAAAATTGTGTTTTCGCACAAGCATGTGGTTGTACGTTGGATGATGAATGATGCATTCGGTATGATGCATCAATGCCGAATTGATCGATGGATGTGACAATTTCGGGAGTAGGAATGATCGAATTTGTACGATAATTTTAGTGATTAGCAAACGAGTGTATGTTTGACCTTGTATTAAGAAAACCACAATTCGTTGTTTATTTTTTAATGTTAGAGGTATTGTTCAATGGCGTTTTAATGAAGAATTTCTTGTTTCAGTTTCAGCATATTTTTTCTCAAAATTAGCGATTGAAGAATTAAATTAAATTTGTGTGTGTCCATTTGTTTTATGTTTTCCTTGAACCTGACTTAGAACCATTTGTTTGTTTTGATTTTATTCTAGCGTTTATTCAAACGCTTAGCAACATCTTCGAACTATAGCGTTATTTCTATAAAGCACCGTAGTGCCAAGAATGTACGTGATTCAGTCAGAATCTGTCACCCCTGTTCGAGATGCATCCATCCAGTCGCGCGATTTCGCACCGAAATAGCATTTATCATCATTGCAACGATGTGAGTCAAAATCCGATTCCTGTCCCGTGCAACACTCGCGTCTCATCATTCCGAGATTCAATGTTCCGGCCGATCGCTATAAACTTATTCGCCCTCGTTCGTCTCGCTTGTGATTCATGGTGGCGGAATGTTTCAATGTTGATTGATGTGGTTCCTGTGCCATGCTGGCATAGCGAAGGTCAACGTCGGGCGTGGGTTAATGAGCGGAGCAGCAGCATGACGGAGCTGTGGTTAAAAATTGTACTTAAACTGAACCGAGCCGTATCGTGGCCGGTGTGTGACCGGAGCATACGAAGAGACGCTTGCTCCATTTCCTTCATCGGTCCATTCTAGAGCGTAGTTGATGTTTGCTTTCCCGTGCTTTCGATACGAACGAAAAGGAAATCTTAACCTCGTTTCATTGACAAGTTTTAAATGAGTTACCGGTTTGCTAATTGGCTCTAGTACGTGTCGAGTACGGTTATCGTTGTTTTGGTGGCAGAATAAGAATTGCAGATTGCAGGGAGAATTATTGTTTGCCGCTACGACAATGCAAGTTGTTTTGCTAATTATTATGCTACTTTTATTTAAACGTCAATCTGCACAAAAATTCAGAATGTTTTACCTATGGCCTTTCCAATGACTCGTTAAAAGGGCACCATTTTACAACCAGCGAAAAACTTCCAATAACATCGTGCAACAAAAATCGACCTCCAACCAACAGTCGTAAAGATGATTGTAAACATCGATCCATGGTATTGTTAACACTTTGCCTTTAATTAGTGACATATGGCGTGACGCGATGACACATTTTGCTCTTTTACTATCGATGCTTCATCGGGGCAAAGTTGTGCTTGGGATCTACGTGCTTTTTTTTGTCTGTGTGTGTGTGTGTTGTTTTTCGTTTCATTGCTTTCCATATCCTACCCATTCTATCTTTCATTGATTTTTCACCCGATGTATGTGTGTATGTGTGCGTGCGAATGAGCGAGGTCATAGCAATCCGATCAAGCGGCACGGACCACTTCTGGGAAAACTGATACCAGGAAGCTTCCTTTCGCTGTTTTTCTTCCTTCTCGTTTTTGTTTTGTTGTACCCAACCCCAAGGTGTTTCCATGGTGCACAGTTGTATGCATGGGTCGGTGTTTCTGCATCGCCGTTGATACCGGTACCATCTATGCCGGCTGATTTTATGGGGTCATAACAAGATTTATGTGAAATCAATGCCCTCTAAAGTGGGCGGGATGTTTTTGCTCCAATTTGGAAGCTTCCTTATTCCGTTTGACAAAACGAAATATACGGCAGAATGGGAAGCGTCAAGGGTGGTGAGAATCCTCTTTGCAATGACAAGATATCGTCATTTGTTTTGTACGTTGTCAATTGATCCAATTTGCTGCAACGAGTGCTATCGCAAGCGTACCGCACGAAATCCATTTAAGCATGCGTTTAGTACGGTGGTATTGATTTTTCAATGAAAGTAAGCATTTTACTTCGGTTGCCAATAGGTATTAAACGTTCAGAGCATACTGCGCAATCGACCATTTCAAAACCACAGACATCTCACCACAAATGGAGTAAAATCGCTGAATATCAAATATCTTTAAAATGAAGATCACAATTTTACTTTGGCATACATGTGTGTGAGATTTTGTTAATTGCATTAATGGTGTTTCATCTTGGTATGGCCCAATTTAGAACCAATTAATAAGTTCAGAAAATAAGTCAACATTAGTTTGCCCCTTTTTGCTTTTCCTATGGGAACATTACCTTGAGCCTTCATTCGAACAAAACTACCAGGCGTTTCCATTTGTACAAAGCACCAGGCGTCTCCATTGAATAAAATACCAGGCGCCTCCATTAGCTGTAATGTCTCATGGAACACAATCAAATAGCTGTCATTTAATGTTTCCTATATACAACTACACCTCCGGGGGAAGGTAAAACTAGGCAAACTCTCACCGGCTCAGCATTCATTAAGTGGCGTTCGTGGCACGGGGGCCACATCGACCACCCTAATGCAATGTCTTATTAAGCATTAATGTATGATTCGCTAATATATCGGAGCTAATTGAAAGCCTTCACCGACGGCTGCAACCACGCCACGGATTACACCGTAGAGGTTTTGCCAAAGCAAGAAGCTGGGCATTACACCGTAGACCCGGGGGGAGAAGGAGAGCGAAAGAGAAAGAGCAATTGTTTGTGTGAAGGGCTAATTGAATCAGCTGACCTCGTTGCTACGGGCCGTGGTCGATGAGATTGTTGGAGCTTATTTTGCACAAGAGCACAACGGTATGCAGCAGAAGCAGCAACACCAATCGCAGTGGAATCACCCCCGAAAAAGGCTCCCCTGACGAAGTGGCATCATTGTCAAATCTATTATTAAAATCAATTTCCCACAGCTTTTTTTGGTGTTGGAACGTCCATGCTGATCGGTTGGAACAGCATGACACATTGGTGTGGAAACGGTGTTGCAATATTGAAACAATGTTACAGTGTTCCCATGAGGTCTAACACTTGTTTGGGGTGTGGTAACCAGTGTGCTGCTTTTTGGCTAAAGGTTTCATGCGCTGACTGACACACCAAATAGATTGAAAAGGCTTCTCAAAGGAAGAGTTTTCTTTTCATGAGAACAGTATGGTTGTTGAGAAGAACAAAATTATGATATTCTAGTTTTTGTTTTTTATGTTTTTCTATTTGAAGCTATTGCTACTGGCTGCAAACGAATGCTGTGACATATTATACGTAGCATGACGCAACCATTTGTAGGTTGATTTCAGTTCAGCTATAACCATTCATTGTAACCGCCACCACAATCATCACCATCATCATCGTCATGCCGTAATCATTTGAGGCATTTCGACGGGCCAACGTCAACAACGGGTAGGCGGAGGACAGTTTAGGCGAGGCATGGTTTGACTAATAGTTTTAATTGTTTCTACTTCAAACACTCCGCCAAACGCTGGTAAAGAGCATGCTGACAAAATGGGCCAAGCTCATACACACACAACCACACACACAAATATAAACTTACGTTCACATCATACACTCGAGGGGTGACGGTGGAGTCAACAGTAGTGCGGGTAAAAGGGCCTAAGGTGCCGTTGAAACTTTAACAGTAATTACACTCGCTCGCTCGTTGTTGAAGCCGTTGCGAGAAAGGCTCTCTAATGGGAAGGCTCGCAGCTGCCCCTTGAAGATATGATAATTTTCCCAAGAGATAGTATTCACTCGTAGCTGTAACCCCTGCCCCTACTTGAACCTTCACGATCGTCGCTACTGCGTTCCTTATGCTGCAACATTCGCTCACTGGTGCTGCGATTAAGCATAATTTTTCATTTTATCTGCATTGCGCTAATTTTTGGAATGCTGTAGCATGGGAACCTATGAACCGTTAACATACATTCGGTTTGTCCCAGTTTCGGGTAAACCCGGTGGCTGTCTCGGGTCGTTTCGAACCGGACCACCGGAATGGTACCAATCCGAATCGGGCATTCCTTACGAGACGGTAGAAGGTTACGTTTTTTTGTGTTCGCGGTTAGTAATGCAATGATCAGGCGAATGATTTCGTTGCCCATCCTTTTCATGCTGGTTACGTCCTGCTTAGCTCATTTCCGGTGTGCATAGCTCTTGCCACTAGCGGTGGAAGGGACAGTTTGTCGGATCTCAAAAAGAGCAAACAAAAAATAAACATAAGTGAAGCAAGCTTCATAAATGGATTGTACTGGAAAAAAAAGTCAAACGAAGCTCGAATGGAGCTGGGGTTAAAAAAAAGGAAAGAAAAGCTGATAGCCATGCAGAAGACAGGAAAATGTGCGTTTTCAACCGTCATCACCATCTGTATCAATGCAGCATCCTATTCGCACACATACGCACATTCGGTGTGCTTCAGGCGGGTTTGTCCTCATTACCACGCTTACGGTGAGCACGACAGCGGAAACAGTTTGCTGCGGGATTGGTAAAATGGCTGGATGAAGGGAAAGACAACAATGTAGGATAGCGTTGCTGGACCGATTATCCTTTGCCAGCGATTCATCGTCAATCCCCCATACCTTGCCCTGCGCCATTAAACCCGACAAGTCGAGCTTTGAGCAGGACGGAAAAGCCAATCGCTCTTAGACCCGAGGATGCTCTCATGTGGAAAATGTATAACACACACACACACACATACACACACTGGCACACATACAGTATGGGACGAGCCATGGCAACATCAGGGCGGATGGATGATGAGAGCGATAAAGATTATGGTTGGCAGTGAAGCAAAAGTTTGTCTAATTCGCCAGAACGCGCTGTGGCATGTGGAAGCGATGGTTCGCATCGGTTTGCTACAATCGACGAACAATGAAGAGAAAATGGCCAAGAACTGGAGAACAATAACAAAGTAGCACAGTTTTAAAGAGATACATTTTGCTTAAAGAGAGGCGTATCACTTCGTTTGTAGTATTGCATCATACAATTAGAACAAGAGCCTTGTGTTATCTTAGAATTCGATGAATTTAAATTGAAATTTGAAGTAAAAATAAATTACGACCATCAATAACATTAGAACAGGTGTTGTTGCTACACTTACCTTACAATCCTCACAGTGGTGGATGATAGAGTACGGCTGTCCGCAGTCGTACCGTATCAGCACCTCGGTAAATTCGCATGTGATCCGTGCCGCCAGTGCGTCCGTCTCCAGCAGCTCGGTCAGCCGCCCGGTACAGTTGGTACCGCCGTACAGCACGTCGGCGTAGGCTGCGTTGTGTAAAGCACTGCCAACGGTACGTTCACAACAATGTCTTAAACGTAATGTTTTCAGCTTGGTCTCAATACTTTGTGACGATTTTTTACAAATTTGTGCTGGACTTAACTCTTCATTATCGCCCAAATAGTCAAGGCACTGTTGTTTATCATTTAACCGGTTCTCCATGTTATATTTAGTATTATCAATATTGTATGGCTTATTACTATTTTTATTATTATATGTAGCATGTGTACGAAATGTTTCACATGGCGGTGGACACCGCGGTGGTCCAGGACCTTCGTCTATCCAGGCCACAGGCAGTGTACCGGCTGAACATTGACCCTGTGGGAAGAAGAAAGATGGCAAATATTAGATATGAATTAGTAAACTGTTGATTACTAGCGAGTAGAAATCAAAAATATTTCCGGACGACTTCTGTTAAAACGTCGAGTAAACTCATGGGTTGAATAATGTCTAAATTCAATTTTTTCTTCTTGGAAAAAACAAACTTGAACAAACTTTTTTCAATATCTGCTTTCAGAATTTAGAAAGCATAAAGTTACTTATAAAACTAAAAATATTTTCGAACCTTTTGTATCATTAAAGTAAGTACTCAAAAAGAATGAATTGTTCTGAGGAGGAATACAAAAATATAACCTTCATTTGAAAGGTTATCTTGGCTTCACAAATTTGCATGAAAAGCTAACAATGATGAAGTCTCTGAAACACATAAAAAACTTTTTGAAGGTTTTGGTATAACTAAAATGTTGATTAATCTTGTCACTTTAACGACGTTCAGAGTTTAGATAGCTTAGAAAAAAATGGAGGCGCAATAGTTTTAGTGTTGAGTGATTCTGTATTATTTTTAAAAGTAGAACGCAAACAAGTATGTATATTGTTAGTTAAGGCTAAATTTAATTAAATGCTAACATTAGAAAACCGATTCTCTGGGTCTTTGTAATAGAGGAACAAGTAGATAAGATGTAGTTTGATTAAAATTTTCTTGATTAATGCTTTTAACAACTAGTTTTTTAATCAAGACACAACCTTTCAATCTTTTAGAGTTTCTTGTTTTATTTATAAAACGACGACTTAAATAGAGCGATTTTCACGCAATCAATCACCCACATCAAACATACTTTGATCAGCGGTACGACGTCAGCCATACATCGTTTGCAACAACGATGGACAAGATTAAATGTTTCCATTAACTTTTTTTTTCCTTTATGAAATCTTCACCCCAAACTTTACTTTGTTGTCCAGACGTGCATCATGGTCCCGGACATGAGCTGCCTCCAAAATAACTTCAATGAGTTTTAATTTATTTGCTCTTATCTGCAGATCCCGCTGCCAGTGCGAGGGCATTCCGTTTATGTTTCACGGCCGGTCGTTATATTGCTGTGTAGTACCAACCGTCACCATCACCTCCTCCATCACACATTCGGAAGACGCGCAAGCACACACCACCAAACACTTCCTGATCGATTACGATCGTAAAAGTGGAGAAAAAAGTAGAATTTAAAAAAACCCATCGTGGAAAATCGAAGGCGGCTAGCGCTCACTTACGAAGCTGCTGTAACGGCTGTAGGTTTGAGTGGCAGCAGTTCCGTAACCATAATTCATCTATCGCGTTGTTTTCTGTGCCGCTGTTTTCATTAGCGAGCTCCCCGTATCATTCTCGCTTTGTCTCTCTCGCTGTCTCCCTTTCTCTCTTTCTCTCTTTCTTGCACTCGCCAACAAGCGCCAAGCATGTTAGTGCACTCTCGCGCACACGCACGGCACAGACAAACATTAGCATACACAAACAAAAACCTTCCAAAGTCAGCTCCAATCAAACAAGTCGTATCGCACACCCATCCCTTCAAGAGACGAGTTTTCCTTAGTGTAGCAAGAAACCTATTGGTGATAGTGGGGTCGGCGAGGAAGGAAGGACGGGAGGAAGGGAGGAAGTGGCGGTGGACACTGGTATGGTAAGAACTTCAAGAACATTTTCCTTTTCATCCACACCAATAAACCTGCCGACTGTCGGAGAAGCTTGGATAAATAAACACAACAGCGCGGGTATGTTCACGTGTTTTCCTTACGCTCGGAGTCGAGTTTCCCTTTTCGCCGAAGGTTCAAATCCGTACCCACTGGCCGCAGAGGGCATTGCATTCATTTCTTCCGATTTCCAACTGGTACGCGCTCGGTACGCACCATTCCACACTTAGATCTGTCCCACCATTTCTGTGAAGGATTTGTTTCCGTTTCAGTATCGTTTCGAACGTTTACCTTTTTTCTTCAACTTTTCTTATTTGTAACAGAGAAATGTCTCAACCGTTTGGGCCCGCGCGTGGTGCAAAGATTTTTGCTAAATGCTTACAACACGAATAATGCGAGCTCGCTACAACTTTTGTTTTGCTTCGGGCAAAGAACATTTCAATGGTCCTCTTGGAACACCTTTCAAACAATGAGTGAAAACTGACCTCGATAGTGTTTCCCGAGAGGGAAAAATACGGTATCCCTTTAATACGGTCGTTTTCTCTATTCGCTAAACGGGCAATAAATATTCATCTAGAGAAAAAAAAATCCTACAGGCCAAAACGATTTCCGAATGTGGATGCTCACAGTTCGATCGATTTTCTACACCAAGCTGAGACTTTTCCGAACATAATTCAAATAAATAATATCGCTGTGTCTGGCATGACGATCGGAAACCGGGTTTGGATTCTTCGGACCAGAGCGATAGAAAGGGAAAAGAAGAAAGGTAAGCGATTATAGACCAGCGCCCATTCTATCTACCACCGCTGACATAAGCACCAATCCACCCCCAAACATCCCCTCTCTCACCCCCTTACGCACCATATCACTCATCGCCACTGGCTCATGTTTGTGGACGAGGAGGAGGAGAAAAAAAAGTAAGAGGGGAAAGAATTTTAAGCGAGATTTTGATTATTACTATGCTGCTCGCGCTATTCTTCTGTCTATGGTCGGAGATCGGAGTGTATCACGGAACCGGATTTATGCGGATGCAGACCAATAAAAAAGGCGGAAAAAGAGAAGAAGCGTTCCACCGAACCGGGAACGGAACCATTTCTTCCAAAAGTAAAACCGAATCACAAGCCTGCGAACTTGGCGAACCCGTAAACCGGCGTTTGCGGGAACGGAAACCGGTAGCAGGTAGCACCGGGTATCCATTAGACGGCGACGCAACGGAAGGTGAAATTGATTCTTGAAAAACTCGAACGGAAACCGAATTTCTTTCCTACCCCATCGCCAGTTCTCTCGTCCCAAAAAAAACACCACCACAAGGGATCGGTAACAGTGGTGGAGGAGGTGGTTTTGGGGTGGGTTTGCGATTGCGATCCGCTTATTTTTAGCCTACCACTAAGAAGGTTCTCTCTTCTCGCCGTTCCCGGGGATCCCCGATCTATGCGAATTTATTACTGCACCGTAACCGTAACGCCCGGCATCGTTTAGCAAGCGTTTTGGGAGGTGTGATGGGTGTGCGGTGGCAAAAAAAAGGTTTGCTAGGGACTGCTAAAACTCGGGACTATTAGTTTTGTAGGGACACGTTCGAAATCTTGCGAAAAGGTAGAACTGCGAACTTGAACTTTTCACTATGGTTAAAACACTTCGCAATCTTACTGAGAACAACGTCAGTGCGTTCCCTGTCTCTAGTGTAACCGTTTTAATGTAATAGTTTTAAGTTACTGGCCATCATATAATATCAGATTGTTTGCTTAATTCTAGCAATTATGAGATAATCACAGTGTAGTTAAAAAATAGGAGTTGAATAAATTTCGATATTGTTTCGCATCATTCATCTACGACAGATGTAAAGGATTGATTCCTGAGAGGCTCCAGATGTGGCTTATGAGAAACGGACATTTATGGAGGGATTTCTTACAATTACCAAACCTTCTCGAAAGTTATCTTTTTTTAAAGTTTGGCGAGCTTTGTATGTCATCACAGAAGTACAGAAGATAAAGTACGGTTAACCTGGGTCCAACAAAACCGATAATTGAATAAATCCTTTCCATATCGAACTGGCCAATTTATTATTTTTTTAAATTAATTATCATGGTTCATGAGAATGTATTGTATTTGTTGTCATTCCTGAACTGAAAACACTATTAAGTGACGTCGATCATATGATAGTCTGGTAGCTATATATTTTTAAGGTGAAATACACTCATTAACCTGCGTATTTTGTTGAACCAAATAAAATAATCTGCTCCAAGAATTTAATTAAATTACGCTACAAGCTAAAGTGATTAAAAATACATTATTTGTTTTAATATCAATACATCGTCAACGCAAACCACCCCCCTCCCCAAGAATTCCCTTTTATTTCGAATAATCGAGGACAAAATGCTGTGTGGCTATACAATACCCATCTCAGCATAATAGGGATTAGCAGTGGGACGAAAAACTGTCATTATTATAATAACAAATAATTTATACCATAAGTTAGTAATGTAAATATGTTTTGAAACATGTGTTCTTTCAGAACTGAAATGTGTGCGAATGATTACAAAATTATTGTAAACGAATTTTTTTTCTAAAATGTTAGTTACGAGTTCAATGTTTCAAACTGTTTTGGTGAATCACCTTCAATTTTAAGACAAAGATACATTGAAACTGACCACAATTTAAAAAAAAATAAAACTCTAAATGTGAAGTCTCAACTGTAATGTGAAATTTAAATAATACTCGTGGACCCGTAGTAAATTTCAAATTTTACTATATTTTTGTTATAGTTGCATGACTGAAACTAAAAATTTTTATAATACATTAAGCTTTGTTATACATATTTTTATGACATCGCATTCTTCTTCTAGCATTTTGACGGTATGTATAATATTGTCATTCAAGTGGAGTAAGACAAAAGTCATAATAACCCATAAGAACCCATGTAATAAAAGAAACAATAACAACAGTTGGAAATAATACATTTATTCGTATGTTTTGATTTGTTTATTATTTACAAACTTTATAATAACATAAGATAAAGTAAGAAAAAATCAAAAAGCAATATGTCTTTCACAAGCCATAGCTCCTAATGGAAAAGAAACGTTCAGCACTGAGATTTTCTCTTGTATCAAACGAGTAACTCCAAACGGAGGAGCGTAATAAAATGTACCCAACCGGATAGCCAATGAAATCCCATCCCGAGCGATGGCGTCGCTTGACCGTTGCAATTAAAAAGTAATATATCGTGCCGTTATATGTGCTTCACAGTGCACTGAAAAAGAAATCCTTCGTTTGTCTTATCGGTTTAGAGAAACGGGCTTGCCAACGACGACGACGACAGCGGTTCCGACTCAAGCTCAGGCAAGCCCGATCGATCCGGCGTCTTGTGATTCTGCTTCGGGCATGCAGCAATCGAAAGCGCAATAAATTTACTCGCACAATAAAATCGAAGGTCAATTACTGCAGTGTGCACGGTCCGGCATCCATTGCACGATCCTCACTAACACGCTGACGAGTGGCGTGTCCCAGTTTTTCTCGCGCAGATATACCACCTTCCGGAGTAGATTACGGCGGTGACAGGACATATGGGATGAGAGTAGCTGCCAGTGAACGATAGGAGACACATGCACATACAAAGACACTTCACATACAAAGAAAACGCGGTTGTGTTAGATGTGTTAGGTGGAACGTGGAAATGCAATCCATCAAGTCTCTTTAAGTTGGAGTGATGAGATCCACTGGAGTAGAAATGAAGTTTGAAAGCAAGAAAAATGCAAGTTATGTAATTCAATGTTCATTTCACAAATAGGACCTCTAACATATTTCTTCCTGCCCACGTACATGGTTTATATTTGATTTCATTTTAAATTTTTAATACTCGGTGTGTTCTTTAGCATCTTCGAGGCACGAACGAAGTAAAAACAATTGAACGCAACACGAATGTACTTAGCTTCGCTGCGATTTTTATTCTTCCCGAAACAAACCAAACTCAAATATGAATAATCAAGTAGTTTCCGTTGGTCCTTTATCGAGCAGGGATATGAGTATAGTTATTTTAACTTCAGTAAGAAAAGAACGCTCATACCGCACAGGCCCACTCAAGCTTCACCACGAAAGCAGGCGCTAGCAGGCGAATTACTTGTTTTCCTGCTCACAACCCTCAGCGAAAAAGGGCTCCCTGCATCGTCATGGGATGCGGATGATATTAGCAGCGGTCGGTATGGATATCCATTTCGAACGTGTGTCGCTCCGCCGTACGGTTGCCGTTGGTGCCTTGCAACGGTAGCATGGCAGAATTGCGAATCCATGGACGAGGGAGTAAAGAAAGCAGCAAAAAAAAACAGACACACACGCATACAGGGTTAGGCAGTAACATATAGGTTTATTTTCGAAATTTGATACTATCAACAACATGCGTGCGGTTCAGCGATGGCCGAGGACTATAAATATTCATGCCGAATGTTTTTTGGCTGCAGTACCAACCATCGAGATGGCCCGGTCGGTCGGAATCAGCATCGGAAACGGCATACATTGCAAACATCTGATACGCCTGCATAACTGGCGGAGGGATGAGAGTAAAGATACGACCAGCACATTCCGCGTCGGCATTTGATGTCAAACTTAACCAGCATGATTGACAAAGGCAATCCAGTTTATTTTCATAAGCTTGCGCTCGATGCCATAGAGCATTTTGTGCCTTTATACTAACTTTGTGCCGCTGTATTTTAACCAGCAAATAGTTATTGATGCTTAAGTAATGGAAAATCACAACTGAAGTGATTCATACACGACCAAAAAGATCTTACAAAGGCCTGTAAAATTTAAGAATAATGAAGATAGGAAGTAGTTCCATTGAAAATATGCTGCAAATCACTCATTTTTCTTAGAACTTGTGGCTGGTTTGTTATTTTTATTTTTATAAAATTAGTGATTATTAATTTCGTCATTCAGTAATGCAATTATGCTTGGTTAATATAATTTCTAAGTTTTGTTTTTGTTTTTGCAGTACATGACATTAAAAATTGTCTCTTTTAAAAAAAAATCATTATTTTTATTTCCGTATGGAAAAATTAGTGAATTAATTATAACATATTCACGAAATAAGTTTTCCTAGTTTTCCAATTATCTTTTCGTTAATTCAGATATGTAGTTTGTTTTATTTTCCTGACCACATCGCAGCCTGATTGAGAGTGTAGTATTGAATAAATTAAACTTTAACCCATTTCTAAAAGCCACAGCACCTAGATTCATGTGTAAAGATAAATATATATGTATTAAGGAAATATGTTTGCAAATACAACTATGAAGATTGTTACATGGTGATCAATCAATAAATCGACGATGAAAATGAAAATATACACGACGAAAAATGTGTAAAGATGCCTTTGGTAAATCTAAATAGCAACAGTCAAACTAAAGTCAATTAAAAATAGCTTGAACATGAAAAACCCATTTAAAGTAGTGAAGTATAACAGAGGCAAACAATAGGAAACTCTTTTAAATTCACTCGATATTTTAAGTACATGAATGTTAAATTATTTAACTCTAATTTATTGTCCCTTCAAAATTAGGACATTTTGATGTTTAAAAAATTCTGAACGAAGAGGTTGCCAAATTTTAGTACTTGTAACGCTGGAATTAGCAATTTATTTTACACCTATTCGGTTCACAGCTATATTCTGTTTTAGGATTACTCCTTTCCCATAGCAAATATGAATTTTAACAATACTTTTCCACATCTCTGCATGAAAAAAGTGTAGAAGGTGTTGTTGACCAAAGCTTATTTAATCTAAATTTAATGCTAAAACTACCAAAGCACAGGGAAGGGTAGCTAGTGTAATGAATTCTTCATCATCTGGGACGGTTTGAAAGTCGCCGATGCTTTTGAAAGTGAGAAAAAATGAGAATATCCTAATAAAATAAGAAAAATCATATCTCCATACTTTCCTTTACGCGAACACAGCCATATCCTTATTTAGCTTCTGATTAAAATATGAATTATTTAGCCCACGCGCTTACCCGAGGCACGTAAAAAGGTGACAATATTGTTAATAAAAAATGGGAACCCATTGCCCACCGCCCATTAGAGTTTGGAGCCTTCCAGCAAGCTGTACCGACCGCCAGCCACAGTACGAAGGACGTACGGGAAGCGCCAGCCGTTCCATCAATGAGCGTCTAAATTTAGACCGCGGTCGATATTTATACCAAATTATTCTGCACACTTGTAGCACTCACAGCCACACACACACACACAACCACACGTTCACACAAGGACGCACCTATTTTTTTTGCACACATACACTTTAAAGTGATATTCATCTAATTAGCTGTCAGACGGAGAGTGAAATTTCCATGTTTTTCCATCGCCCAGACGCGCTGTGTGGGACCGAGCACTAGGCCCAGTTGGTGTGTTATTTTTTCAACTGTTTTGGCACGTTTCAGCCCGGCGGGAGGGCTGGGATTAAAATGATTTGCGAACGAAGCAGGAAGCCAAACGGTGCCAAATAGCTAGCCAGATCCCAATCTAACATCAGGTCGACCTAATACCGTGCCCGTACCATTGGACGAACATGATCGCGTAATGGCAACCCGGATCTACTGGTCATCATTTTTGACATCATTTTCTCGCCTCACGATTCTTCCAGCTGTTTCGCTAGTGCAACCGTAGCGGGATGGAACGGTCTTGCTAGTGGTCTTATAGGAGCATGGAAACTCATCAGCTTGCAGGAAAAGTATTCCCAACTAGACACATTTTCGTCAGCTAGATCGGACAATGCCATCAAGCAAATCCAAATCGCTAAAAATCACCTCCCACAATGACAAGGAAAGGCAAAAAAGCTAATGCCAAGTTTTTGCGATTAAGAAACGGAAATGGAACTAAAGTATAAAACTAATGAAACAAAGAAGAAAAGAGCGAGAGAGCGAAAGTGAGACATACGTATATAGAGGAGTAAAAAAAACCCAAACCATCACCTAATGGTTCACATTAGGCGAGGTGGAAATTGAACGAATCGAAATATCGACAGGACGGACGCCGAAAATCAATCATCGGATCGCTTTGAAAGGTTGCTACATTAACGAGCGAATGGTAGGAACACATCGATGCGAAGACAGCAAAGCGACTATCCCACTGGAACAAATGGAGGTGAAAAAAAATGGTTCCAACCATACGGACGTTTAGATCCAGCCAACAGACAGCGAGGAATTTGTGGATAGCAACCTTCCATTCGCTCGACCCCCGCTTGATGGGTATCACAATCGCTGCGGTTCTGCTAAGAGACATCCGAAATTTCTCATCCTTCCAGGTCACCGAATAAACCGAAGTGGGTGATATAGCCACAGCCCGCCCCGGTGGGCAATATAAGGCGAAAGATACGGGAGGCCACCTCACTCACTCGCTCGTCTAGAAATGGAATCGAAATCAATTAATAAAAGTCAGAAACAGGGACAATCACGTCCCGGGGAAAGGATGAAGCTCAAGACCATCGCTGCCAGTTTTGGTTAGGTAACGCTCGGGGAGTTTTGTAAGCGGATGGAAGCAAAATGGTTGGATAGGTCGAAGAATCACCCGATCCAGGGGATGCTGTCCGATGCACGCGACCGCACGCAACACATTCCGCAACTTTCGTGCGAGCATCATATTTTTACGGTACTATTTCTCATCGTTAGGTTAGGAGCACAAAGACAAAAGTCTAGCAAAACCGGTAAACATAGGACCAAGTGCGTTCGAGTACCCTAAGAAGTACTCGGTAATGTGGGCGAGCTGATGGGTTTCGTAACATCCGAGAGAGGTCGGTATGTCGGTATGCGTCAAGATCGAGTGGTTCATCGCCTCCACGCAGGCACTAGTCGCACACTAACGCCCATTGACAAACCCTCCCTGAACAGGGCTCTTATGCGTGAGGAAGTACATCATAAGCATTCTCATAGAGACGTAATCGTTTCTCTGAACATGGAACTATTGGTAAGTCATCACAAAACCGTGTTGGTAGTGGTTGTGATCGGTATGTTGAGGGTTAAGGAATTTTAAAATGGCTTGTTATTTATTCGGAACTGTTGTCTATACCTAACAGAAATGAAATACAGCTTTAATAAATTGCCATAAAATAATGTTGATCCTGTTCTAAAAAGAGCTAAACAAAATTTCCAATAACTCCATTAGGAATTAGTCTAAACAAAAAAAAGGATTTCTTGCGTCAAAAACTCTGATAGGTACCTGTGGTCCATTCTTGTCATTAGAATGACACCGAAAGTCGTTTAGGCTGTCTAGATGGACAGTAATGACGTGGTCGAACAGCTTTTAATGAAATAGTTGCCTCAAATGCCATAACTGATTGGCAGATGACGACATTCGATCCTGAGCAGAATAAAGAGTTTCAGCAATAGAATAAGTTCTCTAAGTTTATAGTAAAAATATAGAGACACAAGAATAATTATAGCATTGTTTTGTTCCAACAAAAATGTCTGGCCTTGGGTCGAACAAAGAGTTTGAATATCCATGGTAAATGGGTGCTAAATTGTACAGATTCAAAGTTTATAATTCAAAGATTTATGATCTCCGATTGTCAAGATTATCCTCAATAATGTAAAATAAATATTTTCTCATAAATAAAATCATTTCAATTAGAAATATCTCAAAGTTTCTTAAGTAACTCATGCTTTTCGGGATTCTATAATACAGTAAACTTTATAAAACGATGACTTTATAAAGATGACAAAAGCAACAACGTTTTTCAATTGTGTATTATTATTATCTAGTTTTTCATTACAATTCACAATAGGCAACTCTTTTATCCCTTACCCTTGTGATTATAACGATTCATTCATTATGCTCATCACGATTTCCTAAATGGTACATAATAAGCAGAATTATTTTCTTCTAACCGGTCAAAAGAAAAACAGAAACCAATTTTAAAAAACGATACCCTTACCCAAAACATCCCCAAGTTTCCGCTACTCTGTTCTAAGTAACTTCGCTGCCTGATCGATTAGATCATCGCCAGAAAAAGGGAAACCGCTTCCCGTTGCCATTTGTGCCGACCATTCTGTTGATCCCAACATTGGGAGACAGGGGGGAAAATGGCAGCAAATTAAAATCAATACCGATGGCTGCCGATGGCAATTAATAAAGCCTTCCGGGGTATTCGAAGCGAATGCGGAACGTGATATCAACGGGAGTTTCACCATCGTCCGTCTAAACGCTGGTGTGACATATTGTTTATCCAGCACAAAAAAGAACAACAAAGAAAGAAAAAAAAACATGTACAAAAGAGAAATGATTACGAGTACAAGGGGTTCGTCCTGGCAAAAGGATATTGGATCGTTTGGAAAAGCGTGCCGAAAGTAAGGAAAAACTTTTGTCTCAAACAAAACGGGGAAACACACACAGAAACTCGCGGTTTGCTTTATTGAATCGAATCCGAATCCTTGCTCGATACTTAGCCCATGATAAGGAAGCGAATAGTTGTGAATGAGCAGGATCAAGACGAATGCCTCCCTTGTTTGCACTGGTATAAGTGTGTCAAGGCAGTACCACAAACACGGTTGAGCGATGGTGTTGGTGATAGCATCGTCGTCGCCTCTGAAGCCCTCAGCTGAGATCAATCCCCAGCTGGTGTTGGTGAGCCTGCTAGCAGCGAGCGGCAGCATCAAGCTGGGTTTTATTCAGAAGCAAAAACATACAGAGCGATACCGAGCGTCCGCAAACAGGAGCGAGAAAAAGTATTGGAGAGATCTCGCGAAGTGTGCGAGAAAAATCGAATATCATTTCTGTTACAGGAAAACTATCCCATGTACATACGCCAACCCGCCGGAATACCCGCCGTTGGAATGCGTTCGCCTTTTCGTGTGGAGTTCGGCTCTCCACGCTATGCTCAGCGTGTGCTGTAACAAAAGAGCGTAAGCTGAGTGAAGCAACGTAGGGCTAAGTTTTTCTTCAGCTACCACATTGGAAAGAATGACGAGCGTGAAAATTTCCCTTAGCTGTATATCGTGGAAAGCCTCTTCTTAACACCCGTGAACGGAAGAGAGCGACTGGATGTTAAGGCCACTGGTTTACTGCTTTGGTTGAATCGACGAACCGGGCGGTGGGTAGGGATGGTTGAACCCTCGTAGCTATATGTTAATGATATGAAAGCGGTAGCCCCATTTTCGTTCCATCCTTCGGGGAAAAGGGAAGAATATTGAATAACACCACGTAATAGCACCGTGAGCGAGGGAGCCACGAAAGCGCGTGCTGCGTGGTGTTGAAAGAAGGCAGAAGAATGAAAATAAGAATGGGAACAAAAAGGCCAAAAAAAAGGAGGAATCAAACCTCATTCGACCAAGTTCAAATCAAACAGATATACTTCCGCTGGCGATTCCGAATAGCGGACGGATGTTTGAGAATGTTCGTCCAAGAATCGACCAACAGGGAGTAGAACGATTTGTATCTGTTGTTTTTGCTTGCTCATTTTTTTTTTGAAAAGCTTTTGCATCGTTCGGTTTTTTTTTGTCTCCATTTGCTATGATTCCTCAGATCTGTCACTTTCTCACGTTCCCAATTTCATCAAACGCAAAGCAAACCCCCCCCCCCAACCTAGCGAGGTTGTCGGCGGTTTTTTTTTTAACATCATCCCACTTTTTGTGGCATTACTAAACACCCTCGGAAAGGGTCGGGAATGAATTGAGCAATAAAATGATCCTATGCTAATGCCTTCGCTCGATGAATGATGGGCTTTCAAGTTAGGGAAACGCCAGAAAAATCAGTTGAAGAGGAAATGGGGAGGAATTTTTGCTGGCGGAGTTCCCTCCCGTTGTTGAAGGTGACGGTGTAGGTTTCCTTTTTTTCTGCACAGTATTCTCCGTGTCGATACACTTTACCATAGCAACCCGCTTGCTTGCGTGGAAAGCGCTTGTGATGGAATCCATTTTTTTATTGTTGTGCGACTTCCCCTCCGCCAGAGTTCGATCAGCTCGTTTCAACCATGCAGCGCGCCGCTTCCATTTATGCTAAAGGAATGCAGAAAACAACCATCAGGATATGGTTCCGCGATGGCACATCATGCCGGTCGTACGGGTAGAAGAGTCTACCAATATCTGTACCGCTTATCTCACGTAACGGTGATCATGCGGTGGTCGGTGCTTGATGAAGATGGCATCAATCCATCTCCTGGGTACTGGGCCCTTTCAAATGCTTCACCACCTTACGGCCAAGGCAAGATTCAACACCACCCGCACGGGGATGGCAGCACCAGCATCCCGCTGTATGTGTAGCACGCGTTCTCATGCAATCTGTTACGGTTTACTTACGGCGTTTTTATCACGTTTGTTCTGCCCGCTTTACCGAATCCCTTCCCTCGGCAAACGTGGTGCGGCTTAGTAAATGACAATCTTGCTGGTGGATTCTTTGCGAGCGGGCGCGGAATTTGGGCGAACTCGTACCAGTGCTGTGCTGTGGCGTGCCGATCTCAGCATGAAGTATTGCTACTTATGCTTTTCTTACCATTTCTTACCGAGTATGTTTCTGTGGCTGAAGCATACATATATACATTTTTCTTATCCGTTGGTGTTCCGATGGTTCATTGGACTGCTGTTTGCTTCCTTCGCTAAATGCTTGGCTTTATCTCGGCTTTTCTATCACATACATTGACGTGTGATGTGGTCGAGCTTCGAGATAGCGGAGTTGACGTTGATAAATTTATAGAAAGCTTCATTCGCTGTACCAGTGCCTATGTAAGCTGCGGACGCAACAATATCAATAGACGGTCAATATTGATTAGAAACCGGTGGTTTGCTCTAGCTATGTACCTCACACACGGATTACGTTATCCTTGTTGATGTAAAATTCTAGACAAATTTGTGTAGTGCATTTTGGTTTTCTTGAGCGACATTTGTCGTATTATTGAATTACTTTTAACCTGAATCATTCAATAAACATCCTTTTTCACAACATTCCCAAACGTTTCTATCTTTTTCTACTTTGTGGCAATACAGCTTCAGAGATATGGCCCCAGAATTACTGGCTCTCTTTGGTTTAAAATTATTTGCAGCTGAATATTCAATCTAATATACAGTCCGGATGGGATTTGATACAGAATCTGATTTGCAAATGTATGGCTTTGTTACATCAATATCATTGGTTAGTCCAACAAAGTACGAATGTTTTGCCATTTTATTCTACGAAAACTTCAGTAATATAAAAAAAAAACAAGCATCGCATTCCACGTGCAATATTCTCTTATTTCGTTACATTTGCTCAGAGCTTTCATCTGCTCTTGAAATGATCTCCCAAACTGTTATATGGTATACATAGAAACATCCTCTATGAAGAGCAAATATTCATTAACTTATTTTAGCTAGACATTCGTTTTTAATAAAAACCATTCATATGAATTTACTTTGTAAATGATTTACTCTTGATATTCTGTATTCAAAAATTGAGCCCTGAACCGTTGCAGTATATTATCATAAATTGGTTGTAAAATTGTATGAATCCGTCTTCTAGCAGAGGAACAGCGAAGGATTTGGACTTGAGAGATTTGGGAAAGTGGCTGCTAGAGCGGGTTGAAATTTGAAGTTCATTTGCATCACCACTACACAAGCACCGACAGGATGTGTTTGATACTAATACCACTAATAGTATCACTACTACTAGGGATATTTCCATTACTACTATAACTACTACTACCTCAACAAGCAAAACGTTTCAGCACGCTCGAACGAGCAGTCAATGGTGTTTCTTTTTCTCTTTCCTTCCTTAAATCCAATTTTAGGTTTCATCGTTCCAAAGGCCATATAAAAAGAAACCGACATCTGCCTACCACGAAAAGTCCCAGCCGGATCTGTTGGCAAGCTGAGAATGGACGAGAGGTTCGTGTCCTGGAGAGTAATTGATCTCACGCATCTCGTGAGAAACGAACATAAGGAACATTTTTTTTGGCAGGACTCCCCCCATGAGCATTATTTCCACCAGCTTTAGGTGAAGTTCAAGACGGACTCTCCGCTCTTGGGTTTATGCTCTTGTTGAAGCACACTCTATGCTCCGGTACCATATCCAACGAGTCCTTCGCGACAGCAGTGGCGAGAGCGTTGTGGGACGGCTGAATTTTATTATTATATAATTGATGAATGGGACGTGTATCCCGATGCTATTGCTCCAGAAATGGTTTTCATGTTGGTATTATTTTTTTCTTCTTCCTTTCTATTGGCTACGATCATCAACAGACAGGAGTTCCGAGAGAACACACAGAAAAAAAAAACGACTATCTCACTAAGGGGAGGAAGTCAAGGAATGTATGGTGCCGGAAAGGCCATGAATGCGGTGGCCAACAAATTCCTCTAGAACAGTTAAACTGAGCAGTATAATATGGTTGTTAAGGTTCACGTACGAAATGGTGGATATTTCACATGGAATAAATATCCACCAACCTTTCTGCAATAAAAATTTACTACCGTACCATTCTAAGAGAACAATTGAATCAAAAATACAACAAAAAAAACGAAAAAACTAAACCGTAAAGCCGGCTTTTACTGACCTGGAGATCCGGTGCCGAGTTGGGCTGCTCCAGATCGCACGCCGAAAGCCACGGATTGATCCGCGTTAGTGCGCCGCCTTCTCCCGTATTGTCTTCTCCAACTTTGCCCAACTTGCCACTCTGACTGGCACTGCTGCTCTGTAGACCGGTGCCTCGCCGAGCCCCCGAAATAAACGCAAGCGCCATCACGACCAGCCCGGGTCCTGGCCGCATATTGACCTCGGGTTCGGCGGCGCTAGCATGGTGCAGGCCCGCTTGAGACGCGCTTGCGGCTCGCAACGACCTCGGGGCTCGGGCTCATGGCCCCACCATCATCGTCCGCCGTGCGCCGAACGTCCGCTCTCTGCCGTCCCGCTTCCCCGCGATCCCCCACGTCCACCCGTCACTACCAACGATGCCACGGCCGCAGGCGGCTCCAACAAAAACAACGGGCACTTCTCCTGTGCAACCTTTCTTCTGCTAATGCCCTTGTAACTCTCCCTCTTCTGCTTATGCTTGTGATTCTTCCTCTTCCTCCTCCTCCTCTTCTTCTTCTTCTTCTTCTTTTTTTTTCTTGTGCTGCCGCTTTCCTGCTCTAGTGGCCGCTACGGTCACGCGCGCACACACGCACCACCGAAACCGGGCTCACGGGCCCACACTGACAGCCACCACGAACGACAAACGCCAAACTAGCACTGCTCCTGCTGCACGACCGCACTGACACTGACAACGACTCGAGCTGCCGCCGCTGCTGCTGCTGCTGCTGGTGCTGTAACAACACTTCCACCATTGGCACTGGGGAACACGACACGAAAAATTTTAGTGATCGGATACGTTTCGCACCATCATCCAGAACGTAATGGCCTAATGGAACCCATCGGCAGCGTCTGCCAAACAATCACGAGCAAGCGACACAATTTTCAACGACACTACCGGGTGCGGAAATGGCCTACCCGTGGCCATCTTGCACGCAGTGACACAGTTAGCGACCGATCAGCCATTCGGGAACGGAATCGTGAGTGGCTGAGCCAGATCCCGGTCGATCGCGGTCCGCCCTCGCTGTCACACACCCACAGGACACACACCCACAGACACACAGCACAAACACACACACACGCGTCCTAATCACCACCCCCCCCCCCCCCCCCCTAACCCCCGTTCTCTTACCCTCCGGTCCACCACACACAACCAACAAACCGAGCACACAATCACTCGCTCTACCACGCTACATGCACGCACAGTCACTTCTGGAGCTGCGATGCCAAACCAACGTGCTTCCTGCACGTTTTTGTGGTATCACCTGATCTGGCCCTGTTCGCCGTTCTGGCCACCACGAAGGAACAAAAAAAAGCTGGCCTTACTGCACACGGCACACCGCACTGGTCCGCACCGTTCCGGAAGCACGATCAGCACGCGCACACAACAACACCACACGTGGTTGTGTGCGTGCGTCCGTTGGTACGTGTGTATGTGTGTGTTTGATGCGTTTGCTTCCTTTTCCCGAAACCGCATCAACCGTGCTGTGCGCAGCCTGCTGATGGTGCTGCTGCTACTGCTGATGTTGCTGGTGCTGCTGGTGCTACTACTGCTGCTGCTGCTAGCGCTTCGGCTTGCTGCGAGATGGCGCGACGAGCAAAGGGTTTGCGTGCGCAATCAATCGATAACATCACTCATGCGTACTGCGAGGTCACAACGGAGCAAACACACGGGGAGCAAACACAACAAGGCAACCCATCGGAAGCGGCCACACTGCGAGAGACACGATTCACGCACTCTCCTTCGTATTTATCACACAGTTACGCTTCGCTCTGCGGCTGCTTCCATTTATCAGGCTTTTTGGAGCCTCAGCCGAGCAATGGTGGTCCGTTCTCTTCACTGTGTTTTTTTTTGTTTTTCACCAATAGAAAACTTCGCTCGTCTCTCTGTATTTTCTTTTTTTATTTACCCTCCGTTTCTCCTTTGGTTTTTGGTATCGTGTGCTCTAGGTGTTCTCTCACAATCTCGTGTTGCACACACCGATTCGCCTGTGTGTGATAAGGTGTACCTATCAATGGTTGGTCTTCGTATCCGGTCATCCGTCATGGGACCTCCAATTGCTTCGATACGAATGTTTGCCAAAAATGCCCTTCAAGTGCAAACACATATGCTTAAAACTCATGACGATCGATTTATATCCGATCTCATCGCGATCAGCGTACCACGATCGGAGAAAAAGCCATCCAGTAGCTCTGGATTGGAATTAAGGGCAATGGGACACGGACAACACCACCACTACTACCATCACCCCATGAATTAGTAGCTCGATGTGGTGCGTCCATCCGGTCCTGTGGGTGTACAGCGTGCTACGCACGAATGCACGCAATAATTGTTCTCGATTTGCGTTTGTTCCTCTTCCGTGCGAATGGTCTTTCCATCTGCAAGGTGATTTATTTCACTTTTCACTTCCTCCGGCACTATGCATCTGAACAGGAGTGAAGAGCACGGGAATGCTACATACATATAAGATATTCAAATGATGTTATCCTCTTATGATGTAAACTATTGCATTTGAATTGAGCAAAAAAGTTGAAGCAAGAAATAGTCCTTTTTACTAAAAAAAGAAGAAAAAAAACAATTTCATCTCCCTCAAACAGATCACGGTACACCCAAATGTCACTTGGACCGTGTTGCCTGTAATCGTGTATGTGTTCCGATGTGTGTCAGTGGGTGGGTTTCTGTTGGACAGTAGGTGTACGCCAGGAGCGAGCTTTCTGCGAGTGTTGGTTGGGTCGCCGAGCCGCTGGTATTGGTTGTGTCCTGGATGTGTCCTAGCTGCGCTAGTGGTCGTACTAAACGATGGTGCTACTTCGGTAATGATTATGATGATGATGATGATGATGGTATTAGATGATAAAGAGCGTAGGGATAACTATGATAATGATCATAATGATGATAACAGCGACAATACCAAGCATTCCAGCACGCAGCGATTATTAGTTGCGGGTCGTAAAATGTCTACCGAACCTTAGAGCACGCACATTTCACACAGGAAGGTCTCCTCCATTTTGCATTGGGAATAGTGCTTTTACCTTCCTCTTCTGTCATTCATTCATTTCTCACATAACTACACATACACACGTACTGTCGAGCACATACACGCACGAATACGTGGTTCACTTCCGTCCCCTGGTAATTGTCCCAGGACGAACGATCCACACCGACAGGCAGACTTGGAGTGCAGACGATACATTCGGACGATTTCTTTTACACACGTTTGCCGCTTTGAGGTTTTTTTTAAACTTTCGGAATCCTCACACACTTCAGCTCCGGATGTTGGCCACCAGTTTCGGACAGATCGATTCCTTCACAGGCTTTCAACGCCACACCGTGGTCCCGTGTTTCCGTGCTTTCCCTACAAATGCCCCTGGCCACGGTAACGTTCTACCCGTCACACGTACAGTGATGCTACGGGCACACGTACAGCGGCACACACACACACTCACACTTTCACCAGCGGACGGGCGCAGTCACGGGGTAGCTCGCGAAAGGAAAAACGAACTGAAAAAGGATTCACACGGAGGACACAATGCGAGGAAAACGCGCACTGCTGCTACCTGCTGACCTCGACGCTCACTCAAACTGGCCAAACAGGCCAAACTGATTTCTCGGGTGACTTTTCCAATTTCACTCTGCTGGCTGCTGACTGCTGGTTGCTGCTGATTGCTGCTACTACTGCTGCTCCGCGGAAAACCTTCACTGTGCTCTCCTCTCCCTGGAGCGAGGGCGCATGTGTGAGTGCTCGCATCGAGTCTTCTCATCCGATCTCTTCGCTCTCTCAGCGACCAGCCAGCCAGTGGTCCAGTTTGGGGGGAATTTTCAATTTTCACGCTGTATCGTACAAGCTTTAGTGCTGGGCAGTTAGATTTGCTCCTGCCGCAGGACCTCATTTCGCTCACATTTGCTCTTTCTTAACGAATCGGTAACGATACTCACACACAGAGACTTTTCTTCGTCAGATGGCTGTCATATTTAGTCAGCAGTACAGCATCTTTCAAATCAATGTCAGAAATCGTAACATTGTAAAATCTCTATGATTATAAATTATGATTGCAATAAAAAGACTAGTATTTTTTAATTTAGGGACAAATTGAATAGAAAAAATATTTTACGCGATACCATGAGTATCATTTTTGTAGTCTTGGCATAATATCAATTTAGAAGCTTTGTGTACACTAGCTCTACCTGATGGGCACTAGCAGCATAATTGTTCCAGTAGATACATTTTAAACCCGATATTATGGAAATACCAAACTATCGAACTTCATAAGAATATTTTTAAAAATTATTTGTCCAATGTATTACATGTGTTGAAACAAAAGTTGATTTATTTCTTTATAAGTCACAAAAAATCTCAGTTCCTTGTGTTCACTCTTTTTATTTAAAGCCAAATGTTGTTTCTTAAGATCAATAAACCACATACTAAACAACACTGTCATATCAAAATAGTTATTTATATGTTAACAAATATGTTGTAAAAAGTTTACAAAACAAAAAATATTTTAATTTTGCTATTTTGCTTTTTCACGTATTGCCTCATACCACGCTTGTATAAATTCACGCTCAGTCAAGATCACCTTTCGTTTAACGAGAAGTTCATGTTCTCCCGCACTAGGTCACGGTCCAGGTCGAGTTGGCTGATCTTCACCAGAGTGTACCCACAGAGTTATGTCCTACCGAAGTTAATGATTATAGTATACTCATTAAATAGCTTCTTGCAGCAAGTTTCACAGCTCACCACATGAAACACTTCACGCTCCATTGCAATATACAAATCGCACATTTGCAAGATTCGCTAGCGATTAAGCCTTTTATAATGTTCACTTACTTCCACGGCAAGAGAAGCAATAACAAGCTGTTGATGTTGTACACAGAGTATAAAAATCCCACGGAGAATGTTTAGATTATTTGCACCCCTTTTGTCTGCTGGATTCGATGCTACTGGTTTCGATTGCTCTACCACACAAAAAAAAAACATTTTTAGCCCACCTGCTGATCCGGCACGTTACGTTATGATTTGCAAAAAAAAAACACATATGGTTAACCAGTAGTGTTGATCTCTATTAGTATAAATTTGTTTAAGCAATTCTTCGCCGTAGTACACTAGCATAAACCGCTACAAATATACACTACTTACAAGAACTGTGTCGTGTGACGGTGTGTTTGCTACTGCCACCCGGTTTATTCCGGAACCGATCGTGATGCCATTGATCTGTACGGAGAATGAGCGTGGAAATCATGTAATGACGGTTGGAAATAAAATGATTGGAAAGTGAGAAACAATTTTGAGTGTCATATGTGCGCTGAGCTTTCACTCTCAAAAGCTCTCTGTTCATGTTGACCAGTTGCACACAAGGGGGTGAAAGTTGAGTGCAAGTTGAGTATGCAATCGGTGAGGGATGCTTGCTGTAATGGAGGCGAAATATTATTTTTCATACTGTGAATCAATCTTTATTTCAAACAATCTTAACTAATACCAATGTTTGTATAGTAAGAAATTTGCTTAATGTGAAGACATGTCAACAGCGTTGTAAGAAGAACAGAAATTAATCTATGTTAATACCTCCAATACAAACATGCTCATAAAGGAGTGAAAATATTGTGATCAATAAATTTGTTATGTAGTAGTTAATCATAGTAATTTTCAACACACATCGTACAATCGTGTTTACAACCACATCGTATCCGTATCCGTGATTAACATAAAATTCATGTACCATATATCAACAGGTTTTTTTCAGAAAACTGCAAGGCTAATAGTTGTAGATGTCTAAAATGAAACTGAAACAAAAAACTGCTAAACGAAGCTAATTTATTTTCAACTCTGGTCGTATGTATCATACTGCTTGAACTGGTATGAATTGGATATGTTATCGAAAAGAAAATATTATAACAATTTGAAAGAAGCTGTATTTGTCAAAGAGCTGCGCATTCAGTTAATCTAATACAAACTAATAATATTTCTATTTTATTGTTTTGTTTGGAACAAGGTATTTTGTTTCACAGAAAAAAACATCTTAGGCTCCGAATAAAACAAGCAAATAATTGATGGAATATGCATATGTTCTTGAAGTAAGATGATGTGAATAACACAATGAGTAAAATGTTTAACATTATTTCTGATTCACGTTAATAAACAATTTATTTTTTGTTCTGTTACGTCGTGATCATCGTGCAATTTTTTTATACTGCGATCATCATCTCTCTAACTCACTACGATGAGTTTCATCTCACATTTTTGTGTGCGTGAGTAACTCACTAAATTATACCGGTTGCTCACCAACTCACCGATATCATTTGTTGTCTCTTTTCCACCGTTAAGCTGACGATACACGAGCCACCTATGTATACGAATCAGTTTTTCATTTATTTTATTTTAATAATATTTCAAATAAAACTAAACTAATTCTGTTTGTCCGTTAAATGTCTATGTCCAAGCAGATATGTTTAAATGGCAAAATATTGTTATTTGAATATTTTATTAAACAAGTATTATAAATTTAATTGTATCAGCAATAATATTACAAACGTTTCGCTACCAAAATTATACATATCAACAGAATTGCTGTAGAAAAGCTGCTTAACATTCGGTCATAATGCAAAAAAGCGTTAAATGCATGCGCACAACCGAAGTAATAGTATCAGAAAAAAACAACATCGCCGCATTGCCAAGTATGCAATGCGTGTGAAAGAGTAAAAATGTCGTTTCATGTACCAATGGGTAAAAACACATCAAATTTTGGACAACATTCACAGCACATTATCACTTCAACTGCGATCACCTTCGAGTCACTCAACGGTACTCACACCACTCATGCATTGGATTCAGTTTCGATTTCGCTAGGTGGTTCGGTTATGTTTTCTGTTGGTTAAGTTCCTTCGAGCAAGTCGGTGTTATTCTCGGGGCAATAGGCAAGTTGTGTGGCAAAGTGTTTCGCTAGCGCTAAGGGTTCGCTTTATCACAACGCAAGGTGTACCCAATCGTGCGAGCAAACTGATACGCAAAAGAATCGTGCTTGTTGGTGTCGGACACCGTTGAACCTGCGTATCATTTTAGTGAATTTCAGATTCGACAGTAGAGGATGTTTCAGTTTACTTCCGGTTTCGGTGCCGTGACCAGGAGTGTGATTCATTCATTAAACGTTTGTCTTAAAAGGATGATACATTTGTGCTTAATGGTGTAATGTTCAACATATCTGTCGGCATCTGTAGCCGGATGTTCTAAAAATGTAGCTGGTGTTGGTTAATAAAGTGAACTAATGGTCGTTTGGTTTAGTGCTAATGTAAATTAGGTTCCTTTCGGTTGACAACTTTATGGAAGAACAGTCAGGTTGCCCGGAAAGGGCTACGTTTGTCTTTACCCGGGATACCTTTTCCTTGCGATCGCAGTTTAGCCCCACGCGGTGTTGGCCGATTTTTCTTTGCTGATCCTCGCGCTTTTCCACGTTACGTCACGTGCTCGTTCCACCAGCCACCGTCCACCATCATCAGACGTGGTAGAATTTTCGGTAAAATCTAAAAATAAAAATCAGCAAACATTTTTGTTCATTCCGTCGCGCTTAACGCGATGGTTGGATTGGGTTTAGAGCTGTTATTTCGCTCGAGATCCATTTGTATCGGTTTGTTTGTGTGGCCGAGCTGTATGTGCCGCGTGTTTGTGTTCTTGTATATGTGATCATTACTGCTTTCTTCCCGTTTCTGGTACCCGTCGTGCGTCCTACTCACGAAAAAATCGAGAGGAAAACCGTGTTTTTACTGACCTCGCACTATCGCAGCCACTCTTCCGCACCACTCTGTCCTTCCGGTTCCACCAACCAGAACTTCAAATACGACCGTGTTGTGGGGCAAATGTACGAAGTTTTTTTTCACTCTTTTTACTGACCTGCTCTCAAAGCCAACGTTTGCTTGAGATCCTTCTCGAAGGGGTTTATTATTTAGTTGTCCATTTGCTCACCAAAGACGGTACAAACAGTCCTTAGCCATTGCTAAAAACAGTGAAAACAACAGTTTAAAAAAAAAGTAAATCGTTAATATGTTGCAACGTGGGCAGCAAAACTTCCGCCGTGACCAAAGTGTAGTGACGCAGTGATAATTAATCTAATCTTTGACATATCCTTCTACCTCGACAGGATTAAAAGGTGAAACAAGTCCAACGTGTTTGACCGGGCACGCATTTCTCCATTTCGTTCGGTAAGGAGAGGAAAAGAAATATACCAAGTGTCAAGTGTGTCAGTGTTTGCGTAAGCGAAGTAAAGCCAAATTCAGCGCTCATTCACTAGTGATTCAGTGAGCGGAACAGCTTCACGACCAGGAAGGCTTGCGTGTTAGGGAAAAAAATCTTTTTTCGTGCCGACGCGTAATCCTTTTCGATTTTTTTTAGCGGACCCAGGATACGGTAACTGATCCTGTGTAGTTGTACGAGTTAAAGACACCCGTCGACGTGTGTGCTTTTTTGTCTTCAATTTGCAAGGTGAGTGTTTCAAAACGAGTTCACACCTCAACGAAAGGTGTGAAGTATTGCAGAAGACTGATCACTAGCAGGACAACAATCAAGTGGTGGGTAAGGGAAGGAAAGAGGACAAGAAGGGAAAACTTCGAGTTGAACAGTAAGAAGTGGGAAAGAAACTGACACTAAAAAAACGGTTCGAGGGCGACCAAACAACACATCCTACGATGAAGTACTAAAAATACGACTATCTGCCAGCAATGCTCTCCACCGTAACCGGTGGGTTTTTGCATGCAAAATCCGCTTTATCTGTTTGTGAAATAAGAGATAGAGAGAGAGAGAGTTAGAGTAAGAGTGAGAGAGAACAGTAAAAAAAGCGACCAGATGCGAAACAGCAGCGAAGGATGCTGCTACATGCTGAAGCCATGAAGATGGGACGTATCGACACCAGTTTTCCCACTGCTTTTCCTTGCTGCATCTTCACCGTGCCTACACACAAACACAAACACACACACACACACACACACACACACACACACACACACACACACACACACACACACACACACACACACACACACACACACACACACACACACACACACACACACACACACACACACACACACACACACACACACACACACACACACACACACACACACACACACACACACACACACACACACACACACACACACACACACACACACACACACACACACACACACACACACACACACACACACACACACACACACACACACACACACACACACACACACACACACACACACCCCGGATAACCGATAATTGATATCCGGCGATAACCCCGGAAGCTGTACCATTGATGCAGAAGAAGCCTAAAAGTGACGCTTCGGGGAACCTCGTAACCGAAACTCCCATAACCGAAACGTCCGACGAACTGCCGTGGACCACCATCGTTAAGCGGAGGCAGCAAGAGCCCAAGAAGACGACTACCGAGCAAGCGGGTAAGGCAGCAGTCCTGCCAAAGATGGCCTCTCAAACGCGCCATAAAACGGAAGCGATAGTAGTGGGGCTCAAAGAAAAGGAGTCGTACGCCGACATTCTGCGAAGGGTGAAGGCGGATCCGAAACTGCAATCGCTTGGGAAGCAAGTTTCCAAGGTTAGACGCACGAGGGAGGGAAACCTGATTTTCGAGCTGAAGCGAGACGATGCAGTAAGCGGTAGCGACTTTAAAGACCTGCTGCAGGATTCCGTGGGAGAAGCCGGTCAGGTCACAGTGCGAGGAAATGTTGCGACGCTTGAAATTCGCGACATAGACGAGGTGACAAGCCTGGAAGATGTTGAAAGCGCGCTTAAAGCGAGATTCGAGCTCGGTACTACTCGCCTCGACATCAACATAAAGCCGGCATTCAACGGAACGCAGACAGCCTGCATAAAAATGGCAGCCAAGCAAGCGCTGCTTATAGCGTCAGCGAGAGAGGTAGAAATTGACTGGTCAATTTGCCGAATCCGCATTCTGCCACAATCGCGAAGGTGTTTCCGCTGCTGGGAATACAACCATGTGCAGCGAGACTGCAAGGGACCGGATAGGAGAAACAACTGTCTGCGGTGCGGCGAGGAGGGCCACCAGGCTCGCACGTGCACCAAACCGGCAGTATGCCTAGTATGTGCTCCAGGCAACAATGCTCACCAGGTCGGAGGAACGTATTGTCCAGCAGCCCAGAAAGCATGGAGATAGTGCAAGTAAACCTGAATCACTGCGAGGCTGCACAAGATCTTTTGTGTCAGGTAGTGGTTGAGGAAAAGGGCGATGTGGTCATTCTGTCGGAGCCGTATCAAGCACCGAAAGACGGCAGCAACAACTGGGTTTCGGACAAAACAGGCAAGGCTGCAATCTGGGCTGCGGGAAGATTCCCGATTCAGAGAGTGGTCTCCTGTACATTCGAGGGTTTCGTGATCGCCGAAGTAAACGGAGTGTGCATCTGCAGCAGCTACGCACCGCCAAGCTGGGAGCTGAAAAGGTTCAACGAGATGTTGGACAACCTAGTCGCTGAACTCAGTGGGATTAGCGACGTGGTCATCGCCGGAGACTTTAACGCATGGGCCGTTGAATGGGGGAGCATTCGCACGAACAACAGGGGGGAAGCGATACTGGAGAGTTTCGCCCGGCTGAACGTTGTCCTGGGAAACGTTGGCTCCACTCCTACATTCAGCAGGAACGACAGGACGTCGATTATCGACATTACGTTCTGTAGTCCCGTCCTGGCGCAACACCTAAACTGGCGAGTGAGCGATGCGTATACCCTGAGCGATCATCGAGTTGTCCGGTATAGCATCGGGAAAAAGCGCATAACACTGCAGGTTCCGTCAAACAAAATGCGAGGCTGGAAAACCCGGATGTTCAACAAAGAACTTTTCTTGGAAGCGCTTAACTTCGGCGATTTTGGAATAGTTCGAAATGCTCCAGATCTTGTAGCTGCTCTGTCCACGGCGTGTGATGCCACGATGCCCCGTAGAAAGCCACCCCGTCATTCCCGTACTCCTGCCTACTGGTGGGACTCTACCATCGCGAAGTTCCGGTCTGATTGCTTGGCAGCCCGCAGAAAAATGCAACGTGAGAGGTGTCCGAAACGAAAACTGCAGCTGAGAGACGCCTACGTTACGGCTAGGTCGGTCTTAAAGAGAGAGATTAAGTCGAGCAAACGGCGTTACTTTCTTCAATTATGCGCAGCAGTCGCTCGGAAGCCATGGGGTTCTGCTTTCAAGGAGCTGATGGGGAAAGGCAGAACACATGAACCCGTCGAGCGTTGCCCTGTTGTGCTTAAAAGCATCATCGAAAGATTGTTCCCGACGCACAACCCTCCGGTACTAAACCCAGCGTTCACAGTCCCGGAGTCCGAACCTGAGCCGATTACAGTCGACGAGATCCTCAGGATCGCTGACCGCCTCAAACCAGGAAAAGCACCCGGGCCGGATGGACTTCCTAACGAGGCAGTCATGGTGGCCATGAAAGCGTATCCGGCAGTGTTCCAAACCGTGCTGCAGACCACTCTCCTGTCTGGGCAGTTCCCGTCGTTGTGGAAGAAGCAAAAGCTGGTTCTAATACCAAAGCCGGGCAAGCCACCGGGTGACCCGTCAGCCTTCAGGCCGTTGGGTCTCATCGACACCATGGCTAAGGTTCAGGAGATGACGCTTCTGGATCGTTTGGTTCAATACACGGAAGGCGAACACGGACTTTCTGAGCGCCAGTTCGGTTTTCGGAAGAAGCGCTCAACGGTTGACGCAGTACTGGCGGTGCTCGAGAAAGGCAACGCAGCGTTTCGTCGGAAAAGGTGTGGTGCTCGCTACTGTGCAGTCGTCACTATAGACGTCAAAAACGCATTCAACAGCGCTAGTTGGGAGGCGATAGCAGTTGCGTTGGAGAACATGAGGGTTCCCCCGTATTTGTGCAGGGTGCTGAGGAGCTACCTCCACGGCCGCGTTTTGCAGTACGAAACAGGCGAGGGGGTTAAAACGTCCACCATTACAGCCGGAGTTCCACAGGGATCAGTTCTTGGTCCCACCCTGTGGAACGTCATGTATAACGGAGTACTAACCCTCGCTCTTCCTCCAAAAACTGAGCTCACCGGCTTTGCAGACGACATTGCGTTAACAGTCACCGGCGAATCCATCGAGGAGGTTGAGATGTTAGCCACGGATGCTGTCGGTAGAATCGATGAATGGATGAAAGCAGCCTGCTTAGAAATTGCGCACGCGAAAACAGAGTTCATACTCATCAGCAGCCATAAGGAAGTGCAGAAGGCATCGATACTGGTGGGCTCAGAGCACATTGAGTCCGTCAGGAACCTCAAATACCTTGGGATTCGAATCGATGACCGGCTGAAATTCAAGCACCATCTAGATGATGCATGCAATAAAGCCATGAAGACCGCAAATGCATTGGCATCATTCATGCCAAACATAGGTGGACCCAGCAGCAGCATACGACGTCTTCACGCAAGCGTTGCCATATCCGTTATAAGATATGGTGCGCCAGTCTGGGCGCATATTCTGTCGGAAAAGCAGCACCAGAATACTGTACGTAGAGTACATCGGCGATTGGCCATGCGTGTTGCTAGTGCTTACCGTACCATCTCGTACGATGCGGTTTGCGTGATATCGGGTATGATGCCCCTATGCATCATTCTTGAGGAGGACTTGGAGAATTTCCGGACGGCACGTGCGGGGGAACCTCTCACTGCAGCTGTGAAGAAACGCATCAGGGCAGAGACGACGCAGAAATGGCAGAGCAGCTGGTCAAGTTCAACAACAGGCAGATGGACCTATTCGCTGATTCCCGATGTTGCGGCATGGGTTGGAAGGACGCATGGTGACGTAGACTTCTTCGTCACGCAGATTCTTTCCGGCCATGGCTGCTTCCGGAGCTACTTGCATAGGTTTACGCACGCGTCTTCGCCACGGTGCCCAGCTTGTCCGGACGCCGACGAGACGGCAGAACATGTCATGTTCGGCTGTCCAAGGTTCATCGCCGAACGTCAGCAGCTGAACGACATGTGCGATACGGAGGTTGGGCACTCAAACTTGGTGCAGCTGATGCTCCAGAACAGCAATATGTGGGAGGCTGCGTCGACGATGATGCGCCAGGTCGTTACAAAGCTGCAGCGGTGGTGGAGAGAAGACCAGATGCATGGTCTTGCCTGAGTGTTTAGTGTGAAGTGTTGTGTGTGCGTGTGTGACCGTCCAGTGTAAAACCTACATGTGCTCGAGAGTGTTATATGTTGCTAGTACGTACCAAGTAGACTAAGTGCACAGCACTGCCCCTCCCATGAAGTAATACCGCGAGGTGATTCCGTGGGAGGGTGCACAGGGTTCAAGGAGAGTTTTTTACTGGGTAAAAATCCCATGTCCCCCACTGTGGGTGTCTTTCGAAGATTTTAAACTCCTTGTAAAAAAAAAAAAAAAAAAAAAAAAAAAACACACACACACACACACACACACACACACACACACACACACACACACACACACACACACACACGTATATTAAAAAACGTTTGCCTTCGCGCCTTAGAATGTGAGGATCGCGTGTTTTTTATTTTTATTTTTTTATCAAATTACAATTCCAACCATGGAGCATTGCGCATCGGAAGAATGAGCGACGGAGTTTTTGGGCTTTATTTTTCCACCTTTCCATGCGTACCAAGGGGTTGAATAAACTTGCTGTGCCGGTTTAATTTGTGTTTTTTTGTGTGTGAGGCTGTTTTGCAAACTGCATCCTTCACCATAGCCGGATGGCGTTGCTGATCCGCTTAGAGAGCGAAAGAGGCTCGAAAGAATCCAGAATGTACAGAAACCATCCAAATTTATGGTGCGATAGCATGCGGGCCAAACGGTGTGTGACATATGCAAAGCTGGTACGGTATGTGCCCGCCGGTATGTATGGTAGAAGGAACTTGATTTAAATTGCCTCCAAAATGAAATCAAGCTGCGGGTGTCTGCATTTCGTTGACCCTTGCGCCACTGGAACGGAGAACGAAAGATGATGCAAAGAAACTCACACTAAAAAAAAAGATCCCAAAGAGAGGTGAGGAAGAAAAGCAACACAAAAAAAGCCCCAACCTTAATCCCTCGAAACGCAGTTGCGCACGCGCTGTTTGGCCGCCAGCATACGCACACAGTTCGCGAAGGACTTGGTTGCGTGCCGTGACGCGATACAGCGGGACGAGTGTGGCTAGAAAAAGTGCACACCGCACCAACACAGGCTGAGCGAGGGAACCAGTTTAATGAGTTGCTCCACCGAACCAGAATAGAGGGGTTTTCGGTCCAGAACAGGGTGCGTTAAAATTAAATGTTCACCACGACGCGACGCCACGAATGGTACAGGTGGGTTCCTTTTGGGGTTGGGGACAGGACGGAATGCGGTGGACCTTATCGAAGGTGTCGCTTGTCTGGTAGATGCTTCCTAGAAGATGCCCCGATGCTTAGGCTCTCGCGATTGGAATGAAAAGCGAAAACAACCTGGCTCGGCACGCTTCTGGGTTGCTTTAACCCTGCGCCGAAGGGTGGGAAAATGGTGGACGGAATAGGCAAAATAGAACCGCCGGTGCCGGTTCAGCGTACGAAAGTGAAGCGTATATTTAGCGGATTCGGTGGTTAGTGGTTGCCGTGTGAGCATAATTCGCACACAGCACAAATACACACAGGGTCCCCCCCCCCCACCGTCCCCAACCGTAGAAACGCACTCAAACACACAAACCGTTTCATTCGGAGCTGGTTCCTTTCGGTGCTTTTCTTACGAGTATAATTTTTTCTTCTCGCTTTTTGTGTTGTTAGTTTACTACCTCACGAAATGCATTGCGCATGTGTGCTGGCGGGTTGAATGGGTGACACGGTGGGGTAAGAGACGCAGCTGTTCAAACACCCACGCACCCAGCTCAATCGATCGTTCATTATCCGGTACCAATTGTTTTTTTTTCACTCTAATGATGCTGGAAAAGATGAAGAAAGAGCGTATGAATTGAATGGAAAAGAAAGAACTTCTACCCAGAGCCCCACAATCGAAGCATTATTCGTTTTCAGTTTAACACTTTTCAGTGTGTTTTCGATTGTGTATGTTTGCTTATTAGCATCAACTTTAAATTTCTTGTTTATGGTTCTGTTCTAAAATAGCTTGCGAGCTTACAAACACATTTAGTTTCTAATTTGATTAATAAAACTTTTCGGGAATTAAGTCACTTGAGATAATTATTAAAATATAACTACAATAAAGAAATAATATTAAGCAGAAATTGAATTTTATTTAATACCTAATTAGGAAAACTAATGCGCTTCATAATCACAGTAAAAATTGCATTAAATTAAAAAAATAGAAAATCTATTTAATGTTCGTATTGTTTTGAATTTTTTTGTAAAAAATAATTATTATGTTTTGAAGATTTTATGTTTATGCGGTATGAAAAATATAATAGATTACTGTTAATATACGGAAATGAATTGTTGTAATCCGCTTTGAGAATAATATTCTGCCTAATAACGATTATTTTGTTCAATATGATTCATCTGGGTTTTCTCGTTAGCATAAAAAAAAACTTTAAGGGTAAGGAATGCAAGAAAATTTTTTTAACTACCACAACAATCACAATCCATTCAGCATTTCTTGCTGATGGAAGCCTTGGTTGAGATAATACCATAATTATAGGTTACTAAACTATACATCGAAGCTGCTGCTTTTGCTGAAAGATGAATATCAACAAAACAATATCGACTTTAAACAAGACGTACACACATTCTCACACAATTCGTATGGGGTTTATGACTCATACGACTTCAATGTGACGGCACCATACACATATGTTACATACACTCAACATTTCGTAAGCGCGGTTTTTGCGATCTTGCAGAAAGATCAATCAACGATCGCAGACAGGGCAAAAATACATATTTTTCAAACGCTTGCAACCCGGCATCGTACCTTCGCTCCTAGCGCCATCGGGTTTCCTTCCGCGCCCACCGGAGCCGGTTTTCATCCCGTGAAGGTCGCGGGCGGGCATTCCTACTCTTCGGCCGCCCGATCGGTGGAATTTCAAGTTTAAACCGAATCGTTCACACCTTTGCCCCCTTTTTTGCGTCGTTCGGTTCCTAGCAAGGGATGCTAATGTGTGTGTGTGTGTGTGTTTTAGATCGCAAGAGAACCGGCGAGTGGATGTTCTTTGGCGAATGTGAACGAATTTAGCATCGAATCTATACGTATGGAGGCATTATTGCGTTGAAATTAGCTCGTTTTTCGACTCACAGCCTCATTACGTTATGATTGCTCCATATTTTCCTTAACGCGTATCGCACAAATAATTATCTCACATCTCAAAATAATTTATTAACATGAGAGCAATTGGAATGTATGGTGCGAAGAATGGTAGTGTATTTAAATAAAAACCTTTCTTGAAGGACTCTCCGAAATTGACAAAACGGTGCGCTAAAAATATCTTTCTTTTATCTTGATCTCATTTCGGAAGGTCTTCGGAGTAAAAAGCATGCGTAAATGGATCTTTTCTGTGCAGTAAATTACAAATTACTGACAAACATTTCTTCGAAGAGATAGACGGTTTTTAATGAAAGAAAACAAAGCACAATCGATAATTACTTTACCTACAGATATTAAAGCACAACATCCATTTACGATATTTGCATTGAACTCAATTAAGTAAAAGAAAACAACACGGTACATTCTTTCTCGTCTTTTGAGTCAACATTACATATTCATACGATCGGCGACTTCGTTCGTACGATCCAACGTTTTGACATCATACACCACCTAGATCACCATTCGCAATGCAAACATTCTTAGGGTACACCTTGACATGTGTACGGCTCATTTCACGTTTTCACTTGTTTGCGTCCTGACCTACAAAATGGGGAAAACTTTTCCGAAAATCCAAGCGACACCTCAGTCGCATCCATCATGCGCGCTCACCTTCAGAGTCGGGCGGCAGCATTTTTCTCCTTCCGAGCAAGAACCGTTCGGCGCACCGGCGCAGCGATTGCGCCATCAAATTTTTCTCAATGGCATCCAACCGGCGCCCAACAGAACAGTCCGCCATCTCAAAACATAACCCTAACCTATTTCGGGGCAGTTTCGGGTGGATCGGATGTTGTAATCTACTCGTCCGCTGAAGGTAAGCATTATTTATAATTCTGTGCCCTTCCCAGTGCTGCTTCAGACCCACGCGTTATGGTGGTTTAAAAATATGTCCGTAGCATATTTTTGGCCGATTTGGAACGCAGCGACTCTTCGAACGCGTTTCAGCAGAAGAAAGCATCAGAAAGCAATTGTGAGGCGGATAGGCGCTTGTGCCAAATCATCCCTCTAGCCATACCTTCCCCCTTTGAGCCCTTTGAGGTCACGCTCGTTACGTTTTAGATGGAAAAGGACGGAATGGATGACACTTTGCTGTATCACACCAAACCACCCTCGGTTAGATACACAAAGCTTTCCTTTGCCTGCGCGTGTATTTGTCATCCCCGTAACGGATCTGGTTATTTGTACACTCTATCGCTCTACCTAATGGTGGTTTTTGTTATTTTTGCCACCCAAATACTTCGAGCTCCGCGATCGAGTTTTTCACGGGTGCGTCAGAACACGGTGTTTAAACTAATTTTAGCACACGACATACGGTAACAAAATAAATCGCAACCACACCAGCAAACCATCGAGCGAGCAGATTCATTTATTCTGTCAGCTTTTCCGTTTTCCACGTTGGAGGAATTACCTTTTTTCTTCTGATCAGTCTGAGAACATCATGGCTTGGCGCGATCTTACCTCTTAAGCGTTCATTTTAGTCTCTTGTTCTGTGTGTACAATTTCCCCAATGATTGATCGTTTTTATTTGAAGCTATGCGTATACGTAATGAACAACTAGTTTGTTTTTATATGCTTCATGGTGGCATTATTAAGTCATGTACCAAGTTGTACCAAGTGACATAGCTAAGGAAATTCAATCCCACTTATCGAGACGATACGGCAGTGCGTGTCCAGGAAATAGCAAACCATCCGATGCGAACTTTCTTACGCACCGTTGAGTGACAATGACAAAACAAAAACAAAACATCACACACCCGGGCGGTATATCACCCAGTAAGGCGTACAGGTCGTGAACAATCTATTGCAGTAAACTCACCCAGTTTCACGTACGATTGCCTGTTTGCTACGAAGCGACGCACAGCGACGTGACTGCCCAGTGTCCGGCGGCCTGGTTAGGTCGCGATAAGATAAGTCACCAAACGTTAGCATTCTGGGTAAGCTTGTCTTTGCTTTTCGATAGTGTTGGAATGGAATCTTTAGGGTCACCATAAATACATTTTCTCTTTAAACATATTTACCTTACTGCACTGTTTAGAAAACGGTGCTTTTAGACAGTTAGCTAGAGATTGAAGGTTGTTCTACATGGATTTGCATTGAAACTGTGTTGTTATGGTTCTTTGGTTTTATGTGTATTTTTTGTCAATATCTCATCGCAATTCTTGTTATAGTTTTATAACAAGAAAAGTAATTCTATTCATTATTCCTGAAAATATGTTAAAAAAAACAAACAGTACTTCAAAACAGAAATACCGTTTTTGGTTGAATTACATGCTTGAATGTATCCATAAGTTATCAATTAAATTGTTTATTTATTATTAATTGGTAAAAAGTACGTTCTTAAAATAAAACAGAGCTTTAATTTTTCATACTTTGACCGATAAAACGTACAGCCATATTTTAAAATGGGGATATTTCAAACTGCAAAAAAACCATTATTTTCTTTTAGTTTTGTTTTCCTTCCAATTCACAGTTTTTTCAACATGTTTAACAATATTTAACCGAATTTCACACACTTCCTACCAAAATTTCATAACATTTGTTCTAATTTTTTGAGAAAATTGCATGTTTTAAGGTTGATAATAAATATTATCCGCCGTATCTGATTGGTATAAAGTTTACATGGAAAATCATCAACAAAACTTTACTGAATTTCGGACTATGTTGGCCATACACTATTTTCTTGAAGGACTGTTCTTGAATCACTCGCGAATTGGTGAAGAATACAGTTGTTGAACGAAAGTGGTGCATATGGCAAATTAGAGAGAGTTTTAATCATTGCAATTATTGTAAACTATAAGAAGAAATTTTAAAAAATGGTAGCCCGTCATTTGAGATATTCGTTTTCAAGTAAGAACAGTCATGTTTATTGGTCAGATAAAAGTAGCACTCAAGGAAAATTGTTTATCCTAGTTGTTTTAGTGTTAAAAGCTATACTTTAAACATTACAACTTTGTTCCGCAGTTTGTCTAATATAAATAAAATTTAAGTAGAATACTGTTTGATTTTTATTTGACAGCAATTTTAAAACGAAATTGAAATTCATTCACATGTTCATAATTCATATATTTTAATTTTTTTGAATACATAGTTCAGCCTTGTATGATTGCACAGTTTGTATTTCTCGGTGAATTACACTTCATTTCCCAATTATATACGATCGATGCCAGTATTTGTCCCGACACCGACACCAACAGACCCAATCATAGGAAATGGGCACAGTTTATCAGACAGATAACTTAATCTCCGTTATCGTGACTAATCACTAGTCCGTTTAGCTCAAAAAATCGATTTCCCTGACAATGTGACTCGCCCTTCAGTACGACAAATAAACAAAATTACAATAAAGTAACAACGGGGAAATTATGTTATAAATTTAACACCGCAGTTAAAAGTCTAATAAATGTTTATGCTTTTACTTTCAGCATTTCTTTGCATCTACATAACTCATAAGGTAAGTGGCGGTGCAGAAAGATTGTTCACATTACGATCCACGTGATGTTTATGAATGGGACGACATGTGCGTCTCGATTAATACGACCCGTAGCAATCATTTACAGTTTTCAATCAGTATGCTAATTAGATTTGACATCTTTCGGAAAAGGGTTGTGCGGTTGCCGGACTAACCGCACTCAACAGCCTATTAATCCTGTGCATGTGCGCAGTGGAATCGCGCCACTATGAATGGATCGATGCCAAGCTTCAAAAGCGAGGTCGATTGAGAACGGAAACCAAACATCAACGGTATGGATGTATGGACCAGAGTGCAGCAACCAAGCAGTGCATTTCGTACTGCACGGGTCATGTTTTATTGATCCCGTACGATTTTGCCAAATTAAATTAACTTTGACCATTGGATGGATGGCACGAATCGGTTGGAAATGACACTGATCGGTTGGGAAAACATTTCCCTAAACGTAGGGTGGCTGTTCTGTGTTTTTTTTTGCTCCTTCAATACAGACAGCAACTGTGTAATGTATCGAGTTGTCTTACATTATCTTCTAGTTATGCTCCCCTGCTTTGATTTCTCGCACACTCTACCCTTAGCCCGCACAGGGCAGACTGAAGTAAATAATCTGTTTTTACTCGGCCGCAGTCTAAACAGAATGGACATTTACAGCACCCTCAACATTATGATCCGCCGCATCGTACGAGCGCCTTGAATGTGTGAGCTAAAACTGGGTCAACTCAAGTGATTCAGCAGTGCCACAAAACCTGTTGAGAAAGCGATCGACAGTCGGTTCAATGGATGATTTTATTTGGAAATCTTTCTCAATGTCTCGCACGGCAAAAAAACACGATAACCTGCATTACATTTAAAGCAAACAGAAGAAAAAAAAAATCGTTAACCCATTGAGACACCGGCCACCGAATATATCTGGGAATGGCATTCCACGCGAAGAAAGCTTACGCAAGAAGCAATGGAAACCACTTCCACGTTTTGTTCGCTTGCGTCACGTTGACGCAAGTTTAGCAAATAAATAAAGTAAAAACGGAAATAATATGTAAACTCATCCCGCACGTCATGGTTAAGCATGCTGACCGTAAGTGACCGGTACGGTGATCGTTGTGCCGGAAAGAAAAAGTGTCTGGATTGGTCACTTTCTTTAGCCGAACGATGGAGACCCCTTTTTTCTGCACTTCGTTTGCTTTTGTTTTGCTTTTGAAACCATCAAGAACCGTCTACTCCGGTGAAGGTCTTAAGATGGATTACGTATGACGAACGAATGCGGGAAGACTCGAGAAGATTGATGCATGGCTGGGTGTCGTCGGTAACTTTGTAACCCGTTCCGCACCCTAAGATCATGGTGACTAAATTGGCAAGTTTCACTTTCCTTTTCCATTCTGCAGCAAGTTCTGAGAGTTCCGAGTGGCTTTCACTTTTTCAGGCTAGCGAGAGTGAGATGTGATCGCAAAGCAGGAGCGAGTCATTGTCTTTAAAAGATGCTGAGGAAGTCTTACACAAGTAACAGTAATGATCGATGAAGATGTTTTGCCCTTGAACCTTGTTTCCCCAAGGTAGCTGATCATTGCAACGAGCCGGATGTCATCGTCGGGAGTTGTTTGTTCGTATGTGCTTTGTCTCTCAACACGTTTCCCACTCGTAAAAGGCCTGACAGACCACTCTCTGACTGATCAGCAAAGAAATTGGGAACTGACGAAAGTCCAAGTGAACTAATTATGGAGGTATTGCGAAGTTCAATTCCCTCTTTTGTCATCGCATGAGTCGTCCCAAATACAAAGATGTCGCCACATGAGTGCCCGAAAATAGAACCCACGAGAAACTCTCCCTCCTGTTGTTGTGTTTCTCGATATATTTGTACGCGAATCGATGACTCTCGATCGCTAGAGTTTCTTACATAACCTTCCCCCGCTTTGAGAACGGGTTGGAAAAACAAATTTCAACGCCCGTTCCAAGGGAAGTATACTTACGGGGGAAACCGATCCCGCCAAGGCGCTGTCGTCAATTGACCGAGGCACCAAGTCACCGAGTCATAGTCGGTGCGGTTTTCTTTGGTTGTGTAGTGCACCCGTGATACGGCTGCGCAGATGACACGCGCAAACAGAGCACATTTCGCGCCAAGACAATCGAGTTGTCCTGATCGATCGATCATCACCGCAACGCCTAGGAATGTTTATTCGAGCTGAACGGAAAAATGATCCGTCCAACAGACCGCTCCTTACGATCTGATGCAATCGCATTCGATCGTGCGTGTGTGTTTACATGGAAAACATGTTTCTCGCGCTTCACTCACGGTCTGTGTGTGTGTGTGTGTGTGACTAGGGTGGAAGGAAATGTTGGCGATAGGGGAAAATAAGCAGAAGGGAAGCAGGATTAGCAAAAGCAAAAGCACTGCTCGCGGATGGTCTTGAAGGGTATAATTAGAACATTGGTTTCTGGCTATTACTGCGAGTGATGTTTGCGTCCGGTTCGGTTTGCTTTTTATTTGGCAGTGGGAAGGAATTTTTCAATGAGGTGAAATTTACGAGTGGGTATTTTCTTGGGTGGTGAAAAAAGTAAATTT